>NC_141689.1:2016169418-2017369418 GCF_964263255.1 Lissotriton vulgaris | reverse complement strand
GCCCTCAGCATGAGCTTGTCATAAGCCTTATGAAAAGAAATAGAGGTCTAGAGGGATTATAATAGATATTTCTGCTTCCTGCCCTAGTCAGCAAAGGGGTTTGTTTCACCAACAATTGAGTTTTATTTGTATAGAGGTCTCCAGTCTACAAAGGTTTGCGACTTTCAGTAATTGCCATTATTCTCCATAGAGTTCTAGACGCAGGTATCAAATCGTTGTATTTGACCATCATAAGGGTGTTACAGTTTGAAGTGGCAGCATCACTTCAGCATCACTTCCACATCACATCAGCATTGGGTTTGGACCAATTTAAGTTGAAGCCAGACTCTTCTTGGAACTTGTCCAGTCCTTTTATGAGAGGAGAACAATATACAGTCCACAAACATTGTTAGCTTGACTGTTGTCAAAGCGCTTGCAAAGCATACCCCACGGAGTACAGGTTATTACACATTCTCTGGGCGAGTGATAGCAAAAAGGAGAGGGGACAGCCCTGTGTTGTTCCCCATTCTATAGGAATCCATTATGACATTCTCCCATTTATTTCAACTCTCGCCTTGGGGGCATGATATCCCTCCACCAGCTCCCTATAAAACCGATCTCTCAGAGGGTGTCATTAATGAAGCAATCCATGTTACTAACCTGGCCTGAGTGCATTATCGTATTCCTCCCCCTGACTTCTAGCATGAAGCTTTTGGTCAGTCTCTCCAGAAGTTTGCTCAGTTTGTATCTGAATTTGCAAAAACAGAATAAAAACAATAGGCTTTGCCAGATACCCCTCCACCATCTAGGCAAGCAAATATCACACTATACAACAAGTGATGTGGAGGAATGGATACATACAAAGTGGTCATAGGGTACATCAAATTACTCCTATTTCATGGTATATAGTCCCATCTAATTTATCTACATCTCAAAGAGCCACATGCCACCGTTTTTTCCAGGTTGGAACAATTATTCATTTCTTTTTAATTGTTCTCCATTAAGTCAACATAAAAAAAAAATACATAAAATTACATAAATCATTACGGAAAGACAACACTTGTTTCCGACCCCCCGCCCCCAATTTTACAATAAAGTGTTCGCTTTCTGATTAACAGTAATACATTGTGGAGTAATGCTCTTACACACTTGAGGTACCAGCTACACCTCTAAACCCTTTTAGTAGTGAGTGCATCCATTTCTAACACAGTATTTTTAAATATGTGGATTCCTTTCTTCAGTTGTCGATGCGTTTCAGCCCTCATCAGGAAATGGGTATAAGGAACAACTTGTAAAACCTCCTGGGCACTAATAGGCATCTACGTTCCGATCTACAATGTAACTGCGTGACACACGAGAATCAGGTCTCAATCGCGCTGGTACTGGCACACTGTCAACTATCAAGGTACGCTTGATCCCCTTTTAACAGCTTCACTCCTCCGTACATGTGTTCCAGCATAGTCCTCGTATAACGCCCAATGAGCTACTCTTCGGGCACCAGTCTATGCCTCCTCTACTTCAGCATATTTTGACCTTTGAATTGCATATCTAAAGCTCAACCCAGCCCAGGAAAAGCTACTTTTGAACATGATTCGTGCATACCCTGATAACTTAATGATCATGCCTCTGTGGAATTGCACAAGTGTGCAAGATACAAAGATTATTGAAGATCCTATTTCTAAGAGTTGACCGTAAACACTGGCCTCCTTGACTAGTACCTTTTTTCAAGAATTCTCAACATCCAAGGACAGAGCTGCATACAAGTGCAACCGAGCGGGCCGTGCTCAGGGACATGACTCTGATACCTGCTATCTCCTTTCCACTTCGGAAATATGCTTAGACCTAGATCTCCACAGACATCCTGCTGAGGCCAAACTGTGAGGAGTTGGTGCTCTCTTCCTCTGGAGAAAACACTGAATTGTATTTTATAGGAAAACTGCCTGCTAGTGAAGCTAGAAGTCTGCTCCAGACATGGGGTCTCTTCATCTAGCTGTTCAGGAACTTATCTAACATCATCATCTGGGCTATGTAGCACCATCAGGTCACAGGAGGACTGTTAGTTACTCATTGCAGCAGTAAAGCCGAGCTCACTTTCTTCATAAATCTCCTCTGATTCATTGCAATTTAGAGCCCCCATGCAAATTCTAGTTGCCTCCATAGGTCTGGATGATTACAGTGACTTCAACCAATGGCCTGAGGACGTGGAGATGCAGCAAGCAGAGGTTAACCCGAGTCCACAAAAATTGACAAGATCTTATCATAAGCAGTTCTGGAGATAGTCACATTTTAACCCCAAGTCTCTACTCCAAGATACATTGTCTCTATCTTTGTCACTTGTGGATCAGTGGCCCATCGTTGGTGTGCCTATGTCCACCTTCACCATCAGATTTATTTTACTGTAACTGATGGTTCACAATGCAGTTTCCTAAGCTTGTGGATATTCTGGTGAACTGAACTGGAACCAGCTGTTACCCTTAGTAGATTATCCTCATGGATAGTAGGACTCTTGTATATTGCTTCCTGGTACTTTGGACACCATGGGGCAGATCTACAAGAAAGTGCTGCAGCGCGACACGGCAAGCCCTTTGGCTGTGCCACGCTGCAGCTCTTTCAGAGCACAGGAATGTGACATATCTACAATGATATGTTGCATTCCTGTGGTCTTCTGCGCTGGCACACAAACAGCTGTCATGTGCCAGCGCAGGCACCCTTGCACCATGGTGCAAGGATGCCTGCGCCATGAGGAGATTGTTTTTGTGCAGGAAGGGGCACCTTCCTGGACAAAAACAATCACTACAGGTATTTTCCTCATTCAATGCGGCTGTAGAAAGCAGCATGCATTGAAAGAGGAAAAAACAAGGAGAAATTAAAACATTTCTCCTCGTTGCGCCTGGCTTTGACACCCCTAGGGTGGTGTAGCAAACTGACGCATTTGCAGGTTTACGATTTCTCGTAAATCTGGAAATGTGTCTTGTTCCATGGGTGTTGCGTGGGAACACCCACAGCAACACCTATGGAATGCCCGTTTCACGCAAAGTGCTGCTTGTAAAGGGGCAATTTTCACCTGGGCAGGAAAAGCCTCGCAGGGTGGCTTTTCCTGTCTTTGTAAATATGGGACAAAAAAATGCGCTGCCAGTGCATCACAAAAAGTGACATACTGGCAGCACAAGGGGCTTGTAAATTTGCCCCCATATTGTTTGTACTGTGCTCTATGGTAGAAGAAGACACTGGTAGCCAAGTAGATTTAAAATGTACCTTTAATCCAGTTGTACAGTAAGATGGTAGGTTGGTACATCAGACAGGTAGTCCAGGTAACAGGTGAAGTATAAGTAGATTAGCCAGTAGTTAAGCCATTAGTTCCAGATAGTAGGTAACCCCTTGTAGCATCAAACCCCACCAGGAGCAGCCTGCCTGCTGCTCAGTTCCTCTCTTTCTAACTGTCATTCCTCACTCACACAGACACCCAACATTCCATGCATCACTGCATTCCCAACATTCTAAAGTAAACATGCACATTGGCTGAGCAGCAGGAAGAAAGGGTGAAGTGTGAAGTGTGGAACATAGAATAACTATGCAGGGCATAACAGTTTGTTTACTAAAGAACTGGGTAGCCACTAACTTCTTTGGGCAGGACCCTGCAGCTTTAGAAGTTCCAGGCATTTTCATGGCAATTGCATTAGAAAACCACTGACATTGCACCACCACCTGAAACTAAAATCACAGGAGTTTAAACAGTGTGACACAAATTTTGAACTTTTTCTGTGAAGAGAAAGTTAACAAGACTGAGATTTTGTTACTATTGTTCCAGCGTTTTCTCTCTATCTTTGCACTAGGCCCAAAGAAAGCACAACAAATTATCTTGATCTATTTATTTGCTTCCCTTCACTTTGGTCCTCTGATGGATCTTGCTCATCGCATTGAGTGGTGAAGGACCCTAGGGTGTCATTGTTGGCGACCTAACGAGGACCAGGAATGAGTAACCACCCTATAAATTTGTAATCAGGTTCAAATAGATGACTCTTAATACCATACTGTAAATATACAGAATGGTGACAGGAAGTCCAAATCTCCTGAAGGAATTTAAACGAGTCAAGATCACACAGACTAAGAGCTTGGCTGCTGCAAGGCAAAATAATAATAATAGAACCTGATGTTCTGTAAACAATTTATGACTATCTCTACCATACATTTAAAATATTTTATCTTTAACATAATCCCTGTGGAAAAAACAGTTAAGTAGCTCAAGCAGCTAAGTCATTTAAAGATTTCAATTCAAGATAATTTTAGTAAATGTCATCAGTGTGTCAAACAATCATTAGGCAATTCGCTGATGAATTCAAATAAATCAATTGCAGGCGTAGTGTAACACTACACTCAAAGTCCCTAGTCATGAATAGATCAAGTAAGAGTCTCTAAAATGGCAAGCTCAAGAGGGAATCTGGATAAAAGGGCATTATTAGGATATGGTTCGCCCAGGAGGCCAAAAGAAGTCCACAAGGCAGGAGATTCCTGCCTTTTCAGGGGCAGAAAGAGTCCATAAGTTCTCAGCAGTCTTTAGCGAGTCAGCCAGCAGGCCAACAAGCTTGAAATCAGCAAAGCAAATGCAGAGGCTCAGAGAGTCAGCCAGTCGGTTGAAAAGAAGCAAAGGCACAAGGCTCATGACTAAAAGCAAAAATAAACCCTTTTCCTCTGTGCATTTCGATAAAATAGTTAATCAGTCCGGATGTAACATCCACGGTGTTACCCTATTTCCATCAAACATCCATGTGGTAATCTTCCGCTTACGAAGTACAAAAGTGGAAACATGTAGATAGTCTCCCATGCTGGTCATGGGGAACAATTGTCATTCTTAATCACACGGTTAAAACAAAAAAGACTATTGATTGTCCGATTTTTCTCATGTGCTCGTCGCAAATGTCCGGTCCTCTTAGAAGTATCAATCATTTTAATACATAATGTATCCAGTCTCTTCATGTCACATGAGAAAGAACAAAAGTGTTACATGAGTAGTGACTTGAACAATGTACTACTTATATCTTTCATGAGCAAATGTAGGCCTGAAAGTAAAGTTGAGTTAATTTCATATTAAAGCAGTATAACAGGATTTTTATATGCATTCATTACAAATTAGTAAATAATGTCTCCAGTTATATCATCTATTCCACGAAGCAATATCGTTTTAGGAAATCTAAGACCACTCTTACATAAGGAACATTTTTGGAAAGTTTCATACTCTTATCTCAAAGCACGGTGGAATTGCACCAACTTTTCCATGTTCAATAGTATGCTTCAAAGTTACTAGAGAAATAGTGTCTTGCATTCTCTCATTTGAATTCATCATATAGCTGTGAGTAATCTTAGTAATGTTTCATAACTATTTTTGACACATTTATTATTCTTTAAAGTATTATATTTCAAAAGCTTTGGTTTGATAAGTAAATGTATAGAATATTTAGCATAATAAAAACCTTTATGAAAATCAACTGTTAGACATTTTATGTAACATTTTCTTATTATATTTTACAGTTTATGCTCTCTTTTATGGCAAATGTATTTCATTTTCTCATAATCATTGACATTTCTAAAACAGTATGCAGAGTGCACATTCAGTTTATATGTCTATTCTCCTTCTCATAGTGTGTTTTGATATTGTGTAAAGGATGAATAGTTTTTACATTGCATCAACCCCCCCCTCCCCTTTAATGGCTAATGAAGCCATCACATAAATCTCACATCAGGTGTCACAGATCACAATACAGTTGTCTTTATCATTTTTCATCTGGCATCCTCCAGAGCTTTCAATTTGTCATTGTATTGCCTCTGCTTGTCTTCTAATTCTACAGCAGATTTCTTTCAATTATCACTCTATTCATCTTGTACATGTTTTCGTACTTTTATTGTCCCAAATACCGGCAACACACAAAGAACAATTATCACGAAGGGTCTCAATATTTTACCCACTAATCCATTTCCCAAGTTTTCCAACAGTTAGATAGCAGCATTTCCCTACTGCTTCCCAGGCACCATAAGCTTTAATTATTTCAAATCTGTAAAGTTTTTGCTATAACCCCTTGGGTCTTCACTCCTATCAGGTATATAGGTGGAACATTTATGAATCATTAACTTCCGGCATACTCCGCCCTCTTTGGCAAAAAGGACGTCTAAAGCAAGGCGATTTTGGATAACCATAGATCTTATAGCTATCATTTATGTATCTATAGATGAAATTTCTCCAGCTGTACTCACAGCTAATTTCTCAACTACAGTAGAAAGCGTTCTAATTTTTGTTAGGATTTATGATTACTCCTAAAGATTATAAGAAAATACTAAAAATATATCCTACAATTTTACTTGCCTAACATCTCTCTTCATTCTCTCATCCAGCTCTTTAGGAGTGTCATCAATTTATCCCACATGATAGATTTTTGAAAAAACTATTCCCATGAGGCAGGTTCTATGCCATTCACCAGATAATTTATTAAAGGCTTTTTTGCCACAGATGTAATATACTCCAGGAAATACAGTCTCTACTCCACTTAAATAGTGTCCTCAATTTCTATGAATTAAAAACCTGCAAAATTCATGTTAGTAACAATTTTTCTTATGAATATTAAACATTTCCAAATTATGTTGAAAATCTAAAGATAAAGCTGCCATATTTTCTGCTATTCTATGCTCTTCTTTATGTGGTGCCCATGATGGTACTTTTGAATGGTTTGCAGCTTTAATACTATTATCATTGCATCTATTTTGTTCTGAATATATACATTTATTTTCTACTTCTGTCAAATCACAAGTTACTTTATGTCAATTTGCATAAGCCACATCTAAACACAAAGTTGGTCTAAAGAAATATCCTATTGTTTAAGCTTCTTTAGCTTCAGGATGAGGACTTAAGCATTTGAAAACATGTACTAAATTCTAGTTTGAGTAATAAAAAGATACGGCCATTCCACCCTGTCAAATGCTGTGGTGGTGTCCAGCGAAACCAATACCGCTGGTTCCTGGATAGTTGACGCTCTATCCAAGGCCCTTTGTTCTCTGCGCAGGTTTAAGGCGGTGTTACTATGTGGCATGGAACCAGACTTGTCCGAATGCACCAAGCTACCTATCACCTTCACTAGTCTGATCGCCAATAGCTTTGCTAGGATGTTGGGCTCTACATTAAGCAAAGAAATTGGTCTATAAGAGGCGCAACAAGTCTTGAGTTTCCCTTCCTTGTGAATAACCCCTATATTAGCAATCCGTTGATCCATGGGAAGGGCACCCCTTTCCTTACTGTCCTCAAACATCGAGCGCTGATACTGGGCAAGTTTATCCGGTCGGAGCTTGTAGAGCTCAATAGGCAGGCCTTTAGGGCCCGAAGCTTTCCAAGAATTAATTGACCATATCGCTTGGGCTACCTCTTCATTCAAAAACTCGGACTCAAGATATTCCTTTTGCCATCTGACAGTACAGGAAGCGAGATGTCCTGAATTAAAGCGCAGTTCTCTTCTAGAGAGTATTTCTCTTCGGTACTGTATATATTTTTATAATTTGGCGCAAACAGGTCGGCAATTTTCTGCGGGTCTGTGACTGGCCCAACGCCTTCCACCAGGAGCTCAGGCACCAGACGACTAGCCCATTCCTTCTTATCCAACCACGCTATTAGTTTCCCTGCCTTATCACCATGTTTGTAAATTCTATTCTGTGTCTCCCTTCCCTTAGCCTAGCTCTATCTGTCGCTATGGCCCTGAACTCATCTTGTTTAAGCTGCAAGAGATGTAACCTCTCAGGAGTTACCTCCGTTTCTAAATCGTTCCCCAGTCCCTGCACCTCACCCTCCAGGTGTACCAACTCCCTCCATCTTTCTTTTTTCTGTCCTGCTATCAAGGACTGGGCCTGTCACCGAATTACCGACTTGTAGGCTTTCCACAGTGTCTGAGCTTACTCCACTGTACCCTCATTTTCAAGGAAATAATGGTCTGTTTCTTGGATTATTTTCTTATGAGTACCGGGGTCTCGGAGATACCAGGGATTGATGGAGGCAATTCTACCTACCCTCCTCTGGTCCAGGACGATGTGTGTCCAGATCGGTGAGTGGTGAGATATACTCCACCCAGGTGCTGTATTTCTTTGATATCAAGTACCAATGCGGCTAGAACTAGTCTATAACCCATACGTGGGAGGCTTCGGTGGGCGCTAGATAAAAAGGTATATTTAGTCTTATCCGGATTGTGAGTTCTCCTCCCATCCACCAATCCCAGGGTATCGAGGAAGTCCGGCAACCACCGATACGCAGGTCTAATGTCTCGCGGGGGTGGCGGTCCAGTGTGCCTGACATTACTGCATCAAAATCTCCTCCTAAAAGGAGGAGGCCTTCCGGGAAGGACAACATTATTGCACTCAGGTCTTTAAACGTCTCACTCTGGAGGCCAGGGGGAACGTATACCGACACAAATGTGACAACTCTTGCATCCCATAGACCTGAGATACCCACATACCTTCCCCTATTTTCTGACCAAGTGGATTGCAGTGTAAACGGGAAAGAGTTCTTCAGTGCTATGCCCACACCCCGTGACCCGGTCGTAAATCCGGCATGCGCCACCAGTTTATAATCTCCCCTGTTCATAGCCTTACACATGTTTCCGACTAGGTGTGTTCATGTAGGAGGATGACATCTGGGGACTGTCTCTTGATATATTGGAGTACCATGCTACGCTTGAGTTTATCCCCAAGCCCATTAACTTTCCAACTAAGGATTTTAATCCCTGTATCTCACTGTGTACCCATTTGGACCCCCGTTTCCATACTGCCCCTTTTCTACGTTACCTTGTGTCAATGTCGATAAAACTATTACAAACCACAAGCAAAAATTCTCAAAACCGGACATCCCCTCCCAACCCCTCCCCTCCCTGCACCCCTGCCCTCTGGGCTTCAAACTTCCCATGATCAAACTTTAAGAGTGCCTGTCGCCCACACACACTAACTAAATGAAGTGAATTGGGGTACGTGGTGTCCCCCCCTTACGCTTGATATTGCCATACTAAATGTTCCCAAATGCAGATCTACAAATAGCCTGAAGTGCATTGGACTCCTCCCTCTCTGAATAATATACTTCCAGGCGGACCTCTGATTATCCCCCGCCTCTAAGCACTTCACCAATAAACCTTCAAGTCCATGATGTTTTCAGGCCCAGACCCCCGCCCTATAGGTTACCCCAAGTCAATTGCATCTTGGCGTTCAGCGGGCCTCCAACCAGTCTGCTGCCAATACCAGGCTCTGCTGTTGGCTTCCACCCGGAGATTGGCCAGGAAAAGCATAGCGTATTCGTATCCTTTATCCCGCAGTGCCTTTTTAACCCCAAGGAAGGAGCGCCTCTGCCTCTGAACCGCCTGGGTGAAGTCCGTAAAGAAGGTGATATCTGAGTAGTCCTATCGGAGCGGAGGGCCCGCTCTGGCATGCTGGAGTATCATGTCCCGGTCCCTGAAGTTTAATACTCTGGTGAGGATTGGGCGTGGAGTGGTCCCCTGGCTTCGCATATCCCCCCAGCACTTTATGGGCTCTATCAATAACAAAAAACTTTCCAAGTCCCTTAGGTTGCAGGTGCTTGAGGATGAGGTCCTCCACAAAGAGGTCAGTAGCTTGCCCCTCCGACTTTTCCGGAACTCCCAGGATACGCACGTTATTACGTCGTAGTCTCCCTTCGTAGTCATCCATCTTTGTTTCCGCGTACTTCCGAAAGGTTTGCAGTTCTTTAATATCATTTTGTATCTGGGAAGTATCGTCCACCAGACTAACAGTTGTAAGTTCCAATTGCTTGACTTTCTCGCTGTTTTTGTTCTGGTCCGCCCTGAGTAGGTTGACTTCCATGTTTATGGCATCCATCTTGTGCCCCAGCAATGTCTTGATTCCCACAATTGCCTCCAGCACGTCTTTGAGGGTAAGTTCTGGGTCCGACTCAGGCTGCACCCCACCGCTTTTGCCTGTTGGGAAAGGGTCCGGCAGCGATGTCTTGGGGAGGGTGTAGCGGTCAAGTCTATTCTGCTGTACCAGTTTGTTGCCTCTAAACTATGCCATTCTACCACCCGTGTCTATCCCGATCTCGTCTACTTAACAGATTGATTGACAGGCAAATCGACTAGGATCGCTCCCAGGAACAATGGCCACCCGGCGTCCCAGACAATATCCCTAGATCTGATCTGCAAGCGTGGCTAGGCAGTATCAGTGGCTGCAGTTGGGATTTGATGCAAGGTATAGGTATGCAAGGTTCGACGTAAAGTGTCAAAGCCAGAACCCACTCGGATCAATTGCTCAGTCACTGTGGGGTATGGCTAGTGCCAAGGAGGTCAGCTGTAATACAACGCCCAATGTCCGAATCCTGTGGAGGCTAGCAGCCAGGCTGTAGTCCAGATTCATCACTCATGCGCCCCGATGGAACAGTGCAACCAAGGGAGCACGCCATCTGGGGCCGTCTGCCAAGAAGCGTGACTACCTGCCTGAACTCCGGGCCACAGAACCTCCTGTTACGGTCTTATGCAGGTGGTCCTAGTGAGTTGGTGAAGTATAGGTGTCCCCCACCTCCATAAGTTTGTGGGTAACACGTGTCCCTGGGTGTCTCCACCTATGAGCACAGATCCGGCTGTGTCCACTCTGGGGGCCTACTGCACCAATTGTCCTGACAGAATGCGGGGGTCGCCACAGAACCTCTCTGATATCTCTGGCTCCTGCCCCCTGTCGCTTCAAAAGGCCTTGCTTGCGTCAGGTCGCTAGAGGGCTGTCCTCCACTTTTACTCGCCCTTGCTTCTGGCGGATCACTGCCGCCACCTACAACTGGTCTCAGCCTCTATTTGTTCAGTGCAGGATTGAACTTCACTTCTACATGATGCCCGGTATGATAATTTTCACCACGGACCCCAGGTAGCTCAAGCCCCCGAAGGCGTTCTCTCTGCCGCCCATTCAGTCCAGGTCTCTTCCGCCTCCTCAGTCCGCGAGGCTTAGGTAATCACAGCAGGGGACTAATTTGCTGCAGATGTTTTTCCGAGGGCCAACAGGACACCCACCGCGCCCTCCAGTACCAAAATCCAGCCATGGGACTTCCGTAGGCGCCCACAAAGGTCAAGGTCACGGGCTTGCCTACCTCCTGCACGGCTGCCACCGTCACGCGAGCCCCCGGCTTCTCCTTTACATAGAGGCGCAAGTTCTTTCCGGTCCTTTGTGCGGATAAGCAGCTCCCCGGTGCAGCAGGGGGAGAGGCGATGCCAGCGAACACTGCCCATGAGCAAAGGGGACACTCGATCCATCCCCCGGACACCAGCGTCAGTCGTCGATCTCCCGCAGGCCCCACCAGAGGGCGAAATGAATGGCCCACTGACTTCTCGCCTTGCCTCCATATCTACGTGAGGTCCCGGCGTCTCCTCCCCCGGTAGGCCCAATGTCGGTTCGTCCCTTTTCGTGGTTTAACTGTGCTCCTGCGGGTTCCGCTGCAGCTGCATCAGGGTCACTGAGGATTCCGCCACACAGAATCGTGGTCTGGCAAACGGATAAAAATCACGGATAGACAGAGGAGAAGGGTAGGAATGGAGCTCTGTTAAGCAGCGGCCATCGTGCCTCGCGGCTCAGCCACGACCCCTCATCGGGGTCTGTTGATAAACTCTCTGCTGGGTAGTCACAGTGTCAACAAGCTGCTTATTCTTACTCTGCCAACAAATTAAATGCTGCTGAATCATTTCTGTAATCTCAGGTCCCAATCCATACACAAATCTATACACAAATAGCCCCATTTCCTTTTGTGCAACATTCTTCACTCCACTCTCCTAAAAACCTGCAACAATCATTTATAGTAGGTGTGAACTGTCTCTTTACTTTCTTGAGTTGTTCTGTCACTCTTGACCCAATCGATCTCTTTAGGAGAGATTTTTGATTTCAGAAAGGTAACCACCTAATTATATTTCTTCATTACCACTGGAGATGGAGCATCTGCTTTAGGATCTCTCTAGGGCTCTCTCTTGGGCCAATCCACGGAAACTTTTCATTCCATCCACAAATCACCTTGAACCACAATTTCAAACAAGGTATCCAAATCTTTCCACAGCACTTTTGAAATGTTCACAAAACTCTGAACTTCTTTGTACCATTCCACTGGATTATCTCTCGGTTTCAGGTAATCATTTGTGAAAGATAAAATGTCAGCCTATAACCGAAGGGTTCCAATATAATTTCTTCTAACTTCACAGTTCATCTTGCTACATCCACAACTTTCTCCTTTTCTGCAACCTGAATGTTTTTTCCACTAATGCCTGGTTTCTCTCTAGCGACTGGGGTATCTAAACCTTTTAGCCAGTTATCGATTTCCTGTGGTGTAGGGCCAGATTTGTCTGTTAAAGTATTTAAAGATACTTCTCCATTATTTGCATTTCGGTTTATCTCATGTGGTGAATGTAAGAGGGATATATCAGGACCAGCCCTTCACGTGTCCCTCTTCAACATCAGATCTGCAAACATGAGACCAGCAGGAATGAGATTACAGATTAAGGAAATATTCCCATCAGCACTCCTGTCCTTGGGGAAATGTAATTCATTGCGGGTAAAACACTTTAATTTAATACACTTGAATTTGCCACAGGTAAAGGTAACATTCTCAGAGGGAACCGTTGTGACAAGTCAACTGCTGTCTGATTTGAGGCAGAAGTTGCATTTGAAGCACCTAAAAATGTTCCTGTGAGTTGGAACCGTAGGAGTCTGAAAAACCTTAAGTATCATTGTTTCTGCAGGTATATTAACGGGTGCATTTATCCCAGTAGGAACAGCTAATGTATGTACAGTGTTTCCCTGCTTCCCACACTTGTAAAGGGGTACAACAGGACCAATAGTAACAGGAACAGTTAAAGCATCTGGGGCATTCAAAGCAATCTGATTTATAGTGACTGTCATTCTTGTACCTCCCACTATTGGAGAAAAAGGTGTATGTACATTTGAGTCTACAGGCACAGTAGGCACATTTGGGATTCCATCAGAATGTATATTTATCAGTCCCCCAGACTGGGATTCATTGTATGGTGGAGGATGATTCATCATTAAATCATTTAGAAATTCATCATCTAGGTCACTTTCCCCAACGTCATCTGCAGTGTCAGTTTTGTCCTTTTCTGCATTTTTCTCTTTTTTTCATCTGACTTTAGTTTTCTCTTCTACTTTGATGACTGGATACATCCTTGTTCCTTCAGCTATGTCAGTTCTCCAAACTTTCTGCATTTCATTTCGCCTCTGCGTAAGTATTTATAGCTCTTTTATATTTTCCTTGGTATTTCGCCCTTTCTTTCTGATATGCCATGTGTTCCCATTAATTTAGTGCCTCCATTTGAGTAGGTCTAGGAAGCAGCTTCATTTCATATAACCTTCTCCTCAAATGTTCAATGACCCTTACCTTGAATGTGCCATATCGTGAAAAGGCTAGGGTGGGTCATCATTTTCTGTGATCTTGTACCATTACTCAAGCCATATATGTGTGATATTCTTTATCTAATGCCATATGATGACTTGACTTACCCTCAAGTACTATAAGGTTTCTTTCCCTAACAGGTATTATCACATCTTCCTGCATTAGTCTTCGTATTACTTCAAAGAATTTTATTTTCTTTTAGGATTGTACAATATTCACAAATAACTTTCTGTAAAGCCAGAAAATACAATTTTCTCACACCCAGCTGTTCGGTGATCACAACCAATACCAGCGCGAATCTTTGTGACGTATTCAAACAATCCCAGTGCAGCTTTACACCAACTGATCAATGCCAGTGTGGCACTCTGTGATGTAGATCTCGCTCCTTGCTGCAGCTTAGCCTCTTTTAAAATTTCCAAGAACGTTTCGTAAGAGTTTCACACAATTTCAATGCAAGCAACTTCAATAACTAAATCTGTTTGTTCCACTAATAAAATAAATATTTCAAGCAAACAAGGTAATTGGTATTAACATCTTCTAACATATACTAACATTCTCTTTCAGTGAAAACCTCGACCAGTGAGGATTCCAGCTAGATTGATATATTTACTCCCTCTGCACACAGATCAACCATACCAACCACTTGAAACAACCACACAAAAGAAAAAGTCCCTATCCAAAAGATGCTGTAGACGATGTCTCACGACAAACACCACAACACAGCAGACAGCTACACTAAGTGTCTTCTACACTGAGACCCAACTTTTCTTCATATATGCTAGGGATCTTTGACCATGACAGACCCAATAACCACTTTAACTTTTCTGCATCAAGCACCACACTCGCACATCAAATCAAATCAACTTTGCATGGTGCCACACATCTATTACAAACACAGCAATCTAAGCATAAGCAATTACATGTGCAACCCTATTGATGCTTACATTCCTCTGCTGCTACAAGTAGTCTTAAAAAATGCGGTACTAGTACGCCATCAATTCTTCGGCCGTACCATGGGATATTTGGGCTTGGACTTGATTGGGCCAGTTGTCTAGATAGGATACCCTAGATCCCTCATGTGAGTGGAGAAAACTATCTGATGTGCTACCAAGTTCTGTTGCAGCATTTTCTCTCTATCTTTGCACTGGGCCCAAAGAAAACACAACACATTTTTCTCATCTATCTATCTGCTTCCCTTCACTTTGGTCCTCCGATGGATCTTGCTCATCTCATTGAGGAGCCACGAACCCTAGGGTGTCAATGTTGGCTACCTAACGAGGACCAGGAATTAGTAACCAACCTTTAGATTTTAATCAGAATACAGAATGGCGACAGGGTGTCCAAATCTATGGAAATTTGAATGAGCCAAGATCACACAGACTAAGAGCTCAGCAGCTGTAATACAGAATAGTTATAATAGAATCTGATGTTCTGCAAACAGTATGACTATCTTTACAATACACTTCGAAACTTTTATCTCTAACGCATAAAAACAATTAGGAGCTCAAGATAGTCATTTAAAGATTTCAATTTAAGTGTATACATTTACTAAATGCCATCATTGCACCAAACAGTCATTAGGAAATTAGTTGAGGAATTCAAATAAATCAATCACAGGTGTAGTGTGACACTATACATTAATACAGAAACTAACGGTAAAGGTCTCAAAGTCCCTCATCATGGATAGATCAAGCAAGAGTCTCTAAATTGGCAAGTTCAAGAGAGAATCTGGATAAAAGGGCATTATTTGTTTATGGTTCGTCCAGGTGTCTAAAAGAAGTCCGCAAGGCAGGAGATTCCTGCCTTTTATGGGGAAAAAGAGTCCATAAATTCTCAGCAGTCTCTAGCAAGTCAGCTAGCAAGCCATCGAGCTTAAAATCAGCAAAGGGCAAAGCGAGACAAGAGAGCCTGTAGTCAGTTGGTAAGAAGCAAAGACAGAAGGCTCATGGTGAAAGGGTAAAGGCAAAAAGGACTCCTTCGCCTCTGCTCATTTCAATAATATAGTTCATCAGTCCGGATGTAACATCCACAGTGTTACACTATTACCATCAAACATCCAGGTGGTATTCTTCAGCTTACGAAGTGCAAAATTGGAAACATGTAGATATTCTCCCATGCCAGTCATGGGAAAGGACTGGCCTTCTCAATCATATGGCTAAAACAAAAAGACTATTCATTGTTAGATCTTTCTCGTGTGCCCATTGCAAATGTCCGGCTCTCATAGACGTATAAATAATTTTAGTGCATAATGTATCCAGTCTCTTAATGTCTCATGAGAAAGAACACAAGTGTTACATGAGTAGTAACTAGAACAATAAACTACTCATAAACTTCATGAGAAAGTATAGGCCCGAAAAGAAAGTCAAGTTAATTTCATATTAAAGCAGTGTAACAGGATTTAATATGCATTCATAGAAAGAAGTAAACAATTTCTCTAATGTAACCGTCCAATCAGCTTAAAAGTCATGGATTTCCAAAAAAGGCTTGTTAAATAGTAAATACAGCCTGGCGCTATATTTGAAAAACACATACAGTAACTTATATCCATTTATGAAGCAATATCATTTTAGGAAATCTAAGATTACTTCTACATAAGGTAAATTTTTTGAAAGTTTCCCCCTGTTATCTCAAAGCATGGTGGAATTGCACCAACTTTTCCAAATTCAATAGTATACTTCAAAGTGACTAGGGAAATAGTGTCAAGCATTCTCACATTTTAATTCATCATATAAATCATTATAGCTATGTGTAATCTTAGTAATTTTTCATTACTATATTTTGCGCATTTATTTTTGTTAAAGTATTAAATTTCATAAGCTTCGGTTTGATAAGTAAATGTATAGAATATTTAGCATAATAAAACCATTATCAAAATCAACTATTAGACATTTTAAGTACCATGTTACATTTTTTGATTCAATTCTAAAGTTTAAGCACTTTTTAAGTCGAGCCTGGACAGCGCATGTGCTGTCAGGTGATCTGTTGTATGTACTTTGTGGGTTCTGACTCCTTCCTCACTGTGTATTGACTTTTGAGTGCGTAATTCGAAAATCACAGCCTGCAAATGGTTTATTGTTGGTACATGTCCCATCTTTCTCCTCAAGTTAACTGCCATGGAGTATTGAGCGGAAACGAGCAGCTACGCGCCTTGGGGTGTGCGGCTTTTGTCTGCAAGTTAACTTCCATGGAGTACTATTACCATGGTAACGAGCAGCGACGCATGTGCTTTGCTTGCTTTTGCCTCGCCATGCGGTAGATAATAAATAAAAATTATTGTCAAAGTAAAAACAGATTATATCGTTAATCTGCAGATAATGCACAACGCGTTTTTTACGTCCTGCAAAAGCACTGCCTCCCTGGCTCCTCCCGCAGTTTTGTTTTTTGCAGCCGTGGGTGGGGGCTCTGACTTAATGACGCGCCTACCAAGGAGCTAATAGACACTTTCTTTGCGTCTGGTACAGTCCCTCCTCCCTGGCTTCCCACTGATTTTTTTACAGCAGTGGGTGGGGGCTCTGCCTTGATGAGGTGTCTATCAAGAAGCAGATAGACTACCCCTCGGTGCCCCCTGGGGTTCTGTATGATGTGGGCCACCAGTGACGGCTGCAGTATGGCTCGCTGTTCACCTTCTGCCAGTACATCGATCTAAGTCACAACTCACTTCTGGAAAAGATCCCGAGTGTCGTCATATGCATACCCTCACTGTGCAAACTAGGCCTTGTTTCTATGTAGCGCCTGGTATCAGAGCCTCCTATTTCATAGCACCAAGTTGGCATTATTAACCAAATAAAAGGTTGCAAAGCTGATTTGGGCATGCAGGGCTTTGAACCTGTGACCTGCAAGCAGCGCATGTATGAACTCAGTAGGCTATCCAATGAAGCCCCGGTGGTTGCGCTCAGTCCTCAGTGCTTACTTCATTCATCTAAAGTACTCATTCTGCACAGTGCTCTTCGCAGACCCAGACCCTGAGCAGGGCCTCAGCAACGCCGGCGCACCCTGAGAACAAGACGAGGCTGCACTGCTCAAATCCTTCTGCAGGGGGCGCCACCGCAAGGCAGGCGCTGAACTGGTATATCTGCAGTGAGGGGGAGGGGGGGCAGCCCCATGGTGACTCTTCCCCCGAGACTGTCACATTCAAAAACGTGTAACTGTTTTTAATTCATCAAAGTCTCACAATTTGGAAAAAAATGACAAACAACACCACTGCTTCAGGATAAAGTTAACGGTAGGTTTGGGGTCCTGCATCTAGCGTCGGGGTCTACCTCCCCCTCGATGAGCTCTGCGGCCCCGTACAGGGGAACGTTTATGCTGCTAGGGACGACACCTGCCAAATGCACTTTTACATTATAAGGTGGGGGGTGTCCAACTCTGGCTGACTCTGGGCCAGATCATTAGAATATCCGAACAGTTTACATTTCCATAGATAAATCCACATTTGCTCAAAGCCCACCCTCCTGGACTCACGCTGGACGCATTGGTCGACAGTTACAAAAACATCCTGGTTTATGATGCATGTATTTCATCTTCTTATAATCATTGACATTTCTAAAACAGTGTGCAAGGTGCCATTCAGATTATATGTCTATTGTCATTCTCATAGTGTGTTCAGATGTTGTGTAAAGGATGAACAGTTTTTACACTGCATCACTACTTTCTCTAATCCTTTCACAAGGATCCCTGTCTCTGGTGTGGATTGCGGTCTCAGATGATCTGGTGTTCCAAAGTTTCGACTTTGGGCTTTGTGAGCTCTTTCAGTGGGGTAGCACTGTCCATAGGCGTTGGCATACATTCTGTAATTGGAAAAATTACAGGGTGTATGTATGCCATTTCTATACCAAGGCATGTGAGTTTCTGCTTAGTCTGAAAGTATACTAGTTGAATGCTTTGGTTACCTCTCCCAGCAACTTCAAGTTAAACTATGTTAATTATAGCTGATACCAGACTCGACTGGCTCGGTTCATTTCTCCTGGGCAGTTTGGCCTGTCTAATTACAGCTTGCAGGAATAAAATATAAGTACGTCGAAGCTTCATGGGTAATTGCAATAGAACAATAGCAGCTTGGATTGTTTCGTCCATGCATTAGTTATGGTGCATTTACAATGTGTTCTGGTTTGTCAGATGCACCTTTACGATTGTGTTTTATTTACAAGTCTCTGATGGAAAGTCCAGATTTCTTGATCTTGATGAATGAAAGGGATAGACTAATTGTATTTCCTAAAATTAGACTTCATTGGAGAGAAGTTGCAATATGTAATTGGAGTAATGGAGTAGCAGGGGCAAACATTTACAAGGCTTTTCCTCGCATGAGGTCACTTACAGCACACTTAAAAAATGTTTTAATGGAAAACTAACCCGAGAGTTAACAGACAATAAACAAATATTGATAAACGGTAGCTGTAGGAAATTGGGTTACTGGTTGAGAGGGATGGAATCCTACACAAGTAGCAACTACAATTCTTGGCAGGGTGAAATACACGCTTGGCAGAAAAAGCAGCCAGGCTTACGTTAGAGGCAATGTGTAAAGAATGTATGCAAAACTTTACACAATAATAAAGTGAAACACGAAACAAGAAAAATCCCTCACCAATTTAGAAAAATAAGGTAAAATTGAATACATGATTTGACACCAAAATGTCAAAAATCCAATCACTAGAACTGTAAATATGCAATTTAAAAGATTTAAGTGAAAATTGTGATTAGAAGCACAACGTGGCAACTGTGTTCATCTAGTCACGCTGGACAGGGACAAAGTCACAAGGTGAGGCTGACCGCAATGGACTGCTGGCGGGATAGAGGGACCACGTTAGGCTCGCTGGACAAAGTACATTAAATCCTAGGTGCGGAGTATTGTGAGATCCAGTGTAGAGGATGTGTCATGAAGCTGTGGTATCGAAGAAGCTCTGTCTTCAAAGCGAGTTTCTGAATCATACATTCATTGGACAGTGGTGGTTCTGATGACTCCATCGACGGGGCTTGTGATGCGAGGTTCTGTGTCAGGAATGCAACGCACAGTGGCGGTTCCAATGCAGAGCTGTGAGGAGATACGCCGCCCTGCATTGGATCTGCCCTAGAGACCACAGCTGGGCTGGAAGAGCACCTTCAGGCCCACATTCAAGGGATCCAAGACTGGGGTGTCACCACTTGGAGCAAGACTCGTAGATGACAGAGTCCAAATGCTGGGTTAAAGGTGGTTAGAGCCTTTTCAGTCCCTGATGCTCTCATCAGGAAGCCAGCCATCTATCCCTTGGAATCACTCTGGTGGTCCTGGGTTCAAGATACAGGTCCAGTCCTTTTCACTCGGGCTGCAGGGCAATAGAATAGCAGGACAGGCAGAGTAGCAGATTGCTATGTTCTGGAATTTTAGTCCTTCCTTTTCTGTCTGTGGTGTTACATGATAGTCTAGGAGAGTTCCCCTGCCACATAAAAATTAGAAGGGCATTTTGTAATTCGTCCAAGAGCCCTTTCCCTATCCTGACTGGGAGAACTTGAAAAGCGTAAGGCAACTGATGTATTATGTTCATGCTAATTGCTGCTATGCTTCCCAACCACCATTAATATACATCTTTTCACTTCTTAGTTCAATTTTATTTCTTTAAATAAGGTAGAGATATTTGCCATATAACATCCAGTGAAGGAAGAGGTCAATTATATTTAATTACCCCTTAGTAATTTTAAAGGATACCCTGTGTCCTGAGGTGCCGATTTCTGAGGAGGAGGAGAAGCTGGAGGTAGGAGAAGCAGAAATTCCTACTTTCTTTAATTGTGTAGTCGATCATATTCCACCAATGTTTTTAATATTGGTGAAAGCTATTCCGGGGAGGCTACAGTGATAACATCACATTATCAGCAAACATAGACATTTCATGTTCTGTGGTCCCAAATGTGGTACCTGTAATGGTTTCCTCTGAGCATATCCTCATTGTCAATGGCTTGATTGCTAAGAAAAACCAAGTAGAACCAGGGACACGTTTGCCTGGTACCTCTATGTAGATCAATTTGATTTGAGATTTCCCCATCAATCGCCACCCTGGGCTTGGATAGCTCATGATTGCAATAACAATGAATGCCTATCCCAAACCATATCTTTCCATTACCTCCACCATGAAAAACCAGCTCACCCTGGTGAAAACGTTATCAGCACCAACACCAGCAATGGTGCTTTTGTTCATTTCAACTATTTTTCCCAACACATTGAGCTAGCCTTCAGATATTAGCAAATGCATGTTGCTGTGTCACAGATCCCATCTGATATTTTTGTATGAGGGTGGAAAGAAGTGTTGATAGTCTATTTGGCAGACATTCAATAATTTGATTGACCTGTATGACAAATGTTCTGCATGGTTTTGCCAGATTTGGGAATTACTGCAATATTTGTTTCCTCCAATGAGGGGACTTCCCTTTTCTCTTGTGAGATGAATAAAAACACTTCCTTTAGTATCCAGGTCAATTTCATTGAAAAACGACACCCTGAAATCATGATGCCCAGGTGTTTTTTTCAATTTTAGCTTTTATATGACTGTGGTGATTTTCCCCTCCTCTTGGGGATTATATTTTTTCTGCTTGTTCCTTTGATATCTTGGGGGATATCAATATGTGCAGCAGGGATAATTTAACCTGACTTGTCTCCTTATCATCTCTTCAGTAAAGGTATCAGACCCCATTCGGAGGGCCACAGGCAAGCAGGGGCTACTGGAACACAGCTGTGCTATTCCTAGTCTTTTAGCTTTGATGTCCAGAGGTCTGCCCTACTATGGCTGTGCATACTGGGCCACGTGCAACCCTTTCAGCATTTGATTGTCAGTGGTAGTGATGGTGAGCAGTCACAGGCTTCACAGGGAGGTTAGTGTGGGGGGGTTCAACATACTCAAGATTCGACAGAATCCCAACAACACAATAACATGGATGGCCAGACCAGTGCTTATATCTGTGAAAAGAAATGTAGGTTAATAAACAGTAAAATGTAATACTACACACTACACAGAACTAGTGTCTGCTCTTCAACAAAAAATGTTTACATTCACAAAGTGCCTCACTCCTCCTCTATTGTGTTAAGTCAGAGTTCTTTCCAGGTGTCTGGCTATAGATATCTCTTATATGATATGGGATCTAATGATCCTATTTGGAGGCGGAGAAGGAAAATGTCAATGGAAACCTACTCAGCCCTCCACAGCAAACTATTCTCCATCCAGCCAGTCAAACATTCCTCGCTTGTTTCAATGTGGGTCTTCAACTTTCTCAAGATGTTTTTCTTTGTTGCAATCTAGCATCTGCTTCTCCCTGCCCAGTGCCTACTCACCTTCATGGGGGGTTTTCCCCCTTCTCCGAATGGTATTCTACTTGGGTTCAGCCATTTTGCCTGTGTTGGAAACGTACTCCTCCTGGGATAGGGGTCTCACTGTCCCTCTCGCTAAACACACAGCTTCGTGTAAGCAGAAGGGCGTATTTTCTTTATAAACTGGTAGAGTTTCTGGACCGCTGAGGCTCGAATTCCCAATGCAGTATCACTTCGGGCTGGATTTAATGGCAGAGCTTCAAAGGATTGGAGAATTACATGTTTTATTTTCCTGAAATTTATTTATAAGACACAAAACAAACTTTAATTAAAGATTAACAGACATTATTTAAGATGCATAGACTTAGACATTAAAAGCTTAATAGACATTATCTTTCAAACCTGAGTTTTCACAAGTGAACGGATCTCGAAATGAATGAATGAATGAATGACTGAATATATATTTATAGAGCGCATGGCTACCAAAGGCCTCCCAGTGCTAGAGACAGAGCCAACAGCCGAAATGGATGCTTCACCTACCTTTCTTCTGAAAAACATTTTAGCAGATTTTGCTCCTTCATTTACCTCGATTTAGCTCCTTGTTAAGCATCTCCTCAAGAAAGGAAGACACCCCTGAGATGCTCAGGTAATTCGCTCCTCTGTGCTCAGATCCTTGAAGAAAGTGACTGCATCTCCGTTACAGACCTTTCTAGACAAACACTTTTGTTTGTCCCCTACTCAATCCATCCATATGCCAAACCAGACAACGGAAACAGGGCACATTGCTTTCTTGATTGTTACTCCAAGAAAGGTTGATGAGGGGTAACTGTGTTCACTGGTTCTTCTTCATATCCATCAGCAGGGTACTTAACCTCCAACAAAATATTTGTCACTTTTGAGGTTCCTCAGTCCTTTTTGAATTTGCATATGTTTTTCAACTTCTATCTTGACCCACAGTTTTCCAGTTAGCCTGGCCATTTCCAAACCTGTGCTTATGGCGCACAGGTGTACACCAAGTTCTCCAGTAACAGTGGTACCATGGATGCTGTACAAATTAATCTCATCTGAATCCATAGACGGCCCTTAAGTCGCTTCAGCTCAGCTGCCTAAAACCTGATCTGATTACCTTAAGCAGCAACAGAAAATGGATCTTAGTCTCCCTTCCCAGTCATAAACATGGGCTTCCTTTTTGTCAATGGACTATGTCTAAATACCTATATAGAAGCAGGAATAAATAATTGTTTTCCCCAAATGTGTAAGTTAATGCACACATTTCAACATCTATATCCAGAACACAAAGCTATTGTGATTGGTGCTTCCACCAATTCACAACTTGAGTAGTTCAACCCCCTGTATCCAGGGCTAAAGCTCATGATTCGTGGGCAGCACTGAGCACGGACCACCAAAATGATTCAATTTAAATTGGGCAATGTTGTCTTCTTGTGCTTGACCAATCTTGCCTCCAAATATGTAGGTGAAAATAATATTAATATGCCCTGAAAGAAACCTCTGAAGCACTGATTGGTAGTTTTCCAAATTTCAAACTGACTTCTGAAGTGTTAAGTCTTTCTCCTTTCAAGTGCCACCATTCTAGAATACTCCACCAGCAGGTATTCAGCATATGCAGTGCGTACAAGTTTTCAAAAAACCCATAAAACTTACCTCTTCTATGTCACTGACATATACTTAAAACATGCTCCAAGAGACTTTGGGCCCAATGGAGGTAATCCCAGATTACCGATTCTTAAATACCGAATCATACCGATTCGATATTTAAGAACAGGCAAATGGGATGTAGGCAATTTTACCGAAAAAATTACCGAATCGGTACGTTTCGGTAATTTCCGAATCGGTAAATACCGATTCGGTAATTGCCATTCATTCCTATGGGCCTGGAGGCCCATAGGAATGAATGCCAATTGCCGAATCGGTATTTACGGATTTGGTAAAAGGGGGAAACATTGAAGGGTGGCAGGGTGTCACTTTGACACACTGTTGCACCCCTCAATTGTGTATGGGTGCACATGTATGTCTGCAACATGGCACTGTTGGAAAAGCAAAAAAAATGATTTTTCCAAGGTTTTCATTATTTATCACCAACTTGTAGTTGGTGGTAAATAACGAATCCTAAAAGGGGAAAAGCACTCATTTGAGTGCTCCCTACATAGCAAAATCGGTAATTTTCCGATTCGGTATTTTAAGGAATCATTAATTTACCGATTCCTTAAAATACTGATTTGGTAAATTACCGAATCAGTAAAATGCCCACCTACATCCCATTTTCCAAATACCGGTCGGTAATGGCCGAAATTACCGGACTTTGGCCGTTACCGACCGGTATTTGCCTACTTACATCTGGCCCTAATTTCCTTGAGGTATTGTGTATGCTGGACATTTAGTCAGTTCTGTTCATTTCATATTGTATGTTATTCAGTTTTTTTTATAGGACTCCCCAGCATGGCTCCGCTTATCCATGTGGATCTTTCTTTCAAAATGGAATCACAGAAATATATGATTCTTGTAGATCTGATGGGATAGTGTGCATCATTAATCAATATGCATTTCAGTTCCCTTCTGTGTATGGTTTTGTTCACAGTAGTGTGCTGTTATTTCTTGATCTTTTAAGGCCCTAAAAATGTTGCATCATTTCCCTGCTGCTAGCACAAAACATCATCATTATTGCATTCACTGACTCTGGTGAGTACTATGGGCCTGATTCATAAAGGTAAACTTACACTTTTGTGTAAGTTTACGATTGCTTGGTATTCACAAAGGGATGTAGGAGTAGTATCTTTACAAGTGCGAAGTCTCAGCACATAAAAATAGATAACAGTTCTATCTTTTTATGTGCGGAGACTCCGTATTCGTAAAGATACTACTCATAAATCCCTTTGTGAATTCCAAACAATCTTCAACTAACACAAAAGTGTAAGTTTACCTTTGTGAATCATGCCCTGTGTGAGAATAACTTTAACCTCAATTAATTCTCTACACAGTCGTAGTTGGCATGCAGCCCTCAGGCCCACATGCTTAGTGGACATTTGAAACTAAGAGGTGAGCGCACAAAAATACTCCAGGGCGGGGTCTCTGCTAGTGCTAAGGAGCCTTGTGTACTGAGCATGTCTTACTCCCTGTAAGGGATGAGTAAACCATACCTAAGCTTGGAGTAGAACAAAAGTACTTGTAGAAACTACTTTGTAAAATGGATCAGGAAAATTAGGTATAATTCACATCTAATAAATGATTTACAGATGGTAATTGTGACACAAGCACATTTCCTCGCATATCATTTCATTGTAACCAAAGTTTATCAAAGGAATATACTTGTCTGATTGAGGTGCAGGAGATAAAGGGGTGGGGGGAGTTCAGTTGCCAAACCCAGGCAGATACCTCCTAAATTCTTTTGAAAAACAATGCTCAGTACTCTCATTTTAGTAACAAATCATGTACAAATCATTTGATAATGAAACACAAATGTAGTTTCCAATCGAATCCCATTCAGTTGGAAATGCTACCACCACAGCCTGCTCCATGTTTTTGTATTTTCACATAGGTTCAGAAGTAAGACACAATTGTACATAGCCAAATCTTGTGAATCTGACCCTATGCTGGTGACATTGTATAACAACACTGAGTGAAGTTTTTAAGGGTGATTTGTTATACATATATGTATTTAGACACATTCGCTCACATGTAGAGGAAGGCCAATTTTTTTAAATATTTTAAAAGGTCTTTTCCAATAAAAACAATACAGTCCTAGTAATCTGGATTTTAATTTTGATTAAGTGTTTTACACTTTGCATAGTCACTGAAGAATCTAGGCAAGCAATGCAATCTGATGTGTGTGCTCATTTTCCAATTCTGATCCAATTCATAGCGACTGTTTATACATGAAACTTAAGTAGCCCTCCTTCTTCAAAGAAAGCCAACAAAAGGTTCAGCTCCACTGTCAAGCATTGTCTTACTTGTTCTTATTTTAAAAGGTATTTGCCAATGAAATACAGTTCTATTAATGTGGATTGATTTCAATTTTGCTTAAGTGTTTTACACTGGGCATTGCCATTCAAGATGCTATACAAGAACAGCAGTCTGATGTGTACCACCATTTTCCAATTCTGATCCAATTCATAGCTACTGTTTATACATGAAACATAAGTAGTCCTGCTTCTTCAAAGAAAGCAAACAAAAGGCTAAGATCCAATGCCAAGCATTTACTTGCATGTTATTATTTGTTTGAACTCCAAAGCAAACGTATGTAAAAGTAAACATTGACGGGACGTGTCTTTCTGGATTAGAGGTTTCTAAGTCTACATTCATACCTAGCGGCAGAATTCATATCTTGAAAGCTTACACCCAATGGTTGCTTGGAACTAGGAGACTGTACTGTTTCAAAGCTCTACCACACTTTAACAGCTTTACATAAATGGTGATATTCTCAGCTAGCAACACAGCGCTTCCACAATCGATAGATGACTACACATTAATAAGGGAAGGGCAGAAGAGTAAATTAAACACTTGCAGATTTAAACCAAACCCTGTCTAAAGTAAGAACATATTTTTTCTGCTTTTTTACTCGGTGGTGTTTGAAGACTCACATGCCTCTTGCCAGTGTAAGAGATCCTGTAATCGCTGATAGCAGTCACACTTCTTGTTGAAAATTCAAAGACAATTGCCTGATATTTCATTTGTAATGTTTTGAGCTCACTAATGCTGGCTCAATGGCGGAATAAAAAACTCATCCTCGGGTGTTTTTACCATAATGAAACCCAGGATTTATAAGATCTTAACAGGGCAGGTAAACGTGAATGAAAAATCCGCAACAACACTTATTTCTTTTTGGGTTTCCTACTGCAAAATTGTTTGTTGCATAGAAAATAAATAAAGATAATACCCCTTTTTGAGATTTTCAAAAAGAAGCTGAAACAGTTTATGATAATAAGGCATCTCCTAGAGTGAGTGCCTATTTGATAATGTTGGTACTCCAGTCCAACTCTTATCTTCTATATGTACATATTCTCTATAGCCAATATTTATGTTTTAATTTTATGGTTGGCCTACAGTGAAGAGGATGCACTATATGGTATTATAATTTTTTAAAAACTCTCTACTAAACTTACTTCTATCCAATAATGTTATTTCCTATTGTAAAACCATCTGATGTTAGGGTGAAATATCATTGTTGCTCTTATAAAGTGCTCTGTCACCTCTTCTGATGGTGTCCGCTTTATAAATCTATTCATAAATTAATAAATAAATAGAGAACAATTTGAATGAACGCAGGAGGATATTTTTTCTGATAATATTATTAAGTAAAGAATCTTGATGAAAATATCATGGCACAATAGTTTTTATGATGTATTGTTCAGCGTTGCTTGTTTTGACAGAATTTCTTACAAAATTACCTTCATGATATAACATGACATAATAGAGATCTAATGCTCAAAAATAATTTGTAAACAAATTGTGCATAGCAAATTTAATCTTTACTTACAATACACGGTTTAGGTTTATTTAATTCAAAACCATATACATTGCAAAAACCATTATTGGCATTTGTGTGTCACTATGCTAATCCCATGTTTAAAAAGTCTGCTAACCATTTAAGATGAAGAGTTTTAGAGTGTCAATTGTGTTGTTCAGTACTCCATATAAAGGAGCTGCTCTCCACCTAAAACTTGAGAACTGCCCGGAGTTCTCTACTTCCTGTTTTTTTCTTAATTTATGCTGCACTGTTAGCCTGAAATGGTATTGTGTTGACTTGTACTGGGTGCTCTGTTGTGTCTGGGCAAACTATGTCTCTCCGACGAGCTCTTATGAGATCGAAACACATTGAGTGGAAACAGGAGTAAGTACGGTGGGAATGTTATTAGGGATAACACCCTGGTGATTACCCATGACACATTTGTGAGGGAATAGGGAGTACCAAATAAGTTATTATATTGATTTTACTTGCTGATAGATCTATAATGAACATGGTTGACAAAAATTTCCTTTTAGTGTTTATATCTGTAAATGAATTCACAAAATAGACTGTGATATATGTCAACATTATCGTTTCAAACAGTCTAGCTGTCCCAGGAGATTGATGGACATGAACAGACATAACATTTTTTAGTTGTTTTGATCTAATGTTTTAATCATGTTCATATCTGTATATGGGGACTTGCATAATTGCTTTTATGGCCTTTCGGCTGAAATAAAGTTTTACTAGTGTAAGAAATACATTATTGCTTCTTCATGCGAATATTATTAGATTTGTCAGAGACACGTGGGCCCCAAAAGGGACAGAACCCCCAACACATGAATTAGTACACAAGCCGTATCTAATGGGTAATGGCAGTCACCTGACCAAATGGCTATACCGGGGGAATTCGAAAGCATGCTGCAGTCTCATTACAGACACTCAGTGCTAAATGGAATGGGGACTGCAGCAGCCTTGAAAGGTAAAGTGGGGCACATTGTAGCAGAATGCAGGATGTTGTAAGGCAAATTAGACAAATACTAAATAAACAAGCATTTGCAATGCAATAGGTCTCGCATTTCTAAAGTTTGAGCTATTGGCAATGCTAAATATTGCAACACCAATAGCTCAAACTTTAATAATGCGAGACCTATTGCATTGCAATTGCTTATTCCATTAGAAGATGGTGGAAAAGCTAATAGTCGTTCTTCTCCCCTTGGAACTTGAATAGCCACCTTGTTCCTCAGACTCTGTATCTTTCTCTTTATGTATAGTTTTAACTAGGTCTGAATCATTCCTGAATCTCGGGGAGAGGAGGATAGAGGAAAAACTCAATCTTGTTCACATTTTTAGCTATTTCGAAAACAAAGCAGCCTGAAGTGTCCTACCTCAATACACAGAAGAAACTTGTGATCCACCTGCTCATTGGAGGGACACAGGCTTCTTTTGTCTGCCATAGTCAAGAATGCTTTGTTGTGGGTGGAGAAGTGAGGTTTCTCTGGATGGGAACCCCTCTGAGCTTGTCTTGAATTGTCCATCGAAAGGTGCAAAGATCAGTTGTACTTGGGTGGTCCAAAATGTGTGAGTTCTAATTTTTAATTCTCTTGAACAAAATGCTGTGTATATTCTGTACTTTCCGGATTTGTTTGTAATCCCCTGCAGTTGAGGACTGTTGAGCTGTTTCCCTTACAAAGGGTTTTAAAGTAAAATGATTTTTCAAGGGGGCGTGGCTTGCGCGCCGCTGTGAAATGGCGGATTGCGCTTGAGCTCCGGGGTGACTGGAGGCCGTCAGGGAGATTTCTGATCCCTATACGCGGTGAAACCTGCCCGGAATCGGCGCTTTCGACTTCGGAACATGCCATGAGCAGTTTGTGTGGCTCCTTCTACTCACGCTGCTCGGAAGGCTTAGGTATTCGTCGCAGAGCCCCTCTCTCTGGAATTTGCGGGCAGCCGCCATTTTATATCCTGGTGGCGGCGCTCGTGTGCTTCTCTCCAAGTGCTGGGCATTTCACCAGAACCTGCGCTACATGAAGGGAAAGAGGTGATACGTGCCTGAATTGGTTATTTTAGCTTCTCCAAGAAGGCTTTTTCCTCCTATCATGCTGTTTTTGGGAGCTTTTATGAAGTGGAGATTTATGGCCCCTTTTAGTGACTTTCTTCAGTGATAGCTCATCAAACTCTATTCTGGAATAGTTGGTGAGATACCTGTGTCATTTTTATTGCTCTTGTTGCCCGGTTTGATACTCCTGCTCTCGCAAAGCCCTTCTGTATATGTTTCTTTCTGCAAACGGCCGTCATTTTGTGCTTTATTAGTGGCGACTCTGCTTTACCTCAGCTGTTGCACCTTTTATTTGGTGTTCTTTTTGATCATTACTGAGGATGCAACATTTATATTTGTGACTCTGAGATTTCACTACAGGAGAATGTTCTTTATTTGTGGCAACTAATTTGTCCCACTGAAGGCCTACTACTAGTCATGTGGTACTACACTGCTATCTTTTTTCTTTCACTGGGATGTTCACAATGGTGACATTATATTGAATTATTTGCTGTAAGTACATATGTCTTTCAACATATTCTGAGTTTGCTACTGGTGCCTAGGGTGCTGTTTTTGTTTCTGACGTATATGCACCTTTCCTAACTCTACCAGTGTGGGTGAATATAATTCCTAGGCAATTATTCCTGAGAGTGAATGCCATATAAGTCCGCCCTTTTGGTTTATTCTGCCTGCTTGCTTTCAGTGCGCTCTATTCCTTTACTTTTTGTGGGAAATACTCTCCCCTTGACCTTTTTTTGCCTGCCTCTATTATACCTCACGTGGCTTTACATTTTTCTCTGTGGCTGGTGTTCCATGGCTGCAAATATGGGCCGGTCATCAACTGCTAAGGATGCTAAAGATCCCGGTACCTCTCTTAAAAGACTCAAATCACTGTCTCCCACGCCTGAGTCTTCTCAATCGGACACCAATACCACTCTTGATGCAATCTTATCGAGACTCAATGAGGTTCATGATATTGCGCAGTCAACAAAGACTAACACAGATTTACTGCAAGTGGAGGTGTCTGCTATCAGAAATGACTTTAAGGCTCTCTCTATTCGTGTTTCGGCCACGGAAACACGTATTAGTGGTGCAGAGGATAATATGCAGAAGCAATCTAGGTCTCTTTCCCAAATGGAGCGCTCAATGGCGGCACTGCGAAGGGATCTCACGGAGCAGGAGGATCGTAATCGCAGATCTAATCTGCGCATTTTTGGTCTGCCGGAAGATGCAGAGAAATCATCCTCTTCTATGATTGATTTTTTATACCACTGGATTCCTTCTACTCTACAAATCTCCTTTCAGAGAGACTTTGAATTAGAAAGGGCTCATCGTGTCCCTACCTTTCGTTCTAAATCTGCCACACAGCCAAGAGCGATAATTTTTAAACCACTGCGCCACCAACACACGAAGCAGATTCTTGCCCACATGAGGAAGGTTAAAGCTGTTATCTGGGAAGGTCATCGAATTTCAATCTCTCAGGACTTCGCCAGGGATACAGTGATAAGGAGGAAGGGCTTTCTTAATCTTCGGAAACGTCTTTCTGAGATGAACATCCCCTTTTCCTTTTCTGGTCCATCGAAATTTCGTATTACCTTCAAAGGTTGCTCCAGAATTTTTGATGAACCCGCAGACCTAATCTCTTTCTTGGACAATCAGATGGAACTGCAGATGGAGCTTCAAATGGCAACTTCGCTTGATCCTGGTGCTTCTGGCACTTGAAGTGTATACTTATATCTCCTCTGCTTTCTCTTTTGGTTTCAGATCTGTTGACTTAGCTGTCTCTTATGATCTGTATGGTGGTTTTATGCTCCTCTGTTGTTGGTATATTGGTGTTGTCTGTTTGTGGCTTTGCCACTTGGTTTGGTTTGCTATCTGCAATGAGTTGTCTTTTTTTCAGATCTATTAAGTTTATTTCTTTTAGTTCTGTATAGTGCTCTTATTGCTCACTGTTGTTGGTGTTCTTTTATTACCTTGTGTGTGGTGTGTCACTTAAAGGTATACGGTCTGTCTTCTTCTCTCCCTTCTCTACGCGCTTTCTATCTATATGATGTACTCTACCACTCTTTTCGGTATACCTTATTTATATCTCTTCTAACCTTTTTGGTGGTATTCCTTTTTCTTTGATGTTGTCCTTAATCCTGTTTGTTTTTATTGTGCTTATCTGTCTTTTTCCTTCCTTCTGCTTGTTCCCTGCCCGTGTTAGCTTTCGGTTCTTCTATTATCTCATTTTCTAGCTTATTTTATTTCCTTCTCTTTTATGTGTGAGTCTTGGGTCTTATGTCCCTCTTTTGATCTTCTCTTTCCTTTGACTCTAATTATTGTCACTTTTACTGTTGGTTCTTTATATGGTCATTTCGCCTGACATTTATCTCATGTTGTTTGCTCTTCAATGTTTACATCGTCAATTACTAAATGCATTATATTATAGATTATATAAACTGTTTCATAGATGCTTATTAAGTACACCTATATAGCTAATGCTCAACTCTCATTATTGTATAAGTTGTCTATATATCTAGCTTATGATAAGTTTCATTGCTTGCTTCCTTACCTAGTATTATAAATTGCCTCTCTACCCTAGATCTAAGTTTATTCTATTTATTCTCTGCGTTCTAGTCTCCTGTTCTCCTACTTTTCATTAATATAATGTTGATATGTTCCTGTATTTTCAAATCAGATTACTTATTACAAGTTATATCTATTTAATGGAACTTAATTAATTGCTTATCTTTAATTCTTGCATATTCATCTGCATGATATAGTGGTTTTTTCCATTTTATCCAGTTTGATGCGTCATTGATTGTGCTACTCAGTAGCTGGTTGGTGCCTCTCTCTATTGTGTCTCCTTTATTTTCTTTATATTGCACTCTATAGTCCTCTTCGGAAGCATTCTTTTTCTTCTACTTATTCTGTCCTGATAATTTTCATGATTGCCTCGACTTTGTTTTATTTAATCTTCGTTTACTTTTATGATGTTTTTGGTGCTTTCTTTCTTTATAATATGACATATACAACTCGCTATTGTATTTACTCTGTTAGGCGTCTTTCTCTCTTCTTCCTATGCCACTTTTCTATGGTATACTCTATAAGCTACCTGTGTATTAACTTGTTATATGCTTGCTGACTTTATAGACTCACATGATGAATTGTTTTTGCAAATAATCTAATGATATTAGTCCATATTTCAGATGTTTCTTTCTCTTCATTAAGTTTAACCAGTTATGTACTGTATTGGGGCTGTTGATATTGTTTGAACTTTCTCCTCCTGACGGTCCCCTTGCTCGCCTTCCCACGTTCCCCCTAGTATGAAGTTGGTCTTTTTCTGACCTCCCCTGCTGGTTCCTCTCCTTCTTCTTCTTTCTCCTATCTTCTCTCTCTTCTTCTTTTGGATTTCCCCCATGGACTCTTCCTCTTCTACATTATTGCTTATTGTCTGGACGCTTGTAGTCGTGCTGGTTGTTTTTTATTTTCCATTTAGGGCCTATGTTATCTATTTCTATGTATGTCAATGTCAGGTTTGAATGTCTTGTCCCTTAATGTTACGGGTTTAAATCATCCAGTAAAAAGATCGAAAATCTTACATTATTGCAAATCTCTCTCTTCAGATCTAGTCCTTTTTCAGGAAACTAAAGTATCTACCAGAGAGGCACTATTCCTGAAGAAGGAATGGGTTTCAGATGTTGTTTGTTCCGATGCTTGTGGTAAAAGAAATGGGATCATTACTTTAATTTTAAAAAATTCAGGCTTATCCATACTCTCTTCTGATCATGATACTGAGGGTTGGTGGCTATTAACTAGGTTGTCTGATGGCAATACTGATCTTTATGTCATGAATATTTACGCCCCTAACAAGGATGATCCGTCCTTTTGGAAAACGGTTACCAAAAAATTGAACGACACACCTCATTCTGGGAATCTTATCGTTGGTGGAGATTTTAACTTACCAATGGATCCCATTCTAGATAGGAATTCAGCTTTTCAATTTCGCCCTCCAAAATCTCATAAACAAATGCTTAACATGTGTTCCCTAACTCATCTTCAGGATGTATGGCGTCTTCACAACCCCACTGGTAGTGATTTTTCCTTCTTTTCTTCACCTCATTCTACCTTTTCTCGTATTGATTATTTATTGGTTCACTCCTCTCTGGTCTCGGCTTCCTCTTCTCCACTTATTCATCCTATTCTGATTTCTGATCATGCCGCAGTTACTTTTACTTTGTTGTCCTTTGCTCCTAAATCAAGAGCTCGTTCCTGGAGACTAAATACAGAAATTTTGTATGATGATGCCCAGATTGATGAGTTTTCTACGGATATCGAAACCTTTTTCCTTGAGAATGAAGGCTCGGTCTCTTCCCCAATTGTCCTCTGGGATTCGTTTAAATGTACCTTCCGTGGCCAGGTTATTAAATGTATGTCAAAAAGGAATGCTACTATTAAAAAAGAACTTACAGATCTAGCAACTGAAATAAAAAGTCTGGAATCTACCTTTAGACACTCTAAGGATAAATCTTGTCTACAGGTAATCAAGCAATTAAAGTACAAATATAATACTATAGTTACCAAAAGAGCCCATATTGGGGTTCAGGCTCAAAAATCCAAAAGACTATTGATAAAAAATCGAGCTGGGAAGATTCTCGCGGCCACATTAAAATTTCAGGATTCCTCCTTTAAGTCTTCGCAAATCTCTTCTATTAATGATCATCTTGGTTCTAAAAAGTTTCAGACTGGGGAAATTCTTGAAGTCTTTCGTGAGTTCTACAATAAATTATATACCCCTTCTAATCAGGCCTCTTTTGAGCAGTGTCAGGACTTCTTGAAATCTGTTCCGGTGAAGTCGATATCCGTGGAAGATAGCAATTCTTTAAATGGTCTGATTACTCCTGAAGAAATTATTGCCGCAATTAAAGCTACTCGTTCTGGAAAAGCTCCAGGCCCTGATGGTTACCCTATTCTGTTCTATAAAACCTTTCTTCCAGTGATTGTTCCCAAGCTTCAATCTGTCTTTGACGCTTTTATTAAGGATGGTTCTGTTTCTGGCACGGAGGCTGAGGCTACCATTGTAGTGATTCCAAAAGAGGGAAAAGATCATTCAGAGCCCAAAAACTTCCGTCCTAATTTCCTTCTTAACATGGAGGCTAAAATGTTTGCTAAAATCTTAGCCAAGAGACTAGAATCCTTTATTCCTAAACTGGTTCATCCCTCTCAAACGGGGTTTGTAAAAGGCCGTCTTGCGCGTGATAATATACGTACATTTTGCCATATTCTCGGAGCAGCTAAACGTTCTCATCTCCCTGCCGCGGCCTTGGCCCTTGATGCTGAAAAGGCCTTTGACAAGGTCTCTTGGCCTTTTCTTCGAGCTGTCTTGTGTGCACATAATCTTGGTGACTCCTTCATTAATATGGTAATGTCCCTATATTCTCAACCTAGAGCTAACATAAGAGTCAATGGTGCTACGTCGTCGTTTTTTAATCTTCGCCAGGGCACCAGACAGGGTTGTCCTTTATCTCCACTTTTGTTTCTATTATCCATTGACCCTCTCCTCAGATTGATTGAGATACACCCAGACATTAAAGGTTTTGCTTTTGGTTCCCATCGTATTAAAACTGCTGCGTACGCGGATGATGTTCTTATTTTCTCAGATGATATTGCCTTGGCTATCCCGGCTATTTCGGATACGATTTCCCTTTTTTCGAAGGTTTCAGGATACACCTTAAATAAGGATAAGACTGAGATGTTCCCCTTGAATGCCTACTGTTTTTCTACGCATATGGGCTCTGCTGGTTTCAAATGGCAGTCTAAGCAGTTAAAATATTTGGGTATCTATTTTTGCTCTACCTTATATGCTACAATTGCCTATAATGAAACCCAGACTATTCTTAAAGTACGACGTCTTTTTGGATACTTGGTCTCCTAAACACATTTCCTGGTGAGGTCGCCTTCAGACCCTCAAAATGATGATTACACCTATTATTAATTTTGTATCATCTATGCTCCCAGTAAAGTTATCGGATTCCTTCTTTCATGAAATTGACGTTCTGACCTCTAAATTTTTAGATTTACAGCTGCTGGATCTCCTATTGTCTATTGCAGTGAAAGTAATTCTTATGGAATGGAAATCCTTTTCCGCTGTTTCTTACCACACTTGGTGGGCTTGGGTTTCCTTCTTGCGAAGTGCTCATACCTCGGTCGATCATACTCACGTTTCTCCATCTATTGCTAGTGGAGTTTGGAATGCTCTGGATAACTATATGGATCTGTCAGCAAAGGGGTTGATTGAACAATTTCCCTTTGATTTGTCTGGATGAATGGCGCCTTGTTTGTTGGGGTGGTTCGGAGGAAATCCTTCTCTCCTCCTTTCTTCTCCTCCTTCTCTGTCTTCTTTCCTTTTTCCGTCTTTTCCCTCTTTTCTCTCTTTCTTTCTTCTTTCTTTTTTCCTTTCCTCTCCTCCCTGATCATACCAGCTGATAGTGATACTTTTGATTGTAGACTTTGCCTAGCCACTTACTTTATTTCACTTCATTCATTTCTCAGTTTTTGGCAGGCTACTTTTGTTTATTGATGTCCTGGCTACGACACCTTTTTTGAATTCCAGCTTCTGATTGCTTTTTATCTATTAACAATTGTATCACTTTTTCATGTATTGTGTATATTCATTTGCTTCTTTATAATAATAAAATTCTTTTGAAATCAAAAAAAAAAGATGATTTTTCAATACCTTCAGTCTTCGAGTTCCTGATACGGGGTTTTCACATTTTGTAGAAGTCACTCTTGAAACTAAAGCAGATGTAATTTGCTGATTAAAACACGTAAGGAAAATCTTACTTGCATAAGTAACTCAGAGACTAAGAAAAATGTTTACTCCTTTCAATTGCCAAGGAAATGTTCAAGCAAATATTTCACCAGTTATTGAGAGATCTATGTGGAAAGAGTTTAACCACACATTGGCAGATTCATGCCAACGTATGTCTTTTTCAGAAAGTTTTCTATCTTGAAACCTACCGTCTGTATTGACTTTGTGACATCTCCTGCTGCTGATGCTTTGCAAGATGGGTTTGTAATCGTTGTAGCAGCCTCTTCTTAGTACAGCATCTGCTTCTCTGCTCCTTCTGAATCAGAGAGCCACATCAGGAATAGGGGTACTTACATCTTCTTTGAGGTCTTTTCATTATAATTCTTGCTTCTCCATCTCTCCATGGTGGTTCCATCAGAGCATGTATATGGCTGGTTGTATAATGCCCTTTCCTCTGGTTGCTCCCTGTTGTGCACCATTGACGCCAGTAGGTAGACAGGACCCAGATACCAGTGTGTGAGCTGATGTTTGTTATCTGTTCTCCAAGTGACTTACCTCTCTAATTAGGAGTCTTAAACTACTGCGCTTTTCTGGATGACACTCATGTCAAGAAATGTAGAGAGAGAAATGCTGTAAAGAAGCCCATCTTCAGAAGTTGAATATGAATAATTTCGACAAAATACAAGACTCATTTTGATTTTTTGATGTACATGTATAGTAAGCATGGGAAGTGCAGTGGGTACTGGCTTTGATTCAGAGTGTAAAGTGAAGGGCCATCCTACGGTTTGATAATCTGACACCTGGGTGACAAGGTGTGAACCTGTTCTTGAACTCCATATCAATAGGGTTTCCTTTAGCACACTTTATCTAGTATACCAGAAAATCAGAGTGCTGTGTGATTGTCACATTTAGACAACAGTTGTGGCGCTGTATCTAGGGTTTATTACAGTATGCGTGATAGTAAGAGCGTTGTTCCTCTGTCTTTTCATTGTGAATCTATCAAAGTATGGCTGGTTGCATAATATCCATTGCCATGTTCTGCTCCCTGCTTCTCGTTGGTAGTGTTCTCAGAGTATGTATTGTAGATACCCAGGTTGCTTGCCTGCTGCTGGTGTGTTCTAGAACATATATTATAGTTAAGGCCACTGGAATTGTGTGGCAGGGGTGAGTCAATTATGCATAAAAAAGGCAAATTATGCGGCATAGTGCTGCACATTTTATAATAGTATTACTTCTTTATTTCATCAATTTTGAACTTAGTAACAGTTTCTGGGCCTTGGTTGCATTACATAAGTCAAAAGACATAAAGACCTGGTTTATAAGGCACCTCTTTTTAGGCCAAACAATTTCGGACGGAGGTAAGGATTCATAAAATGTAAATGCCATATACGCCTCTCTTTTCCATAATGAGGTAGTAACCAACCGTTCTTTTGCCTTCACTTCAAACTAAAACCGTTTTTACAAATAGCAGTCACCACATTTTTTTACATCGCCATACAAAAGAAATTGTAAAGAGTGCATGAAAATTCAAAAGAATTTGATAAAATGTGAAAAGACAAGATGACCCCTCACGTGCGCTCCACCAAACGAGCTCACTGGTTGGTACTCACCAGTTGTGCCCACTTTTATCATCATTGGTAGTCATCTTGTTTAAAAAAAGAATAGGAAGTGTGGTGTCCAAATCAAAAGAAGAATGGTGTAGCTGCTGTGAAGTGAAAAGATCACATCAACGAAGCGACCCTGTGAAGTTAAAATTGAAAAAAGTGCACTTTACTCAAAACGAACTTTATTATTCAGATGTGCACTCATTCAAATTAAAATTGGTTGCTTATCATGCATACCGTTTCTTACTGCGCCAACATGTTTCATTGCCACATTCATTTTAGGGCAAATTCTTCAGGGCAAACAAAGTCGCCTGCCACCAGTACTGGACACTCAAGTCACTTTTCCCGGGGACCTAAGAGAGCCACTGGTCCACGTACCAGCTCTATCTTTTTAGGTCACACAAGAGGCTCAATCTGTGAGTCCTCTCGGTTGATTTCACATTCAGCTGTAATGTCAATTGCCCGGGGCTTCATGGAGCGCATCTACTCCTCCGACGACAAGACGTGAAGTGATAGGGCTTTTTCTCAAGTAGATTTTCTACAAGAGCGGCATCAAAATCAACTTGAATTGCTGCACGCTCATGTGTGTTGCTGTTCGCCATGATTTGTCAGGAAGGAGCACACTACTGGTGCTAAATCACAGCACGACGTAATTATTTCCACCCATTGGCAGTACTCTGTGAAATCTTGCAGAAATTTTACATACCTCCACGGAATTCTGCACAGTTAAATTTCGTGAGTTCTGCCACCTCAGCCACACAACACGTCACTGGGAGGGTCCTAGCAGGAATAGAAGTTTCTGTCAGATACTCTCTTCCAGGTGGTGGGCTGCACTCCAATATTCGAGTGAGTAGTTGGTGCTTCTTCTTGAGCAAGACAGCCACACACCGACTAATGATGATTATTTAGCACTGCAGGATGCCAGGCACTGTCTTTGGCACACAATGCCTCAAGGCGATAACATTGATTCTTCACAAGGTTCTCCCATGGCACATCTCTGCTCACTTAGGGCCAGATGTATGTAGGTAATAGATTACCAAATAGCAAATTTTTGCAATTTGCTATTTGGCAATCGCAAACACCCAAGTACAAATGTGTGCTTTACACATTTTGGAATTCCCAGTGGGTCGCAAATAGATCTACCACATTAATATTCATAAGGTAGGTCTCGGTTTGCAACTCATTGGTAGTGGCAAAATTCAAAGGGATGGTGGCCTGCTGGCATCAGCAGACCATCATGTCTGTGATTGCTTTTCAATAAAGCAATCTTTTTTTCATGTAGCCTGTTTTTCTTAAAGGAAAATGGGATGCATTTCAAAAAGAAAAATCAAATGGTTTCCTTACTATTTTTTAAGAGTAGGCACTGGTCCGTGGGCCCACTTCTTTCACAAAATGTTTTTACAAACATTCACAAAGGGGAAGAGGTCCCTTAGGGACCCCTTCCTATTTGTGAATTGGTTATCACTTGAAGAAGTGGTAAAATGCAAATGTTTTGCAACCACATTTGGGTCCCGAAACATTTTCACATACCACTGCTATTCGGTATTAGGAAGGGACGGACTAAACATGCACCTTCCTAATACCGATTCGCAAATCCAATTTGCGATTTGGTAATAGGTTACCAAATCGCAAATAGGGTAATGTAAATTTGAAAAAAACTTTTTGTGTTCACAAACACCTGATTCTGTGAATTGGACCATTTGTGGAAGTAAAAAAGCTTTGTACATCTGGACCTTTGTCTTCAGGACTGATCCATACCTGACAACACATTTGGCAGTGAGGGGGGTGATGCACTCCACTTCTACATTTCTTGGGGTATACAACCCACCAGCAGGTGCTTTTCCTGGCTTCAGTAGGTCCTACCTCATGGATACACCACCCCAGGTGCCTTGACATCTTTGATGGGGATAAATGACAGAGATCGCCCTGCCCGATCTAGCAGTACAGTGATTCCTTTGGTGCACTTACTTAGTGAGTTTCTGTCAATCAATCAATCAGGGATTTATATAGCGCACTACTCACCCGCCAGTTCTGTTCCTGCTGATGTGGGGGACCTCTGCCAGGGCAAGGTCGGTGGAGCGGAGGTTCCTCTTGGGTACGTGGAAGGATACTCTTTCGTTGAGGTATTTGGGTACAATGTTGTGGAGGGATTTGTAGGTGTGGGTGAGGAGTTTGAAGGTGACCCTCTTCTCGACGGGGAGCCAGTGGAGACCTCGTAGGTGTTGGGTCATGTGCTCATGGCATGGTGTCCCGGAGATAGGTCTGGCTGCGATGTTATGGATGGTCTGGTGTCTGTGCAGAAGAACTTTGTTGATTCCAGCGTAGAGAGTGTTGCCATAGTCCAGTCTGCTGGCAATGAGTGCGTGGGTGACGGTCCTTCTGCAGTCGGGGGATCCACTTGAAGGTCTTAGGAGGATGCGAAGGCAGTTGAATCTGGTGAAGATGACGGCGTTGATCTGGCGGTTCAAGGAGAGGGAGGAGTCAAGAATGAAGCTGAGGTTCCGAGTGTGGTCTGGGGTGGGTGGGCTCCCAAGGTCGTAGGGCCACCAGGTGTTGTTCCAGGCGGAGGTTCAGGGGCAAAGGATGAGGACCTCGGTCTTCTCTGAGTTTAGCTTCAGGCAGCTGTCCTTCATCCAGGCTGCCACGTTCTTCATACCTTTCTGGAAACAGAGTCTGGTGTCTTCGGGATTCTTCGTGAGCGAGAGGATGAGCTGGGAGTGCTCGGCGTAGGATATGATGCTGAGCCCATGCTGTCTGACGATGACGGCGAGGGGGGCCATGTAAATGTTGAAGAGCGTGGGGCTGAGTGATGATCCCTGGGTACTCCGCAGTTGATTTCTGTGAGTTTGGAGAGGAAGGGAGGGAGGGGATCCAGTTAAGGGCAGCTCCTTGTATTCCCATGTTGTGCAGTCTGGCTGCGAGAGTACGATGTGAGACGGTGTTGAAGGCTGCGGAGAGGTCTAGAAGGATAAGGGCAGCGGTGTGTCCCTGGCCAAGTAGCATGCGGATGTCAGCGGTGGCGGCATGCAGGGCTGTCTCTGTGCTGTGGTTGCTGCGGAATCCAGACTAAGGGGGCGTCCAGGATGGAGTTATCTTCTATAAAGGTGGTCAGCTGTACATGTACAAGTCTCTCAGTGACTTTGGGTGCAAACGGGAGGAGGGAGATGGGCCAGTAGTGTTTCAGGTCCGTTTGGTCGGCCGATGGTTTCTTGAGGAGGGGTTTCACCCCCGCCATTTCCAGTCGTCTGGGCAGATTCATGACCAGAGGGAGGAGTTGATGGTGCGTCAAAGTTCGGGTGCGATGACAGTGGTGGCCCTGTGGAAAATATGCGGTGGGCAGGGGTCCATTGGGGCTCCTGAGTGTGTTTTCCTAATGGTTGTTGTGATGAGTTCGACTGTAGCGGGATCCCAGGACGTGATGGTCAGCTTGTTGGCAGCGTTATGTAGGGGGTGGTGCTCGTCGTTGGTACGCTGAAGTTGTCGTAGAGGACCGTGATCTTCTGATGGAAGTAGGAGCTGAGCTTGTTGCAGAGTTCCTGGGAACGTGTGACGTCCTTGGCTTCGCAGATGGATTTTGCGAACTGCTCTATGACGTTGAACAGTTCCTTGGCATTGGTCGCGTTGGTCTGGACTTTGTCTCTTATGAAGGTCTGTTTGGTGTCTCCTATGTGCTGGTGGTATTCCTTCAGGGCGCTCTTGTGGTCGTTTTGTGCTTCTGTGGTATTCAGGTTTCGCCAGGTTTTCTATAGGCGTCTGCAGGAGTGTCAGGCTTCTCGAAGTTCTGTGGTGAAGCAGGTGGCTTTCAGCTGGCATTGTTTGGCGGGCGGAGGGGTGCGAGCTTGTCAGCGCAGTGGGAGATCCAGCTGTGAAATTCCCTGGACAGGGCGTTGGTTTCGGTCGCAGCGATGGGGGAGTAATGAAAGAGGGTGGCGTTTAGGTGCTCCTCTGTGACTTTGCTCCAGTTCTGTTGTGGCAGGCGTCGGGCGTGTTTGGGTGTGGTGGTGGTGTTGAAGGTGAAGTGGACGCAGTGGTGGTCAGTCCAGAGGGGCTGGGTGGTGTGGCAGAAGCAGATGTTTGTTCCTCCCACGAAGATGATGGAGTCGAGGGTGTGACCCGCTCTGTGGGTGGTCGTGTTGACAAGCTGCTTCAACCCTAGGTTGGCGAGGTTATCGAGGAGAGCATTGGAGTCTGGATCATTGCTGTTGTCGAGGTCAATTATGGCAGTTCATTTCATGATCAACTCTTCCAGCAAGGTTGCTGTTTCCTTCCCTTGCTCACAGGCAGGATGTCTTGGTAACCAGGACAGTCCATTAATTCCTTCTTCATATCGGACTTCAGGTGAAATGAAATTGGATTTATAATGAAATTGGATTTATAAAGCGCATGGCTGCCCGTAAGCGTCCCAGCACTGCCTGACAAATAGTAAAAAGCTCTAAAGGGGATAGGAGTTTTTAAGGATTTTTAGGGAAGAGAAAAAATTTGAGAAGCTTTCGAAATTTGACGAGGGATGGTTCAGTGCGAATGTGTCTCGGGAGGGCATTCCAGTTCTTTGCCGCATTTACAGAAAAGCGGCGGCCTCCCGAGCGGGCTTTTCTAGCTCTGGGGACTATGGCCAAATTTTCAAGATCCGATCGAAGGGCACGTGGAGGTCTGTACGGGCGAATCAGGCTCCTTAGTGCCTGGGGGCCTTTGCCTTGGAGAGCTTTATGGACCATACATGATGATTTGAAAGATATTCGCTCGCGTACTGGGAGCCAATGAGGGGCTCTCAGCAATGGTTTTGCGGATGCTCTTCTTGGGGCGCCCATGAGCATCCTGGCAGCAGCGTTTTGTACCCGTTGTAGGGTGTTAATGGTGGCTTCTGGAGCTGCCAGGAGCAGCGCATTACTGTAGTCCAATCTGGACAAGTTCAGTCCCTGGATCAGTAATTTTCTGGGTTGGAAGGGTAGCAGCGGGAGGTCTTTCCGTACTGTTCGGAGCAAGCCGAAGCATATGCCTGCCACTTTCTGGGCATGCGACCTAAAGTTAGTTCAGGCTCGAACCATACCCCCAGGCTTTTAATTTTGTCTTTTGGTGGGGGCACCTCACCCATACAGGGCGGCCAAGATGCTTTGGGTAGGGAATAAAATTGGTGACCCAAAATTAAAATCTCGTTTTTTGCTCCGTTCAATTTGAGCTTAGAGTTAGTCATCCAGGAAAAGATTCCAGAGAGACAGGCCGAGAGGTTGTCTGAGCATCCCACTTTTTGCGTCAGCGAGACGACTAATTGGGTGTCATCTGCGTAAGTGACGCATTTAATCCCGAACGGGGCTACTACCTCCTCCAGTGGGGCCATGTATACATTAAACAGGGTAGGGCTCAGGGATGAGCCCTGGGGGACTCCACACTGGAGGGGAGTAGATTTGGACATAACGCCATTTTCCCAGATCTTAAATGCTCGTTTATCCAGAAAGGATTCCAGCCATTTCAGGGCCATTCCTGCAATCCCCAGCCTTGCAAGACGGTGGACTAGTATTTTGTGGTCCACCGTGTCAAATGCAGGTGATGCTTCCTCGCTTCTGGGGAGTTGGTTATCAGTGTAACACCAACTCTTAGCTGCATAGTAGTCCCTAAGTACTCACAGAGTACCCACTCCTTGGTAGAAGAGACCACTACAATGAACAACAGTCGACCTTGAACTCCAATCTTTATACTGATGTTGCAGTTGAAGGATGTGCATTCCAGGTCTGCTTCCTTGTAACCAGTGTGGATTGGTTCCCCTTTCATGTGTTCTTCTCAGGCCACCTTACCAGCCTGTCCTTTGTCTACAAGGATGCTCTATCCAGTAGAAAAGTCTCTAAATGACGTGCCCACCGTAGAAGTACAAAGAGGTGTGAGTAGGCTGTGGCCAGCTATTTACGACCCCTCCTCACAGAGATAAGGATAAGAGAAAGTAATATTGTGTTCCAGATCAATGGACTCCTTTCCCTAACAACAGATTCTGCACCCCCTGCTGTCCACCTAACAGCAGGTACAGTCAGAGTCATTTACAGAACAATGTATTAAATAAGGACCCTAGCTCTGCTGAGGAAAGCTTGTCTTCTATTTCCCAACTATTGTGTCTGGTGCTTCACCCAATCCATCTAGGGGATGTCAGCCATACACATATGTTATCTGGAGAAAGCAACCTCTCCTCCATCTTGTACTCTGGTCCAGTCTGTGAGTTTCCACAAAGGATCCTGCAGGACTGTCTCATTTCTGCATGGCACACTATCAATCCTGGCACACACGCAAACATATAATGCACAGGATGTTGGCGTTCAAGATTCCGTGTTCGTTTTGAGCAGCAGCTCTTTAAATAAGCATGCATTCATGTCTCAGAGGATAAAGCCTTTTTTCTATAATTTACCAACCAAGGTGCGCTCTCACCACCGTGCTCCATGCATGAAACTCATGACTGGGAGGATAGTCAGCTGTCACTTTAAGATTGCGCTGGGTGCCCCCCCCCCCCAAAGTTCGTAACAAAGTCCAGATCCTATGATTGTGAAACGCCGGGTCTAGGCCAATGGGCCCACACGATTAGTGTGTGGCAGGACCAAACAAATCCAAATAACAGGATAATAGGCTTAAAGTTTGAGCATGCGGGGCAGAGAACACGACTGTACATCATACATGGTGGGTTGGAGGTCAGAAGATACAGGGGTTATGCATCGCTAAGTGACTGCTGTGGTTTGATTTATTTTAGGCGCATATTGAAGCACTAAATAGCAGCAATTACTCCCCTCAAGGAAAAAATTGTCGTTATTGAAACTCAGCTTGGTATCATGGGAGTAACAAGCCTGCAGACTTGCCAGAATTGTGGTGATTAATGTGTTTTTCTGTATACAGGTAAACATATGAAAGACAGGTTTGAGAAGAAGCTTATTGCACAACTAGATACATATATATGTTCTATACCGGGGGGTTCAGATGGAGAAAGTGTACATCAATATTTGCTCTTCTGGGAATAATAATGTTTCGTAAACATTGTATATGGACCAAATATAATGAAACGCAAAAGCAAATAAACCCAAAAACTAAGTACAGCAAAGTAACAGATTTGCATACCGGTTATAAGAGAAAATACGCAGCAGGAGGAATGTTTATAACGAATAACAAAAAGGGGCTAGTGACGAATGTGCTGCTATGCGGAGGAATGATTGTCTCTTGAACAATAGGATGGCATAGGTGAGAGATTATGGGCCAGATGCATCAAGCGAAATGCGCTCGCAAAAGGGCCAGATTCTCAGAATCTGGCCCTTTGCGAGTGCAATTTTTGCATTTGGGATGCATCATCCCAAATGCAAAAATCGCAAATAGAGAATTCGCTAAATTGCGATTGTTTGCATTTAAGGAATCTCAAATTGAGATTCCTTAAATGAAATGCATGAAAGTATCAAAAATAGCGAATTCGCTAATAGGGCACGCAAATTACCATGAAGTACAACTTCATGGTAATTTGCAAAAACTTTGAAAAATGCACTTTTGTGCATTTTTCAAAGTTTCATGTTGCGCACACACATGCCCTAAGGGCATGTGTGTGCGCAACATATGTGCACAGATCACATTCAGGGGTGTAACAGGGTGTCCTTTGGAGAAGTGTGGCTCAGGGGTTAGAGGCGGCAGACCTGGAGCTTGAGTTTCGGCCCTGGCCCAGGGTTCAATTCCCCGCCTCGGCGGGTCTTGGGCTCAATAATCCCACGGACTCGATAATTCTCGCTCCGGTGCCTTCTCGACTCACGGGTTCACACTCTGCGACTCTGGGCAATAGCTTGCTTAATCTCCACATCGGCCCTTCGCGGCGGGATGCCTGGCTTTCACCTTGTGGATACCCTTCCAGGGTTATCTCACAGGGGAATACCAGGACGGGTTCCCTAAGCAAGCGCGGAGATGCCCCAGGGTAAGTCCTGCGCTATATAAGTTTCATACATACATACACATACATACACCCTTGAACTCGCAATCTCAATTTGCGAATCGCTAATTGCGATTCGCAAATTGAGATTGTCTTCCCATTCATTCCTATGGGCCTCTAGGCCCATAGGAATTAATGGGGAGGTATTCATTAATTGCGACTCGCAATTTGCGAGTCGCAATTAAGGAATTCTAAGGAATCGCTATTTTTATAGTGATTGCTTGATGCATTCCATTTTGCTATTCCTTATTAGCGATTCCTTCTTTTTCGCTAATAAGGAATCGCAAAATGGATGCTTGATGCATCTGGCCCTATGTGAGCACATCTACTAACAATTTAAAATGGTGCATGGTTCACTGATTTTGAGAAATAAGGCCACATGTACGAAGCATTTTTGCACTTGGGCCATTTCCGACCGCAAAAATGATTTTACATATGTACAAAACACAAAGGGCCAAACGTGCAATGCATTTTACCAGTTGTAAACGGCCCATCAGGCCATTTACGGCTGGTAAAATGCATTTTCAAATGTACCAATCATATTTTGCGAGTTGGTAACCTCGCAAATAGGGTTTGCGAGTCTCTAATAGGAAGGGGTGTGCCAAGGGCATCCCTTACTAAAAGCGAGATTCATGGAGCGCGCTGCAAAAAAACTTACTGAGCTGCCCAGAGTTTGCGACCCCCCATTGGAATAATGCTGCCAAATTTTACTTGCTGTTGCTGGGGTTTTATGAATATGACTTTTATAAATGTAAGTTTCATTTGTTATCATCTATACATACTGACTTTTAATGAATTTAATATTCTAAATGCAATCTTGAACCTTTTAAATGTTTTGTACTTGCAATGGTTTATTTTTAAATCACGCAATAAAGATTATTATTATTTATACTAAAAGCGAGTAGCACTGGTCGCAAAACATTTGCAGTTTACCACCAAATTCAAATTGGTGGTAAGCCATTCGCAAACAGAAAGGGGCCCCCAAAAGACCCCTTCCCCTTGGTGAACGGGTGTGCCAACATTTTTTATTTTTTATTTTGAAACAAACTGCTACATTTTAAAAAGCAGCCACAGACATGATGGTCTGCTGACCCCAGCGGGCCACCATCCCTGTGAGTGCCAGCCCTTCCCACTGGGTCACAAATGGCGACTTGCCTCATGAATATTAATGAGGTAGGTCCCTTGCGACCCATATGGGAATCGTAAACAGTGTCTCAGACACTGTTGTCCATCAGGTTTTGCGACTCCAAAATTGCGAATCGCTAGAAATTTCTATTTGCGCGTCGCAAAACCTGCTGGTCATACATCTGACCCCAAATTACAATTTGGTAACATGTTAGCGAATCACAATTTGTGTTTGCAATTTGGTATTTGGAAGGTGTGCATTTAAATTTACTCCACAAACAACTATAATACTGACCATATTTACAGTGCACATGACATACTGACATCTCATAGCCCAGTGTCAAGTTATTGGAGGAGGGTAAAAGTTAATGTTTAAAAACGTTCGTAAGAGATGGTGATGCAGAGATATAACCTAATGTATTAAATTATAATAGGAGTTGAAGAATTTTTTTTTTTTTTACATAATGAGCGTTTTCATCGTGTTCTAGCAGCGCTTTTGCTATGCATTTACATATTGAACTTTTGATGGTTGAGCATGTGATCCCTGGCATGCTCTCCCTGCTTTCCTTGCTTAAACATTTCTGCTCGGCCCTCACTGTTGGGCCAGCTCTGTAGCTTGCCCTGCCTGTATGTGCAGAACATAGCCATTGCTCGAGGCAATTTTGATGGCCTGAGTTTCATCCCTTAGCATGTATGTATGTCTGTATCCATGCATGTATATACGTATTTGTATGTTATTTCTCTAGTGCAAACCTAGCCAAATTGCCGAGGAGCACTGTACAGGATGAAAGTGATAGCATTGTGATAGCAGAAGTAGTTTGAATGTGGTAGGTTAATACATTTCATGTAGTATTCCTGAGAAAGTTAATTCTGCAGCTCTCTCCTAAAGTGGAGCAGCCTTGGGCTGCTCCTGATGGCTATGGGGATGCTAGTCCAGATCCTGGGAGCATAGCTGGAAAAGGCCAGCCTCCTGAGCAATGCTGGCTGCAGTGTGCGCTGTCCGCGACCTATCATGGCCATGGCACCAAACGTACCTTGGCCTTATAGCTGAATTTGAGCAGTGCCACCATAACTGACTCTTCTTTCACGTTAGTTGTTGCGAGGACCCGGCCTCCATGTCCTTGGTGGCATGTCACGTTGAGCCTTTACATGAGACAAGATGCAATCTTTCTCTGAGTCAAGAAGGCTACACTGCAGAAAGAGTCCCAAACCGGAAGCAGCACTAGTCTGCCTGAGTCCCTCTCTCTACGAGTTTCACTGCAGAATCAGTGCTGCACCTACGCAGAATCTGTGGGCCCGTTCACTTACTCCGCCATGTGTTCACATGTTCACATGTTCACATCACTTTTCGTTTACACACTGCGCACTCTGCTAGCCTCACCACCCTGTTGACTCCATAGGCATTATTACCAAATACTAAAACATCTTTAGAGTAGAGAGGAAGTTGTATCCAGCGTTGTGATTTGTTGTCATGATGTGAAGAGAACCCCTATGATGAAGCATGCCATCTCTGGTGGGTGAGGGATTTCATCCTAATAAAGAAATATTTCTTTGATATTCTAGGTCCGCAGATTGCTCTCAGTGTTAGACCTGGGTATTTTGTTGTGCAAATGAGTACTAGGATAAAGTCAGTCACTGGGTCTTCATTGAAATTTAACAGATGCTACCAGCCTTCGCATGATTTCCAGTAACCATCTGTCTGAAAGAATGAGATCCAGTAAAACTTGCACCTTAGACGTTTATATAGGTGTTCAGATGATTTATACATTTCCGGAAAGAAATCAATCTGTACCATCAAGATAGACCATTGAGTAAAACATTTAGGGCCTCGTTAGGATGGAGGATTTTCCGCATCCTCCGTACCGGCGGAAGCCACCGCCGGCCTGGAGGATGCAGAAAATCCTCTGCGGACCCACCAAAGACCCACCGCCACATTAGGATGGCTGGTGGGTCCTAGTTTCTGTACGCAGCTTTTCCGCCACGGTTGGCTTACAACCGCGGCGGAAAAGCACTAATATGGTGACGGTGTCTCTCAGACGCCGTCAGCCAGATTAGGGTGGGCTCTGAAACATGCTTTTCCGCTGCGGCTTTTCCGCCGTGGAAAAGCATGTGTAACTTCACTGCGGGGGCCCGTTTCGGGCCCCCTAGGTGAAGGAGGGGTGGGGGATGCACATGAGGGGTACTATAGGTACCCCCCATGTGCACCATGTGCGGGTGCAGCTTGAAGCTGCACCCGCCGCAATGTTAAAAATAGAGGATGTGACATAAAAATAGTCACATCCTAATTGCACAGGAGGGAACTCCGCAGCCCATGCGGAGGTTCCCTCCTGCTCTATGGTGGCGGACGGCCTCAGGTTCGTCCGCCATCATAATGTGCCCCTTAGTGTTAAGATCTGTTCTTAACCTTTGAGGGAGCAGGGTTTTCAGTGTCTCGATCTTTGGGTGTATTCATTAAATAACCCCCATCACTGGCCATATGAACCTTTGCTCGTTGATAAGGAGAAGTAAGGAGCAATCATCTACATAGCAATAAATCATTAAAGACTTTAAGTTCAGTCAATAAAGAGAATTAGTGTAAGTTAAAGGGTTTTATTGTCAGTTCTTTTAGTCTTTCACCTGTTTATTCATTAAGCAAAAATCTCTCAGTTTTCAGCATTAAAAGTTAATATAATACATCAATCAATATAATGATTATGAAATAGAACATGATATTTGATAGAATCACAGTTAATATAGTAATAATACAACAAGCGTACTCCATAAAGAAAACGCTCTAATCTAAATTCATTTGTAATGATGAAAGGAAAAGGGTGTCAGTTCAGAAACCCAATGAAGAGTTCTGATGAGAGAATCAATGCCCAATCATGAAGCCTTTGTATAATAAGCTGGAAAGTATTCTCAGTTCAAAGATATCAGCAGACAATTCAGCAAAGTCTAAGTAAGGTAGTTTCCCAAGAAGAAAGGCAACAGAAACTCAAAGGTAAGTCTCCAGTCAGAGAGTTAGGGAAAGAATCCTGAATCTCTCTTGTACCCAGGAAACATGCACTAATAAGAACACAGAATATGCCCCGTTGCAATACTATTTTCTTTCTTCTTCTTCATTCGCCAATAAAATACCAGCAAACTCCTTGAAATAAGCAAACTCCCCATTTTCGCATAGGGGCACAATAGGCTTTCGGACATTAAATCTTGAACAGTTACATTGTTGAAATTTTGCTGTCCAGACAGTTCTTCTCATGAATTATCCTTCTGGTCGCCTCCTCTCCTCCTGGTGAGAACTCGCTATCAGTTGTTTAATACATAACAAACGCCTATGCACTAGCTAACAGAAGGCTTCCTGAAAAATACAACATTTGTAAGAAAAACATAATGTGCAAACAACTATACAATGTGAAAAACAGACCTTTCAGTGTTAATGCATTATTTTTCAGTTAACAAGCCATCAACAGTTAGGCTAACTTAAATGAGCACTTTTATTTATTTAACAGGCCTATAAAATGTAAGTATGATTAACTACTACAAATTTTGCATATAGCATGTTTTTACTTAAATATGGCGTTTTCATATTATTAATAAAAGTGTATTGTCAGTTAATACATTTCGCATCAACGCCTTCACGTCAAAGGTTCGAATATTAACAAACTCAGATCAGCTTTTCAACATTCTGAGGTAGTTATACCACAGGGCAGGTTTATCATTGTTTAGTGTCGCCCTTGAGCCACGCAAGGCAATGTTGGGTGACGCAAACCCTAGAATCAGATTTACCAAGCCACGCATGGCTACCTTAAATGGCTTCGTGTGGCCTGGTAAATCTAGTGTAACACAAGTCAGTGCAATTGTTGTCTTTCGTTACATTGCTCGGTGGAGGTATTACATGGGTGGAGAGTGGGTGTTCCCTCGCATCCATCAATGCATTCTGACGGATTCACAGATTTTCTAACACTGATTGACCTAGGAATGCGTCAGAATTGTACACATTCACTCCAGAAGTGCAACAAGGAGAAATATCTTTATTTTTCCTTGTTTACTCTTTTTAAGTGTGGATACATTTTGCAGCACACTTAGAAAGAGGAAATTGCCTCTATGGATTGTTTTTGTGCAGGAAGGTGGCCCTTCCTGTAAAATAACAATCCTGCCTGCAACACAGGCACCCTTGCACCATGTTGCAAGGGTGCCTACATTGGTGCTAGGCTGCGCTGAGTGCACCAGCCCACGGAGAGGACAGGAATGCACCATATAGTGGTAGTCCTGTTTGCTTCTGTTAAAGATACATTCTAACTGCCTAATATTATACCCAGGGTCGGATTGGGATGACAATTTGGCCCGGCACTGATGAAAAAAGTGGCCCACATTTGCAGGGCATGGCCCACATTTGCGGGGCGTGGCCCACATTTGCGGGCGTGACCCACATTCGCGGGCGTGTCCTTTCATGAAACACACAAGGAATGTAAGTGGGAGGATATTGTTCTTGGGAAAGACACAGGGCCAAGGTGGCAATGTCCTACAAGCTGAGCACCTGAAAAACAGCCAGGTCCCTTTCTATTACTAAATTATTCCTCAGCTTTCCAGCACAGGAGCATCTGAAAACAGCGAGGCCCCTTTCTCTTAAAAAATTATTCCCCAGCCCTCATGCGCAGGAGCACCTGAAAACAGCGAGGCCCCTTCCTCTTAAAAAATTATTCCCAAGCCCTCCTGCGCAGGAGCACCTGAAAAACATCAAGGCCCCAGCTATTTGTAAATTACTCAGCCCTCCCCAGCCCATCACTGCCTCAGGGCAATGGCGTGGCAGGAGAGGGGCTAAAACAAAAACACAGCTTCTGGGCCATCCATGGGGGTAGGGGGAGGCTAAGGTGAAGATGTTGCGAGTTCCCCACATCACCTGGCTCCCATAGTGAGACCCATTCTTCCTCACCCACTATGCCCTGAATGAGAAGGGCTGTGGGCGAGGACTAATGCAAACACTGTTTCTGGGCTGCGTGGCCCCCAGGGGGATTGAGGTGAAAATGGCTCAAAGGCCTGAGCAACACTTGGCCCCCTGGGAGGCCGATTCTGGCACACAATCACCCCTCCCCAGCCCACCATCAGCATGTTTGCTGGGCAGGGTAACCCCCTGCCCTGCCAAGCAATCATGCTTGGCAAGGAGAGGCCACTGCTGATCATCGCTAAACGGCCGACAGCACAGCGAAGCTGCTTTCCTCTCCCTGTCAGTGCTCTCTGTGGACTGGTAAAGGGGGAAATAACCGGCCCACAGAGTGCACTGAGACACCAGCCCTTAGACCCATGCCCGAGTGCCCCAGTGCCAATCCGCCCCTGGTTATACCTTTGTTGCTTTTAAGAGATTGTCTGGCGTACACAGGGCTTTAAGTGGGTCATGTCTCTCTGGGTCTCAGACCTGGTAGTAATTAAAAATGGACATTGAAACGGGTCCCTGTTGGCCCTATAGTCATGTCCTTAACTTTTCTCGCAAAAACAATGATTGATTTCTGAACAATGAAAGTAAAAAAAGTTAAGGTAATCCATGAGTGATTTAGTCCCAGTTTATATTTCATGTTCCACATAATCTTGCACTCCCTAAGAGTGTTAGCTATTTCCTGGATGTTGTGCTTTTAAATGTTTTTCCGGTAGCATATTACATTTGCATAGTGTATACATTGAACTGAGGCACCTAATGGGGGGTTTACAATGAGCCACGAGTAAGAGCTCAGAGTTGAGAAGGAATGCACTGCGTATTTTTCACAGTGCCTGTCAGTGGGCCAAAAAAGTGTTCAGAATACATGGTCATCCAATCCTTGGTCTCATTATAGAGCGCACAGAGTTACAGTCATGTATTCCAGTTGCAATTGTAATCTGTGCGAATGTGTGTGAAGGAGGTACACAGTTGTTAAAATATTCACATGGTGAAACTTAACGACAATGCAATTCTTAGAGGGGATTGGGTGCATTGTGTGTTTGGGAGGTAGTGACGTGAAGAAGATGCGAGGAAGTGCTTCAGGGGAGAGTGAAAAGAAGGTGCTGAAGAGGACAGTGATGAGTTATGAGATATGCATCTGGACAAGGTGTGGAGAGAAAAAGGGGATACATGTTTACCTTCGAGTGAATGTAACAGGTTTGATTGTGACACTCTGAAGACTGCTATCCCTTCCACAGTCCTCAGTAATGTTTATGTCAAAATCTGACCATTTCAAAATCGAGTCATTTTCAATATATATTATTTAAAACAAAATCATTGTTGTTACTCATTTATCTTAAACAGCTAACAAGCATTGGCAAAGGTCCTGGCTTGTTTTAGGTGTACGCCAGTTGTTGTGTTATATATCTGGATTCGATAACAAAGAGCTCAAGCTGAACGCTGAAGCTTTCTCCAGCCCCAGCAACGCAGCTGAGGCTGGAGAAAGCTTCACTGTGCATGAGATGTTTGGCCGGCCTGAAACAGCCAGCCAAAAACATCATTCACAGGGAAGGGACAAGGGAGTGCACAACCACTCCCCACCACGGTGTCATCCCCCTGGACCCGCCCCTAAGACTCATCAGAGTCCTGGGGGTGGGTCCAGGGGGATTAAAATAAAACAATAATTAAACAGGTTAGAAAACCGTTTTATTATTGTTCTATGCGGGTGGTGGCAGGGGAGGCGGTGCTTCTCCGCCCTACTGGAGAGGCCGCCGTTGGTCTAGATTGTAAGAGTACCCGGTACTGTCCTAATATCTGTGTCAAAAGATACACTGAGCATGCGTGAAAGGGATGATAGCCACTGTCACACTCTGCCTGACACTGTAAGTGTTACTGATTCCACTGGCCCAACTGCTACTTATTTACTTTGGGTGTCAAGAATGAGGTGAATTCAGTCAGTAGGTGTTTGGTTTCACCCACTCTTTTAAGCAGAGCCTCAGGAAATATGTGACAGGGGAGGACCAATATATGCGGCAGGGTTGACTTAATTATGCAGCAAGAAAAGGCAAATTTTGTGGCGTAAAGCAATACATTTTGTATAGTATTTGTTCATTAGTTTGTCATTTCTACACGTTAACACTGGCATGGCAAAGTTGTCATCTAATTAGTACTATTTTAAAACCCAAATATAGCAATAGACAACTAAAAGGTGACCAGAAAATCTACAAGAAGGGTCTCCCATTGCGCATCAACAGATCATCTTAGTTGTTTAGCATGTTTTGGAGTGTTTGAACTAGAAACAATTCTTATTTGTTCAAACCTGCAAAACATGTAGGATGATGGATTGTGGGGCAGGTGTGGAAAACCCATAATTATTCAGCAAATCCCAGAAGAATGTGTGGTACCCAGTGTCATAGGATGCTTTCAGACTCAGTATTAGTAGGGCAGATTTCTTGCCTTTATTCAACCTAAATTCATGCTGAAAGGTGCAAAAGACTACTTTTGTTTCCTTTTATTTTATGGAAGACAAAGAAAAAGTGATCAAAGGTGAAGGCATCTGTTACAAAATAATAATAATTTGTGTTTTGCATTACGTCTGCGATAGCAGTGTATTTGGTTTTGTTTTATTTGTACCCAATTCAGTTACACGCAATTGATGAAACTTGTGAGGTGTAGTACTGTGAAATAATCATCCCAGGGCACTTCATAGAGCCCCGCCCCTCACACTTACTTACTATCTACGAATCCTGCAGTGTTCAGGAAAAACAAGTCATCAGCAGCCCCTTCCTAGCAAGGCCATCATTGAATTTCTAAGGGAAGCCCTGTCCCCAACCCCCTCACTTCAGTGTCTGGTCTCCACCCTCAAGCCCCAGGAATGCAGGCAATACACTCTCACTGTCTAGGGAGGCTGTCATCACACCCATTCTGTGCCATGCTCATGCAGGGGAATTCATTAATGGACCACATATTTCTTTTCTGATTAATGCTGTGACCCATACTATAAGGGTGAACATAAAAAAAATATCTCTTCCAGCATTTACAGAATCTCCTTTTTGATGTTAATTTTTTTTACTCTGTATATAAACTCATGCTGGCATTTTCAAGAGGCTACCTCCATTTAGCGCACCATAAATCGCTCAATATTTCCCTATATTAGCAGCCAGCCATAGCTTTACACTTCCAGCCCCTATGAGATAGGCCAGTCCTTGTAGAAGTGGTGGTCTGGCAGTAGATTTTCAAGGATATACTATTCACCTGATTAGCACCTAATATAGCCCTGTCATGCCTGTAAATTCTATCGCTTCTTTCTACAGTTTTGCATCTTCAAATAGCATGCAATCACAAAAAAACTCTCCTCTCTAGTCCCATGAGTATTGACCTTGACTTAGAACTGCTAACTGTTGCCTCTCCTTTTCTTTCAAATGACCCTCTCCTAACTTTCCATCCTTGGACTGCCTTCTTTCTTTGAACTACTCTAAGTCACATGCGTGTTTATCATAATCCTTGTTGTATTTCTGCAAATTGACCACACTTTATTTCAAAGATCACATATCATTTAAAAGTAATTCTCTTGCAACCCAACAATATCTAATCTCTTGGAGTTTATCTATTACTACCCTGAGCCATTTGCATAAATTCACATACTCCACCGCCTAAAGATCACCTCTTACTCCTATTCTTTTAATGTATCCTTTGAAACTGGAGCAAATGCAATGAATGGTTTTCGTAAAAGTACAAGACTAATACCAGTAACCAACAATAACCCCTGAAAAAACAACAACACTCGCCTTGGATTTCAGAACAGCATAAAGAACTTTAATGCCTTTTCAAGGGTAGTAGGTGCTAAATAAAGCAGGTACAATACAATACAATATACACCCCTCCTAACCCACACTCATACTATAAAATTCAGCTGCCGGGAAATGGATTCTAGTTCATACAAGATGCATAACAATTCCCTTAGGGCCATATGTATCAAGCAAATTCGCATTCGCAAATGCCAAAATTCGCAGAATTTTGGCGTTTGCGAATGCGAATTTGCTAAATGGTATGTATGAAGGAAAATCTGGTGCAAAATAAGGAATCGCAAAATTTGCAATTCCCTATTTTGCAATTGCATTTAAGGAATCGCAAATTTTGCGATTCCTTAAATGCAATGTATGAAGCAAGAAAAATTGCAAATTGTCCTTAAGGAATCGCAAATTACCACCAACTTCTAGTTGGTGGTAAGTTGCGAATTCCTTGAAAAATGCAAATTTTTGCATTTTTCAAAGTGCCATGTGCGCCACATGTGCACCCATGCATGTTTCAGGGGTGCAACAGGGTGTCCTTTGGACACCCCTGCACCCTTGAAATTATTCTCTATTTGGGATTCTCAAATTGCGACTCGCAAATTGAGAATACCTTCCCATTTATTCCTATTGGCCTCCTGGCCCATAGTAATGAATGGGACATTATTCCTTAATTGCGATTTGCAATTTGCTAATCGGAATTAAGGAATTTTAAGAAATCGCAAAAAAAAATCGATTTTGTACATACATACCTATTTGCGATTTCTTAAAAATCGCTATTTGAGAATTGCAAATCAGGTTGAAGATACATATGTCCCTTAGTGTTTAACACTCTTACACCCACATCAGACAAAACTGCTAATGGCCATGGCCATCACCCAGTACTGTACCAGCCCCCAGAAATAAGCTGTCCATTACTCACTGAATGGGCACTGAATAACTAAAGAGATCTACCACACATCCTAGATTGGGGCCCATAGAGACAAGTGCTTCAGTGCCTCACGTTGCGGTAGTAAGCGCTGTATAAATACAATATTGGAACGTAAAAACAAGAGTAGTTTAGTTGAACTTTCCAGGATACAAACTTGTTATCTGTAGCATATACACACACGCGAACACGTGCTCAGTGACACTCACACGTTCGCTGTTGAATGGAACCACATTCTTATAAAACATCCTTTCAGTATGAGGTCGGGTTGCTCTGACCTGAGAGACCCTGGAAGTGACCGCCTGTGGCGAGAACGTGCTTCTGTGCAGGAATGTGCGCCTCGGACGTTTCTTGGTGGGTAAAGGGGGTGGGGGGTTAGGTGGAGATGCCAAGAGCATTGTGTACAGGCCTCATTAACACACTCCGCTATTGTCACCTCTAGGGAGACGTGTTGGGACAGAAACGCGCCTTTGTGCTGTTGCTATTGGAGTTTGTTTTGAAGTCTGAAGGGGCTGAAGTTGGTAGCCTGGGAGAGGAGTGACTAAACAGAGGAAAAAACCTTTTCACCGATATAACCGTGTGGAATCCACTGCTGCCAAGGGCAGGGACCCCGAAATAGTTTCACAGGGAGCCAGCCAGCCCCTCGACATCACGTATTGAGAGGGTTACAGTGCATTTGACAGAAGTCACGCAAAGTGTAATGCATTAAAACACAGAGATGCATACAAAACTGTAGACCGAACCTGAGGACTGGTGGGCAAGGTGTGGAGAGGCGGCATTTTGGGTATGGATCTGTGCTTTTATATATTTCACTAGTAACTGTTCTCGTGTGGTAAATGTTCCCCAAATGGGATTCCTTCTTAGTCACTTTCATCTCACACCCACTGTCGCCCTTTCCTCTGTCTACAAATATATAAATGGAGGGCAGGCTTGGGCCTTCATCCCAAAGCGTCAATAATCAGCGCCTCAGTATTTGGCTCAGGAGAGGGCGCGTTTCTATAAAAACAATATGCCGCATGTTTTGACATCATGAGTGAATGTGTCAAGATTGCAGGTTTTGAATAATAAGCTCTGCAGCTCCCTGAAGCTGAGATTCTACAATGTGCCCATCTTTACCTTTGTCATGCATTAATATTCAGGCCCTCGTTACCAGTCCCCGGGGTTCAGGTGCGGTAATTTAGGGGCCAGATTCACTGGTCTCTAGCTGGGATTGCCCACTTGAATCCAGGGATTGCGACTCATTTCTGCTGCAATGGGGAATACCACACAGAATGGAAATATCGGGGTCAATTCCATGAGTTTTTATCCATCCAGAGAATATAACAAGCAGGTGTTGAATGGATGTGGGAGCTTTGTTTTGGCCCCTGGTAGAGATTGAGGGGCGCAGTCGGTGACGGAGCCGTGTAGAAATGTGAGAATCTGTTAAAAACACAGGGCCCACCCCTCGCTCTCCTTTCCTTTGGTTTGGATTGGACTTAAGTGCTGACTGCGAGAGACCTAGTGAGTTGTCACACCCAGTTCTTTTTTTGGTCACAGTGGACCAGACAGCTAAGCTGACTTGTTTGGTAAAGACATCTTGGGGACTTTCAGAAAGTTGACCTAGGAATGCATTCCGCGTGTTGCTTACCATTGGCTTTGTGGGTGTAACTCACATTTTTTGGCTTTCAGTTTGCTGACTTTATTTGCTTTAGGCTGTCCAGCTCCAGTTCGTCCCACTGCATTTACTGTATTCTTCCACAAACCCGCTTTCTGTAATCAGGCCTTTAAATCTTGTTCTTATCTTGTCACATTTCCTGTGCATTTAAAGACGGAGGTCAAATGTAAAGCTGACTTTGAGGGAGGTTTCCTGTTTACTTTGCTTTTGTCTGACTTCAAATTGAGGGCCTTTATAGGAAAGGGAAATGCCCCAATGGAGCCCGCTCGTGACCCTCCTATGCTCCCTTTACCAGGCTGTAACATAACCCATAAATAGCACATCATGTAACATGCGGATGACAGATTTCTTTTATTTCTTGTTGGCTCCGCCAGTGCATTGAGATTGTTGGAAACGCCGCAATGAAACAACGATGATCAGACAGAGCATACAAAATAACAGTGTGCTATAGGAAAATCAAACACGTGTAGCCTGCCACTTTGAAGACTCTAAAACTGACACTGTGCTATTCTGTTGAGAAGAATGTCCTTTACACAGAGTTGTGCCAATTGATAATCTCAAATGCGGTGCCAGGAAAACATGCCATGTCCCACAAACATTTTGCAGAGCAGGTGTCTGTGCACCGTTTTTTGTTCACACAGTAAGGAATAGAGGCGGCAGGTTAAGTCAGTGTGCACATGAACTCGAAGCCCCTCAGATAACTTGCAGAAGGATGCAAAGTGTAAGCTAAGCGCCATGCCTGGTCAGTGTGTCGGACCATGTCTCGCTTGTTTGCCTGTTGGTGATGTTGGGAGAGACGAAATGAGAGGAGCATGACCCTGCCTCACCTCTGTGCATTCACCAGGTCTCCTTATGGAACACCCCATAGTTGCTTTAACAGGATTATGTGTGTCTAGGAGAGTAGCCCTATTTCACCTGAAAGGGGCACGTGTAGTGTCTGCTCTCTTTGAGGCACGACTTCGCTGTATGATTTTCGCCCAATGTATTGTTTTGCCAGAAGCGCCTGAGGTAAATTGAAGGGAAGGGCAGCGCGTGGTTGTGAAAGTCCTGAAGTAAATAAAGGTGATTGAAGGGCTACAGAGAAAGTAACAATGTATTGTTGAGGCACTTTCAATCTTTTATGAATTCAGTGACCTGCCATTTCCCGCCAAAGGGAGCTTACAAAAATGCACAGCATCCTGCCAGTTCGTTTTAGTTGCCATATCACAAGAAGGAGATATTTTACATTGATATGGGTGAACACCCACAACAAGGTGGGCACAAGTTTTTGCACTATTCATTACCTGTAGGATTGTCAAAAGTCTGTGTTTTGGAGACGAATAGCTCTTTCAATTGGGCCTGAAGAAGTCAGTCGTTGAGGTGCGCATGCAGGTGCAGGAAAGACTCATTCTGTATGGAGAAGACTCACCAGGGGAACAAATACTTTAATGAACACCCTCGGGGAGAATGTCAGTCTACAGGGAAGAACCCTGAACTGATACTGGGTGTCTGCCACCGCAAACCCAAGGAAACTCCAATGAAATTCTCGGATGGGAACATTCAGATATGTGTCCTGCAAACCTATTGATCTAAAAAAAATCTCCTGGCTTCATCATAGGAATTGCTGACTGTAGGATCTGTGCCTGATCCCATAATGCACCCACTTCAAATCCAGAGCAGGTCTATATAAGCTTGAAAGTGTTAGTACCAGGAATAGGATGAAACATGCATCTGTTCCTATCTCTCCCTCTGGTACTCTGGCGAAAGCTTTCATTTCCAGCAATGTTTGGACCCCTGCCAGCAATGCCATGCGTTTGGAACCTTTCCTTAGTACTTGTATCCGAATTACTCCTGTTTCTGATGGCCACTCTACGCAGTCTATCGAATAGCCTTTTCTGACTACAGTCACGACCCACTGATCTGTCATATCCTTTTGCTATGTTGAAGAAAGTACTGAATTCTTCTGCCCACTGGATTCAGGTTGGACAAAGTGTAATTGTCAGGATCTCTTTTTGGTTGTCCCCTTCTGCTTAGTGCCATTCTTTTTATAAGAGCAACTCTTCGGTTGATACTTGCTGCATCTCAAGGATGAGGCATTTGATTCCATTTTGGGAGATGCTCTTTCAGATCCACCCCAAAACCTCTGGGCATTCGACTTTCCCTTATAAGGCAGAGCATGCTTGTGACCCTTGTGCGCCTTAGAAATCATTGTGTCCAATTGCTTCCTAAACAAAATGCACCTCTCAAATGGGAACTGAAACAGGGATGTTTTCTCCGCTGTTTTGCACTCCACTCCCTCACTCAGAGGTTTCTCTTGGTAGACATTAATGCACCTGAAGGCAAAACTCGAGCTCTGTTCACATATGAGGAAATATATGTCTAGCCTGCTGTTCCATTGCAGCTAACAGTTCTGAATATTCCTGTCATTCCTGAATAACAACAGTTAAATTGTCAAAGTCCTTCACCATTGACTGGGCTGTATATGCTGCATATCTGCCCACCTTATAGGCCATATTGTCTGTAGCACAATCCCTCTTCAATCCAGAAAACAGCTTTTTGTTGGAAGGATCCAATGTTCTACCAATCAACCTGGCCAATACAGGAAGAGAGTTGTCTCCATCCAAGGTTCACAGCTTCTACAGGAATATTGTAATTGAAGCCTTGTCCAGGTCTCTCCATACTCCCATGACCATCTCCTCAATTTTATGGCATGACATGGAGGATAACATTATGCAAATCTCCTTTATTGCCTGCTCACAGCAGAAACAATTAAAGTCCCCTCACATGTAGCCATCTTCCTTCTTTGTTGCTGGTAATCAAAAGATAAGTACCGTATATATTTTTCTCTCATTCTTAATTGATGATTGTAGAGGTATTGGGGTTAATTGATTGTACCCTATGTACTCCATACCGGCATATATATATATATATATATATATATATATATATATATATATATATATATATGTTTCCAAAACGGCGTGCCAGGCGCGCACTCAGGTACAAAAATCCACACCAGACAGCAGGTTAGTCAACTTGAGTAGGGTTTATTCACGCCATAAGCCCTACGTGACGCGTTTCGCACTCCGTGAGTGCTTGTTCACACAAAGAGCTCAGAAAGTTTTTCGTATTTACCGTGTGTTCACACTAAACATTGACAAAGGACTCATACGTCTTAGTGATATTGTACGGGCGCCATATTGTAGTAGGTTTACAAAGTAAAATTTATCTAGTATAATGCCTAGTGAACTTATTATCACTTTGCCCTCAATAGCGGGCGGCCCCAACAAACTGGACATTCACAACCGAAAATATCGTGAAAAAATAATTAACAAACAAAATCATGTTAATGTCACAAATAAAGAACCCATGAATTGGATAAACTAAACTCATAATTATTGAGTTTATGTCCCAAGTGGTTGTACCCACAACGTGCCAAAGTTATGAGATACATAGGTGCCGTCTTCCTATCCGAAGCAAGGCACACAGCACGTGACCGTCTCCTACGGGTTACTATGGAGACGTTGTGAGCCATGTCATGCCTGCATAATACACCAAACGGTGTATACGACGTTGCATATGGAAACGCTACCCCCTGGATAGTGGGAAGGTGCAAGGCATACATCGTAAATACATATCCCCTGGTTAGTGGAGGAATTCATGGTGACATATCGAAAGTCCAGTTCACACAGTCTTATAGTCAATGCACGGCATTGGAGAGAGCAATCAGTGAAGGGTCAACCACGGAACAACCCCGTTCCAAAATCCATGAATAATAAAGTGCACGAAAAAAATATATAAGAGGACATACTTCGTCAGGAGGAAGGAGAAGGCCAGAGTTGAAAAGTACTCGGTTGCTGTAATCACAAGCCTGTGATACAGTCCTACTGTTTCAACCTGTGGGGATAAAATATGGGGCTGCAATTAGGCTGAGAATAAGCATAAAAAGATGTCATGCAACATGATGGAAATACATTAAGATACATAAAATTCATTCTTGCTGTAAATGTACATTGTATTCCTCATCAAGATTATGTCCATTCGGAAAACGAGTACAGAGACCGATGATATGTCTCGACTCTCGCTGTCTCAGTCTTAAAGCACGGTTGCCTCCCCTGGTGGAAAGCATTACCTGTTCGATGACAAAGTACGTAAGGAGTTTAGCATTGGAGAAATGTTGTTTTTCAAAATGCCTAGCAATGGGGTACTGTTTGTCTCTGTTGGTAATCGCTCTGGTATGTTCCAGTATGCGGAGTTTTGCCATTTTCGTCGTACTACCCACATACTTTAATCCGCACGGGCAGACTAGTACATATACCACAAAAGTGGTAGTGCATGTAAGGAATTGTTTTATAGTTTCCATTTTGTTGGTACTTGGATTCCAATATTCCTTTACCATGTGGCTATTTGCACAAGCTTTGCAATGGCCACATGGAAAGAAGCCAGGGAGATCCACCCCACGAGGTACAATGTCACTGATAACGTTATGTACTAGTAGGTCACTGAGGCTGCGTCCCCTGCGGTAAGTTATGCTAGGTCTTGTTGGTATGCTTTTTCCTATAATAGGATCATTTTTGAGAATATCCCAATTTTTTGTGATGCTTTTCTTTATTTGTTTGTGACTGCCATTGTAGTCGAGAATGATGCGGGTGACATTGTTTTCATCTTGCATCACATCATCTTTTCTTTCAGTGGTTAGTAAGTTCACTCGTTCCACAGACTTGACTTTTTCAATAGCTCTTTTAATGACCCATTTAGGGTAACCCCTGTCGGTGAATCGTTGGACCATGATTTTTTCTTCTTTGGCGTAGTCATTGGTGGTACTGCAATTACGTTTGGCCCTGAGTAGCTCCCCATAGGGGATGCTCCATTTCAGCGGTTCTGGATGGCTACTCAAGGCATGCAGTAAGGTGTTACCTGCTGTTTCCTTCCGAAATAGTACTGTGGTGAGTTTGTTATTTTGGACTTTCACTTTGATATCCAAATATTCAATTTCTTTGTCACTGATGTTGCTTGTGAGTATGATGTTATTCTCATTAATGTTTAATTTGGAGATAAAATCAATGGCTGAGTTTTTACTGCCCTTCCAGATCACAAAAATGTCATCTATGTATCTTCGCCACATAGTGACATTACGAAAATCTTCTTGTAAATCTGGTCTGCCTCTGATGTCATCTTCCCATGCCCCCATGAATAGATTGGCAAAGCTCGGGGCAAAACAAGTGCCCATCGCCGTGCCATGCAATTGGACATAGATATCGTCATGGAACAGAAAGTAGTTGTTGACTAGACAGTATCTCATCATGTCTAAAATCATGGTCGTATGTTCAAAAATACGAAGATACATAGATGACATTGAAAAAGTCAAGTCTGTCATGATTTTAGACATGATGAGATACTGTCTAGTCAACAACTACTTTCTGTTCCATGACGATATCTATGTCCAATTGCATGGCACGGCGATGGGCACTTGTTTTGCCCCGAGCTTTGCCAATCTATTCATGGGGGCATGGGAAGATGACATCAGAGGCAGACCAGATTTACAAGAAGATTTTCGTAATGTCACTATGTGGCGAAGATACATAGATGACATTTTTGTGATCTGGAAGGGCAGTAAAAACTCAGCCATTGATTTTATCTCCAAATTAAACATTAATGAGAATAACATCATACTCACAAGCAACATCAGTGACAAAGAAATTGAATATTTGGATATCAAAGTGAAAGTCCAAAATAACAAACTCACCACAGTACTATTTCGGAAGGAAACAGCAGGTAACACCTTACTGCATGCCTTGAGTAGCCATCCAGAACCGCTGAAATGGAGCATCCCCTATGGGGAGCTACTCAGGGCCAAACGTAATTGCAGTACCACCAATGACTACGCCAAAGAAGAAAAAATCATGGTCCAACGATTCACCGACAGGGGTTACCCTAAATGGGTCATTAAAAGAGCTATTGAAAAAGTCAAGTCTGTGGAACGAGTGAACTTACTAACCACTGAAAGAAAAGATGATGTGATGCAAGATGAAAACAATGTCACCCGCATCATTCTCGACTACAATGGCAGTCACAAACAAATAAAGAAAAGCATCACAAAAAATTGGGATATTCTCAAAAATGATCCTATTATAGGAAAAAGCATACCAACAAGACCTAGCATAACTTACCGCAGGGGACGCAGCCTCAGTGACCTACTAGTACATAACGTTATCAGTGACATTGTACCTCGTGGGGTGGATCTCCCTGGCTTCTTTCCATGTGGCCATTGCAAAGCTTGTGCAAATAGCCACATGGTAAAGGAATATTGGAATCCAAGTACCAACAAAATGGAAACTATAAAACAATTCCTTACATGCACTACCACTTTTGTGGTATATGTACTAGTCTGCCCGTGCGGATTAAAGTATGTGGGTAGTACGACGAAAATGGCAAAACTCCGCATACTGGAACATACCAGAGCGATTACCAACAGAGACAAACAGTACCCCATTGCTAGGCATTTTGAAAAACAACATTTCTCCAATGCTAAACTCCTTACGTACTTTGTCATCGAACAGGTAATGCTTTCCACCAGGGGAGGCAACCGTGCTTTAAGACTGAGACAGCGAGAGTCGAGACATATCATCGGTCTCTGTACTCGTTTTCCGAATGGACATAATCTTGATGAGGAATACAATGTACATTTACAGCAAGAATGAATTTTATGTATCTTAATGTATTTCCATCATGTTGCATGACATCTTTTTATGCTTATTCTCAGCCTAATTGCAGCCCCATATTTTATCCCCACAGGTTGAAACAGTAGGACTGTATCACAGGCTTGTGATTACAGCAACCGAGTACTTTTCAACTCTGGCCTTCTCCTTCCTCCTGACGAAGTATGTCCTCTTATATATTTTTTTCGTGCACTTTATTATTCATGGATTTTGGAACGGGGTTGTTCCGTGGTTGACCCTTCACTGATTGCTCTCTCCAATGCCGTGCATTGACTATAAGACTGTGTGAACTGGACTTTCGATATGTCACCATGAATTCCTCCACTAACCAGGGGATATGTATTTACGATGTATGCCTTGCACCTTCCCACTATCCAGGGGGTAGCGTTTCCATATGCAACGTCGTATACACCGTTTGGTGTATTACGCAGGCATGACATGGCTCACAACGTCTCCATAGTAACCCGTAGGAGACGGTCACGTGCTGTGTGCCTTGCTTCGGATAGGAAGACGGCACCTATGTATCTCATAACTTTGGTACGTTGTGGGTACAACCACTTGGGACATAAACTCAATAATTATGAGTTTAGTTTATCCAATTCATGGGTTCTTTATTTGTGACATTAACATGATTTTGTTTGTTAATTATTTTTTCACGATATTTTCGGTTGTGAATGTCCAGTTTGTTGGGGCCGCCCGCTATTGAGGGCAAAGTGATAATAAGTTCACTAGGCATTATACTAGATAAATTTTACTTTGTAAACCTACTACAATATGGCGCCCGTACAATATCACTAAGACGTATGAGTCCTTTGTCAATGTTTAGTGTGAACACACGGTAAATACGAAAAACTTTCTGAGCTCTTTGTGTGAACAAGCACTCACGGAGTGCGAAACGCGTCACGTAGGGCTTATGGCGTGAATAAACCCTACTCAAGTTGACTAACCTGCTGTCTGGTGTGGATTTTTGTACCTGAGTGCGCGCCTGGCACGCCGTTTTGGAAACATATTGTTACCGGTTACCTCACCGGCAGCGCGCCACCCCCACGAGACGAGGGATACCCCACAGAGGTGCTCTTTGGATTTATATATATATATATATATATATATATATATATATATATATATATATATATATATATATATATATATATATATATATGTGTGTATTCAATACCTTTTATTTACCTCCTACTTTCCTTACAGAGAGTTAATTTCCCCTCTTTTTCCCTGTACCTTGAGGGATATTTTTGTTTACCTACCTCTCATGAGGGGCTCACCCTTAACTTAGATTTTGCTCTCTTTTACGTCCCTTTTCAGCTTCATAAGGCTGAAAACTAATTAGTTAAAAGGACCGGCTTTGTTTGAAAGCCGGTCCCAAGATAAGGTTACCTCAGAAATTAATGCGTCCTCTCACTGCATTGACCCGACTCAGGACAGCTCGCGGTAGCATAAAAGTTACCATAGCAACAGGCGGATCTCAGAATGAACAGTCAGTGCGACGTCACCCCCGCTGCTAAACACCACCATGGCAGCTCTCAAAGACAGTGTGGCACAACCGCACTGCATAACAAAACAAATAAATAAATCAAAGGTGGAAATTAGGAACCATGGGGCTACGGCCCTAGAGGAAAATACCTAAGGAGGCGGTTGCACACCTTGAGTATGTGCCGACCACCATCTTAACAACTTGGAACAGCCTAATTAAAAACAAATACTGCAACCATTTTAATAATTTGCTCACAACGCTAGATATATGGTGACAGTTAGAGAATTACAGTTGGACTCACCAACTGAACCCTTCTGACAGATGATCGTCTCAGGTTGTCAGACTCCATAATATTACTTAAAAAGGGTAAATTAACCCCTGATACTTACTAATTTAACTCCACCCACAGTAATGTAACTCTAGCCTTACCGTCATGTATACAATACCCATAGAACCTAATATGGACGACAAAATAGAAGATCTAGTCAATTAGGCCCTAGAGAAGGTAATAGGCTCTCTAGATGAAACTATAAGTAAAAAATGGAAACCTTCTCCAAGAAGGCCCATTACAGGCAGGAGCCTGAAGGCACAGATAGGGAGACCAAGGCCCCGAATAAGAGGGCGGTTGGAGGAACCCTACAAAAAGAGGCAAAAAAGATCAAAAACTGCAAACAAGCTCTTTCACGCACACTAGGCGGTGACAAGGGCGGTGCCTCGGGCCCCACAGATAGGCAAGAAACAGGCCCTAAGATTTCCATCCCCATCGACAGTGATGTGGCACTCAAACCAGATATTGAACTCTCATGCTCTTCTGAATTTTATACAGATATCGAGGAGATGGAACTAAAGAGAATGGGAACTTTTGACGAGGCATGTAAGGTCTAAAATAGGCATTGTGGATCCGTTCGGGGATGATATGTTTGACCCTCTCCTGATCAATTACCCCTTATCTCCAGAATGGATACCCGCACAACAAGTTGTGGACTATCTTTCTTTCTGGTTGAGAAAGGAAATCACCAAGGTTACATTCTGAATGCCCACAACTATACCTCTCTGACAAGTTGCGATGACCCCAGAAATAGATCCCAAGGAGGTGGCCTTCATTGCTAAGGGGAGTAAGGACCTTAGGAAAGTGATTGGCAAAGGTCTGAAATCCTGCCAAGATTGCCTTCTACACACCATAGGAATACTAACAAAAATATTTGAAAGGGCAGAAATAGCCTACCTTGGCGAGACCCCAGTCGACCCAAAGGAACTACGCCAATGGGTCCAAAGGACCATCTGCATCTTAAGGAATGCAAACACTGCGATCTCCACAGAGAGAAGAAATGACGTTCTACTAAACATAAACCCCAAACTAGTAGAGCTAGCTAATAAGGACAGGGGGCCATGCTCCCAATGCCTCCTCTTTGGAATAGGACTTCATAAGGGAAATGGCCAAATACATAGAAGTGTCTAGCTCCATACAAAAGTCCCAAAAGGACATTGAAAAGGTTTTCCAGGATAGGGTTTTTGGCAGTGCCGGTATAACGCAAGGTCTGTTCCCTGGCCGTGGACAAAACTCAACAAGACCCTTCCTGGGCCTTGGCAGATTCTCCCAAATCAACCTTTACCAGTTACCAACTGTTCAAACGCAAAGACAATGAAGCCAAGGGAGATCCTTCGGGGGTGAACCGTAGACAGAGCCTATTCTCCACAGTTAAGAATCTCAAAAGACCTTTCAGGTACCCTTATAAAGGTGGGAGGCAGATCGGCTCAATTCTCTGGGAACTGGAATCTAGTGACACAGGACCCTTGGGTTCTGAGTATAGCCAGGGAATACAAGATAAAGTTCCCCAATACCCCTACCCAAGTGAAGAGACTACAGGAGATGTCTTTCTCACAGGTAGACAAGAACCTAGTGTCTCAGGAAGTAAAGGTTTTAATAGCAAAAGGGGCAGTAAGAGAGAGCTCAGAGTAAGGTTTTGTCAGCAATATCTTTCTTGTGGAAAAGGACAAAGGGTTGAGACCAGTAATAATCCTGAAAGACCCAAACAAATGGGTAACATACCACCATTTCACAATGGAAGGGGTCCACATTCTAAGGGACGTACTAAGAAAAGGGGACTGGTTGAAAAGACTAGACCTAAAGTAAGCAAACCTGACCTTTCCAATTTGGGGTCCACACCAAAAATTCCTTTAATTCTCTTGGGAGGGAATACTCTGTGAGTTTTGCACTCTCCTCTTCGGACTGTCGTCATCCCCTTGGTGCTTCACCAAAGTCCTATGACCCGTAGAGGCCTGGCTCAGGGAAAGATCAGTAAGACTGATAATATACATGAAAATATCCTGTTAATGACTCAATCCAAATTGGTGGTCTCTCGCCACACAAACCTCTCAACACACTTATTAGAACACATGGGATTTATAATAAACAAGAAAAACTCATGTCTAGTGCCAAACCAAGAGACACAATTCCTGGGATTTGTTGTAGACACCGTAAGTGCAAAACTAAAACTCCTAGGAGAGAAAGTAAGGAAACTTCGCAAAGAACTGAGGAAAATACTAGCAAAAAGGGAATTCCCTTTAAGGTTTCTAGCTAGGATCCTGGGTCTCTTATCATCCATGAGCCAAGCCATTTCCCCAGGTCCCTTATGCTACTGAACTCTCCCGAGAATCAAAACAAGGACCTTGAGAACAACTCAATCATACTTCCAGATGGTATCTTTAGACCAGAATTCAAGAAAGGAACTCCTTTGGTGGCTCAAAAATGTGGAGGCATGGAATGGCAGAGCAATTTTTGGGGAGGAACCAGAGTTAATAATAGAATCGGACGCGAGTTTAGAAGGATGGGGTGCGAGATGTGGCAACTCATCAAGAGGAGGTCAGTGAACAGATCAAGAGAAGGAATTGCACATCAACTGCTTAGAATTACTAGCAGGTTCATTTGCAGTTGGTTGCTTCACCCAGATTTGGATGAAATGCTGTGTGATGCTACACATGGACAATGTGTTAGCAGTGAGGTGTGCCAACAAGTTGGGAGGGTCTCACTCCAAGGGACTTGCAGATCTAGCGAAGGGTTTCTGGGGATATTGCTTGGGCAAAGGACTTTCGGTTATAACAGAACACATTCCTGCTTTAAACAATGGTGTGGCAGATTGGTTCTCCAGGAATTTCAAGGACTCCAGCAACTGGAGACTAGACAGAAGGATATTCCTGCCTATCCATCCAAAATGGGTCCCCTCGGGACAGACCTCGTTGCGGACAGACTGAACACACAGTAGAAGAAATTCTTCAGCTGGAGGCCGGACCCTCAAGGTCGAGTGGTAGATGCATTCCTCCAAGACTGGAAGTGTTTAGCACCTTATGCTTTCCCTTCTTTTTGCCATGCTCCCACAACAATGTCTGCATGCAGGACGGTGCTGAGAGAGCCTGGTAGTAATAACACCCCATTGGAGATCACAGTCCTGGTTCTCAATCATTTTGGAAATGACCATAGACTTTCCCATCCTAATACCATCATTCAGGGAAATACTCTCATGCCCAGAAAAAGAGTTATACCCCCTCATAGAACAAGAACTACCAGTACTGACGACCTGGGAAATTTTAGGAGACAGTGGCAAATCCCAGGCATTTTGCCAGACGCTTCCCGGCTCCTATCTGAATCGTGGGTTTTTGGAACAAGAAAGGCCGAACGACTGCCTTGGGGGTGTTTTCAACGAGATTATGATCCCATTTCAACTCATCTAGTACATGTTGAACATTGGTGTGAAACCCCTGTGGAATAGAACGTATTAGCTAAAGTTTCTTGTTTTTTTCTCTTTTCTTAATAGGAGCACTCGTCTGTTTGAAATTGATAAGGGTGAACCTTATGCCACTGAAGTTTACCTTCTTTCTTTGGAGTTATCTTGTTTGTAGGTCTAAAGAAGGAAAATGGCTACAGGTGAAGGGACTTTATAGTGGCCTAGAATGATCCTTCAATTTCTATATTCTTCCATTGCTGCTGTGAGCCAGCAAGAAAGGAGATTTGCATTATCTTAGCCTGCATGTCTTTAATAAAATCTAGAATTTCTGCCCAACAGGTTACAAAAAATCTAAATTTTTCCCTGAAATGTCTTAGCCATTTACAAAGGCTTGACATATTTTGGAAACAGGATCCCTCTTCCCCTCCTACCCTTCATGTGAAATGGACAGAACCCCAAATTGCTTTCAACAAGTGAGAGAACTTCCCACATTTCTTATCTCCTTACATATTTGCCTAATGATGTAGTGGTTTCTCAGAGTCAGACATTAAGGAAACATCATCACCAACAGTCTTTGGTGTTTCTAGGTTTCACTGCCAAGGCTTCAATGAGTCAGTCTTATGCTCAATCTCCTTCTACGTAATGAGACAGGGTAAAATCCCTGAACGACCCCTCTGGTACTCCCATATGGGACAGCTCACCGGAAAGGGAGGAAGAGATAACATGACTTCTCTTGGATTTCTTACCTTCCATTGTTTCATCACACTGACACCCAACCGTTGATGTATATAAATATGTTTTTTGCAACTTAACAATTGCTCTAGTGGTAGCTAAACCCCAAATTTCTGAACTAGAAAGTGCAGGCCAAGTATCCCATGAGCCAGCTGTACTCTGTTGCGGCTTTCCGCTGCAACGCAAGCTGCTACAGCTGAGTCTACAGTGTTCGCGGTGTAATTTCTTGCCTTGAAGAGCCACGTCTTGGGTAAAAGGTAAAATTCTATTCTTCTCAACTTTTGGCTAATATTAATATAGTTGATAAACAAGGATCTGCCACTGTCCACCTTAGTACGTAAATAAGGAGACAAGAAAAAACAGGAGGAGGGGGGAGATGAGGTGCTTTTCTTAACAGTGGCCACTGGCTATTGGTCTCTGATAACGCAAGAAGCCCTCATTTATAATGAATTTAGGGAGGGAGGGATCTATGAATAATGCTTATACTTGCTGGGCTATGAATACTCCAGAGGTCACTGTTCCAATTACCTTTGCAACCTTTCTCACAATAGAGCTGATAGGAAGACTAAAACCCTGACTGCAATAAAATTACAACAACAAAATGCAGATGCTGCTGGGGAGGTAGGTTGCCCCAAGTCAAAGTTCTTGACGCCCTCAACCAAATTCTAAGATCTTAAAGTGACTAATTAATGTTTCAGAAGAAGATCTGACTCATCCTGTTCAACTAGGTCTTTGACTTAGAGGAACAGGCTCATCGATAGCTTATCACTGCCTTGTCGTTATGCACTCACCTCCCTGCTGTTTCCTGTAAATCTACCACAGATGTATTCAGCTTAGAGACTGAAAAAAGACCAGCTGAAATTCAACATATTAAATAATATACCTAGCAACTGACACATGATTTACCCTAGATTGAGTTGTTCGTGGAAGATACATTGACAAGTAGACGGGGCCATAATGGGTGGTGACGACATTATCCTCAAATATATTGGTCAGCTGCTACATAATGGAAGTAGTGGAATTAGAGAAACTTTAAATGTTCTTCCCGCTACCAAGCTGAAACCTGGCATCACCAATTGTTTCTTTTAAAAGAATCCTGTGGAGTACACTATGATTGGATAACACCCCTTTTAGTCTAATGGCAGCCATTTCCGTACGCTATTCCAGGCAGCAGCCTAGCCTGGGTTACCAGCGTCCGGGGCAGGCAAGTATACTTCCACTTTTCTTTGAAAATTTTGAACCCCCAAGAATTTTGCAACCGAGCAACTGCACCTCTGCCCCACCTGCCCTCACGATATACCACTGATGCCAGGTCAGGTCTTTTTTATGGTTAATTGCAAGCACAGGAGCTTGTGGTGTGGGTAAGTATGTGACACATAAATATGCACAACCCAGATTTTCATCAACTTCCAAATAAATGTGTCAAAAGGGGCGAAAGAGAACATTGGCTGAGACACATATTATAAAACATTGGTTTAACCACATATTTGAAGTGATAACATATGCTTAATTCCATTTACCTTAAAAGTGAGATATTTTTTTAAATACATCAATTATGGTATGAGATGGTGCAGATCAGAAAACACTCAGCTCACTGCTGACTAAAATACTGAAGACAAAACCATCACAGTAACAGTAATGCAGAAAGCCTTTACTATTTTTAGGTTTTGCCTGCTGATAGCTTTTAATAGTCTGTTCTTGAGGACCCATTGTGAACAATACCAGTAATTACAGTAGGCTTTCTGACATATCATTGCTAACCATTGGTTTGTTTTCTTGTGAGCCTCATTTGCTTGGTTCATATTCAATGGCTTTCCTTCCTCTTGATGTGCTTGCCCTCCCCTGAAGCATAGCTTCTTTACTATGTTTGATTGGACGCCTGTATAACTCCATTGCTCCCATTCATGGAACTACATTTTTCTTCTTCCTTCAGCACTCCATGAAAGTGTATGTCTGCTTGCTCTCTCCCTCTTGATCTGCTTAACTCTTCAAATATACCCTCTACTATCTATGTAATATCCATGTTACTTCCTCATCCCCATGTCAGTTGTTTTGAACAATTTCGCAACTTTTTAACTTCTCATACTTTTCACCCAACTACCTGTTGCTTCTGATCAGGTCTGGCCTTTAGCATGGGCGAGCTGAGACCCTGATCGGTAGGGGGGACACTCATGCCTGTTTGTGTACAAGTCATGCAACAGTCACCCTCTGATCTGATTCTGGTCAATGGGTGAGGGGCCTAGGCCCATTGTCCGGTCACAATTCAAAAGTTACTGCATGCTCATTGTGGGTACTTATTAAGTTCTATATTTTCTCTTTGCAGTATGCTACTTGTAGTTTTGTTTCCACTCATAAATGCAGGATACTAAGTTGTGGGATGCAAATTAAAACATGTATTACCTAAGCTAACGGAAGATTCGGAAATATTTTTCCTCAAAAGTTATAGGGGTGACAAACTTGGTATTGCACAGGGCACTAACTGGGTAACGTCCACCCCTGCTTCTGATCCCCCACCTACCCCTCCATTATTCGCCGCCACACCCATCGTGGTCTTTGTGTTCTCCTAAAAAGTATTTTTTTAAACTTCTTGGAGGGCTTGGCAAAATAAACTTCGCTACTGGGCTACTACTTTTTAAAAACATGCTTTCACGTCCATTGTTTTGGAGCGATAAATACAATTAAATGGTGGCCGTGGCTTTCAGTACACTCACATAGGCATAGTGATGAATGCATGTGTATGCATTGCGAAGCTGGGTTGCTGTAATGTCATGACGCGTACATGTGCATGTGTGATGATGCATGCACATGTGATTACGATTTCTGGGCACATACTGCATGGCATCAGCAAAACTCATTATTTTCTGCTTTAGCTGGGGCTGAATAGCATGGGCAAAATCATTTGCAAAGCCAATAGGTCTACAGTGGCAGCATTAAGGCTTTGCCCTAGCTTGTTTCTTAATATAGCTTATTTGATTTGTTTAGTTGCAGAAACTGCTCCGCTATTTTTTGATTATAACAGATCGCTTATATTTACCAACTCCGTGTTTGATGAGCTCATCCAGTCCAGCTTTTAGCTTTGCATTTTGGGACTTATAGCACAGATTGAGCCATTATAAATTCAGACTAGATAAGATACTCTTGCACAGAACTATGAACCTTGAGTGACATATATTTCCTAATGCTCTACAATAGTAGTGTAGTATAGTATAGTATAGTATAGTATAGTATAGTATTGTATAGTACAGTATAGTATAGTATAGTATAGTATAGTATAGTATAGTATAGTATTGTATAGTACAGTATAGTATAGTATAGTATAGTATAGTATAGTATAGTATAGTATAGTATAGTATAGTATAGTATAGTATTGTATAGTACAGTATAGTATAGTATAGTATAGTATAGTATAGTGCTCTACAGTTTCCTGCTCTAGTTGGAAGAAAACAAAGATTTCCGCACATAAAGAAGGTTAATTTGGGGAAAACATTCTGATTATCCAACATTAAGTTGTGATTGTACACTATACATTATGGATTGAATCATATGTCAAAATAACTTGTATTTTTCAACCACAAATGTTTCTTTTGTGAACCCCAGGCCAGCGAGCGGATATTGCAAACCGGGCTGAAAGCAGAGGTAGTGTTGCCAGCAGTAGAGCAAGTTCCCTCTCACGACCTGGGACACAAATCAGGATTGAAGTGGATGAGGTAAGAGTTTATGGTGGTCCCTGCTTTATGTTTGGATTCATTAACTCGCTCACACTTTAAACAGTAAAATGTGACGGTGTGGCAGTGTACTACCACTAGAGGGAGCCTGGGAGAAAACGAAAGTGAAAGGACCAGGTGACAGGCAGTGAAAGAATGACCGTACCATTTTTGTGAACATAGCTGACAATGTTTTAGATTGCTATGTGTGACATTTTCATGATTTCAGAGTAATTATGAGTGACATTCAATGACTATGAGTGACACTTCTTCGCGAGCCAAATCAAGCAATGAAGATGAAGGAAACATAGAAATATAAAAGATCACACCCATTCGAGCAACAACAAACTCTAAGATCCTGAAACTGCTGCAAAGCACCAGAAATGGAAGGGCACTAACTGCAGACAGACTATGTGACTGCAGTTCTCAGTAACAGCGGGCAAGCAGGCACTGCAGCTGCTCAGAAGATGATTTCATTGATCTGATTATTCATGACCATGCACTAGCCTAAAAAGCAAATTTTATAGCATAGCAAGTGCAACTAGGTGATTATACCGTCACTTAGTCTCAGGCATAATCGGTTGCTAATGCAATAAGGTAAAACATAATGCTGGGAGGTGCCAGCACAAAACCCGAAGGTGTTTCGCTGTAAACACGTGGTAGTGAAAATAAATGAATAAATACATACTGCAATATAACGAAGGTGTAAAACAAGGTCCTAGGAACATTTGGACATTTTATTATACTTGCTTTGCACATATATAAAGAAAGTATACTTAGGTTTAAGGCATGGTGTGCATGATGTTGTGCTGTGGACGCAACCGGCACGTCCAGAACGTAAGGGTCATGTGACCCCTGTTTAATAAAAGTATTGGGACGCGCAAACGTACGCCAGTCAGGCTACGGAGGCGAGTCCTAGCATGAAGCACTTTCCCCGTCTCCTGTAATCATTGTAACTTGCCTTGCCCCTTAGGGCAAACCCAAGGTAACCGAAGTGTTGGCGCAGTCACCGCGCGTAAACACCACAATTGGTGACGAGGGTGGTCGTGCCCTCGCACCCGGCAGAGAGGCGGCTGCGAGTGATTCCTGCTGCTCGCGGCGCTCGTGCCCCAACGTGTGGCACTGTCCTAGGGCCCAGCAGCTGCTGCGGTGCTCTAGGTTCCCGTGCGTGGACTGGGGAGATCTGCAAGGCCCGGTGTGTCCGGAAGGTGAGCGTGCAGGTGCACGGTGGGAGGACGCTGCCTCGCCTGTTAGCGGAGCTCGTGGTGACCCAGCCTGCGCGCCTGGAGAGCCTGCACCTCTGATCACACCCTGAGGTGTCTGCTGTGTCTGGCAGCCCGTCCAGCTAGCGCGAGCTGCACCACGTGGAGGGGAGAAGGCAAGGCCTTAACGAAGGCCCAAGACATGGCAGGAAGAAAGGCCTTTACATGGGCCCAGCACACAGTAAGGCTCTGTGTAGGCCTCGCAAGGCGCAGACCAGAGCTGACACAAGGCCCCACTACGTACATTGCAGAAAGAGCCCACAGGCAAGGTAAAGAAAGGAGCGCAACAGCAGAGGAGGCAGACAAAGCAGTACACGTCACACTAGGGTGACTACCTCACCACGCAGGGACAGCCAGGAGCTTCCGGACCGTCCGGACCTTCTCCTAAGCGGTCGCTCCCCACGCTTCCCATCTCCAGAGCCCCCATCGTGCTGCTCCTCTGCCCTGAGCTGAACTCACATTGCCCGGAGTTTCTCCTAAGCGATTGGTATCGTAGCCTGCTTTGCTATTAGTTTTCAAGCGCATTCAACAGGTCATAGCGCTTAGAATCGGAACGCCGCATTTTGCACATTTAATTTATTTAATTTATTTACGCGACGCCGCTGTAACATTGTGCTAGCCTGCTTATAGATTCACTGCATTTCACCGTTTTCTGCTGGCTGTGCCCCTGTCTCGCTCTGTGTTGTTGTCCACCATCTTGTGTTGTTGTTTCCCTTGACCCGCCTCTCCTCCCTGCTACCGCCTCCCAGCTGATCCTCCCACGCTCCACCCCCTCCACCATCCATTTAAGACAGATGGACCTTCGCGCAGCGTCCACGCGCTGCGGCCGCGCCAAAGGTGCGCCAAAGGTAAGCCTGTCTACGCCCGTCTGCGCCTGGACCGCCCCCAGCGCCAGACTCCCTTGTCCCCGCATCACCCACCCCTCCCGCATTACATACGACGCCTCCACCCTCTTAGCACTTAACCCCGGCCGACTCCCTAACTGCGCCCAAGCAGCACCAGGACACAACCATGGACCCTTCACCTGCCACTCCTGCAAATTCACCTGCATCAAGACCCACACCAAACCCACAAACACCAAACAGAGATCCAACATCAACCACCTTAAATGCATCCTTCTCAACACCCGCTCGGTTCACAAACACGCCATCGACCTTTGGAATCTACTCGACACCATTTCTCCGGACATCGCCTTCCTAACAGAAACCTGGATGAATGCCTCTTCAGCTTCAGACATCACCATAGCCATCCCGGACGGCTACAAGATCATCCGTAAGGACCGCACCATCCAAACAGGTGGAGGCATCGCCATCGTCCACAAGAACACCATCCGCGTCTCAACCAGCTCAGAAGACAACCTCGCTATCGCCGAACACCTTCACTTCCAGATCCACACCGACCCCAAGATCACACTCAGAGGCACCCTCCTCTACAGGCCACCAGGACCCCGTACAAAATTCAGCGAAGACATCACTGACTTCATCACCCCACACGCCCTCCCCTCGGAAGAATACATTCTACTGGGAGACCTCAATTTCCATCTGGAAAAGAGCAACAACAGTAACACTACCACCCTTCTGGACAATCTCGCCAATCTCTGACTCAAACAACTTGTTAACACCCCCACACACTATGCAGGACACACACTCGACCCTATCTTCACTTCCAGCAAGCATATCTCCTTCACTCACACCACACCCCTCCACTGGACGGACCACAGTTGCATCCACTTCATTTACAATAAGACCACGATCCACAACCACCCTCAACCAACTCTGCGAAGAAATTGGAACAAAATCACCATCCACCAGATCTCCACATCGCTTCTTCAAAAACCCCCTGCCTATTCAACGAACCCTAACCAAGCCGCCATCAACCTCACACAATGGTTAACCCAAACCGCCGACAAACTAGCACCCTTGAAAAAACATCAAATCAAGCAAGGAAGCAAAACGCCCCCTGGTTCAACGATGACCTTAAGAAATCCAAGAAGCTCTGTCGTTCTCTTGAGAAAACTTGGAAAAAAGACCCAAACACTATCACCCAAGCCGCCTTCAAAAACGCCACCCGCAAACACCACCAACTAATCCGGACAGCCAAGAAATCAGCACTCAAAGACCAACTAGACAACAACGCCCACAACAGCAAGGAACTTTTCAACATCATCAAAGAATTCACCAACCCCACCGCCAGCTCAAACGACATCACCCCCTCTCAAGTCCTCTGCGACTCCCTCGTCTCATTTTTCCATGACAAAATCGCCGACATTCATAACAGCTTTGACAACCAACCCGCAAACCAGTCCACCCCACTCACCTCCGAACCTGTACCTTCTCCGAATAACCTTTTCGACTGGAACCCAATCACCACAGAAGACACCATTCACCTGATGAACTCCATCCACTCAGGATCCCCTACCGACCCATGCCCCCATCACATCTTCAACAAAGCAGACTCCATCATCGCACCCCATCTCCGAGACGTCATCAACTGCTTCCTCAACTCCGCCACATTCCCAGAAAGCTGGAAACACGCCAAACTCAGCGCTCTTCTGAAGAAACCCACAGCTGACCCCACCAAACTCAAAAACTACCGCCCCATCTCGCTCCTCCCATTCCCTGCCAAAGTCATTGAGAAAGCCATTAACAATCAGCTCGCCGCCTTCCTCGAAACCAACAAATCACTCGGCTCCTCACAGTCTGGCTTCCGAGCCAAACACAGCACCGAGACCGCCCTCTTTGCAGCAACAGACGACATTCGAACACTACTGGACAACGGAGACACAGTCGCCCTCATCCTCCTTGACCTCTCTGCAGCCTACGACAGTCTGCCATAGCACCCTGATACAACGCCTCGGAAACATCGGAATTCAAGGAAAAGCATTGGACTGGATCATCTTGTTCCTCGCTGGAAGAACTCAGAGAGTCCGCCTCCCCCCTTTTGAGTCAGAGGCCATCAAAGTCATCTGCGGCGTCCCGCAAGGATCATCACTCAGCCCCTCCCTCTTCAACGTCTACATGAGCCCCCTCGCAACCATCGCACGTCAACACAACCTCAACATCATCTCCTACGCTGATGACACTCAGCTGATCCTCTCACTCACCAAAGACCCAATCACCGCCAAAACAAACCTACATGAAGGGATGAAAGAAGTAGCCGAGTGGATGAAGCACAGCCATCTGAAACTGAACTCGGACAAAACGGAAGTCCTCATCTTAGGTGCATCCCCTTCCGCCTGGGACGACTCTTGGTGGCCAACTGCCCTAGGAAAAGCCCCCATACCGACGGACCACGCACGGAACCTGGGCATCATCCTGGACTCCTCACTCTCGATGACCAGACAAGTCAACGCCGTCTCATCATCATGCTTCAACATCCTACGCATGCTTAAAAAAACATTTCGCTGGATCCCCACCGAAACAAGAAAAACGGTCACCCACGCTCTGGTTACAAGCCGTCTGGACTACAGAAACACCCTTTACGCCGGTACCACCGCAAAACTGCAGAAAAAACTCCAACACATCCAAAATGCTTCAGCCAGACTCATACTAGACATCCCCCGCACAGACCACATTTCCGTTCACCTGAAAGACCTTCACTGGCTCCCCGTCAACAAGAGGATAATGTTCCGTCTCCACACCCACGCACACAAAGCCCTATACGAACTTGGACCTGATTGTCTCAACACGCGCCTTTCCTTTTACACCCCCACCCGCCAGCTGCGTTCGTCCAACCAAGCCCTCGCCGCTGTTCCGCGCATCCACAAAGCCACCATGGGGGGAAGATCCTTCTACTTAGCGGCCAAAACCTGGAATTCCCTTCCCATCCACCTCCGCCTTACTCAAAACCACCTAGCCTTCAGAAAACAGCTTAAAACCTGGATATTCGATAAGTAAACCTCCCCCCCTTCCTCAAGCGCCTTGAGACCCCCTGGGTATGTAGTGCGTTATATAAATTCTGACTTGACTTGACTTGAGCTGAGAGAGGCGCACAGTGAATACACCCACTAGCAGTACAGCGTCACGGGAATCCCAAGTGCAAAGCGTCCACTGCAGAGGCTGTCACAAGAGCCTCAGCCAGAACCATGTCACAAATTCCGCCCATAGAGCCAATCATAGTAGAAGGGTCACCCTCGTCACTGGCACCCAAGTGGAAAGACTGGGTGGATTGTCTGCAGATTTTCTTTGAAGCCACCAAAATTCACAAGGACCAGAAAAGAGCAATGCTGTTGCAACTAGGAGGCAAGGACATACATCGTCAACATGCTTGTAGAAGCCACGCCAAAGAACCACCACACACTCATAAATGCCCTCAAATAACATTTTGAGCCGATGGCCAATCAGGACTATGAGAGGTTCATATTTGGGCAAGCGCGCCAGCTCCCCAAGGAGTCGTTGGGCATGTACCATGCCAGACTGAAAAATCTGGCATCAACATGTGGGTTTCAAGATGAGACAGAAGAGATAAGGGGACAAGTGATTCAGGAGTGTGCCTCCTCCAAACTCCGTGAACGCATCCTAGAAGAATAAGGCAAGTCCCTCGCCGTTATCCTGACCCTAGGGCGCACCAAGGAGCTGTCTAAGGCCCGCGCAGCACATTTAGAGGCGGCCCTCCAGGCCCCGGTGAAGACCGAACTGGTAAATGCTGTAACAACCAAGCCCACGACGTGGTGGAGCAAGAAGAGGCCCAGCACCGCGACTGCGAGACAACTAAAGACGTGTGGGTATTGCTGTGGTTCCCCGCACCAGCGTCCGACGAGAGGGAAGAGATGCTTGGGATGTGGGCGATTTAATAATTTTGAGAAAGTATGCAGATCCAAAAAGCATCAAAAGCCACAGCAGCTGGTCAATGCTCTACCTGAGGGGGACAGAACACCAAGCAACATGGATGACGATGAGGAGGATGAGAAGGTAGTCCACAAGGTACACATGATTGGCGCCTCTAACTGCAAAGCGCGACATCTGCCACAGTGCAACATTCGTGTGGGGTCCCAGGACGTCATGGCGGTAGTGGACACTGGGGCTACCATTAACATTATGGCATCTGCTCTTCATCAGACGTTGTGCCCAGCACCCAAGCTGTATCCGTCAGCAATCACTGTGTTTGCATATGGTCAAGATACGCCCCTAAAAATACAAGGGCGTTTAAAGACATCTATATCCCATGGAGACCGCTCTGTTACCACCAACGTGTATGTCACCGAAGATGGCGAAGGCATGCTGCTGGGGTGCCGTGCTGCAGAATATCTAGGAGTGGTGACATTCGCCTTCAGTGTGCATCATGAGTCGATCCAACACCTGCTGGACGAGTTCTCAGAAGTCTTTGAGGGCATCGGAACATTCATGGGCAAAGAAGTCCATCTTCACATTGATCTAACGGTTCAACCCGTGGCACTACGGCATCGGCGGATTGCTTTCCATCTGCAACTGCAGGATTGAGGAAGAACATAAAGTGGCTGGAGGCAGCAGGAATCATTGAGAAAGTGACGGATCCCACACCCTGGGTTTCTCCCATCGTAGTCACTCTGAAGCCGAAGCAACCTGGCGCGGTGAGGATCTGTGTGGACATGCGACTATCAAATGCCGCAATCAAACCTGAGCGCCACATCACCCCTACTATCGATGACCTCGTTGGGGAGATGGCAGGAGCCTGCTGGTTCTCCAAGCTTGACTTACGGTCCAGATACCATCAACTGGTGCTTGATGAAGCGTCACGAAATATTACCACATTCTCGACTCATGTGGGGCACCGACGCTATACTTGGTTGAGTTTGGAGTATCTAGTGCCGCTGAGGTTTTCCAAAACATCATACACAAATTGATTATGGACATCCCCGGTGTCATCAACATCAGTAACGACATCATGGTGCATGCAAAATGGCTCCCAGAACACAATTCTAGCCTCACCCAAGTGCTTCGCCTCCTGACTCACTTTGCATCGGGAAAATGCAAATTCCTGAAGAAAAAGCTGCAATTCTTTGGCTACACCTTCTCCACAGAAGGAGTCAACAAAGATCCAGAAAAGGTCAGAGACAACAAGGACGCTGCAGCCCCTACCAGTGTGAGGGAAGTCTGTAGTGTCCTGGGCATGATAAACTACTGCAGCAGGTTAATTCACGACCTCACCACCTTAAGGCTGCCGCTAAGAGAGCTCACTAAGGACTTGGTCCCATGGAAGTGGGGTCTTTAAGGAGGGCCTTTAAGGAGGTCAACAATGCGCTCTCAGAGGCGGCAACGCTGGCCTTCTTTGACCCGCGGAAGATGACCCAGATAGCGGTGGATGCGGGTGTCATGGGCCTGGGAGCTGTACTCTTGCAAAGGCAACGCCAGGAGGATGACTGGGCCCCTGTGGCCTTCGCAAGCCGGTAACTCACTGAAATAGGTATTCTCAAATAGTGAAGGAGGCCATTGCCATTCATTGGGGGTGTAGCCACTTTCATCTATATGTCTACGGCAAGCCCTTCGTGGTGGTCACGGACCACAAACCCCTTGTGGCGCTGTTCTCAGGAACATCTACGAAACCCCCCTCCAAGGATTGAGAAGTGGATGTTGCAGCTTCAAGACTACAATTGTAAAGTAGAATGTCAACCAAGGTCCCACAATCCTGTGAATTACCTGTCTAGGCATCCCTGAGCATCCACCATTAAGGAGATGGAAGACGCAACTGACACCAAAGATTATGTTAAGTGTGTAACAACTCGTTCATGTCCTCTTCCCCTGTCCATGAGGGATCTCACTGAAGCGACATCCAGAGATGATTGCTTGCAAAGGCCCAAAGCAGCTCTACAAAGTGGCAACTGGCACAAGGCTGAAGAGGAATGGAAGATCCTGACGATACCTGCCCAATGGATCATGGAAAGCCTGTACCATGTCAAGGATGAGCTGACTGAAGACCCTACAGGGTGCTTCCTGAGGGGACACCGGCGGTAATTCCAACGTCTCTGATGGATAGATGCGTCCAATTGGCTCACGTAGGGCATCAAGGCATGGTGAAAACCAAATCCCGGCTCTGAACCAAGGTGTGGTTCCCACTAATGGACGAATTGTTAGAGGCCACGGTCCGCTCCTGCCCGTCATGTCAAGCCAATGGGGAGATGCCCCGTCCTGCTCCAGTCATTTTGGAACCTCGGCCGAGGTCTCCGTGGTCCTGTGTCAGCATGGATTTTGGCAGTCTTCCTGACGGCCGCCATACCTTAGTAGCCATTGATGAACATTCAAAGTACCCTGAGGTCGAAATTGTGACATCTCCCAATGCTGCGGAAGTGATACCTAAGATTGAGAAGATCATGGCCGCACATGGCCTAATACAAGAGCTGCGCACCGATAACGGGCCTCCCTTCGAAGGGTAAGAACTGGCTACATACCTCAACAATCTTGGCATTTGGCATCGCAGGATTACTCCCCGCTGGCCACAGGCCAATGGTGAAGCAGAGAGATTCATGAGGACTCTAAATAAAGTAATCCAAATTGCTCATATTAAGAGACAGTCCATAGAATTGCCCATCTTTACATTTCGTAGAAGTTACCGTCAAACACTCCACACCACCACGGGGGTTGCTCCTGCTCATTTGCTTATGGGCTGGGTGGTAACAGATTCAATACCTCATCACCCCCAGTGGCAGCCGTAGACACCTGATGACACCAGGATTGATACTCATCGTCTGGAGGCGTATGCCCACATCAGCCAGCAGAGGAACGCCAAGATTCGCCAGTTTGAGAAAGGGGATTTGGTACTGCTCAAGAATCGTTTCGCCACTGGCAGCTTTCATTTGCCCTATGAAAAGAAGCCGTGGACTGTGGTCAATGTCAAAGGAACTCGGATCATTGCCGCCAGAGGCCGAGAGACCGTGGCTCGCAACGTGTCCCATTTCAAACGATATTACTCTGAGTTGTCGGCGTTGTCCCTGACTCAGCCGGAGGGTGAGGACAGTCAAGTGGCAACGGCCAGAGACAGTCACGATGGAGTGGTTGGACTGGGTCTCATGGGAGAAGGTGGTGACTCTGGTGACTCTAGCCTCCTTTGGACAGACAGTGCCCGCAGTGCGGAGTTGGAAATCTCTCAGGCTCCGTCTGACGGTGGTTGTCGTGAAGTCACCTCTGACGTAGAGGTGGCTGCCTCTCCCAGTCGCGGCCAGTCCCAGTATCGGCTGCGGAGAAATCCTGAACCATCATGCTGCTTGAAGGACTTCTTCACGTAAGACTGTTCTAAATATGTTGTTGGCTGAATATAAGTGTGATAGTTCTAATTTGCATGCTGTAATTGTTGCTCCACTAGTGGGGGGGGGAGTTTGGTCCCGTATTGTTTTGATGTTTGTTGGGGAGGAATGTGATGTTGTGCCGTGTGACGCAACCAGCATGTTCAGAACGTAAGGGTCATGTGACCCCTGTTTAATAAAAGTATTGGGACGCACAAACGTACGCCAGTCAGGCAACGGAGGCGAGTCCTAGCATGAAGCACATTCCCCATCTCCTGTAATCATTGTAACGTTCCTTGCCCCTTAGGCCCAACCCCAGGTCACCGAAGTGTTGGCACAGTCATCGCGGGAAACAATTTAAGGTCACAGTCCGCTTGCAGCCTCATTGACTTAGCCAGGGCAAAACTTAATCAGCTAATAATACCAACCTGGCAGGCAGCTGATCATGTGCTAAGTGCTAAACAGAGAATTTGTAGATGAGATTAACATTCAGCTCATGGCTGGCACTGTCTGACACCTACTTGCGAGGTGAGCCACGGCATTCGGTTTACTGGCCAGTAGGCCAGCCACGCCTCTACAGAGTCTGGCCGCAATTCACTCCCTCCTCAGCAAATATGCACCACTAGGATTGCATCTGATTCATAGGTGCAGCTCAGAGCTGAGCTGTGCAGTGGGCTCCAGCGGCCGCTGCAGTCCATGGAGTTGGGTCTGGCGGTCTCGAGGTCATCATTGATTAAATTAAATGTACTGCCATGTGGCGGTGCGAGCAGCACTGCCATGATTAGCCGCAGCCTAGCCAGTCTCCCACAAACTTTAACTAAGCCAGCAGCAGGACATGACATCACTTCTGTGGCACCTATTAAAGTCACTGACTGTGTTGCAACCTGAATCGGCTGATGTCTCAGTAGTAGCCATTGGGCACTGACTCGTGACATCAGCAAAGTAAAGTCATGCTGCGGCGGGAATCTCGATTACTTCTGTTGAAACATTGTAGCAGCTGTGAGAGTAGCAGCTACTAGCTCAGCTAGCCCCCACGCCTACAGGGGGCAGCGCACACGCCACGGTGCGCTGTCGCAGTAGTATTCGTTTCTCATAGCAGCGCTAGTAACGGCTTGACAGCCAAGGCTGAGGCTATGTCTATTATGCGTGACTCTGCATTTCAGTGCCGTGATGTGGAACACCATACTGAAATGCGTTAGTCTAACACCTGATGTGTGGCTCTTGGCAGGGCTGGGGATGTCATGGGCAAGTGAGTGGCAGTACACAGTGAACAGAAGGTTCGTTTGTCAAATAAATTAGTGATGTTTGCTTTAAAGTACTGTAATGTTTCACAAAACTGAAAGCATTTTATAAGATTGATCCTGTTCAGACATAAAATGAGCACGCTGGGGTTGCTTGTCATCGATCACTAATGCAGTGTGCATTTTGTTACAAAAAGTACTTTTTATGTGCATTCTAAAACATAATTGCCAAGGTTTGCTGTATGTCGGGCTATAAACCACGGAATTTGTACTAAGAAAATATGCTGTTTGTGAAAAGGGAACGGGGCATTATTCACAAGACATAGATGCTCAAGCGTGAGCAAATTGTTCATGATTTTTTTTATGATTGTCAAATAAAGTCAGATTAGGTGAAGGCCAGTGAAGGAAGATAGGCCACAGAGGTTTAGTCAAGTGAGCTCCAGAAATGAATCGGTGCCTATATTACATTATCACACTTACCTGTGCAATGCGGATTTGAACCAAAGCTGCAAATGTACTGAAATAGTGTTATAACCAAAGGAAGAGGTGTGATACGACAAATAATACAAATACACGGAGCATTAAGACAGCACATATATTCAACTGTATGACATATATTACAGAGTCGGTGACAAAGAAAAGTCTAGTTTCGTTTTTTAAACTTTGGAAACTCATTTTTGATCTTTAGTAACACTGACTCCGTTTGATTGATCTGTTCAAGATGTTGCATGAGGTTCGTCAAATGATTTTGCAAATCAGTTCTAGCAAATAATTGCTTTGGGATGCGGCTGATAGCAGGATGGGCAAAACCCTCCGCTATGAGGGCCCGTCAGCCATAGAGGAGCAAGAAGTCACCGTTTACTCTAGACTAGCAGTACATGGAATGCACAGCTTTGGGGGCTGTACCGGATGCCTGGTGCGGCTCTTTACTGCAGACAATATGCAAGGAGGGAGCAAAAACAGACCCCAAAAACTATAGACGTATTGCCTTGTTAGTCATTGAAGGTAAAGCCTATGCAAATACACTGCTACAGGAACTAACAGCCAAGATCAAGGACACTGAAATACTAACTTTTTATCAAACGGGATTCCGAAAAGGCTGTTCTACTATAGATAACATAATGGTTCTCTTGTTCCTGGCACTATAGGCAAATTCTAGTAACAATCTGCCGGTATTTGCATGCTTTGTAGACTATTCTGCAACCTTCGAGGGGGTAAACCTAAGCAAGCTATGGTACAAACTGTCCATCTGGAAGATCCCAGGTAAACTACTGAAGGCAATTCTGTCATTGTACACCAAGACTTGGGTGAGAATCAAACTGGCGGGGGACACGGTCACACACAAGCTGCCAACTGACCGAGGCCTACCAACACTCTTCAATCTCTACACTGCAGACCTGGGGAAAGCCCTCCAAGGAGCAAGCTTGTCAACCCCGAAAATCGGAGAGTAACGACTAAACATGCTCCAGTATGCCGATGATCTTTTGATTCTCAACCACACTAGAGTAGACTTGCAAAGAGGTCTGAATGCATGAAACACCTACAACCAGGAAAACAAGCTTGTGGTTAATCCCGGCGAAATAAAAGTCGCAGTGTTTGGTAAATATGAGAAGAAAGCGTGGTTAAACTGGAGACTGGGAAGTAGTAACATAGCAACAGAAAGAACATACCACTACCTAGGAGCTTGGCTGAATGATGAAGGAAATGCAACCTTGCACCAGGCTAAGACGCAAGCCAAAATATAAGCCACCACCTACGTACTGTGCAAGCTACAAGGTAAATTACACAGCCCTACAGCGGAACCTATAATTAGAGTAAAAAAATCTAAACTGCTTTCTGTTGCTGTGTACGCAGCACACACATTCCCAGGTACGATGGAAAAGATGATGGAAAAAGCCCAGTGCCAGTGTTATAAAAGGTTTTTCCGGCTCCCCAAAAACACAAGAAACGCCTTGATCCAGCTTGAGTTTAGCCTAGTACAATAAAAAAAGGAATGCAGGAGCACAATGGTAAAATTCTGGTTTAAGACAGTAAAAGCCCAGAAAGGATCCCTTAAGGAGGTATTGAGAACCATATTTAAAGGAGCACCAAACCCATGGCAGAAGTACTGTCTGGAGACAGTGGCTGAGTTGGGCTTAACCACAGCATCCTGGTCCCAAAATGAACTAAATTACCCAGCAATAAAGAGGGCGCTAAATAACCAAATCACCCAGATATCAAGGAACAAAGACATAGCCAGACTCAAGGACATCAGAGGGAAGGTTGGCCTAACTAAAGCACGAGTCGCAGAAAATGTAGCCATACATGAACAATTCCTTAGGAAGGAAGTGCTTGTAAGAAATTCAATGGATATGCCTGGTCCTCTGCCAACAAAGGAACTGAACCTGGGCTGGAAATCGTTGAGCACTATATCCAGATGCAGGCTGTGCAACTGCAGTGCAGAATCGTTGGTACAACTAATATGTTGCTGCCTTGCCCTCCTGCAACACCGATGCAAATTGTTAATACCAATCTTTTTAAGGCATGGGCTCAGAAAATGTGTTGACGTAGTGGCCCTGCTCCAGTCCTGCACAGAGCCCTTGTATCTGGTCAAATTTGGCAAATTCATGAGCATGATACGAAGGGTCCTAATTGAAAACAGCACATATGAAAATTGTGCGGTCACAATTGCTGATACTCCTGTTGTTACAGAAGGGAACGAACGGTGGGGCTCCACCTCCAGAAAAAGGTCCATGTGGTCCCCACAAGACCCGCCACACACTAAGTGACTTTCTTTGTCAAGTATATATTAGGGACTCAGGCATTTTTCTAAACGTCATTTTTAACCCATGCATTTTAGGGTAAAACCCATATTTCACAATCGGTTCGAGACCAGTGTTCAAATGTTATTTTTTATTTGATCCAGGTATTATAATGGTGTGAGACACATTTTTATACAGTAATTTTGCTATCGTATTGCAACTTTGCAATGGTATTAATTAATTATTCAAATAAAAACATTCATTCATTGTCTAGACTAGTGCACAAGTATGCGTTTAGCCAAAGGTCGTGAGAATAATAGGCACAATTTATCTATCAGAGCAAGCCCAAGGACAGGAGGTTTTAGCTCAGCCTTAACTCTAATCCTAACAGGTACATATTGGTACTTCAGGTAATGAGTAAACATATGTTTGAGGATTGCTTTTAAATTTGGCTCTTACGATTAATCTGAACAAAACAGTTTTTTAAAGTCTATTTTAGTTTGATCCTGAGAGTTTGCATGCATTTTCATCCAGTGGGTGAAAGTTATGAGTGTTGTTGGATTTCTCATTGAAATTCCAATACAGGGATCTTAATAATCAAGAATACAAACCCCATTGCCTATGGAGCATGCCATGTTCGTGTGGTGCAAGTGTACTGGGCACGGGTTCTTAATCACAACGATGCCCTTTGCCTGCTTGGCACAGCATCAAGTTGTTAAAAGTGGCGGCCGAAACGTGGTTTGGGCAGAGGGTGGGGCCCGGTCACCAGCTACTGCTATGCACTGCCACCAGTCATGTCTAGTTGGTATGGACAACACGTGTACAAGGTACATGGCATGGTGAAAGGCCACGCCATGCATCTTGTACCCAGTGCCTAATCTGTAAAAGAATGAGTGCCAGGGCCAGCGCTCTGCTCAGGAACCCGCAGTTGGTGCTATCAAATGTCGTACTGCTGGACACCAAGGCTGCGTAGTCTTGGATCCACCCCTTACCTCTATTATTTCCTGCCAGGCGCTCCCTGCCCTTTCATCTCACTCTTGTGGGTTCCTGCTTTCTCCCATTGTGATGGTTTTTCTCCTCTTCTCTTCCTGAAGACGAAAGATTGTGAACATTACCAATAATTATAGTGGGCTTTGTGCCAGCCCATTGCTTACCCTTGGTTGACTTTCTTGTCAGTCTCATTAGCTTCCTTTAGTTTTTGGGGTGTCACATTTGGTCAGTTTGAAATTGAGCCCGAAGTTAACAAATTAGACAGCTGTGAGATTAAAATGGGTATTGTCATGAGTCCAGGAGGATGCATCACAGCACTTTAACCACACCTGAACCTAATGAGAAGTCCTCCATAACACAACCAGTTGGACTAATGTACATATTTTACACAGTGGCGGCTGCCATGTACCGAGGGTGGTGTGGTGGGCAGTAGGGATGCAAAATAACAATGTTTTTCATTTAAAAATAGCACTTACCTTGAGGCGTGACATGACGTCCTCCTCTACCGGTCGTCTCTCTTCCGCGGGACCCAGCCAGTTCCCTAACCAATCCTGGTGCTTCTCTCACAGCACGAGAGAATCCCCAGGGTTGGTTGGAGGCCTCCCTCAGTGCTCCTTCGAGCACTGGAGGCCTGCGCTTTCTCTAACCCAGCTGTCTAAGAAAGCTGGGTTAGAGAACTTTAAAATGCACATGTCTGTCTGCCCGTCACAAGACAGCTGGCCAAAGGGACATGCACATTTTAAAGTGCCCAGCTCTCTGCTGCTGCCACTCTGCAGCACTGGGCCTGCCCAGTCCTGTCACTCAGTTCAGGACGGGTCGGTTGCAGAAAAATAAAATGAAAATAAATAAACTTAATAACCATTTTATTTTTCAGCTGTGGCCTGTAGGGCATCACTCCTCAGCTCAAAAAGAGGAAGTGGCCCTGATATTACAACTGGTAATATCCATTAATGACACTTCTACTATTTCTGTTCAGAGAATATACTTCTGGCTGCCCTTTGCCTGTGGCTGCTGACATGGCCAGGCCGAAGAACACAGGCAGAGACTGGCCCGCCCCCTTTACAGGGCAATGATCCAGAGCAGGACCTATGACGATGAGGAGTAAGACTTGCTGCAGTGATCGACTTATTCTTGTTGCAGTTCTAAAATGTGTGAGGAAATAGTTAGTAGCATGCAGACTTTGACTGCCGGACCAAGCCAACTACTGTCAAACACATCTCCTTTGCAAAAAATACCAATGATCATCACAATAAAAAGAGCAGCTCACTTAACTCAAAACCTGCCCACACATTTGGATTCAACCCAGAGCCCTGGCAGGGTTAACATGTTAGCCAGATGTCTGCAAATACTCCCATCTACCTAAGTTGTCTTTCCTGTGAATACTGAGTAATTTCAGAAGACTGGAAGGTAGGACCTCGGAGCTCATAACATGGAAACCAGTGCAATCCCAGTGGCAGTGCTTAGTTTGTAACATAATACATGCTGAAGCTCGAAATTGTTCTGAGATGCCAGCAGCCGGCACTTATGAATGTTGGGATTGCCAACTACCAACGTTGAGTGATCTGAATTCTACCTCATGCCTCTTTATTCCACCATAATACACACACTGCCTGTTTATTTCACTCTTGCAAGTTCCTTTTCATCTCTGCTTTTTTCTTTGCCACTGTTTTATGGTCTTTCTCTTCTTGCTTCTTTCTTTCTTGCTCAGTTTCAAGTCTGTTGAGGAAAAATAAGTGCCAGTCCCTAAAATAAGTGCTGGTGAGCCCCACCTGCAACCACTGGCTCAAATTAAGCACCGTCCACTGAATGATACCTTGGCTAAACCCTGTAAGCCGCTCTGCTGGCATTGGTGGTGAGTATTAAAAGTAGTGGAGGAACAATGTCCATGCCCTGGCAAGTGAGCAGTTAACCTATCAAGTCTAGAATCATTCCTTGTAAGTAAACAGTGTTGCTGCATGGATCCAGAAGGAGCTTGTCCTAGGAGGCAATTCAAGTCTTCTGCATCCTTTCCCGTTAGATAATGGAGATCTAAGGCAACTTGTTCTGTCAATAGAGCCTCCCAGAGCTCATAAAACATCAGAACTGGCAAAGATGGACATAACACTCTGCCTTGGTCTCTGTCAGATACATGGCCAGTGAACTCCAAGACTTAATGGGTCTTTTAAAGATTGCACATTCATCCATGAGCTCCCAACAGCCAACAGCAGATCTATGTGTGCTGCACAGTCTGCTGCTTCAATATAGCATGCACCAACAAGTTGCCCAAGTGATTTCGCAATTCAAACTCAAGGGTCCCCTTAATGTGTGTTAATTCCCATCCCTCTTGGTGTGCAGTGGTCAGGTTATTTGTCTTCTCCCAACACTAAATCTGATGAGACATCTCTGGAGGAAGGGTGTCTGCCTCTTTCCGGCACAACTGAAAACCATTTCTACCCTAACTCCCATGGATTTTGGGATTGCATAGAAGATGAAGAAACCTTTCACACTGGAGGAGTGTTCCAGAGAGAGAGGAGTATTGGGAAAGTAGAACCTCACTCCACTTGTTATGGTGAACAGAATGGTAGATTTTGTGTTGTGGCTGCCAGGTCACATGTGGCTGCAATGCTAGCATATCATACTGGCCTGACTCCACATACACACCACACTAACACATCTGTGCGTGAACACCCCTCACACACACACAGACACACACACACACACGCACACACATGCACACACACACTCTCTCTCCCTCTCTTTCTCTCTCTCTCTCTTTCTCTCTCTCGCCTATGACACCTATGCATACTTGGCTTATGTCCTACTTCTGCTGACTACTGGGGTAATAGACGGAGTGGTATTGTGCCGGTGAAACAAAAAGACTTGGTGTCTTGATTCTACCATCTGAGATGTGCGTCAGTCTGGATTCGTCCCCTCACCCAAGGACATCCCACTTTGTCTTGATTGAGATGCTCGCCACTTACCTATGTGTCTGCACACAAAGGGAGCCTGAATCTCCTTGGGATCACTCCAAGAAATTATAACCCTGAGTCTTCAGAGAGCCTGTCCCTGCATAACCATATAAAACTCACTGACATATAGAAAAGACATGCTAGGATGAGGTGGACTTTTTGTTACCTACTCTGGAAGTAACAAAATGTTTTGTGCTATTTCTTTTGCTGGATCAACCCTCATCCATTATAAAACAGTGAGGGTGATGAGTGAATTAGGTTGTAACGCATGGGTAATTTGTATCAAGTTTTGATACCCTACCTGTACAATGTATTTACTTTAAGAAATAAATAAGGCATGTGCATATTGTCTATGAGCGCCATGAAACCGTTTTGGTGACCGAGCGCGGTATACATATTTTTAACATAACATACCACAACATTGTAGGTGTTAATTAGGGAAACAATGTTTCAGAGGTCTTAGATTGATCGTCATTTTAGAAGCATGTAGCTTGACTTTTCTTTCCAGATATATTTCTTATGCATATTAAAGATATATTGATACATTTTTTTACATGAAAAAATACTTTTTTATATAAAAATTTTCCTTCAATACCAGAATTCTTGTATCTGTTCATGCATTATTTATATAGCACTTACCTCTATTTGGGCCATGGAAGCGTTTGTATACATGGGTAGCACAGTAACTCTGAAAGGTGTGTGGTTAGAGGTGTGTTGTATTTGTTTTCTTGCTATGTGGGAAGTGTTTTCACATCATGGATGATGACCACTGGTTATCATGTTATGGGCCTTAGTACTCAGCAGTGTCCTGAATAAAGAAGAGTGAGAGCGACACACAGTTAGAAGCTAGCAGCTTTGAATAGCACTGCAGGTCCCTTTATGGTATTTCTCAGGATCATAGTCCACATAGCTGGTTACTGCGCTGGGATGTCTATTCTGAGATACTGTGTTTAAAATTTGTGGTCCAGAGCAGTCAGTCGCAGGTTAGTGGGAGATATGGTTGGGAGATCTGAGGTAAAGAAGCTCTCTCAATTCAAATCAATACAATAATACTTTATTTGGCCAAACAGGCCATAAAAGACACAGGAAAAAAGACAATATTGTGCAACAGACTAAAACGACATCATTAAAAAAAAGTCCACAATTCAGACATCAATATGAACAAAGATCAGTGGTGCAGCAAGATTATTCGTCAAAATACCGGCAAACAGGATAAATATGTAGGGGACTCATGTAAATGATTAAGGATAAAATTATCAATGTTAAAACCGCTAGAAACAACAATAAAAACAATAAGCAGATAAAAAAGAATCCTACAAATCAGGAGAACCAAACATGATAAAACGATTCTGTGAAAGTGGTTGGGAACGCACTGCTTACATGTAAGAGCGCCATTACCTCATAGCTTCTTGGTAGTTGTTGTTCAGCTTTTCACACAGTTCATCTAATTTTTCGGGTTATGCCGTCTTTCGAAATCGTATCTCTAGACATCAGTGTTTCAGGATTCCTCCCTCATCAGTAGAGAATATTCATGGGTTGCTGGACATGCTGTCAATTTTCTAAGGTATAATCCCACTCATAGCGTGCAGGGGTACCAAAGCTCGTCAGCTTAGGGGCGGCTCACCAGAGCCTTTTAGCAGTGAAAGTGGGTAGGAACGCACTGCTTGCTTGTAACAGCGCCATTACCCCATAGTGTCTTGGTAGCTGTAATTCATCACAACCTTGAATAATAATTTCGCCCGCCATCATTCTCCTGGCTCTGATACCAGCTTTTAAAAAAGAGCATATTCTAAAACAGAAGATCGAGGTGTTTAGAAGCTCTCTTAACCCCTTCCATGCTGATGACGTCCGGGAGCTGTCATGGCACACAGTGCTTGTGTGCTGATGATGGCTCCCGGCCGTCATGAAAACACCCGCAATTGGAATGTGCCGCACAGGCGCAGAATCGCGGCCGCGCCCAAGGGGTTAAACGTTTCCAGGACTCCATTGTTCTCATGTTTAAGGCATTTTTCAGTTTTCATACAAAGATAATCGAGCCAATATACTTCTTTGTGCAACTTATAACCTTACATAGCCAAGAATATGGGTTTCATTTCCTGAAGAAAAGGTGTTAGGTGTACGTAAGAGTCTCCCAATGCAATCATTGTTAGAAAGAACTTGTCTGACTGTATTCACATTCACCATGAAAAAATATGTTTCTTTCAGCTGGAGTACATTTTTCGTGAAAAGATGAGATCTGGAGGATATTTTACTCTAAGACAGCTGTTCAAAAACAATGACCCCGAAGGGAAAGGACAGGTTAACAGGTATGTGCTATGAATGTGAAAGATGTTAAAGGTAAAAATCTCTAATTTTGCGTGAAAAGTGAGCAGTCAGATAGGTACAGGAGATACATTTAAAGCCCTTCGCTGGCAAAACCTTTGATAAACCCAGAAGGACCAAGATTAGCTGTATAAATGTATTGTTTACACAAAATAAAATGATTAACATTCGTATCATATAATAAAATACATTCTAAAGAGGAGCAATATATTCAGTCCTAATGTGAAAGTAGCAGCAGCAAATTCCTTTACTTTTTTGTCAGCCCTCGGGGCTCTGTGTCAAGGAAAAGCCTAACTGTGCTGATAAAGTGAAGTGAGTATTGGTGAGGGCTGGCGTGTTCTCGGCTGTCCAGCCAGAAAGGGCAAAATCCAGAAACAGAGGAGGAGTGGCCAAACCAAGAAAGCCAACAGAGACCACATTTCTGGACAACAATCTCGGGAGGACCAATAAGCAGAAGACACAACCTGTGCCCCCTGAGCACCAGGCTCCCAAAACAGGGGCTGCAACCAGTAGTGACCCACAAGAAGGAACAGGATAGTCAAAGAAGCCAAAGACAATCACATGACAAAGAATACACAGTGAGTGATTCAGGGAAAGAGAGCTGGCAGGGGCAGCACAAAGACCCGTCAGCTTAGTAGGCATGCTCCATCCTAGCAAAACCAAGAACCCAGTTGATGTATATTCTTACTTGGTTCAATATGACTACTTGGTGTCTGTAGTCCTTTCTTAGTGTTCCTACCTTCTCTATTTCCCATAGTACCTATGTGTGTTCTATCTGGTGTGTTGAGGATTCCAGCCCTGGCAGTTGGTCTGGTCAGCTGTGGGGTTATACTGCTCTGATGTCTTATCCTATGTAACTTAATAAACCTAAATGAAGATGTGTCCTGCTTCCTACGTAACCTATTTACAACACCAGTGAAGAGATATCACCAGTCCCACCTTAGGGGGGCCAGGAACAGGAAGACAACAAGAAGGTCCAGATGCCAGACTGGAGACTGTGGCCTCTAAAAAATCGCAAACTCAAGTACCCTTAGAGTGCAGGGGGAGGGCCATAAAGAAGCACCATGCTGCACCCAAAATAGGGCACAAGAGCACACTGTTCTAAGCTAGGCACCAAAGGAAAACCAAAGGGGAAGCCAGAAGTAGGGTACATTCATCTGCAAGGGGGAAAAACGGAGCCCAATTGTGAGAGACGTTCTAGAATGATTGCACAACTTCCTGCCTCAGCATCTAAATGAAAACATAAAATCAGCTAGAAGAGCCTATGCGACAGCTGGTGCAGAGGTTCACAAGGTTCTGGTTGGGGTCTTCAAAGCTCCCCGCTGCCATGTGGTTGCATTTGGAGAGGATGAGGGAGCCAATCTGCTTTCGTTGGAGCTCAGGACAGGTCAACCATGATCATACTGCAGCTGATCTGAGTTATCAACGTCTGCAGCCATTCATGTCTGTAAATGAGGCAGCAGCGTTTGGGTTGCAAATATCTTCAGTATTACAGGACAATTTGTGTAAATGGCTGGTGACCAAGAAACTCTGCTTTCATGCTTCCTGCTCCGTGACCAACTCAGCCTTACTCTGCCCTCCCCTAATACTCATATATGTATGCAATGTATCCAATGTTTGCTTGCGCCAGCTACTCAGTGATATGTGTATGTACATCACCACTAGGCCATAATTTAGGTAAAAGCATTGGTTTGAGATGTGCTTTGCAAAAATTAGGACTTTTTCGTTATCTTTGTGAATCAGCCAAATGTGCAATCAGCAGCTTATATTATGCAACAATCTGCATTATCAAAAAAATTCATAACTTTAGGAGCCAGAGACGTATGGCTGTTTGTTATAAATTGACTCATTTTTTAAGGGTCACAGACACTCCATAATCTATACACTGAAATAAACAAATTTAAGATATCCATGGGTATATCAAACCTTACATATTCGGATTGCCTGCCAGTAGCCAACACGTTGATTCCTGGTTAAGATTAATGGAAAAATAAATGCACCTTAACTATTTTTGTCTATATTATTATGGTTAAATTATTTAGTTGGGTGTGGATAATTCTGAAGACCTACAAAGGTATAACTTTGGAGCTATTTGCCACGTTCCTAATAATCCCACAGTGCCCCACCATCCCGTAGGAACACCTGCGTTTCCATTGCTAATACTAAACTCATATGTACAATGTTTTTTTGCATGCGCAAACGGGTTTGCGACCCATTTGCACATGCCAAAATACCTAAGGGCCATGTACCAACCGTAATTAGCGAGTCACAATTTATGTGCAACTAGCTAATTAGGATTTGCGACTCGCTATTAGAAAGGGGCATTTCAAGGGTGTCCCGTCCTAATAGCGAGTCTGAGCCCTACGTATGATTTTTGCAATTTACCACTTACTTCAAGTAGATGGTAAAGCATTCGCAAACGGAAGAGGTGCCTTGGGGACCCCTTCCCCTTTGGAAATGCATGGGAAAATATTTTTTACGGGCAGGCAGTGATCCCAGGGACCATTGCCTGCCCTTATAAAATGAAATGAAAACGTTGAATTTTTTTTTTTGATGCATCCCGTTTTCCTTTAAGGAAAACGAGCTGCATTAAAAAAAAACCTGCTTTAAAAGCAGTCCCAGACATGGAGGTCTGCTGAGCCCAGCAGGCCACCATCCCTGGGAGGGCCAGCCATTCCCGATAGAGTTGCAAATTGCGAGTGCCTAATTAATGTTCATGAGCCTCTCATTTTGTGACCCTATTGCTGTGGTTCCCAAAGTGTGCGCCGCGACACCCCGGTGCGCCGTGATGAAAAGCCAGGGGCGCCGTGCTGCCTCGCAGGATGGGTCGTGGAAATTGCAGCCGCAATTCCTCCCCCTCCTTTGTTCACACCCTAAATGGAAAGGACCTGCTGCTCAGACACCGAGTAATGCGTGTGACGTCACAGACAGACGACGTTGGATTGCACGTGTTGTCACGCACGGATACGTGCTCACGCAGAGACCCCGTAGTTTCATTTGTGATTTTCTATGTATCGTGTCTTCTTTAAAGCACGCAGTGGGGATTTGTTGAATGTTGCCCAAATCCCAATTTACAGATGATTTACCAATTTGCCCCCACAGAACGGTCCGTAATGTATTGAGTACCTTTAGCTCTCAGGAGACGAAGAGCCGGGCTCTGTAGTTCATGTAATTGGCTGGGGTCACTAATTGGGCATTTTTGACTTTGCAGTCGATGCTTTTTTCCCTCTTTCTTTTTGTCTCAGCTCTTCTTAGAATCTTATCATCATAACTTCCTACATTTATTTTGCTCGTGCCATGACAAGTAGTTGTCATTCCCTTTCGTTTTTACATGGCAGTATATGCTGCTATGATCTCAGGACGTGGTTAAGGATCAGTGTTGGACTGGGACAGAAAATAGACATGGCCACCAATATAAAAAAAACGCCCCTCATTTGTGAATTAAATACCTAAAATGTGGCATATGTTTGCATATGTTTGCAAATTGGGGCAGTTTTGAACTTGCTATATAGCTGTCGTTCCCAAAGTGCGGAATTAATTTAATTTGCTTTTGCATATTTATGCAAAATGACAAAATTGTGCATACTTATGTGAAATGCAAATTCATCATTTCCCGCTAAACTTTAGCACAGAATGTAATTTAGCGCAGAATGTGACAATGAGTAAATTTTTGACAAGAGGCTACATTTTGCGCAAAAAATAGTGTAAAGAAACAAAAGCAACATGAACAAGAGCACTCTGCATTATGGTCCCACATGTTGGATGTAAACTTATTGTCACATATCGCGCTTTTGCAGTAAATATTTACTGTGAATGGTGTGTCAGTATGTGAAGTGGCATAATTTTGGGAATTTCACTTAACATGCATAACATGAAATCCCTAAAATTATGCAAATTATACCAGTGTAAATTACACTTTTCCCAGGCTTAGGAATACCACCTAAACATGCATAGTTACTACATTTCTTGTCATGTTCTTCTAATAGTCATGGTGCAGATGGGCATCAAAAGTAGAGTGTCCTGATGACTCCATGTCACCAGGCCATAACTTTCCACTTCTGGGTTTTGATTTAGCATATTGCATTTTGGGAGTTGTAGTCTTGATTCAGGTTAATTGAGCCAATTGCACCAACGAACCTGATCACAATGATGCAAAAGCAAAGTCCAGGAATGGAAAGTGGTGTTCCTGAGACATAGATCCATCTGGTCTCAGGTGCTGTTCATCTTTGATAATACTGTGCTTGCATCCTGCATGGATCTCCACTAAGCCCACTTGTTTAAACACCAATGTGCGCTTCCTCATGGACACTGCCTCTTCTTCTCAATGCAGAACAAAAATGCATGTTATTATCAGAGTATTATGGGTATGTACGTCTTACAATAGTCCATCAGTAATGCAGGCCAGTGTCTTCAATTATCTTTTTGAGAGACTAAACAGTTTTGGACTTGTCTCACTTGTCCTCTGTGCCCAGCCCACTTAAAACACTGGGTAGATGGGATCTGGTGAGCCGTCTTGGGTTCATCAGAGCCTACCCCATGTAAACTTCTTGTAACGTAACAGAGCTCCTTGAACCTTTCTCTAGCCTGGTTACTTTTAGTGGGAGTGCTTTATGCTACTCTATGATGGTGTTGTATACATTGAGATGTACTTATAAGATCTTTGTGATTGCAAATAAGGTTTTATGGTAATGGCTACTCTCTGAATCCTTCATCACGTCTAGGCTCGATTCTTCATGTAGACCAGTGGTTCCCAAAGTGTGCGCCGCGGCACCCCGGTGCGCCGGTAAAAAGATGGTGGGGAGCCACGGCCAACTGCCAATTAGGTCAAGGGAGCCACGGGTCAAAAAAGTTTGGGAACCACTGCCCTATTGGGAATCGCTAACAGCGTCTCTGACACTGTTGTACATTGACTTTTGCGACTTGCAAATTGCAACTCGCAACTTTTTGCAATTAGCGAGTCGCAAAAGCCAGTGGTCATACATCTGGCCCTTAGACTTTTCAAGATTCTGATGAGTGTTTATTATCACTAAACTCCTTAAACCCTAATTTTGTGACTCGCCCTAAATCTAATTTTCACAGTCATAACTGTTTTTCCTGACCACCAACAGCTGTGTGAAAGATGCTAACGAGAGCTCTATGTCTGGCTGTTATTTATTAAATTGCAGAACTCTCCTCACTGTGTGGATCTTGCTCATGTACTGTTACACTACACTCTTCTAAGGGCACCGTGCAGCATTTTTCCCCATATGCTATGTCCTCTGTAATTTTTATGTTACAATATATTTGAACGTCTCCATCTTGAAACCTCCTGCCTTTAGGTTCTAATGCTCTTTTGTTGTGTTCTCCTTGCAGAGATGTACTCCTCATGATGCTCACCAAGTTTTTGGGACGGTTTGTTAGCCCCAAGCAGTACCAGCAGCTTCTTCTGAGGTATGTAAACATCCTATCAGGGTGGTGCCAAGGGCTGCACACATGTGGCTTAGCAGCTAGAGATTCCGACCTTGAAAACTGGGAACTCAAATGCTAGCCTCAGCGCTTGCCTCAGTATCGTGGGATTCTGAGCAAATTACTTAATATCCCTGTGCAATGTAATGAGTGAGTTGTGGGTTTGTGATCCTCATTGGATGCATACTATCTTGTAGGCCGTCTCCCGTTCCACCCAGTAACCTACTGCACTTTGTTTCTTCCGCTATATAAATATCAGTACACGAATAAAGTAATATGTTTTCTCCTCTGAACTCCAGTTGCACTCCAATACTCCGGGGCTTATTCATGAGCCCTTGCGTCACATTTACGCTGCTGTTGCGTCACTTTTTGGGATGCTGCGGCGGCGTAAATATTGCACTGCGTTGCTCCATATTTATGAAGTGACGTATCTAGGCAGATGTGCCACTTCGTCAAGCCCTGCGCTACATTATACCTGCGTCAGGTATAATGTATGCAGTTTGAACGTTCCCCCACATCAAAGCCAAGTAGAAGTGGTGCATTGAAATCTATAAGATTTCGGTGTGCAACTTCTAGGATGCCACTGCGTCAAATCCTTACGCCTGCTTCATAGTAGGCATAAGAGTGACGCAGTGCTATAATCATAGCCCTCCTCCTGCATTGCTGGAGTTATGTCACGCTTCTGACACAACTCCAGCAATGATTCAGTTTTGCGCCGACAGATACTGACATATGTGGCATTCCTTGCAACATGATGCATCATACAGTAAATATGACGCATCAATGGTGTTGCAAGGAGGTCGCACTGAGATGCTGCGACACTGCTCATCAATAAGGCCCTCCGAGTCTAAATTCTAGCTTCAGTGACATTGGGTGAAATGATGGGGGCCCCTCATTTGCCCACTACCAACTTTCCCTGCTCTGACACCCGACTGGAAGAGGTCAAGCAGTTAAAATTTCTCTATATGGTTGCAGAGCTGCTTGTGGATGCATTTCTTGAGCAATTTAGCTAGAGTCATGATGCTTGTGATAGGTCGGAAGTTGTTAGGATCAGATAAATCAGTGTTGGGCTTCTAAGGGATGGGAGTGACTTGCCCAATTTTGAGGCAATCAGGGATCCTCCCTTGCCGTAGAGATTCATGAATGATCCGGGACCAAAGAGGTAGAATGCCAGTTTTGAGATCTTTCAAAAACTTAGCAGGAAGTGGATCGCTGAAATGATTGGAAGGTTTTAGGGACGCCATATCGTGGAGCAGCACCGTGACATCTGGGAGGAGAAAAGAATTCCACAAGGCGTAATTTTTGGGAGAACAACCAATATGTAAGGAGACTGCAGAGGGATCCACCAGCTCCACTCATTCTAATGGAGGTTAAAGTCTCCAAGTAAGATATGGTATAGTTGGTCCGAACAACAGCTAATGACCTCCATGATTTTCTCTATGAAGAGCAGATTATCACCCGCTGGATGATAAACCGTGTGCAGCACACAGACAATCTTACCCTTATGACAAATTTCGGTGAATGTCAGGGGTAAAAGCAGGGAAGTTGATAGAGGAGTTAGAGGAGGAGAAAACCCCTGCGCCACTGTACGAGAATAAAAGAGCAAGGGTGTCTTCAGCTGACATCTGAGGCTGAAACCTGCGTGGCCTAGTGTGATGGTTAGGGAGAGGCCTAGAACTTCACTTGGAGCTAAGTGGGTAGCGGATAAAGGACTGTTCTTCCCCACCATAAAAGACTCTCGGTGGATTGTGTTGACCGGTCCCTAGGGAGGGGTGTGTATTCCAGACCCTCTCCATATTCATGGAGAACTGTAAAAGGGTTGCATGATCTCTTTGACAGCAAGGAGATCCAGCTTGAGGTCAGCAATCTTCTCCTCAAGGTAAGAGCCGTTAATGCACTCCTCAGCCGCCCTAGAATGAGACAATGGGTATGACCCAGTTGTGAGAGGGGTTTTGATGGTATAGAAAGTCCATTACCACAGTTATAGAGGGATATGGAATCCTCCTTGAGAGTTGTCTCGCCCTCAACCAAGGGAGGAGGATTGGCATGAAGTGGAGTAAGATTTGGTGCAAGTGGGTGCTGAGCCGGTCCTAGCATGGGCTTAGTAGTGGGCAAGGTGGCTTGAATAAAGGCACTAGGGGACTCACAGGAGGACGAGGTAGGTGGGAATGGTTTATGAGGAGAAAAACTGGAGACAGCAGCTAGGTCCAAGGTCTTTGAAATGGTAGTACCTGAATCAAGGGGCAGATTAGCAGGGTTGACAAGGTAGTTGCAGGTGTAATGCTCAACCCCCAAGTTGTTGGAGTAACAAAACGGCAAGAGGATAAAGAGGGTGACGTGAAATTAGACAGAAGGAGTGGGTAAGGAGGAGAAGTACAGGGGGTAGCCACTTGGTGGAGGGCCCTTGAGTCGGTACTGCCATGGCCCAAGGGAGGAATAACCTAGATGTTTGAGATAGTAGTATGAGTGCTATAAATATCCTCTGTGTTGTTGGAGAGAACAAAGCGGTAAATAGGTAAAGATGGGGACGCAAATTAAGGGAAGAAGAGGCGAAAGGCACAGAGGATGCAGATGTAGAGGGTAGACTGTTATGATGGAGAGTGACCGTGTACGTGTACTTTGATACTGTCAAAGCGATTGAGGTTCAGGTCAGAGGCTTGAATAAGGATGTTCCTATTATTGTATAAGGAAATGGTCAAATCTCCCTTAAGGGCAAGGGAGTGTAGTGTGGATAAACGGAAGCCGCGTGATGTTTTGGTCAGCTGTTTAGAGCGCAACACAGAAGTTAAAGACTTCCTCCACTGGGCTGTTCTATTAGTGTAGAAAATGAGGTTTGTCACCACAGAGCCCTTAGTGGAAATATATATGTCCCAGATAAGCGTCTCAGGACCTCGTTTGAGAAGATTATGTTTGAAAGTCTTTTTCGTTTTCTTCGATAGGACATAAAGGAAAGGTGAAAAAGTCATATGAATAATTGTTCCAAATGATTCTTTTAATACTTCCCAGGGTACTTTGGTTCATCCCTATGTGTGGATCCAATATGTACTTTATCTACTGGTCTAATTCCATGCTTTCAAGTAATCTAAGCATGTCATCTAAGAAAGTGTTTGGCCCAAGGGATTGTTTTATGTTTACCTAATGTATTCCCCAGCAGCTCTAATTCCTCGCTACAAAGTCTATGCAGCATAGCTGATAATGCACTTTATATACTGTGGTCTGTTACGCCCATCTTCTGTAATGGCTCAAAATTATGGTAGAGGGGTGAAACAGACCATAAATAGATAGGCCTTTCCGTTTGCATTGTCAGCTGACCTTTCTGGACATCCACACATCATAAGATATTTGCTGACACCAGAATACAAGGTAGTGTGGGGCTTTGGGCAGAAATATGTGGCAAGAGTCTCTTTCCATTCTAATCATTTTAAAATCTGTAAGAGGGGCCTGCTCCTCTGGGCTTTCCGCTTGGCTGATTGTGTACTGCTAGCAACGGTTGCATATAAAGGGACTTGACTTGGATGTCAATACATCACAGAATGTAACTTATTTGTTCTGTTGGACAATATGTTTGCTCCAGTTCATTAACAAGAGAGGGCTTCACCTTAAATGGATGCTTTCATTGAACTATGGCAGGCTGCAGCTCCATGACAAGAACATCATCAAGTTTGAGGAGTTGTATGCAGCTATTCGCGACCCCATTCCTTCTGGCGGCCCAGCCTGGCTGGACCCTATCAGCAGAAGGCAGGCGGAGCGGATGATGATGACAGCCTCCCAGGTCCACGCGCAGCTCAAGCAGAAGGCCAAGCAAAGGTAAGAAGGATATTTGTAGGTTATGCATGATCTACAGCAATCGTCATGTTGATGTTACATCTCCCATGTTGCCATGCCATTCATATGGAAAGTCCTATTACTGGCAAGGTGAGGGTGAGAACGAGAAAGAGAGAGATTGAAAGAGCGTGTGAGGGAGAGAGAAAGAAAGAAAGAAAGAAAGAAAGAAAGAAAGCTACCACTAGAGTAAAATTCAAAGATACTGTTTGCTGTATGTCTGTTCCTACTTATACCAATCATCATTTAAGTTAATCGTTGTAAATATATATGGTTTGATCTGTGTCACTATACATGTGGCGACGTATTTTGTTTGTTTTCGTGGGATTATTTACATTGCACAACCCTAGCCCTGAGGAGTAGTGGAAAGCTTTAAATAGAACACAGTGAGTTTGCATGTGCAAAGGCTTGAGATGCCATTCGAGCTTGAAAGCTTCTGTTGGAAACAAGAGAATTAAGTTAAGTGGAATGGGGTGAAAAGGAATGGACCGGGAAGAACGAGATTAAAGAAAGGGTAATGTTTGAGAAGAGAAAGGAAGCACCAGGCAGAAATCAAAAAGAGCTAGAAGAAAAAGGGCAAAGTCCAGACGTGCGGTCCTGGGATGGGGAGGGTTCATTTCTAAGCATTGCCCCCAGTTGCGGCAGGCATGGCTCACGGATAGGGAGGAGTGCATGAGGAGGGGGCTTGCGGGGGAGGGGGCCATAATAAAAATAATATAAAACTTACCTCGAGGGGGGGAGGAGCCAAGCCAGCAACCGCGATGGCCGCCTGACTCCTCGGCTCCGCCGACCCGCCCGCTTTCTTCCCGAAGCGCACCGGATCCTGATGTCTATCCTGTCTGGAAGTGAGCGCTTCGGAACCGCGCTGGGCTTCCGACTCGGATGATGTGCTCCCCGTCGACCGGCTCGCAGTGGATCCGGAGCTCCGTCCTCGTCCTACCCCTCCGTGGCGTGTGAGGGTCCGGGTCTTTGTTCCTCAGTGCGGCTGCCCCTGGACTCGACAACAACGACAGCCTGCAGCGGGAGGGATCGGCGGCTGGCGAGATACTGTTGCAATACTTGCTACAGTTTGCCGACCGACCCTCCGCGCCTCCATGCCTCCGCGCTTGCTTTGGAGATCGTAGCGGGCGCTACATTGTATCCTTCGCCCGACTCGAGATCGGCGCTGGACGAGTCCCCGTTCCTTGGCGCTGCGGTAGACGCCATCTTCCTGGACGCTTTGAGTCTCAGCTCGCAGCTTCTGGAGACCTGCATGGGTCGCTCTCCAGCATATGAGCAGTTTCTGGCAGAATCGGGGCAGCTGGGGTTTGCCTTGCAACGTTGACCCGTGCTAACTGCGCCACTTCATAGCACCAGCGGCTTTATCATCGGGATGGGCTCCAGCGGACGCTCCAGCGGACGACAACATGGCGACGCCCTTCGGGGACATGACTCTGCTGCCGAGAAACCCATCTTGCTTGCTGAGGTTTTACATGCCCTACGCGACTTGAGATCATTTATTAGGGCGAGCGCCCGGGACCTGGGTGACCGTCTGGATGCTGTGCTGCCTGGAGAACCTTCGGACGTTAGCACTGCCTGCTACCCCTCGCCAGCCCTGCTGCACCCGGTGATCGGTGGTGGTGTCCTGAGCGCCCTGCCGTGTGTAACGACGCGGAACCTCCCGGATGAATCGGCTGTCGGGCCCCCCACCCTGGATGTGCTGAGACATGTGGCAGTGGACCCTGCCCTTTGGCTGGAGATTTCTTGGTGGTCGACCTGCCTTGTGCCCACCTTGGGGTCCCCCGGAGTGCCCCCCTGCTCTGCCGGAAGATTGTTGCGTTGGCCCTGGCTGGTCGGCCTTCAGGTACTGTTGCTGGGTTTCTATCCTGATTGGATAGCTACTGACTGTTTGGCGCTACGTGGGACAGATTTCTGTGTGGGGTTTTTGACTTGGTGGTGGTCCCTACATCTGCACCTCTCGTCTAAGATGGCCGCTGCCCGCCCGGACTTCACTGGTGGGCTAGATCGACGGGGACAAGGCTGACATTGTCTTTATGGTCTCCAGATGGTCGGATGCTGTTATGGTTGACGGACCACTAGCATTGCTGGGCTGATGTATGCTACTACGGTGTCGGGTTGGAATCCGAGGAGGGGTGGCCAAGGGTGGACACGTTAATCATATGTTTTCTTTACCTGGGCCCTCCCCCGGTCTTCTGTGATTTCTTTTCTCTCTTTTCTTTCTTCTGCATTTCGGGTACTCTTTTTGGGGCGACAGACACTCTGCTAGGTGGGGGTAGGCCGTAGCCTCTGCATGTGTGTAGGGTGGGTTGGGTATTCTTATGTTTGTTTTTTGTTACTATGGGCCTTGGTTTTATTTCTTCTATTCTTCTTCTTTTCTCCTCCTTTTTCTCGGGGTCATTGGGTGGATTATTGTGGTGTGGGAGGTAACTGCCGACCGTAGTATTGCTTGCTTAAAATTTCTCCTGTCCGGTCTTCTGCGGTCAATTGCTTCGGATATATTGTTTGCCTGATATTGATGCCGCTACTTGCCCACTTATGTCCTGGATGATCTATTTTGCCTCTGATCCTCTTTAGCTTCTTTTATGGACATACTAAAAAACTTTAAAATTAAACCTCACTTCTCCTGAATCCCGGTGGCATGTATGACTCCAGTGTAACTCAGCTTTATCCTGCTTTGTGCTCTATTGCTCCCGGGTCGCTGTAATGCTTGCTACCTTGCTTGAGATGTTTGCGAGGCCGGCCGGATGGTTGTAGGCCCGTATTTGTATGATTCTACTTTGCAATTAAGGTTTTCAAAAATTTAAAAAAAAAAAAAAAAAACTTACCTCGAGGCCGGGTCCCGCGTCTTCTCCGCGTCTTCTCCGCTCCTGCTCTCATGCTCTCCTGCCTCAGACAGGAACAGGAAGCAGGCAGCCAGGCTCCCTCCCCTAAGCAAATCACAACGCTGTAATGCATTGTTGTGACTGGTCTGAGCGCCGTAACACGCAACTCAGCCAGGGGCTGGAGAGGTGGGCATGTTCTCCATGTAGTCTGCAATGCAGCCTGCATAGAGAAGGGGAAAGTGTGCATGACTGGTTTGGGCGGGAAATGACAAGCTGTATGCTTAAACCACACTCTCGTTTTCTGTTCCACAAACAAATATCAGCAGATTAAAGCCTACCAAAGTGTGCACACTGAAGAAGTCTAATAGTGCATGTAAAACATGCTGGAATCGGTGAGCAAACACCAATTACCACTGTTAGTCCCTGTTAGAAATGGGACCCTGGCTGGCCAAGACTCGCGTCGAGGCCAGTCAGGGATCACCATTCCTAAGGTCAGGGCAAGGGAGTTACACGCCAAGATAACCCCTACTCGCCCTCTAGGTAACGTGGCGCGAGCAGCAAGGCTAAACTTGGAGGCGATGTAGGTTAAGCATTTGCGCACGCACCCCAGCAACAACAACCAAAGGCCCACCACAAAGGAAAACTCCACACAAGGTTATATAAAAATAGCCTTTGTAGTATAATAAATATACATCAGATAAAACACACATCTTATTACACTGTGCCAACAGGCACGGGCGGAATTTACAAGGGATATTTGTACAGGACAGGGCCACTTAAACCACTGTCAGGGGTATCAACACTTTTAGCAGCAATACTTTCAGTAATAAAGCAATACCTTCAGTAATAGCACTTTAGCAATACCTTCAGTAATAAAGCAATACCTTCAGTAATAGCACTTTAGCAATACCTTCAGTAATAAAGCAATACCTTCAGTAATAGCACTTTAGCACACAATATAAAAGTAGAGCATACAACCAGTAATCACTGGTTACAGGGCCTCACTAGCACCACCTGTACTAGGGAGAAAACAACCACCTACACGTCACACTACCTGTAGGGGTGTAAAAGCAAAACACATGATGCCGTAACATTCAGAGGTGTAAAGGCACATGACGCATAAACAATACATTCAGAGGTGCAGAATCAATAACAATTGCGCCAAACTCACAAGTCACCACCTGTGACTGTCCCGGTGTCCCAATGTCAGGGCCTAAACGTGGCAGTTGCCCACAAAGTGCTGGGCAACTGGAGCAGGGAAAGTTAGGGCAACGTTGGAGCCTCTCTGGGCTCGAAGAACCACCACTGTGGCACTGGTGAGCCTCTCTCAGGCTCTCTTACACCAGTAAGGGGGGGGGGGGGGGGCTGCTGAGCCTCTCAGGGCTCCAGCAACAAAAAGGTGCAGCCTCGCTGGGCTGTGGGGTCCCCCTCTCTGGGGACCCAAAGCAATGATGCTGGCCAAGAGCCTCACTGGGCTCTAACTCGACTGGTGCCCCCGGGGCACCTCGGGGCTCAAAACGCGGAGATGCTCCCTGAGCCCTCAGGCTCAAAACACACGGGCGCGCGGTCGCGCTACGGGGGAGGGGCGGACACCGACAATGTGTCCCGACGCCCCTCTCCCTTCTCTGCCACTCACCGGGTGCCTTCGCCGCAGCGCGGGACTCCTCTCCCCTCGGGGACGGCGGGGCTCTTTCCTTCGCGTCTCTGTTCCCTCTGCTCCTCCGATGACGCGGCAGGGGGGCTCGACCGGCTGGGCCAATCCCAGCGCGGCCGGGCTATGACGCGGCCGGCTGCTTCCTCAGTTTCCCGCCTGGCCTCGTCAGGTAGCAATCCGCCTGACTCCCTCTGGGGCCGCCAATGGCAGCGCGGCCCTGGGGGTAGGGAGGCGGGACTTCCGGGTCGCCGCGGGCAGCGCGGCGGCTCGCTTTAGGCAGGCAGGCGGGCTCCCAGATGATCCGAGGAGTGGGCTCCCTCGTGGATCAATAAAACGGGCACCAACAACGCGGCAATGAGCGGGGTGGCACCCGCGCCGCCAACTCGCCACACGGGGCGATCAGATGCTGGGTGGGCACCGGCTGTGCACACCAAGCGCTAGCAGCGCTAGCAACGAAGGGCAGGCGCTCCAAAGCGCCTCCAGGACACAGTACAGCGCTCACAGCGCTAGGGGCAAAATCCAGCGCTCTCCAAGCGCTAGGCAGGCGATCTCCGCGCTCCCAGCGCTGAAGGGCAGAGAGCAGCGCTCTCAGGCTGCAGGCAAGGAAGTCCTCAGTGCTCCCCAGCACTGGAGGACAGGACAGGGCTCCAGCAGGGCTGGAGGCAGGCAGGGGGGCAAGGCTGGGCCAGAGCCAGCACACTGGGTCTCCAGGCAGGGAGACTCCCCAAGTGGCGGTCCTTCTGGCCCCAGCAGCGGCAAAAGCCCCCTCTGGCAGGATTCAAAAGTAGAACATCTTCAGTGGGGACACAGCCCCTTCTTATACTGACAAATCCTTTGTTTCAGGGTGCAGGGTGGGGGGAAAACCAGTCGCAGCTGGTTCTGGAGCACTCTTGATGGCCCAACCACCCATTCCTTTCACTGGGGAGGCTAGGGTCATTAGACACACCGCAGGGTGGCGGAGCCAGCATTGTGTGGGGAAAACCCAGCCCATCCAGGACACAGGTACACTCCTCCCACACATCACTCATGCTAATCTCCCACTCACCCCCGGGCAAACCCATCTAGACTTCCTGGAGCCTGGCATGCCAGCCAGCTCCAGCCAATCACGCTCCAGCACCCTCACTGCACACATATCTCAATGTCCAGAAGTAGCACTTCCCAACTAGACACACACATGCCACAGACACCATCTTGCAGCATTCACTCTCACGAGTTTAAGCATACCAAACTCGAGCCTGCACTCCCCACGCATCAGGAACTACCAGGGACACACACATTCCCCATGCATTCCTATAGGAGGGCAGGCCAGCCATACTACACGCACGCACTTTCACTCTGGGACTCAGGGGAAAGTGCGCAGAGACCCAAAAATCACTGACACAGGGTCACAAATAAGGCAAAAAGTCTAGGGGTGAACCTGCCCTGCGGGCCAAGTCCAACACAACCCCCTTCCAGCCAGAACGCAGGGGAGAACAATCACCACCGTGATGGACTTCCCTGCTTGGGGCGATAGAACACGGACGCAGGCCCGCCACTGCCGGGACACCCTCCTGTTCTATGCCACAGTGAACCCCTAGGGTTCCTTCTAAAGCTACTGTAAGGACCAACTGGGCTACCCCACTGGTACTCCTCAGCTGTCCGCGGCCAGGACCAGGCCCTGGGCCACCCAGGTGCCACCGGTCCTTGCCAATTCGCAGAGCGGGGGGTAGTAACCCCTGGCACATAGTACCCATTCTCCACTCTCCCTGTCTGCAAGACAGGACTAGACTGCCACTGGTTCACCAGCCTTTGGTCTACAACCTCAGGCGGACCAGGAGTCTCAGAGAAGGCTTTCCTCCCCTTACCTCTTCTTCCAGGGTTCCTCCTCCTCCTGCGAGGGGTACCCTTACAACGCCACTCCAACCTAGGGTTTAACCCCTCAGGTTCGGCCGGGGTCAGAGGTGGGCTTTCCCACCCTCTGCACCCCCTTCCAGAGGTCTGCCCTCTCCCAACTGGAGAAGTTCCTCTGGAAGAACCGGTCAGGACACTGGTTACAGTCGTCCTACCCTTCAGGTCAGGCCGAACCTGAACCTGGCCTCCCAACCTCCGGTCTAAAACCTTTGGTGGAATAATTGCCTGGCACTCCAGGACTTCTGGGGATTCACACGCAATCCCCCTGAGGCTGACACATGACCCATGTGTCGTGTGACGGTCTGTCTGGCGCAGATCTCCCGCCTCCTGTCCACCTGACAGGGCGCAAAGATCCCCCAGACCAGAAGTGGCGCCACCCGGGTCCACCCAAGAAGATCTAGCCCAACTGGCTAGTCTCTGGTCCACTGGTGCATCCACTGGGAAACTCAACCCCCAATCACTCCTCGCTTCGGACTTCTGTGCCCTCCCAACTGGAGCGACACTGCCGGACACTGGAACCCCTGGAGCTCTAGTTACAGACACTCCAGGTTCCCTAGACACTAGGAGATCCTCCTCAAGTGTACTAACAGGACAGCCTAGGTCCCTAACCTGGTGTTCCCTCAAGAAACCACCCAAGTTCTGAGACAGGGCTTCGGGCCTCGGGGGGCTCTCAGCCACCCACTGACTCCTGCTCCACTGAGCCAGGCAGTCAGCCCCTTCACCCTTCTCACTATACTGGGACCTAGCTGGGCTACACTGAGCCTCTTCCACCACGCTGGGCTGGAAGCTCCCTGTACCACTGCTGTTGGACTCACTCACCAATGACTGTACAGAACCTCTGGCCCTCTCCCAGCGGTCTGCTTCCAGTGCAAGCTCCCATGGTTCAGACAATCCACACCCCATCAGGTGTTGCCGCAACCCTGGGGAACAACAACTGAGCAACTGCTCTCTGAGAAACATATCGAACAATATGTCCCAATCACATTTCGTGGGCTCCTGTACCCAATCACACAGGGCTTCACAACAGTCCTCCTCAAGTTCCTCCCACGACTGGTGAGGCAGGTTCCTACTGCCCCTGAATTTCAACCTTAACTCCTCCTCTGGGGAAACAGGTACCATACTCTGGGAACTGGGAGTGGGACTGCCAACACCAACACTTAAAAAGCTGCCACCACTGGACTCCACCCTCCCTGGGGGATCCAGAAAATTCTGACTGCGGTCAGGGGATAACCTACACTCTAGGGCTATCTTCTCCCTGGCTGAGGCCCTCTCAGCCTCTGCAATCCGCTCATTCACACCCAGCTGCGCCATCCTCCAGGCATGCTCTAACCTGAGCTTCTCCATGGCCAGCTGGTGCTCCCTCTCTTCTCTCCTATCCACCCACTCCTCTGGGGACAGGGAAAGGGATGGGGTGCTACATCTGACACAGGACCCAGCAAGGGACTCCCTATCTAGGGGGTACTCGCTCTCTGCTGGCGCCCATCCACTGTCAAACTCACTCTCCACATCAGACTCTTCAGGGCTCCCCTCAGACCCACCACCCTCATGGTGTGCGGTCCGGGCCCTCTCCCTCTCACTGTGCTCACGCTCCCAGTCACTCTTCTGCCACAGGATCATGTTATCCCTAAGCTTGGACTGGGTGTCTGACTCACTCACTGGGATGTCTCTCTCCTTACATAACCGTACCAACTCATGCACACTGTACTTAAACAGGCCACAAAGGTTAAAAGGAGATTCCATCTTGACAGGATGCCCACAGACACATGCAACACAAGGGACCTAGCAATCTGAAGTAAAAGTACACAATTCCAAAACTTCCACACTCTCCTTAAAAAAAAGAACTCACTCATGCGTCCAGGGAAACACACCATTCATCCACACACACCCTCCCCTCGGATCGGTAGGGCAGTTTCTACCACCCCTGACTTCTCAACCTGACCACATGTGACACAGGTACCAAACTCTGGAAGCAGGGCGGGGGACAAATGTACTGAACACAATTATCAAATGACACTCTTCAGGAGAAGAAACAATGGAACTTTACCAAAAACACAATAATCCCCTAAAATGTGGTCATCTAAAATGCAGAGCTTTGTAGTGGCCAGTTGCCACTGTGGTACAACGCAAACACAAATCCTTATCCCACCGCTGCCACTAATGTTAGAAATGGGACCCTGGCTGGCCAAGACTCGCGTCGAGGTCAGTCAGGGATCACCATTCCTAAGGTCAGGGCAAGGGAGTTACACGCCAAGATAACCCCTACTCGCCCTCTAGGTAACGTGGCGCGAGCAGCAAGGCTAAACTTGGAGGCGATGAAGGTTAAGCATTTGCGCACGCACCCCAGCAACAACAACCAAAGGCCCACCACAAAGGAAAACTCCACACAAGGTTATATAAAAATAGCCTTTGTAGTATAATAAATATACATCAGATAAAACACACATCTTATTACACTGTGCCAACAGGCACGGGCGGAATTTACAAGGGATATTTGTACAGGACAGGGCCACTTAAACCACTGTCAGGGGTATCAACACTTTTAGCAGCAATACTTTCAGTAATAAAGCAATACCTTCAGTAATAGCACTTTAGCAATACCTTCAGTAATACAGCAATACCTTCAGTAATAGCACTTTAGCAATACCTTCAGTAATAAAGCAATACCTTCAGTAATAAAGCAATACCTTCAGTAATAGCACTTTAGCACACAATATAAAAGTAGAGCATACAACCAGTAATCACTGGTAACAGGGCCTCACTAGCACCACCTGTACTAGGGAGAAAACAACCACCTACACGTCACACTACCTGTAGGGGTGTAAAAGCAAAACACATGATGCCGTAACATTCAGAGGTGTAAAGGCACATGACGCATAAACAATACATTCAGAGGTGCAGAATCAATAACAATTGCGCCAAACTCACAAGTCACCACCTGTGACTGTCCCGGTGTCCCAATGTTAGGGCCTAAACGTGGCAGTTGCCCACAAAGTGCTGGGCAACTGGAGCAGGGAAAGTTAGGGCAACGTTGGAGCCTCTCTGGGCTCGAAGAACCACCACTGTGGCACTGGTGAGCCTCTCTCAGGCTCTCTTACACCAGTAAGGGGGGGGGGGGCTGCTGAGCCTCTCAGGGCTCCAGCAACAAAAAGGTGCAGCCTCGCTGGGCTGTGGGGTCCCCCTCTCTGGGGACCCAAAGCAATGATGCTGGCCAAGAGCCTCACTGGGCTCTAACTCGACTGGTGCCCCCGGGGCACCTCGGGGCTCAAAACGCGGAGATGCTCCCTGAGCCCTCAGGCTCAAAACACACGGGCGCGCGGTCGCGCTACGGGGGAGGGGCGGACACCGACAATGTGTCCCGACGCCCCTCTCCCTTCTCTGCCACTCACCGGGTGCCTTCGCCGCAGCGCGGGACTCCTCTCCCCTCGGGGACGGCGGGGCTCTTTCCTTCGCGTCTCTGTTCCCTCTGCTCCTCCGATGACGCGGCAGGGGGGCTCGACCGCCTGGGCCAATCCCAGCGCGGCCGGGCTATGACGCGGCCGGCTGCTTCCTCAGTTTCCCGCCTGGCCTCGTCAGGTAGCAATCCGCCTGACTCCCTCTGGGGCCGCCAATGGCAGCGCGGCCCTGGGGGTAGGGAGGCGGGACTTCCGGGTCGCCGCGGGCAGCGCGGCGGCTCGCTTTAGGCAGGCAGGCGGGCTCCCAGATGATCCGAGGAGTGGGCTCCCTCGTGGATCAATAAAACGGGCACCAACAACGCGGCAATGAGCGGGGTGGCACCCGCGCCGCCATCTCGCCACACGGGGCGATCAGATGCCGGGTGGGCACCGGCTGTGCACACCAAGCGCTAGCAGCGCTAGCAACGAAGGGCAGGCGCTCCAAAGCGCCTCCAGGACACAGTACAGCGCTCACAGCGCTAGGGGCAAAATCCAGCGCTCTCCAAGCGCTAGGCAGGCGATCTCCGCGCTCCCAGCGCTGAAGGGCAGAGAGCAGCGCTCTCAGGCTGCAGGCAAGGAAGTCCTCAGTGCTCCCCAGCACTGGAGGACAGGACAGGGCTCCAGCAGGGCTGGAGGCAGGCAGGGGGACAAGGCTGGGCCAGAGCCAGCACACTGGGTCTCCAGGCAGGGAGACTCCCCAAGTGGCGGTCCTTCTGGCCCCAGCAGCGGCAAAAGCCCCCTCAGGCAGGATTCAAAAGTAGAACATCTTCAGTGGGGACACAGCCCCTTCTTATACTGACAAATCCTTTGTTTCAGGGTGCAGGGTGGGGGGAAAACCAGTCGCAGCTGGTTCTGGAGCACTCTTGATGGCCCAACCACCCATTCCTTTCACTGGGGAGGCTAGGGTCATTAGACACACCGCAGGGGGGCGGAGCCAGCATTGTGTGGGGAAAACCCAGCCCATCCAGGACACAGGTACACTCTTCCCACACATCACTCATGCTAATCTCCCACTCACCCCCGGGCAAACCCATCTAGACTTCCTGGAGCCTGGCATGCCAGCCAGCTCCAGCCAATCACGCTCCAGCACCCTCACTGCACACATATCTCAATGTCCAGAAGTAGCACTTCCCAACGAGACACACACATGCCGCAGACACCATCTTGCAGCATTCACTCTCACGAGTTTAAGCATACCAAACTCGAGCCTGCACTCCCCACGCATCAGGAACTACCAGGGACACACACATTCCCCATGCATTCCTATGGGAGGGCAGGCCAGCCATACTACACGCACGCACTTTCACTATGGGACTCAGGGGAAAGTGCGCAGGGACCCAAAAATCACTGACACAGGGTCACAAATAAGGCAAAAAGTCTAGGGGTGAACCTGCCCTGCGGGCCAAGTCCAACAGTCCCAATAGTATGGGTCATAACTTTAGCATCTTCACTCTGAGAAATTCGGAGCTTGCTTTCCTGGCAAACTCATAATGAGGGCTGTAGCGTTCAAAACCATTCAAGAAGCCGGATATCTGCATCCTACTTTTAAAATATCCAGTGGCGACAAAGATGTCTTATGTCTCAGCAGAGAAGCTTGTTTCCCGTATTGATGTTACTAAACCTTTGGGTGTATCTTTTCCACCACTGTTGATATCGTTCTTCTATGAAGACACAAAAAAGCCGCTCCATGTCCTTAAAAAAATAAAGGCATTTCTGTGAACTACTCACCTCTCTCTATGGTCCATTCTACTTCCTTCCACACTATCTCCCTTCCCTTACTTGAGACAGGTGTCTGGGTAATTTTTATGCGCTGTCACATCCCTGAATAATTTAAATCCTTTCGATAATACACTAGCCTATTCCTCTCTTGTGTTTATATTCTCTGCACTTGAGACCTTGATTTCCATGGTTGTTATATTGAAAATCAAGCTGACATCCTTTTGCGTTATGTTATGTTATGTTAAAGGTATTTGTAGGGTGCACATATCACCTGTGGCATGGTATATCCTGGTGCCAGTAGATGTGCTAGGTCCTGGCTGGGCATTGTTGAAGAGCCAGGTTTTTGAGTTTCTTGCAAAAGTCTGCAACAGAGTTTCTGTCTATGATGTGTAGGGTGAGGTCATTCCAGGATTTAGCAGCAGGGTACGAGAAAGCTCACCAGCCCGCTCAGGGTCTTGGGAGGGGCGCTGTGAGGTAACAGGAAGGTGGCCGTGCGGAGTGATCCGGTTGGTGTGTGGAAGCCAATGTGGTTTTTCAGGTGGGAGGGGCCATGGCTGTGAAGCACATTGTAGGTTTGAGTTAGAAGTTTAAAGAGCATGCATTTGTGAATAGGAAGCCGGTGGAGCTTTTTAGGTGGTTGGTGATGTGAGTGCAGGATGTGAATTGGAGTGTAAGAGCTGCACTATATAAACATTATAAAGACATAAAACATGTATAAATATTCCCAATCAAATTCAATTCTCTGTCTTTCCTAGTGATCAATCAACAACATAGACTGAGAACGGGCATTTATGTTTTATTTTGGGGATTTTGTGAAGTGCAGCCCGTACACCCATGATTGGGTATCTTGTAGCTCAATACAATTCTTGATATATACCAAAATTCAGAATGTAAGAGACAGGTCTGCTTAGGTGTTAGCTAATTTCATAGGGAAAACCATATTTTCAAAAGTCTCAGAAATTGCTAAAGATTGAATTCCTCCCTGAGAAAAATAGGCTGGGAATTCCAGAGGTGGGTGACAGCAACAGAAAAGGTTCCACCATCCAAAAAGTTCCATCGATATGAAGGAGCAGTGAAAAGATTTCTATTAGCAGACCTCAAAAGCATAGTAGGGTAGTACTGGCTATGCATGGTATGCAAAGGGCAAGCACCAAGATGATAGACCGCCTTTAAAAAGGATGCTTTGTGTTACAGAGAGCAAGTGCAGGGAGGCACATGCTCATGGGCCCAAAGCCCCAGTACAGTCCTAGCTGCAAATTCTTTGACTAACTGCAACTTTTTGATCAGGAAGGCGTGGAGATCAAGGTAAAAAGAGTTGCAGTAATCATGCAAGGAGAACACTAAAGCATTAAAAGTCTGCAGCGTCTGAGAAGTTGTAAAAATATACAAAATGTGTTTCAAGAAATGGAGTTAGAATAGATGCAACTTCACTATAGCCCATACTGCTCAGACAGAGATAAAGAAGAATCCATTTTAATGCACAAATTCTTCACTGAGCTCACGGAGGGGACATAGGACCCAATACATCAGGCCCCAATGGTAGTTCCCAGATAGTAGAATATATCAGAAGGCAGAGAATCTCTGTTTTATTGCTGTTGAGTTGTCATGCAAAGAAGATATTAGAGAAACTATTATGAAGTTGATTTGCTGACACATGGGCATCGCTAGAAATTCAGACACCAATCCGAGTGTCACCCGTATACAAGTGAATAGTGAAACCAAAGGATTGAATGATGTAGGTGAGTGAAACCACGTAGAGAATAAATAACCACAGAGAGGAACTACACATGAAGACAAGGAAGCAAAAGGTGGTGTTGTGTAGTTCCTGTAAACCTATATAGGATCTGCGCGTTTAGACAACATACACTTTAGGATTGGTGTCCGGACTGATTCTAGACACCCCCACTGGGTATGTTAGCCTATATACCAGCGAGCTCACAGTGCCACTAGAAACCCCTCTTACCAAGGAGAGAATAGTTCTTGGCAACTATTGAACATAACAACCCTGTCCCATCAGCAATCATGGAAACAGTGCAATACTTTTTGCTCAGGCACTCATTCTCACTTCATCTCAGAGAGATACACAGAATAAACGGTGGGGACGTTTTTCAATAAACATTTATTGAACCAGCAACATTCTAGTGTAAAATAGGTGTGCTGAAACAACCAATAGACACTAACGGATATAAATGATTATAAGTACTAACAGAGTAAAAGGATAGTAGATTCCTACCATTGTGCTAAAACAATGAATACAAGCAAGTATATAATAGACGTGACAGTCGTAAATGCGTACTCCTATGATGCGACCCTAACTAGATGTACCTAAGTGTACCTAGCATGTATGTTGGTGTAAAACCAATTATCCTTCTAGGATAAAGTCAACACCATTACCTGTAGTGAGAGACTGTGGGACAGCGTCCACAAGGGATGTCAGACCACTGCGAGCTGGCGTGTCTGCGTGCAGGAGCCTCAGCGTCTTGCGTCAGTGTGTTGGCATGGAAGTCTGTTTCTCCTCTGGCTGCCTCAGCAAGTTATGGTGTATATATACCCAAATTGGTACCCCCTGAGGATATATCTTGCTGCGTCATGTTGGTCTAGGATGATGGAAGGAATGACCCTTATATATAGTTACTAAGCAGAGATGGTGGGCCTGCTGTCTTGCTATGATTCCAAGAATCCTCATAAATTATGAATGAGGCTTAAGATTTTCAGAGAAAACTCATGTCATCTTTGGACATTACCGTAACTAGGTAAAAGGTCAGTACTAAGAATCGTTATGTAGTGTAATGGTAGGGGAGAATATAAGTGAAAGTTTAGGTGACTACCTGACTCTATAGTGGGGTTCCTTGAGAAAAAAATCTGAAAACCATGAGAATGCCTTACCAAAAATGGCAAAATTGGAAAGCCTTGCCAGCAAGATGTAAATTCGTACAGTATCAAAAATTCAAGCAGCTGAGATGGTAGCATCAGTAGACCTCTGCAAATCATCCAAAGTGGAAAGAACTGTTAACACTGTACTGTGTCCAGAAGGATACCCATATGAGTGGGATGGAGCAGCTGGTTGGTTTCCGCTAAAGTAAACAATTGATGGAAGCCACCTTCTTGCAACTTTTCACTAGAAAAGTGAGCTGAGAAATAGCCATGTATCTTTTCCAGATTGTCTGCATCCAAAGTAGATTTTTTCAAGCATGGCCTGTTTTAACAAACTAATGCCTGTTTTAATGGAAGGGCTGGCTGTAAGAGAAACATTCACAGCAGTCCTCGGTCAAGAAGGCTTAGAAATCATTAATTCCATGAAGAGGGATGCCAGTAAAGAATCCCAGGGAGATCCTGAAGGTTTGCTGGCAGATATGAGGGACAAGTTTCATTGAGAGTGGAGAACTCTAGAAAAGGAGTCCTAGCTGCTGGGATACAATTGAAGACAACATGAAGGAAGGACAGATCCACTGCTCTTATGGTGGCTTATATCTTTTGAATTTTCCTCTCTAAACATTCAGAAGTTTTGCAGCAGTGAAGAATCTAAAAAGGTGGGGTGAACCCTGCTTAAGAGGGGAATGCAGCTCATTAACAGTAGCAGAAATCCCAGCTGAAATGTTTGGGGCTTAAGAAAATGACATTGCCAAAATGGTGTTTAACCCACTTTATTACATATTTAGAGTTATTGCTGGGGTTCACCTCATCAATTTTATCTGCCCCATTTATGTTCTACTGACGTAAAGAAGGTTTATGAAACCAAAGATCCTGAGTGTACTAGCCATAAGAGACACATACTCTTTTATTGGGTTTCATGATCCTAGGGGTGAGAGTATCTGTTGCTTATGTAAGAGAATCACAAAAGCCCTCTTATAATAAAGGGAGATCTGAATTCTTGGCCACTGGAGGGAGAAAGCCTGTGACCAAAGAGGCTGAATTTCCATTCCATCCCCTAAATTCCATGCCAGGAATGACTGTGCTAGTTGGTTACGGGACTTTAGCCATCTCAAAAGATAAGGGAAGTCCAAAGATATCGGACCAAGGAACATACATGGGTAGATGAGCTTGACAAAGTCTGGAATTTGGGCATATAATTTCTAAAGAGTTACCTTTGACATGAGAAAGGAGTGTGAGATTCGGTTTCAGGCCAAACAAAAAGAAAAGATTGTTAAAGTTGTCGAAGAAAGAAACGGGTAATCAGTCAATCAATCAATCAAGCAATCAATTAATCAGGGGTTTAGAAAGCGCACTACTCACCCGGGAGGCTCTCAAGTCACTGTGGGTGAGGGAGGTTGCAGCTCCGGATCAGTCAAAGAGCCAGGTCTTGAGGTTCTTCCTGAAGGTGTGAAGAGAGGGGGAGCATCTGAAGTTGACTGGGAGCTTGTTGCAGGTCTTTCCTGCGAGGTAGAGGAAGGCTCTTCTGCCTGCTCTGGTCCTGCAGAGTCATGGGGTCTCTGCCAGGGCGAGGTCGGCGGAGCGGAGGTTCTTATTGGGTAAGTGGAAGGAGACTCTTTCGTTGAGGTATTTGGGTCCGATGTTGTGGAGGGATTCGTAGGCATGGGTGAGTAGCTTGAAGGATACTCGCTTCTCAATAGGGAGTCAGTGGAGGTCTCATAGGTGTGGGGTCATGTGCTCATGTCATGGGGTTCCGAGGACGAGTCTGGCTGCGGTGTTCTGTATGGTTTGGAGCCTGTGTAGCAGGGTTTTGTTGATTCTGGCGTAGAGGGCGTTACTGGAGTCCAATCTGCTAGTTACAAGTGCAAGGGTGACAGTCTTTCTGTATTCGTGGGGGATCCTCTTGAAGGTCTTGCGGAGCATGCAGAGGGAGTTGAAGCAGGTCGAGGGAATGGCATTGATCTGGCGGGTCGGGTGAGGGAGGAGTCTAGAATGATGCCGATGTTCTGGGCGTGGTCCGTCGGGGCTGAGTGGGTTTCCGGGGGCAGGGGACCACAAGGATCTGTCCCACGCCATGGGGGAAGGACCAAGTACGAGGACCTCGGTCTTCTCCGACTTCAGCTTTAGGCAGCTATTGTTCAACCAGGCTGACCCGTCTTTTATTCCTTATGGAAAGTTGAGTCTGGTGTATAAGGGGTTCTTCGTGAGAGAGAAGATGTCCTCGGCGTAAGATACTATGCTGAGCCCGTGCTGTCTGATGATGGCAGCGAGAGGGGCCATGCAGATGTTGAGAAGGGTGGAGCTGAGCTAGGATCCTTGGGGTACTCCACAGTTGATCTCTGTAGGTTCGGAGAGTAAGGGAGGGAGTCTGATCCTTTGTGTTCTGCCGGAGAGAAGGTAGCGGATCCAGTCGAGGGCGGTACCTCGTCTTCCAGGGTCATGGAGTCTGGCTGCGAGGGTGCCGTGAGAGATGGTGATGAAGGTTGCTGGGAGGTTTAGTAGGATGAGGGCCGCCGTGTGGCCATGATCGAGTAGCATGCGGATTTCATTGGTGGCAGCGAGGAGGGCGGTCTTGGTGCTGTGGTTGCTGCGAAAACCGGACTGGGAGGAGTTGAGGAAGGAGTTCTCTTCGATCAAGGTGGTCAGCTGAGCATTGATGAATCTATTGGTGACTTTGGCTGCGAAGGGAAGGAGGAGAGATGGGCCTGTAGTTTTTCAGGTCCTTTGGGTCGGCCAAGGGCTTCTTGAGGAGGGCCTTGACTTCTTCCCACTTCCAATCATCGGGGAAGATGCCCGATTCGAGGTAGGCATTGATGGTCTGGCCTAGTCCAGGAGCTATGGCGGCTCTGTGGTAGATGTGCAGTGGACAGGGGTCCATGGGGGCTCCTGAGTGGGTGTTCTTCATGGTCTTGGTGGTGTCTTCAGTGATAGCAGGTTTCCAGCTGCTGATGGTCGATCGTATGTCGGTGGAGAGTACTAATGAAATATATTTCATATTTCACTGAAATGACTCAATTGTGAGCAATGGAAGTTCTTGTCACAGACTGATTTCCTTCCCTCCTGCTGGTTTGTGCATTTAAAAAGAGACGCCCAAACTACATTGTTGTGGAAGTTTGTTTAAACACTGACTGCTTTTCTTTTAGCAGTGTATTCATGGAAGGTAACCAAAGCCTGAACATTCTAATCGTAATCAGGGCCCGTTGTTAGTTGTTTCCTGTAGACAAGAGCTACCAAAATCTCTGACTTCTAAGGATAGAATGTGCTTTTAGCAAGGATAAGCCCTATAATCTTAACTATATATGAGGCAACCAAAAAGTGTTGGCTAGTGTTTTTGTCACTTTTTTCAAGAAACATTTTCTTGGTGAAAAAAAGCACCATTTCCATGCAAACGCACCCAACATAAATATATAATATAAAAAATACATAACAGGTAACCTGATATTATCCTTTATTACATATCTATCTATCTATCTATCTATCTATCTATCTATCTATCTATCTATCTATCTATCTATCTATCTATCTATCTATCTGTGGAAAGTCAGCCCAAATTACAACCGATGCCCAGGCTGCTGGCGCAAGACGCCTCTTAGTTCCCATCCTGAATAGTTACCAAATAAAGAGACGGGCGCTGGAGGCAGGAATACAAGAACAGAGTTTTATTTCTCATGAGGAGAGCCTGTCATTTCGGACACGAAACACAGTGTCTTTCGGGAGGTGCTCTAACAAGTTCTCTGAGACATCGCCTTTTATACCTTACAAACATTCCTTATTACAATAACGACATTGTGAAACAAGGAAAAGACATCCCCGACCCTCGTGTCAATCCGACCCCCCACATGCATCCACAATAGAGGTCCTCAACCTGCTGATAAGAGGCGGGGGCTATCACGCAGCTGAGTGTTCTGCTGATTCTTAGGATGTGTGCGCCTGATCGTATCCCAGGGGGTGGGGAGGCCAGGATCAATAGTGGGCCCTTTGAAGAGGAGCGACTCCACACAATAGGGGGCAGTAAACTGTATCTCCCGGCTTAGGCGATGGCCTCGGACCTGTGTGGACAATCGGACTCGGTGGAAGGGGTTATCAAAGGAGAGGTATTCATGCCGCGTGGACAATCAAGCGCAGAGGGAGAGTTTACCAACAGAGGGGTATTCATAAAAGGAAAGGAGGTGTTGGTCAGGCGCGAGCGTGACTCCCAAGGACAGAGTCGCACAGAGAGAGAGGTCTTATGACCCGTGCATGAGAGAGCGGGGGCAGTCAGGTACAGCTGGGGGGGGGAGTTATGTCAGCTGAGGCGAAGGATGCTTCTTCAAGAGGAAATGGGGGGTGCGTGGGTCAAGCAGGAGGGTTACTTTTCAGAGCAGGGTCGCGCAGAGGGAGAGGGTTTTATGGTCCATGCATGTGAGAGGGGGGGTGTTCAAATACGCGCAGGAGGGAAGCCGGGGATTCCAACGAGCGGGCAAAAAGGCCATGGTGCCTAAAATGGCTGTCATGTACATATGGGCACGGGCTTTTACTGGCGGAATGATGCGGTCAATGTTTCACGGTATTCATGGTGCCTACAGGGAGGGGAATGGAAAAAGGCAAATGAACCCGCTTATGTACATTAATTTTTCTAATTTCCACAGTCGCCGCTTTTTACATAAGAAAGTTCATTTCCTAATCGACGGGTGTACATATAAACATGTGGTTGATGAAGATTTGTCAATACTAGCAGATTGCATATAAACATGAGCAGTCGATGTGATTGGCAGAATGCAATACATAGAAGTTTTCATTTGTTGGGTTACTACTAGCCTAGGGTGCAGCATACTACACAGTATAAATGCTTCTGACTTTCTAATCAATGTACAGCTCTAAAGGTGACCGACAAACATTTTGAAAACAATACCAAGTGGTTGAGGGAGGAATTCAGTCCAATATATCTTCGTCACAGTGTCTTTTTAGCAGTGAGCCATCACTGGTAGGCTCTCGTCCGTATCTTTTCGTTGGCGCTGTTGAGCACCGGCGGTGGAGCTATAGGTCCAGCTCGGATCTATCCTTACGCGTTGCAGGGTGCGGTCAGTCCTCTGCTGTTAGACCACAGTCCTGTTCCCTAACCAATCCCTTTGGTGGTGCCTTATGCTCGGCACCTATATTTCTTTTTACTTCCGTTTGCAAACCTCATTTCCACCTAAATGCTGTTTCTTCTTTCTGAGTCAAAAAGTCATGTGGAAAAAGAGGGGGTTGTTGGATAGTCGAGGGAAGAGAGGGCGGAGTGGGGTCAGATCCTTTCGGACACTTCCAAGGGACCAAGGGAGCAAAGGATAACGAGCAGGCAGGCCCATCAATCGGGTTCAAAAAGGGGATGAAGACTTCAGGCACACGTGGGTTAGCAGACTGAGGGCTTCAGGGCAGCCCGTCAAGTTTCATTTTCCACATTTGAAATTGCTGTCTCGTCCCGTATCTTGTTGCTCTGCAGCTCCACCTTTGGTCGAGGTCACATGTGTCTCAAGATCTGCAGCCAGGCTGTACGTCACGTCCGACCCTTCTCCTCCAGTGATCGTATATCTTTGAATAGGTACAAAAACAAGCTTTAGAGAACTGGCAGGAGAAGACATTTATGCATGTGAATTCCTCCTTCAATCCTACGCACTTGGGAGATACGTCATTGGTCACAGTCAGAAGTCTATTACCATGCAGTGTATATGTCGGCATTCCTACTGAGTTCATGCCAAGTTTATTCATCGTCTATTCATGACACAAATGGAGAGAAATCAGACTCCTATCAACTGCGCATTTCATCAAATTCAACATTTCGGAACCTCCAGCGGAGACTTGTCTTTCAAACCCGAGCCTTAACAGTCTAACATTTCCCTTCAGAGCGGGTTAACCTTTTCAAACAGGGCGGGGGTGAAACAGACTTTCATCGAGGAGCGACAGTTAATCAAGGCCATCAGTTCTGATATGGTGCAGGGGTCAATGGGAGAAGCGGGGACGCTTTGAACATTCGCGCTTGAGTACATAAGGGTGGGGCAACCTGGACATTGGGGATCAATCTGGGCATTGGGGATCGTATTTCTAACGAACTGAAGAATAGGAAGCCATTGACATGTAGTCCCCCCTATAAAAGGCCAGATTGGGGGGTATCAGTCGTCTTACCTGCCCTTTCTTTCTTAGCCAATTCAAGTTCATTTATTTTGCAGAAAGGAGAGGTAGTAATATGGCAAGTCACAATCGTTTTAGTTTCTGTCAATTTTGCTGAACACCTTTGCGTTCAAAAAAAGGACCCAATTAGACTGGTGCCGACGGGGCACAATATTACCACGAAAAGGAAGAGGGAATAGGGAGACTCTCATAGAGAGTGAGAGTCGTCCGCAACCTAAACGAGCCATTCGGTACACGCATGACATGTAGAGAGAGAGAGAGAGAGAGATAGAGAGGGAAAGAGAGAGAGAGAGAGGGAGAGAGACACGTGTACAGTAATGGGTCATTTAGTGTGCTCACAACACAGAACAGCAGGGGTCAGGTAACACAGAGACGCGAACAGAGGGGAGACATAAACCCATACATTACATACACACAAACTCAGTCAAAGGAAGACAGTACATGTATTACATACAAAAAGGTTCATGACAAAACATAAAACAGTTATTGGCCAAAAAAAAAAAAAAAGATCGCTTTCTGCATGCTGCGTATCTTTAGTATCCTATTTGTCTACGTGCTGAGCTCTTTTTACCTTTTCCTCCTTTTTCTTTCGTTTGCTATCTTTGCGAGCGTTCTCGATCGCTAATACTTACACCTCGGTCAGTTGGTCAGGAATTAACCTGGTCGGGCTATTGCCCACGGTTGGATCTTGAACCACTCTTTTGTTTCTTCTTTTGGCAAGAAGTTCTCCAGGCTGAGGCAACGGAGGGCATTAATCGGGAGAACAGTCGGACAGCTTGGCTATATCTATAAAAGTGTGAGAAGGAGGTGGTACATTTTTGAACATCAACATCATTCCTACTTTTCCAGACGGGTGGTGCCTAGGTAAACCTTACCCCGGAACTTTCCTTGTCCTTTCCCTATCTAGTAAAACGTCATAGTTGCACTATCTGGCGTGCTGGTTCGAGTCAAATTCTGTCATACAGTACTAACCCGTCAAGTTTCTATGTCAGTCCATTCTCCCAGTCGCTACGTTCTAAGGAGGAACAGTCATATCTAAGTCGACGCCTTTCAAAGCTCGCTAGCATAAGTACTATGCTCAGATCCCCTTTTTCTCCTTCTGTCGGTCGTTCGACCATCGCTCTTCCATACTTCAACCGATGTTCCGACGTGACCTGCAGAAGGGAGGAGAAAGAAGGGGGTGGGGGCAGCATTCAAAGCACATCAGCGCGCAATAATCCGAAAATGTTTTTACCTACCACATACTCGACCCATCTCCACGGGGTGCATCCTCTACCATCTCGGCGTTTAAGCCCAGAGGGACCAGGAGGGTTAGATAGATAATCATCGATGGTCTGCGTATCTACATGAATCACTTGATCGTGGCCTTTTAGGTCATGTGCAAGGGTGGTGGTCAGGTGGCATTTCTTCGGTATCGCTTAAGGGCGTCTAAAACACTTTTCCGGCTGCCTGTGACACATAATGTAGCTGCTAAATATCGGGCCTTTTTAACCTTCAACCTTAATCATGCTGCATGTATTTTACTTATATCGGTGACAGTAGCCATACATTTCGAAACTCATCAATCCAAACGCTACAATTATTTTTGCGTGTTCAAAAAACCTTTAATGAAAATGTTGGCGCACAAATACGGGCCTACAACCCAGTGGGCCGGCTACGGAGCAGACTGGAACTGTGCATAAGAGGAACGAAGTTGGTGGCCATTTATTCCATAATATAAAGTGCAGCAGTGTAATAAAATTGTATCGAAATTCATTGGGAGCAAGCATCATAAATGTCAAATTCGAACTTTCAATAACCATTAGTTTCAAACTTTAACTATTCACTCAGTACCTATCGTGCATCAATCCATTGAAAAATCACGTAACCAGTATTCATCTTATGCTGAATTCATTGTTGAGATACATGATCAATACCCATCTCATATCTGTTCATTATCCATCCACATAATTAGTACCCACCCTATATCAGTTCATTGTCCCAACAAATAATCAATACCCATCTTACATCGCTTTCTTTTCCAAACACATAATCAATATCCATTTTATCTATTTTCATTGTCCAAAAACTGCATATTTATCTTGAAACATCAAGGCTGAGCAATCAGGGTGCAACAAGGAGTTGAAAGTTTCATTTTGTATCGGCGACATTTTGGGCGAGGTCAGGCAAGTCCCAGTATAGTCAGATTGTCTCTACTGACTCGTGGTTGGACCAGAACCTTCTTTTGGCAGTTCAAAAAGTTTTTCGTAATAGGGTAACAGACTAGCGATATGAGCCATCAGTCAAAAAGTGGGGAGGGAGGCAACAATCTTTCCTACCGGGTCATTCTGGTGTTCCACCGGAACTGAACAAATCTGTATCTTTGCAGGATTTTTAGTCATTTCCAAACTGAGGCTGGCGCCGGCAGGAGTGCGCCGACGTCTCGTGGCTCCATCGGAGGACGGGTGCGGGGGGCGCCTCGTGGAGAGGTCGCACCCCCGGCTCTTTTAGAATCTTCAAGGTCGAGGAGCGCAGGGCGTGTGCCAGTCCCGGGCAAAAAAAAACACCTTTTGATATGGACCCTCTTTGAGCAGGAGCGTTGGGGTGTCGCTGGAAGCCTCCACCTGGAGGGGGGTGGGGGAGGCTCGTTCGCGCCGCCTCCCCCTTCCAGCGACCCCGCGCCATTTCTTGGCTCCACCACTTTGGTATGGCCGTACCAGGCAATGAAGAGCGGCCAGACCAGGCGGGACTACCTGCAACTCGCAAGCGTTGCCGCTGAAGGGGCTACCTGCAACTCTCCAGGGTTATCGCGGCCGGACCCCTTTGGCCTCGGCCTCTGGCCGGACTGGGAGAGAGAGAGAGGAGGGTCGAGGACACAGACATTCCCCCCCCTGCAACTCTCCTGTGTTGTCGTAGCAATCCCCCTGGCCGGGTTCCGCTGGCCTCGGCCTCTCCTCCGGCTACACCCTACGTGATGATCTCCTGGCCGACGGTTGGCAGCAGGACCCGCCCTATATATACTGTTTCCTGCTGGGCGTAGCCGTAAGCCTGTTGCATTTTGGAAGTTTCCAGAAAAAGGGGCGGATGTCTGGTGACTTGTGTATTTCCCATTTTGCCGTTATTTGGGCGTGGCAGACGGTGGGACAGGCACGTTTGGGGCAGTGAGGGGCGATGAAGCCTCGTTGCCTCGTGGCCGTTGCAATGTCACGCTTGGTTTTTCTTACTGTTCTCTGGATTCTTATTATGGGCTTATTTCTAACGTTTCTTGTTTCTAGGACAATAATAGGTTTCATCATTACGTATTGTTATCGTTTCTTTGTTCGTTATTTAAATAAAAGTTCATCAGTGGCCTACTGATTTCGTTTTCCTATGTCTTTCCTTTTTTTTTTTTTTTTTTCTCTTTTTAGTTTGTTTTTCCTTCCTTTCCAGTTTGTTTCATGCTAAAGTTTCTGTTAACAGGGTACGGTGATCACTTCATATTTTTATATGTCCTTTCATTAGGGGTACGCCTGGACGGACCAGGTGAGTTACCTCCAATAAATGGTCCGGGTGGAACTAGATTATCAATCAGTGGGGAGTGGGTAGGCCTGACGAATCATAAAGGGGCATCACCTACCCTTCTCTATCTGCAAAGACTAGACAGAATATTTCTATTCTACGTTATTTGCAAACAGAAAATACCTCAAACGAACAATTCCTTGAACAATAAATGTCCAGTCAATCAATCAATCAGTGGGGAGAAAAACAGGCATGACGGATTACAACGGGGACAAACGTCTGCATTACCTGCCCTTCGCTATCTGCAAAGGGAGACAGAATATTCCTATTCGTCTCTGTTTGTGGACAGGGAAGATCTCAAAGAGCAACAATCGATATTTAATCGATATCAAACAATCAGTGGGGAGAAAGGTAGGCATGACGAATCATAAAGGGGCATTACCTACCCTTCTCTATCTGCAAAGAGAGACGAACGTTCCTATTCGCCGCTGTTTGCAAACAGAGAATGTCTCGTTCTCAAGAAGAGAACCAATATTTCAAGTAGCAACCAAAGCTAAATGAACCAATAAACAAACAATATCAGCATTTAAATACCGATTCCAATACAATCAATCAATCAATCAGATGGATAAAACCATCCTACCAATCAGGCGTAAAAACGCCCTACTTAATCTTACCCGGACCGGACCATAAGGACAGTTCTTCGTCTTCCTCCTCCAGCGCCCGATCGTTCTCTTACTCCATGCAGCATTCCCGTGGGATTCCAGTCAGGACAATAGGTCACTCGAGAGAGGTCCGTTCAGAATCGGTGAAGTTCATTCAATCGGCAGCCGGACGAGGGCCCTCTCAAGGCAGGTATACTCCAATCATTTAGATGTTCACCTCATCGTCTTGATCTCTCTTACTGGACCTTATGTCACTGATGGACCCCGCGTTGGGACGCCAATTGTGGAAAGTCAGCCCAAATTACAACCGATGCCCAGGCTGCTGGCGCAAGACGCCTCTTAGTTCCCATCCTGAATAGTTACCAAATAAAGAGACGGGCGCTGGAGGCAGGAATACAAGAACAGAGTTTTATTTCTCATGAGGAGAGCCTGTCATTTCGGACACGAAACACAGTGTCTTTCGGGAGGTGCTCTAACAAGTTCTCTGAGACATCGCCTTTTATACCTTACAAACATTCCTTATTACAATAACGACATTGTGAAACAAGGAAAAGACATCCCCGACCCTCGTGTCAATCCCACCCCCCACATGCATCCACAATAGAGGTCCTCAACCTGCTGATAAGAGGAGGGGGCTATCACGCAGCTGAGTGTTCCGCCGATTCTTAGGATGTGTGCGCCTGATCGTATCCCAGGGGGTGGGGAGGCCAGGATCAATAGTGGGCCCTTTGAAGAGGAGCGACTCCACACAATAGGGGGCAGTAAACTGTATCTCCCGGCTTAGGCGATGGCCTCGGAACTGTGTGGACAATCGGACTCGGTGGAAGGGGTTATCAAAGGAGAGGTATTCATGCCGCGTGGACAATCAAGCGCAGAGGGAGAGTTAACCAACAGAGGGGTATTCATAAAAGGAAAGGAGGTGTTGGTCAGGCGCGAGCGTGACTCCCAAGGACAGAGTCGCACAGAGAGAGAGGTCTTATGACCCGTGCATGAGAGAGCGGGGGCAGTCAGGTACAGCTGGGGGGGGGGTTATGTCAGCTGAGGCGAAGGATGCTTCTTCAAGAGGAAATGGGGGGTGCGTGGGTCAAGCAGGAGGGTTACTTTTCAGAGCAGGGTCGCGCAGAGGGAGAGGGTTTTATGGTCCATGCATGTGAGAGGGGGGGTGTTCAAATACGCGCAGGAGGGAAGCCGGGGATTCCAACGAGCGGGCAAAAAGGCCATGGTGCCTAAAATGGCTGTCATGTACATATGGGCACGGGCTTTTACTGGCGGAATGATGCGGTCAATGTTTCACGGTATTCATGGTGCCTACAGGGAGGGGAATGGAAAAAGGCAAATGAACGCCGCTTATGTACATTAATTTTTCTAATTTCCACATATCTATCTATCTATCTATCTATCTATCTATCTATCTATCTATCTATCTATCTATCTATCTATCTATCTATCTATCTATCTAACTATCTAAGTACCTTTGACACAGTCGGATAAATGTGCACAAAACATTACAAAAAAAGGTTCATCTTGTTTGTGTTTGACATCTTTGCTTTTTTTTAACATGTTTGTATGAATTTTCATAACTTTACAGCTCCTATGATCAGTTGCTTGTAGTACATACATTTTACCACAATAATTCACATAATAATGTACAAGACAAAAAGGAAATATACTCTGAGCGATAATAGAAAGTATTTCGATGTCCCAACATTGCCAACCAATAATGCCAACAGTTCTATGTCTATTATCTTGCAATGTTCAATATGACGTCTTCCTTGTCATACCTATAATGTTTTATGAGTTGCGACAAAATTACCCCCCCCACTATTCACCCCTCCACAAAAACATGTCATAAACAAAAACTAACTCCCCCTCCCCTTCTACAGGCTCAGTATTACATTTCTATATGCGTTTGACAGTCAGCAATACAATATGTACATTTGCATAAAGAGACACAGTTGCAACCGACATCTTTGCTTTAAATTGCAGAAAAAATAATGAACAGAAATACAGCAAACTTGGATTAAATACAGAGTTATTCATGGAAAAGCATTTAATTGTCTTGTTCTAAATCCCTTCAGTAGCTTTTGAGAAATAAGCACCACAAAAATGTTTGATGGGCTTGAAAGGTTAAAGGGGCATATTATCAAGAAACGGCGTTAAATTTATCGCCGTTTTAGCTGCAGAAACTGCAGTTAAAGCGGCGATAATGGGCTTGATAATATGCCCTTGTGAATGCCCATAGAAGACCATTGTGATGTGGCCTGGCTCCACGTTCCATGTTCCAGCGTGGAACCAGGTCCACTGAGGGTTCTGATTTGGGCAGTTGGTGACAGTAGTCCGATGGATGGGGTTTCTCATTAAAGCCTCTCTTAAACTTCACCTTTATGTGCCTGCTTCACTTTGCTACACTATGTCCAGGGTGGATGATTCTGGATAAAGGTCTCAAAAACAATGAGATTGGTAAATGGAGAGATAAAGAGTTATCTCTTCAGCAAAAAAGTCTATGTAGATGTTCACAGGTCAAGTAAGGTAATTAGTTTCAAAGTTGGTGACAAAGTAAAATTTAAAGCTCCTGTTGGGTGTCAGAACTGGCCCAAATTCACTAATGTAAAAAGTGTGATTAAACTTTTCAAAAATGCGGTGAAAACTGATGATGGTCGCATTTGGAACCATAGTTGTGTTGTTCATGTAGGGGTTGGTAAAGAGATTGTTCCTGAGCCTGAATCTTCAGTGGGAATTTCGTTTGGTGCTTGTTCAAAATCTGAGCCTACTCGCAAGAGTTATAAGGTCCAAAAACCTCACAATTATCTGCATGATTTTGTCAGATTTTAATTGTTCTTTTAGTTCAGGCTAGAGATGTGTTTTCTTCTTATTCTTTGCATTTCAGGAGGAAGAACGATTGTGTTTACATTCTGAGGTTCCTATTTTTGTTACTTGCTGTTAATTTATCATTTCTGAAGATAATTGTATTTCAAGTTCAAAATTGTATTTCAAATTTAAGAGGTAAGAAGTGTGATGTGGCCTGGCTCCACGTTCCACGTTCACTTTGCTACACCCATGTTCTGGTGTGAACATGGACTTCTATTGGAATTCTTTAGCGGCTGTTTCTTGCTGCTAAAGTGGCGATAACTTTAATGCCGTTCTTGATAATATGCCCCGAAAGAGAGTTAGAGATAGCATGACAGTTGTTTTTTAATTTGTTGTAAATTCAGCTCCATTTGACAAATTCGCACAAAATGTTGCAGACTTTTACCATGGTTCTCGTACTGTTGGTGTGCTTTTTAATTAGCGCAGATTTGAGAATCAGTAGAGATTTAAAAGGGGGTCCAAAAAGGTGTTAGTTTGCAAACAAATAAGACATCATTTGACACATCCATTTGAAATTTGGAAGAGATGTGGCATGTTGGGTCGTCTGTGTGTATGGCAAGTTTCATGTCGATTCATCAAGCGGGGGTAGTTGAAAAGGAGGGCAAAAACGTTTTCCTGTGCTAATAACATAGGTCTTGTTTAATGAATGTGAATGCAATTTTGCAAATCAGGCCTCATGCGGGCATCTCAGTTTTTATGAGGTGGGGGCAAAATCAAAGGGGTGGGGGGGTCACAAAAACCTTTGATTTGCTAATAACTTTTGGAGACTCTTTTTAAAGCCAAAAATGGCTTTATTTTAGATGTCTCCCACCTGACCTTCAATGGTAGTCAATGGGAAAAATACATTCTCCTGTAAATCTCACATGTTTGTGTTCTTAAATGTTGGCGTGTATGCTTTGGAATGGATTTAGGGATCTGCACAGAGCTTGGCAGACACTCTTTTCAGTTTAAGTTTTATGTTAATCTGTCAAGTGGGAAACATTTAAACCGGTAGTTAAAAAAGCAGAGGTTCTGATTTTAACTCCCACAAGAATTGTTGCTCTCTGCTACAGAAAACATGTCAAGAGGAATTACACCAGACTTGGCATGACAATAGAACTTAAGTCCTCAAAGTGCCATTGTTTGGTTTTGTGTCATTTAGGGCAGTACTTTTTGAGGAATTATAATACAAAAAGGTGTAGGTGGGCTTGAAAAGGATAAACACTGAGATAACTGGACATTAACTCGGGGACAGTGCTTGAACCTGGTTTTATGAAAGTCGCAGACCTGCATTTGACAAGGGACCTTTTTGCAAACTTCTGAACTGGAATACAATGATAGAGCTTGTTTTGTAAAGAACGAGAAAGTCCCCTGCCTTACTATGTGTGATCTTGATATGCTAAACAATTTCACCAGCAAGTGACAGAATTTGATTAGTCAGCAGTAATCATTTAAAAATATAATAAATAATGTATTTTGTGGAGGTGTCGAACAGTGATTACAATTCAGAGTAAGGATACTGGTCGAATAACATTGGGTTTGGGTATTAAATTACATGGATTACCCCTCTGAGCTTTTCTTCACCATATAAAGTAATTAAATGGTCTTTAACTTCTACACAAAAGTGGCTATTAAGAGTGGATATCCACATTGTTAAGAACTACAAAGACATAGATTCTAAGAGTTTTAAAAACATGCTATGGTTAAAGACTGGATTTTGGGCCTACTGACCCTCGCCAAACATTGTAGTCCATTGTAGTATTGTAGTCCAAGTAACACAGGTAAGTAAAGGACATTCTTTGTTTGCACCTTCTGTCAATTCTCCACTAAAGGGTCAATAGTGGTGGAAGGTTCAATGAGAGAGAGACAGGGAGGGAGATGGGGTGGATTCATCCTAATATATTGACACATATTAATATATGAAGAACTATAACATCAATAAAGAAAAAATGGAGTAATTACAACAGACCTGTATGCTTATTGTTCCCTGTTTCAATTGAATAGGAGTAATACTTTGCCTTTCTGTACTTCGTTTTTAATTATACAATTAGCAATGTTGTAGAGAATATTACTTATAGGTTATAAATTAAAAAAGATACAATAAGATAACATTTATGGTATTTACTGTGAATTGTTGACTGTTATGATATAATGCATGACACGTTCAATCCAATGTTCAGAAAGCTACGATTTAGAACATCTTAATGAGACAGCATTGTGTGAGCATAGCCTACTAACAAATTTGTATTTTCCCTGCAAATTGGTGAACTTCAGTAGAATAATCAGTTTGGACTATCTTTCCACTCTCAACCACCAAGATTTTCCTTGGTGGCATGCTTGGTGGCATGCTTCATCATAGGGTTCTTCCTGTCCCGCTACAGAACAGGGCGTCCCACGACCGACGAATACGTGGGAGCACTTTTGATCATATACTATGAAGAATTGGGAGATATAACAGTGAGAGGGTCTTATCTAATGGAAAACTAGAGTTGAAAATACCTGGCTAAATAGGAAAAAAGTGATGTATTCTGACCTCTAGCTAGTATATGATAAAAAGTGCTCCCACATATTAGAGTGAAAAGATATTCCAAACAACATGGACAGACTCTCGTTGATTGTTACAGTACGCATAGGAGGTAGAGTCCTCTGTTTCCTGACCTCTGTATCCCCCTACTCTTGGTTAACTTTAGTAGAAACCATGTTATTTTTAATGTTGGGTGCTCATGGATAAACCTTATCACTTATTCTTATCCTATAGTTGTCACTGCAGCATCCAAAAGGGTCGTTGTCTGTTTCTTCCTTTGCAATTTAATTGGGTACAGTTTTCATCTCCTTAAATGTTGGTGACCTTTAACACCATGATGACCATGGGATTTGAAGGTTTTTTTCAAACGTTCTCACTGTACTCTATACTTGTTTAAATACACAATGAACTATATGTCAGGATTTCTCTAGAACGAGTCTTGGATCTACTGAAATTAACATAAAAGGCAGAGAAAGTGACTGCCCTTAACAAATCTCTGTTTCTGGGTATATGCTGAGAGGAAGTGGCTAGCACATGACAAAGCACATTGATAGCTGGAGTCTCCATATTACAGGATACCTAAGTAAAATACTGAGTTTGTGTTCCACACAAAATAATCACTAATTCAGTCCCTGGGTCACTTAGTAACTCACTAATCTCACATTTGCAGTCTCTATTTGAGATTGTCTTAGACTGGGTAATAGAGCACAAGTAATTGAAATGACCATAATGTGAGTAAAGCTTTCTCTTGTATCACAGAAAATTGATAAACGAAGAAGAGAAGAGGCAGTGATGTTCAGTGTGTCAGTATATTGTCATGATATTCTTGAAGTTTGAAAATTAAACCTCACCCTCCGTACTGTTGGATGTAGGTTTCTGGACCTGGCAGATCTGATACCACAGAAGAACCCGGGAGGCTCTGCGCGCATCCTGGCCGCTGAGTTTCGGAATGTGCTGAACCAGTTGGGCTTCTTCATGGAGGACGAGGAGTTTGAGAAACTATGGAAGAGGTAACATGTGGTCCACCTTGGTGGGTGATGCTAGCATTAGAGCAGATACAATACCACACTAAATCTCTGCTGCTAATGGAGGAGTTTGTCAGTGCAGTAACAAATATTGGGCACAGCACGAGAAGGCACTGGGATAGCCGGCTGCAGGTGACCAATCCATACCATGTGCACCAAATCAGTGCAAGAGACAGTGTTGCAGTGGAAATCTTTGGGCCCATCTTTTCTCTACTCTCATCATATGTTTTAATTCTTCTGACACTCACTCGATCCTCCGATGGATCTTGTATTGTGCTACTAAGGGGTTTGATATAAGAGATTTAGCATCCGGATACTCAATGAGTATCAGGAATTGGATAACCAATTCACAAATTAATAATTAGATTCATGTATATGACTCTCAATACCAGACTATAAAAATAAAGAATTATCACTGCTAGTCTGAACCTTCTAAAGAAATTTAGCTGGACTAAACAAGCAAGCCAATAGTTCTGTTAAGGCAATCCAAAACAATACCATTCGTACCTGATGATTAGAAATCTATCAATGTCGAGCTTTCTCCGTCATTAATCAATTGGAATGCACAATCAACTTAAGGAGATAAGTCACAATCAACATAGACTCTGGTTTAGTCAAAGGTTAAATTTATCAAAGATATTCAAAGGGTTGTACATCATTGATCAACATTTAAGATCTAAAGAGTGCTAAACAATCGAATCACTTTAGCATTGCCATACGGTGACAAGAAGCTCTGGAAACCTCAGCAAAGACATGAGCTATAACAGCTCATTGGCAGTGCCACATTGATAAACGGTCCACGAATGGTGCACGCAGCGTATGCATCGGTCCAAAAGGAAGCACATAGAGTTCGCAAAGGTTCCCAAAGGCAATCTTTGATATCAGGTCTGGTTTGGATCGGGAAAATCAGAGTGAACTAGTCAGTCTGTTCAGCGTAATCCCCAAAAATCTATCTTCAACTTTCTCAAATCAATATATATTATAAACCTCTAGTTCTGGCAGTGATACCTCCTTGGCCAAGTCATCGTGTCAGACCACCCAGTCCATTGGTCAGTTTGTGTAGGTTGGTTGTCATGAAACAAAAAGAAGACACATATTATAGAAAGAGGTGGTGTTGGTCACGTGAATTGTTAGGTCATGCGGTATATGTAAACTTCAAATTAAGGATCCTTTAGTAGTAGGCACATGGATAAGTTCAAGAGGACAGTTTCTCATAACAAATGTTTCCAATGCTCAACTTTTGTTGCAAACAGTCCTTGTAAGCAGGTGAGAACGCTTCAAGTAAGACGCAGTTTGGCTTCACATTGGAAGTTTATGAAACCTTCTCAATAAGGAAATACAGTGTAAGGAAAGAAGAAAATACAGGCCTCCTATATTTATTTTAAACGATGTGCTGAATATAAAGTAATGAAAAAATGCATTTCATGAATAAGAAAGATTCTCTACGATTCTTTCAATTTATAGGCACTCAGAACACATTATTCGTTATATTGTAAAGATCCCATATAGCTATGGCATATTACTGCATTTTCAAAGTATCAACATTTGATATTATTTAAATCATAATATATTAACATAATTTCTAATGATTTACATTAGTACATATATGAAAGTTAAAAGCTGAAGGTTTTGATTTGTTTGCGTTCAATATGATTATGTCTCTGTCTCTTATTTGTTGCACAATTTCACATATGGAATTCAGAATGAAACCTTCAATATCACAAGTACAATTATCTATTTCTTGTTAGATTTAATTAATTCTTCACACACATTATTATTTCAACAAGGATGGTTAGGAATCTTATAACACGTGAGTACTTCACTTTAACTTTTTAATACACATTGAAATAACAATTAAAGCGGATTAAACGTATGAATCTATTTTATTTAATGTATATGATTCCATCTTTGATGCAATTTATCTACATGCTTTCATGATGCAGTAACTATTTTTTCATGGCTCTTTGTCGTGTCGTTTATTCATGTGCCACTCAAGATGTCTTATTATCGGTTTAGGTATCTGTTAACACCATGCGTGTGGCGCATTTTCCCGCTGTGCGCTGACTTTTTAAAAAACCTGCGGGTCATGACGAGCTCAGCTCGTCATGAGCGTACGAGAGGTGTAACTCATGACGAGCTGAGCTCGTCATGAGCGTCGAAGGGGTTAAAGGATCTAGCTGCTTATAGGCTGCATCACCAGCAATTTCTACCTAAATGAAAAGTTGCTGATTCCAACAGAGTCTATCACTGCCAATGAAACAGTTATCTAGACTTTCATATCGATTGATAGTTTTTGCTAAAATAATATTAATCCATTTTGTTCTGATTGATTTTTCTGTGAGTTCTTTAGCTACTTCTTTTCCTTCCTCCTGTGCACAGTATCACTGTTGTCATTGAGCATCTATTCAATGCATCTCGTGCCCACCAATAATTGCAAATTCTGTGATGTGTCACATTGTAAAATTGGGACAATTGGCTTTGAATAATTCAAACGCACAATTTTTTTAAATTTCTTTTGTATTTTTATATAGCGCAAACTTGACCCTAAGGTATCCGGTATCAGTGCGCTTTACATGAGCACCATTTGCGTTACAGAAGGACACATTCAACTCTTTTTGTTAGGCACAGGGAAATTAACAGGTACATGCATCATTGGTGCCGTTTGCGATTCCTTAATTGCGAAAATTAAGGAATCGCAATTAAGGAATCGCAAACGGCAATGCATCAAAAAATCGCAAATGTTTTAGTGATTCTTTATTTTTCCTTAATTGCGATTCACATTTTGCGAATCGCAATTAAGGAAAATCTTCCCATTGATTCCTATGAGCCAAAAGGCCCATAGGAATCAATGGGAAGGCATTAACATTTTGCGATTTTCATTTTGCGATTCGCAATTTGTTAATGCATTTCAAGGGTGCTGAGGGGGGTCCAAAGGACCCCCTCCTGCACCCTTGAAATGTTTTTGTAAGTGCAAGTTTCACACACACATGTCCAAAGGACATGTGTGTGTGTAACATGACACTTTCAAAAATGCTTTTTTGAGCATTTTTGTAAGATTTCGCAAATTAACACGAGGTTCAACCTCGTGTTAATTTGCTCCCCCTATTTGCGAATTTGCAATTTTTTTTAACATTCATGCATTGCATTTAAGGAATCGCAAAAATGCGATTCCTTAAATGCAATCGCATTTTCTGAAATCGCAAAAAATAGCGATTTCTTGTACTTTTGCATTGATGCATCCCAAATAGGGATTTTGGAATCGCAAACGGACGAATTTTGCGATTCGCACCGTTTGCGACTCCAAAATCGCTTGATGCATGTGGCTGTAAGTGATTTGCCCACAATCCTAGGAGGTTGAGCATCGTTGCCGAGACTTGAACCCGGTTCCCCACATTCAAGGTAGACCGCTCTAGCAGTTAGGCCAGATCTCCTCCCCAATGATCACTCTGACGCACCTACCTATCTGTAGTTTATATAACTGCAAAAATAGGAATACTTTCAGTTCTCAGATTGCAGACTGCCATCTAAGAATGAGTATCATATTTGCTGAGTCACGCCAAATTCCACGTGTCAAGTAGATCTTTTAAAACGCCTCAACAGGCCAAGTCTGCCATCATGTTCTCATTGGTGCTGCTACCATCTAGGGTCACTATGAGGATTTGCTCCAAAGCTGAACGGAGGACAAAAATGGAAATCATGTTTTTAATGCTGACTCCCGTTTGGTCGGCAGGGGCATTCAGTTGAGAATAGCTCTTCTAAATTTGCTAAGACTGTGAGTGAGATTCTGATTATTTCAGAGTGTTTGCACCTGTCAGAATGTTTTCATACTTCTATACTAGAAGCAAACGATTAGACTATGAGTGTCCTTTTTCTCTTTCCATCTTTAGTGCTTTCAGAGGTGTGTAATGTGCCACTCAAACCCTAAGATTTCTCACTACTATCTCCTCCCCTTATGTTTGTCTTTCCTATGTCTCCAGGATGCTGTTCTAGCTCCTGTGTCCATAAAAGTCAAAGCCATTCATTTGACAAACTCCAAGCCTTTCTCGGCCATCTTTAAATTCTCCATGTTTAAGGGGCACTGGCCCTTTGATGTTCACTAGTGTGTCCTATTCTGCCATCACATGCTAATGAAGTCTGCTGACACTGGAGCAGAATGTAACCAGTGCAGTTGTCCATTATTTGCCTCGTGAATACATTTCTTCTATGTACTATTATCCCAGAGCGTATCGTGACTTCGTCTCCCAGAGGCATTTCTGACACCCCTGTAGATCCTTGGAAGGTCGTCTGGTCTCCGTCTGTGCTTCCACCACCATATTTGGATGCTAATGCGGCAGATTGTGGTTGTCAGACTCAACATCACCTGCAGAATTATGCGGCTCTTCCCCTTGTCTTGGGGCTAAAGTGAAGCCCACCTACAAAGTAGCTGCAGGTCTTCTATTCATGTCAGCTTCCTTAACCACGTTGACTATGAGGCTCTCAGTGGACATGCAAAGTTACCACCATGTAGTGTTTATACTGCTGTGTGTCCAATGACTACCAGCTACACACTGATTTGAAATTACAGAACGACCCCAGCAGTGTACCTGAGAGATTCAATCACAAAACACTTTGTGCATCTACATAAAATGAGGGCACGCAAAAACTGGCACTCATGCCTAGAAATAGCACAAACTCAGTAAAAGGAGATGTTACCGTGGGAAGATTGCATTTAAGGTTGCGGAAATATCACAATGAGTGTAAAGTTCACCTCTAAGCTTCATGAAGTGTGTTGAAGAGGAAGCGAAGACCTTTACCGGTGTACATCAGGTAACCCTGTGTCTTTGTAAAAGGACCCACTGGTTTCATTAGGAAACCATGTATGTTTTGCAACTAGATGTTGCAGTGTAGTTTTAAAATTGCTATTAAAAACAACTGCTATGTTCTAGAAAATGTTTTAAAATGTATCTGACGGGCAGACTTTTTGCCAACCCAAAAATTCTCTAATGCATCATTTCCTTTCTTTGCAGATATGATACTAATGGCACAGGAGTCCTGAAAGGAGATGCCCTCCTTAAACGTCTGGGCATCGAATTCCGAAATGCGTCTTCAAAGCACGCGGAGCCTTCGGGTAACCTGACTTTGTGTGTGGTTCGCACGGCTGCCATGTTTGAAGTGTAAAGTTTGAGAGGTTCTAGGAGACAGTAATGCTGTGCAAGGAATGAAGGTTGGCTTCTGCCTTTTGTCTGAATTCTCCATATTACTGGTATCAAATGAAAATGCCCTCTGTGGGCTAGTAGCCACTTATTTAGGCAGGATCATGCTTCTTAATCATGCATTTATTTATTTGGTGCTTTCTAAAAGCCTACATCAGGTCTGGCACAGATGCCCTAGCGCTGGATGCAGAGCCGTGGTTGAGGATCAGCATTCAGGCTAGACGCCAAGGAGCAAATATTATGAGAAAAGCGCAGTCATAGATATAAGAAAGCAGATATGTACTGTTGAATATTGGTGCCAACAATATCAAGATAGAAGACTACTGTGGACTGAATATTTAGGGACAAAAATTGAAAGGTAAGTGCATACAGGGACGTATAGATTTACTATTCCAAACTCCACATCTACCTACCTTGAAGATGTATGTAGCACGCCTAAAAACATAAATATGTGCCATGTAATGTTACATGGTCACATGTGGGAACCAGTAGTTTGCCCCAGTGTACAGATCACAGCTAAATAGGCCAAAAGCAGACCTACAGTGTCTAGCTTGAACATTTTCAAAAAGACTGATTGAGACTTGTTTGTCTGTTTGGTGTTAGCATGCAGGCAACGGTCTCAAATACCTTTGCAAGTCAAGCCAAGGAGAAACAGGGGCGGGTCCTACATTTGGATGTCTGGGGTACATATATGCATCGCAAAGGAAGGGAGGAAGGGAGAGAGGATGACGTTTGTAAACTGCTCTGCTGCGCTCCCTGTGCATATTTTAACAATATTAGTTGAGAAGGCTCGGATTTGCCTGGGTTTGTGGGCGGAGTAAGGACCTCTGGTGTCCCTCAAGCTGCCCTTTTGGCTGGGGTGGAAGCGCCCAGTAAGAAACTGGCTTTTACCAGCAACGACTGCCATAGCCCTCCCAGTCTGTGCACAGTAGCATGAGGCTGAAGGATACACAGGCAGGCCAATCCATCCCTGGGATGTATGGAGCATGTCGCTTACGGTAGAGTGGTGACTAGAGCCACGGTTGGTGGCTTCTTCCTCACACAGTACTCATAGGTGCTGGAAGTCTGGGTTTGGGGGGTGCTGCAGCGCCCTGAGACATAATCATGCTAGAGTTTAGAAGTTGAATGAGCAAAAATGATGCCTTTAGCTTTTTGTGTTTATCTTGTCACATTTGCTGACTGTTGTCGAATGTTCAATGTCAGGCTATGTTGTCTGACAAATTGCTGCTTATTCGAAAACCGGGGTGTACTTTTATTTCTGAGACTGCTAAGTGGGAAGATGTTGTAAAAGTAATCAAGATAACAATCCTACTGGGGTACAGGAAACGAAATTTGAATACCAGTAAATTAAATATACACTATTTCAAACTACAACAGCATTTAGGAAAGCATAAATGAAGCTCATTTTTTGTAATTCTGAAGTGAGGTGGAAACAAAAATTCTAATAGGAAGAAAAACAAATCAAGGCACTGTACTTGGTACTTTGCAAAAGAAATTCACTGAAACTCTATTTCCAAGCATTATCGTTTTTGTGCAATATAGTTTTATGGGCAAAACTTTGTCTATGCAAATTTATTGACCATTCTGATAGAAAGTGTGCTGTCTGTAGATGACAGTGGCCCACCACAGTAGTGCTCTTAAATGCACCACCAGCTACATACCACACCCTTAACACTCTCCTGCTGAATGGGTGTGGCAAATTTGCTACACTTATTTTTTTGTGAAGGGCACAAGTCCTAAGTAAAGAAGTGAGGGACGCTCAAAACAGGAAGTGACATCACAACAGGAAGTGATGCCACAAAAGGTAAACAAGCATTTACAATGCAATAGGTCTCGCAGCATTAAAGTTTGAGTTATTGGCATTGTGTATGACAATGCGTTGCATACATTTTTTGCAAACTTTGAATTGGTGAGCAGTGAGTGTGTGTGCAAGAGTACGCTGTTGCTCGCAGCTGTTATTCACACAGCTCTGATGATGCACCTCAGGCACGGGGCTGACGCAGTTATTCACACAGCTCTGATGATGCACCTCAGGCATGGGGCTGACGCAGTTATTATTCACACAGCTCTGATGATGCAACTCACGCACGGGGCTGACGCAGTTATTATTCACACAGCTCTGATGATGCACCTCAGATACGGGCTCACAACTGTTATTATTCACACAGCTGTAATGATGCACCTGAGCACGGGGCTGATGCAATTATTCACTCAGCACCGAAAGCTTCTGCCCAAATTAAGCGCTGCAGGCACAAAGTCTCATGTAAGCATATATAAAATAATACACCAGTATCTCTACTTTACATACCTATAAATGGTTTTTGGGACTCATCCCTCTTGGTTCCATTCCTGGTATTTCTGATTATAAGTGAATGATATTTGTTGGTTAAGTCCCATACCCTTAACTGAAGCAAAAACAGACTGCAAAAGTAAAACCCTGAAAGCATTGATTTGTTAAACGAATGGCCAGGTCTGGAGCCCTGCCATGCAATGATCTTCCACCTTAATTGGTAATGGCACAAACCTAATTTCTTATGTAGCATTTACTATTACTCAATTTCAAAGCACTCTAGTGTTGCCAAACGGAAAATAAATGTTTAATGAAAAGAACAATCAAAGTGAGATAAGCAAATTTCGCCTAGGATCACTCAATGCTGGTCCATGTCACCTGGGACTTCATGATCTACACCTGTACATTCCGTTTAGGAACAAGGTCGTCTTAGTAGCTAAATACAATTAGTTTAAAAGAGGCAGATGAAGATTGTTTCCCAGAATGCATGAAATTTTTCAGTGCATGACTAACCCAAGGACTTGTAACCTCGTGACTTGGAGTCATCTGTTAACCATATCTGCCACTGATCAGGTCACAAACATTGTCTTAGAAACAAACTTCTGTTTGACTGCCAAACTGATATAAAACAAGTTTTGGTTGGATTATTGGTAGGGCTACCGGAATTATGGAATTCTGCTGCCACTTATTTTTTCACATAATTATGGATTTGCTACATTTGCCGCATAATCCATCATCTGCAGCATAATTTCCAGATTTTGAGAAACCAAGAGACAATTCTGTTTGTGTTGCTCGCTGACTAATTGGGTAAGAATATTATTGTATATTATGTGGGGTGCCTTCCTGAGGAACCAGGTGAAAAGGTTAGCATGTGAACTAGTAGGTATGCTAATTTAAAGGTTACCAGTTCAGCTGACTCCAATAGCACTAAAACTTCCACTCACATTGGCTGAGAAGAGTCCGAGCAGCTACATTATAATCTGTTCAACCAGGAGACCTGGACTCTAATCTCTAGAAGCCCTCCCCGCCCCCCCTCGCACCCCTGACCAAATTGGAGAACACGTGTAAATCGATTACTTTCTGTGTGCCTTTTCGAGCATCTTCCCATACCTGGAGTGTTTATAACAGACTCTCGGAGTACGAAGCGCTATACTTAAACCTGGATATTATATCAAAGATGTCTAGAAAGGTCCTACGTCAGCCGATCCTGGAAATCCGATATGAAGATATTTGGCTTTTAGTCTCCAATAACCAAAAACCCCATATACGTCATTCCATTTATGACCTACTAACGGGAGAGCCTAGAAACAGCCTAATTATGCTTATTACAATAAAATAACTGGACATTTATGAGACATATGCAGAAGAATGGAATTTCCTATGCACCTATTAGCCCCTAATGAAAATGTAACGACATTTAGCCCCCCGCGCCCCAGATTAGTGAGGGGGAGGTCTCGGGGTCCCCTCCTTTTGTATGCAAAGCATGAGCCCCCCGTTTTGATGGCTCCATCCTCTCCCCCTCTCGTTATGTCGATGGCGGAGGCCCCGCTTGGCCAATTCCACCCTCTCAGCTGTCCCCAGAGTACACAATGGGCAAAGTATCTTTTGTGGCATTAACGGCTTTGCAAAGGGAGGGGGAGGGGCAGTTGAAGAAGTTGCAAAACAATGTGTGAGAAGCCGAGGATGTGGATTTCCCACACGGCCCAGCCTGCTCCCTCCGCCCCCACCCACGGCCGCCGCCCCCACCCCTGCAAGCGGCAGGTGCCCAACATTGGATTCTACGCCCCGCTGTTTGCGCCATCGAGGGAAGCCAATCTTTGTGGCATCACTGAGTGGGTGTGTCCCCCTCCCCGCCCTTAGACTTGCCTCGTCATAGGATGACCAAATCTACTGGAGAATTTGGAGGGATGAGGACGATCGATGTATTGATATTGAGGTAGAGCAGCATTGATCGCGTGCAGGGTGGCGAAAGCGCGTCTCATCCCTGCGCTTCATGCACATTCTGTTACCTGCATAACCGGCGCCCCCAGGGTCCACGCCAGTGTCCAGCACAGCAATAACCATCCCGCGGCCGTTGTACTCTGGGAATCGGGCGAGGAGGCACCCCCATCGTCACTGGCTCTACTGTCTGCTCTGCTTCCTGTGCGCTCGCAAAACGAAACCTATCGTGGGGCGGGACTTCCGTGTTGTGAAGCCCGCGCCCACGGAGTGCCTGGAGGAGTAGTGGTGACTCGGGGCTCCCATGCCCGGAGAGCCCAGCGGTCGGAGGCTGCACAAGTCCGGAGTGCCGGTGAGCGGAGCGGGGAGGGGCGGGGGGGGAGGAGAGGGGAGGGGTTGGTGCCTGTATCTGTGCATGTGTGCGTGTGCGTGTGTGGGGGGGGGGGAATGTCTCTCCGTGCGTGTGTGTGTATGCTTGTGTATGTGACAGCCGTACAGGGAGAGACAAGAGCGAGCTGAGACGAGCATGCAGAATTGTCTCCTTTCTCTTTGCACGCGGTGAAGGCAAAGCACGGACCATAGTGTAGCAGCTAATTAATAGATGAAAGCCCGGCGTCTAAAAATGGAAGCACTTGATCCTTTTTTAATAGAATATGCAGCTAGGCGGAGGGAATAAGATTATGATGAGCACGAGCAGTTTGGTGGATGAACGAAGGAGAAATAATACGATGAAAAGTCTCTCCGTGCGTGTGTGTGTGCTTGTGCATGTGTGCGCATGCGTGCAGGGAGAGGTGTGCCTGTATATGTTGGCGCTTCCCAGGAGACAGCCGCGCGCGTGGCCTGCGCCGATCGCCTTTTGAGAGAAGCGCGCCGCCGGCGCTGTCTCCTGGGAAGCAGAGTCAGTGACAAAAGATCTCGGCGAGTACAGTGCTTACGCACTGTATCGCTACGAGACCTAAAAAAGAAGTGGGGGGATGCGCAAAGGCATGGAGTGACGTCACGACCGGTAAAAAACATAAACTTCCATTAATGGAGGTGTATTGGGGCTGGTAGTTCCTGGCAAACGCAGCTGTGACGCACGCTTCTTAAGAGTCTTGCGTACTGGCCCAAAGTCTGCCCTCTGTTGCAGAGGTAGCAGTAGTGTGCACTCATCTTCTGTGCACCGTCTGCTGTGAGTAGTCTGCTTTTAAAAAGGCTTATGGGAGGTTAGTGTCTTTATATTGGGTATGTTTTTGCATGCAGTTAATGGCAAGAATACACTTTATTCCTCAGCAAGGGCATCTTTGCAGGGGGGACGGCCTCTACCCGGTAAAATAAGTTAAAATAAGCGAGGGGACGCCATCCACCCGCGTGGTACCCCGACTCGAGCCCTGTATTTGTGTGATGCTTGGATTTTCCACAATCCCTTTGACTTTGATGCTATAATATTATTGGCAGCTCCCCGGCTCTGAAAATCGTTCCAGCACGACTGGAGTGGGTCTCCCAAAGTAAGAATTCACAGATTTGGAAATCCAGAAAAAATAAAATAGTGTAAGTTCAGCAATCTGGCGTTTGGCAAGAATGGTGACTATTTGACACCCCTGTTGGATCACTTTCTTCTCCTTCAGTCACCGACAGAGCGCGCTCAAGAGACCCGACTCTCTCTCGCACTCGTCATGCCTCTAAACAGTCACACAGTTGTTTCACAAATATTCCAACAAATCACAGGCAGAGGTACCTTCGGAAACTCAATTCAATAGCCATGCTGGCAGCAAAGATACCCAGACAATCCACGCATCCTTCAAACACAGCAGCAGAGGACATCATCTCATCCTCATAGAGTACGAGTTGCACTTGCTTGCACCAACATCCTGAGACCACACGGTGGCGCTCATGCCCTATTCTAACACTCAGTTCTTACTGCCAGACCCTTGCTAACAAGAGGAAATATGAATAAACTCATTTCTGAACTGACATTTAGCCCACAATTGCTGAGTAACAATAAAGAGAAAGACAATTATTTTAGATACCGGAATAACTGGCTCCTTTCGGGGATAGTAAATCTGGGAGTTGGTGTTTAATTGTCTAAGTGTCAGCTTCAAATATATTTGATGACGTTTCAGATTAGTTTTTTGCGGCTGATGGCTCCTAGTGATGAAAGCCAGGAAAACTCTGCTTTGGCGTCAGACCTCTTAACAGATGAACAAAATATAAGTGAATGCAAAAGAAAGAAGACAAATACATGTCAAAATGCCCAAAGAGCATATGTGCAATTGAGTAGAGACTGAAAGAAGAGAGTAAATAGAATAAGATAACTTCATTCAGTGTATGCAATACATAAAAGTAAAGTGGTTAAATTACATGATCCTTAAGATAATAAAAAGTTAAATTGGAATGAATTACATACATAGGTGTTTACGCATTCTTCACGAGTGTCCAAAGGTATAGTAAAAGGAACTGGTAGCCTACCGTCCTCCTGTAGTTTTAGTGTTCTTGTCCTTCCTGTGCTGTTATAATATGTCTAATCTATGTTGAATAATGTCAATGTAGGCAATGTATTTACATATTTGCTGCTTTATGAATGTCTCAAGTAAAGATACGTTGGTAATACTTTTATTTGAGACAAACACTTAGACAACAGCAAGCAAAGTTGCTACCCGTGGTCTGCACAGAGCATCACCTACCAGGAAATGAGACGTAAACTCATAGGGCCGGATTCAGGAAGGAAACTTATGCGCAGTAAAGTTACGAGTGCGAAGTCTCCACACTTGTGGTGGAATCTCAGCACTCGGGGTGGAATCTCAGCACTCAGGTGGGAATCTCGGCAATCGGGGTGGAATCTCAGCACTCAGGCGGAATCTCAGCACTCGGGGCAGAATCTCAGCACTCACGTGGGAATCTCAGCACTCAGGTGGAATCTCAGCACTCGGGCGGAATCTCAGCACTCGGGCGGAATCTCAGCACTCGGGGCAGAATCTCAGCACTTAGGTGGGAATATCAGCACTCGGGCGGAATCTCAGCACTCGGGGCAGAATCTGAGGACTCAGGTGGGAATCTCAGCACTCAGGCGGAATCTCAGCACTCGGGGCAGAATCTCAGCACTCAGGTGGGAATCTCAGCACTCAGGCGGAATTTCAGCACTCGGGCGGAATCTCAGCACTCGAGGCGGAATCTCAGCACTCGGGGCAGAATCTCAGCACTCAGGTGGGAATCTCAGCACTCAGGCGGAATCTCAGCACTCGGGTGGAATCTCAGCACTCGGGCGGAATCTCAGCACTCGGGGCAGAATCTCAGCACTCGGGTGGGAATCTCAGCACTTAGGCGGAATCTCAGCACTCGGGCGGAATCTCAGCACTCGGGGCAGAATCTCAGCACTCGGGTGGGAATCTCAGCACTCAAAGTGGAATCTCAGCACTCGGGGCAGAATCTCAGCACTCGGGTGGGAATCTCAGCACTCAGGGTGGAATCTCAGGACTCGGGGCAGAGTCTCAGCACTCGGTGGGAATCTCAGCACTCAGGGTGGAATCTCAGCACTCGGGGTGGAATCTCAACACTCGGGGCAGAATCTCAGCACTCGGTGGGAATCTCAGCACTCAGGGTGGAATCTCAGCACTCGGGGTGGAATCTCAACACTCAGGGCAGAATCTCAGCACTTGGGTGGGAATCTCAGCACTCAGGGTGGAATCTAAGCACTCGGGGTGGAATCTCAGCACTCGGGCGGAATCTCAGCACTCGGGGTGGAATCTCAGTACTCGCGCGGAATCTCAGCACTGGGGTGGAATCTCAGCACTCAGGCGGAATCTCAGCACTCGGAGTGGAATCTCCGCATGGCGCACTCTCTGCAGTGCACCAATCAGAAATTCCACCCTAGTGCGAGGTTCTGCCACGAATGCGGGAATTCCGCACGAATGCGCAGACTCCACACTTGTAACTTTACTACGCTTTGTGAATCAGACCCACACTGTCATGTTGTCTTTACTTACAAGGTCTCAACCTTTCAAATTAAACACAACCTTTAGCCATCTCTGTCCTGGCTATCTCGTGTCTATAACACTTATTTTCTATTTTCCTGTTTCTTATGTGCAGGTCAAACGAGAGAAATGTCGAAAGCAGAACTGGAGCGAAAGGCGTCGCTTAGTATTGAAAAATGGCTGAAAGACAAATTTAGAGAAGGTTTTAAGAACATGAAAGAAGAATTTCAAAAGCTTGATAAACATAAAGTGGGCAAGGTATGGAGCCCTCCTAGTGGCTGTTTTAGTAATAGATAAACAACAGATCTCTCCAAAGGTCATACAGGTAACATTGATGCTGTGCTGCTTGCAGTAAAGTAGGTGATATTTTCTAAGAAACAGGCAGGTCTTTTTGCCTGAAATCTACATAGTAAGTTCAATGGTTTTTTTATTGCACTAAAACCTGAGGCATCTAAAGTATTAAATAACTTCTGTGATCAGAACCACTGCTTTGTACTCACAAGGAAGCCATCCAAACCACTCAGCAGTTGTGCAGCCCTATTTTATCATCTACTGATATGGCTCTCTTAAAAGGGCATGCTTATTATATTTAAAGTTATTCACTGAAGCCCACCCACAACACACTTAACAGTGCATTTTCTTTAAAAAGAAAAAAATCTTTTTTTCCATTTAAAATTGATCACTTGAAAATCTATGACAATATTATTTGCTGTCTTGAGATCCTAAGTGTGTGGGGGGTTCTTTCAACATTTTATTGTTCTGAACAATATGGTACCACCAGGAGGTAACCTTTGATGTCCATTATGCAAGAGGCTTTGACATTATCATGCCTGCAGATGTTTCCGCTTGGTGATGGCCGTCACGGTTTCCTAATTTTCTGCTGTCTCAGGAAGTTCAATGGGCAGATCCATCTTTTTTAAGTCCTACTTCAATTTATGAGCTGTATTTAGTCATAATGTGTCACAAGTTCCCACAGCTCTTTCACTGACTTCATTCTCTGTATATAGTGCTCTTTTTCTTTGGCTGATGCTTTTTCAACTTTGTATTTTTCTTTTGTTTTTTTTCTTATAATATTGCGGTTGAGTGTACATGTTGTGTTTAGCATGTCCACTGTCTCTAATACTTTTTTAGCACTGCGCTCTGTACCCCACTTTGCCCTTAGAGCCACTTGGCTTGTGCTGAACACTAGGACACTCTGCTGACTTTACTCCCAGGCCTATCATTTCCAGAGTCCACAGGAATGAGCGATTCACAATCGTGCTCAGCTAGACGACATCCAGAAATGGATGAACCCCAGCTATCTCTAGTTGGGTCAGTCAAGCACGGGTCAGATCATTTTTTGGTACGGGGGAGGTCTGCACTGATGCCTTTAACATTCTGAATGTCTTCCGACTCAAGCTTCTTCCAACTACCCAAGTTTCAGTTTCTGTTTGGTGCCATTTTTATGCCACAGGTCAATGCAAGAGCAAAATAAAAAAATACTTCTTGTACATGCAACTCTTAAACCTACCCCTCTCCTGGAAGAACTCATAGCCAGTGCCAAACTAAACACCCACGTAAACTATATCAAAGCTTTTTGTGACACTTAAGAGAGCTGCTAAGAAGAGGCTGGAGTCCGTATAGTGTTGAAGAAACAAGTAACTTTATTGGGAGAAGAGAATCCCATAGACTACATCCACAGGTGGGACAGCAACCGCCAACCCCTTCAAATCCTGCACATTCCAAGCATGAGCCCGGCTCTCCAGATGACCTCACAGAGTTCCATGCTCAGGCCAGGCAAGCAACGTCATAACCATATACATTGCTACAGGGCCGGCTTCAACTCTGGTGGTGCCCTGTGTGACAATGTCTGTTGCCGCCCCGGCCAATGACCACCTCTGCCACGGATTCCCTCACTAGCACCCCTTAACAGGGCCCCTCAAGTCTTCATATCACTGTCTCTCAGATTCATTTAGTTTTATAGCACCACTCATACCAGTGTAAGGTGTCAGGGCACTTTACACTACACACACACTGCACAGAGACAATCACATGTGTGTAAACCAGTGTATAGGAAATGTTACATCAGACAGGGCTACAAGGTGTAGTTTAGGAGCGACATGTGGATACTGGTAGGCAATATAGTCTGAGTCCTTAGTCTGGAAAAGCACAAATTCAGATTTTAAAACCTAACATCATTGTTAGGGGTTCTCTTTAATAATAAGAATTATTTTCTTCTACCCACGGGAACCATTTTAAGAAGATTAGGATGATGAAAGACTGGACAAAAAAGCATTTAGCTCTAACATTTACCTTGCAGTTTGCATGCAGCTTTTTGATGACAGTTAATAGTTCAATGTTCTATATTAGGATTTTGACTTGGAAACAACCTGTTACAAAAGAAGCTCTCTTACAGAAGGAGTAACCTACTGTCCTATCTACATTACATGTACTTTGTTATTTGCATAGTACACGTTCTTAGCAGTAGGCATTTTAACCCTCTGTGCTACCATAGGATGAGCCAAAACTTCCACTAGAACAACCTCTGGTCTCTTTCCAGGAAGATGATTATTCACCAGAGTTATCTTGACATTTTTATTGATGTCTGAAAATTGCTGGAGCCCAGGAACACAGAAGCAGGTGCTTTTAAAATGATAGTATACATTTTTTTTAAATTACGCCCCCACCTCAAGTCAACACCCGGTGCAATGGCACTGATCGCACCGCCTTAGAGCCAGCCATGCATAGATACCACACCCTTCCTTTAAAAACACTTCTATTTTAGCTGCAACACATGCCTAGTGCAGCAGTCAGGGCTATCTTTGGGCTGAAATAAGAGACCCCTGGAAGATTTAAAAACATTTTGCGCTGGGTTAGCATCACAAAAAGTGATGCTAACCATCTCACAATATTTTTTTCCTATTTCACTTTCCAGTGCAAAACTTGTTTTGCTCTGGAAAGTACCCTGAAAGTAAAGCAAAGCAGCACCAAGCACTGCTTTGCGTTACTTAGCGCCGAGGATTTATTACATGAGTGGTACTTGAACATTCCCATGCAACCATCCATGCCTCTTGATGCAAAACCTTGTCTCCAAACAGAAGAAGACAGGGTTTAGCTCCAAAAGTGAATGCTATTTGAAAGGAGGCGTTACAATGTTTTTAGACATTCCCCTCTGCACCAAGGTTCTCTGACACACTTAGCGCAGCTAAAAGCAGGTGTAAACGCCTGGAAAGCCAGTGGAGAGTGAGCAACTGCGAGCTGGCAAAAACAACTTATAAAAATGTATTGAAGGAACAACATAAGCTTCTAAAAGTAGCCAGGAGGAACTACATAGTCAATAGTATCTACAAGGCAGATCACTCTCACAAAGAGGTTTTTAAGGTGGTTCAGACCTTTTTCAAGCCTAAAGCATTAGAGACTGAAGTGCAACCTTCCCCTGTTATGTGCGAAAAGTTTGTAAGTTTCTTCAACAATACAATTTCGAAGGTTTATGATTCCTTCCCAACACCAGTGGCAACGGAGAAATCAGACAGGTAGGTGGGAGTTGCAGCGAAACCTTCGCTCATGAATTTCACGCCAATTTCACAGCACGATGCGTTGGCAGAAATTCAAAAATGCAGATCAGGCGCCCCAGATGATCCATGTCCTCCTAAACTTTGGAAAGTGTTGTCTCATTCTCTTATTGGTGCACTGTCTCATATCTAGAACACTTCCCTTGAATCCAGCATTTTTCCAGACAATTGGAAACATGCTACCCTTCTCCCTTTGAGGAAAAAACCAATGGGGACCCGGGAGATCTCAATAATTTCAGGCCAGTTTCATTGCTGCCAGCGCCGGGAAAAATGTTAGAGAAGTTGGTCCAGTGCCAACTGACTAACTTTATTGAGAGCCAGGGCTCTCTGCATGACACACAATCTGGATTCCACGCGGGTTTCAGCACGGAGACTGCTCTCCTGGAGGTGGCTGATTCAGTGAGACGGTCGCTCGATTCAGGGGCATCAGCGATGCTGGTGCTCCTGGATCTTTCTGCGGCATTTGACACAGTCGACCATGCCATGTTGGTTCAGAGATTACGGGACATAGGCATCGGGGGGGAGGTGTTAGCCTAGCTGAAATCATGTCTGAACAGTCGTACTCAGAGAGTCGCCCTACAATCATTTGAATCAAAGCCTAAACACCTTTGGTGTGGTGTTCCTCAGGGCTCATCGCTGAGCCCTCTGCTCTTTAATCTGTACCTGGCTCCGCTTTTCTCTTTGATTGCCAACTGGGGGGGGGGGGGGGTGAAGGTGATTTCCTACGCTGAAGATACCCATTTGGTTTTTCCTTTTCAAGAGCAGACAGTAGATGCCTTCAAGAACTTTAAGGGTTTTCTGAGAGGTATAGCATTATGGATGAATAAAAGCAAGCTAAAACTCAATACAGGAAAAGGTGCTGTTTTTTAGAAAGGGCCCAGCCCCAACACCAGATTTGTGGTGGCCATCAGAAATGGGCCCACCCTCTACCCATGCCACTAATATTAAAAACTTAGGCGTAAAGTGGGAGGCTGATCTTTCTTTTTCGGCTCAAATTCAGCAGATCTCTGATACTTGCTTCAGCAAACTGAGAAACCTTCGGAAATGTTTACATTTTCTGCCAGAAGACCAGTACTTAGCGCCAGGACACCCAAGGGTAATCACGCACTCTACAAGTGCAAATAACATAACAGAAGATTGCCGCAAATCCATAGTCCATGCCACAGTGAAATCAAGACTGGATTAGGCACATGGTCTATATCTCGGCCTTCCTAAATATTTGATTAGAAGCCTTCAGATGGTACAGAATGCGTCTGCGAGACTGATCAGATGCATACCTTTTCGACATCATCTCTCTCCGCATTTACTCCAGCTTCACTGGCTCCAAGTAGCCAAAAAAATACAATTCAAGGCCATGATTCTGGCCTACCGGGCTCTGAAGTGAAAGTGCCCCGGATACCTTAAACAAAGGCTATGCTGCTATTAGCAAAATCAATCTCTGAGGTCAAATTCACAAAATCTGCTTTGTACCCCCTGCTTTACGAAAGCTCGTCTGGGTGGTAGAGCGTTCTCAGTGAGGACGGCCAAAATGTGGAACGCTCTGCCTGGGAACCTCCGCCATGCTGATTTAGAGACCTGCTTTAGGAATGCGCTGAAGACATGGCTGTTTAGGCCAGACTAGGCTTCAGACCAGTGCTTGGATCTCTACGTGGGTACTGCCTGCTGCTAGAGCGCCGGGACACCTCTGGTTGAGGTAGATGTTTGCGCTTTATAAGTACCAGTATTATTATTATTATTATTATTATTATTGTTATTTCTACTTTCCTTTCTGACTTTGCATGCATGCTGCACTATGCAACACACATAAAAGTAGGAACAGTTTTAAAGTGTGCCTAAGCATAACATTTTGTACTGGAAGGGTAACCTTCCACTACAAAACCTATGGCAGACTCAGACACACACCCTTGCACTATGGCGCAAAGGTGTGTGCCTGGTGCTTGGCAGCAAAAATCTGTGCCGACGCTATGAAGAGGGGAGGAGAGAGCCATCTCTCTGTAGATATGGTGGTCTCCTGATCCCAACCTGTCGCGCAGTGCAGAGCAGCATTTTTGGCTGCTGCACTGCTTTCCGTGACTGTTTTGAATATTTGGGACCACATTTCATCAGCTTGCAGAGCTCTGCAGTGGCTCGTAATCCCATATCACACTGCTTTTTAAAATCATATTCATTGCGTTCAAAAGCCTATATCAACTTGTCTCAGGATGCCTTTCTTCTAAAATCACATGGCAGATATGTGCTCAAGCTCTCCCCCCACCCCGGTTTGGGGGTGGGGGCGAATGTCTTTTTCGGCATAGGCTTCTATACAGTGGAATGCCTTCCCTTTAAACATCCAGCTCCCAACAACACTCTTAAATTTCAGGAAAAGTTGAAGTCCTGCCTGTGCTTGGCTAGGCAAGCTTTACATCAGCTTCTGGTGACCAGACGTCCCGGATTTCCCCGGACAGTCCCTGTTTTCAAAGGACTGTCCCGGTGTCCCAAGGCTTTCCTTAATTTTAAACAAATGTCCTGGTTTTTGGAACCAGGGTGAATTCATACTGAAAGGAGAATTGAAAGGTATGCTCTCTCTAAGTAAATTGTTTCTTTCTTCCAGAGAGCGCAGGAGGAGTTCGACTGCATGCATGGTGCAGCAAATAGGGGGACAGAGTGGGGATGGAGTACAGGGGGCTCAGGGTAGAAGTTGTGCCATAGCTAATGTTATTAATGCGTAGCTAATGCATGCATGTGTGTGTGTGTTTGTTTTTTACAAGGCTACACAAAATCGGGACAGGCAAGATATAAAAGTAAGGCTGAAGTATTTAGCCCTACTTTTATGTCTGGTCTGCCCGGTTTTTTCTTCTCAAAATCTGGTCACCCCACACCAGCTCCTAGAAACCCCCAAACCGCTAAACATTTGCTGTAGGTAAGTCAGTGATTGGAAGGGCAAGCTGCATCCGACTGACAGGCAAAGCAGAGGCATGCTTTAAAGTCTGACTGAACTAGTGTACGCCGAACTAGCCCCAGTGGGAAACCATTAAACAAGTAAAACAGCTTGGACATTCTCTCCAGTTGGAGCACGGAACGAGGATCCGCGTGCATCAACAAATAGCCAACATACACTTTGGACGCAGAAAACCCGCATTTGAACCTGGAGCAGTGTCCAGTGCACGCTGTCTCGCTGAAGAAAGGAGAGAATCAGACAAAGGAATATAATAATAGTAATAAGAGTGCAATATATTACAATACACTCCCTACCTGGTAACTGATTTACTCCTAGGCAGCCTCTCTTTATCCAGTAATGGGTGTGTGCCACCACCCAGTGGCATTGATAGGAACTGCTCTTCAAGCTATTTGTAATGGTGCATACAGATCTGTAAGGAAAGAAGCTGTCGCGCTCGCACACCTGTCGACCCCGTCACCCGCAGCTGTGCACCCGCACCCACCCAGAATTTCGTCATGGTGCAGTTGAATGAATCGACCAGCCTTATAATGGGAAGCGTAATAAAAAGAATGTTAGGAACCGAAAGAGCCTATCTTTTGAAGTTATGAGAATCACCATGAATAGAATAATGTTATTATGTTCATTGTACTTCGTTGTAGCGCTCGAAGGGTGTGCATAGAATGGCCTATCCCGACTAAGAAAACCTTGACAACACAGAAAATTTCAAAATGATTACCGTCGATCCATTCAACTGCACCGTTACCATTAGCATAAGAAGCAGTTCTAATCAATGCCACTAGGTAGTAGCAAACATCTATTACTAGATTAAAACATGATCCATTACACCAGTTATCAGATAGGTAGTATATTGTAATGTATTGCTATCTTACTTTTATTATACGCCTATGTCTGATTCTTTCCTTTCTTCCGCGAGACAGTGTCACAAGCTGAAGTACTGTGGAAAGCGTGTCAACTGTGGGGGTTGACACCTTTTACTCCTGATGTCCCAGGGCCCAACCTATTAAGGATCCTGAGCAACTGGGCCAAGTGCACTTCACTCTCAGTGGTAGCACTGGTTGAGCAGTCAAAAGCTTCTCGGTGGGGGGTGGGATAGACAAGACGGTGAACACAGGCTCACAACTCAAAATAAGCACAGCAGCAGCAATAAATGATTGTTCGGTCAAATATTTGTTTTTATGTAAAACAACATATTTTCATAAGGCCACAAATTGAAAATACAACAGTCACAAATAATACACACAGTTGCCTGAGGTCAAAGCTCTAATGGTTAATAAATGTGTCTCTAAGTTCCACTCCCCTCCAGCTAGTGGTTGTGGTTACTCCCCATTCACTATAGGCGATGTTCAGGTTAAGCCCTATTTGTGGTTCGAATCTCAGGAGTTCCACTCTGACTCTTTATTAAAGTCAAAAGTGTTCCAGCACCGAAGTGTCTGTCCTAAAATCAATCTTACCTAGACCAACAGGTTCCAAGCCCCCTTTGCAGACGCAGAGGCTGAAACGGCTGTCTTTGGTAAGACTTGCTTTGGTTGGTGGCCTTTGAGTTCCACAGACACGGTCCTACAGCGATAACAGCTGTTTTTTTTTATGCACCTTCAATGCTGGGTAAGTTCTTCAGTTCCTCTCACAGGTGAAGGGGGGGGAGGCTCAGAACCTCTGCGGTCACTGTAGCGGCCTCTCTCCTCTCTTGCTTGGTCCCGGTGGACCCTTTGGTATGGGGGTCACTGTTCCTTCCCCGTGCACAGGGTCCTGCAAATCAGCATGCAGCAATCTTCATGGCGGCCCCACCTGGCTTTCAGAATCGGCGATTTGGTACTGCACACAGGCGATGATGACCCGTTTGGTGCAATAAAGGTCATGGCTCACTTCTAGGGCTGGGTGTAGTTCGCAAAGTAGCTCTACGTGAAGCTATGCAAAGTGCATTTCGCACTACGTGAGCTACGCATAGCACTACGCGAAATGCGTAGTAGCCTGTTCGCACTGTGCAAGATGCCGTTTTCAATGATTGCACAGTGCGGACAAGCATTCGGCACTGTGCAATCATTGAAAACGGCATCTTGCACAGTGCGAGCTGTAGTTTTCTGCAGCTCGAGTAGATTTTTACTCGAGTGGCAACTTTCTCAACGCGGACTGGTAGTTTCTCATTGCGAGAGGTCATGAGCATACGCGACCACTCGCAATGAGAAACCTGACAGCCCGCGCTGAGTATCTTGTCGGGAGGTTTATTTTCCACGATCGCAAACGAGGAAAAAGTCTCGCCGGGATGTCATTATGCTTCTTCGCGGTCGCCAACTTGACGTTGAGGACCGCGAGCAAGCAAAAAATGACCGCGGAACTACACTATGCTACGCGTGTTTGCACTGTGCTACGTGCAATTTGCGAAGTGCGAAGTAGCGGAAACTTCGCAAACTACGCGAGCATAGCGTAGTGCTTTGCCCAGGATTACTCACTTCATGGTGTCCCTCCTTTGACATACGGGGGTCACCAACATTTCCCTGCACATGGGCAATAATCTGATCGGTGCAGCAGCTGACTCCTCACACCATGTTTCTGGGATCCACCTGGCAGGATTTCCCCTCTGGACATTGCTCCCGCCAATGCTCTCCTCTTCCTCACAGGGCACACTGGTTTTGGCAAGCAGGCAGGTGCTGGTGCTCCAGGCTCCAATGCATGTGGTCTTGGATTCCCTGGGAGATGTCCTGTCACCCAGCTGGGAGACTAGCAGTTCTAGGGCCCCCTGTCCTGGTCATAGGCAGAAGTCTTGCGGAGCTTCTTCTCCTGGCACAGTCCGACTGGCTGCTTGATAGTTGACAGGTTTTGGGGTTCCAAGTTCCCCTCATTATCATGTATTTGCAGATACCAGATATTATTTAGGGTCTCATTCTTTGCAGTTTATGTTTGGGGTCTGCTTCCTTTTGGAAATCCCTCTCCTCTGTTCTCTCTTCCTCCAGAAAGCAGTTTCTCACAGCAAGAGTGACTCCAGATCTGATAGCCCCCAAACACAGGCCAAGATAGCGACTAGAGGTAGACACCTGGATGTCAGCCACAGTGATATGTGTATCAAAAGATTACACAAGGGCATCAGTCCTACTCTTTATGATTCCCTCATGAGCTCCAACTCCTTCATGAGATGTGCCCAGGATCCTTCCCAGTGACCTCTTTCTCTGAATCAAAGAGCACCCATTGAAGTGCACTGCAGAGCCCGGCTCTCTCTTCCTCTGAAGTGTCCCATCCAGCTTCCAGCAATGCAGCAGTACGCAAATCTGTCTATGGGGATTCCTCTACCTGCTCATGTTTCTCCAATCAGCTCTGGGTATCCCAAAATGGAACCCAGAGTCTTCCATGTATCTACAGGTATATGTTTACCCAGAATATGCGTATATCATACAAGCACTACAGAGAACTACATCCTTCATGTATTGTATCATTCACATGCACACATACATCCAGAACATGCATATAACATACATGCACTGCCCAGAAGTGCACTATCCCTGCATTGTACCATTTGCAGGCACACATATACCCAACAGATGTATACTCACATGCACACATACATCCAGAATATGCATATAACATACATGCACTGCCCAGTACTGCAATATCCCTGCATTGTACCATTTGCAGGAACACATATACCCAGCAGATGTATATCACACATGCACTGTGCAGCCCTACACACCAAACTGATGTAGGCCAATGTTGAGTTACGCACACAGTAGCAACCTTAAAGGAATGCGCTTGTAGGCTTCACTCTAGTGACACAGATATAAAGGCACTGCTCTCTTCCACTGATTACTACATGGTATGCTAACGCCACGGCGCTCGTGCTGCTTAACTCCTGGTAAAGGCAGTAGCTTTTCACCACTATGAGGGTAAAGCTTCGGGTGCCCTTCTCAGTCCAAAAAGATCACAATCCGTGAAACAGGCCTATGCCATGGCGCACACTCATGATCTCTGTTCACCCATGACAACAAAAATCATCTTTAGGGACCCAGAAATCGTACCGCTGGGGCACCTAGGGCACATCCATAAGCATGTGAGGGACTTTTCCATCCCAAATGAGGGGTTCTCTAAAAGTGGTGCTGCCAAATGTGCATAACTAGATTCAAGAGGCATTCCCTATACAATTATGGGCATGGTTTGAAAAACGCGAACTAAAATCCTACACTTGAGACAGTGTGCCACCTGACAAGTATTTGATTGCCTCTCTGTGAGTTTTCTGGTATTGCATTCTGACATGTCACGCAAAAACAAGCACATATACCTAGGAACAGGCTAGAGCTGTGGGCTTTGCAAGTGCACGTTAGCAGTATAAAATAAATTAATAATACAAATTATTTAATTGTGTATAGTTAGCATTGAAAATGCTTTAATTTTGTAAATATTAGACTGAAATAAATATTACTAAGGCCTGTGGAAGGGGTAGTGGCCATCTTCACGCTCTGACATGGCTCACCTCCTTCCTGGATGAGCGCTTCTTTCAGGTCTTTGAAGGAGAGGTTGTATCCACCAAGCAGCCACTTAGTTGTGGGGTCCCCCAGGGCTCTGCCCTGAGCCCCACACTTTTTAATGTTTACATGAGGCCCCTAGCGGAGATAGTCCATCCATTTGGCGTTTGAATTGCCACCTATGCAGATGACACCTAGCTGGTGGTTTCATTGAACCATGCTGAGGGGTCGGCTAGCACTCTGAGCCCCTGTTTAGAGGCAGTGGCCAGATGGATGGAACTCTCCTGCCTCAAATTAAATGGGGAAAAAACAGAACTCATGTTACTGGGCAACCCTTCACCTACCATCTTGTCCCCATCTGGCCTACGTGTCTAGGCCCCCCCTCCTCCCAAACCACAGATAAAAAGCTTGGGAGTTTGGCTAGATAAATCACTTGACTTTACCTTCCAGGCCACCAAAACCTCATCCACCTGTTTTGGGTTGATGAGAATGCTCCGGAAAGTTCTCCCTTTGCTTCCGTTCCAGGCGAGGAGAGTCATGGTTCAGGCTCTGATACTTTCTCACCTGGATTACGGCAATGCTCTTTATCTGCGAGCTCCGGTGGCTGCAATCAACAAGCTCCAGGTCACCCAAAACTGTGCGGCCCGACTGCTTTTCATAATCCCACGCTGGCAGTCGGCCAACCCCGCCCTGAGGAAGCTACATTGGCTTCCTGTGGCAGCTAGGGTACAGTTCAAAGCCATGTGCCTGGTCCAGAAAGCTATTCGTAGAACAGGTCCAGCCATTATGCACCCTCTAGCCACTCCCTACCTCCCCACCAGAGCTCTCCGCTCCATCTCGTTACATCTGGCCAACAAGGCCCGCTGGGGTGGCCGCTCATTATCACACAATGCTGCGAGAATATGGAACTCCCTTCCTCTTACCCTTAGAGAGAATAACAATCTGCTGGCATTTAGAAAGCTTTTAAAAACTCATTTGTTCAGAAGAGCCTGTTAGCGCCCTATTCTGTCGCCTTTCTGATTCTAGCCAAAGCGCTGTGAGGCCTCAGGGTAGATTATACGCTATATAAATATAATTTTCATTTCATTTCATTCACACCACTTTCTTCTTTGGGGTCTCACTCTGTGAGACGCATACACCTTTGTTCTCACCACATCTTTTTGAAATCCTCCATCTGCATATCACACCCTTTCCCACAATTGGTACATTTGCAACCATTGCTCTGTGTACTCTGCAAAGGATTATGGGCCTCCTTTATGAGATTTTTGCCGTAGGGAAGCGCAGCAGATCTTCCTTCGGCGCTTCTCTGCGGCAAAAGAAAACGGCAGGAATGTGCTGTATCGATAAGATACGGCATATTCCTGTCCTTTTCCCCTGCGCCGGCACACAATGTGCTGCCCTGTTCCAGCACCATGGTGCAAGGGTGCCTGCATTGCAGGAATGATAATTTTTGTACAGGGAGGGAAACCTTTCTGTACGAAAATAATCACAAGAGGCCTTTTCCTCTTTCTATGTGTGCTGGAGAATGCAGCACACGTAGAAAAAGGAAAGACTAGGAGAAATAAAGAGAGTACTCCTTGCTATGCCTCCCTTACGCCTCCCCTGAGGAGGCGTAAGCTTTTGGCGCTGCTTAGATTTACGATTTCTTGTAAATCTGGAGCAGTGTCAAAAGGCCATGGATGCTGGGAATGCCACCAGCAACACCCATTGCATGCCCGTTTAGCGCAGAACACTGTGTTAAAGGGACTGATATTAATGAGGCAGCATCAAGCCAAAAAAAGTGGCTTAGTGCTGCCTGATAAATATCACGCAAGCTTCTGCACCTCGGAACGTCACAAAAAGTCACGTTCCGGAAGCCCAAGGGGTCTCATAAATCAGGCCCTAAATGTACATGTATTCTGCACACCTTTTTGACCTTTGGACAGGCACAGTGAGAAACTCACACTCTCCTCTGCCTCACCATCAGAGCTGCCAAACATTGACCATGATAAACACCCAGCCAGATTGTACTAATGGATATTGACATAAAGAAAGTTGACACAAGAATATTGAGGGACAAAATATCAAAAGGTAAGTGCCTATAAAAAAAGTATAGATTTCCTATTCCTAACTCCACATGTACGTAGCTTGAAGATTTAGGTATAGAGTAGGTACATATATGTAGAGTTAGGCATTGAAAACATAGACTTATATATATATTATGCAAGAGTTACATGTTGCATGAAAAATCTGCAGAAACACATGTTGAAAATAACAAATAATCTTAGGGACTGCAGGATAGAGTAACACGTGAAATGTAAATAGGGATTGCATTGCAGACAGGGAATACCTTAAGAGTTTTTACAGTAATTCTTGAGAAATCAAGCAATGTTTATGCTAGTAAAGTTAAGGACTTGTCTATATAGAAGGATAGGGACATTTTGCAAAAGTAGTTTGTTAGGTCTTGCCTTCCCAGCGCACATGCACTACAAGGCAAAAAGACCTTTTCCAAGCGCTTAGGCTTTTCAGCCAAGCAAGTGCACGCGTTCCATTGTCATCAATGGCAACACGTGCACCTCAGGAGATTCACTCGCGGGAGCGCGTGCCTCCATCTGGCAGCAATTATCGCTCCCGCAAGTGAATCGCGCCTGCCCCCCTGCTGCCGCATGAGCGCTTGTTTAGGAGCTCTGTTAGGGCTATCATCTGGAGGAGGACACGCCTCCAGGTGCCGGATGAGGGCAAAGGCTGCACGCGGATTGGGCTGTCAGCTGCGGAAGGAAGTAATGCATTATTACTGTTTAAGACCGGAAGCGCCTCGGGGGGCTCGTCCGGTTTATTTTGCATTGAATAGTCCTGCGCCGTTTCTTGCTTGCCTGCAGCTGCTCTCGTTCCCCTTAAGCATATCGAAGATCTGCTCAAATCTCAGAGCGCTGCTGATCTCCTTGTCTCTCCTCCTCTCACGTTTCTGGGCACGTAGTGTTTCTTTTGTTTGTTAAATTATTTTTTTAATTGGAAATACAGTGGGAGACGCGCCAACATCCATGCTGATCTCCTATCTCCACAGTGAGCTAGAGGTCTCACGAGCTCCTCCTGTCAGCACGCCGTCACAGCCTTACTTCCTCCGGCAGGCTTCCTCGGATCCTGTTTACTAGCTAGACGGGCCTCTCTCCCAGTCCCACCTTCCCCTTATGAAACATTTGTGCAGCCTGCTGCCGATACTCGCTGTGCTCATTTCGTCTACTGACGCTTTCCATATTCCCAGTCTCTCCTTCTCTACATCCTCACCATCATAGCAGCCTGTTTTAAGGACGTAACAGGCAGGCCAGGTCTGCTCACGGGGTGTGGTCGACCTGCCCTCGCTTCAGCCCTGGAACTACTCTGTGGACTGCACCTGGGTCAGAGGCAGCTTTATCTAAACTCCCCTAAACCTCGGCAAAAACCCATGATTTAAGTTTAACAATGGTTCCCGTGCGCAATTTTCAGTGGTTCGGCTACTTCTAACATTTTTGGGCGCTTTTCCTACATTACCGCTTTGGCTTTTCTTTTGCCTGGACGTTCCTCTGACATCCTTAGAGCCCCTGCAGACATGACGGACTGCGGTAGCAGGTTTATTTGCTAACTAAACATCACAACAGAAATGCAGCAGGCAGCTGAGCCCAAAGCGGGGGGAGGGGGACAGCAACTTAGCGCATAGCAGCTCTGGGGGGGGTTCACAGCAGGCCGCATGCAAGGCGAGAGGACACCATGCATAGCACCACTTCCAAGTAGCCAGCCCGGCTGACAATGTGGCCAAAGGGGTTTTTTAATTCTCCCCTTCCCCACCTCCTCCCTTCTATGCATGTGTGTACGCGATTTCTGCTGTTACCTTCATCATTGATTATTTAAACTGTGCGCCTTAACAAATGCTCATTTAAAAAAAAAAAATAATAATTTCTAGAGCAAAGCAACCCCGGCCTTCATCTCAGACCACTGTCCGGCCTTCATCTCAGACCACTGTCCCAGCGCGGAATGTCCTGTCCCCAGCATTTCAGTATGTCATTTTACACCTTAATTACAAATTTCGAATCTAATCTGGGACAGAATAAAGCTTCTTTTCTGAGACGGGGGCTTCTTACTAATAGTCGCAAAATGTGTTGTAAGGGAACAGCTTATTATCCTCCTAGTGCCGTCCCCTACCTGTCAGTGCTGTCTACTTTACATAGTGCGTCTCCTTAGTGCACGCTTTGGCACTGTGAAGCCGCGTAGACTATAAGGCGAGGCTGTGGCAATCAGAATTTAAAGATCCGGTGGAGGGAGGTAAATCCCACTTTCGAGAACCTCAAGCTTGATTTGGAGGTTTATGAGGTGAAACATAAGAGAGCCTTGTCCCGACTGACATCACTAACCTACTTTTTATCTTCCAGGTTGTCCTTCTCTCGGACTAGTAATTTGCTAGGTTGCCCATCTGCACTACTAGCCGTTTGGCATGTTGCCCCTCTGCCACACTAAGCCCTGGTCGCCTTTCTTTATGCCAGCCTAATGCATTGCCAAGCTTTTCCTTTCGCCAAACTAACCATCCTGTCCACGCAGTGTTTTTTATTTGTTTAACTCTGCATGGCTGGACCTCAGTCGAGCTAACACTCTAGGGCGATTTCCTGCATGACTACCCCGGGCCACAATGTCTGTCACCTATACTTACCATTTACTGGCCTTCAACCTCACTACCAAGCAGACATTTTTGCAACTACTGTTATTGATGTGAATACCAGCTGGGGATAGTTTTGGGTGGGGAGATGTTGCTAGTAGCCCAGTTTCCACAAGTCAATTAAGTGAAGGAGTAAAGGTGTTTAGGAATTACGGTCTAGTTTCAGAATTGGAAATTGTTAATTGGTAATTTTGTTCTCAATGTCAGACAATACAGAGACAACTAGGCAGATAATGCGTGTTCTAGTAAGAGGAGTCAGTTATCTGCAATTATTTTTTAAACATTTCTAAAATTAGTGATGTAACATTCTAGGCTTGAGCTGCTTCTCAGGTCCCAGTAGTAATTTCTCTGGTCCCTGTGATAATTCCTCATTCTCAGTCCTCTAGGCAGTGCTGCAGCTGTGTCTCTGTTCATATATCCAATACACTTCAAACCATAGCACATAAGTAAAATACATTGTCATTTACATCACCAGTAGATCTAACTCTGACAGATGCAAGACCTATTGCATTGCAAATGCTTGTCAATAATTGTCGTGTCTGAAACCCGGACGCACTTCCTCTACTTCCCCAACATAGCTCCCAGTCCCCCAATATGATGTGCTGTGCTACTTTGTTTGTGAGCTAGGTTTGCGCTTTAGAAATACCAATACATGCATACATGCTTACCATATCATCCAAAGGGTTGTATGACATTACAACGCATGCTTTTACTATGCATGCCTTTACATCGCTAGTTTTACACCGCATGCTGTTACAACTCATAGTGTTGAGGGGTGCTGGATAGTGAATAGCTTACGTTGTAATGACATGCGTTGTAAAACTTGCGATGTAAAGGCATGCGTCGTAAAAGTTGCGTTGAAAGGGATGTTCTCCCATCCAAAGCTTTTTTCCAACTTTTGCCGCACTTCTGCATTTGATCTACGGTGCAGTGAAAGTGAGTGGCTGTGCACAGGGGGTGTGTCCTGCCAAGCCCATATCAACCTTTAATATAGCACGTTATAACGCATGCTTTTGCTACGCAGTATTTCACAACGTGGTCATTAAAACGACTGGGTTGTTACAACCCAATGCCATTACTACGCACGTCATTACATCGACTTGCAGTAGATGGCGGGGTAACATTAGGAATGTATAATTTACTATTCCAACTCCAGCCTACGCAACAGTAGGGAAGATGTTGGAATAGTAACTTATACTATTCCTTATGTTGGAGTGCCATCTACTGCAAGCCGATGTAATGACTTGCGTCGTAATAGCATTGCATTGTAACAACGCAGTCGTTGTAATGACTGCGTTGTAAAGGCATTGCGGTGTAATGACCGCGATGTAAAGGTTGTTTCCCATCAACCTTACATGGTGTGATGTACTGGTAAGAGTGTACCGGCAGCAGCCCTGGCACCCAGGCTGATTGCTTCCCAAGGATCACCAAGTTCCTGTCAGGCAGGTAGGCCTTGCTAGTCTCCGGCATACTTTGACTATGATGAGGGTCTGGAATCAGCCCAAAGGGGACATCCTTCCCTAAAGCCCTACATCATTGTGTTCATAGGTATATGGACTGCCAGTGAATTCACTGGAGTGACTTCAGCACATGCCCCCAAATAGTTATTAAATACACAACTGTGAAAGAAAATCCTCCTATAAATGTACAAGATTATATTTAAAAATACTGCCTATCAAGAGTGGACGCTTCTATTCCTCCACTTTTGAGGGTCATTATCCAGGTGTATCGAGCTCAGTAGTCTTGAAACTTGAAAATGCTGACTGAAAACCTTTGTAGCATGGACTCCACACTTGGTCTCTACTCTAAAACTTCTTTTGTTAAATCTTCTGTTGTAGGTGGAGAAAGAAGACTTCCTCTCAGTCCTGGAAAAGTTTGATTTGCATCTCAAGAACGAGCATTTTAACCTTTTTCTGGCAAGATGTGGCTTAGAAAACAGCCTGACTGGCATCAACTACATGGACTTCCTGAAGAACTTCCAGGACCGCAGTGACCGAGGGCTCACTCACAAGATACTCTGTAACCCAAAACACAAGTGAGTACTCAGTGTGTGCACTCTGTGCTCATGTAAGTTATTGTGGTAATGGCGGGGGCCTTTCTTTAGAACAAAAGCTGTTCTCTGAGCCAATCCGAGTTCACGATTACCAGTGGTTTGTGATTTATGCGGGAGACCTGCAGTCTGCAGTCACTTACCACACACGCTCTTTTTATGTATTTAATATAGGCATGATACCTTTGTGAATATACTATTAAAATAAGTGCAGTTCACAAGGACATGAACATCTGGTTATTCCATTTATCAAGAATGTACTACTCAGTTTACTGTTTTATATTTTCAATAAACATTTGAAGTAGGGGATACAAAAGTAAACATATTTACTAAGCCATTGGGGTAACATCAGGTGTGGTGGGTAAATGTGTATAGAATGCATTGCGGTGTGGCTCGTGAGCACCCCTGGAATGTGGTGCATTGTGGTGAGTTAGTACCCCTTGTACGCAGGCTGGGTTTTACAGTAGAGTTCCTAGAAAGCAGTGAGGATGGTTAATGTCTGTTGGATGCAATCCAGAGGGATGTGTCGTTGGCTGTAGGGAACAGTGCACTGGATGGTGACAATGTCACTAGGATGCAGTGGTGTAGAGTGACTGCTGTCACTCCCTGTAGCAGGTTCCTGTCCCTTGGATACAGTGCAAGGAGCCTGGTGGATTAATTGATTCCGAATGAGGTGCAGTATCACCAATTATTGTCCAGAGGATACAGTCAACAGCTCTGGCATAGTTCCTCTAGTGTATAAGACAGGGGATTATGCTGTTGTCCCGCGGATGCAGTACAGTGTCATGGGTTAGTGCCACCAGGATGTAGTGCAGTGTGTTGGATGGGTTTCCTAATGATTTAGTCCTATGAGTTGGGCAAAAAAACAATGGTTTTAGTCCCAGATCTCTGTACGGGGTGAATGCAGGGCATTGTTCAGCATTCTGTCCATCAATTGTTCTTTTTGAATTTGTCAGCCGGAGTGGGACGCGCATGCCCAGACGTGGGTCCCGTGCTCTCCATGCCACTGGAGTCAAGCTATCCTGGCTGATGAGGGGTGAAACCTAGAAACCGGTCCTAAGATGCTTGTTTCCAGTCCAGGGAGGACCTGGCCTAACAGGTCGGGATGGACTGTTCCCATTGGGTACAGGGTCAAGGCTGACTTTCATATGCTGGGTTCAAACTGGAATGACATAGGGAGCAAACAAACGATGGATTAAGGCCCAGATCCCTGTACTGGTGTGAATGTATGACATTGTTCTGCTTTCTGTCCAATTGTTCTTTTTGCAGTTGGGTTAGTGCACCAGTGGTGCAGTGCACTGTGATTGGTTAGTACCCATAGCATTCTATTAAGTGTGGTGGGCTAGCATGCCTAGGATGGAATGCAGGGGGCCTTTTTTATTACGATGGAGAATTCTGGGGTGAGTTAGTGCCCGTGTGGTGTAGCGCTGTGGGGCAAATTAGTCTTCCTAAGAAGCAGTGCAGTGTGTGTGTTCCACTAGGTTGAAATGTCGTGGTGGAATAATGGCTCTGGAATACAGTGCATTGTGCCAACCTAATGTCTTTTGGATTCCGTGTTGTGAGATAGTGCCCCTCAGATGAACTTAAATGTGATGTAATCACGTCGCTATAGTGCAGTGCTGTGTATATGTGTCTACAGCGCAATAGCCATGCAGAAAAGGCATCTTCTAATGGTGCAGCATTGAATCTAATTAAACTGGTCATGAAATGTGTAACTGAACAATGAAAATGAATCAGAAGCTTACAACATGTCTTTCTCTTTCTTCTTCTTCTCTCTCTCTCTCACTCTCTCCCTCTCTCAGCCATATGCATACGCCTTAGGTAGAATTAGCTTAAACTCTTTTTAGCAAGTGTTAAAAATTACTTTACCAAAAGGGACTTCCTCTTTCAGTGGTTAAACTCCTGCCCAGGAATTGTGGAACAACCCCTCTGTTGCCTGGATGAATTCAAGGTCTCACTGTCATCCTCAAAAGGGAGATCTCCCTGTTATGCTTGTTATGTGGGTAGCTGTCTGTATTCCAGTGAAAGAAAGTGCTCTCTGTGCGTTTTCAGTACAGTGATCCCTTTTGACAGCTTAATATCGTCAAGATTTCCTTCACTAAATTTCGGGAGAAGCTAACTGCCTACCAAGAACATGGGTGCACCCTCTTTAACACAGTATTAGGGTGGGGTAGAATGATTTCCATCACCCAGAAGCATGCTATTAGCCACATCTAAAGTTAAAAATTAGAGGCAAGTTGAACAGCAACCATTTTCATAATAATTAGAATAATAATCCACATTTGTAAAGCGCGAACCATCACCCGTTAGGGTCTCTAGGCGCTGGGGGCCATCCGGAAGATTAAGCAAGCTATTGCCCAGAGTCACATGGTGCTGGGCTAATCTGCCGCCGGCCCTGGGGATTGAACCGTGATTCCCAGATTCCGGAGTCGGTCACCCTGGCCGCGGAGCCACACCTCCCCCTCTCATAGAAACATTTATTCCCACTTAGTCAGTGAGTAGGACAATTCTCTAGACCAGTTGGCACATTTGGAATCTCACTGTTGGTTTTAAGTGTGTATGCTCAGTTAGATGAAAGTTTAAAGAGGATTTCCGGCAGTGCTTAATTTGTAAAATATGAAGTGCAGGTGCTCAAATGTTTGTTGGAGGCCACACCTACTTTTCTTCGGCTCCACCCATTTCCTCCACTGGCACCAGTACTGTGTGTGTGTGTTACATTATCATAGATATCCCATCCATGCTCAGGCGCATGCTTGCAAACTTTTTTTGCAATCAGTGCTTTTCGATTGATGGGTGCTGGACTGCCGATGTGTGCGTCGTACGTGCAAAAGTTTTTAACTTTAAAGCCTGCCCAGCCTGAGCCACTGCCAGTAAGCCCGATGGATCAATCTGGAATATGCAGTGCTGGGAATATGGCCAGTCAGGAGGGCTAGTATAGGATGTCAGGCCGCCAAGCCAGCCCTTAGCCCGCCAAGCATTTGGGCGAGTGATTAAGTGAGCCTAAAAATGTACACATTTTTAAACATCCGAACAGGCGGTTTAGTGGTTTTACCGGCTTTGGCCTGTTTGAACTAGAAGCGTTTTTTTATTTAAATCTGCAGTTTATGCAGTAAATTGTGACATATGCAGCAACAATGGGCAATTCAAACGTGGAAAAAGCAGTGGAATCACTATTCCTGAAGAGTGTAGCAATTTTACTTGACAATGCATCTTGGACACAAAGCGAAAGCAGAAGTGAATACCACAAAACCAGCGCCCCCGTCCACTTTACCAAAATGGGGCGCTGTTATCACTGAGGTGCCTATATAATAAATGTATTTCTGTTTAACCAAGCGCTGGGTTGGCCGGTTTTACCGACCATAGTAGTTGCATCGGTACACCTCGCCCTCCCACAACTGTCACCGCCCAAATGATACACAGACAAGTAAGTTGGGGATAAGAAGTTGCAGGTTTATTTGTGATACAAATAACAGAGCGGGTTAACTGACAGGCGACCCCCCTAAGCCCCGCCACCCCTCGTGGCAGGGCGCCTGAAGTTGAGCCAATGATGCGGACACAGTGGCCCTGGCCAGGTGTCGATCCTGGGAGGCACCAGCCTCCCACCGGTGGACCTATCGTCCACCTGCCCCACCCTCCGGACAAGGGAGAGTCAACTCACACCTTGCCCATCCAGGCGGGGCGTTATTAGCAAACCCCCGGTTGTTCAGGCTTACAACCGCCCTAAGGACTAACGGGGTGCCGTTGAACCAAGTCCCCGAGAAGGGCCCCTCGGCTTATATATGACTCATCGCTGTGCATTTGCACGTGGGCTTCAGGTCCTGTTCCTGCGCCTGTCCTGCATGGGGGATCGCCCTGTAACACCTCCTGCAACCTGAAAGAAACATAAACAATATTAATAAACCCCCCTCACCACTTCCCCCCTTTCAGCGGGTGAGCGGTAGGGAGGGGAGCTGAAATTGCGGGCCTCGCGTCCGGGTCGTGGGGTGAGGGAAAGGGCCTAGGAGGGGCTAACGGGCCTAAGGCTGGCGAGGGACAGCCATGCGACCACAATGGTGGAGGGGCAGCAGCAAAGAGGCCGCCGTGAAGGAGGAGCTCACCTGATAACCTCCCAAGGAAGGGAAGGGGTGGCCTGAACTAGCGTGACCCCGCCTCCTCCCACCCAAGGGCTGGCCTCGGTTTCCTGCGCCCTACTACGGGGTTTGCCCTCCCATGGGGTCCCTTGCAGGGACATCGGGCAACCTTCATAGTAGTTGCATCGGTACACCTCGCCCTCCCACAACTGTCACCGCCCAAATGATACACAGACAAGTAAGTTGGGGATAAGAAGTTGCAGGTTTATTTGTGATACAAATAACAGAGCGGGTTAACTGACAGGCGACCCCCCTAAGCCCCGCCACCCCTCGTGGCAGGGCGCCTGAAGTTGAGCCAATGATGCGGACACAGTGGCCCTGGCCAGGTGTCGATCCTGGGAGGCACCAGCCTCCCACCGGTGGACCTATCGTCCACCTGCCCCACCCTCCGGACAAGGGAGAGTCAACTCACACCTTGCCCATCCAGGCGGGGCGTTATTAGCAAACCCCCGGTTGTTCAGGCTTACAACCGCCCTAAGGACTAACGGGGTGCCGTTGAACCAAGTCCCCGAGAAGGGCCCCTCGGCTTATATATGACTCATCGCTGTGCATTTGCACGTGGGCTTCAGGTCCTGTTCCTGCGCCTGTCCTGCCTGGGGTTGCCTTACCACCTTTTCCACAGCCTTGGGCGTGGCACCCGCTGCGCCCAGGGCCCCCACTACCTAGCCTTAGTCCTACTCTATCTACACCCCGCTTTTTCTAGCGCTTCACCCAGGCCTAATAGGAAGATCGCCATGCCCACTTTGGATAGGTGCACCCCATCACATTCCCAACACCCAATGGATTTGGCGTGCAGCAAGCCATGCCTAATGAAACCTACCCCTCTTTGTTCGCTGAATTTCCGCATTGCTGCGTTGACTCGCCTGCGAGTGACTTCCAATGCCCCTTGTGATACTGCCCCATGCCAAATAGGTCTGGGGGGGTATTTCTGGCCAGTGTATGCTGCACTGTCCTAATTCGCCGCTCAAGGTGCTCAAGTCCTTCCTCATCCCTCTGTGCTAGGAGCCCTCATAAATTAGATATCAAAGACATCCACTAGTTCCCCTGTGTTGCAGGTATTCTTCGAAACGCGGCTCAACCGCCTACATCAATGGAGAACTCCAAGATCAATGCAAACCGTTTTATTTCCTTAAACTGGCCAGCGGCTGTGGACACCCTGGGCCTATGGTATGGACCATACGCCGTGGGCTGGGAGTATTGACTGCTATATTCAGGGCTTGCTTCTAAAGCACCTATCTATTCCGAACCTATCCCGAAGCTCTCATAATGATGAGTCCTTCAGGTGTGCCCATCTGCTTCCAAGCAGAGGTCCATAGCCAATCACCCGGGAGCTCCGGAGAGGATGGGCTTCCAACCTCCTATAGCTTTTCACCGGTTTAATTGTTACCTGAGCATTTAGAAAGAGCTCATGTAGGTTGCTGGTAGGTGCCCCCATTATGAGTTGGGCAGTTTGGTATTTTGTAATACATTCATTGTGGAAAGCTTTTATAGGTGGCAAAATGTTTTTGATATCACACAGTATTTTATAAATGGGGTAGCATTAGGAAAACGCTGCCTGCAATGAATTTATGCTTTGCTCATGATCATTCAAAAGGTCCGGATGGGCACAATTTGAACATTAGAAATTAGGAAGTGGCATGTACACTCAGCGTGTGGGCTCGAATAAAATTGGATAATAAGAGTTTTACATGGATTAATAGTTATTACGGTGAACTAATAAACAATTAATTGCCTAGCAGGCACAATTAGCTGTGCGATTGTTTTGGGGCGAGATGATGCCCCACTACAGAGACGTTTATTATACCAGTGCCAATTTGGCATGGCACTTGACACAATCTGCACGCGCTTTTTAGATAAAAGTAGACAAGTTTGACGGTTAGAAACACGAGGTGTGCGTCCTGCTCCCACAGTGACACGCCTGGCTGTGAAACCGATAAATGACTTTGCTGTGAAACCCATAATTTATTTTGAGCTGAAGGTAATTCACCCCCACCTAATATACAGCACTGCATTTCCCCAAAATGGTACCTTTTTTATTGTACAGAAGCTATCTGGGGATGCTGGTATGGCTCGATGTGGGCTGGGGGATATGCTTTTTATTCTATTATGGAAGTGTATGTGGCGGAGGCAATGTGCTGATCTATTGCTCTGTAATTCTTGGCCACACAGGTGCATCGCGTTACTTTTACTAGTTTATTTGCCCTGGCGTGGTGTAACTGTTCTGCCTCCGTCTTGTTTTGCAGTGAACAAATAATTACGGTGTGACCGGTGCATTTCCTGCCTCTAAGATTTTGGATAAAATCTGATAATATAATAAATCTATTATACGGTCAGTAAGCTAAGTGATAAGTCCTTTCCGGTCGACATTAGTAAAGAAAACTGAATCTGTTGTTGCTTTTGTGTTGCTCTAGCTTTAACGGGGGTTTACCCCCAAATTAATATAGATGTCTTCTGTTCTGTATTATTTCAGATCAGGGCACCGTAAGGTGTGCCTATAAATTTTATCCTGATGCTGGGACGATGGTGGGCTGTTAATACTGCGTTGCTCTTTGTAACAGAAGCAATACCAGATTCCTTGAACTTTGTACATGATAAACCCAAAAGATCCTTTTCCTATCTTTCCATTTCCAGACATCAACGTTAAAATTGCCTTAATTTCTTCAAGGATCCAGCCACTTGGGTCTGCCTACTTGTGGAGCTGTCTTCATCCATTCTTACAATGGAGCTATAATGTAGTTTCATGTCAGGGTAACCTGCGGGCTCAGCAGCCCTCACCTTACCGGAATTGACCATTTCCAAGCAGCGATGAGACGCTGCCCTGGCATTGGGGTGGGGATTTCAAATGCTGGGTACTCAGTAGGAACTACCTACTAATCCACTGTTGTGCTAGGGCTGAGCGCCGTGGTTCGGTGCTCGGACGCGCAGCGGGAGCCTGGGTATGTTCTCCACCCGGGCTACACTGCAGACCGGTGGAGAACATGTAGTGCTCATGAATGATTGGTCCGCTGTTGGTCCTCTGAGGACACGTCTAATCTACTGTGATAAAATGTGCGTTCATTCTAATCTGTAATGAGATTCCATCTTGTCCATGAGCGGGATGTGCGGGTATAGTTAAATACAATCTTTATAGCTAGCAGCGACCAGTGTGAATTCTCACTTTGACGGGCCTAATTAAAAGTTTTTTTGTTTTGAGGGGCTCGTTCCAAAACGTCTCCCTCGGCAAACATGAATGGCAGCACCAGCCGATCCCTTGACATGTGTTGACTGAGTAACTGTTCGGCTTAAAAGAGAATACAGTTGCAACTGCACTTTCTTTGCATAAACAAATGCAACTGCGCTTGATGTTTGGAGGATAATTTGAATAGATCATGGAGTCTTTTTAAGGTTAACCAGGGGTTGCACTAGCTACCCCTATCTGCTGAAGTCAATTTGGCTGCCTGCTCTGCACTTGATGTTTGGAGGATAATTTGAATAGATCATTGAGTCTTTTTAAGGTTAACCAGGGGTTGCACTAGCTACCCCTATCTGCTGAAGTCAATTTGGCTGCCTGCTCTCTGGTGCTACCTGCACCGCTCTTGATATCCGTGGTCTCAGGGCTAATGAAAATGTGCTAGGACGAGAAATATAGAGAGCTCATGGGACCCTTTTACTATCCGTCCTGTGTGCTCCATACCCTTCTGTGGTAAATAGGATACAGGTAAGCGGGATAGGGTATGCAAGAGCTCAGCCGTGCGATGTGTTTAGTGAGCAACAGGCGTGTAGCTTCAAGTCCATTGCCTTTGGTATTTGTTAAAAGATGTCCACTCTCTGGAATGTATATCTTCCTTTCCCATCGAGTCTGAGAAAACCCGCTGAGCTGAGGGCCTTATTTTAACGGTCTTATGAATGTTACCCTTGCATTAAATGCTTTCTACATTCTCTGGCTACTGTCAAGGAAAGGTTATGCCTCGGCACTGCTAATGGAAGATACAAAACGAGACTTTTAATTTTAAAATCATTACTTAGCCAATGAATACCATCCTGCATCTCAGCACCAAAGGAAGTAAAGGTCATGCGCAGGACACGGCGTGTAGTGTTTACTCTGGACCGAGCATATATTGTGTCGAGCATGAGAGCCTTTGTGGTCAGCCCATACGTTTATCTATTTGTTTAGATTAACCCTTAATAAACTGGTCTGTACAATCTCATGTCTGTCGTGCAAGAACTCTAGCCCTTTGTGCACTGTGCGGCCGTGCCCCTATCTATTGCGCAATTAGAGGAAATTCATTGTATGTTTTGGGATATGCATCGCCCCACCTCAACCCCCCTTTAGACTTCATGCACTTCGACGGCTACAGTTGTTGGTACCAACGATTCCCCCTTAAGTTCTCACAGTCTGGTACTGGTTAACTAAACGCCAAATTGAGGCATGTATCGTAACGGCGACTGGCGGGTGGAGCAGTTGGAGAAAGGCAGTGTAAATTCATTGGTTATTTATTAACAACCCAGTAAAATCTTACAAAGTGCTCCTCCAGTGACAGCTTAAATACACTATTTAGGATTTACCTAAAACCCCCGCTTAGAAATTATAACCTTAGAAGAGGCCAGCGCAGGCCCATTCTCGCATCTGTTCTGATTATTACTTTGTTAAAAAGTTAGGCAAAGGGAAAGCGCGCCAAGGCCTTAAGTTGGAATGGTATGTAGCCCGAGTTGGTGCTTGGTTCCAACACACAAGCTTGCATTAATTGTATCACTGTCCTATTTGCAGTTCCTGAGCTTCCACTTGCATGTGTGATTGCAAGCTCCTTCTCGGGTCAAGGAAGCATCGTGCTGTCAGCGAGGGGGGGGCTGTGCTTGGGCACTTCTGTTCTGGGTCCTACCCTGCCTCCTCGCTGGCCCGCAACGAATTGCCTGCGTCCTTTCCACATACAATTTGGATGCCTTTGTATTGAAGAAACAGATGCCTTCTCCGAGGATCGAACTCAGGACCTTCAGATTATGCCACTGACGCGCTGCCTGTTGCGCTAAGAAGCTGCGCACCCTCCGCTAAATGCATATATTTGTTTAGGTGTGCAAACAGAATGGTACAAATATACAACAAAAAAAATAATAAATAACTCTGGAAAGCCAGGGGATGTGCACAATCCAAAGCATCTGCTCTAAGTAAATACCTATCCTTGGACCTATTTGAGTGCCAATGTTTTCATCAATTTGTTGCTATTGCGATGAGCAACAATTGGTCTTAAAATCTAAAAAGCCACATTTAGCAGCTGGCTATATTAAATTTTGGTTGTTGTACGCGACTAAGACCAATTTTAATTTTGACTAGAGTTCAGTGTTCATTTAGTTTGTAGACTTGTATCACCCGCATTGGCTTTACCTTACTGACTGGGTGTGTAGTTGAAATCCAATTGTAACCAAGCAAGGGATATGGAGCCTTTGAAGTAGAGATAGCAGATAATTTGAATGAATAAACAATGTTCTGCTCGTGCTGTACATTCTTGGCTCAGGTGCAGAAAAGCCTCTCGTGGTGCTGCTGTGAGGGGATGCCGATACACATTTTTAGGTGCGAGAGGCTTCCGCTGATGGCGGTATTGACTTACGAAAGGAGGTATGTGGCTCAGCGGCCCGGTGCCTCGCATAGGAGCTGCTTGAAATCCACAGCAGCCAATGGATCGACTTTATTTTTGTGCATTTCCCAGCATGCTGTAGCAAATCCCAGGACTTATCCTCGGATTCCGTGGCATTTGCTGCCAGCTCTAATGGACGGAGATGGTAATTTCACAGCGATTCACGAATTGCAGCAAAGTAACTGTGTTAGGCGAGATTCTTGCAAGGCCTGTTCTTATTCACCGCTTCTGCTAAAGCATCATGGTCTTTTCAGCCAATCAGAAGATCGACAGGTGTTTGTACCTTTCTGATTCAGACTCGCAGTGGGCAGCCCACGCCTCCATGAACTACATGTTGTCTTTGGAAAGCGGGCAGCCTGATGGAAGGTGATTTTCTGTCTTCAGGCTAGCGTGGAATCAGGCGGGGTCAAGGAGCTTGGGGGCCGGGGCAAAGGCATTGCTGAAAAGTATTACTCAACTATTGTGTTGGAACCAGTGTGGGCACATGTGCAAACCCGATTAGTGCCTGGAGACTTCACACGTGCAACCCGGATCAGTGACTGGAGGCTTCTGATTTGCTCACATTGAACCTTACTTGATGCTAGAGTAGCAAACGTGCCTCGAACAGCCATAACGCAAGTGCTAGGTGAGAGCGGTACTGCTGGGCTATCTAGGCTGTACCCAGGGCGGACGCTGCAATGCTGAGCGACCTCCCCCAGCTATGCCCCCTTACGAAGTGTCGCATCCCACCAATGATCTGTGATGCCGACGCCTCGCCTGCTCGTGGAAGCCGACAGGAACATGAGCCTCCAGCTCTCCATTTCCCCGGGCGCATGCCGCCTCCCCCACACGCACCGAAACAAATGGCCATACACCGCTAATAACAAAGTGGGGGAGGGGGTGAGGGGGTGGGGGGGGGGGGGTGAAAGGCGATTTAAGATTCGAGCCCACGCTGCAATGGGCCCTCCATTTATCTCTTTATGTATCTTGGTGTTTACACAGCGCCGAAGCAGGGAAAAAAAACACCGCCTAAGCGCTTTCTCTGAAGGCAACATATATAATCTGCCAAACATAGCCGATGGAATGGAGATACCTGACTGACGAAACATTAATATCGAAGAATTATTAGAGTTCTCCAATGCATAATATTTACGAATGTGGATTAAAAACCAAGTGGAAACGTCTGACTGTAAATCTGACAAAATATGATTTTTTTAACGAAATGGAAAAATGTTTCCCATTGGAGAATCCCTTTAAAGTAACGCCTATACATCTGCACCACTGAAATGCACTTACTCCTACTTTTGACAATTTCTATGTGCTGTCAGGGTGGAAATCTACCAACACGAGGTCGCTTTCCATTCACGGCATATGGACACAAAAGGAATGTGTCCTCTACTTCTATAGGTGAGCAGGGGTATGCTAGGCAGAGAGGAATTTGTGTTCGTGTAACCGACAGGAACATGAGCCGCCAGCTCTCCCTTTCCCCGGGCGCATGCCGCCTCCCCCACACGCACCGAAACAAATGGCCATACACCGCTAAAGTGGGTGTCAGTGCATCACAGACGCTCTCAAACAAGGGCGAGAGCCATTCACATCTCCAGCAGTTTAGTGACGAAAGCAGCGCTCTTTGTCTTAACTTCGGCTAGCACTTCAGAGTGCCGCGGACTTCCTTCTCTCCCCTCCCGTGGGGCAACTGCATCACTGGCATGCAAGAACTTCCCGGGGCGCAGGCCGCCTCCCCCACGCGGACCGAAACACACGGACAGACCATGTGCCTCAATGAAGGTGGGGGACACCCACGAGCGAAATTCCCGCAGCTCTGCCGCCCACGCCTAATGTGACCCAGTGCCTGCTTAATTGCACGCTCCATAGTGCCGCGCGCCTATAACCTTCTGGAGGTGGGGTAGAATAGTATGCTAACTGTTCCACGTATCAGAGTTTCCCCTCGGCCGTGGAGCGATACACCGGGTGTCGGACCCCAGCGCTGTGCGGGCTCCTGTTAGCAGTCGGCCCCGCACCTCCCCGCTCTTACTGCCGCCGCCCCCCCTCGCGCGACCAACGCACACGGACCCCGTGCCTCCCCGTGATCCTAGCCACTGGGCCCCTGTACAATTTGGGTTTCGCCCAAGGACGGGGGCCAGGGGGAGGCAAAAGAGCGTCCGCTTACCTTGCTCACGACGCTTAACCGGGATGAAAAGGGGAGCTGAAATTGCGGGCCTCGCGTCCGGGTCGTGGGGTGAGGGAAAGGGCCTAGGAGGGGCTAACGGGCCTAAGGCTGGCGAGGGACAGCCATGCGACCACAATGGTGGAGGGGCAGCAGCAAAGAGGCCGCCGTGAAGGAGGAGCTCACCTGATAACCTCCCAAGGAAGGGAAGGGGTGGCCTGAACTAGCGTGACCCCGCCTCCTCCCACCCAAGGGCTGGCCTCGGTTTCCTGCGCCCTACTACGGGGTTTGCCCTCCCATGGGGTCCCTTGCAGGGACATCGGGCAACCTTCATATCTGTGTGCTGTGTAATCTTCACTCCAGTCAGTACATGACCCGAACACATGAAGGAGGCAGCACAGAGGCTAATTATGGATAACTGTGCATATGTGGCCTTGTGCGTAGCTTTGTGAAAAACCTCACACATTCGACAGTTGCCTGGTTATTCTACGAATCTATAGACACAGCCTGTGTACTGTCATCACGCAGACGCGGTGTCGATGTTACTCACTGAATACCTCGTCCAGTACTACTGACCTTTTCACGCCTGACGCATCTTGAAACAGTGTCACCCTCTGTGAAAAGTAAGCCCCCCACCCTGGAGCACAGTCTGACTCTCCCCCCCTTGGAGTGCCGTCCCACACTCAAGGGCAGAGCTCCCTCTATCTGGAGCACAACCCAGTCTCTCTCACCCTATGGATCTCACCCTATGGAATACCTCGCAGCACCCCTCTCTGGCGCAGCACAGTATCAGTCCTTGGAGGGCAGAGAGCTGCCCCACAAACAAACTCCTCTTTAATAAAAAACACTGACTGAAAGTGAAAGGGCAGGTCGCTGTCCTAGTGATCAACAACATAATTATTAATTTGAATCTCCTCTGACTTGGGCTCGCAGCTCAGCCTGGGCAGGCTAAGTCACAGTGACTAAGAGTCGCAGCCGCAACACTGACTGTTAAGCACAGCACAGTGACTCACTCGGCCGGGAGACGTGAAAAACACGCTGTGGTTGCACCGAGTACAGTACAGGGGAAATGATAAAATATACATCTATCATCGTGCAATATGTGACCTGCGCAGCAGATGCATGTAGACCCGGCCCTAATAATTAAGTGCCGGTGCTAAGCACCGGAAAGCACCGGCACAAATTAAGCACTGGATGATGTCACAGTAAATCTCAAAATCCATTCAGATGTCATCGAACAAATCAACATTCTAGATTGCTGCTTATCGTTGATGACTTTTCGAGATACACGACATGCTAAAGATTAATGACTTTTTTCTTCTACACTGGACGGTCCCTTTAACTAATACCAAGTTACCAGGACGCTTCCTGCCTAGTGTGGCCGAGTTATAGGATGCTAACTTGCCTTGTTATAGGAGAGATATTAGTGATGTCAACCAGACTTATGCCCTCATTTATGAAAAGTGACGCATCGGTGCGAGTAAACAGCGATGCTTCACTTTTCATTGAGCCCTCCTTGCGATACCAATGATGCGTCATATTTAAAGTATGATGCATCATGTCTCAAGGAGTTACAGATACGTCAATATTTCTGATGTATGTGTAGACGCAAAAATGACACATTGCTGGAGTGTGTCACAAAAGTGACGCAACTCCAGCAATGGGTCATTACATATGGGCAAGTCTCATGTTAAATGTGCCTGCATCAGTCTTACGCCTGCCGTGAGGCAGGCGGAAGATAATGACGAATTTGCGTCCTAGAAGTGGCGCAGTAAAATCTTATAGATTTTACTGCATCACTTCTATGACCCTTTCTTGTGTTAGCACGCCCCCCCTGAATACATTATACCTGGCGCAGGTATAATGTGGTGCAGAGGTTTACAAAGTGACGCATCTACCTAAATGCGTCACTTTGTAAATATGGCGCAACATGGCACATTTTTTACACTGCTGGTGTGTCACAAAAAGTGATGCACCGGCGGCACAAAAGTGACGCAGGGCCCATAAATAAGCCCCTTAGTCTTCATTGTTGAGCGTCTGTGGCTTATGGTCAGCCAGTTATCAAGATGATTTTACTGCTATCCAGTTCCTGGAAAAGAGTCACTGTTGATCAGTTTAGAATGGTGCAGATGTTTTCTGCCCAATATTTACATGCAGAAAACGAAAAACCGACGAGTTGCTCCATTTTGCATTTTATAGGGTGTCAGTACTGGTGTCAAATCCATTGACTGCTTTCTTGCAAGAAATGCGTTGTCATTGAGACTACAGTAAATTCTTGGAGTGTATTGAAATGTGGCATTTTTTTCAAGTCTCCTTTGCTCAAAACATAAAATTTGTAAGCCTGGTCTCATCCATAAGATCACATGAAAAACATTGTGCCACTATTAGTGTGTTTAATTCACTTCCACAAACATGTCTCTGAACTTTCTTGGGTGATTAAACTGTACATGGTGTGTACTTTTAATTTAACAAAGTAGCAGAATTCAGCGAGAATTTCCTCCGTAACTAAGAGTATTATCCGTACGAATATAGATGGCCTTTCATTATCCCCGAGACATATCTCTTTGTTTTTGCAGATTCCATAGGGAAGGCGGCATCAGCCCAGCTTCAACCTTAACAGCAGTGGAAGCCAAACTGACAACACTCTTCCAGTCAGACTTCCTGTCACTCTTGGCCACTTTCCAGTAAGTACTCAATTCCTTGTATGTGTTGTAATTTCTCATTGGAAAGAGTTTTTAGTCTGTTAAAAAGTTAATAAATGTGCTCCTTCAATTACCAGAGGATGGCTAGAAGTTTGTTAAACACGACCTTGAATAAGGTTAATCACACTCAGAAGCATCAGGCAACAAGATGGCGGCATTATGCAGACAATTCGGGCAAGCTTGCCCACAAATAAGGCCTGAAAAGGCATAATACTAACATTGGGCTCTGGGTAGCATCTATCATAATTGGTCAAACTAGTTTGCTCATGAGATGTCCAAAATATCCTCACCTCAGCGTAAACCTGTTGTGCTGGGACTAACTTGAGGAATCCAACCTCATATTATGTCTCAAGGCCCAGTTCTCAAAACAGGTTACTTGTATGGGTTAAACATACACACAGGGGTAGGCAGGGCTGTAGAAGGGATCTCCCTTGGCTTTCCCATTGGTGCCCCATGGATTGCCCTTGTTATCCCTGGTATGAGGGTTCAAGAAGCAACAGAAAGCAAGCTGAGAGGTAAGACATGTTTACTTTCTGTAGTTACTATTCCTTTCCCTTACCTTTATTACTTAAGCAGCAAATAGAAGGCTATTGAAGGGCAGAGATCATGACACGGTTGACATCGCTGTGATGCCATCAGAAGTTAAGTGGCGTGACGCCACTTCAGTCACCCGTCATGAGCACACGAGCACTGTGGCTCCTGACGAGCTGAGCTCGTCATGAGACTCGAAGGTGTTAAATCGGCACGTATTTACTTCATTTGTAGGCTTATAAAATTTAAGTGTGATTACCTAATACAAATTTTGTGTTTATTATACGTGCTGTCTAAATGTAGACTTGTACATATTTTTAATAAAAAGTGTTTAGTTTGCAAATTAAATTCGCTCCAGCACTAATGTTTAAGTGTTGCCTCTTATTAGGTTTGCCTCTGGACCCAATCAACAATTCAGTATGTCAAATGCTTCATTCCCTTTCAAAATAATGGGGTTCCTTCTCCAGAGTGTAATTTATTTTTAGCTAATATAGTGTTTTTATTTTTTCGTCCTTCTAGTAAAATTGATAAATTGGAGAGAAATATTGTCAGCCAACAAGAATTTCGAGCAGCAATTGAAAGTCGGTAAGATGCTTTTTAAATTCTGTCTTTCTGATCAAGAAACTGCTGTTTTATTTGATATTGCTAAGTGGTTGCAGGTATTGTTAGCAGACTGAACCCTCACGTTTGCTAGTTGATAAGGTATCGCAAAGGCTTTGTTGCCCTGTAGAGGCCTGCGTTTATTGTAAAATCACTGATAATACAAAAATAACAATCAGGGTCTTATTGCTGCATCATCATTCCTACAGCAAATCTGTCAGTGGTGTCCAGAAAGCTCCAAACTCTGTACACGTGCATGTATTTTTTCTACGTGTTTGTTCATGATGTATACCTAAAATAACAAAAGAGGGGCTGGAAAGTATTTGTTCACCTGAAGTGCACATTTGCTTGTATCCATGGTGTGGAACAGATAGCAAATTGCCTATATCAGTATGCTTCTAAGTGCTCGTGCAGCTGAAGTTTAAATTAGAACAGGAGCCATTTTACATAAGCACCCTGTGGTTGTATCTGGCATTTGTGCCACTCTTTGTGCAAATGCTCCTGCCAATCCTTTTGTAATGTGGATCTCATGGCTGCATATTTTGTATCCGTGCTATCCTGCGGGGCATTCTCTCATTTGCATCGGGGAGTGGCCCATGCCATGAGGGACCACCTTTGCTCCTGCACTCATGCCATGTTATAGCGCAATGACTAACATACCCCTGGGAGGCTCAATGATTGCGTCTACATCTGGAGTGTTGTCCCCTGAGGGGACTCCAGGTGAGTATGGTCCCTGTAACCCAATCCAGGAATTCCTCCACAGGTGGGTGCAGTTACATTCAGTACCCACCAAGGCAGGGTCCCTGAACTTTCTTAAAAATGTGGGTGGGTAAACTGGCTTTGATCAATAAAGCTCTGGTTGTAGTTATTTATATATGATATTTATATAGCCTGGACATACCCAAAAGTGCTAGAGTGCTTTACAGGAGAAATAATTAATTACATCAAAGTCACAGATGGTTTAAGATAAACAATATGGCTATAAGTAATTACAAAGTTGGAAATACAACAGGTAGATCATTTCATAGAACAGAATGTACAAAAGCTGTTGGAAGGTTGAGGTGGTATACAGAGTGTACAAAGGTATGTCCGTAAACAGGTTGAGGTAGTGTACAGTCTTCCAAAGGTTGAGGTACTATCGAGGTAGCAGATCACTGGCTTCTTAAGAAGGACGCAGAGTGGCTCGATGCATAGGTTGAATTGTGTTGGGGCTAGGAGGGACCCCTGGGGGACCTCATGGCCCACTGCAATTGGTAAAGAGAGATGGATATCAATTTGTATTCACTGCAACCTGCCCATGAGGAATGAAGCAAACCCTTTCAGGACCATACCACTAATGCTCATTTGATGTTTAAATATGTGTAGGAGCATGTGGTGGACGACCATGTCGAAGGCTGGTGATAGGTTGAGGAGAATCAGGAGGCAAAGGTTGCCTCTGTCTAGAATTCAAAGAGCATTGTCAACCTCCTTTAGAAGAGCGGTTTCTTTGCTGACGCCCTGATTGAAACCAGATGGAAATTTTCTAGGAAATCATTGTTTTTGATGTGGAGGGTGATTTGCTCTGCTACGCATCTTTTGATGATATTTGAGAGGAAAGGCAGGTTGGAGATTCTGCATAAATTGTTGAAGTCGTTGATGTCTGTAGAGGGTATTTTTAAGAAAGTGGTCACTTCTTTAGTTTTAAGGCAGTCAGTAATTGTTCCTTGGCTGAGAGAGTGATTAACCAGTTTTGTCCAGTGGGGAAGCATGTGACTATAGAGTTCTTTTGCAATGTCACCAGGGATTGGGTATACAAAGTGGTTTGAGTGTTTTGTTTGTATATAATTTTGATTAAGTCTTCCACTGAAACAGAACAAAATAGTTGCCAAGTTTCTTTGGATTTGCTTGCTAGCATAGAGGTAGGGTGGACTTCATGGCATACTAGCCATTGAAGTTTGGAGTCAGAGAACTGTAAATCTCCTCTGCTTTTGATGGAGGGTGTTCAAATTTGCTGGATGGGGGCACGGTGGGGTTGTTAATGGTTCTGACCAGATCAAAGATTTGCTTGTGTCGGTTCTTTGCTGAGTCTAGCAGGGACCTAAATTGTATGAATTTTCCCCAGAAGATGTGTTTTTTTGTATTGGGACCTAGCATTTCAAAGGCAGGTGAGTTTGGTGGTGGAGGGTGGCTGTATCCAATTCTTTAAGTTATTCCTTTGCTCATAAGGGGCCTTGTTGAACCATGGGGCTGACGGTTTAGGATGTTTGTTTTTGCTTTGGAGTGGAGTTGCAATGTCAAGAGCATCAGAGAGGCATGCAAAGCTGTGAGGTAGCATTGTTCATATTTGTGGAAGAGCCAATGGTGGGGGAGTATCTTTTGAACAGTGCTGCTAAGAGTAGTAATGTTGACATCTATTTTTCTGGTGTCTTGAAACCAGGTGGTTGCTTGTTTTGGTTGACCCATTACCACGGTGAGAGAGTCGTAGGGTGAAAGAAATGAGTGAGTGATTGGATCATTCTTTTGGGATTAGATCTTTTACTGAGAGCATGTTCTCTTTGGAGATTATTAGGTCTAATATTGAGCATTTAGTGTATGTGGGATTGAGCATATGTTGAATCAACTCATTGTTGAGGAGAGTGGAGGTAAAGACGTTCACTGTAGAGTCTTGGGGGATACCCCAGTGAAGGTTGAAAAACGATTGTTGTTTGTTGGGATTTATAGTCCAAACAGCACTAAAGTAACCAAATTACCATGACACACATGAGATTGGGCAATATCGAGGAAGATAGTTGAAAATAGGATTACTGGCCAAAAAAAAGCTGACCAAAAAAAATAAAACATGGCAAAGGGCTAAACAGGGTATTCCAATGTATGAGAGGTAGCATTATATAGTGGTCATAGGCTCCAGTTTAGAATTAGTAAAACTGCATAACTCAATGGGACCAAAGATAGCCCAAAACTATGAAGTTGCATTAAACAAAAAGAAAGTTCCTTAGTGGAGCATTTAAGTCCATATAAGCATTGAAGCCACTTGCTGAAGGAGGTGGAAGATGTTGACACTCTACATTATATTAGGGGGTTATGAAAATAGGGCCCCTTGCTAAACTTCACATGAACTTGCTAAACTTCACATGAACAGTAGCCCAGTCCAAAATGGCCAACGCTCGGCAGCAACTCATTTCTTTTCACACATGGTAGGACACCAGCGCTATTTCGCTAGAAGCAGCCCACCCCAATGTTAGTATTTATTCTACATCTGACAAAACTGGCAACTGGTTGTAAAATTACAAATGCAAAGAATCCAGGCCAATATAGAAAACACTTGACAAACAAGTATTAGGATCTCCCAGTAACACGCCAGAGCTCAGAATACAATGTCACAAGTCTTAGCCCATCAGAAGGCGTACTCCGGGAACCGCCATCGCAGATTCAATGGGGAAAGGGGCTCGCACAATCTCTTCCATACTTACGGCGGTCAGGCACATCCAATTAAAGGTGTACACAATGCACAAGGGGACACTGCACCAAGTACATATACAGGATCTGATGTCACAAGGATTCACTCAACAATATGAATATTAGGAATAGGAAGGGGGACTGAGCCGAGGGACTGATGAAAAACATTTTCATTGCTCAACCACTTGAAGAAATTGCATTGTTACGCAAATTAGTGTGTAAAAATGTAATGTCAGCATCTTTTCTGACTCAGATGTACATTCAGCCACATGAGAGGAAAGCCAGCACTAACTCTAGCACTGGAAATTATTGGTTAAACAACGAACAAGAGAAGTTGAAACCTCATACAGTTCTGCACACTGCTCTGACATGGAACTATGCTCATATCTGATCCATCTGTATTGGTGTCCCTAGTAAGAGACCTGTTATGGTACACAGTTACACAATAGGATCACCTAGCTTTTGTTAAAATCATTTGGGATGGGTGACTGCCGACTTCAGGAAATAATCATTACCCTTGTCAGGGTGAATCCCCCAAGTCACTGAATTAACCTACACTAAAGCCCCTGGTAGCTATGGCACAAAGCAGGCTTAACTTAGAGCAATGTGTAAAGTATTTAAGTTGAACCAAAACAGTAATAAAGTATGTAAATTGTAAAAACATTAAAAACCCAACCTGATTTAGAAAAATAAAGACACATTTAATAAATCCAACGGGGGAACCGGAGAAACGAATTTTAAAAGTTTTTAAGTAGAAGTAGGTCAAAGAAGTGCTAAGTACCAGTGATAGTCCATAATCACGGTAGACTGACACTTACATATAATTTGAGACTGACATTGAAGAAGCATTGGTCAGATACATCAAGAAGGCCTGTCCTGGTCAAAGATTTTGTTTTCCTACTTTGGGCCTGATTTAGATCTTGGCGGATGGGTTACTTTGCCACAACTGTGACGGATATTCCATCTGCCGAAATATAAATCCCATTATATCCTATGGGATTTATATTTTGGTGGATGGGATATCAGTAACCCATCCGCCAAGATCAAAATCAGGCACTTTGTCTTTTACGTCTCATTTAACCACAGGAGTACACTTCTAACGCCCCCTGGTCACCTGGACCTCTTGCAGCCTGTTGTGTCCCTGTAGCCACATGGGTGGACAGCCTTATAACACTTGGATTCCACTTCTTTGTCCTGGGTACAAGAGAAAACAGGTCCAGGTCTCTTAGATCACAGACAGCAGGTCCAGTCCTCGTTTGATCTTCAGCAGGTCATTAATGTGTTCTAAGGAGAGTGCTTTTGGAAGTCATATACAAACAAAGAAAGTAAACACGCATGCGTAATATCAATTTGCACTGGTCCGGGAGTTAGTCCTACGCCCGTCTGTTGCTTTAACCCTATCAAGCCTTGCTGAGATATTGGGTGAATAAAGGGTCGTGCCTAATCTAGAAGTATCTGGTTTTATAGAGCGCTGCTTTCGCCCATAGGCTTCAAAGCATTCTACACTTCTCATGGAACCTCCGGCGGGTGAGACAATAACCCCCGCACAGGGCCCACTCCAGAAAATGCAATGTTACCAAATTACAGCCAACACGAGTTGTAGTTCGTTGTGGTCGTTGTTGGTCGCAGTTTCATTACCGTTATATACCAACACCTTTTGTCCCCTGGGCATTACTTTATGGCCAGGGTCATACATCGTTATCATGGCATATCACCGCTCCCCAGCTCCACGATGTCGTGACGAGCTGCAGTTACGGGAAGCGGCGTCTTATACTCCCTCCACGATTTTCCCGCCATGCCCGGGCGGGTCTGCCATCTGGGGGAGGGTCAACACCCACCTGGCCCCCTATTGGCCGGATGCCTAGGCGCCATCCTGGCGCAAGTTGTTGCCGCGACGAGAGTGCCCCCTTCCAGCTTAGGGGCCTTTCTCGGCGGCTAGAACCGGATCCTTCCTGGGCGCTGGCGTCCGTTATGGCGCCGGGCCTCGAGGCCCCCTTCAGGGGCCGGCCTCTGCAATAACCCCCGCACAGGGCCCACTCCAGAAAATGCAATGTTACCAAATTACAGCCAACACGAGTTGTAGATCGTTGTGGTCGTTGTTGGCCGCAGTTTTATTACCGTTATATACCAACACATTTTGTCCCCTGGGCATTACTTTATGGCCAGGGTGATACAACGTTATCATGGCATATCATAAATCATGCGTCCTACATTGTCTGCATGTCATAAATCATTTAGCGTTATGATAAATTGGACGTCATACATGATTAGAGTTGCCTGTCATAAATCATTTGTCATCAATCATACTGTTGGTCATAAATCATTCTGTCGGTCATAAATCATTTATCTGTCATCACTTATTTGCATTTCCAGGGTCATACATCATGTGTCATAAATCATTTGTGTACCATAAATCATTTGTGTGATGGACCGCCATAATTTGGATGTCATAAATCATTTGTGCTACATTGTCATAACTCCATTATCATCCATCATTCTTGGTCATAAATCAATCACCCTGACAGTTCGTTATTCTTCTCTCTTATGTGGTCCAACTTGTTCTGTTGGTTTCCATGCTCCTTTGCGTGTGAGGGGTAGCCTCTCCCCAGAGTTAGGCCCCAACTCGCTACCTTGCTAGTCTATTTGTTGTGCCGTGCCGTCCGGCTGGGTCTGGGCTGCGAGCGCCGTCTCTGTCTGCTACCCCCTTTTGTCAGGCCTACTCACCCTGCCGTTCGGCATCCCAGTGTGAGTGGCCCTCCTTCTGGGGGAGGGTCAACCTCACCTGGCCCCCCATTGGCTGGATGCCTAGGCGCCATCCTGGCGCAAGTTGTTGCCGCGACGAGAGTGCCCCCTTCCAGCTTAGGGGCCTTTCTCGGTGGCTAGAACCGGATCCTTCCTGGGCGCTGGCATCCGTTATGGCGCCGGCCCTCGAGGCCCCCTTCAGGGGCCGGACTCTGCAACACATCATGCTGATGCTGCAGGAGATACCCACGTTTTAGACTTCCCCTGTATTTCTATAAATCTGCTTCTCCAAGTAGCTCAAGGGGGGCCTGGTTTATTAGCTGTGTTGCACTGGCAGAAAAGACTCCGTCTCCCATCCAATCCCGTTTGAAGGGGTGGACTTTGTACCGGATCTCAGCCAGCAGCCTGTATGAGTTAGAGCTAGGTTAGACTGGGGGGGGGGGGGGAGACTTCAAGGAATAGATACTTGAATGTTCACCAGTGATCAGATGAGCTGGTGAGATAATATGTCCTGTGTGTGGGGGATGAAGTAAATGCATTTTACACTAGTTGCAGCCTGTGAATTTCTCTTTTTGGAAGGATCATTAAAAGAAATACCCTTAAGACCAGTAGATGGCGCAATATCTTTTGTTTTACGCAGAGGGACATTTTTTGCCAAACTGATGCAATTGATTGGACTGTCTGGTGCAAATGTGGATTCAGATTATCAGTTCTTAATTTAGTAATCCTATCCCTAACCTAAGAAGAAAGACGACGCATGACCGTAAAAAAGTGAAAAAAAACAAGCAAACTCTTTGAATACAGTTAAAGTACAGGTTTAAAAGCCTCAAGAGCTGAGCCTGAACCCAGGTACTGGTCTGGCTTTACCATGGCAACCAATTCAGGAGTCGATCCACTCACTGACTGATCATGCGAAGAGCGTGAGAAATGGCGTAAAATGTCACCTCAAAATTCAAAAATAGTATTTATTTAGAGTGTGAGTCGAGCACATTCGTTCATTGCGTACCTTGGAATAAAATTAAACATTTCTAATCAAAAACGTAAAAAGATTTTTTAAAATTGCATTCACGAGATTACTACTACTGAGCTGAAAGGCAATTAGTTTTTATGTGTGCATTATACCAATGCTCACTAATAAAATTATTATTTAAAATCATTGTGCAACATTAGAGTATAGTAAACAAATCAATGATGCTCACGGATGCTCCCAAACTTCCATAGAAGGAATATAAGGTACATTGAAATAAATAGTTTTCCGAGGATCCCACAGTTTGGGCAAGTGCAGAGGGTAGGACTTGAGCCCAGGATTCTCGGTTCTCTGTCCCAGACGCATAGTCTTTACTTTAACCACACAAGTTCGTGTCTGACTAGTACCAGGTCTTCACTTTTTAGGTTTGATGTCCTAGGTTGACGTCTCCCGTTAGAGTAGAGAGCCATCCGGGCTCTCCCTTACATTGTTACACTTGCCCATGCATCCATACACCCCGCGGGGCAGGCTCGACCCGAGGGGATAAATAAACGTCCGGAGACCGCTCGGGGTCTTCCAGCCAGCACATAACAAACTGTGTGGCATACCTGTGTTTGAGCGCTGCTGCGGCCTACTTACACGTGGCTCTGCCATGCTACATAGGCGACGAGGCCGGTGGTGCTCCACGCGTGCCCGCCTCTAGGTCCCTGGTCGATGGAGCGCCAGCGGAGCCGACCCAAGACGCCCTGCTGCCGCCTGAAGTGCTGCTGCCCCTGTCGTCCTGCGTCGCTGGAGCCGGTCTGGGCTCGCATCCAGGCCCTGCCGCTGCTCCCGCTGACTGAAGCGAGGCGGGCCCTGCGGTCCCTGCCGCTGGTCCCTGCACCTACCTACACATCTCCGCTGTGCCTAAAGGGAGCGTGTTCAGCTGGCAGTGTGCGTGGTGGCCGCCTAGGCCCTCCCCTGCTGTGGTGCCTCGTGGGACTGCGGCCCCCCCCCCCCCCCCCCCCTCTGGGGACTGATCGTCGGTGTACTCCAGCCGGGACGTCTCCCTCGCAGTCTCCGACCCGAACTGCCAAATCTTTACCTGCACATAGCGCTGAGGCCCCTGCACAGGCCCTGGATCTCACCTAGCCCCAGGCCCCCCTGCCCCTACGGCTGCCCTTCACACTGCTTGAAGGAAAAAAGAAAAGAACAGCAAACAAAAAGCTCAAGAAGTAAGAGGGAAAGAAGGGGACACCAGCGCAAGCACAAACACATCAAGAGGGATAAGAGGGAAGATAGAACCACCCTTAGGAAGGAGGACAGTCAAAACACAGCAGAGGACCAAGCCACCTCGCCAACACTGACGGGCCTACAAGCTGGCATCTGCTAACCATGTGTGGCCACATACCAGTGTGCTCACACCCAGCGAGCTCTTCGCGCCAAGACTGCGCAATCACTCTGGCGAATAGACGCCATGAGCAACCAAGCTCCAGACGCCGCGGCGGCCCCACAAGATGGAGAGAACAATCCAGTCAGGGGTGCTAACGCACCACCCCCACAGCACAGCCACACGGCTGTTGCTCCACTTCCACCGTTCTGCGAGATGGCAGATCCCGCCACAGCGGCCCCATGATGGAAAGCGTGGGTCGGTCACCTTAATCATTATATTAAGGGCACCAGGGAAATGGATGGCACGGAGAAGCGGTCACTACTCATCCTCTACGGAGGCTGTGAGATCTACAACCTTTTTGAGACACTCCCCAACACAGGTGAAGATGATGACTACGAGGCGGCGGTCGCCGCCCTCAACAGGCATTTCGACCCCCAACTTAACCCCAACTTCGAAAAGTTTAAGTTTAGACGGGCGTCCCAGTCAGACATGGAGTCGGTTAACATGTTTTACACATGGCTGCGCCGGCTGGCCAGCACGTGCACCTTCACGGATCAGAGGGAAGAGATACAGGACCAAATAATCCTAGGATGCCGCTCCAAACTGTTGCAGAAGCTGATCCTTCGTCAATCTGGAATCTCGCTGGACGAGATAATTGTCTTGGCTCGGTCGCACGAACTGTCAGATGTTCAAGCGGCAGAAATGGAGACTGCCCTACAGACACCCGTCGCTGCACCGCATGCGCTCAGGCACATGTCCATCAAGAAAAGAAGGTCGAAGCAATCCAACGGCGCCCCAACATGACTCGCCAAGCACCAAGAATGCAGCCCGGAGGGCAATGTGGCTACTGTGGTGAGGAGCACCCAGCGACGGCTGTCTGTGGGATGAAGGGAAAGACGTGCTCGCGTTGTGGCAACATCAATCACTTCGCGAAAGTGTTCCGCAGTGGTCGGTCAAGGCACACCACGTCGAGGCCGCGGGGCATGTCGCAACGCCTTCGCCAAATCTCCATTGACGACTCGTCATCGACAAGTGAGACCCAACAGCAGGAACGCTGCCTTGCACTCGAGGACGATGACGACTATGAAGTATTTGTGGTGTCGTATGTCAGCAGGACTGGCAATCGCTGAAGGCCACCACCCATGTGCTCTATTTCAGTCCAGGCCCTCATCGACACAGGTGCCTCTGTCAATGTGATGGACTCCGAGCAATATGACTGTCTGTCGCCACGGCCCCGCTCACACCATCAAAGGCTTGGATCTACACGTACGGAGGGACGGATCCACTTCCCCTCCGAGGAGTTATTCACACCAGAGTTGCCATTGGAAAGCACACCTCCAGGTTCCAGACCAGGTTCCACATCACGGAAGGGAAGAAAGGCACGCTCAGCTGCCACACAGCTGAAGACCTGGGGCTAGTCTTCTTTGCCCACCAAATACACGACTCCCATGCCGAAGCAATCCTGAAGGAGTTCCGGGCACTGTTCACTGGACTGGGTAAACTCAAAGGGAAAAGATTCAAACTCCACATTGACCCCACGGTGAGACCGGTCGCCGGCCTAAGGCATAGGAGAGTGCCGTTTAATCTCCGCCCGCAGGTAGAGGTGGACTTGAAAAAGCTTGAGGACCTTGATGTGATCAAGAAAGTATCCGGGCTCATCCCGTGGGTGTCCCCGTTGGCCGTCGCTCCCAAACCCAAGCAGCCCAGAGCCATCCGGCTCTGTGTGGATATGCGGTTACCTAATGCGACAGTCAAGAGGGAGCGTCACATTACGCCCACCACTGACGACATTGTGGCAGACCTGAACGGGGCCAAGTGGTTCTCGAAGCTAGATCTAAATGCGGAATACCACCAGCTGGAACTTGAACCTGAGAGTAGATACATCACTACCTTCTCAACGCATGTTGGCCTCCAGAGATACAAAAGACTCAGCTTTGGGGTATCATCTGCAGCCAAAGTCTTCCAAAATGCCATCCGGGAAGCACTGTTGGGGCTGCAGGGTGTGATTAACCTCAGTGATGACATCCTGGTGTTCTCGGACACCATAGAAGTTCACCACACTCACCTCCGGGCCACCCTGAAGAAAATGGAAGAAAGCGGGCTGACTCTTCACAAGGCGAAGTGTTTGTTTTACCAAGAATCTATCGATTTCTTTGGATACACGTTCACAAGAGAAGGACTACAAGTAGACCCCAAGAAAGTTGCAGCCATCCGGGGAGCCAGCACCCCGAAAAACCCGACGAAAGTGAGAAGTTTTCTCGGCATGGCCACATACTGTGGAAGATTAATTCCGAACCTCGCAGCCCTGCCTGAATTACTCCGGGCTCTCACACGCCATGACCACAAGTGGGAGTGGACCGCAGCCGCCAATGCTGCATTTCACAACATCAAGGCAGCCCTGCTGGACAAGACAGTAATGGTCTACTCCACCCAGGGCGGCGCACTGAATTGATCGTTGACGCCAGCCTAGTCGGCGTTGGAGCAGTCCTTCTTCAAGAACATAGCCCAGAAGCTTGGAGACCGATAGCATACGCCAGCAAGGCCCTCACTGACACGGAAACAAGGTATGCCCAAATCGAGAGGGAGGCCCTAGCGATAAAATAGGCGTGTCAACATTTTCACCTGTATCTGTGTGGCCAGGAATTCCTGGTGGTAACGGACCACAAGCCCCTGCTCCCGCTCTTTGCAGAATCAACCAGACTAGCACCTCCGAGGATAGAGTGATGGGCGGTGCAGCTGCAGTCCTACAATTTCGAGGTCATCTTTCGTCCTGGGGCCCACAACTGGGCAGACTACCTCTCACACCACTCAGAAGCTATGCCGGCTTAGGAATCATCATCGGATGCATCCCAGTCCGAAGCTTTCGTGAAGATGGTCTCGCAAGGAGCGTGAACCATGGCCATGACTCTTGAGGAAATTGCCCGTGCCACCACCGAAGATGAAACACTGTCCAGAGTAAAGACGGCGCTGGTGGACAAAGGCTGGACGCATTTCATGGAAGAAGCCCGAACTCTCAGGACGGAAGTGAGCCACGCTCGCCAACAGATTTGGGAAGTGCGTCATGAGCTTAGTGTGGGAGAACAGGGAGTCATCCTGCGAGGACATGTGATCGTGATCCCGGGAAGTCTGCAGAATCGAATACTCTGGCTGGCGCATGTTGGGCACCAGGGAATGGCTGAGACAAAGGCCCGGTTAAGGAACAAAGTCTGGTTTCCGGCAATGGATTCTATGGTGGAGGAAATGGTGAGGCAGTGCCATGCCTGCACTACCATGGGGGAGACCCGATGCCAGCGCCGGTGATCACTGAAGAACCCAGTACCACCCCGTGGACTAAGGTTAGTCTAGATTTCGGAAGCTTTCTAGACGGACCCACCATGTTAGTGATGGTTGATTCTTTCTCAAAGATCCCCATAGTAGGAATAGTGGCATTGACGGCATGTACACGTGTCCAAAGAGTCCTAAACAAGACATTCGCACTCATGGGATTAACGGAAGAGGTTCGGACGGACATTGGGCCACCATTCCAAGGTCGAGAATTCCAAGAGTACCTGGACCAAAAGGCCATCCGTCACTGGAAGATACCCCACTGTGGCCTCAAGCCAATGGAGAGGTGGAGCGCCTCATGCAGACACTTAATCGAGCCCTCCGCATCGCAGTGGACCAGAGTGAGGATACGGAAGTCTCACTATATCAGTTCCTTGATGCGTACCGTCAAACGCCTCTCAGCACGACCAAGTGTGCTCCTTCGCATCTGCTCTTCCAGAGACCACCTTGTGATAGCATCCCGACAGATCCCTCGTGGGTGCCCCCGGAATAGAACAACTATGCTGTCCAAGCAAGAAGAGCCATGACAAACCAAAATGCGAGCGAAACCCGTCGAGCCAAAGAGCCACAGCTGAGAGAAGGAGATCGTGTAGTGGTCAAAGACAGGCACCCGGGCTGGAGGTTCATGACACCCTATGAGCCAGAAGAGTGGACTGTGGTGAGCATCCAAGGAACTATGGTCACCGCCCAACGTGGCCAGCAATCGGTCACGAGGAACGTGTCTCATTTCAAAAAGATCGATAGTCAAAGTTCGAGTCAAGACACTGAATACCCCGAAGACACTCCAATTCTCACCCTACCTAGCTCCTCAGGTTTGCTGTGTTCTTCACTAAGGAGATCGCCAGGGGATCGGGAAGAAGCTAGCTCTGCGAACGATCGACTCGGTCAAGATGTGCCAACGGGGTCAACACCAAGCACCTCAGCTGACGCCGTGGTCAGTTCCAGCTCGTGGAACCATAAGTAAGGTCTCCGGCCGAACCCGGTGCCTAGCCAAAGACTGTAGGACTTTGTATACACCTCACCTTGAAGTTTGGACTGCCTAAGATTCTTTCACTAAAAGAAAGGAGGGATGTAGAGAGCCATCCGGGCTCTCCCCTACATTGTTGCACTTGCCCATGCATCCAAACACCCCTCAGGGTGGGCTCCACACGAGAGGATAAATAAACGGCCGCAGACTGCTCGGGGTATTCCAGCCAGCACATAACAAACTGTGTGGCGTACCTGTGTTTGAGTGCTGCTGCGGCCTACTTACATGTGGGCCAGCCGCGCTACAGTTGGCATTTTAATTTTGTTGCTTCTGATGAGCTGAAGTGGTTTCATCATCTGTCAGGGCTGGGCTATAGATCGGACGGTGAGGGATTACGCCAGTTGCTGCTTAGCTGACTCGACCTCTCCCAGTGGTCAGATGTGGCATCTGTTGATATGTGTGGGTGAATAGGTCGAGGGCCTAGACTATTCGCTGTTTTTCTGCTCCGCCTGAGCAATACGAATCACATTCGTGAGAGTCTGCCTGAAATGTTCCACTTCCCAGGTGGCGTGTGGCCATTGTAGAATCACCTTTGATGATTTATTTCTCATGACTGCAGGAAGTCTGCAACTTCTTGCCCTTGCAAATTGACGGTCTGGAGTTTCTGAATAATGCCATGGTGGTCATTACTTTTTCCAATGTCAGAATCAAATTGTCAGCCATTCCTTTGTATATACCAGTGATATAGACCGAACGTGTTTTAAAATGAGCGATCATGTTCCAAAATCATTGGTAGAAAAACCTGCATATTCATGTAAAGGTCCCTTTAAAAATTATATACAATTTTCCCCATTTTTGCTGGCCCAGTTTGCCGAAAAATGCTTTGTCAACTACATTATCTGAAATGTGGCACCGTAATACCTAAAGAACATATAGTTAAGTGAAAGTGAGACTTTAAAAAAATGCCTTTATGGTGATTGGTCCCATTCTGACCCTGCTGTGAGGGGAAAGATTCCTCTCACATGAGTGCCAGCGTTGATAATTAAGTTCTGGTGCTGAGCACCAGAAACCACAGGCTCAAATTAAGCACTGCTATGACCCATGTGAAGGCATCCCTCTTGGGATTACATTAATTCCTTTTGCACTTTAGAAAGATATTTAAGGTCTGTCACACATCATGCATCCATCTTGAGGCAGTTTCCCCTAGTAGCTTCAAGGCTCCCAGCTGAATCACCTGCAAGTCTAGCTGCTAGCAGCAGTCAGTGTCTGCACCTCGTTTGATTTCTTCCAGTGACATTGGTAATGGGTGATATCTCTTGATTGACAGCAATAAATACTCTTCTGAGTCTTATCTTCCTGTTTGGATTGGCGGCTTAAGTGTGTCTCGACAAACAATCTTCCCCGTTGTGAGAGCCAGGTGAGCCCACAATTGAGAACAAATATTCCTGCAACTGCAAAATCTAGTTCTCTGTCCTTGGTGGGGGTTTGGATCCCGACACTTATAAGATACATTGGGGTGTATGGTTGCTGCATGATGGGTGACTATAGAGGTTTAGGGGAAAGTGTCACCATCTCCAATGGACTGCAGTTGTTTCCATTTTAATTCTGCTGCTAAGTGAGGACTGAGTTGGTATATGCGACAGGTGCCCGCTCTCTACAGGGCTGTTTTGGGGATAATACTAACCCTAGCCAGTGCTTGAAATGGAAAAATAGAAGTACAGGTACTCTGTAACCGAGTACCTGCTTGTTTCTGAGAAGTGCAGGTACTCTCCAATTAAACATATTACGTCTCTCTTGAGAAGTGCTGGTACTCTCCCTCTCAAAATTAAAAAGTGCTGGTACTCCGTACCGGACAGTACCGGCCCATTTACAGCACTGCCCCTAGCCCAGTGAGACTGCCAGCTTGAAGTGCTTGGCCGGGTCGATGTATGATTGAGTCCTATTTGCAGATAACACATCCCAGGTTCAAGCCATAGATGTCTTTGTAAGTTCTCTCATTGGTCTCATTAAGGAATGGTAAATCTCCCACAACATGTGGCAATTCTCGGTGAGCCGACTTGATGTCTTCCACTTTGATCTGGAGCAACTCCGTCTGTCAAAGAAGCTGATCTCTTGCTTCTGGAATTCACATATTTTTCTGTAGAGGGCGAAACTTGCAGTCATGTGTGGTGTTCTTTCATACCGAGGGCAAAGAGCAAAATTTCATAACTATCAGTGATGACACTTGCTATGCCAGAGAGGTCCTCCTGGATTGTATTCTGTAAGACCTCAGCTGTGCTGAATACCCCAAAATTTAGCCTTTTGTACCGGGTGAGTGGAAAATGTGATGTGCCTCGCTCGATGATGCTTAAGTGCTACCGACTGGATGGAATGGTCAATGCGAAGTCTTACATTTTCGTCTTTTCAGTATCTAATTCTGTGAAATAGTTCTTCACATTGATTGAGTAGGTTGTCTAGCCCCATGGTCTGTGCACAGTATGTGAACTCGATGAGGTGTAGTGTGTCTGCGGTCTCCAGCTTATGAGCATTCCAGTGCTTCCCTGTGTGATGTATACTGTGTCCATGACTCACGTGTGTCTATGTAGAAGTGCTTGGTCATGAATCCCTCCATGAGTAGCAGCAGGTTTGGATGTTTTTATGAGTGGATCTGAGTGCTTAATTTGTAAAGAAATAAGTGCCAGGGCTCTCGTCAGGAGGCCACTGCAGCATGTACCACACATTGCCTTTGCCAGCACTGCCAATCACAGCACCAACACAGCTAGTAACCATTCCCTCTTCCAAGTGTGCCAATTCAGGCTATTTCAGGTCCCCAAAGCTATAAGAATGGCTTGGGCAGCAGGAGACAGTCCTTTTTAATGTTTATTAAATGTATAATTAACTGTTGTTGTGGTCTTGTGTAAATTCCTCAGTCAGTGCCATCTTGTCGTGGGCGCTCACAAGTGTCGGTGTTGACAATTATGTGGCAGTGCAGAGCACCAGAAACCACTGGATCCTCAGTTTGGTGGGGTTCAGAAATGTAGAGTCAAAGGTCATCTTTGACATGACTTTTGTGGACACACCAGTGTTGATTTTTATATTATAACCTGGCATTTCAGTAGGGTGAATGTGTTTATGTATTGCTATTTGATAGTGTGCACTATGTGTATGGCCCATTCCCTTTCCTACTACCTCTGGAGTGTCAGATGGGGGCAGCACCACGACCGTAATAGTGTTTTCCTGCTAGGTTTTGGTTGATGTGAGGATCAGCAGACTTCATCAAAGTGGTTAATTTTTCTGAACGCAGAGCACTTCTGTAGCAGTGCCTACAGGGGCGGTTTGAGAAGTGACATAGAGTTGCCTTGGGTCAGCTGGCGGACTCGGTTATTTGGTTCACCGGCTCTATCTTGACAGGTTTGTGGAGCCCAGTTTCCATATGCAAAGCACTTGCCTTTGCGAGTTCTTTTGAGTGTCCCAATGGCAAAATGTTCGATAATGACTTGCCTGGCTTCTGAAGTATCTGTTCTTTTAACTTTGAATTAGCACACCAGTGGATGCATTGGGCCCTGATCTCCTCCACCTTATCACCCAACCCGCACAAGCTTGCAAGCTTTTGAGCCTGACGTAGAATGTGTCTATCAACTCTTTTGGACCTTGCTGGGCCTGACACAGCAGGAATCTTTTTTAGTAAGGGTCCATCATTGGTGCAAAATATTTATTATGAGCTGTGACCATTGTGGTCCCACTTCGTCCAGGTTGCAGGATAGTTTAAAGATGCCTGTCCCGTCGAGGTGGCGGAATAGGGGTCACTTCCTATAGTCAAATACACCTGAGACAGTGAAATACATATCCAATCTTTCCACCCACAGTTTCCATTTGCAGGCCTGTGCCAATGGGATCCCTGAGGTCACCAATTGGCTGATGAGTGGTATTGATGACATGGCTCTTAGTTTGTGTCCTGTGGCCTGTGCACAGTGAGTGTGAAGAGACAGTCAGGGCAGGAGACTGTGTGGGCTGTGTCGTTGATGGAAACACATATTGTCAGATTTCCTCTTTCCCTCTTTGTTTTATTTGGTTTTAGTTGCCTGAGTGGTGTGTGTGCCGAAGCTGTGATGTCCTCCACGGCTGGAGATGCGACAATGACACCACCTACCGCTGTGCTATTACTTAAAGTGGGATATGATGGCCATCGAGTTGGTCCTTGTGGTGTTGATGGGTAGCGCTGTTGGCAAGCTCTCTGCCTGAGCTCTCTTTATGTTGAGCCGCACCAGTGCCAACAGTACGCGGCTCTGTGCTGACAGAGCTTCAGGCTGTTGATACAAGATGAATTGCTGCTGTGACGTGACCGGTGCCAAGGGCGCAGGGGTCCCTCTGTTGGGCTGATTCCAGAGAACAGGGCTTCCTGCTCATCGCCAATGAGATGTTATATGTCTGGAAGTCCTAAGTGAAGTAAGAGAGAAACAGGTTTAGTATACCCTACTGACCAGGAGACCCAGTGCATAAAGTTTGCAAGCTTTTTATTTTTTTCCTACGTCACACCTGGAATCAAACATTAACTTCATAATGTCAGAATGCCAACCCAATCAAACTACTAAACCTCCCTTCACAAGTGCTGTGGATGCACAACATTAGTGAGACATCGCCTGCAGACTTTAGTTTTAACGCAAATGATAATACTTTGTGCAGCGTTGGATTTCAAGAGCTAAAGTGTTACAATGTGCTAACTAACGCTGACTTGTAATTTATACAAAACACATTATATAACAACCAGGCACTATATAAGAAACCTTTTGAGAACAAGTTAGGCAAATTTAACACAATTCAATCTCAAGAGAATGATCATTTACAACATTTGGAAATAAAAAAAGATCAGCAAGCTTCATAAACTATATATCTGTGTTACCCTCTTTAGGACTAGGAGACAGAGTTACGAATCCATTTAGCAGTAAAAATAAATACTGCATTTGGCTAAACCACTGGTTTTTTTTACTGCTAAAAACGTTTTCACTAAGTACTATGCCCATTTTGCTATTCAGTAAACGCTTAATAAATCGATTTCAAATTTTGAAAGGGACATGTTTAGGGCATCACTTCTAAATTGAAATTCCTTTAAGGAAAATGGGCTGCATTTAAACAAATGTATTTAAAAAGTGTTAAACATGGTATGCTTGGTGTGGGTCCCTACTAACGTTTTGCCTTCAAACCCTCCTGTTTTATTTACTTTCTTTTTGCTGACTTTAGGACTCTGTGCACTTTACCACTTCTAACCAGTGCTAAAGTGCTTGTGCACACTCTCTTTAAAACACAACAGGATTGGCTTATACCCAACTGACGTATTTCAGTTATTTTTAAGTCCCTAGTAAAGTGGCCCTATCTGTGCCCAGGGCCTTCAAATTAAATGCTCCTAATGGGCCTGCAGCACTGCTTGTGCCACCTACTTACGTATCACTTTAAACATGTCTCAGGCCTGCCATTGCAGCCTGTGTTGATAGTTTTAGATTGCCATTTCGACATGACAAAACAAACATTTTGTTGGGCCCAAACCTTGCTTTTTAAGACATATGAGTCACCCCTAAGGTAAGCCCTGAGAGCCCAAAGGGCAAAGTGCAGTGTAATTGAAAAGTTGGACATGCACTTCTTAGTTTCACATGTCCTGGTAGAGAAAAATCTTACATTAATTTTTCACTACTGCAAGGCATACTATCTCACAGGATAACATTGGTGTTACCTTATTACATTTAAAAAGTGATCATTTCCAAATGGGAGCAGTTAAGCAGTTCACGAATTGGTGTCTTTGGAATTGCAAATGAAAAATCCTCTCTCACAGTGAAATCGAATTTTGAATTACAATTTTGAAAATGGAGCTTTTAGAAAGTTGGTATTTTCTTGTCATAGCCATTTACTGTGTGCAGTCTGTCCCTGGGTCACATGACTGGATATGCTGACAGTTGGGCTTTCGGTATTCCTCCTAGACAGCCGCATATAGTTGAGAGATTGGGTGTGCCTGGATGGGCCTTCACAAGCAGGATGGAAGGGTGGAGCTGAGTACAGACGTACTTACACTTGAATAGGCTGTGTTCTGCCGCCACACAATGAGCTGCATAACCACTGTAGTTAGTCTGGAGCCAGGACAGGGAAGGCGGGAAGCCTGTGGACTTCAAAGAGAAACCTCTAGTAGCTTCTCCCACTTCAGAGTAAGGCCCAGGTATAAAATTTGGACTCCACACACTAACTTTCATTACACTTCTGGACCTGTAAATACTGTATACGGACGGACAACCGTGCTGCTGAAAGGACCGCCACTGTGCTGGACTGCGGCTCTGAAGGACTGCTGCCCTGCTGTGCTGACCTACTGCCTGCTGCCCTCTTGCCTGAGTGAGAAGGACTGCAACTGCATGTGTAGAGCCCAGGACCCCAGAGATACTGCAAGGGCTACTTGGGTGGCTTCCTGATAAGACCCTCAGGGACAGAAGGCTCCAACAACCTTAAACCCAGCACCTAGACTCTGCCATCTGAGAGTCCTACCCTGCCAAGTGGTGTCACCACAGGCTTGGACCCTTGGAAGTGGGCCTGAAGGTGCGTTGCCAGCCCATCAGTGGATCCAGCAGAACTGACGCATCGCCTCCTTTTGCGTGGCGCAAATCCAAGCAGAAAAGAGGTATTGCCTCTGCTTCAAGGATTCTCGTAGCCTCAGTACTCAGCATCGACCTTGCAGCCCGCATTGGAACCGCCGCTGTGCAAAGCTTCACCATTGCAAGCCCTCGCATCACAAATCTCTTGCTAGCCTCAACGACGATGCAGGTTCTTGCATCACAGCCTCACAGCTCTCTGGAACTGACGCATCACCTTGACTATGCAAAGCATCCTTGACGCCAGACTTCACATTGCAAGCACTCATTGACGGGATCCTCCGTGCCGACAAAGGCCCTCCTATCACAGCTCTGCAACACCCTGGAACCTATCCATCGCCTCGGCTGTGCGACACATCCTCAGCACAGGACCTCGCAACACTCTGCAACCAAGACTTAAGGTGCTCTTGTTCAATGGCCTACCTGAGTCCCTGGAGCCAACCCGTGCTCCATCACAGTCAGCCTCAACTTGTGACCTTGTCCGGGTCCGGCGCAACCAGTTATCCACAATTGCCGCTTTGTGCAAACTTTGTGGCCATCTTTAAATGGATTAGGGTACACTTGGCTATATGTAAAGGTTGCTGATCATCTGGTGGTAGCTTTAAATGGAATAAACATTCATCAACAGAGAGTCTTTTTTCCCCTACTTAGCAGAGGGGCATTCATATACTGATGGCACAACTAAAACCAGCCAATGCATATACAACGATGCATCAGGACATGACACTCAAGCTATTTTGTTATTTTTCCCATGGGTCATGTTTCCCATGCCATGCTACCAGAAAGCAATTTGCAGCCTCTTGTGAGATGAAAAGATCCCCATTGGTACATTTTACAATGACTTGCAAGTGAATCAAGGTTAAAACTTAAGCATGTACTGGTAATATGTTTTCCAAAGCATTATTCATGCATATAGAATTCAGAGAGAGAAATTGTGAAACGTCTTACATGCTTGCCTACCGAATATTGAATTGAGTGTTCTAATAATCTTTTAAATATTCTTATGTTCTATTTATTCTGTAAATGAGATGAACAGATTGATGGGATGCATTGGGAAGCCAGGAAAGATCAGAGCGTTCAGTGGCTTAGATAGCAGAGCGCAGGTCATCCCTAGGTTCCTGTTTTAAATCTGTGTGGAAGGACTTTACTATCCACAAAATATCATCGCACAGCAATGCAGCTACTGCCATCGAAATGGAGCAGCATGTTCATTCTCTTGCAGTACAGCGACAAAAACCCTCGTTCAGCCCCACTCGCTCACAGGTTTAGTTTCCATCTTTCGTGCCGTGGCACTTTTTCTTTTAACTTTTCTCTTATTTGCTTTCAAATATAAAGGTCTTTCTGCATCAGCGTTGGTTGTGCTTGTGGGCTGCAAGTGGAGTGGACTTTGCAACTCTCTGCACACTTCTAGTCTGCTTAGGGTTCACAATGGCTTGGCCCACGGTAAACGTGCATCGAGTGTGTTGCAACAACAGTATTTAAATACCTAAATGTCTAGACATGTGATTGTCACAGGCAAGCACCGACGGAGTCAGAAATTCAAACAGGAATCACATTTTCAAGGTAGCGCTGTGCTTCTAAGCTCCTCTTCTGAATGGGTGTGCAATCCTCACAGGTGGTTTTGAGGATTTCGAGCGGCAAGTAGCAAATAAGGTCCTTCGATAAGTCATAAAAACAAGCATTTATTTTAATTCCGTTACTACTCATGTAACATACTTAAGTTTCAAATTGTTAACTTAAGATATATATCGCCCTGTAGTACAGCTTTTGCCATTCTCCTGCAGAATGTGGGTTTAAGGCCCTCAGACTTTGTTCTATTCCTTTGATAATTTAGGAAGGATTAACCAGCATGTATAGGAGCACTATTTGTTTTAAAGATACTGATTTTGTTTCCTCTGATAGGCCCACAGATGTTGAAAATGTATTTCCATAAATGTATATGTGTCTACAATTCATTTTACTGACGGCTGCCTTGGGGCGCATCAGATACCTGATGGACAGCAGTGCCTTTGGTATTCACCAGGATCTTTTATTGTCACTCACAACGTTACAGGCCCCCTGCTCTCCAATCTTGAGTGCTACAAACAAATGTTAACTCTTCTGCTGCGTATAACTTTCCTGCAACCTTACTGAAGCTAAAGGGATTGTTTGCCCATGTCAGGTGAACTCCACCTCCAATCACTGTGATTTTCTTATCAGGTTAGGATCGCCCACATCAACAACAAAATAAAACATTGCAGCTCTTATAAAGTTTAAAGTGAATGCTTCATATATTAGTGTGGCATACATTGTGTTTTCATTTTGTGGGCAGCTCCACACAGTTAGTATTAATGTTGCTCTTTATGCCCTGACAACCCTTTATCAAAGACAGAGCAACATATTTAAAGGGCTAGATGTAGGTAATCACAATTTACCGATTCTTAAATACCGAATTTTACCGCTTCGGTATTTAAGAATCGGTAAAAGTGATGTAGGTAATAAATCGGTAAAAGTTACAGATTCAGTAATATTCCTTATTAATGAGGAATCACCTTCCCATTCATTCCTATGGGCCTGGAGGCCCATAGGAATGAATGGGAAGCTATTCACTATTACCGATTCGGTACATACTGAATCGGTAATAGGGGGAGCATATTCATGGGTGGCAGGGTGTCACATTGACACCCTGTTGCACCCCTGAATCGTGTATGTGTGAACATGTGGTGCACATACATGCCCTAAGGGCCACATGGCACTGAGAAAAAATCAAAACAATGCTTTATGTAAGGTATTCAGTATTTACCACCAACCTGTAGTTGGTGGTAAATAACGAATCCTTAAAGCTAACATGCACTCACTTGAGTGCCTCCTACATAGCTTTTAAGGATTCAATATTTTACCGATTCCTTAAAATAAGGAATCAGTAAATTACTGAATCCTTAAAACCTGCCTCCTACATTAGAAAAGGCTAAATACCGGTCGGTTACAGGATAATTACCGATTTTCGGCCGTTACCGACCGGTATTTAGGTACCTACATCTAGCCCTTAATGTTTTGCTGCCAAGGAAACCCAGGCAGCTGTACATTATATAGCTGCCTTCACCAACTCTGTCTTTGCATGGTATAGCCTATTATTACTTTGGTGCCTGTTACCTTAGCCTCATGTGGCAGGTGTCACCCTATTTTCAGTCACATTCTCCTTTAGGACGAATAAAACACTTCCATTGTTTCAATGGGTTGGTCTTTTTTTCACACTTATATCCCCCTCAAAAATAGCTCTTTCGCATTGACATTTATCGGATCGCTCTCTTAAACATCTGACTTCATCCTCATTAAGTAGTCAACAGTTGATAGGTAAGCATTTCAGCCCAGACTGTCCCTTCATTAATTGCTAGGCATACAGATGAATAGGAATCTAGTCACCTCCCGGTCACTGGAGCACCTGGCTTTCATTTTCAAAGAAAATATCTTTTGAGGGCCAGTCTACTTTTAAGTGCTCTGCTGCTTTTGTTGACGAGGGTAAGATCATGTGAGCTTATACCAGGTTTACAGTGGTCGCGAGTGCACCTCGCACAGAGCAGGTAAAACATGTGCACCAGTCATACTAGTTTCCTGGACCGGCTTTAGCGCTGGTCGCACGTGGTGCGACAGTCTATTTTTGGCGCCCGACCATGACCTTCTTCTTCATGAATTCCCTCACTCCCACTCTCCAGCAGTACACCTCTTCTGTACACAGCATCTCTCTGACAAACATTTAATTTTTTTCTAGCCCTACTCACAGTTCACTCACATTCAGTTCCGTGATTTGCATGGTACAGGTTGTTTGCAGCAGGCACATTAACAATCCACGCTATTTTATAATGAGCCAAGACTGCCACAAGACAAAATTCATATCTCTCACCAGTACGGACATTTAATCACCAAGTTATCTTGCCATTTTTATTGTTGCCTGAAAAGTACTGGATGCACAAGAAAGTTCACCTGCTTTTAAACCAAAAGTTATTTTTAGGCATAGCGCCCCCCACCAAAATCAGAGCCAGGTGCAGCTGTACCAGCGGTGTAACACAGGCTCCCGCAGCCACCGTGGTGCGGGGGAGGGGGTGGCAAGTTTCAGGGGGCACCCTCGGCACAGCACTCTGCCTGGAGAACTCCTTACTGAGTCCGGAGAGGGCCCCTCCATGTACCTTGCAGTGGGGACCTCTCAAGTTTCGTTTTCCAGTCAACTGCACCGGTCGCTCCACCCTAAACCTGGCCCTGCTAGTTTCCCACGAAGAACAAGCATAGCCAGGCCAGCAGCACTGCAAACGTCTTTCTCACAGAGATAAGCCATATCATGGAAAGCTGCCCTGCAAACGGTGCTCACACACAGAAAGCAGCAGCAACATTGTATTTGGAGGCATATTTGAAAGGCTTGTGTCGCCTCTCAATTCGTCAAAGACACCAGTACATTTAAGAGCTATTATTATCTGCTGAAAGAGTAAATGCTTTGATATCACTGCTTTCTGTTAAAGGAAAGTGACCCAGGTGCTGAGAAATATCTGGCCTCATGTTCACTTACAGAGAGAGTCGGGGTACCAGTGACTAGGGAGTACAGTTTGTGGTGACTTTCCACTTACCCTGGCTCGGTAGAACATTTTATGTATTGTTTTACTGCAAGTTTTAAATGGGGGAATCATGTGCATTGTTGCTATCAGAAGCCTTAGCCTGTAGGATTGCTTTAACCTGTCTATATGCATTCAAGCTCTCACTCACTCTTTCATCTAGCCTCTCATCCATTATTCACTCCTTATTCATTCATGCATGCACTCATCTAGTCTGCTATGCAGCCACTTATTCATTCATCCATCAGTGCACTTCCTCATCCCTACAAATGTTGTCTCACTCCCATATTCACCTAATCATCCGCCACAGACACAAATTCTCCAATCAATGAACATGTACTTTGACTTTTAAAAACTGCCAGGCCCATTGACTTTGGCAGTGCCTGTTTTCTCAGTGTCCTCACCAATATGTTACTCCACTGGAGTTACAGCAAATTTTTGTGTCACCAGCAGAGAACACGACTCTTCTATGCAGTGTGTGCCCCAAAGTGAACCGCCACCCATGATCGAGTGGATTGTGAGATGGCTGGCAGTGGGTGGGAGCTGATTCTGGGGTCAGAAGCACAGGCCTTTGCACCTTCATCCCTGGTAGGGAAGCAGCCTACTTGTCCCCACTGTGAATCCTCCCCTTATCCTCATAAATGGAGTACTTACCCCTCTACATAAGTACTGTGCACATGTTTGAGAGAGTGTGTGTGTTTCTCTGTTAGTGCCTCTGTGTGTGTTTGTATAATGCTGTCATGTGTTGTATGGATGTGCAATGTGAAATGGCTGCTTTGGGGTACTTTGTGAAGGTTGCATAAAATGGTGACTCTCTTTAGTCCGTCTTTGTCCCTCTTTTGTGCGTGACAACCTTCAAGTGGCTGTGCCTGCGGCTGTGCCCTAAAGGCCCCATTGATAACTGGTGCACTGCGGAAATGTGCAATCCCATTCTACCAGTTAAAACGCTTGCCCTGCAACAGAACCTGAACCCTTTATGTCATGCCTGTAATTTCATAGTACCCAAGTGCCCTGGGCTAGAAGAGTTTGGCATCTCACAACCCAACACATATAGCTGGACCTTTGGTGCCAGTCGCTTCTATACTTGCTGATGCCTAGAAGAAAACCTTTCACGATACCCTCACAACAAACCAGAATTACTCTGGCTAGAGACGGTCGAGGATAGGTAATATATGGAAATCCTAGTTTCCTCCTCTGTTTCCATCTCCCTTTAAAGTTGTTGCTGAACTTTGCAGTATAGACCCTCTGTAGAAACTATGCTCCCAAAAAAAAGAATAAATTTGCCTTAGAACTAGCCCTGGGTGAAATTTAAATTATGCTGGTGTAATTGTGAATTTCCCAAAACTGTGCCATTACATCATGTCACGTAAATAGGCCACGATTCACTGCAAAATTATAGTGCAGGGCCTCAGGAACAATCTGAACATCCAGAGTGGCTGCTGACAGCCAACGCATTTCGTCCATAACTATAGACTTCTTCAGGACACATTTGGTCCAATGATCACAAACTTCCAATTATGGCTATCCTTCAATCCCCACTCTCAGCAGTATAGAATATGGGATACTGGCAATTTGAGCTAATCCACCCTTATTTGGTACCCAATTCTAATGTATTGTTTTGTCCAATCCTCCATAAAGGATCTATCACTCAACATCTGTGGACCACCATGCAAAGTTTACTACATGAGTGGTATGGTCAAAATGCCCCGAGATGACACTCTGATTGGTGTCGAATGCTGCATGAAGGGGTTCCCTTCACCTCCCATGAAGCAAAACATTAGAATTGAGTACCAAATACGGGGTAGATTTGCTCAAATCACCCGTATGCCATATTCTATACTACTGTGAGCGGGGATTGAAGGATAAACCATCTTTGGAAGGGTGTGATCATTGGAACTAATGTGCCCTGAAGAAGTCCATTGTTATGGACGAAACATATTGGCTGTCTTCGCTGTAACATTTGATACGCTTAAGAAAGAAAAATAAAACGAAGAATTAACAATGCTTTGAACTTGAAATTGGGACTTTCTTCATGTTAAAATTGATTGTGATGCACTTCTAGTTTAGATACTATGGGGCACATTAGGAAAGTCCGCCCGCCATCCCGTCGTACAGAGGGACCGCCCGCCATAAGGGCGGGGGTCCCGTGGCTGCCATTAGGATGCGCCCGCCACAGTGACGGGCGCATCCTGCATCCCTAACATTGTGGCGGGCGGTGCACTCACCACCGCCCGCCACAATGTTAGGGAGGCATGTTGTGCACTTCCATGCTGTGCATGGAAGTGCAAGGGGGTACCATGGGTACCCCCCATATGCACCCCCACCCCCGGAGTCCTTGGGGACCCACAATGGGTCCCCCTAGCAGACTCTGAATGACTTTCTGTGGCGGCAACGAAAGGCATTCCTAAATGCACATTGTAATTTCAGACACCGCCACCATATTGCAGCCTTTTCGGCCCGGGTCACAAGTCCACCGGGGCGGAAATGCAGCGGACGGTCTTTCCGTCCGCGGCGGACCCCCCAGCCATAATAATATGGATTAGGGTCTTTTCTACACGGATGGCGGATTGCCCCCGCCGGGCCGACGGTGACCTCTGCCGGCCCGGCGGGGGCAATCGCCCGCCATCCTAATGGGCCCCTATATGTCTTTGACCTAAAGGATGCATCTTGGCAGCAGGTGCCTGTAGTGAGTGCACACAGATAGAAACTGAATTGTGGAAACCTACTTACACTGGACCACATTAAAGGTGCGGTTCCGTATGGTCCGCTGCCTTGTTTCTTTGGTGTACTATTCCATGGTGGCTGATTTTCGAAGAAATTGTGATTTTTGTGCTAGTTTTTTTGCGTGTAATGTGTACGTGTGTCAAAAATGGACGCAAGGATGCATTTCGCTCTAGAGTAAAGCACTAATTGACAGATTTACTTTTAGGGTAATTACACGTAATTTTGCGGAATTTTCCTGAAATTTCTCGTATTTACGCGAAAGCATATTATATTAATTTCACACACCACTACTTGGGGCTGGAATTTCTGTGGAATCAACTTAGACCAAGGAGCTGCAAAAATGAAGGAAATGGATACCTGAACTTTATTCGTGAAATCTTTCTCTAGGTGTCAAGCCTCTGAAAGCACATATATTGCTTTTCTGTATTGCTAAGACTCCTGTCCTCAGGTGTGCGGCCTTTTGTAGCCTGTTTGGCAAGACGTGAGTCCAAGTTCCGGGGGGAGGAGGCCCCACCTCCAAAGCACTCCATGACAATGGTTATGAACAGGGTTGCAGTGTCAGTAGCAGAGACGAGAGTACACAGGTATATGTAGTCTAGAAGAGACGAGGGTCCATCATGGAGAATTTAACACACGGTAGTGACAAATGAAGGATGGGGCGGGAGAAATATCAGAGTGCAAGTGTGAGTTCTGAAGAAGCGGGCCATGAAATAAGATTCATCAAGAACATCAGAACGAAGTTCTTCCTCAGATAAGGGTTAGGGATGATTGGCACCACCTGCCAAGAGAGTGGCTGGGGCAAAGTCAGTAACAGAATGTAAACAGTCCCGAGCAAGACACAGGATCAAAGCACTAGAGAAAAGGCAGATCTGCTCATAGCATGGAGACTGTGCTATTGCATGAGGAAGGACAGACTAGAAGGACCCTAAAGTCCTTTTATAAGAAAGCTGCATGAGACAAATGTTCCATGTACCATCCGTAAAATGCATATCCCCACCCCACCACCACGCAGGCCTCACAGAAGTCAACTGCTTCGTATGCATGGGGAGATAAAAACTGAATGCTGCCTCGCTCGTTAGTATTTCTAAAGTCATTCTGATTTATGTCAGCATTTGCAGGATTATGTTATTGTTGGGCTTGACAGATGAACCACTCAGTACAACTGATGAATAAACACCGCCTTGTATTCAAATACTCGTATGCTAAATGTCCTCTGAGATTCTATGCAGGAGAATTAAGACAGATTTTAGGGGGGGCCTTGGAAGGCAACGTTTTTCTACGTTTCTTTTCACGTTCGACGGCCTTGTTGAAATACCCCTGGGAGTTAACTTGTTTAAGCGCTACAGTGTTTTTAGTGTAATGAATAACTTTTGATTGAGGGACAATCGCTGGCGGGCCCCAGTGCCGGCATCTCGGTTTCTGTGACCCACCCTCGCACAGGGCCGCGATTCTGTGCTAGAATGTCTTTCTTTGGGAAACCCGCAGCCATCCAAACCCTGATTAACCTCTGATATTCACCAGGCGCTCTTGATCTACAGGAGCACGGCGGCGACAAAGAGTTAATGGCAGCCATATGCCTGGGGCATTGTGGGTACCGCTGACCCGAACGTGAACTCTGTGATTGACGGCTGCGGCCTGTTTGTTTCAGGTTTGGCTTGGAGATTACCGAGGAAGAGTTTGAGCTGCTGCTTGACAGGATCCCGCTTGATGAAGATGGAAATGTCAGATACCCTCAGTTCATGGCCATGTTCGACTCCCGGTAGGCAGTTTTGTTCTTTTCATTTGCACTAAGTGTAACATGTCGTTTTAAAGTGTAATTAAGATGTATAGATGTATCTATGTATGTGCACCTGTTGAAGAAGATGAAAAATATCCTTGTATTCCATGTGCGGTCCAGGCCTCACTCTGGCGACAATATTGGACCGATTAAAACCTGGTGGGCAATGAAAATCCGACAATTTCTGGAATACATTTTAAGGATGGAGTGAATTCCACTTGCTGAATTTCCTGTATCATAAAACACCCGTCATAGAGGAAATTCAGCAGGTGAATTTGTCTTCATATTTAGAGTTTTCTTTAAAAAAGTAAAAACATGTCAGTTACCAACAAACTTTAAATCTGGCTCGATAGTTAGGCACACAATCATAAACAATAATGAATCCTAGGGGAATGAGGGTGCAAAAGGATATCTTGGGGTTTAAAAGGCCGCTACTAGAAGGCCTTGAAGCTTGCTTATGCCTCCAGTTAAGGTTGTTTACTAGCAGTACTCGCACCTCGGGCCTACATGCAGGAGCATCAGAATATGATAGTGCACAGAAGACACCCTGACACAGTCAGTACACAAAAGGCACGCTGATGCATGACACTGCATATAGGGGCACATTACACAGAGGGACACACCAAGCACAACTCCAACTCACACAAATGGACTTTACAAGTTTGTAGGGAACTGAAAATCCTTAAATTGCTGGAGGAAATAGGGGCGTAGCTTCCCTTGGTGCAACAGGTGCAGTGCACCGCGGCCCAGAGGCCCGAGAGGCCCACTGAACCTTCATCATTGCTGTATTTTATAATACAAACAGCAGCCAGAGGGTTCAGGTCCATACTTGCACTTGGGCCCAGGGCACACTGGCTACGGTACTGGAAGGACATGATAAATATGAAATATAATTCACCGACTGAACCGACTCCACCATCGAGATACTATTGTGGAGCAAATTCAGACAGGGGGTTTTACTCCGCTTTTAGAGTTTCTTCCAGAAATTGGAGGATTTTCAGTTCCTTCCACAATCCAAATGAGTCTATAATTCTGCACAAAACATAGGCTACGCAGGAATGTGGGTATTTTCCAAGTATAATGAGTTGTACTCTATAAATTGTATTTTGTAATATGCTATAGTATATCAGAAGACTTGCAGGATTCAAAGACTTTGTAAATACTTGAATTTAGCACATATTTTGTTTTTTTTGTGCAGCCAAATATTATAATATTCGTTTAGAAAAACACATTCAATTCCTCCCTGGCGAGGAACATGGCGGCCGTGTGCTAGATGGCCGTGGGCGCCATTAGGGTAAATAGTTTCGGAACCGTGCCAGGAGAGCAGCCATGACAACAACGCGAAAACAAAGTACAGGAAGAATGCTGGAGGTTCGGTCCTCTCCATAGGTGGCAGGAGGGAGGACAGCACAGAGCCGGCCACTGCACTGCAGGACCTCGGGGTTGCAGTGCAAGGAGGTGGATGTGGAGCTCCGACGTTGCAGGGAAGCTGACGCCAGGGCTGGGGGCAGAGCTTCTCGAGGCAGCAGATGGAGACCGAACAGCCCCTGTGGGAGCTCTGAAGCAGAGAGAGCCGGGCGAGAGAGTGAGCTACTCAAGGGATGTGAGGTTAGGAGGTTCCACCCCTCGCATATGGAGAAAGGTATCGCTAAGGAAGGGGAGGTTGGAGATAAACACTCCAGGTACACCTTGAGAACCAGGAACATTGGTAGAGGTAAGGCGGGCTTCCTACCTATTTTTTCAACGTCAGACCCCCTTTCAGGCACAGTGCAGGAAGTAAAAAACACTGCTAAGGGTAGGCAAGGTCGGCAAAGTGGAGCGAGCCTCCAAAGTAGGAGAGCAGGCAAATCTCCATCAAAAATAGCGGGAATAAAAATAAAAAACCAACTAACATACCCATAAAAATTACACCTTTGCTTAAATCATTCTTTTGCGTTTTACCAAGTATGCAGAAGGGCAGCTCGGGGGGGGGGGGGGGGCAGCTCTTAAATACGTAGGAGCAGAGGCTTTCAGTATGGGCCCTAATTGTGATGAAAGTAGTGCAAGCGCAGGCAGTTCAAGTAGCTCAAATAGATCCCCACAACAAGACAAAATCAACCCTAATTTTGCAGTAGTTTAAGAAGAATTAGTTACAATCCCCACTAGCAACAGGTTTGAAGCGTTGGCCCTGACGGATACACCAGGAGAGTCTGAAGAGTTCGAAAATAGCCATTCAGAGAAATTCTTAGGACTCACTGGCAAGTATTCTATTAGAGCTGAAAAATGAAATCAAGAATCGTTTTGAAGTTTCAGAAGCAAATCAGGTCGGCATACAAGCCTCCTGCTCGGAGCTAACACATAAACTAGATGAGCTCACCTTCCTCACTAAGATGCTGGAAGAAGACATGGAAGCAGTAAGACAAGGCGTGACAAAAAATGCCTATGATATTACTAAGTTAGCTAAGCGAAATCAAAGCTTAAGGGAAGATCTCGAGACACTAGAAAATCATTCCCGAAGGAATAATTTAAGATTTTTTTACATCCAAGAAGCTGAGGAGGGAGTAGATATGAAGGCCTTCATAATTAAGTTACTTCGGAACACGATTTTGAAGGATAAGGAAGATATAAACCTTGAGCAGGAAATCCAAAGAGAACATAGAGAGCCCTTCCGTCGCAACCCCCAAAGAGTTAAACCCAGGAAGATCCTGGTGAATTTCCTTTCTTATACTATCAAAGAAAAAATCCTTAGCGAAGTCTTTAAAAAATGGTCTGTACTCAGTTAATGGCTACTCGTTAGTAATCGGGTCAGATATATGTAAATCCACAGAACAGAGTCAATGGGAGCTAGGAAACAAGATGGAGGAGCTACAGAAGCTTTAAGCCAAGGTCCAACTAAAATTCCCCGCAATGCTACGCATAATGTGGGACAACCAAATGCACAACTAACTTTCAGTAGAGGACGTAGAGTCACTAACCGATACAATAAAAAAAGAAGCAAGATATGGCAAATGAGGATAAAAAAAAAAAAGATATTGCTAAGTGATAAGCAGATGACCAACGTAATTTGGTGCCTATTAAACGCAATAGTATGAACTCTCCTTATTTTAGTACTAAATGAAGTTCCATCAAATGGTGTAGGCATTTTTATGCTTAAAAAGAAAGGGAGGGTTCCCCAGGGCAGGATCAATGGGGTGGGGTGCTGGTGGGGGGGAAGGGACACAGGTTGGCAGCACTAGGTTAAAAAAACTAATAAAGTCCTCATTATCACTCAGTTAGGAGAGCTTTATTGAGCCAGCGATGAAGCAGGAGGTGGAAATTAGAGAGGAAGTATGATGGCCAACATTGATATACTCACATGGAGTATGATTGGCCTTAGGTCAAGATCTAGACAGATGGTAGTGCTGAGGTATTTGGAAAAAAATTAGGCCCACATCATGGTGCTACAGGTGACACATTTGTTAGCAAGCAAGAGTAAGGAATTGTTCAGCAGGTGTGGCTGGGTTCAGAATTCTTTAGTCTCCGATCAAGCACAATGCTGCAATTGTGTCACAATTTTAATTAGAAGGGGCAGAGGGATTGAGCCTAAGTTCTCAAGTATGAATAGTTCCAGCAGATGGGTCTTAGCAGGTATGAAATGGGCAGATTGCGAATTTATATATGTTGGTTTCTGTGGCCCCAATGAGGATGATCCACAGCACATTATAGTGTTGTAACTAAGATTAGTTGATATATCAGCCCCAGTCATTGGTGGTGGGAAATTTTAATACCCTGTTAGATCCCATACTGGATAGATCAACACAAAGAGATAGTTCCACGGTGCCTAAAACGAGACATGCCCTGAAAAGCTTGATGCAGGCTCTTGGGTTAGTGGACGCTTGGAGGCATCTGAGAGAGAAGGCGATAGGCTATACCTACCACAGCAAAAAATATCACCACTTTTCTAGATTGGACTATTTTTTAGTTGAAAGATGCTTAGCGCCCAATATAAAAAAGATTATACACCATCTAGCTCACATTTCGTATCACTAAGCTGTCACTATACCACTTCAGGCCCCAGGAACTAAGCCCAATAGTAGGTGGAAAATAAAACGTGCTCTTCTCTTAGATGAGGAGGTGGTGTTCGCCTTAAAAAAGGCCACATCAGAATACTTTTCGATCAATAAAGACACTGCCTCCCCCGAAATAGTGTGGGATGCTTTTAAACCATATACACAAGAGGTTTTAAAAAATCTCGGACGTGCTAATGGGAGAGAAGAGAGGGCTGAATTAGTAGGTATGGAAAGAGAAGTGAGTAACTTTGAGGCAGCCTTACACTCCGTAAGTGAGGGGAAAGAAAGAGAGGGGGTGGTAAGAAGACTAGAAGAGGCCCAATTAAATAATAAGATCAAATTGTAGTCAAAGTGTAAGGCAAGGTGGCAGGCAGCGAATGTGAGGGAATTTGATTATGGGGAGAAAGCAGGGGCGATATTGGCTTGGAAGGCCAGGGTCGAAAGAACCAGGAATTTGATTAATGAGCTGACGGGACCTTCAGGGGAGGTGTTTAACAACTGGGTAGGAATGCAGAATCATGTAGCCACACTCTTCTCTCAGCTCTATGGTGAAGCCACTATTACCGAACTCCGACGGCTTAAAGACTGGTTGAGGGCAATTGTTCTCCCTGTATTGACTAGCGAAGAGGAAGCTCCAATCACCCAGGAAGAGATCAGGGGGGCAATTTAGAGAACTAAGAATGTGAAGGCCGCTGGCTGGCTGCCTTAGAAGTCTATACATTATTAATAGAGGAAGCCCTCCCAGGTTGGGAAAACCTGTTTAATATGGTCTATATGGGGAAGACGCGGGCTCCGGAATCATGGAGAGAAGCCTCCATAGTATTGATCCTAAAACCAGCCAAAGACCCCGAGAGAGCAGCGTCATACCGACCGATTTCCATGCTGAAGGTGGACTGTAAGGTCTTTGTGCGCATTCTGGCAGGGAGGCTGGCTAAATTGGCTCCCCAACTTATCCACCCTGATCAAAAAGGATTTATTCCCAGGAGGCAGATCCATGAACTGACCCAGCAATTAATTGGTAGCATAAATCTGGCTACATCAAGGTCGGTGCCCCTGGCAGTAGTTACATTGGATGCAGCCAAGGCTTTCGATCATGTTTGTTGGGTCTACTTATGGGAAGTGTTGGAGGATATATGGTTTGGCCCATGCTTTATTTAAACACTAAGGGCCATATGTATCATCAACCTGATTTGCGATTCCGAAATAGTGATTTTTTAGAAATCGCTATTTCAGAATCGCAAATTGGGATGTATGTACAAATTTGCACTTTTTGCGAATTCTTAGTATTCCTTAATTGTGATTCGCATTCTATGGTCCAGGAGGCCCATAGGAATGAATGGGAAGTTATTCTCAATTTGCGATTCGCAATTTGAGAATCGCAAATTGAGAATAATTTCAAGGGTGCAGGAGTGTCCAAAGGACGCCCTGTTGCACCCCTGAAATAAGCATGGGTGCACATGTGGCGCACATACATGCCCTTGAAAAATGCAAAAATGTGCATTTTTCAAGGAATTCGTAACTTACCACCACCTTGAAGTTGGTGGTAATGTGCGATTCCTTAAGGACAATTTGCATTTTTTTTTGCTTCATACATTGCATTTAAGGAATCGCAAAATTTGCGATTCCTTAAATCCAATTGAAAAATAAGGAATCGCAAATTTTGCGATTCCTTGTTTTGCACCAGATTTTCCTTAATACATACCATTTAGCAAATTTGCATTCACAAATGCCGAAATTCGAAATTTTGGCGTTTGCGAATGCGAGTTTGCTTGATACATATGGCCCTAAAAGCTTTATATGATTGTACAATAGATAGGATTCTTCGTAATGGCTCTCTCACTAAAAGTTTCCCGATTTTTAAGGAACACAGCAGGGTTGCCCCATTTCACCATTATTGTTCGATATTTATATCGAACCATTCGGCCAGATGTTGCGTCGGGATGATTAGGTAATTGTTTTCAGTTAAGGTACATATAAAAAGAAAATCGCATTATATGCAGATGATCTTGTAATCTTTACAGCAGATCCAGTTCTAACTATTCCCAGGGTGGAAGTCCTAGTTAAAGAGTTCAGGGCACTATTCGGTAAACAACGTTAAAACCGGGAAGTTCGCGCTATATAAAACTTTATAAATAAATAAATGAATCAATAACTATTGTGTTGGAATGTCTCAGACTGGAAGGGAAAATATTCCGAAAGAGATTAGATTTCTTGGAATCAGTATCATCAACTCATTAGAGGGAATTCCCCAGCTTAGTCTAGAGAGGATAGCTAAAGATATCGACAAATCACTCGCCAGGTGGAAGAATCCCCCCATGTCACTGTACAGGTGAGTGAATTTAATCAAAATGGTGATATTGCCTAAATTGACATATCTTTTCAATTGCATCCCTCTGATGTTTCCTAAAGATATGATTGATACGCTACTGGGGAAATGAGTTAGTTTTGTGGGGGCAGCTGAGGGAGCTAGGCTCGCCTGGAAGAAATTGAGGCGCAAGTTGGAGAAAGGCGGGTTGGCTCTCCTTGATTTAAGACTATTTTGTATGGCCTTCCAGTTCAAAAACTGTAGAATTCTTTTAGGCAAACCAGGGACTTTGGTATGGGGTGGCTTGTTGGAGGAAATGGTAAAGGAGTGGGGCTCTAAAGGTTTTCTCTACAAGTTTGGGGCAAGGAAATTCTTTAAAAAAGTTAGATTGAAGACGTTGAAGGCAGCACTTACTCTTTGGTTCGGGGTAGGGAAGACACTTGGAATGGGCTATTTTTCAGATTTCTCACCAATCTGGGATCCACCAGGTACTCCAGAGTGCCTTCAAGATCGGTTAAGTATCCCACTAAGGAGGGTGGGAATTGGAAGGAGGGGGGATCTCCTGACGAGGGTGTGGTGCCATGGGAAATCCTGGAGGCAAAAATGGGCGATTCTCTCTTAAGATTTAAATACCTGCAGTTACTATCTTGGGTTGAGGCAAATAGACGGGAGATTGGTGGAGCGTGGAAATTTGTATTAAAACTGCAGAATGAGGTCCCTAGAAGAAAGGAAGTCGCCGATTGGTATTGGAATTTGGTGCTCTCTGAAGATAAGAAGCTAAAACCCCAACGTGAGATCTGGGAAGTAGTAATTCAAATGACGGCGACGTAGAAAACTTGGCAACTTTCATTAAAACTACTTTATAAGGTGGTTAAACCAGCTAACCTGAAAAGGAACCACTTCTTCACTATTAACAGGCTTTACTGGACCCCTCAGAAACTTGCAAAGTTTGTATTCACTCCAATTCTAAGATGTTATAGATGTGGTATGCTAAGCGCAGACGATCTTTTGAATGCCCAAAATTACAGGTGTATTTGCCTACTGTCGAGAAAGTAATCAATGATATTTTTTAGGTCATTATAAAAATGAGTTTAACGTTGATACTGATGGGGCTGGAAGATCAGCCTACTCAGCCCCTCTCAGCAAATAGGCGGGATCTTCTTTTTTATATGATGCTCCTTGCCAGGGGGGGCGTGGCTTGCGCGCCAAGGGAAATGGCGGCGTGAGCCCGGAGCTCCGTGCCTCTTCCCCACGAAAATCCTGTGAAACGGGGCCGGAGAGCCCGTGTGTGCCCCGGCGCCAACTGAGGGCTTGTTGGTGACTAGCTGGGCAGGTTTTGGGCTGCTGGCGGCATTGCGGAGCTGAGAACGGCCGCCGATAGCAGCGGCCGCCGGAGCGGAGGAAAAGGAAGCGGCGCGCAAGATGGCTGCCGCGGCGGAGCCTTGAAAGATCGAGGGCTCAGCAGCGGACCACACTGCCAGAGAACGAGGAAGGGGCGCGATCGCCAGCTCGGACATCACCGGCGGCGATACCCCCCACAGAGAGAAACGCTCCTTCACCCCCGGCTGCGGTGCGCGGCGGCCGGAACAGCTAGAAGAGAAAACCGCCCGGGTGCGACACTGCAGGCGGAGCTAGCTGGCAACCTCCATAGCCGAGAGAGCGAGCGAACGAACGGAGATCCAGCCCTGGGCCCCGGACATGCCGGCAGGTGAGAGGGGGCCGCTCTGAGTGGTGGTCCACGGGGGAAGGAACACAGCGCGATGCATCTCGGGCCCCCCCCCCCCTCGCCCCACCGCGGAGGATTGCGATGTGTGTGGGGACACGGCGGTGGAGCCCATAGACCAGCGGAGGGACCGCGGCGGCTCCAGGCTCCCTGAGGTGTGATAGGCCGGGACCGCTCACCCAGGTGGGGGAGGACAATCTACCACAGATCCCGGGGGGCCAAAAGTCACGACAGGCGCCACTCCTGGTGCGCGACATCTGCGAAGCGCGACCCCATAGCGCACAGGAATAGACCACGTGGCCGTGGCCCGGTGGGTCGCAAGCAACCGAGCAGGCCGTGAAAGTCGAGGCCAGCCACAATGGGGAAGCCGAAGACCAAGGCGGAGGAAGCAGCGGCGTCTGATGCGGCAGAGGGGGGCCCCACCGGGCAGACGGACCTGCAGCGATTGCAGGATCGGATATTGGACGCCATAACGGCCACTCGAGACGCGCTCCACAACGATATAGCGCAGGTGGCATCGGGGCTTGGCTTGCTCCGGGCGGACCACGACAAATTAAAGGACAGGGTCAAGGATGCTGAAACGGTGATCAAAGACCTGGCGCCAGCTCACAAGGTGATGGAAGGGAAGCTAACGGAAGCCCTGGACCGCATACGCACCCTGGAACGGCGAGCGGAGGACGCAGAAAATAGAAGCCGGCGCAGCAATGTGCGGATCGTAGGCGTGCCGGAGACGGAGGGGACGAGGGACATGATTGCCTACATGGAGGAATGGCTGAAAACAGTGGTGGCGCCGGAAGGGCTTTCGCCATTCTTCACACTGGAGCGTGCTCATAGAGTCCCCTCAGGGCCTCCCAAGCCCGGGCTTCCGCCCAGACCGATCATAGCCAAGTTGCTTCATCATAAGGACAGGGATCTGCTCCTGCGGAAAGCTCGAGAGGATGGCCCCTTCCAGATCGCGAACAGCAGGGTCACACTTTTCCCGGATTTCACCTTCGAGACACAGAAGCAGCGGGCCTCCTTCCTTACAATCAAAAAGGAACTGCGGAATGAGGGAATTGCCTACTCGTTGCTTTTCCCAGCCAGGCTCCGAGTGGTGGTGGACGACAAGGCGATCTTCTTTAGCACATCAGCGGAGGCCTGGGACTGGTGGGAGACATACAAAGCTGGGACAGACGGTGCCAGGGCACAGGAGGAGCGGGAGAAGGAGCGGGAACGCTCGCCACCACAGCTGCGGAGATCGAAGAGGCTGAGGAAGCGAGGGCGGGGGAAGATGGGACCGCCGGCCTCCCAGACTGAAGCAGAACGGCAGGCCGCGTTACTGGAAGTGGGGAAGCTGGGTCGAGCGGAGGGCCCCGGCTCTAGGGGGGCCACGGACTCGGACACTCATATCTCGGCCTCAGGTTCAGAGTCGGACCTTTCTGGGATTCATCGAACTGGAGGGCCGCTGGTGACGCCGCAAACGGCGGATGAGATCCTGAATATCTGAACTGCTGACAGAAGACTGTGGGTAATGTTTGGAAAGCTGGGAGGGAGACCCATGCCTACGTACATAGCGGGGGTCGGGGCACACCGGGGTGCTCAGAGCAGGGAGGCCATGGGAAATTGGGGAGGGAGCGAGGAGCTAGGCGGCGCAGCCCCCCTCTGGTCAAGGCCGCGCTCCGTAGGCCCTTAAGGCACCCACGGCTACGGCTGTGTAGTTAAGACCTGGGTCAATCAGGTGTGGGAGTTTGGATGGGGACTGATATCTCGGTATTGGGGCCTGTTCTGGGGACGGGGGGGGTTCCACAGTTGGGGATTGCTTACCCTTTTTGAAGTTATTGACCCTGGGTACACCACGGGTAGGACTGTTGAGATGCTTTGTTATGTTAAGGGGGGGCACCACCACCATCGAAGGGCGGGAACTGGAGGGAGTGTTTCGACCGGATCACTGGGACAATGGCTAATGTGAATAAGCTGAACTGTATTACCTGGAATGTGCGGGGCCTACATACTATGCAGCGCAGACACAAAGTACATGCCTATTTAGTGCGGAGGGGAGTGCACATCGCCATGCTACAGGAGACGCATCTTACACGGCAGGAGGGGGCGGCGCTACAGAGGAGATGGCGGGGACAGGTTTTTCACACCAGCTACTCAGCCTATGCTAGGGGGGTACTAATTTGGATTAGAGCAGGCACACCTTTCCAGCTCACGCGCCAATGGGTGGACCAGGAAGGGAGGTATGTGGTGGCGGAGGGGAAGCTGGAAGGTAGAGATGTTGTCTTAGCTAGCATTTATGCCCCGAATTCGGACCAGCTGGCTTTCCTCGCGACATTGTCAGGAACGCTGGCTCACTCCCTGGCGGGCCCGGTCCTGCTGGGGGGTGACTTCAATTCCATTGCGGACCCCTCGTTGGATAGGTCCCATCCCCCCCTACACGATTCCCCGGTACACAGGCTATCTAGAGGTAGAAGGGAGTGGCAAGAGAGCTGGGAACTGACGGATGTCTGGAGAGGGCAACACCCGACTGACCGAGATTACTCATTTTTCTCCGGCCTGCATGACTTGCATGTCCGATTGGACACGATACTCTGCTCCCGGGGGGTGCTGCCTTACGTCACTGGATCGGAGTACCTGTCGAGAACGATCTCTGACCATAATCCACTCCTGATCCGGCTAGCGTGGGTGGCGGAGAAACCCAGGATCCCGATCTGGAAACTACGGCCTGAGACCTTGGAAGACCCCCTATTCGAGGCGGCCCTGGCGGAGGGGGTGGCCTCATATTTCACGGAGAATGAAGGGACGGCGACCTCCAGGGCGATGGAATGGGACGCCTTTAAGGTAGTGGTGAGGGGTATCTGTATCAAGGACTATGTAGGCGTGCGGAAAGTGTTGCAGGGCGATTTGGCTAAGGCGGATGCCAAGCTGAGGGAAGCGGAAAGGGAGCGGCCCGGACACCCTGAACTCCAGGAGACACTCTGCGCGGCTAGAGAGGCGGTAGCCATTGAAGTAGAGAGGCTCCGAGCCTTTGACTACAAGCGATATGTGCTGCGCTCCCATGTGGACGGAGATAAGGCGGGCACCCTCCTGGCGTGGCTTTCGAACCCCACTAGACGGTGCGCTCCCATACTCCAACTGAGGGATACGTCGGGCGTGGTGCAACACACTCAGTTGGGCATAGTTGACGGCTTCCAGAAGTATTACGAGGGCCTATACAAGAGTGCCCCGGGAGACCGGACGGGGTTAGCGGAACCCTTCTTGACAGGTCTACCCCTACAACGGCTGGAGGCAGAGCAGGCGAAAGACCTGGGCTCGGACATTGAGCTGGGGGAGATCAGGTCGGCGGTGCGGCGCATGGCACGGAACAAATCGCCGGGAATAGACGGGCTCCCCGTAGAATTTTATGGCAAGTATCTAGATATCCTGGCGCCAAGACTGTTGTCCGTTTATAAAGAGGCCAAGGCAGCGGGCCGGTTACCGCAGTCAATGCGGGAGGCATTGGTGGTTCCACTGCTGAAGCCCGGTAGAGAGAGTAGTGACCCGGCGTCCTATCGACCACTCTCTATGCTAACCGCAGATTATAAGATCCTGAGCTCCATACTAGCAGCGAGGCTCCTGCCACACATGACGGGCCTCGTGCACGAAGACCAGAACGGTTTTATACCAACGCGCAACACCACAATAAATATCAGAAGGCTTGTCCTTCTCATGGACGGGCTGGACGGCGGGGCTGGGACGGAACTGGTCCTCTCGGTCGACATTGAAAAAGCCTTCGACAGTCTAGAGTGGGACTACCTCTATGCAGTAATGGAACGGTTTGGGCTGGGAGCTGGCTATATTCATTGGACGAAGGTCCTTTATGCGGAGGCGATAGCGAGAGTGAGGGTGGGATCATCGGTGTCCCTCCGCTACCCGGTTGAACGAGGCACTCAACAGGGTTGCTCTCTCTCGCCGCTGCTATTTGCACTGGCTATAGAACCGCTGGCGGCTCAGGCCCGGACGGGGCGGCACTTCCGTGGAGTGTGGGCCCGAGACGGGCAACATTTCATCTCGCTATATGCCGATGATTTACTGCTATTCCTCCATGACGGTGTTAAGGACTTGCAGGGAGCGGAAGCACTACTGGAGAGCTTCGGAGAGATGTCGGGCCTGAAAGTTAACTGGCCTAAGACGAGTTTGTTCCCGCTGCTGGAGGGCGCCGCCCAGCCACAACACCGATCGGAGGCGGCCTGGGAGCCTGCCTGTATTAAGTACCTGGGGGTCCAAATTTACCATAAGGCGGAAGACTTGCTTGAGGGCAACCTGGGGCGGTGTGTGCGAGGACTGAGGGGCTGCATGACCTTCTGGGCCACATTACCGCTATCGGTGGCTGGCCGGATCTCCTTGCTGAAGATGGTTGCACTGCCAAGATTATTATATTACTTCCGGACGCTCCCGATCTGGCTACCTAGCTCCTTCTTTAGACTGCTCAAATCTCTGATCACGACGTTCATTTGGGGAGCGGGACGGTGCAGAGTGGCGCTGGCCACGCTCTCTCGCCCGAAAGATGAGGGGGATTGGCGGTGCCGGACTTTGAGCTTTATTATCTAGCGGCCCAACTGCAGGTCTTCACGCAGGAGGTAGCGAGGGTGTTTCGGGGCCCAGAGGACGACAACTTGCGGGGAACGCCCAGGCACGTCCTGGCGTATATTACTCTCCAACAGCGGCTGGACAGTCGGAATTTGTCGCTGGAACAGCGCACGTACCGTCAATGCTGGAACCGGGCACAGAGGAGAGCCGGAATTCGGCGCCCATATGCACCGGAGATCCCTCTGGGCATGCTAACAGCCCTACCGCATGGCGGCGACTGGTCGCATCTGCAAGGGTGGGAAGAAGCGGGAGTGCAAGTGGTTGGAGACCTCTACGAAAATGGCGCGCTACTCCCGTTCCAGGAATTAATGGAGCGCTTTGACATCCCAAGAGGGGGATTCTTGCTTCATGCGGCAGTAACCAGGGCAATGCAGGCCCACTGGGGTACGGGACTTGAGGAACCTGAGACGGCGGCAGCGTGCCAGTACACTATGATGGCGGCGGGAACGCTCAAGGCGGTAACATGCCTTTACAATCGGATGATCAGAGAGAATATCCTTCCTCTTGCATCTCTGAAAGCCAAGTGGGAGGCGGACCTGGGTAAGGACATACCTGATACAACGTGGGCACAGCTGCTCCGAAGGGCTCGCAACAGCACGAGAAACGCTAGATTCCAACTTATCCACTACTACGTATTGCATAGAGCGTACATGACCCCAGGAAGGATCAGGCAGTATTTTGGCGCGGTAACAGCGTCCTGTCCCCGGTGCCCGGAAGAGGGGGCCGAATTAGTGCACATGCTGTGGGCGTGCCCGGCCTTGCGGGGTTATTGGCAGGAAATAGGGGTGGTGCTGAACGAGGTGACTGACAGGACCATAGACTATGGACCAGCGGAATGTATCCTGCACTGGTTTCCCCATACCCCCAAAAACAAACTCACGAGCAAGTTTATTAATATGGGATTGATGGTGGCTAAGAGGGAGATCACTAGGAACTGGAAGGCGAGGATGGGGCCAACTCCACGGAGGTGGCGGCAGGAATTCCTGAAGTGGGCGGCGGCTGACAGCACATACAGGTATCAGCTTGCGCGCAGGTCCCCTAGCCAGACAGCGGCTGATACTGCGACCTCATGGGAAGTAATGGTACAGGCACTCAGGGATAGCGAGGCTGACGAGGAAGAAGAGGCCCCCGAGGCAGGAAGGGCGACAGAGGCTAGCTGAGGACCTGGGAGCATCAGATATACAGGGGAGCAGACACCAGTACTCCAGGAACGACCGCCATAAGAGCCTCAGACGGGTGGTGGTGAACGGGGTGGGATAGGGGGGGGAGTTTTAGGTTTTGCGCAGGGGGTGGGAGTTGGGGGTTAGCGCATAGTTAAGTAGGACTATAAAAGTAGTCATGCACACGATCCGGACACCGATTACTCCTTTATTTTAAACGTCGGGCATGGAAGGGCAGAGACATCATCGCCGCCCAACCCCCGGGTTGTGGGCATAACGGCTGTGTACTGACCAACAAATCATATTGTATACCTGCTCAATTTTATGAAGCTACTTGAATATGTTTGGGCCTGTACAGGTATGACTACAATAAAAATTATTAAAAAAAAAAAAAAAAAAAAAAAATGATGCTCCTTGCCAGGAGAGAGATCTGCAAGGGATGTACAGACCCCATTCCACCTCGGGGTTTTGACTAGCTCCAGGCGGTTGAAACTATTTGCAAAATGGACACTGGTATTGAGGTGGCCCTCGTAGTAGTATCTGGGACGATTATTTGAGCTGGTGGAGAAAAGTAAGAACTTAATGGTGTTGTCCTATGATTAAACCTGTGTGAAACCAGTAACCAGGTAACTGGATGGACTGGATCGCAGGGCTAGATCTTTAATTGCAACTTGCCTGAGGCGGAACAGGTCGGGTACCAGGCTTGACTTTGCAAACACTGGTGATATGAGGACACTAAAAAAAATATATATATATTAAAAAAACACATTAACTTCTCCCATTTTAGGTTTCAAATGCACATCGTTAGCGCTGTGTTTGCGAAATCCCTTGGAAATAATAAAAAAGAAATCTTAAATGGGACTTACAGCCCACTCACTACTTACCATTTATTGGCTTGCTTGTCTCTCTAATTTCTTTGCTTTCTATTGGTTATTGCTTGTGATTTCCTGTTTCTCTTCGTCTTCCCTTGTGAGTTTCTGTTTTCTGTGGAGCATTGACCGACTACCTATTCCTTTTGAAGTCTTCATCAGCTGCTTTAATTTCTGGTAATATTTGCTTTCTTTGATTTATATTTACAGACCTTCTCCCTCAACCCTGCCCACCTCCCACTCTCTTTCTTTTTCACTCACCTCCCTCTCTCCGTTCTTTTGTATCTTCTCTCCCTCTCCGTTCTTTTTTAGACCCCCTGCACTCCTCCCGCACTCATTTCTTTTTCACTCATCCCCTGCCCTCTCCGGCTCTCCATAAGTTTTCATGTTTCTATCAGCCTCTGTTTTCCGCTCTGTTTTGTATTGCATCCTCCCCGTCACGTTCCCTGTTGTGTGAAACAACCCGCTCTCCTCCTGCTCTCTGTTCTTTTTCATCCCCTCCGCTGTCCGTTTCTTACCCCGCTGCCCTCACCCCAGGGTTGGCTCTAGGCTCATGGCAGCCCTGGGCAGGGAGTGTAGATAGGGAACCCCGGATGAGGGGGTCCGGCGGGGCGGAGCGGGAGGGCAGGGAAGAGGGGGGGTCAGGGTGTTTGGAGGGTGCCAAATCCCTGCCAGAGGCCGCCACGCAAATATGTATCCATCCTCAGAGGATTATTATATTAAGGATATATATTGGCGTGGCGGCCCCTGGGGTTTGGCGGCCTCGTGCAGGTGCACAGCTTGCACATGCCTAAGGCCGCCCCTGCTCTCCCTCATGTTGCTTGAGCCTCCAACCCCTCCTGGCAATTTTGAGATATATTCCACAGCAGTGCTGGTGGCTGTACAACATGGCTTAAATAAAAGAAAAATACTATGACACGGTCAACGCTGCCCACGTCCTAGGTCTTTTTTTCATACTCAAAGCCATGTTGCACAGCAGCTCGTGATGATGTGAGATATGTAAAAAAAACATCAACAAATTCAATAGATCTCGCATAGGCAAAACCTATTGACTTTGCTAATGCTTTTTTTTTACATTGTTCTTCCACCAATCATTAAAGGAGTACAAGCATTGAGATTGACAAATGCTTTGGCAAAAATGTTTTCTCAAGTTTTACCAAACCACATCGAAAAGCTACAATACAGCGAGCAGTAGTGCATCTTTTTGAATACATTCAAACCACAAGCGGCAGCAATGCACAATTCGTTCACAAACAAAACGACAGAACAGGTCTGGTAAGGGCGGCAGCAGTGCAATATTCCTTAAAAACAATTGTGGTGTATAGCTCATACAGCAACAGAAGAAACTTTATACAAACACGTATGCACACATGCAGAACAAGCACATCATGGGCGGCAGCAGTCCAGATTTCTAACGCCCTCCTTATCTCTCTGTTACAAACACCCATACATACACAGTACAGGCACAACGAATGCAGTAGCAGAAAAAGCTTCTTTCACACTCAAAGCACAGGTACAGTAAAAGCTAGTAGGAATGTGGGCTTCACCAGACACACAGAACAAGTGCAGCAGCAGTGCAAGATTCTTTAAATGGAGAACATCGTTTACAACGAAACTTTTACCACGCACTACCATTACAACGAAAGTCGTTACAACGACTTTCGGTGGAGGGCGCTGTTGGATAGGGAATAGTTGAATTTTCTATCCAACACCTTCCCTACTATCCACGGGGACTGGAGTTGGAATAGAAAATTAAACTATTCCACTATCCAGCGCCCCCCAACGACTGTAACGTTGTAACGACTTGCGTTGTAATACCTGCGTTGTAAAGGCATGCGTGGTAAAAGCATGCGTTGAAACGTCATACAATCTTTAAATGCGTAGTCAGGACTGAGATATCATAGACAATGCCGGTTATTCTCCCACACACACAGAACAGGTCAGTCAGTCAACAGTTTTTATTCGGGCATAACAATGACCATAAAAACACAGATTTAAAATACATTTTACATCATATCATATTTCAGGATCAAAAACATTAAGAAAACATCACGCAGCAATTAGCACCAATTTAAAAACACCATAAAATATCATTTTTGTATGCATGTAGCAAGTAATATAACAATTACTTTATGAGTGCCCATGGAGGCTAACATTCTTTTAAATACTATTGACAAACTTGTCATGGCTAAAAGGAAATAAATATTCTTATGAAGCATACCTCCTCCTCAGCTTTATTGCAGACATTATATAGTTAAGGACAGAGAAGCAAGTTGTCAGAATGTTTAAGCATTTTCAACAGATCAGCCCCTCTTGACGGGAAGTGCTTGTGCTTTAAAAGTGGTAGTAAGAAATATTTTCGCAAGTTGCTAAATAGGTGGGCAAAAAATATAAAGTGCACTGTCGTTTGAGGCAAAGAGTTACTTCATGGGCAGCCTGTAAGTGATTCAAAGCAGGAGCCAGTGTAAGCAACCAGATATTGAAATGAATGTACCCTGAACCTTGTGAGGTTAATCCCATGTTCTGGTTTTTCCACCCAGGTTAGATACTGCTCTATCCCAGGCATTGTGGAAATTGGCACAGAACAGGTAATAAACGGGCAGCAGCAGCACAAGCTTGCATCACACACAAAGAATGGGTACAGTGCAGACACCCTTGGTGTATACCTTTGGCCCAGGCCTCCTACCTCTAGTTCTTCTCGGCCCCATATGCCAGTATCTTCTCGCCGCACCCACTCCCACTCATCTCCACTGCCGTAGTGCAGCTGATGTCACCGTGCTGAGCAATAGCATGGGCTGTGGTGATGGAAGGTGACCAGAGGAAGTGGCTGGGCTTGGTGATTCTGTGGTGCAAAAAGAGAGGAAGAAGGTTCTGGGTAAGAAGGCAGACCAGATGGAGATACCACATGGCTACTGCAATGGTGACAGAGCGGGGAGTAGTTGCAGGAAGAACAAGCACTGGCTAAGACAATAGACCTCGCCAGCTGCGTCATTTTGTAGGTGCGTGCACTTCGCAGGCGCATCCTTACTTTTTTTCTTCTTTTTAGTTGTTGATCTAAGTTGAATCTATAACTTAAAAGACAAAAAAAACTCATACAAGATTTTTTTTCTAAAAGCGGGAGGGGATGAGCAACACGAGGAGTAGATGAAATGGGGGGCAGAGGCAACACAATGGACTGGGGGCAGATGTGACATGGGGGCAGAGGCACCACAGGTGGGGCACCAAAGTTATATGTAAGGGGAAATGAATATGGAGAGAGAAAAGTAGAGCATAGAGGAGAGTAAAGGGCCTGGAACAGAGTAACGAGGAACTGGGAGGGAGAAGTATATGGGTGAGAAAGCAACAAGGGGGAGTGGGTGAATCATACTGGCGAGAGAGATGGGAACACCAAAGCCTGGCGGACAGGGAGAGAGAAGTATGAGAGGGAGACATCTGGAAATCATATGTACTCTTGTGGAGTGCTTAACCAAAAAGAAAAAGGTAACTCCTGAAAATAATAAATCTTGCAACAGACAGTGCATGTGGGAGAAACATACGGATGAGAGAGAGGAACACCACAGCTTGGCTGGGGGGGATTGAATCATAAGAGGGAGAAATATAGAAAATACATGCACTCATGTGGAGTGCTTAAACAAAAAGTAAAAGTTGCTCCTGAAAAGTGAGCAGTGGAAGGACGTAAGTAAAGTATCCATGCTCCAGGGAGGAACAAAAAGAAGTAGAGAAAGGAAAGCCTATGCTCACTAATGATTAAGAAGCAAGCAAATGTGATTGACAATAATGCCAACCAATAGTAAGCAATAAGTGGACTCACTTATTGCTAACAATCAATCAATCATTCAATCATTCAGGGGTTTATAAAGCGTGCTACTCACCCATGAGGGTCTCAAGGCGCTGGTGGAAGGGAGGGGTTGCAACTCTGGGTCAGTCGAAGAGCCAGGTCTTGAGGCTCTTTCTGAATGTGTGCAGAGTGGGGGAGCGTCTGATGTTGACTGGGAGCTCGTTCCAGGTTTTTGCTAAGATGTAGGAGGAGGCTCTTCTGCCTGCTCTGGTTCTGCGGATGCATGGGCTCTCTACCAAGGCGAGATCAGCGGAGCGGAGGTTCCTTTTGGGTACGTGGAAGGAGACTCTTTCATTGAGGTATTCAGGTCCGATGTTGTGAAGGGATTTGTAGGCGTGGGTGAGTAGCTTGAAGGTTACTCTCTTTTCGATGGGGAGCCAGTGGAGGTCTCGTAGGTGCTAGGTCATGTGCCCGTGCCATGGGGTTCCGAGGACGAGTCTGGCTGCAGTTTTTCCGGATGTTTTGGAGCATGTGTAGCAGGGTTTTGTTGATTCCGGCGTAGAGAGAGTTGCCGTAGTCCAGTCTGCTAGTTATGAGTGTGTGGGTGATAGTCTTTCTGCCTTCAGGGGGATCCACTTGAAGGTCTTGCGAAGGATGCAGAGGGAGTTGAAGGAGCTGGAGGCGGCTGCGTTGATCTGGTGTGTCATGGTGAGGGAAAAGTCTAGAATGATGCTGAGGTTTTGGGCGTGGTCTGATGGTGTGGGTAGGTTTCCGAGGGTTGAAGGCCACCAGGTGTTGTCCCAGGCGATGGAGGAGGGTTCAAGGACAAGGGCCTCTGTCTTCTCTGGGTTGAGCTTGAGGCAGCAGTAATTCATCAAGGCTGTGACGTCTTTCATTACTTCCTTGTAAGCTGAGTCTGGTGCCTTCAGGGTTCTTTGTGAGGGGAGAGGATGAGCTGGGTGTCATTGGCCTAGGATACTATGCCGAGCCCATGCTGTCTAACAATGGTGGCGAGGGGGGCCATGTAGATGTTGAAGAGCGTGGGGCTTAGCGAGGATCCTTGGGGTACACGTCAGTTGATCTCTGTGGATTCAGAGAGGAAGGGTGGGAGTCTGATCCTTTGTGTTCTGCCGGTGAGGAAGGAGTGTATCCAGTCTAGGGCGGTCCCCTGTATGCCGGCGTTGTGGAGTCTTGCGGCGAGAGTGAGGTGGGAGACGGTGTTGAAGACTGCGGAGAATTCTAGAGGGATAAGGGCGGCATTGTGGCCCTGATTGAGTAGCATGCAGATGTCATCGGTGGCGGAGAGGAGGGCAGTCTAAGTGCTGTGGTTGCTGCGGAATCCGGACTGGGAGGAGTCGAGGATGGCGTTCTGTTCGATCAAGGTAGTCAGCTGAGTGTTGGCAAATCTCTCGGTGACTTTGGCTTCAATGGGAAGGAGAGATATGGGACAGAGGTTTTCAGGGGGGCCGTGGAGTGATGGAAAGGGGGTCTCGCTTTCCCAATCACACTTCTGCCCGGGCCCTTCGGACTACAGGGATTCAGCCCCCCTCCTCCCCCGTAGTGTGTCTCAGCTCGAGCTGCTGTGAGCTCCACTGGGCTGTCTGCAGTCTTATCTCCAGCACAGCCCGGCACCCCTGAGTTTTTCACAGGTCGTTAACGACCATTTGCATATTTACATACCTTTTGAAAACTGGTTACTGAGGCTTAGTTTTTTTTTTGTTATAGTTCCAGTACCTCCTGGGCCCCAACTCAGCCTTTTCCTTACATTTGTATTTTACATTTACTGCAATAGTGTGAGAATGCATTTCACGAAAAGAAATAAAAAGAAGGGTTGCCAGAAGAAAAAATACCAGCCATTTCTCTTGTAACACACTGTTTGCTACCTCTCACATTTTGTTTGCTTTATATACTTGCACAAGTGCCACCATTGCCTACGAAACGTTTGTTCTTGTGTTTGAGTGTCTGCCATTTATTGCAGTAATATACCTTTACTTGTACTTTGTATGCTTTTGTAACCTGCACACATATCACTTTTTCCTCCTGTAATGTACCGTTTGCTACCTCTTGTATCTTGCTCACTATTGTCACTTTTGCCTCACGTAACTTAACGTTTGCTTTTGTAATTTGTTCACTTGTAATTTTCTCCTCATGTAACATTACTGTTCCTATTGTGAAGCGCTCTGACCCCTTCGGGTAAAGTCTGTGCTATATAAAAACGCATAAATAAATACATTCGTAATGTGACTTTTCTGTCTTTGTTCCCTTTAATTATCAGTCATGGATCATTGAGGCAGCCCTAGAACACAATTACAAGTGCTTTCTATTTAGATTTGCTGTTCCAAGTATGCACAGATGAGTGCTGAAATATACAGCTTAGGTGACTGCTTATTTTTGTACCGTCTGGGACATCAAAATAATGAGCAGGCAACCACAACCATAGGACTGGAAGTATGTTGCAAGATCAGCATATGATTTATTTCCTCCACCCTCGATCCCTGATTAATGTCATAATAGCAATAGTTTAACTTATATCTTAAACCCTACGCCGCCGTCAATAATGTGTTGAGTTACTTCAAGTGTCTGGAAATGCACCCTGCATTCAGAGAACTCACTTCTCATTCTCGCACTTCACTTTCATGCTCACCCTGCACTCACAGCGATCACAATGCACTCACACTGATCACCATGCACTCACATCATTCACCCTCTCACCCTGCACTCCCAGTGATCACTCTGCAATCACAATGCACTTGCGTTGTTTCCCCTGTACCTCAGCCTGCAGTCACACTACTCATCTGCACTCATCCTGCACTCATGTGACACCTCAGTCACCTGCCCCCTCACTGCTCAATTTGCAACTCGCTCAAACAAGCCCATCATTAAACATGCATTCATTCATCCCACTCTGCATCTATATCCACACCCAAATTAATATGGCCACCTCACTCACCCTGCAGTCACTCCTCTTTCCTTACTCTCATACTGTTGCATCGCTCACCGTGCACTCACATGGCCACACTTTTCATCCACAGAGTGCAGAGGGTTAATGTTCCTGCTAAAATTATATGTACTATGCAGATCACAGAACTGCGTGTGAGTAAACTATGCGTAGCACTATAAAAAAAAATTGTCAGAAAGGTGCTACAGAGAGATGAGGTGCATTGTTGGTGCCACTGCAACTTTAGCCACCCACCTATTGCCTTGCCTGTGCAGCCAATGGCCTTTGCAACTACCAACCATAACACTGTACAAGTGTGACTATTTCAAGCCCCCAAAGCTATAAGAATGGCATGGATGTCAGGAGTTTATCGTTTTTAATGTAAATTGAACTAATAAACAGCTGTTCTGCTCATCTCTAAATTACACAGACAGAGCCACCATGTGGCTGACGGTCATAGTGCCTGTGTGCAGAATTAGGTGCCAGTGCGGAGCACCGGAAACCACTTGCTCTAATTAAGCACTGGTGCTGAGGTAACAGGGGAGAGGCACATTTGTTCAAGAAGGTGTGAAAGAACAAAGTAGAGATGTGAATGATGAATAGGGGGACTGGAGAGGTGTAAGATACAAATAGACAACAATTTGAATGGAGAGACTTGAGTGAATGAGAAGTGCAGATGGGCACGGGAGGTGACGGGCCAGAGAGGCCATGAGATAAATGCGAGAAACTGTTAGAGATGAGGGCAGTGAAAATACAGAATGGCAAGAGGTGATTAAGGGTGAAGTGAAAAGTTGAATGGGGAGAGTTCAGAAGTTGTAAAAAGGGGTGAAATAAAATGCTGGCAATATGAGAGAGGGATACGGGGTTGGGAGAGGAGAGAGGGATGGAACGGAGGGGTGAGAGGGAAGCGGCATGGGTAAATTACTTAACTCTGCACAAGACCGCCAGGGTTTTTGGGACCCCTGCTGCTCCCGGCCAGGGCCAGGTGAGCTTCTAATGTGGCAGCACATATTCCTGCGGAGTGGAAGGCCCATCACAAAGGTTGACTAGACATCTTTCTGATGTTAATTGCTGTATTTTGGTTATAAACTGGTACTGATGGGGTGAAATCTTTCCTCTGTGTTATTGTGTGCAAAAAATGTCAAAATAATGAAGCAATTCTATCCCAAAATAACGTGGCATCACATAACATTATTTACATTTTCCTCTCACACAATTTAGTCAAGCCTTTCATGTAATTTGGTCCTCACCTGCCTCGTAATTCCAGAAGCCCTGCCTATAGGTTTAGAAATGTTTGTCAGGAGGAGGTCCTTATGACTGAAAATGTTGACAGGGGGGGTCTCGGCCCCCAAAAGTTTGAAGACCTCTGTTGTAGTGGGCCTTGATTTTACGGTGGAAGTAGGTGCTAAGCTTGTTGCAGAGGTCCTGGGGTGGTGTAACGTCCGTGGTTTCGCTGGGGGATTTGGTGAACTGGTGTATGACGTTGAAGAGTTCTTTTACTTTATTGGTGTTGGCGTGATTTTGTTCTTGATAAAGGTCCTCTTGGTGTCTCTTATACGCTTGTGGTATTCACTCATGGCGTTCCTGTAGGTGTTCTGGTCTTCGGTGGTTACCCTATTCCTCCATATTTTTTCGAGGTGTCTGCAGGAGCGCCTGGCTTCTTGGAGGTCGGTGGTGAACCAGGGGGCTTTCAGGGGGCGTTGTCTGTTGGGGAGGCAGAGGGGTGCGAGCTTATCTGTGCAGCTGGTGATCCAGCTGTGTAGTTCTTTGGCTGCAGAGTTGGCGGCGGTCGTGGCGGGGGGGTCGTGGAAGAGAGTGGTGTTAAGGTGTTCCTCTAGTACCTTGCTCCAGTTCCTTTGTGGCGGGCCTTGGGCTGGCTTGGGTGCGGTGGTGGTGTTGAAGGTGAAGTGTACACAGTGGTGATCTGTCCAGGGGGGCTGTGTGGCGTGGCTGAAGTGGATGTTTGTTCCTCCTGCGAAGATGGGGTCAAGGATGTCCAGCTCTGTGGGTGGGGGTGGTGACGAGCTGCTTTAGTCTGAGGTTAGAAGGGTTGTCCAGGAGGGTGGCGGAGTCGGGTCGCTGCTGTTGTCGAGGTGGAAGTTCAGGTCTCCGATGAGAATGTAGTCCTTGGAGGGGATGGCGTGGGAGGCGACGAGGCAGGCAGTGGTGGTAGCGGAAGAGGCTTGAGGCCCGTTGGGTCTGTAGGCGAGGGTCCTGGGGCTGTTCTGGATATGGAAATGGAGGTGGTCTGTGTTGCAGAGGGGGTCGCTCGTGCTGGAGGTGGAGAGTCGGCGGGAGCTCTTGTGCTCGATGGCGAGTCCTTCTCCTGTGTGGTGGGGGTGGTCCTTTCTCTGGATCTTGTATCCGTCGGCGATGGCAATGTCAGGGCCGAGGTCACATTGGTCCTTGTTTCCATGGAGAAGGCGACGTCTGGCGAGAGGGCGTCGAGCAGGTCCCAGATCTCTACGGTGTGTCTGTGTAAGGAGTGCACGTTGAGGAGGGTGCACGTCAGGGCTTAGGTGGTACGGACATCCGATGTAGGTTTGGTGGCTGTGGGGGGGCTGTCGATGGTGAAGGACTGTCAGCAGTGTCGGCAGGAGAACTGGCTGTGGGTGGTGTTCGGCGTCGCTCGCTGGCAGCTGTCCTTCCTTCCGGGGTTGTGTGCGAGGAGATCAGCTTGCACCTCCAGTAGGTAAGACCTATAACGCCTGGGGGTGGGAAATGAGGCAGAAAGCCAGTGGAACTACTGTAGATGGATGGAGGAGCATCTGCAGCTCCACCAAGCCCACTTACAGTTCAGCTTGCTGAAAATTGAACGCGTTGCATAAAATGTGCCCTAGTCATAACTAAGAGAGGGTAGTGTACTAAGGCATGTTTTCCACTGTAGAATAGAGCATGACTTATGACAAAAGCGTGCTTTGCACTGGCACGATTGTGGATAATGTCATTATTTTCGGCTTTCTGTAGCATATGTGTTCTAAGACATTGGTTTAACTGTGGAGATAAATAACAAAGGGGCCAATTCACAGAACTAACTTAAGACAAAATCCTAAACTTACTACTTTTGGTATTCACAGAAGTTAGGATTTTGACTTAAGTTTGTCTTAAGACAGACTTAAGACAGACTTAAGACAAAATCCTAACTTAAGTCTGTCTTAAGACAAACTTAAGACTAAATCCTAACTTCTATGAATACCAAAAGTAGTAAGTTTAGGATTGTGCCTTAAGTTAGTTTTGTGAATCGGGCCCAAAGAGAGAATGAGTCTTGTGGCTCATGTGCCGAATTATGTGTAGAGTATGTCTCTGGGACATCTTTGGAAGTGATATCTCTTGGTTCACATCTCTTGAAATGTCTATTAATATCTCCTTATATAAATACTGCTTTCTAAATATTGTTTAGAAAAATATTGTTCCATTGGTTGTAGATTTTCTATTATTAAATGCAACAGGGCAATATTTCTGTAAATTATATTTAGGACACAATATTTTTATCAGGCGATATTTAGCCCACAGCATTCTACTATCAGGCTATAAGGAGTTTCAGGCAAATACCTGAAGACAGATGTAGCCATAAGGATGGTAAGACAGGATGGTAAGATAAGGATGGTAAGAGAGAGCTAAAGGTGTTGATACAAAGCTGCTTAAAGCTCAATGGGCAGGTAAACGCATTGTGCCAATCAAAGCTGTCTCGTGTTTTAAGACTACTGTGAATGGATGAACTCCATACCCTTTCTGGCTGACATCTATGAGCTTAGAGGTGCCTGACTGGAAGTGCATGCAGAGTGTACTCCACCCCATGGTAGATGGTGACCACATATCTCCTCGTGAGGCCATGTGGTAATGCAAGTTGTCGGCAGATGAGATTCTACAGTGTTGTTTAATATACAATGACAGGGTGAAGTTTGTGTGTGTTATTTCCCCTATGAGGTCACCTTTACCTAATGTTGTAATTTAGTGAGGAATAGATAAAAGTCATAAATATAACATTTTCAACCAATCAAATTACAGATTTTTAAATCGTCACATAACCCTAACAATTTAGAACCAACCCACTCCATGATTATTGATTCTATCCCTCTGACCTAATGTCATCAGGTGGCAAATGAATGCAATATTGCGTGCAAGTGGACGGTCTTTGAAAAAGTGTTGTTGTAGGCCCTGCAGCAGGCTTTCTTCAGGGGCAGTGTCATTCCGAAATATACAAATGCACATCTTACTTGAATACAGGCAACAGACTTAGATACAAAGAATATCAATTTTGGACAAGATGGCGTCAATGCCTAATTGGGCCTAGTTAGCATAAGACACAAAAACTCACTTTAACGTGTCATAGCCTATTCGTTTCAACTGCATTGGATCCATGTCAGTATACACAAGTGAATGCAAGTGTAGATTTATTGGTCTGCACATTATTAATAATGCACATTTTGAATTAAATTTAAAAATTCATCATCAACTTATACCAGCATTTCCCAGAGAAGTGGTGGCAGCATAGAATTTTTACAGCAACAATAGCAGTACCAGTAATCTGATAGCTGGCAAACCTGACACAGCCAGTGTCCACTGGTTAGATTCTAGCCTCTGACCATGTTACCCGGCAGCTGCTTGGCATAGGACCAGAATGCTGCTGTACACTTGCTCTTGAAAGTCATTCACGGTGGTGTTGGTGTTTAGGATACACCTGCTGTCATCCAGAGAGGGGGTGGTGGACACTATAGATGTCATTACTTGCAGTTCTCACCCTTAGATCTTGTCACTAAATCATTAGATATCAATGGTGAACTGGTCTCACACCACTGAAAGAGTAGTTGCACTTACACCAGCATATGCAACAATAGTACTACTTCAGTGACTCTTAAATCAATTGATGTTATTCCTGAGATTCGTGCTGGGACTCATTAATAGTAAGATAACACTGAACAACAGCCACATCAGCTGCCATGACACCCATTGCCACAGCTGAGCAACAGTTGCCACGGCAGGGGCTATAGCAGTGACCTAAGCTGAAAAAATAACTGGTATTCCAGAGGCCACCAAGGTAGGGGCCAGAGCAGTCACCACAGCTGTTACCATAGTAGAGACTACAGCATCAACCGGAGCTTCCAACATGGAAGCAACAATAGTAGCAACAGTAGCTTGTACTACTGCAGGGACCGCCGTAGCAAAAACTGCATTGAAAGAAGCCACCACCATAGGAGCAACAGCAGCTGCAACAATAATTGTGAGCACAGAAGGGAAAGCAGCAGTGACAAGAGCTTCCACCAAAGTGGCATCAACAGCACAGGCCAGAGTACTGAGCACACCTGCTACTACGACAGGAACAAGTGTGACCACAACTGTAACCATCATGGACATCATCTCTCCACATGCCATAGCGTCCACCAACTGTACCCTACTGGGAGACCTTAACTTCCACCTCGACAACCAACTGGACCCCAGCACCACATCCCTCCTGGACAACCTCCACAACATTGGACTCCGCCAGATCGTGACCGAACCCACGCACTCAGCAGGACACACCCTCGGCCCCCTCTTCGCAACAGGAAACTCCATCACCTTCAGCCACACCACCAAACACCCATGTAATGACCATCGATGCGTCCACTTCACATTCAGAACACCCACCATCCACAGACACCAGACCTGCTCCCACAAAGAAACTGGACCAGAATCACTGAAGACCAGCTAACCTCAATACTCAGCAACTCCACCCCAACCATCGCGGAAAACGGCGACGCCAACATCGCAGCCCGAACCCTGCACAGATGGATCTCCAACAGCGCCAACACCATAGCCCCTCTCAAGAAAAACAACAACACCACCGCCAAGAAAGCTAGATGGTTCACCGCCGAACTTCGAGAGTCCAGACGCACTAGCCTACACCACTAAAAGGCCTGGAGGAACACCAAATACACAGAAGCTCACAACAACTTCAGAGCCGCCACCAACGCCCACCACCAACTCATCAGAAAGACGAGGAAAAAAGCAATTGAAGACAGAATCTCCACACATGCACACAACTGCAAAGAACTCTTCAACATCATCAAGGAGTTCGTCCAACCCACCAGCGAGTCCATAGACATCCCTCCCTCACAAGACCTCTGTGACAAACTCAGCACATTTTTCCACCACAAAATCAAGAGCATCTAAGACAACTTCGACAAAGACAACCAACACACTGAACCCTCACCAACCACCCCGGACACCCGGAAGCCAGTGATCGACAACTTGACAGGCCTCACCACCAAAGACACACTGAAGACGATTAAGTCAATCCACTCAGGGGCCCCTACGTACCCCTGCCCCCACATCATTTTCAACAGAGCTGCCGACATCATCGCACCCATGCTCTTCCACACCATCAACCGCTCCCTGGCAACCGCCTCAATCCCTGATGACTGAAAACACACTGAGGTCAATCCCCTCCTGAAGAAACCCTCAGCGAACCCCACCGACCTCAAAAACTATAGACCCATCTCCCTGCTCCTATTACCAGTGAAATTCATCGAGAAAGCCTTCAACAGCCGACACACCACATTCATCGAAGAGCACAACATCCTCGACTCCTCCCAATCCGGCTTCAGAAAAAACCACAGTACGGAAACCGCCCTCCTCGTCGCAACAGATGACATCCGTACCTTACTGGACAAAGAAGAAACAGCAGCCCTCATCCTCCTCGACCTCTCTTACCCCACCCTAATACGCAGACTCCACGATGCAGGGATCCAAGACAAGGCCCTCGACTGGATCCGCTCCTTCCTCTCAGGCAGAACACAGCGGGTCAGACTCCCCCCTTTCCTCTCGGACCCTACACCTACCACCTGCGGAGTCCCCCAAGGGTCCTCCCTCAGTCCTATGCTCTTCAATGTCTACATGGCTCCGCTCGCCCCCATCGTCAGAACCTTCGGACTCAACATTGTATCATACGCAGAAGACACCCAACCCATCCTCTCCCTATCCAACGAACCAAACACGGCCAGGCACAACTTTCGAGAAGGCATGGAAGCCATCGCCAAATGGATGAAAAACAGCTGCCTACAACTAAAGACCAACAAAACAAAAGTACTGATCATGGGCCCAAACCCAGATGCCTGGAACGACACCTGGTGGCCCCCCGCCCTCGGAATCCCGCCCACCCCCACTGATCACGCATGCAACCTGGGAATCCTCCTGGACTCAGAGCTCAAACTGAACCGCCAGATCAACTCCGTCTCGTCCTCCTGCTTCCACACCAGCAGGCTCAACTACGGCAACACACTCTATGCCGGAATAAACAAAAACCTCACCCGCAAGCTACAGAACATCCAAAACGCCGCCGCAAGACTGGTCCTCAACCTGCCAAGACACTGCCACATCTCCCAGCATCTGCGCGCACTCCACTGGTTCCACATCGAAGCTAGAGTCACCTTCAAGATGCTAACCCATGCTCACAAGGCCCTCCACGACACCTGAACAGCCAACTCAAATTCCAAGCACCCCAAAGGACACTACGATCAGCCCAGCTCTTCTACGCCATGGTCCCCCGCACCAGAAAGACCAGATTGGGAGGCCGCTCCTTCTCCTTCCGCGCTGCCAGAGCCTGGAACGACCTTCCACTCCACCTCAGACAGATAACATCGCTCCCTATCTTCGCAAGAAACCTCAAAACCTGGTTCTTCGACAGACCCCCTCCTTGATGGACTGGAACCTGCGAACCCCCTCCCACACTCCCCAGCGCCTTGAGACCCGTACGGGTGAGTAGATGCACTTAACAATCACCTGATTTGATTTGATTTGATTTAACCACAGCAAAGGCAATAGCTGCTACTGCAGCAAGGACAACAGTAACAACTTTCACCATGGTAAGGACAACAGCAGTGTTCACAGTAGCAACAACTGCTGTCACAATAGCAGGGACCACACCAATTTGCAAAGCTGTAAGCTCAGCAGCACAGACAAATCAGAAAGTAATGTGTGAAGTACTTGAATTCATCTCGGCGAATAGTAATTACTTGGGCTGCATTACAGTTAAACCTAATGGCAAGTCATCCATGGTCGATAGAGGGGTAAGAGAGAACCACAGAGCTGGATGTCTTTGGGCCATTGATTTGATTCCCCTTGTTTGATACCAGGATCAGAAAACGTAGAAAACTGGGAAGCCTTGGACTACTTCAACTGTGTTGACCAGAGCACAGGCTTCACATCAGTCTCAGGAAGAGAGTGTGACCATTTCAAATGTGCAAGAGTAAGGAAGTGGATTAGCGCAGACTCTGAGAAAGCACATGCCACGTCATCCATGTCCCAGCTCCAGAGGGGCATGAGAATGAGAAACTCAAATCCGTCCAGGTGTTTGGAGGTGGGCTACTTCCAGAGCGGCAGGGTTAGCTGCTGTAGGACCACCGAGCGATGAAATCCTCCAGGCACAGACTGAGTGCTTTACAATTGTGGGACTTCAGAAAGAGGTACAAGAACAGGTCAGCCAGGGAGAAGTTGAAAGGCATTATGTTGCTGGGAAAATGGATTGATGTATAATAAGCCTGTGAATCCTCACTCCTGAGCCAGTAAAAGGCTTGTGATTCCCCAAATGCACTGGAATTTCCTCCTATCTCTGGCGCCTGTGTTGCCCTTAGCGGTACACTTGGGCATAAGAAAGACCCAGTATGGCTTTTACTTTTTCCTCTACTGTCCAAGGATGCATAGAGACATAGATAGGTTATGTAGAACCTGTCACATTTGCCAGATAAGTGATAAGTCAAGACTAAGGCACCATTAGTGCCACTGCCAGTCGTAGGTATCAAGTATATCTTGGTTGTGGTGGGTCATGTCGCCAGATACCCAGAGGCTGCACCTCTGAGGAGCACATGTTCTGCTAGAGTTGTAGCTAGGACACTCCTGAGGACCTTTTCAAGGGTTGGATTGCTTAAAACAGTGACTTCCGCAAGAGGATAACTTTATCTCTTCTTACACAAGAGCAATGTGGGAACAAGTGGGAATGACCTACCATTTTCCATGGCATATTACCCTCAAACCAACGGGTTGGTGAAACCGTTTAACAAGGCCCTTAATTGCATGATGTAAACTTTGCTAGAGAACCTCGGCAGGAAATGGGGCCTCCTGCCATGTCTCGTATTCGCCTATAGAGGCATTCCACAGAAAACAGTTGTCCCTTCGAACTTCTGTTTAAGCACGCAGAGCATGGCCATCTCACTTTGAAGAAGAGTTGGAAGGAACTTTAGAGTTACCTCAAAAGGATTTGGTGGACTATGTGATTATCCAAAAGTGGTCGATTATGCAGTACATGAGTTAGGCAAAGTTAAACCTTTAAGCAAACCGAGAGCCGATGAAGTAATGGTGTGAGCAGTACGCAACATTGACTGTGTACTAGGAGAGTCATGAGTTGTTGGTGCTCAAGCCCGTTTTTCTGAGATCTTTAGAGTATAGCGTAGTGTGGGCTATGTTTTAAGGTGGTGCAGAAGGTTTCTGAGATGACCTACTTAGAGAACACAAGTGCCACAAGGATACCAAAGAGGGTTTTTCATGTCACCCAACTTAAGCCTTATCTACTGAGAGGCTTCACTATAAGCATCATGGAAAAGACAGGAGAAGTTAAGGAAGCCACTCAATCAGTTCTGGACCTATTGCACACTGATGAGAAGGATGCTTCTATTAACAGAGTCAAACTTGCCCTTGAACTAACACCTGAGTAGCAAAGAGAGTACAGATGAGCGACGAGATGTTTTTCCCTGCTGTTCTTGCTAACTCCAGGGCTGACAGATGTCTGTGTATGGAACATAGATTACATGGGAGAGCTTGTCAGTAAAGAACAAAGTTTACTAGTGTGTCTGACCAAGTACAGAAATGCATCAAGATAGAGGTTGCCAAGATGTTGGACATGGCAGTGATTGACAGTTCTTACCGTCCTTGTTGCGGTCCAGTGGTACTGGTACCCAGGCAACGATACATAGACTTGTGTTTTGTGTGGACTATGGGGCCTTGAAAGAGACAACTAAGACAGTTGCACACAAGATTCCCAGGACCGATGAGGTAGTGCACTATCTGGGTGCTTATCTAATGGAGTTCTTGAAGAAGAAAGAAAAAAGATGTTTCCTGATCTGAGCTATGGCAAGCTATAAGTCTTCCAATCAAAGGGATGGCAAAGAAGCTATTGTAAATTGGAAAGACAAACACAGGAAGAGGAAAGAAATGCATGAAATAAGAAGCAAGCAAATTAGACTTACAAGAATGTCAACAAATGATAAGCAATGGGCTGAACCAACGCCCACTCATGTACATAATAGGTCTTCAATAATAGAAAGGTAAAAGCTGTCTGTACTATAGGCAAGACCCAATAACGAGAGTGCGAGGTAAGTCCTAGGAGTCAGGTGAGGACTTGGACTCAAATAACGGAAATGTAATTGGTACCTATCTGTTTGATAAAAAAAAATATGTGAAAGTCGGCGTTAAATGCTGCTGATAGAAATCATGGCACCAACACACTCCCCGTCCACCTGCATCTTCATCCTGTGACCTGTACAGAGGTTATGCATGCAAAGACGCCATACTTATATATAGCTTGAAACTATTCAACAATTGTATAGTGGGCAATGACTAATAGGATACAAACGCTACGCACCCTCTTAGTGTGACCCTCTTGCCTTATCTGTTTACCATAATCAGCAAACAAACGAATCTTCGGAGAGGCGACAGAGAAAAAGTGTACATTTTGTTCACTTTCTTTAAATCTACTCTCTAGCGTTCCAAGTTTGTCTCAAATTTGTGTTTTTTATATTATTTGCATTTCTGACTCTTTTTACAAATCCTCCGATAAATCTTTACAGGACTACACTTGTTTTGTAATCAGGGCTACATTCCTGTATCACAACGTAAATTGTGCTATTGTTGTGGTGAGTGTGCTCTCGGTTGAAAATCGGGCTTTGTGTCCCCTCCCGATCCCTGATAGGACTGCCCTTCGCAAGAGCTGTTTGTTTCCTCGCCAAGTGGTGTGTTCGTTTGGAATTATGGTGATAATATACTCATGCTACTTTTACACATGTGTAGCTATCTGCGCAGGTCAGAAAATCTCTCCAAACTGAGGCGCACGTTTACAGGAGTAAATCTAATTCGCCTCACAAAAAATGAGAGGGGCCCCGTCAAACCCAGAGAGTAGGGCACCAAATAGACCTTAGTCAAAAACAAAAACTAACCTATGGGCAACTTATTTCATTTCACAAAACACTCTCACCAGCATAATCATACAATTAACTATATCACCAGAACATAACATATTCCCTTCAAAGGCCAAGTGTTGAAAAATGTCTCCAGAAATGTATTAATCATAAAACATTAAAAGAATATTTCTTAGAAAGAGTTTAAAAAACAGCGATTCAGCAATTAATCAGCAAAATAATGTACATAAAACAGATATCACCACAAAAATAGAAATAGACAGATTGGGAGAACACGCAAGAAAAATACTTTTTAATCGGCTAAACAGGCAGATACATTAGAGCAATTCACTTGTCTATACAATAAATTTCAACAAAATGAAAGAATGGCAGTCATAATATATAGTATGCCTGTTGACACTTGGCATCTACAGGTCAGAAAATCTCTCCAAACTGAGGCGCACGTTTACAGGAGTACATTTCATTTGTGACTCGGACCCATGGAGTTCAAATCTGTTACATGTCGTCCATAATTCATCCTCTTCCATGTGTGGCGTAGTGTAGCACTGCAGTCAACACAATCATGCGTTACTCATAAAATCTGAAAACTGTTTAACACTTACAATTTTCGGGTTTTTTCGATGATTGTAGAAGGAGAGTTTACGGTTGTAGGGAAATTCCACGCCACTTGTGCAGTCTCTTTGTGCGAAGTTTTGTCTAACTTATTGTTAGTAGGGTTGGAAACGTGTGCACTCACGTCGAAGGAGGGGGGTAGATCCCTCTCGAGACATTTCCTTCCCCATATTCCTGCGCTGCCAGGACTTTCGTTCTCCATCTCTTGGCCTTTGAATCCCGATAGGAGATGAACTGTTACCCCCTACTCACTGCTGGGGGTGCTCTCACGGCTCTTACGGAACCAGTGTCACTACACAACTAGTAAAAATTGATTCATAAACAAAGCACACTGGAATTATCCACCGTCTGCTACATAATCTGAATAGTTCAACAAAGAAAAATAGTTTTTAGCTCAAATGGATCAAAAGTTACTAAAACGCAGCAACACTTGCTGCAGTGCCATGGGGACCCTTCACAAAAGTTTACTGGTCAACTTTCTGTTGCATGCATATGGCTGTTTTTATGTGTTCCTCTGGTACCGACAGAGGTGACAGCTTTGCCCAGACAGTGTTAATGTGTGAAAATAACAAAATAATGAAGTAATACTATCTCAAAAAGTGCTGCATAATTTGCCATTTGTTGCTGCATAATTAGTCAACCCTGCCTCATAATTTGTTCCTCCCCTGCCGCATAATTCCAGAGGCCCTGCTCTTCAGCCGTTTGCCAGTAGGAATGATACTAGTTTTATATTAATGTTTTCTGAAATATAATCCGTGTCATTGTTTCTGTGACACTCAACAGGACATACACATTATTGTGTTAGGAAATGAAATGCCTCCTGAATACATCCTATAATCCCAGGTATTGTCACAGTCTGCCAGGTTGTAGCTCCTTCCAGTGACTCAGAATATTGCCAGTGATATTTAGGTGTTTCGAAACATGCCGGGGTACTTGAAGTTTGGCTGAATGAGCCAGCGCCTTGTTAATTTGCACATTGCCATGCCAAATGTATATATATTTATATATATATATATATATATATATTTTTTTTTTTTTCTTTTAAAGCACAGAAATCACTGCCGCCACACCACTCGTCCTGGGTGCATTGCTTGCGGTGGTGAGCCGCAATACTTTCCCCCACAGCGGCGCAATCCAGCCAGCAAAAGAGACGCACTTGTGGGTCAATTACAGCCAAATTTTTTTTTTAGAGGTCTCCCCCCCCCCCCGCCGCCCCCCCTCCACGAGGGGGGTGAAAGGCATCTTATGCCGAAACGCGTCTGTCAGCACCCGGGGGGGGGGGGGGGGAGACATCTAAAAATAAAATTTGGCCGTGATTGATCCACAAGTGCGCCTTTTTTGCTGGCTGGATTGCGCCGCTGTGGGGAATTTTTTTTTTTTATATATATATATATATATATATATATATATATATATATATATATATATATATATATATATATATATATATATATAAAATATATATATATATATATATATATATATATATATATATATATATATATATATATATATATATACATACTAGATTACACAGTGCTGTTGGTTAACAATCCAAGAGGGGCGGATTATGTCGTACTGGACACTCAGCAACTTGGCAGCTAAGTAATTGCCATTCATTCTGGTTTCTGAAGTCTCCCTAGCAATAGCAACTCACAAACACAAACACACGGTTACCCAGGAAAGTGACTATACGTTGTCTGCATATGTGGCAACGCCGCCCCTTTTTCTCTGTAGTGCCCTAATCTCTCTAATTAATTCAGTACCTCAAACTTCTCAAGTGGGACAATCCAGAACATAAGCATCATGCTGCCAGAGGCTTCGGTTTCTTCACCCAAAACTCTGTCCAGAACACCTGGACAGAAATCTGAGGGCTTTCACTCTTGACTCTAGCAAGGATACTCTGACCTTTAGGCAGCGATTTAAAAGACATGGCTGCATATGATATAGCGTATGTACTATTCATTTACCACTATCACAGACAGTGGCAATAAGCCATGGCATGGCATATGTGGGCTGTGGATGTATCCTAAAAAGATATAACAAATTCACTGCACTTACAAGGTAGAGTCACCTCACCTTGCTAGCTGGCAGCTACAGCCTGCCCTCCACCTTCAGAACCCCTTGAGGGAAGAATTCTGTCACAATTCAGATACCCGGCTAGCCTATGGCCATTCCCCAGAGTATGAAAATGGGAAACCCGGCATGCACCCGTCACGTACGCAAAGCATTCTTGGACCGGCCTGAATTCACACCCCGTACCCAATTGTATACAGTTCTTTTGTAAGCACAATGAAAAGTATGCTTCTTTTAAATGTTGTGTTATTAGCTCTTCTCTCTGTGTTTCACTCGATATGTAAGCAGTAAACCACATGCTTCGTAGGGTGGCGATGACACAACACGCTTAATGTCTCCGATTGCAACACAGAGTTCCAGTCAGAAGCTCTGCTTTGAAAAAGACAAGTGCTCATCAGTAAATACACCCTTCTACATTCTGCTTTACACATCACTCAAGAAAAACAGAGAAAGTGCAATATAATTGCTAATTTTCACAGAGGTCACTGAGGAGAGTGCATCAATTTTTGAAAGCAGAAGTGTAGACTTGTTGCTCAGCTCTGTTCCCCTTTTTTCCAGCTATATACCTTCTATGCCACTTATCCTTGAAGGCAGCACGGAAGTAACCCTACTAAAAGCCAATGGGTATTTTTACTGTCTGTCACAATTACGGGATCCCTGCACCTCATGCCCCCTACAGTTAGTGAAAATCAGAGCCATTGTTGGAGTTCCACTGCTATTTCACCTCCAGGATTAACTTTAGGGTATTAATAATAAAAGCCTGCAAACATGTACATACCTATGGATGACCCAATGACGGGCCATTACCAGGGTTGATACCGCGGTGTCTTTTTGTAGACACGTCACAGTTGTGCCCCTTTGTTGTTTAGCATTCTTCTGAGAAAGCCAGAGGCTAGGTGCTTGTGGGTCCGACAAATTGTCTGGTTAAGTATACGCCATATCAGGGCAGAAGACACACATTAACAAGTCAAAGGACCCAGCCATCTTTTGTCGGCCAATTAAAACATCTCCACCGAGACCAGCAAGGCTAACTAACGTGTGGTCTCCATCTCAGACGAAAACCATCCCTTGAGGTCCTCTGCTGTCTGGATGCTCAGGATGACACTAAATGTGTGGGAACTCACTGGAAGCAAACCCCAGGAAAGATTTAAAATCGGAGACTTCTTTGCCATTTTCCTTTTTATTGGGGAGAAAAAAAAGTGACGTCCGAGAAGCTGGTAAAAGTTAGTCGTGGTCAAGCCGGGGGTAAACAATAGCACAGTGTTGTTGTGGGCTGCTTCCAAGACTTAGATATTCTTCCCATGTCAGAATAATCACTCCTGGGAGGTAGCTCGATGAAGGATTACCATATCATTAATAGTATCCATGACTTTTGTTCAAAGGCTACTTGTGTAATGTTGCCTTGCGGACGAGGCGGCCTAATCCGCTGAGCCGCAGCTGTAGAGAGGGGGCTTCCTCAGGGCTGCCCACACTGACTTCCCTGTCCCCTTGGATCAGTTCTAAAAAACAGACAGAAACAACAGTCAACTCAAAGCCAGCAAAAAGAAACACCCTTTCTACATTTCCACATTCATCGCCCGGCTTCAATCCCTGCCAATGCCTCCCATTCATCCCGTCTCTAACATCCAGATCAGCGCTCGGATGGTGGCCAGATTAAAAGGGGGGACAATGCAGTTGTAAATGTAAAGTTTGCATGCAATGTTTTTCTTTGCATGAGAAAAAAAGGCACATTTCTTCCATCTCTGTGTCTGGCCGGCGCTCAGCCTGTAGTTTTGTCAGGCCTGTCTTGCTTTCTTGGGCGGTGTGAGGCATGCCTGGCCGCCAGGCGCGAAACGCTATGTGCCCCCGCACAAACACATTGGCATGTCATGGACAGGGTTGAAAGCGTGCATGCTAAACTTTGGAGCTGAATGTGGCATTTGCTGGCTTATGGGTACATTGCACCCAGTAGGGCTAACGTGCTCTGAGAAGTAGGATTTTCACCTGGTATAAACTCATTCTTCAAAAACTGAATACTGCATCCAAAACTGCTATGGACGTTTGCAGGAAACAACCTGTGGTCTGTTTACAAAGGCATTTAGGTATACGTAAAGTTGTGCACCTGTTACTTAACCTGATTTGTGAATTGGCGCGAAAACATCGAAAATGGGAATAAATGATTCAGTCAGTGGAAATAGAAATCCCCTTTGCACTTTTATTAATAAGGACTTTGACGTTTCGGGCATATCACAAAGGTGTGTGAGGAGTATATAAAAGAGTAAACCTTTAGTGCTGCTTCCCGCCCTCGTAAATGCTCTTGTGAATCGGTACCCTTGTCACTCGTGCAAGCACGGATTGCAGAGCTGCGGCTCACACCGACTGTCCGGCAATCGCCTGTAAAAAGAAGACGGAACCATCTTTTATTCGCTGTTTTTGAGCACCCCTCCTGCAAGATGCCTTATCCTTCCGAGACATTGGGATGACAGCGTGTTTGTTCCTGAAGCATAGCATCTTCGCGTCCTATGAAGCACCCTCTTGGAATGAAAAGCAAGGACTCGAGTCTCTTTCGGCTGCTTCTTGTTAAGAGCTTGAAAAGATTTGGAAAATTGCCTATGGGTCAAAATGTCGCAAATACTTGCGGTTTCCCGGGAGTCTTCTGTTTTTAACTGGCCATGGTTGAAACAAAGGCGCTCTCCATACGTTTCACTCAGAAATCATACGAGCCAGCATTGGGCTGTGTGTTTTAATAAACTTTGAATGAATCTCGAGTGTGTGCCTTTAAACGCTGAATTCGACGTAGCTTTTCTCTGTTGCCTGGATTCGTTTAGCTTTTTCTTGGTCTGCTGGTTCTCAGACACATCGAGTTCCTCCCGATTCTGCTCCCAGCGTCTCGCTCTTCTCACCCGTCGCTGCACCTACACACAATCCAATTAGCCTGCCATTTTATCGTTTAACATGGCTGCGTCCATGGACAAGATTACAAGGGGGGCCATCTTGAGCAAAGATGACCTATTAGACAAAACCAAATATGGCCTCTTGTCGCCCTGCCCACTCCCAGCAGCTGCTAAGTGTAAGTGTAAACATGTCTCACTTAGGGACGTGAACTGAGCATGCCTTTTGCAGAGCCCAGACTCACTCTAGCTCTGCTGAGAAATGAGGCTGTTTTGTGCATTTCTTTATATGTCTCTTTCCTCCATAGAGACATCTTTACTCCAATTCCTTTCCAAAAATGTTTCATTTGTTTTGCATTTCTTTAACAAATGTTTCTGAATGTACATCACCATGTGCCTCTTTCTCATAGGGCTCATGCAGCCTTGGTAATGATGTCAAAGCCCCTCAGGTGACCTCCTTTTCACATCTTGGAATCCTTTTAATAAGGATCTGATCATTTGTGGCAGTTACATGTCATTATTGTCAGACATTGATCTGCAAGTAGTTAAGGTACCTCCAAATGGCAAATAACCGCAATGGGGTTTGTGGTATACGCACAATTTCTATTCCATGATAACGCAACAGTTTTTGAAAATTACACAAACAGACAACATACGGCATTTAGCAAAGAATTTTAGCATGAAACACGTCTTCGTATTCATTTTGATTGCAAGGACACATTTTGCACTAAAAATAGCGCTAAATCACAAATTACGCATTCGGTTTTTTCCCTTGCAGATGCTCCCTCAATAGGATTTTCCCCCGATCAGTTGGAAAATACACAGGAAGTACTGATGTATTTTCGGGGATTTTGCATAAAAACAAACGCAATCTGAAATATCGGAAATTATGCAAGATTATGCTGGTGTAACAAAAATTTGCCTGGGCCTATTCACAAGCCCAAATTATTTTGCATGAATGTGAATTTTCCAAAGGCCTTCTATATCTGATCTGAAGTTCTCTTCTTAGTCATTGTTTAAATCAATGTAGATGGAGTTAATACCACTAATAGTTCTATTTTTTCCTCTACATATCATTAATTACACTGGGGTAACTATTTTTGTCTCACTAATAGAGTAAATGAATGAAGAATTGTCCCTGCTCTTACATCAAGCATTATGAGCGAGACCGATAAGAAACATTTTTAAAACTTCAATCTCATGGACAAAGTTTGGGCCCCTGGAGAAATGCAAGATCAGACATGTCCAAGGCAGCTTCGTGGGCTGAACCTGGCAATGTGAAATAGCGAATTTTACTTATGCAAATGAACAGTGACAGTCAATCAATTTATAGGATTAGTAGGCATTTTTACCTCTTGAATTTTCTTGAAATATGCAATTATGATCGGTTTTTGTCCGCTCAACTTTTGAAACCACTTTGCTCGCCCATCACACAGCGAGAGTCAAATAACTGTCCACAGAATCAGCAACACAGAGTCAAATATTTGCAGTCCACAAAGTGCATTGAAGAAAATGGGACCCCCCTGCTGTTTGTATTATAAAATACAGCAATAATCAGTGTTCAGTGGGCCCCTCAAGCCGCTGAGCCCCGGTACCACTGCATCTGCTGCACCAATGACAAATACTCCCTTGATGTTTTTTTAATAGCAATTAACAGTTGTTTTGATTCAGAACCATAAGAGGTATTTCTTCCTTCCACATTTACCCAATTCCCTTGTACTTGGTCAGTGTGCAGTTAAAAGAGCACTGCCCGCCCACATATTTAGGAATTAGAGGATGTGCGTTTTATCTGTTTGGCTGTTAGTAGCCCCTAGAGCTGGCTTCCCTTGAATGATACCGGAAAAAAATTTCATTTTGAGAAAGAAATAGAAGAATTAAATTGGAAGTATTACATTTGAGCTGAAAGAGAAGAAATTTGCTAAAACCACATGCTTCTTATGAGCTTGTGCCATCGCAATAAAATTCCGAAAGAATACTTGTTAATGTGACTTTTGAAATCTTGGCATCTACTTTCCATGTGAAATATATTTGCTCACAGCACACTTTTAATTGCACTGTGCTTTTGAGTAACTTTATTTTTACTTTACAATAACTATTTTGAATGCCATTCAGTACGACTTTACATGGCTGTGAGATTCCTGGGGGCAAGACAAATCATATTTTGTGTTCCCTTTCGCACAATTTTGAAATAATTATCAATTTTCAGCTCTTGTGATGTTGCCAATCAGCTCGGAATTATATGTTACATTTTCAGAAACTTAGACCTTCAAAAACAGCTAGAAATTCAAGTTGCCCTATGTCCACCAGCCAAACAGTACCAAAAGAAAGATTGAAGAAGCATTAATAAAAACCTTCTCATTTGGGGCTTAGACCTGGATTGTTTTTGTCTTGAGAGAGCACTTTGTGTTCTTTATGTGGAACTCAGTGTCTGACCAGCCTGTTCCTCTCATTCTAAAAAATATATGTGTGGGTGACTTGGAGGATCTTTAGTAGGTTAGTTCATAATTAGGACTCCCAGTTTTATGGTATTTATTTTTTTGACATTTCTATCTGTATTTTTTGTCAACTTTTATCTGTATTTATCCATATTTATTATGAGTTTTGTGAAAAAAATAATGCCTGAACTGGTATATTTTCACATTTATTTAAACAATAAATATAGAGTCATGCTTGAATGCCTGCCAGGTTTCTGTAATATGAACATTGGCAGAAGATAAATCAATGCATTTATATGAAAATATGTACATTTCTGTATCAGCCTTAAGCATATTTAACAGCTGCTGGTTAAGCCTCTTTACTAAAATTCCTTTCTTTTTAACCCCTTCGATGCGTGTGACAAGGTCAGCTCGTCATGGGCGTTACCTGCGCTGTGCGTGTGACGAGTTGACCTTGTCACGTAACGCAGGATTTTTAAAATCGCAGCGCTCAGCGGGAAAACCGCTAGCGCGCATGCGGTTAAACACCCTTACTTATCAAGCCACGCAGTTATTGGCCTGACAGTCATGGCAAAGTGTATTTAGAATCTCTAAAAAAAGCACCTACTTCCTGTTTTTATCCACATTTAAAAATAAATACAGACAAGAAAATGAATGGTTTTCTGCCCGTATTTATCTGTAAAAATCAGTAAAAACGGAAAACAGTGAGCCTTATTCATAATATGAAAACAAGACATAAGAATATAACTCTTGAAATGTAGGTTCAATTGCTGGATGTTCATGAACACAAATATATCACTCTCCACAACTGTCATTTTCACATCAATAGTGAAAATCAAAACACTGTTCTGAAGATTTTCTCCACCTATTCATAATCATAAAAAATCCCCCTTTACAACTAGCCTTTTCATTGCAACAGTGAAAACCAAAACACTGCTTTGAAGATTCTCATAATTTTGTGCAGTAAAATCTCATAATTTTCTCCTTAATTCTCTCCCCTGCCTTGTTAAGTGTCTGCTCTTTCTATGTGTACACTTTTCTGGCTAGATAAATACAAACTCTGCTAAATATGAGAAATGGGAGCGGAAATAAGATAGTTATGCTTTGCGATGTGGATTTGTATTGTGCACTAATCACCCATGAGGATATCCAGGCACTTGAACAGGGGTTTAGGCCTGTGTTCCACGCAGAGCTATTCGTTGAGCCAGGTCTTCAGCCTCTTGCGGAAGTCCATAAGTGAGGAGGAGGCAGTGATGTGTTGAGGGAGGTCATTCCAGGCTCTAGGAACAATGTAAACAAATGAGTGACTACCTGCTCTGGGTTTGTGGATCCGGGAAATTGAGAGTAAGACAGAGCATAGGTGTCTGGCAGGCTGTGGAAAGTGAATGAGGCTGTTCAGCTCTGCTGGTCCAGTGTTGTGTAAGGCTTTGTATGTGTGCGTTATGAAGTTTCAATTGGCTGCGCTTGTGAATGGAGAGCCAGTGAAGCTCCTTGAGGTGAGGTGTGATGTGGGTGTGGCATGGGAAGTCTAGTATAAGTCTTGCTGTGGCATTCTGGATGAACCAGAGTCTGTGTATGAGAATCCTGCATAGAGAGCATTGCCATAGTCCAGTCTGCCAGTGATGAGTGCCTGCATGACGGTCTTTCTTGTGTTATGTGGCAGCCACTTAAATATTTTTCGTAGCATGCGTAGGATGTGGAAGCAAGAGGAGCTCACTGTGTTGACAAGTGCTGTTGTATAGAGTTTGTCATCGAGGATGATCCCCAGATTTCTTGCGTGATCAGTCGGTGAAGGTGTTAGTCCTACCTCTGGCAACCACCAGGCGGTGTCTCATGGGGAGGCCTTCTTTTCGAAGACCAGCACTTCAGTCTGCTCAGAGTGGAGCTTTAGGCAGTTGGTCTGCATCCAGGCTGCTATCATGGTCATGCAGAGTGGAGGAATTCGTTCTGGTGGTGGTTGTCTTGTCTGTCAGGGAAGGGATGAATTGGGTGTTGTCTGCACAGGACATGATTGTGAAGCCCTGGGTGCGGATGGTGTTGACGAGTGGTGTTATGTAGACGTTGAACAGGGTGGGGCTGAGGGACGATCCTTGGGGAATTGATGTTGCCTTTGGCCATGATGAGTGCTGTTTCAATTCTGTGGCTCGTTCTGAATCTGGATTGGGTGTTGTTTAGCACGTGGTGATGCTGGAGGTGGGATAAGAGCTGTTTGCTGACAGCTTTCTTTATCACTTTTACTGGGTAGGGAAGCAGGGAAATGGGTCTGAAATCGATAAGTTAGTTGTGGGGTTGGGTTGCTCCGTGCTGAGGATGCTGAGCGAGTCTGCTTCTGAGATTTTGCCCCTACTGTGGCTTGGTAGGCTGGTGGTGTGGCTCACTGGTTAGAGGCGGCAGACCCGAGAGCAGAGGACGGCCCGGGACCAGGGTTCGATTCCCGGCGCGGCAGGTTTCTGGACCAGGGTCAGCGGACTCGATAATTCTCTCGCCTCGGTGCCCACTCTGATCAGCGTTCACACTCGGCAACTCTGGGCATTAGCTTGCCTCATCTTCACGAACGGCCCCACCAGACCGCCGGGGATGCCTGGTCTCACCCTGGAGATACCCATTAAGGGACCATCTCTCAGGGAAGCCAGGAAGGGTTTCGCAGCGGTCGAAGCGCCTTGGGACCCTCCGGGTAAGTAGTGCGCTATATAAATGCCTATACATTTACATTTACATTTACATTCTAGTAGGTGTGTTGACTTGCGGCATGTTGATTTGGAAGTGGATGATGAAGTCCATGTGAACGGCAAGGTGGAATTGTATTTAATGCTGTTGCTGCAGGTGAAGATGATTTTGGTTGAGATAGGGAAATCTTGAGAAAGGGATAAGGAAATGCAAAGAGAGGTATATACGGTTGGTATAAGAAAGGGTGAGGCAGAGAGTGTGCTAAAGCAGAAAGAGAGGAGAGTTAGAGTGAAAATCAGACAGTGAGAGAAAGACAGGTAGAGAGAGGTGAGGTAGTAAGAAATGTCTAAAGAGATGGGAGGTAGAGAGAAAAATATGAGGTAAAGAGAGGGAAAAATCGAAAGACGTATAGAAAGGCATGAAAGTTAAAGCAAATAGTAAGCCAAAGAGAAAGGTAAAGCGAGGGGGTAATGTGTAGAAAGAGGAATTAAGTGTAGTGAGAAAAGAAGTAAACAATGAGACAGAAGTGAGGTAGAAAAGAGGCTAGTTGATACAGAGAGTATTTAAGAGAGAGTGTTGTGAAATTGGGACAGAATTGAAGGCAGGGAGGACATTTAGAGAGATGTGTACTGGGAGAATTAAGAGACATTAGATAGAGAGAGTGAGTTGAAATGGAGAAGTGGTTGAGAGACAGGAAAGAAAAAGAGAGGAAGTATTGATAATGAAAAAGAGAAAGCAAAAGAGGTAACAAGAAAGGAGTACGGTAATGAGAGAGGTGAGGTAGAAAGGAGCAGAGGTAAAAAGCGAGAGAAGAGAGGCGTGAAGATGAGATAGCGAACAAATTTAAAAGTAAATTTAGAACTTAGGTACTGAGAGAGAAGTTGAGAGACAAGTTAGTGGGAATGGTGTGGGATAGAAATGTATTAGAGAGAGTTGGAGAGGTGAAGACAGTACCCACAAAGAGGTCGAGGGAGTTGTGCTATAGGGTGATGGAGAACGAGAGATTGGTGAGGTATAGAGAGCAATGAGAATGAAAGTGAGGGGAAAAAGATGGATGAGAGAAGGAGGAAGGCAAGAGGGAAACAGCAGCAAAGTGCAGACTGAGAGGGTTGGTAGGGAGAGGGCTAGGGATCTAGAGATGTAGAATTAGGTAAAGAGTTTTAGAGAGAAAGGCTGTTTTGTGAGAACGAGAGGTGAGGTAGAAAGAGGCGTATTGAGAGAGGTGAGGTTTATGTAGGAGAGAAAGAATCGCCTGAGATATAAAGAAGGGGTGGGTAAATAGAAAGGTATAGCTAAGGAGAGAGAGAGAAGTAAGAGATAAGGGTGATGTAGAGGAAGTGAGGTGACAGAGTGAGACATGAGACAGAAATAGTCTTTTTTAGTGGAATTACAGCTTGCTCATAACAGTACTTAAATATGGGGGCTACAAAGAAAGACCAAAGAGCGGTATCGTATTGTATAACAGAAATTAGCATTGCATCAGGTTCATTTGCACTTCAAGTGCTCGATTTTAACATAAAACTCTTCATTAATGCCTCTGAGGGCGGGTCATATTCATTAAAAGGTTCAACGCGAGAAAACCCCACTTGCAGAGTTTTCAATGAAAATTCCATATTAGCTGCGTATAGCTCATTTATATATTGTACCCAAATTGAGGTGTCTTTTCAAGAACCACAAGCTTTGGAAATCAAATTTAGTAACCTTCTGTTGTTCACGGTGGTTCCTGTCAATGCCTTGAGTGTTTGATGGACTGGTCCTACCAACATAGTGAAGCCATATGGCAAACAGTCAAAGTTTATTTTTATTTTCAAAAACAAAATCCTAAAGTAGGATTTTTCTTTTGAAAATAAAAAAAGCAATGACCCTCCCCCCTCCCCATGAGAGTTTCTTCCATGGTGTGGGGGCATTTTGCCGTTTTCTCTGCCCCTTACCACTAGATTTTCCTTGTCCATAACTGACAGTTAAATCTTGCCCTTTTTTCGCTCACTCTAAACAGGGCCGGCAGACAAATGCTAAAACTACCAATAGCCCTTACACTTTTGGGCTGCAGAAGGTGTATGTCAGCAGAGGAGATAGAGTAGTCTCCCCAACGATATTCTAAAGGTTCTGCCGACTCTAAATGACCTTCAGTTTGACAGAGAGGGTACTCTGCCACCTTTGCAACTGAGTACTCTCTGCCAAACTCTAAATTGGGCCCTGAGTTTCCTTCCTCTACATTATACCTTTTTTATCTTGAAATGTCATTCACTACTAATAATTAAAGTGTGTTTTCATATATTTTAAAATGAATCTTTCTTAAGTAGCTTAAGCAGGCATTGTTACTTCCATATTCTGTTTACATAACATTGATGTATTTCATTGAAGACCTTTCATTTAAAGATTGCCCAACATCATAATTACAGTGTTAGAATTGGGGGTCTCTAGTTGGCAGAGGTATACACTTCTGACAAATAGGGACCCACCTCCTCTAGTCAGGGCAAGGGGATAGGCTTATCTCAGAGGCAGTGTGTTAAGCATTTATGACCACATACAGTAATAAAGTGAATACACTACAAATGGACACAACACAGAAGGTATTATAAAAATAAGGATCTTTATATAAGGCTTAGCACAAGACCAAATAACGACAAAAATATACCACAATCTTAATAAATACTCTTTGGAAGGAAAAATAATAGTTCGGGTAAAGTCTCTTCTTAATAAACGGTTCTTTATCAACAAAAGTAAATCTTCTTTAAAGCACAGTTCTTGGCAACTAGGTAACCCCCACAGGAGTCACACGACGTCGAGGCAAAGTTATCCAAAGGTTCGGCGTTGACCGCGAGGATCGCTACGTCGAGCCCGGAGTCGAAGCAGACCCCACAAACACAGTACCTTTGGAAATGAAGAAACGATGTTCCACGACGTCGAGATGTATCGGCGTCGAGTCTTCGGCGTCGATCGGGCCTCGGAGTTGGAGCGATCTGTAGCGGCGTCGACAGGTGTCAGGCTGGAGCAGCGCTCACAGTGGCGAAGCGGGATACGGTGTCATCGTTGAAGTCGTTGTTGCAAGAGTGAGCAGCGCTCACGGCGTCGAGAAGGGCTGCGAATTCGATGCGATCAGCGGCGGCGTCGACACAGGGTCACTTGGAGCTGGAGCCGAACTCGCTACTCACTGGCGTCGCTACTGGCGTCGAAGGAGCGGGACACTGGAGCTGTTACTCACGATGTCGAGCTGGATTCGGCGGCATCCGTCAACATCGAGATTGCTGGTTTCTTTAGATTACTGGAAGCACCACGCTCCAGTTCAAGTAGATGACGAAGTACTTTAGCCCTGTGACTTCAGCAGAAGACTGGCACTCTTCCAGTCCTTGGAGATTTTCTTGGCAAAGCTTGAGAGTACACACTCAGTTCCTCTCTCCTTGTTCCTTGGCAAAAATAAAGAAGCAACTGCAGGATTCCCCCCAGCAAACAGCACTCTGGCAGAAGGGGTAGGCAAGTCCTTGGATCAGCAGGCTTCTTGTCCTTGGTGTAGGTTTCCTTGATAGACGTTATCTAAATTCTTGATTCAGGGGTCCTTCTCTTATACCCTTTTCTTGCTTTGATCTCTTTGTCCAGGCAGGGAAATTCCCCCCATCCAGGGTTTGTTGTGGGTGTTGCCAGGCCGAGGCACCTGGCCTATTCACTGTGCAGGGCAGAGTCCTCAGCCGCACAGCAGGAGGTGGAGCCAGCATTGTCACTGGCAGGAGCAGGGCTATCATTCGCCCAGCAGGAGGTGGAGCCAGTATTGTGTCAGGCAGGGCAGGCTATCAGGAACTACTCTTTCCTCACTCTAAACGCAAATGCCTCATTCACCCCACACTGACTCATTCAGACCTCTGGAGCCCCCCAGCTCCTGTCACACACACACCGAACCAGCAGAGACCGGTAAATAGTTAAACAAGAAACTAGTCACTTTCTAAAAGTGCTAGTTTCAAACTCAGAATCTAAAAACCCTCCATCCTAAAGGATGTGTTATTAAATTCTGAGTTCAGGGATACTAAACTCTACTTTCCACCATGCTATCTGAGTCTGTTTGGATTATATAGTGTAATAATTCCAGCAGCTCTGTCTGGCCTAAGGAGAGCAGGTAGCCTTACAATAGTGAAAAACGAAAATGGCTGTAATTCACTATAAGGACATGCCACACACATCAGGGCTTGTCCTACCTTATCCTTACAATGCACCCTGCCCATGGGCCTACCATAGGGGTGACTAACATGAAGTTAAGGGAAGGTTTTAGGGACTGGCAAGTAGGTGTACTTGTGCAGTCAGCATGGCAGTACCAGACTGCACTCAGGTTCTGCAATGGCAGACCTTAGACATATTTTACTAGGCCGCTTCTGTGGGTGGCACAACCAGTGCTGCAAGCCCACCAGCAGCATTTGTATTTACAAGCCCTGGCACTCCTGGTGCACTCTACTAGGGACTGACAGTAAACCAAATAAGCCAATCATGGAATCCAATCAATGTATCAATGTAACATAGGGAGCCCTTGCACTGTGGCACTGATCAGCAGTGGCACAGTGCCCAAAGCAATATTCCAGCCAAAGATAGTAAACAGAGGAGGCAAACAGATAATAAAAATGGAGGAGAGACTCATGCCAATGATGCCAGGTCTAACATACAGTAATCTCATGTTCACAAGAAGAATCGTTGACATACTTCACGGGAATATAAGTTTAACGCCACCTTCCTCAGGATCCAAATTTCAGCGTGCAATACTCATTTGCATACCAGTACCAAATTTTATATTATTGAGGGCTTGAAATCAACTGCAAATATATAATAAAAACATAACTAAACAATCCAAAAAATTACTAATTACTTCATTTTGATATGTCATGTCAGACTCGTTAAAATATAATTTTTATTATAAGCAGCAAAACAAGCAGAGTCTTGCCAAAATCGACATTGAAACCAGCAAAAAGAAGGTGAAGGGCAGTCATGGTGCACCTTGGGAGTTGCAGTCCCTGTAATTTTGGGAACAAAAACGACCGAATTTTGCAACGAGGAAACATCCTTATTAAAGAACCATTTGGGGGTTGAAAGTAAAAACCTGAATTATGAAATTGTACTCATCCTCGCAACATTGGTAACAATTATATAAACCATGAACTTGAATTAACAACTGATTGCCCTTTTAAATGAAGACTGGAACAAACAGACTTGAGTCCTTTCTCAATGTCTGGAAAAGTTAAGTTTTTAAGAGCCAACGAACCCACCGAGTAGACAGCGTGGCATATGATTAAGAGTCGGCAGACTCGAAACGCGTAATGCCTGTTGGTCTTTGAAAAAAAAGAACTCTTTGACTAAGCATTGTTGGTGTGGCCCGTTCTGCGCTGCATAAGTGGCGCGTGTTGCTGTGTATATATATATATATATATATATATATATATATATATATATATATATATATATATATATATATATACATGTGATCAAGGCTACCATGACGTAGGCGAAACGCGTCATGCTGGAGACGATGGGACAATAAACCACCTTCTTGAAAACTTTTTGCGCATTTTGTGGTCTGTACCTGTGGTGAACTTTGGCGATTTAGGGCCGAGGTGCAGGAGCTGGAATATATATATATGTGTATATATATATATATATATATATATATATATATATATATATATATATATATATATATATATATATATATATATATATATATATATATATATATATATATATATATTGCCAACGCCAAATCCCAAAATCCTCGGGACTCGTTTTTAAATAAAGAGCGCTCAAAGCCGATATAGCATGGTTTCGCCAAGTTGTTTAATAACAGAAACTTCTTGCAGTTGATTAGCCAAGGTTACAAACGCGTTTCGGCGTTGCCGCCTTCGTCAGTGTAAACTCGCACTTTTTTGTTTGGTGATTTAAATAAAAACCATGGTGACAGCCTGTCACGTGTTCTAAAAGAATAAACATAAAAAACGGCACAAAGCTTGTAATTGCATCATTACTTGTGGCGGCCATCTTATAATGGGTTCAGTACTGCATTATATCAATCATTTCAATATCACTTGGTACCATGATGTTATGCATTCAACAAATTCATATACATAATTCATATAATAATAACAATCAATTAATTGATTCAGTCATTCATGTGTGTGTATTGATGGTAGGTTGTGTTATCATACATTTTTTTGGACGCCTGTTTTGACAGTGCCGTTAATTCGCAAAGCCCACAACGATCCCGTTTTAGAGCTTTGTCGAATAGTTCACGTTTTTGAAATACATGGAACAATTATCTGTTTCAAGTTTGGTACAATCAAGCCCTGAATGGGCCAGTTTCATATAGGTCATGTTGTGTACTCACACTAAGGTAATTTCTAATTGTTCCTATATTTTTGATATGTGTATATTATTTTATTTTCAGGGATTGGGCAGACAACATTTTATTTTCATCTTCTTTCTCTATTTGCTCTCTCAGGATTTGCATGTTTTCGCAGAGGGTCCAGGATGACAACATTTTAGATATGTGTCCACATCTCTTCTTCGTTGTTCATCCCGCCTGGGGCCTTGGTCTGGAGCTGGATAATGAACCTAGATTCTAAGGTTCTTAATTTTTTTACCCAGTTCCCCCCTCTGTCTGTTCTGACTAATTGGTCCAGTATGAAATAGGTCAGTAGACTGCTGTTGCTGTTATGCACTTGTTCGAAATGACGAGCTACAGGATTGCTTGGATCTTTTGAGGTAATAGCCCTCATATGTTCAAGGACCCTAAGCTTAGTTTGTTTTACTGTGCTCCCTATATACTTTTTCCCGCACGGGCATATTAAGCAGTATACAGTATAGTCAGAATTGCAATTGAGCAGTTTCAATATCTTGGTTTTGGTTTTCCTCCCAGGAATTTGATATTCTTTGACCTTCTTTGAGTTTTTACAGGCCTTGCACTTCATGCATGGGAAGAAGCCAAAAATAGTCGATTTTTTCTTTTTTCTGCTCTCATAGTGGCTGTCAACTAGATGGTCCTTGAAAGAGTTTCCCTTTCTATATGAAATGAGAGGGTGATCAGATAGGGATTTTCCTATTACGGAGTCTGTCTTTAAGATTTTCCATTTTTTTCTCATAATATTGAAAACTTCTAGTGACTTCTCTGAATAGTCAGTGATCATTCTGATTTTTGATTCAGCAGATTTAGGTTTGTCTATTAGTAGGTCATTTCTCCCCACTAAATTGCTTCTAATCTCAGCTTGATCTAGAATCCCTTTGCAGTATCCTCTTTGTAAAAATCTCTTTCTGGATTGATCCTTCGCTTTCTCAAACTCCTGTTGGGTCGAGCAGTTGCGTTTCATTTGCAGCAACTCTCCCAGGGGAATGTTATTGATTACGCTACGGGGATGATAACTGTGTGAGTGCAGGATTGTATTTCCCGCAGTGGGTTTTCGATATACTGCAGTTTGAATTATGCCATCCTCCACATAGACCCGAAGGTCCAAGTAGACGACCTCACTCCTGCTGATGTTGCTGGTGAAGCTGAGGTTCAAGTCATTGTTGTTCAGTTCAGTGATGTATTCCTCAGCCTCATCCTGTGAACCACTCCACACCAAGAACAAGTCATCGATGTAGCAGGTCCACAGGATGATGTTATTCATCCACCGGTCGTTGTCCCCCACCCAGGCCACGTGCTTCTCCCACCAGCCCACGAATAGATTCGCGTAGCTGGGGGCGAAGCACGTGCCCATCGCGGTCCCCTGGAGTTGTAGGTACAATTTCCCTGAAAATAAGAAGATATTATTTCTTAAACAGAAATTTGTCAATTCCAACAACATTGTATTGTGGCTTCGATATTTAAGAGATCTATTGTCCAGGAAACTCTTCATTGCCAACAGGCCATCTTCATGCCTGATTGAAGTATATAGACTGGCAATGTCCAGTGTTATTCGGATCATGTCCTCCTCCCACTTGACATCCTGTATAATTCTCAAAAAATCCTTTGTGTCCTTCAGGTATGAGCTGAGGTCTTTGACAAACGGAGAGATGAAGCTATCAATGTAAGTTGAGGTTTTTTCTAGCAGACTGTCTTTTGCAGACACAATTGGTCTACCTGGAGGCCATATTTTACTCTTATGCACCTTAGGTAGGTGATAGAACATAGTAATTTGAGGAAATTCGCATTTCAAGTTATTCCAGTCTTTAAAATCCAAAATTCCTTCATCCTTCCATTCTGTAATCAGGTTGTTGAAGGTTCTAATACTTTCTACATATTTCTCCCTTTTTACTTCAATGTAATGTTCTTTATTGTTCAATTGGGAAAGTGCCTCATCCTCATATTGGCTGCGTTTTAGGATGACGATATTCCCGCCTTTATCACTGGGTTTAATTATGATATTCTCATCCTCTTTCAAGCTTTTAATTACTGCCCATTCATCCTTTTTCAAATTTTTTCTTTTCCAATTGAATTTCTCTTCTTGTAGTTTTTTCACTTCTTCAATAACCACTTCCTGAAATGTGTCAATTCCATCATGTGGGGTTCTTGGATTGATTTTGGATTTTATTGTCATTTTACTTTTGCAGCCTTGTTGTGTGATCCCACATTCCTCCAACATCTGCGTGGGTTGTACCTCCCAATCCTGTGAGTCACTTATTCCAATCATGGTTTGTGCCATAGTGATGGCATGTAGATCTTTTCCAGTTATTGCTGCTAGTGGATCAATCTCCTCCATTCCTGTTCTATCATCAATCTTTGGGTCCAAAGTATGTATCTTTTGTAATTTGATTTTTCTGATAAATCTAAACAGATCTATCCGTGTCTGCGTGTAGTCAAAAGCAGGAGTTGGACAGAAAGTCAACCCAAGTTTAGAATTCTCTCTTCATTTTTCGTCAGTTTTCTATCCGATAGATTGATTATGGTGTTTTGTGTCATCATTGTTGTGTTCATTTCCAATTCTTCAATTCTTCCCTCGGGTGCTCCTCGTCACCACCGGGGTGGATCTTCCTTGTGCGGCTCGGCCTGCCCCTCCTCGTTTTCCTCTTGAAAAAAAAAAAAATATATATATGTATATATATATATATATATATATATATATATATATATATATATATATATATATATATATATATATATATATATATATATATTTAAAAATATATCTGCTACAATCCCCGTGTAATAGCTCACACACAAAGAAAGCACTCACGGTGGCGAGTCCAAAGAATTTCTTCGGGACTCATGGTATCCAGACACGTTTCGGATGACGCCTTTATCAATGGTAACATGGCGCGCCTGAAACAGCAGTTTTTTTACATTAACACTGAAAGAGGACAACACCGCCACTATTGGCGGACATTTTGTAATGTGCAACAAACTTTGATATACACCGCCGCTATTGGCGGACATCTTGTAATGTGCAACAAACTTTGATTTATACATTTATCAGCACAAATCATCAGAAACGTTGTGAAAATGACATCAAATCACAGCCCGTTATTTTCTAACTGTCATTTAGCCCCAGATGGGCTTGTGTACCACTCATAATACAAAACACACATTTTATCATAGATATACCCTGAATGGGCCCTCATCACGACCATTTCCTCTATTTGTCTTTCTTTTTCCAAGCTCATCTCATTGTACCTGTCATATTTCATGATCTACTGAATCATCTTCCTACCCACCACATTTTTCCAATTAACCATTTTAAAATATCAGCAAAATGTCATCACGTCACAAAGAACAAATCCTAATACAGATTACTTCAGCTTCCATGGCCATGGAATTACACAGTTACTCCCCCAAATGTATTGCAAGTTCCTCATGGGAATTTAGGCCGCCCGGTACTTAAGTTTGAAGATCAATAATGTACCTGGATTCTAGTCTTCTTGTCCTACTCACCCTATCCCCCCCTCTTGGATTGACAGGTTCATGATCTAAGGCAAAAAAGGTCAGAAGGGATCCGTCACCATTATGCTCTGCTTTAAAATGGCATGCAACCGGGTATGTCATGTCTCCATTATTGATGGCCCTTGCATGCTCTAGACATGTAGATTGGTCTGATGGATAGTTCTCCCAATATACTTGAGCCCGCAAGGACAAGGGGTACTGCATGTGATAAACTTGTAAAGGCATTTAGGTTTTTTAACCCTTGTTACCTGGTAGGTCAAAACTCTTTTACTACCTGTGCAGGCCTTACATTTCCTGCAGGGATAAAACCCCTCATTTCCTTAACAAACATCTTAGATGTACCTTTTTTCATGAAACTGCTGAAACTGAGTGTCTCGGCGGGCCCTTGCTTTCTGAACTGTCAATAGCGGTCGATTTGGAATATCCATTCCAACAATCTGTTCCATTTTCAAAAGACTCCAATGTTTTCGGAAAATGCTCCATAGTTTCTCTGAGTCTTGTGAATAGATGGTTATCATCCGAAAACCCCCTTTGTTATCTCTCTTTTTCACTTTCTCCTCTAGAAGTTTTTCTCTAGGTATGAGATTGACTCTCTTCAATGCCCCATCCAATGTCTGTTCTCCATACCCTCTAGTACGAAACCTCCCAATACATTCTTCTGCATATTTGTGAAAATCCATTTCTCTGCTGTTATTTCTTTTTATACGCAGTAATTCCCCATAGGGGATACTATTAATAAGTTTGGGAGAATGACCGCTTCGGGCATGTAAGATAGAATTGCCCGCCTTGGGTTTTCGAAACAGTTTGGTGCAGATCTTATTCTCAATTACAGTAACCTCCAAATCCAAGAAGTTCACAGAATTTTCACTAATCTCAGCACTGAATTCAAGGTACAAGTTACTGCTATACAGTACTCGAACATACTCCTCAGCTGTTTCCGATGTCCTTCTCCATATCAGGAAAAGATCGTCAATATATCTGTACCAAGCCTCGACCGTATCGGTCCATTTGCTCCTGTCCTCTGCCCAGGTCACCTGCTCCTCCCACCATCCCACGAATAAATTTGCACAGCTGGGGGCGAAGAAGGTGCCCATGGCTGTACCAGATACTTGTCTAAAGTACTGGTCTTGGTACATAAAGATGTTGTTATGTAAGCAGAAACTTAGGAGTTCTATTAGCATCTCATTATGCTCAGAATATGTCAGTGCCCAATTCCTCAGAAAAAAGTGAACTGGCACTAAACCCTGTTGGTGTACTGTACAGTTGTAGAGGCTCCTTATACCCATCACTATCATATGATCACCCTTTTGCCATGCAACATCTGTCATATGCACAAAATTAGTCTATGTATGTAAAAATGTGTTCTAAAAGACTGCCGGTCTAAAAGACTGCCGATTCTTCCTTGAATCCAACAACTCCCTCGATCCATCTCAATCCGGGTTTCGAGCCAAACACAGCACCGAAACCGCCCTCATTGCAGCGACTGACGACATCCGAACACTACTGGACAACGGAGAAACAGTGGCCCTCATTCTACTTGACCTCTCCGCCGCTTTCGACACAGTCTGCCACAGCACCCTCATACAACGCCTCAGCAACATCGGCATACATGGAAAAGCCTTGGACTGGATCACCTCATTCCTCGCTGGGAGAACTCAAAGAGTCCGACTTCCCCCATTCAACTCAGAGGCCACCGAAGTCATCTGTGGCGTACCACAAGGATCTTCACTCAGTCCCACCCTCTTCAATGTCTACATGAGTCCACTTGCCTCCATCGCGCGTCAACACAACCTTAACATCATCTCTTACGCCAACGACACCCAGTTAATCCTTTCCCTCACCAAAGACCCTAACACCGCCAAAACCAACCTTCACGAAGGCATGAAAGAAGTAGCCGAATGGATGAAACATAGGCGTCTAAAACTCAACTCAGACAAAACGGAGGTGCTCATCCTAGGATCTTCCCCCGCTGCTTGGGACGACTCTTGGTGGCCTTCCGCTCTGGGCACAGCACCCACACCCACAGACCATGCTCGTAACCTTGGCTTCATCCTAGACTCCTCTCTCTTGATGTCCAGACAAGTCAACGCAGTCTCATCCTCCTGCTTCAACGTACTCCGCATTCTCAAAAAGATCTTCCGCTGGATCCCCCTCGAGACAAGAAAGACTGTCACCCACGCACTGGTCACGAGTCGACTGGATTATGGTAACACACTCTACGCTGGAATCACAGCAAAATTACAGAAAAACTCCAACGCATTCAAAACGCATCAGCGAGACTCATATTAGACATCCCTCGCCAAGATCACATCACCAGACACCTAAAAGACCTCCACTGGCTTCCCGTTAACAAAAGAATTACATTCCGCCTTCTCACCCACGCACACAAGGCCCTCTACAATCAAGGACCCGAATGCCTCAACACACGACTGTCCTTCTACAAACCCACCCGCCAACTAAGATCGTCCAATCAAGCCCTCGCCGCAGTCCCACGCATCCGAAAATCCACCATGGGTGGCAGATCCTTCATCCTCGCTGCCAAGACCTGGAACTCACTCCCCACTCACCTCCGCCTTACTCAAAACCACAACTCCTTCAGAAAAGAACTCAAAACCTGACTATTCGACAAATAATGAACCCCTTCCCCAAGCGCCTTGAGACCCCCTGGGTGAGTAGCACGCTATATAAATGCTTAAACTTGAACTTGATGATAACATCGGTCTCCCTGGTGGAAATAGGGCATTCTTATGTACCTTAGGAAGGTGATAAAAACAAGGTGTTACTGGATTTAACCGTCTCAGAAATAAATATTCCTCAGTTTCTATCTTTCCCTTCTCTTACCACTTTTTCAATAATACATGAAAATCTGCAATGCTTTTGATATACACAGCTTTACCAACTTTCTCGTAAAATTCATCATTATTCAATTGACATAAGGCCTCCTCATTATAAGCGTCAAAAGTCTGTAACACGATATGACCGCCCTTATCTGAGGGCTTATAGACAACTGTTGCATCTTTTTTGAGTCCGTCAATCGCCATACGTTGATCATACTTGAAATTGCATTTACTGTTTGGGAGGCTGTCATATTCTCTTAAGTTCACCAATTCTTGCACAACCTTATCTGAAAAAGTATCAATGACATAATTTGGCATTTGTGGTAAAAAAGTGGATACTGGCCTGAATAGCGTGGTTGCATTGCTCTGTTCTATGCCCAGAAACCCAGCCGGGTCTTCTTCCTCTATTGGGCAATCAATTTCCTTTCTCAGATCTTCTAGAGTTCGTATACCCGGTATGTCCTGTCCCACTAAGATATCTGTTTCCAATTGAACTCATTTTCTCCTCTCAAACATGATTTCTTAGGTCGTAATTTAAAGAACTTGTGCAACTTCAGCTTGCTGGTGAACTTGAACAAATCAATCCGCGTTTGTGTGTATTCCAGTTTCTTTTGAGGACAGAATGTGAAACCCAGCTTTAACACTTCCTCCTCTGTCTCGGTCAAGACTTGTGAGGTCAAATTAATGATGGTGAGGTTGTCGGATGGTGAATGATTTAACGATGTCTGTTGAATTTCTTCTTGCTCCTTGTCACCATGGGTGACCCGTGCCCTTTTACGCCAGTGTCCCCCTCTTCTTGTCTTCCTCTGCTTTTTTACGCTGGTGGTTTTCCCTGCGTGTTCCGCTGCTATGATTGCTGGATAACCTGGAATTCGTTGTGAAAAAATAAAGGCTTATTTCCTGTTGCCTCTGAGGGTCTGTTCTCATCCTCGGACTGTTCAGGTGTGGTTATCTCCGATTCTAAGGTCTTTGGTAGTACCACCACTTGCGGTGCCGATTTAATCCGGAGAGCCCTCTGTGGCCCATCAAATTTCTTGGCAAATGTCAGTATCCTGCCTGACGCATAGTCACGTTTGTCACGCTCAAACATTTCTTGTTTACGTGATTTAATCTTGCCCTCATAACTCTTCAAGCGCTTTGCCATATTCTTCCTCAGTTCTTCTTGTATCTCTTTTTTACTGTTTAACCCAATTTCTTGTTCCAGCTCCTCAATTGCTTTGTGAGCCTTAGCGTGATCCCTCCAAGCAAATTTGATCAAAATTAATAGCATACCCTTACAAGAATCAGCAGTATGCTTGGACCATTTCTGCAGCAACTGAGGGTCGGGATTCTCGTAAGCCGGAATGGTGTATATTCGCAGGCCCCTCGGGACCCTTTTTACCTCCACATAATTTTTTAGCGATGTTCCTTTCCACCACTTACAAATTTCCCGTTCATATAGCCTTTCCAGTGCCACAAACTGGTCTATTAAAGTCGTGGGTTTAGAATTACATTCCCGGGACGCCACTGCCCTGATGACGGTTTCTTTTGAAAGACTTCTAAGGTCGCATCATCGCGATCCACATCACTGCACATGGTAGCTTGTAATGCTTATACCGGAACCTCCAAAACCATTTGGATGTCAGCCACCTCGCACTGCTGAAAGCTGCAAGTCTCGTGTGGGCAGTCTCCTACCTTGAGACGTTATGCCTCTTCATATGGCTCTTGCTTGCTTCCCTCGCGGTGCACGGAGATCAACTTTACTGCTCTAGATTTCTACCTCCTCCGTGGGTGCTTTTCGCGGGTGGTGCGCCCGAAACTACGACTGCTGCAATCTCTGTGTAATAGCTCACACACAAAGAAAGCACTCACGGTGGCGAGTACAAATAATTTATTTGGGGCTTACGGTATCCAGACGCGTTTCGGCTGACGCCTTTATCTATGGTAGCATGGCGTGCCTGAAACAGCCGTTTTTAATGTCAATTACAATTTACATTAACACTGAAAGAGGACAACACCACCACTATTGGTGGACATCTTGTAATGCAACAAACTTTGATATACACCACCGCTATTGGCGGACAGCTTGTAATGTGCAACAAACTTTGATATTCATTTATCAGCACAATTCATCAGAAACGTCGTGAAAATTACATAAAATCACAGCCCGTTATTTTCTAACTGTCATGGTCGTGATGAGGGCTCTTAGAGTGAGAGAGCATACCAACTCTTTTTTGACAGAAACAACGGGATCAGGAGACACAAAATTATGGCAGAGAAAGAGGCCAATATCAGGGGCAACATCATACCCAGCCAATCAGGAATACAAATGGACACGACACAAGAGATATTGGCAGCAACAAATGTTAGACAAAGTAGTAGTCTTCAGAAGTGCTGCTGGTATGGTTTATGAATGAGGTTGCTAAGCAAACTTTGGGGTTTTTCAAAAACAAACTAACAAAGCAGGAGTTTGTTTTTTTCAAAAACAATATACTAGTCACACTGAACCATGGGATGTTTTGCCAAGGATGTGTGGAAATTGTTATTTTTTTCTGTTTTCGACTGCAAGGCTTTTCCTGGGGTTCCTGAATGGAAATACAAGTACATCTAAAGATCCGCCGAAAATAAGCAGACAGTCTGAGGTGCTTACACAAATGGCCCCAATTTCCTTCGGGCTGTCTGTGTAAGGATTATCCTGGTAGGGCATGCCGGTCAAACCACAACAGTCTGCTCTACTCTAAATACAGTAGGCACCTCGTCAGTTTTAGGGACATATCTTAATCTCAATTGCCCTCGAGTCTTAACCAATTGGGGGAGAGAATGTGGCCTAACGGCTAGGGTGGTCGACCTCGGAGCTGGGGAACTGGGTTTGAGTCTCCCTGTGCCTAACAAAAATGAATATGTCCTTCTGTAACGTAAGTAGTGCTCATGTAAAGCTCTCTTATACCTTAGGTCTAGTTCGCGCTATATAAGACTCCCCCCTCCACCCCCCCCCCCCCAAAAAAAGATTTTTGTGAAATAACACCAGCACCCATGTGGTACAGTGCTCTGTTAAAATGTGTTCTCAGTTCATGCCTGGTGAGACAAATGTACCTATTGACAGCAGAGGACGAGGAGGGAGAGGGTAGAAAGCATACATTGCAAACTTGACGCTGTTTTGAAAAATGCAAAGCAGAAATATACAGGCACTGCAAGGTCACAAGGCAGTCAACTTGTGACTTTATTACAGATCTGCACCTTGATCGTCTTTTGCACTGTTTTTCATAATTGTAAATGTGGGGTGATGCAGGATCTCCTGTGCACAGTATTCTTTGTCTTGTCGAGTTTTCAATGTGCTGGTGATTTTGCTCATTGTGAGCAGTTCAAGCATGTTGCGCTCTATAACATTGCTTTTTAACGATAACCCCTCTGACTTCTCTGGAAAACCACAGAATGAGTTGTGGTATTCAGTTTTAAAACATGGACCATGTTATTGTGCTAAATCATGCATGCCCAAGGCTTGTGTTCAAAGGAGGTTATTTACAAGCCCCTTGCGCCACCGGTGCGTCAGTTTGTGATGCACCGGCGGCGCAATCTGCTGCCTCATCTTTACAAGGACACGTAAATCCACCCTGCCTGACTTTATGTGTCCTTGTAAATATGGCCCCTTTACACGCAACACTTTGCGTGAAAGGGGTGTGTCATAGGTGTTGCTGTGGGTGTTCCCACACAACACCCATGGCTTCTGCCACATTTCCAGATTGATGAGAAATTGTAAACCTGGAAATGCGTCAGAATACTATGCTTCCCCAGGGGAGGCACAATGAGGAGAAATGTTTTGATTTCTCCTCGTTTTTTTCCCTCTTTCTATGCATGCTACATTCTGCAGCACCTCTTGTGATTGTTTATGTGCAAGAAGGTTTCCCTTCCTGCACATAAACAACCATTGAAAAAATGCAGTTTTTCAACTTCTATATGTGCTGCTTTCAGCACACATGTACGTTTTAAAACGCCATTTCAGATTGTTTATGTGCATGAAGGGACACCTTCCTGCACATAAACAAACATTCCCCTCAATTCAGGCACCCTTGAACTATTGTGCAAGAGTATCTGTGTCAGCGCATGGTAGCAACTTGTGCACCAGCCCAGGGGAGAGCTTAGGGATCCGTCGTATCGTTGTAGAGATGACGCATTCCTGTGCTTCAGAATTAACACAGCGCGGCAAATGGCTTGCAGCACCGCGCTGCGTTAATTCCTTGTAAATGAGGCCAAAAATGTAAAAGAGGTTTCACAAGGCAGGAGTGGGCAACAGTTACTGGTCACTATTCTTTCACTCTTCTCCTCTGCAAACCAATGTGTCTTAGTATTATGTGAAAACCTCCCCCAGGATGTATATTAAACACCACTTCACAAGTTGCGCATGAGACAAACAGCGAGGGCCAACCATTTGACAAAATGCCAAGTGTTTAGATATTAAAGAGGAAGATGCCTTCCCATACTAACAATTGCAGATTTATCTGGTAGTTACAGGAGTGTTGCAAAGGCTTCATGGGCCATAATGCAAGTATGCAAACTGAGCCCCAGTCCCTGGTTTCTGTACTAACAATCAGCCACTTGAGTTTGAGATGTCATCAGTGATGTCTGTCATCAATGATGTCAAAGAACATGTCTGCAAACTATAACTGAAGAATTGCTTTGTTTTATCTTTAGTTCAAAGCGTTAATGATGTTGCTGACATAGTCACTAACTATAACGTTACTTTACCCATATAGTTTTTTCAGTGAATTTCTAAGGTTTGTTTTAACAAAAACAGATCTTTTTTTCACACCTAGCTATAATGTTACTTTTAACTATAGTTTTTTTAGTGAATTTCTAGTTTTTTAATATATAAAGTCATATGTATTACCTTACGTTAAGCCAATTCCTGTCGCACATGGCCTGTGGCCCCCTGCGGCAAACTCCTCACAGGCAGCTGACCCCACACTGTGCATGGCCTTTGGCTGTGCATAGCAGGGGGTGTGGCAGGTCAGGCTCTGTTGCCAACCCATCCGGCACCAGCACCATTGCTTACTATTAATATGGAAGGGGTGGGGCCAAACGGGTGGCGCTTGTAGCTGATTTGGTGCCATTCCATACTCATCAGTAATTAAAAGGGAGTACAGTGTGCTCTGCTGTCAGACCAGGAGATGAAAAGAAAGACCCCCTTATCTTGGACAGTCACTACAGAAGAGATTGCACTCCAATAAATCAATGATGCATTCACCTCAATTAACGATTTCAGATCATTTTTCCGCTTGCAATTGTAGAAAAAATACACTGTGCATCAGCCTGGGAATTGGCAGTAACACCATTGCATACTGCCAACGTGGAAGGAGCAGAGCTTGTAGGTGATTTGGCTCCCTTGCATACTCAGCAGCAATCAAAGGGAGAACCGTGGACTCTGCAGTAAGGCCAGGAGATGACAAGAAAGAACTCACTCATCTTGGACAGTCAGTGCAGAAGAGATGACACTCCAATAAATCAGCAATGCATTCACTTCCATCAAGGACTTCATATCGTTTTTTAATGTGTAATTGTAAAGAAAACACACTGTCCTTCAGTCTGAAAAGTGTCGGGAACGTCATGATTTGGTACATTTTGTTTTGAAGGGGAGATGGGCCACATGCCCCCCCTCCTTGACCCTTCAAAAGGCACTGGGGACCCCATTCCCAGGGCTATGTTTTTGTTTATTAAGAAGAAGGGAGCCGCACGGACCCCTTATGGCCCTCCTCCCTGAGCCTTTTCTGGCCCTGGGGACCCCATCCCCTGGGGCCAAAACCTCAATTTAGTATAGTTGAGTGCCCTGGTGCCTGCCCAGGGCACCCACCATGGACCTCATTAGGAGCCATAGGGGGAGCCCCAGATCCCCCATGGCCCCACAAGGCTCAACTGCATGCTGCAGGAGCCTGCATTGCTCCTGCCTGCACTCCCTCCTGGTGGAAGCAGTCTATTGATCTGTTTCACCCCCTGCATTAGTTTAGGCAGGGAAACAGATCTCAAGTGCTGCAGCACTCCCCTTTTTTGTAAGTTTCAGCCTCAGGGGTGAGCTCCCCAGGGCTTATAAGGATTCGAGGAGAGGAGCGTTGCAGCGCCCCTTCCCTTTAATTAAATGAATCAGCCCCAGGAGAAGGCTCCCCAGGGCCTTTGAAGGCTCGGGGTGAGGGGCAGCGTGTACACATTTCCGTCCTGAGGCTGGGCTCCCGGGACCTAAAATTTCTCTGAAATGGGGCCTCACACTCGACTCCCATTATGAAATGTGGCACTGTAGGTGGACTCCACGGGGCCTATAATTGCTGAGGGAGGGGGCTATGCAACCCCTTCCCTTTGAAATTTCACGCCAGGGGTGGTCTTCCCCAGAGCCTATAATTGAAGCATGCGGCCATGGTCACCATTTTGTCCTGCAGGAATAAATAAAAAAAAAACTCCCCCATGGGGTCTAGAGGGGCGGTATATCCACTCCTCTGCCCCCATACATCTTTTTTCAATGTTCAGGACAGGAGACTAAGTCCCAGAGTCATGTAATGACTAACAGCAGCATTTTTCTCATGTTGCTGAAAGCCAATCAATGTGCTTGCTCCTGTGGGATTCTGATACTCTTGGCATTCTATTCCTCGGGGTGCCCATTCCCCGGGAGCGAAATGTGCAGTAAAGGGGAGGGGAGGCTCCTTTTATATTGGGCTAGCCACAGGTGGTGGTATCCCTGGGACTCAAGAAGGCTTTGGGAGAGAGCGGCGTGGCCTCCTCCCCTTTTCTGTTGCTTTTAGCCCTGGGGGCATGTGTTCCTCGAGCCTATGAAGGCTCTGGGATGGGGGCTGCATGTCCTCCTCTCCTATTTAATTATATTTGGCCCCAGGGGATAGGGTCCCTAGTGCTTTTAATGCTTCCTCCACTTTTTATTGACATTGACCCAGGAGAAAGGGTCCCTGGGGCCAATCAAGGGCTGGGAGGGGGCTGCATGCCCCTCTCCCCTTAAAATATATGTTTTGCGCCCAGGAGACGGGAACCCCCGGATTTGAAGGCCAGCTGCTGTCCTGGGTTAGCATCCTGCTGGGGGTTTGGCCATAGGACAAGCCCTGTGGCCAACATCCTGCTGCACGCATGGCCAAAGGCTGTGCTCAGCATGGAGTTGGTTGCCTGCGTGGAGTTCGAATCAGGGCCTGGCTGCAAGACTGGCCCAGTGGCTATCCCCATGCCATGCATGACTAAAGGCTGCCCTCGGCATGGGGTTGGCTGCCTCTGGTGTCTGCCTGCAGGGAGTTGGACGCAGGTCTAGGCTCTAAGCCACCCCCTCGGCCAACCCCACACCGCGCACGACGATATACTGTGTTCAGCGTGGGGTTGGCTACCTGGAGGTGGGGTTTTGACTGCCTCCTAGTGGGTCAGCCAAAGGACCTGGCCACAGGCCAGACCTTGTAACCAATCTCCTGCTGTGCACGGCCAAAGGCTTTTGACTTATTTTAAGTTAAAAAAAAACATAGGTAACTATAACTGGCACCCCAGCAACGCACTGCTTATGGCCTCACATATTACATCACTCATGACATGGTCAGTGACATCGCTGATGACATCTTAAATTACATCACTGATGACATCATCCACAGAATCTCTGATACACCCACTCACACTCACTCCAACATCCACACTACCATTCTCAAACCCACTCACACATCCATACGAGTACTTACACAGCACCTCACTGAATCATAGAGCAACACACACGTCCACTCACTCACCCATACAGCCACTCGTACACCCAGTCACTGACTAATACAGCCACTGACATATCCACTCATACACCCCTACCGCCACTCACACACTGAGTCAGTTACCCATAGAGCTACTCACACACCTACCCACTCACTCATACAGGCAATCACACAACCACTTACTCACCCATACTGATACACACACTCTCACTCACTTACTCATACAGATACTAACGCATACTCACTCACCTTTACAGTCACTGACACAAGCACACACTCACCCATACAGCCACTCTCACATTCACTCATTAACCCATATAGTCCCTCATATACCCCATCACTTCCCTATACTGCCTTCCACATACCCAGTTGCTCACCCATATACCACTGACACATGCACTCACTCACAGGCACAGCAACACACACACTCACTAACCCACATAGCCACTGGCTCACCAACTCACTCATCAACCACCTACATGGACACTCAGACACTCATAGAGGTACTCAGACAACCAATCACTCACCCATACAGAAGCTCATGTACTCACTCATACACCTATACAGCTACTTAGACACCAAAGGACAGATAGATGCAGACATTCACACAACCAGTCACTTACCTGTACATTTACTGAGACACCTAATCACTTACTTGTACAGTTAGTCACCCAACCATGGAATCATCCGATCAGGCACTCATACACCCACTGAGTCAGCAATACACTTTGGTATATAATTCAAAACTCAAACTTTTTAAAAACACTCAGTCACCAGATTATGTCATCAGTGATGTTGTTTGAGATTTCATCAGTGATGTCACTGACAGTGTCATGAGTGATGACGTCCTTGGTGGCCAACTGTCCCATCTGTTACCTCCATTAAGTCCCACATAGCAGGATTGCTGAGAGGTTGTTAGAGGCCCGCGGCCCCTTTCTCCACCACTTTGTAAACATGCCTCCTGGTGCACTACTGGTTGGAGGAAATAGTCCACTTTAGTCCTGAAGCCCTCAGGAGTAAAGTGGAATTCATTCCCCAACCAGAAACGTGCCAGGAGGTGCATTTGACCTCCATATCCTCTCGGCAATCCTGCTGTCTTGGACTTAATTGAGGTAGCAGGAGGGCTTGTTGGTCCCCAAAGACCATCAGCACTCAAGGTAACTTAATTCCCCAACCACCACTGTGCAAGGAGGCACGTTTGCAGAGTGGTGGTGAAGGGGGTGTGGCCTCCAGCAACTTGCTGGAGGTTTTTTATTTTATTTAATTCTTTTTAGGCAAGGGGGCTGCGTAGCCCTCCTTCCCTGACCTGATTTCGGGCCCGGGGACCCCATTCCCCAGGGCCAGTCTTTCATGAAATGGGGGGGCTGCACAGGCCCCCTCCCCGGGCCAATTACGGCCCTGGGGACCCCATCCCCCGGGGCCCAGCTTTTGATTTTGTCCTTTCTTTTTTTCATTTACTAAAGGAAGGGAGGGCCAGGTGGCCCCCCTTACCAGGGCCAATTTTGACCCAAGGGGCTCCATCCCCTGGGGCCTGTCTCTTAAAAAAATATATAATTTGTTTTATACACATGGAGGGTGGCCTCACTCCTGGGCCGATTTTGGGTGCCACCCAGATCACCCAGTTTTTCTAATTGGAGACCACTAGGAGAGCCTGAAGGCAATGCTTTTTAAAAGAGAGAGCTGCTAACATGTAGCTCCCTCTGGCCAAAAGCAATTCTGCTCCACTTAATGCTCTCGCTGACATGAAGTGGAGCAGTGTTTGCTCTTTCTTGGCGGGAGCGGTGCTCCCGCAAACTATGGCAACCTGCAATAACCCGGGGTGGGCACCCTGGGACATTGCTGGAGCCGGATCTGGGGGTTGCGGTCCCCAGGCCCATATAGGGCTCCTGAAAGGGAGCCACAAGGCCCCCCTCCTTTCTTCAAATTTCCCCTGTTGAGGTGGTGGTCTCGGGGGCCGGGGAAGTGGCAGTCCCTGGACAGCGGGGGAGGGCCCAATGGCCTCCCTCACATTACTTCAAAAAAATAGTGTGCTCTGGGGAGGTGTCGGTCCCAGGGGCTGGAGGAGGGGCCACTTGGCTGCCATCATTTCCTGGTTTGAAGTGTTGCAGCCAATCAGATCTCAGGCCCAAGATCGGGAGAGGTTGCGGATCCAGTGCGGCATCAGTTGTATATCTGAAAAATCTGTACATTCCTCTGAAAATACTGAACAGAATTGCACAATTTAACAAAAAGGATGCTTTTTGGACCAAGATTTACTGTTCTACCAAATTTGGTGTAATTCCAGTACAGTGCAGTTCAGGCTGTAGCCGTGGTTAAAGTTTCCTACGGAAATTGACAAGGTGAAAAAGCGTTTTGGGACACCCCCCCCCCCCCCCCCCCCCCTTATTTTTCCGGCCCACTTGACTGATCACCACAATATTTTCAGGACAGCAGCTGAAGTGACTGTCGTTTTTAGAAAATTTTGCAAGGATTTGTCAAATGACGCCAAAGTTATTGGCAAACGAAAAAACGCTCTTCCGGTGGAAACTGCATCAGAACGCCAGTAGGTAATATTTATATATCATTGCTGGATATTATGGCGCTTCTAGGACAGTTTCAAAACCAATTAAATACATTTCAACCCACCCACTGGTGGGTTGAAATGATTTAATCTTTTATCTTATAATAATTAATTGTATAATCGCTAGATTAACAATGACTCCTAGTAATAAATCAATAGGAGTTTCCCGTCATAGATGGTAATGGTTAATCCCTAGTCGTTGATCGTTAAATGAGATGAGTGAACTCCACATACATTGGTTTGCATTATCTGCTTGTCACTTTCGAATACTGGATAACATGAGCCCAAGGGGACATTATGTCCTACAAATAAGATTAATTGTGCATGTAAAAACTTCTAGATTGACTGGATACAATATGCGGTTTACTTGAATTTACATACATATGTTTAAATACATTATGAATGTTCTCCTCTCCTGGTAAAACCAATTTGCACATATTTCGCACATTGCACTTTACACCCCCCTGTCTTCGAATGATTTTAACTGTCACACGTGGCACTACATCTCCCATAAAACAAGCAGTAAACACAGGAAGTGATGTTAAAACACATAACAATGTATTTAATTGGTTTTGAAATGCGGCCCATACACCCGTGAACAAGGTCTCTGCGAGACCGAAATGCGTTGGGGCACCCTTTGGTTCTGGCCTGTATGGATTTTACAAAAGGAACATAAAAGAACTATGATTGACCCATGCGTCGACCCACCTTTCTGTAAAGAAGTTTATAAACAAATGCATTTACTTAAAGTACAGCAAAACTTGAAAGTCTGAATGTATTAAATACAACTTAAATCTATATATATTACTTTCTTTATTCATATATACCTCCCCTTTACTCATCCCAAACCTCCTCCTCCTCGCAGATCCTCAGTAAAGTCCGGACTGAGGAAACTGCACTGGCTCCCCGTAAAGGAAAGAGTAGACTTCAAATCACTCTGCATCGCACACCAGACTTTCTGGTCGCAAGGCCCGACCATCAACCTCCCTCTCATCACACCCTATCTACCCACTAGACAGCTGCGTTCCACTTCTGCACATCTAGCCATTGTACCGCAAATAAAGAAATCAAGATCCGGAGGCCGCTCTTTCTCCTTCAATGTGGCTAAAAAGTGGAACGCCCTACCCCAGCATCTCAGATCAAACCCCGACATTCTCTCTTTTCGCAAACAGCTGAAAACGCTCCTGTTCACCACATAACCATGGTACTGAATCTGCCCTCCTCCTAACTCACACCTCAGAGATATGCTTAGCGCTTGGACGCCTCAGGGCAGCTACCCGCGCTTTAGAAATCCGAATTCATTCATTCATTCATTCACTGCTATGAGCTACAAAAAAAATCTTTATAGTCCTTCCCTCTTCTATCCTTGCACTATCCTTTCAATCCAACTAACAGATTATCCTTTTACCGATCAAACTAATTTCATATTTCACTATACTAATTCCCCACTAATCCTGTTTGGGTTCCGGAGTAGCGTGCTACATGCCGAAAAGCACCTCAACACCTCATCAGGGGTAGCAAGAGGTATATAAATGCAAAACCTTCCTCCTTCATCCCTCCACTATCCTTTTCAATCCAAATAGCAAACTCACATGTCCACCGCTCAAATTAATTTCATATCTCCCTAAACTAATTCACCACTAATCCTTTATGGGTTTCGAGTAGCGTGCTACCAGCCGAAAAGCTTCTCAACACCTCATGAGGGGTAGCAAGCTCTATATAAATACGAAACCTTCCCTCTTCTATTCCTCCTCTATCCTTTTCAATCCAAATAACTAATTCACATGTCCACCACTCAAATTATTTTCATAGCTCCTTATACTTATTCACCACTAATCTTTTTTGGATTCCAGAGTAGCGTGCTACTTGCCGAAAGAGCGCTTTGACGTCTCATCAGGGGTAGTAAGCGCTATATAAATATAATTACAATCTATAGTATCCCCCTTTTTTCAGTGTTACTCTTGTAATTACTCTCTCACTAATATTCTTGTGTAACGTGTCATAATTTGTCGAGTGATTTAATATTTGAACATCAGCAGTAGCTTTACATACTTATCTCTTCTTGTTGTAACCATGTACATACTTACATAAGTTGCCTAAATAATAAAAAATACATGAACTTACAAAAAAAAACACAAATTCCTGTTAAAAGTATTGGGTCCTCAGACAACTGAAGTTCAGCATGCATTTCATGAATATCCACCTCGGATTGAAGTACATTGTTCCCGGCAGGCTTCAACCGCTGGATGTTCCATCAGGGATCCGACAGTCTGACTTACTGAATATTCATGTGTCAGAGCATTGAAAGAGGACAGCAACAGAATGAAATCTGTCAGGCTGTTCATCGAGTACACTTCTTGCAAAGCAATTCTCTGATGCTTTAAGGAGTTGCAGTTTCTTGGACCACAGACCATGCACTTCGTGTGTCTGCTAATCCATCATTTGACATATGATTTTATTGATGAAGACCATACTAACATGTAAACGTTTCAATGTGGCTCAATGTGGCTTCTATTTCATAATCAAGAGTTGTGTAGTGTTTTCAGTGATACAGTCCCCTTTGCATGTCATGGTGTTTATATTCCATAGCATGGCCACTGTGCCATAGTCCTGAGATATCCTGGAGCAGGAAATGGAACTGTAGAAGGCTGTACCCTCTCAGGAACAAATGCTGAGGCCATGGAAAACATTCTGGATGTTGCTGAGGCCAGGGAATGACGAACGGTGTGGGCTAGGAAAAAGATTTGGTTATCCAGCTTTAAATCTCCCTTGAGAAGGGAAGGGCACCCTTCCTCCCCTTTACCCGAATTAATCCCAATTCTAGTAATGCATACTTACCCATAGTTCATGAAAGAGTTGTGCAGAGTTGTAGGCAGTTAGGCGTTGCAACTATGCACACACCTAGATAGGACCTAGCACTTGTATCAGTCAGATTACTTGAGAGTCTAAATAGCAGTTCATCCTAATCAACACAGCTTATCCATGGTGGGTTGGCCTTCTCTGGGTTTAATAAAGCTGTGATCAATTTTCTTCTCAGACTTCCACTTATAGACCAATCTCCTGGTTTCCAGCACCTTGCATTTTAACACCCAGGCTCCTATTGCTCATGTAGTATATCCCCACGTTTTCCATTCTCTGGGGTGTTCTGAAAATATGGACTGACAGCCCGGACAACTCACCCTCGAGGACTGTTTGAGGACATGCAGATTTTCAACTTCTCTCACCTGATCAACACAGAAAATATGAACCTTACCAAAGGCTTGACCCTATATTTTCTCAGCTTTTGAATCTCATCACGTGCAACTTCCTGCCTTTTTAATGGTCAGACTATGCCTTCATTAACTTCTCCGTCAAAGCCAAACTCAACATCATGGGAGCCCCACCAACCCTCATGATGGCCAATTATGGCAAAAGAAACCTGAAAGAAATGTTTGCCAGTACTTTTCTTGAAACTAACACAGTTCCCAATCCCTGACTGGATTATTCGCTTTCAGACATTTTGACCACTATCGAGTCATCATTCTTGATCACCTGGCAATCGTGTCCGAGCCAAATCAGCCAAATCACTAAACTGATTAAATCTGCTTACTGGCCCTTTGTAGTTGATCAATGTAAATGCGAATCACACCTCCCTCCTTATCACACAACTTGTTGCAGCCATCGAGGTAGAAGTATGCCGTTGGATGATCAAAGAAATGTACACTGCCCGCCTGCTACCATCTTCTGAGATGACTCTATTGCAAAGGCTCTGTGATGACTTCATCACTCTCTTCCATGACAGTATCAAATCACTTCCATCAATAATTGCCTCCTCAGAACCACCCAAAATGTGTGACCAACAAAGGATAGTTATTCTGTCCTGCTTCCTTCTATGACTTCTGCCTGGTACAATAAGGGGAGAGTTTCAGTATCATCAACTTACTTAAGTACAACTACCAGAATCTACAACTGTACTTAATGAAAATTAGACAACCTACCCTCAACACCCTCACAATTTAGCTTATGAACATCTTTGAAACAAACAGATATCCACAAGTAATTTAACATGCCCTGATTAGTCTGTTACTAACAAAAGAGAATGCTGTTCCAGAAGGTCCAAATAGCCACTGACTTCTCTGTATGGTGAAGATTCTCAAAGCTGTGATCAATTCAAAACTCTTTCACTATCTGTAATAGGACACCCTTCTCAAATATTGCTTTAAGGTTATTTTACCTCAATAGGATCACTGTCCTAGGTGTTCAAGAACTGTCCTCGACCTGGATCAACCACAATTTGCACTCTTGTTCTGTTTGTCCACTCAGTAGATTTTCACACAGTGGACCAAGCAGTACTTCCTAACCAGCTCTCCATGTCTCTGACCCCCACATGTGGTGTTGTCAAAATTATCACTCGCGATAGTATTATCTGAAACTACAACCAGAGATAGCATATATAGGCTGATCAAATTGGATCTTCATTAGAGTTTCAAATTAGCCATGGTATAGTAGATTATTCTTGGACTACCTAATAGATACTCAAAGCTCAATACATCAGAAATGGCTCTGCATCAATACTTCAAACTCTGATGTTCTACGTTTGGTAACTCCTGACTCTTCCACACTACTATACAGTGTCCCTTTTTCTATGGGTGCCACATTATTCCTAAAATTAAACGTTTGCAATGTGGGATCCTAACCTTGGTCCTTCAGATCAGTGATGTCACTGAGATGGCCTTCTGTCCCCTTCATGTTTTCCTCAAAATTCTATCTTTGTTATTTCCTTGAAAGTAAATTGCTTATATCCTCACTTTGCTACTCCTAATCATTTGCTGTTGTTGTGAAATCTATCTAGGACTTTAAGTTAAGATAGATACCAAGTTTCCAAACTTAAAAAAACATATTGCCTCCTCCTCCTCCCTATCTTGTAATGTCTGGAACACTTTTTAATCACTTTGAATGCTTTACGCCAACTCCCAGTCAAGAAAATGGTGGAGTTCAACACAGTCTACATCCTGAACAGGTTCTGGAATAACTGAACATCCCCGCAAATATTGGAACTGACAAGGCAGTTCCATTTAGCTAAAATCACCAACCCAAATAGACTCTGCCCCTATCTAGCAAAATGCAAACGTTTTTGAACTAGAACCTTGCAAGACCAAGTCTCTTTCCTAAGAAATTCTCTCTCCCTACCCATGTCCCAAGGTAAGACCCACAGAAATTCATGAAAGAACAGGAAGCCTGCAGGCTTTTAGCTCTTGTCGCTGCTGACATTTCTAAAGCCCCTGTACATTGACCACTTCATCCCATCTGGTGCAACACTTCTTTTCCTTGTCCCCTTTCGCACCCTCATATGCACTCTAAAGTAGCTTTTCAGCTGAACACTATATAAAATAAAATATATAAAATATAATTCCACTGCAAAGTTAATGCAAACTCGCAGGGTTAATTTTGAGTCTCGTCTAAAAGTGAAGCTGGCTATGTTGTTGGTGTTTTAGACTCTGAAAGATTGTGCTGTTCTCCATACCTTGCGTCTGAAGGACCTGGACTGTGGCCAATTGCATTTAAATGTAGGGCACATGATTTCCATAAATATAAAATGAAAGAGAGTGTCTTAAAAGAAACATTCAATAAATGTGTGTACCCGATATGTTATGTTCCAGGGTATTTGTAGAGCGCGCGGCTACTCCTGGGAGTGTCCTGGCGCTAGCGTGACCCCTTGACAGAGCAGTGAAACACAACAGCAGGCTCTTCCTCTACTGTTGAAAGAGACAAGTTTTTAAGATTCTCCTGAAACTAAGAAGGTCCTGTACCTGTCTCAGGGAAGGCGGTAGGCTATTCTATAGCTTTGAGGCTCCCACTTGAAAGGAGCGTCCCCCCTTACGTGATGAAAGAACTTTGGCACGATCGTCAGGCACTGTGTCGAAGACCGCAAGGATCTAGATGGTGTATAGGGCTGAATTCTATTCTTAATATAAGGGGCCCAAATGTTGTAAAAGGCTTTGAAGGCCAGCACCAGGGCTTTAAAATGTACCCTTTTTCTCACTGAGAGCCAGTGCAGGGACTTTAAGTATGGGGTCATGTGTGTCCTGGGTCCGACCATAAGTACAGCCCATGCCGCCGCGTTTTGTACCACCTGCAGGCAGCCTAGTAAGTAATCAGGGAGGCCCAAGTACAGCACTTTGACACAGTGCAACCTTAACGTAATCAGGGCTTGGACCACAGTTTTCCAATGCAAAGGGAGGGAGTTTCTCATTGTTTTTAATAGCCCAAAACAAGTGCCGGCCACTGAAAGGACCTGGGACTTCATTGACATATCAGCGTCCAGTTTCACCCTGAGGTTTTTTACGGTGGTGACTAGGGAACAAATTCTGGGGCCACCATTGGCGCCATTCATCGCCTGGAATATATCCAAAGAAAACAATTTAAGACTTTTCTGAGTTACATAGCAGTTGATTTTGCCTAAACCAGGCAACACCTTAGCTAAGCACGTGTTGATTTCGTTTCCTCTTAGCACCTCATCCTTCTCGCATGTAAACAACAATTGAGTGTCATCGGCGCAGGATATTACTTTTGCCCCATGTTCCGCTTATAAAAGTATTGCGCAATATGATTCGTCCATTCATAAGTAGGAGTGAAGGGGCTCTTTATTGCATTATGGGAAGAAAAGTCCTTTACAATCGTGAACAATTCCCTGCTGCTGTTCCCAGCTTGTTCGATTTTTAAGGCCCAAAATGATTTTTTTCCCTCACTTACTTTGGCATAGTGGGCTTTCAGCACCAATTTATAGGTGATTTTATTCAGGGGATCAAAGTTTTTCCTCCAATGCTCTTCTAACTTGCTATTCAGATCTCCTTTTGATTTTCCCCTACTGCTGCTCTGTACCGGGCAGATCCCAGGGCTAGCTCTAAGCTTATTAATAATAATCATAATTGTTCTACCCTGGCAGTCTCTCCGTGATTGGACACAGACTATTGATTATGATGCTTCTCATCTACTCTTCAGACTTGATAGCAGTCTGTAAGTCATTACTTCAAACTCTTTCTGCGCTCTTTACTCTAAAAAAATTTCTTATCATTATATGTCACGTTCTAGGATACAGTCGCCTCTTAGAGGATCAATAGGACATGACAGAATTCTACTTGAATTGTATAAAATCTGATTAAATTAAACTGATTTGAACAAATGTACATTACTTGTCAAATTTAAAAATGGAAAACAATTTCTGTTCCATTCAGTGCTCTTCTCCTTGCTACCTGCAGGCACTGTGCAGATCACGCCTCACAAACCAAATGGTAATTGACGAGCTACTCCTTTGCATGGAAACGAGAAATAGCTCCTCAAACTTCCAAAAGGTAAAGGAGATTCTGGGGATCATGAAAAACATCTTCTTACGCACCTTGCACTGTAGCTCCTACTGCTCTGAATGTAATGTAGAATCAGCCGTCATATAGGCTTTGGGCACAGCCCCCTATGTTTTTGTTCAACTTATGAAAATGAATCACTTTGGACTTAATGTCACCTACTCATGGTCTAGTAAAATCCACATTCCGAGAGGCCACGGAAGCGAAATTCTAGGGAAATCCTTAAAACAGAATTATCCATTCTTTCCTGAAAGCATGGCAGGAACTGCAATCCAAAATCACACTTGGAAGAGCTTCTAGAGGTGTTGATGCCTGAATGGTGATACAACAGGTTACTTTGTGTTCATACCCAGAAGAGAATACTTTAGTCTGTTTTGCTTGCTGGCCTGCAGAAGTGTTATAGAGACATAATACTGGACTTTAGGGTGAATCAAGCAAGTATGATTCGGGTGTGAACAACAATGAACATAAAAACCACACGATGTGTTTGAAATGTCACTCCCTGGTCAAGAGGAAGCCAATTGAGTGATCTCTTAATAAACTGCTTCCACTTTTAGAGGGAAAATAACAGGCAAACTGCTGCTTTCTGTGAGGTTTGCAATCTCAGGAATGGGTATCCTAAATGGTACGTCTTGTGTATTTTAGTTGATGTGAGACTTACAACCACCTTACTTTATTGGGCTAAATAGACAAACTCTGCAGAGTGGCAGACCCTGAAAGAAGCTGCCTGCACAATTTCACTATACCACTAGATTCAGCGACATTGTCAGACGCTCATTTTTAGCCTTCTGTAAAGTGACAGTGTGAACACTTGAGGCACACTATAGAAGACAGTGGTAGTCTCTTGTAGGCTCGATCACTAAAAGAACAATGTTTAAATATCTCCCCAACATTTTAAATAGTTCGAAATAAATGTATATTGTGCACTGAATTGCGGCTAAATAAATGTTTTTTACAGTGCTGTTTAATTCCATTTGGAAACTTTAGGGTGTTCAGGTGACTGGAAAGGCGGCTAATTTGCTAATTCAAACCTCCTTTCCAATTTGGCTAATATCCCCTATCACTGATTCTTCATATATGTCTGAGACCATCCTTCAATCAAATAATATGATGTTTACCTGACATACTTGGTGTGGTTTTCCTCCAAATCGTTTGCATTCACTCCTCCTGTTTTGCTGAATTTGTTTTTTTGGGCATTAGGACTCTGTGCACTTTACCTCTGCTAACCAGTGCTAAAGTGTTTGTGCTCTCTCCTTTAAACATGGTAAAATTGGCACATTTAATTTACCTATAAGTCCCTAGTAAAGTGGTATTACATGTACCCAGCGCCTGTAAATTAAATGCTACTTGTGTGTCTGCAGCCCCTATGGTGCCACCCACTTAAGTAGCCTTTTAAAACACGTCCCAAGCCTGCCATTGCAGCTTGTGTGCAGTTTTAAACTGCCATTTCGGCCCGGCAGAAAAAACCTTTTGCCAGGCTAAACCATCCTTTTTTTAATACATATAAGTCACCCTTATGGTAGACCCCAAATAACCCATAAGGCAGGGTGTATTGTGTTGAAAAAGCTGGACATGTTTAAGTTTTATATGTCCTGGTAGTGAAAAACTCTTAAATTCCTTTTTCAATACTGTAAGGACTACCTCTCCCATAGGATATCATTTCCTTATTGCATATAATAACTGACAACTTTTATTTGGGAATAGGTAGAAATATCATGTTTGATCTCTAATGGATTGTAATTTAAAAATCCTACTTAATGGTAAAGTCAAATTTTAAATTACAATTAAAAAAAAATGCACTTTTAGAAAGTTGTCATTTTCTTGTTCTAACCATTTGGTGCATACAGTCTACACAGGCTGTAGGCACCAAATGGTTCGGTGTAGTTGGAAGTTGGCCTTTGTGTACTCCTCCCAAACAGTGTCACTAAAGGGAGGCTAGTTATTGGTGGGACGGCCCATCCTTAACTTATGGGAGGGTGGAGCTGTCACCTACCACACTGGCAATTCAAAGGAGCTGCCTCAGCCCATACACAAAGAACTTCACACTAGCTATTTGTGACTCCAGATATCTTGGAGGCAGGGCAGGGGAAGTAAAGAATTTCTAGAACCAGATTTGGGAGGAAGTCTGGAAGTTTCTCTCACTTCAAAGTTGACACCACGTATAAATATTGGACCCTCAGACCAACTCTTCAGATCACTTTTGGACCTGTTTAATATTCAGAAGAAGAACTGCTCTGTTTGCGAGCTGCTGGAAGAACTGCCATGATGCCCTGCTGAAAGAAGGGCTGCCCTGCTGCCTGACAAAGAAATCATCGATTACACATTTACTGCCTTCAGTGGTAAGTACCTCCACCTGCCAGGTACTGCTCACCAGGTTTCTGCATTGAGTTGTTTCCTTACCTGACCTCGTTTCCCCCCTCCCTTCCCCCCCCTTGCCACGCCATGCAAAAGAACCCAGCTGGGTTCACTGTGAGTACTTTACTCTGAAGTTCACACATGGTTGGCACACTTTCACTCAGTGTTTGAGCTCGCATGATCTAGGTAATTACGCTCTGGCAATGGTCCTTCACAATCCTTTCCAACACATAGTGTTCATGTCCTTACACTTTTGTTCTCACCCCTATAGATGTCCCATACTACCCTGGTCCTGACGAGACCCCTTATCTACTTCCGGTTCGAAACGCCGTCGACGCTCTATGGAAATGAACCATACAAACAGTGTCTATGAATGAAGATAGTCACTGTAACATTCTGTTATATTTATTACTTTCATGGTCGTTATTCCTTTTTCCCCGAAATTACATTTTGTAGAAAGCTTGTATATATCTCACTTGATGTCACTCAATTGTTTTTCTGTTTTTTTGGTTCTCATAATACACTTGGGACACTTCGCACTGTGTTAAAAAATTATGTGTATAATGTGTATATGATTTATTTCATTTTGAAACAATACAAACTCAACTATGATATGAAACTTGGTGTTATGAGCTTTGTCTCTCTCTCTCCAATATCCCCTTGAACCCTCAAACTGTTATGGATATTATGTTTTGTTCTGACCCATGACCGTACACACATTGCTCCACTGGAACCATTGTTTCCTATATAAAGTACGCACCCTGGTTCCGTAGTGAGTAGGGTTCCATTGTTTTTCCTTTTGGCCTGTCAAATGAAGACTGGACCTGCTCCTTGACCCCAGAAGATTCCAGAACTACCAGAGTGACTCCAAGGGCTAGCTGACTGGCCCACTGTTCTGAGCGACAGACACATAACAAGCTCCAGCGACCTGTACTGCATCTACCCAGTGGTCCAGATGATAATGGACCTACCTGTGTCCTGTTGCATGGCCTTTGCTTGAGTGAGCCCTGATTCCCAGGCGGTGTCTCCCAGGTCTGGACCCTTGGATGGCTTTACTCCTGGTTTACTCCTCCTGGCCCAGCTGTGGGTCCCTCAGAATCGACACAGTGCAATGCAGCTCAATGCAGTTCGACGCAGAACCTCCCATCACAGAACTTCGCAGCTCCTGACTGGCAGCTTCATTGGAACCAACGCATTTCGACTCAGGACCATGCATTGCAGTACCTCGCAGCTCCTTATAAATGGCCTTATCAGACACAATGCAGCACGATTCATTTCGATGCTGGCCCAAACATTGCGTCACCTTGCAGCTCTTGATCTACAACCTCATCAGAACTGATGCAGCGCGACGTAGGACAACGCAGGACAATGCATTGCAGCTCCTGATGGGCAGACACCTCAGAACCGACACAGGGTGATGCATCTCGATGAAGGACCTCGCATTGCAGCATTTCTCATTTCCTGATTAGTGGCCTCATGTGAACCAATGAAGCGCGATGCATTCCAATGAAAGAACACGCATCTCAGTCTAGATATAATGTCCAGTGGAACAAGCTCCGTCCTGTGCTCCATCGCTGTCAGATTGAACATGTGACTTTGTCCCGGTCCGACATGCCCCGATAACCACAGTTCGAGCTTTGTGCTTTCTGGTGCTACTTTTAACTAAAACTTTGAAGTTGCATATCTCTAGTTCTACTGATTGGATTTTGGTTGTTTTGATATCATTTTAATGGGAAACATCCTTTACAACGCAACTTTTACCACGCAGTGCCTTTACATCTCAACTTTTTCAACGCAAACCATTACAACGCATTGCGCTGGGGGGCGCTCTAGGATAGGGAATAGATTTAATTTACTATCCAACACCTTCCCTACTATCCACGGGGACTGGAGTTGGAATAGTAAATTAAACTATTCACTATCCAGCACCCCTCAACACTAGGCGTTGTAAAGGCATGCATTGTAAAACTTGCGATGTAAAAGCATGCGTGGTAAAAGCATGCGTTGTAATGTCATACATCCCATTTTAATTATTAAAATGTACTGTTTTTCTAGTTGCTGTGGGATTTTTCTTGTATTGTGTTTACACTTTATTCATGTTTATGTACTTCATACGTACTTTACAGATTGTCTCTACATTAAGCCTGACTGCTTTTGTGCCAAGCTACCAAAGGGGGGTTAAGCATAGGTTCATTTAATGACTTTTTGTGGTTCACCCTGACAGGAATTATGGTTGTTGCTTGAGGAGGGCTCACTCCCCCCTCAACCAAAAGTCCAATTTCTCACAATTTTCTGGACAATTTTCTTTCGGGATATCTTGAACTCCACGGGTTCAGCTGATTTCAGGTCTATTCTTAGACCAAGATTAGGTCCTTCTGGTGTATTTGTGGAAGGTGCAATATTTTCTTCCACACCTGAGTCTCTTCTTCTGCATGAACATCATATCTTGAGTCCATATGGTTTTCATTTTTAATGAAGGTGCTTATGTTCCATACCCTACAAGGTGTCCTCATAAAAAGGAGCATGTTTGCTATTTCTGTTCAATTTTCTTTCCTAAACATGGTACGTATTTCCATCTCTTCATAGACGGTCCCTGTTTAGTAGGAAAGCTACAGATTCACAGCTGTAAAGTCTGACGGTGGAGGTGTTTGGGTTGGCTCACCTGTCATTTTACCAACATTCTTGCCTTTACAAGATTTGCTTAGTAGCAATTGCTGAACCTATTTTCTTCATTACATTTTACTTACATCAACTTACAAAGTTAACCTCAACTTTAGGAGGTGATGAGGTAAGCCTGTCTTTTAGAAATCGGTTTCCAAATCATTAAATATCTAGACTATCTCTCGGCCATCTTGAGAAAAGCATTTACAGGTACAATTGCCCTTACTTTTAGAAGTAAAAAGATGTACCTAGATTGATAGTTCCAAAACTTTCATCCTCAAAACAGGTTTTGATAAGATTTATGACCCTAAATTCTATTTAGGACTGCAAATATGTGCAAGAATGACTACTTCTCCACTGTTGTAAGTGTGGGACTAAAGGTTGGGACCTGGGTGTTACCACATGAAGGGCTCAATGGAGGCCACTAGGGATGTACTGACCTCCCACAAAAACCTGCCCTAAAGTCATAAACTTATATTCACCAACATTTACAATGTTTTTCAGGAATAATTTTCTCTCCTAACTGTAGTGTTAAACTACATGGAGTAAGTGTGCAAATTAGGAATGAAACTATGAAAGTGTCCCATATGTCCCTCGGGTGTTGGGGGGAGAAAATTCCCCACCTGCAAAAAAATTCTCACATTTAGAGAAAAAATAACAAAGGCGAGGTGCTTTAGCCCCATAACCATAATAAAAACAATCATTTTTTTCAGCTGATGGAAATTCCGCCAGTTTAGGGTCAGATGTGACACTTAGAAAGGTAATCGTTTTTATACATTCCTGTGTGCAAAAAAGAGATTTGTGTGAATCCCTTAAAATAGGAAACTCTACAAAAGTTGTATGAGGCACTCGGACAGCTTAAAGCTCATAAAGTTATTACTTTTTTATTAATCATAATTTTAAATGGTATCTCGGTCTGAACAGGGTAACCTCTGACAAAATACAAAAACCCAGAAGATACTTCATCTAAATGTATAAAAAGAAATCTTGTTTTGAAGTGACAAAAATAAGGGTAAAACCCGGATTTCTTTTTTTTTTTTTTAAATCGTGGTGTAAGTGATAATAACCCCCCCTGTGATGTAGAAGTATTTATATGTGTATGTTGAAGCCTCCTTTGGGATATGTGGCACATGCCTGGCTTCTGGCTCCATGCCCACACGCTGGGGTGCTATGTTCATCCTGGGCCCAGGGTCTTGCCCTACACGGAGCCCCACTGAGGGTGGCTACTCCGGGTCAGCAGCAGCGGGCAGTGGCGGTTTCAGTCCATTAATAATGCCGGGTTAAGACCTTGAAAAACCAAGATGCCTGCTGTTTTGTAACCTCGATTTCTGCCCTTCCGAAACAAAACAGAAAACGGATTGAATCTGGAAAGAGTACGTCAGATGTAACACATGATTTCTTCTGTGAGAAACAAACACCTCATGACGCAGCAAAAAAAAAAAGACCAATGGTTCGCTTTTATTATCTCGTTCACTCGGAAGAGTTCGAAACAAATTAATTGAGAAGAACAGGTCTGCAGCCTTTAGTCGATTAAATAATTACCGTCTGTCTGTCCTCTGACACAAAAAGACGATTTTCGCCCGTCTCTGTGTGAGGGGCACACTGCGAGATTTTAAGCTTCGAAGGAGACTTTGTATCTCTTTAAACCAATAAGGATTAATCACATATTGACATAAGCATTCATTTGCTAATTTCCTAGCCATTAAACTGCATGGGGCTGGCACTCTCCTCTCCCCGGCCTTCTGAAAGTCATGAATGGGGCTCAGAAAACCACTGGCCCTATGCGTTTTCCTCCCTATCTGCTTCCCTTAAAAAAAAAGTCTGTGTTTGATCGCCTTAAGGGGAAGAATGAGTTAAATGGACCAATATTCCAGCCGAGGCGCTAAACCGGGCCCTTTCAGAAACTCCCTTATGCACCTGCAGCAGCGAGGTCATTTGCACATACATACATACATACATAAATTAACAATGAATACATAATTTAATCCAGGCCGCAGCAATACCACCTTGCGGATTTGACCTTTTGCTTCTGCCAGTGGTTTAGTGCATTCCTCTTTCTTTTTGATAAAGTCCTCAGATGCTTGATGACTGTCAGGCAAATTTTCGTATTGTTTTCGCTTGATTAGTTCTGTATGACCTGGGGTCGCCCTTAAAATCCACACAGCTCATGTGGACTCCAAAAGGGCCTACTTTTTCTTTAAAAAAAATAAAGGGGTGGAAAACGCCTGCCATTTCTTCGGACAAAAGCTTGTGAAGGTTTTTAACTATTAGCCTCCTGAAAAGGCTACTTCGTTCAATCAAGCGCAAGAAAAACTCATTAGGGCGGTTGCCCTTCTTTCTCCTCCTTTGTTGTGAGAATCTTTGGTTTGCTTGGTTAAGTTTGTCAAGTGCTGGGAGAATTTGGTCCATGTGCCCTTGACCCGGCAGTGTACTACTAACGCTGTCCCACTAATGCGCGGGGCAGGAGGGGAGGTTCTGAGCTATTCACCACCCTCGCTACCCTCCACTACACCTCTAAATTGATCTTGGTTTTTGGAAGAAGTCTGTAAGCCAACGGGTGGTGTCAAGGCCTGATCGCCGCCAGGATACAGCAAACTGCAGGTGGACAGACACAAATGAGTCGCCATGTTCCGATGACTTATCAAACATGTTGGCTACCTTTTGGCTTGGAAGAGTGGACAAATTGTAGCATACTAAGACGTACCTTGTAGGCACTTATTTTAAGACCTTTTCAAATGCCAGTGCAGACTAACATCTATTTTCTGAAAACTTTATAGGAGAATTCAGTGTTTTTAATGCCACTACAGTGCCTCAGAACCATTATTAGATCATAAAACGAGACAGTCCTTGATTATTTACGTTCTTGGTTTGTACTAAAAATCTATTAATTAACTGCTGTTTTTAGTTTTTTAACATTTTGGTTTTTCATGCTTTTGATTGATTGTTCTATACTGTGACCTCCTTCCCACCAATGTAAAGCGCTCTGATACCTCCGGGTCCAGCCAGTGCTATATAAAACTTCTAAAATAAATAAATGCATCACAAAGCTTACAACAAGGGCACACAGTTCCAAAAGAGTGTGTGTGTGCGTGCACACCTATGTGTTTCCTTATGAGCCCTTAAGTGTATTTACAAAACGTATAGAGTCAATGCAATCCCTGAGCTTTGAGAATATACATAAAACATACATTTACATTTGACAGTGAAGTAAAAGCATGTTCTCTTGTTTCACCCCTCATTCATACACTGTTCATCCTCCAGCCAATATCAATCTGTGTCGAGGATCCTGCTGGACACAATATATCCAGATGGTTGCCAGGGAGCTCTCTGAGTTAAGGGACTCCCAGTCAGCATCCTGAAGGGCTCCCAAGAAAGACTGAAATTAATGTCCTCTTGCACTGAGCATCTATATCAGGCCAGGAGTGGATCTGCTTCGTTGCCACTCCCTATGTAAGTTCCCTGCCCACGTGACACACACTTCCACGTGCAAGTTTGAACTCTGTTGAAATTTTGCCTGTATTCCTCTAAGCTTCCTGACTTTCATTGCCTTTGTTTTACTGGCATTATAGGGGTTGTAAACAATCTTCAAATCATAGATTGTGTCAAAATTTTGAAAGTGGGCTTTAGGGGTGTTCTCCCCATCTCTAATGCAGATTTATTTTTATAAAGATTTTTAAAAGTCAGAGACATTTAGTGAGCAGTGGGCTGCATTCTCCGGTGTTCAAACCCAGGACATTGAGGGATAGACAAGTGGATCATAATTTGGCTCAGGTTTCTTTGTATATGCCCCCCAAGAGACCACTTGGTCTTCCTTGACCGCCTTTACACCAGCCACTAGGGAATATGTTGAGCCCTTTATCATGAATATGAAGCTCCTCAGATGATCTACGCAGGGTAGCTTTATTGTGCCTGAAATTAAGGACAGTGTCACAGACCAAATTTACTCCTCTTTGGCCATTTGAGAGGTTCTGTTAATATAGCTTAGTACTGTTGCTAACTACAGTCCAGTGACACCTTTTCTAACCCTGGGTAAATCCTCAAGAAAATTGTAGTGAAACAGCCGTTAGCAATTTTGAAGGTATCCTACACCCTGGACCTGTGGTGATTAGAATGACAGAGTGACAGAAACGGCATTCCTGAGAACCGGTAAGGACCTAAAGTCCATTTTGAATGATGGTGACACATCGGAAGTATTTATTTTGGTACTCTTCTATATATTAAAACAGTGAGCCTATCTGTTCTGATTCACCAATTAAGAGAGGTGGTAATCAAGGATGCCACTATGGAATGGTTCATATCATTCCTGGAGGGTCACTCCCAATCTCTCAATGTATTTCATTATACATCAAGGAGTACCTCAGAGCCATTTGGGGTAGTTCCAGAGTCCTCTTTATATCCATTGTTATTCAATGTATACATCCAAAACGTTTCTAACATCATCAAATCCTTTGGCTGCAAGACATTGTCATAAGAAGACGACACACAGCTATTTTTCAAATCCTCACATATAAAGGATATTATGAGGTATAGCTATCTTGAAGCTTAACACTAATAAGATGAAGCTACCTCTACATAATAGAAAATAGACACAGTTGGGATAGACCCCTTTTACCAATTATGGGGGAAAGGTACTGTCTCCTTTGCATAATATAAAATAGAATATGTAAGGAGTAGATTGATGGTACTAACACTTTCCAGCTCTATCTTAGCCCTGATCTAGAATTTTCACACACTGTGAAATACTTTTTCAGTGGGCATTCTATAACAGATTGATTCCAAAAATAATGATTGCAAATATTTTCTTCTATTTACCAAAATTCTTAGATGCAAACCCAGATCACAGTTGTAATTTTAGGCAGAAGCTTCCTGATCAGATTCCCCTTTTCTACCCTCACTTATAAATATTATGGAGAATAAATTAAAGGAAATCAGTAGCAGTTTCTAACATCGGAGATTTGAAGAATGGACCTATTAGCTTTGATATCACTTTCTTCAGATGAAAAAGTTTGTGTATTATTTTCTGAAGAATGTTATGAATGAAAGAGATGAGGAGGGAGGACTCCATAAGCATTTTGGGATTGATATGGCATAGCAATAATAAGGTAATGTCTATAAGGAATGGAGCTGGTTTTTGTCAGGCCACCAAATAGTACAATTAAGTTGGCCTTTCAGAATGACTAAAACAACCAAACATTCTCCACAGGAAGTCATTATATGTAAATTGCCCTTAGATATACTTGTTAAAAAACCTCCTGAAAACCTGTGTTCTAAAATGTGGTGTCCTGAGAGGAGCCAGTCCTCATCCCGATGAAGGTGTCACATAATCAGCTGTGAGATCTTATCGACCAATCTCCTTGTTGCCTGCCCTACCCCAAAAACATAAATTTGCTATCACTATGTTTTAATTATCTCAAAGCTTTTCATCCTACTTTTACATGTAATGTTTCTTGAAAGGATTGTAAAAATATTGCTTGTGTATTTGACTGCTAAGTACATATTGACTGAATGTGAAGTAAAAAGTGAAATTGAACAAGACTCTGCCATGCAGAACGAAGACATTAGGGGCCCGATGTAGGTAAAATTGATTTACCGATTTTTAATTACCGAATTTTACCGATTCGGTAATTGAAAATCGGTAAATCAATGTGGTGGACATGTAGGTATTTCCAGATGTGGAAATACCGATTCTGTAACATTCGGTATTTACCGATTCTGTAAAATTGTGCCCCTACATGCCAAATCATGTATACCGGTCGGCAACAGCCGAAAATACCGATTTTCGGCCGTTACCGACCGACCTACATCTGGCCCTTATTGTTCTACTAATGAGACAGAAGGTGTAAAAAGTCCATCTCCCAAATTAGATTCCCTAAAGACTTTATTGGAAATAATGTACTTCATTAATAACATATTTGTGCTCTCTTTCATTTTTACAAGGTTTACATTACAATGGCATTAAAGAGCTCTTGGCTTCTGCACTTGTTGCTTATAATGTAACTCTAAATCATCACAGCAAAAACTTTTCTAAGTTCTTTAAGGATAGCAATCCAAACTCTGACTCTACTGGCCCGAATAAATATGAAGATATGTGTAATTCATTTACATGGACATGCTTCAAAACACAAATAAAAGGTGTTAAGGCAAAATGTAATTCCCCCAGTACAGATAATCGATGATCTATTGTGCACTAAGCTGTCATGGGAAAAGGAGATCAATAGAGGCTTTCACCCTCTAACCTTGACTCCTCTTTCAGTGTTAAATGAAAACGACTAAATAAGATATTCACAAATGTGTGTGAATCTCAAACTACTTCTATTGTAATATTGTAAAGAATATGCAAAACGTAGCCAGTATAAAATATGTTATTGAATATACATACTTTAGCACATATATATTTACCCAAATGATAATGTTGATACACAATAAGTAATATTAAATTGCAAAAACATATTAAGAAAAATTTCTATTTTAGGAGGGGTGTGCCAACACTTTTTGATGAGAAGTCTAAAGCAAGATCAGAATCTCCACCTAGTACGGATATGGAAACCCAAATGTACCCAAGAGCACCCTCTTCCAAAGAAGAATACGTCAGCGGGAGAACACCAGAGCAGGTACATACAAAACTCAATATAAGAAGAATTTGATGGCACTGTTTTGGGGCATGAGTGTTAGCTTTTCTCATGGTTTTAAATGGGGGATCTGGTTCACACATGCTGTTTTTTAGTGATATCTCATGCTATGGACATGTGCATCTCTGATCTACTTTTGAAATAAACTTCAGAGGCAGCCTCGCTGGAGAAGGAGTGAGTATTGCTGCTGCTGGCTTGACTGCCAAACTTGCTACTCACCGAAAACTGAGGGCAAATGTCAAACCTTAGGATACCGACTTATGTTCCAATAAACAAAGCTCACATTACTTATTGATAGGAAGTCAAAGTGTAATGACATGTCAGGACACTTATGCATGTGATACGAATGTCACAAACACAGATAGCTACCTCAAATTGACTGAGAGAATTGCCGCCATCCCCTACACCACAACCTCTAGTTTGTGGGGCAGATTGCAAATAATACAGATCTTAATATGCTTGAGTTTAAGAAGGGTGTGGTGATTGCCTCCCTCTGACTCTTGTAATACCATGACCATAATAGTTACAAAATCAAATATAATTGATGCACAAGAGGATGTCTTGAATGGTCATGATAATTGTTTTTGAGAAGTCCATCTCCTCCTGTTTTGTCTTTGAAATGTTTCTCTTTTCCAGTATGATGTTCACCCTCTCCCTTTCAGCACACGCCTAAAGGCACCATCAAGCTTGGACTAATCGATCTCCAGCTTACACCGGAATAGATCTTTCAAATGTTTTATTATATCATTATCAATTTTCTCAGCACCAAAGTACCCGTTAGGTACCCTTGTTTGAATGAATGGCTCAGGGATTGTTAGGGGTGTGTGTCTGTGTGTGTGTGTGTCTGTGCACACGCATGTGTGATAATTTTAGACAAGAGTCTGCAGCCAAGTAGACAGCATTTCTTACCTTCTACCCTTTGGCAAGAGCCATGAGGTCCTAAGGAATTAAGCTTCAATTTGTCCTTGGGGAATGATACCAAAATATCTTAATAACAATATTGCTTAAGGAAATATTGTGTCCTAAATATTGCTTACATAAATATGCCACGCTGGAGTTAATAATAGAAAATAATAGAAATCTACTGGAAGAATATTTTTGTAAATGATATTTAGAGCATTATATTTATGTTAGGCAATATTATAGACAGTGATATTCTGATGACAACCTTTCTTGGTCACAATTGCCCTGAGTATACCACTCCTTTATAGCCTATGAAGCCACATCATGGTAGAGTGTTTAAGCTAGGAGAAACCAAATGTGAGTCCTTAGGAGTTTTCTTCCCCTTATATTACTGTCCTGTTTTATAGACCCCAAGAGTCTAGTGCCTTAAGCAGTCCTATGCGCCTCAATTAATTTCCCAAAACCCAATTTCTGGTTTTCTATTAAGAATCTGATTACTGAGAAAATAGTCTGAGTCAACAAAAAGTTTCTGCCGTAAAAATGTAAATTATAACTCCAGTATGGCTGACACATAGCATCTGTCCAAGGGACATCACCAGGAAAAATCCCCACAAACACCCACCCCTCCATCAACCCATACAGTTCCTTTACATCAAGCAGCCACTATCTCTTCTGAGCCCAGGGGTGCCCTCATACTGTCAATCTCCAAATCCCCACCGGGGCAGCCGCGGTCGGCAGTAGGAGTTCCTGCAGGGCGGTGACAGGGGGAGGGGCAGGGTGGGGGGTACTAATGTATGGATTACGGAGTTTAATAGGTAAGTAAACATATAAATAAATAAAACGAATTTCGTTGGGCGCACTGCATCGCATTTGGTGATGCAGTGCACGCAACAAAATTCGTTGTATTCATTTATATGTTTACTTACCTGTTAAACTCCGTAATCCACACATTACTACCCCCACCCTGCCCCTCCCTCTCCCCACGTCACCGCCCTGCAGGAACTCCTACTGCCGACCGCGGCTGCACGGGGGTGCAGTTGGAGGCTCTCTGTTACACTTAGTCATGCATGCGTTATGGTGTGTTCAGCCTACTTCATTGCTAGGTAAACAATACAGGTGTGACTCACTTCAAACCGGAAGAGATATCTAATTCTTTACTACCATCATGAGTGCTTCAGCGGGTATGTAACAGCTCTTCCCAACACAAAGCAACTTCAGGTCTTTAGTTGCTTTCTTCCTTCAGTATTCTAACAGCTCTGTTCCTCTATACTCTAGCCCACATCGAGTCTCCATTCATGTGACCATTCGTCCCTTCATCCATTGGGTACTCTATCAAGAGCTGTCAGTTTCTGCTCAACCTTCTTCTTGGATGAATTTCTTAAAACATTTGCATCACACGTTCTGTTGCTGGACATTACAATGCTGTAACGTTTTCCATTCGGGTCTACCCAGTGGCTGCTGAAAATAACTGGGACCCAGGGCCTGACCCATATTAGCACTCCTCTAGCATATGCTGAAAATTTGGTTGCGTAGAGCAGGCCTTGGCACCTCTTTTGGAGTTAAAGTCACTCTGCTGCTGTGAGGTGGGTCTCTTGCAGGATAGCTGTATGTGTCCTCGTCTTTTCCGGTATGCATGAATTCTGTGATATTTTGTTGGCCCCATCAACCTTCTGATATTCCATTTAGTTAACATTTACAGGTTAGTTGACACATTTCCTAGCACCAGTAAAGAGTGTTTCCTTTTTTAGTATTAGGTTGGTCGATGTTGCCACATGCAACAGTGTCAATCCAGAGAGAGTATATTGTCAAAGTCAGGGCACGACATGTTAGGCATCAGGACTCAGCATTTTCAAGGCATTGTAAATCCCCTGGGCTGAGTGCAACCACACTCCATCAATTTGTCTCTAGCCTGAAAGTCTAAAGTAAACCTCAGACAACCAAACAATGGACCTCTGCATGGTATACTGTGAGTGAAACCAAGGAGAAGGTGTGTGGTGTATCCAAGGCCATGCGAGTGCTTCACTGTTGTGCTGCTCCACATCATTATACAGTATGCATATTGGTTGTTGGATTGCCCCTCCCCCCTGAGTAGGGGTGCTCGTCATGTGGTATTGGGTATTCCAATCCCTCATAACAGTTCCAATAAGGGGTTCTGGTTCATTATTGCCGTCTAACTTTACAGGAAAGTGTCTGAGGCCATCAGCATGATCACTGGTCCCATTTGGATGGGGGCATCTGTGTCCTGTTCTGCTGTCATTGAGTGCTGTTTGCTTGTGTCACTCATCTGTGGTGTTCCCATGGTACACCTAATACGCCCTATTGCTGGTATTGTTAAAAAGGGTTCCAAAGACAACCGGTAACCAAAAACCCTTTTATGTTGCCCGGCGGTATCGCCTCTATGACCCACCAATATTAATCAATGAAGAAGCAGGCGCTGGAGACTGGAAGGCGGGAAACGAGGATTTTATTCTCTCCGGAGGAGAACACATCAATTCAGACAGCAAGTATCGTCACGAGGTGCTCTAACCACATCTCTGAGGCCTGGCCTCTTATACTAGGGTTTATGACCTTTATTGCACATAACACATTCTTGCAACACTTTAGTATTAAAAAGAACATCCTCGGAATCTCCCCTGCAGGCCCGTTCCCACACACATTTACAGTTGGATTCCCCACCCCGGTCACAACAGGTGATGGTTGTCGCACAGCAGGGCATTCCGCCGATTCACGGAATGCATGGGGTTGATCGGATCTCATGGGGTGGGGGCTTTGATCGGCTCGAGGGTCTTTTGATGGGGAGGGGAAACTTCCTACTGTACGGGGTAATAAACAGTATCCGCAGAGCCAGGTGGCGGCCTGGGAACAGGGAAGACAAACGGGGACACAGAAAAAGGGGGTTTGCATCAAAAGGGTTTGAGGCCATGAAAGGAGTGAAGGGAGGTGTCGCGCTGGGAACAGGATGGGATTCCGTGGTGAAGCTGCGCTGAAGAGGGGTTTATGACCCAGGGCATGAGAGAGCGGGGGTTGCCAGCGTGCGGGGGAATGCTTGCGAGGTTAAGAGAGAGAGAGAGACGCGCTGGCTATCAGCGAGGGGCAGGGAGGCCATGGTGCTCAAAATGGCTGCCGCTTACGCGCATGAATGGGCTTGGAAAGGGGCAAGATGGCGCCGATAATGTTGACGTTTTGCAGTTTAATCTTTAACAGTCCTCCCTTTTCAACATATCTTAGCCAACTTGCTTTACTCAATGTCAATCTTCATCAAATTCCTAACCTCGGCATCATATATTGCTCTCATACGTTCATTTTCAAAGTCCACAGTCTTAGGACAAATACAATTTACACATAATGTGCACAGGGGTGGTAGACATTGAATTCCTAAACATAAACCGCATAGTACAACCACAGGAATCAGGATAATGGTGAAAAGTCTCCAGCCCCAGTTTTTAACGGTGCTCCAGAACCACCCACCCAGCGACCATTCTTCTTGTTCTTGGTGGACTTCTGAAGAGAGTCTATGAAGATGTTCGATGGCCTTGTACACTGAGGGTGAGTTGTCCGGTATGTACGTACAGCAGCTGGACCCAATAATGCGGCATGCCCCACCACGATCCGCAAGAACCACATCCAGGACAAGGCGGTTCTGGAGGGCCACCAAGCGGACCGCTTGAAGTTCAGCGGTGTTGTTAGCAAGGATACCTGCCGTGATGTTCATTGTTGTCTCAACTGCTTGAGTCAGATGTCGGATGGCACGGCTGTTTGCCATCGGGCCCCAGAGGGGGACAAGTCCTTTCATAGCATCGATGAATTGCGCTCCTGTTGAATCGGCTTGTTCGATGTCCTTGGCTCGTTTTTGTCTGTGATGATTTGCTGGTGCCACATAAGTCGGAGGAAGGATGAAGGAAATGAAACAAGTGCCCCCCCAGCCTTTGGGGAGCCAGGTGTAAGCCTTCGTGCCGCAGACGAAATACGTGTTTGGAGATGCCACAAAGGAAGGTGGGTCGATGGAGTCCAGAGTTCTGGAAAACCGGCAGGCACTGTGGCCTACCAGCTGAGTCCCAAGCCCTTCCATGCACATGTGGCCGGTGACGTTGATGACTGACAGGGCCACAGTCAGAGTGGCAGCCGTTCGTTTTCGCAGGTAGGAGAAGGTGGTTCTGGTTGGATTATTGAACACTTGCATTTCAACTTGTTCTTTAGCAGGGATGTCCAAGTGGATTGTGTTGTTGTTGGTCTGCGGGCAGAAGTGTGTCTTTGTTCTGTTCCGCCAGACCCCGTGGTAGAAATGCGTTACGGTTTTGCTGGAGGTGGCATTGTCTTTAAAGCTTTCTTGCAGAAGCATCAGCCAGGCAAGACAGGAGCCGTGAACTGAGAAAGGTGAAGGGATGAATGGTATCGAATGTCCAGTGGCGTGGGGTAGCAACCCACAGATCCAACAGTTGGTGGCATTGGTGGCAAGGTTGTGCTGGTGAAGTAGTTGCACGAAGGAGTTATTCCAAAATTCCTTTCGCCTCTCTCTGAGTTGGGGAGAGAGCGAGATCAGATAATGTTCCTTCATGGTGGTAGGCTGGACGGTGGTCAAGAAGGTTTCGTGAGCAGGTGCATTTTCTTCCACAATCCAGAGTGTGGTCATGAGGAGAAAGCAGAAGAGGATTGTGATGAAGAGCGCAATAGTCTTTGGGCTATGGAGTCTGTCTGCTTTTGGGTTTCTGCGGTGGGTATTTCCTGTTTCCTTCATCATCTTCTTATTTGGCGCTTCCATCATCTTCTTATCTGGCGCTTCCATCACCTTCAAGGGGCTCGGTAGCGGGCAGAACCACAGACTTTGTTTTGCTTCTCTCCAGGTAACCCTTGGTAGTGTTTAGGTCACCGTTCTGAGATTTAACTCAGTCCGTGGTCTACTTAGCCGAGACTCCCCCCTTTCGACGCAGGAAATACCCTTCTTTTGATGGCACTGTGGGATCAGAGAATTTTGAAAGTTCAAGTGTGTCGGTATCAGGATAGCAGGTTAGTGACGGTCGGTCCTTGTTCAGGAGCTCTTCTTGGCTGTCGATGTTTTCAGTCGAGGTCAGGGTCGAGGAGATCTTCTTACAGTGGTGTGCATGCAGCCAGTTGCGTTTTCCCTCCACCCGTAGTGCTGTTCGGGTGGTGATGAGGACTTGCCAGGGGCCCGTCCACCGGGGTTCCAGACTCTTGGCACGCTGAAAATTCCGGATCAGGATAAAATCCCCAGGCTGAATGGTGTGTCCGGGACCCCTGGAAGTATCAGGGATGGCATGCAGCACCTGTTGATGGATAACAGACAGCGTTTTAGTCAACTGACATAAGTAATCCGACATTAGGACGTCCGGGACGTCATGAATGGAAGTTGGTTTCGGTGCAGACCAGACATTCATAGGCCGGCCGAAAACAACCTCGTATGGCGTTAAGTGGTGTTTGGTGGGGGTGGAACGCATTGAAAGCAACGCCAGGGGGAGTGCGTCTGGCCATTTCAGTCCTGTGGTAGCCACTATTTTGGCCAATTTTAGTTTCAGTGTGGCGTTATGTCGTTCGACTAGTCCAGCAGATTGGGGGTGGAAGACTGCGTGGAACTTTTGTTTTACACCCAACCCCTTCAAAATGAGTTGGATAACTTCGGCTACGAAGTGGGGGCCATTGTCGCTCCACAAAATTCGACAAAGGCCGTAACGGGGGAAAAACTCCTTTAACAGTACTTTTGCTGTGGCCATAGCAGTGTTGTCACGGGTTGGATATGCTTCCACCCATTTGCTAAATGCGCATACCACCACAAGTACATATTTCAGGCCTTGACATCTGTCTAGTTGGATGTAGTCCATCTGTAGGACTTCAAATGGGTGATTCGGGACCCCGAACCCTCCCCGGGGTACTACAGTTCCTTTCCCGGGATTGTGTTGCAGGCATATCAAACATTGTTGGACCAGGCGTTTGGCGGACTCTGTGATCTTATCATTGTGCCAAACTCTGGAGACAAGTTCAATCATAGGGGCTGATCCTATGTGGGCAGGGGAATGTGCCATAGTCAGTATGGGAATCAGGTATGAGTCAGGTAATAACCATTTGTTTGTGTCTTTTGTCCGCCAGCAGCCTTCGTCATCTTTCAATCCCACCCGTGTCCATTCAGTCAGTTCGTGTTGTGTGCTAGCCATTTGAATGTCTCTGATAGTGTCCCTAGCGTCAGACCATTTTTCTGCTTGTGACCTGGTCACGTACATGCGTGTTGTCGTCCTATTTTCAGCTGTCGCTCGGGCAGTGAGGTCGGCTAGTGCATTTCCCTGTCCAATAATGTCTGTCACCTTTTTGTGTGCCTGGCATTTGATGACTGCAAGCTTTTTGGGGAGAAGGACGGCTTCGATCAAGGCGGAGACTAGGTCCCCGTGCAAAATGGGGGTGCCGTGTGAGGTCAAGAATCCCCTCTCCCTCCAAAGGAGCCCAAAATGGTGAACCACCCCAAAGGCATACTGGCTGTCGGTGTAAATGTTTGCTGTGGTTCCTGCTGCTAGAATACAGGCTCGTGTCAGGGCAATCAGTTCCGCTGCCTGGGCAGATCGTTGCGTTATGCGGGCTGTCTCGACTACAGTTCGAGCCGTGGTGACTGCATAGGCAGCTGAAGTGGTGCCATCGGGGAGTTTGATGCAAGAACCGTCCACCCACAGCTCTCCGTCGGGGTCGGGGAAAGCCGTGTCTCTGAGGTCAACCCTACTTCTGGTCTGTTCGTCTGTGAGGGTCACACAGTCGTGTACAGGGTGCGCATTGGGATCGTTTTCTGGTAAGGGCAGCAGGGTTGCTGGGTTCAGTGTGGTGCATCTCTTCAGAGTGATGTGGGGTGCGAGCAGAGTTAGTTCGTATCCTGTCAGTCGTGCACTCGTCAGGTGTTGCGTTTTGGTTTGATTTAGGAGGGTGTCAACTGCATGGGGTACCAGTACTGTGAGGGAATTCGAGAGCACGATCCCCTCACTCTGTCGGATAGAGATCGCAGCAGCAGCTACGGCTCGAAGGCAAGCAGGCAGGGCTCTGGCTACAGGGTCAAGAGTGGCTGAGAAGTAAGCGCATGGTCGTTGTTTTGAGCCGATGGACTGGGTCAGGACAGATAAAGCGCACCCCTCCCTTTCATGGGTGTAAAGGGAGAAGGGCTTTGTGTAATCGGGGGTACCCAACACAGGGGCCGAGCAGAGGGCATCTCGTAGTTGCATGAAAGAAGCCTGACACTCAGGGGTCCAAGGGAGTGGGAGAGGGATGTCCTTTGCTAACAATGAAAGCAGTGGTTTTACTACAAGGCTAAAGTTGGGCAACCACTGTCGGCAGAAGGAGGTGAGGCCTAGTAGGGAGCGGACCTGTTTCTGGGTCTTAGGGACGGGGGTGTCGAGAATGGTTTGGATCCGGTCAGGAGTCAGTTTCCTTCCGTCTTTGGACAAAAGGTGGCCTAGGTAAGTGACCTGGGGTTGGCAGAATTGCAACTTCTTCTTAGAGACCTTGTGGCCATTTTCTGCAAGGAAATGCAGGAGTTGAATGGTGGCTGTGACAGCTAGTGGAGTGGTGTCGGCGGCCAAGAGGATGTCATCGACATATTGTACTAATACCACTCCATCGGGTAACTGGACTTGATCCAGTTGTCTCTTGAGGGCCTGGCTATAGATGCTAGGGCTTTCTGTGTAGCCCTGGGGTGCTCGGCAGAACCTATATGAGCGGGCTTTTAGGGTGAAACCGAAGAGATATCGGCTGTCTGGGTGGATGGGGATGGAAAAGAATGCGTTTTTGAGGTCAATGACAGTGAAGGTGGTGGCAGTGGAGGGAATCAAAGTCAGGATGGTGGTAATGTCCGAGACCACAGGGTACTGGGGTACCACCACTTTGTTGATCTCTCGAAGGTCAATGATGAAGCGGTATGCTTTCTCATCTCCTTCTCCCTGTTTCTTAATGATGGGCAAGATTGGGCTGTTGCAAACGTTGCTAACTACTTCCTCTACCACTCCTGCGTCTATCAGTGATTGGATGATTTCTACCAATGCCTTCTCGCCCTCGGGCGATATCCGATATTGTGGAAGTTTTGGGAGTGTTGCATCTGGTCGAACAGTGATGTGCACTGGGTCAATCATCATGCGCCCTACATCCGAATCCGTTTTGGCCCACAGATACGGAGGCAGAGTGTCAAGCAGGGAAGTGTCAGCGTCGGTGATGGAAAACATGTGTCTGGGGGGGCAATGTCTAAGCAGAACGGGATTGTCGTAAAGGAAAACTCGGACTCCATCTTGAGAACATCTAATCGTTGCTCGGAAGTGTTTCAATAAGTCGAGTCCCATAATTGCGTCAGGGCTATTGGAGGAGAGCAAAAACGTGGTGTCAGTGGTGTTGTTTTCTAAGTCAAAGAGGATTGGGGCGGACAAAGGGTTAGTGGAGGGCGTCCCATCGAAACCTGTCGATGTTATTAGTAAGCCAGACAAGGGTGCCCTTGGAATCAGTCGTTTAGATAATGCACTACGTGTTGCGCCAGTGTCTACCAGGAATGGTGACTTTGTACCCAAGACCTTAGCAGTGACATAAGGGCCTTGCTGGTCAACATGGAGCTCGACTGGATCCCTCCCCTGCCCTAGGCAGTCCTATGCAAAGTCATGAACGTCATCGTAGTCAGATTGCTGGCATTGGTTCTGTCGGGGTCGATCAAATGTGTTTGGTCTACTGGATCTATCATTAGTTGCGTTGTTTGGGGGCCCTCGCTGTGGTCCCCTATTTCTTGGTTCGTTTGCTGAATCTCTAGGATCTCTATTTCTGGTGAGTTCCAAAAGAACCGGGCACTGAGATTTCCAGTGGCCCGATCCTTTACAGAAGGCACACTGGTCCTCTCTAATGTCTGTACGTCCAATGTGGGGAGTTGAAGCACGGTCTTTGGGAGGTGCCGTTTTAGGGACATTCATCTGATGGTTTCCTCGATATTGGTCTCGTCCCAGAGTCACCCCTTGCAGTTGAGCTATCATCACCCTCTCTTTTAATTCTTTCTTCTTCCTCTCTGTTGTTCTATCGTTTTCGTTTTTCTGATGTTCATAATATTGGGCCATCTGGAGGATGGCCGTAGGTTTGGAGGCTGCCCAACTACTTTCACTGGCCTGCAGTTTCTGCGAGACCTCCGGTGATAAGCCCTTAACGTAATTCTGGACAAACAGATGGTGTCCGGTTGCAGTGGTCAGGTCCTGGCCGCTGTAATCGGAGAACACCGTTTCAAACCGGGAGAAGTATTCCGATACATCCTCTTGAGGTTTCTGGCGACAAGCCGTTACTATCGACCAGTCCACTTTCTTTTCTGGAATCAGGGTTTTTAATTTCTGCACGATTTTATCCGGGAGGTCTAAAATGGCTTTTAAAGGCTTTTGTCCGGGTTCTCGTTGTCTGTCTATGCCATCAAGTTGTGACCAGTTATGTCCAAACAGCTCAGAGTGGTCGACTTTCCGGATTTGCTTCCACACATCAGCTGGTAGACATAACCCGAAAAACAAGTCGATGTCAGCTAGAGTCATAATCGTTGATCCTAGGGCCGTACCCAACTCAGTATAGAAGGCAGTGGGGTTTTTACGTAGGTCAGGCAGAGATTTCCGGAAGGTCAGAATCTCTTGCCGGTCCCATGGTTGGTAGACCCAATTGTATACTACCCTTCCCTTTGCATCTTTATTGTTTGCGTCATCGTGAGTCCCTTCACCTCGTGGAGGAACCCAGTAAGGGGCAGCCTCTCGTATCGGCATCATAGTGTTAGGTCGTTCAGTTTGTGGGTCGGTTGCTACAGATGTAGTGGATTCGATTTTTGATTTTTGTTCAGTGAGGTGGCGGAGAACCTTAAGCGTACGCGTAAGGAGGTCCGTCACATCACTCTCACTCTCGTCCCCGATGTCAACCTTCCGGTACAGAGTCGTTAGGCTCTGTGGACCCTTTTCTTGATATCGGTCCTCGTATGCATTCAAGACGTGGTAACACAGTTGTACAGTAAAGTGTCGTCTGTGACTCCCAGTATAAGAATTAAACACATCCGTGACGGACTCTTCATCCTCCCTCTTCTCTACCAGTATCTTTGCTATCTTATCGACCCCTGCTCGTTCATGTTTGCTTAGTCTATATGCTCTAACAGGACCAACCCCTCGGGCTTCTGGGTCGCCCGGCGTTGTCGTTTGCGTAACATCTAATACGAGGAGTTCAGCCGGCACGGAGGCCATGGGAGCTGAAGCCGTGGGGCTACTCTCGCCGGTACCTGGGGATAGTGGGTGTTGGGCTGAGGGTTGGGAAGGGGCATATGGAGGGGGCATGTGGATGATCGGAGGACCTAGCAGCAGATCATCGTTGGTTCGCTGCTTTGAGTGTAATTCAGGGTAGAGCGCGGAGGGGGTTCTAACCAGACACTGGCTTGATGTTTCTATTTCTAGCTTCTGTTTGGTATCCTCTCTTTCTTTTATCTCTTTCTCTAGTTTCTGGGCCGCTAGGTGGGCTGCTTTCCGCAGCTCTTTTCCCAACCTACTCTCAGTTCTCTTTTTGCGCTGTTCGGCTTCTTTTCGCCACATGCCGAAGCTGTCAAGCATAGTGGACGTCGTCTTGTTTTTACCAAGGGCTGTTTCTAGTGCGATTATTCTATCGTCTTCGAAGGATCCTATCAGTGGCCACTGACTTTCTCGATCCTTTTTCGTATATTTATGCCACAGTTGGCTATAGGCTATAGCGACTAATCCATGCTTTGTGAACATGTCCTTATTAGGGGTGCCTTCCAGCGGAGCCGGATGGTTCATCTCTAATAAGCGGTCCGGGCTAAACAGGCTACTAACCAGTGGGGAGAAGACAGGCATGACGGATCACAATGGGATAATAGTCAGCACTACCTATCTTATCACTGCGCGCAAAGACTAGACAGAATATTTCTATTCTACGTTGTTTGCACGTAGTGAATACCTCATGAACCAATTCTGGGCGATCAATGTTAGGTCAAAAAATAAAAAATCAATATGGTCAATGGGGAGAATAAGTAGGCTCGCAAAGGTTCGCGTCACCTACCCTTTCACTATCTGTAAAGAGGGGACCTATTTTTCCTTGTTTGCAGACAGAGAATCTCCAGAAAACAATCTATAACAGTTAATCAATGTTTAGGTCGAAAATAAAAAATCAATATGGTCAATGGGGAGAATAAGTAGGCTCGCAAAAGTTCGCGTCACCTACCCTTTCACTATCTGTAAAGAGGGGACCTATTTTTCCCTGTTTGCAGACAGAGAACCTCCAGAAGACAGTCTATAACAGTTAATCAATGGGGGAGAAAGATGGGTCCGGTGGGTGCGTACCTATCCTTCGCTGTTTATAAAGGGAGAGCCTGTTGTTTCTCCGTTTGTAGACAGTGAATCTCCAATAAATTAACAAAAAGTAATACTAGTATTTTCTCAACAATTATCAACCACTTTCAATTATCTATCACTTTCGCAATTCGTCGTGTTTACACGACCTTACCCGGACCGCATGGACAGTTTCTCGTCTTCCGAATCCAGCGCCCGATCGTCCTCTTCTCTTCGTACTTCTCGTGGCACTCCTGATGGTTCCCAGTCAGGACCGCAGATCACTCGAGAGAGGTCTGTTCGGAACCAGTGAAGTTCGGATGATCGGCTGTCAGACGAGGGTCTATCAGACAGGGTACCTTCCGATCGTTGCAGTCGTTCACTCTGTCGTCGGGACCTCTCCCACTGGATCCACGAGTCGCTGATGGGCCCCACGTTTGGGACGCCAATTGTTAAAAAGGGTTCCAAAGACAACCGGTAACCAAAAACCCTTTTATGTTGCCCGGCGGTATCGCCTCTATGACCCACCAATATTAATCAATGAAGAAGCAGGCGCTGGAGACTGGAAGGCGGGAAACGAGGATTTTATTCTCTCCGGAGGAGAACACATCAATTCAGACAGCAAGTATCGTCACGAGGTGCTCTAACCACATCTCTGAGGCCTGGCCTCTTATACTAGGGTTTATGACCTTTATTGCACATAACACATTCTTGCAACACTTTAGTATTAAAAAGAACATCCTCGGAATCTCCCCTGCAGGCCCGTTCCCACACACATTTACAGTTGGATTCCCCACCCCGGTCACAACAGGTGATGGTTGTCGCACAGCAGGGCATTCCGCCGATTCACGGAATGCATGGGGTTGATCGGATCTCATGGGGTGGGGGCTTTGATCGGCTCGAGGGTCTTTTGATGGGGAGGGGAAACTTCCTACTGTACGGGGTAATAAACAGTATCCGCAGAGCCAGGTGGCGGCCTGGGAACAGGGAAGACAAACGGGGACACAGAAAAAGGGGGTTTGCATCAAAAGGGTTTGAGGCCATGAAAGGAGTGAAGGGAGGTGTCGCGCTGGGAACAGGATGGGATTCCGTGGTGAAGCTGCGCTGAAGAGGGGTTTATGACCCAGGGCATGAGAGAGCGGGGGTTGCCAGCGTGCGGGGGAATGCTTGCGAGGTTAAGAGAGAGAGAGAGACGCGCTGGCTATCAGCGAGGGGCAGGGAGGCCATGGTGCTCAAAATGGCTGCCGCTTACGCGCATGAATGGGCTTGGAAAGGGGCAAGATGGCGCCGATAATGTTGACGTTTTGCAGTTTAATCTTTAACAGTATAAGCTGCATATCGGTCCACTAGTCTCTGCTCTTGGGTAGGCCTTCATGCTCCTCTATTTCTCTTCCTTCTGGACCAGGAACACCTTCAGCCTCAGGTCACCTTTTTCGGAAACCCATGACCTTAACCCATTCCTGCACTTCAGCTGGGTATGTGAAGAAGAGTAACTTGTCCTGATTGAGTAGCTTGAGATTCTTGGGCAATATAAGCATATGTTTTAGATGAAGTCTGTGCAGTTTATGTTTCACCTTCAGAAGGGTATTCTTTTTTGCTGGACTGCAACTGTGTAGTCTGTGATGATGGACACTTATGTCCCCTTGAAAAATAGCTGCATCTTCAGTCTAGCCTGTATAAAGACGATATCCTATGCATGGTAGTTTAGTAGGTTGGTGATAAAGGGTCTTTTATCAGTTTCAGCAGGCATACTGGTTCCATGACCGACCCTCTGGTTTCTACAATAGTAAGTCTTTCGACTGTGGTCCTGTGGTCAGATTGTCAATATGTCAATTTTACCCTCTAATATCTTGCAAGTGTTGTGTATTGCTTGTAGGATTTTGTCTAGCCTATCCGAGATGCCGCCCATCATGCAGTGTCTGTCTGAGGAAACCTTCCCGTCCAGTCAGTAGGCACTTTGAGCATATGAGGCGGGTTGCTTTAGGTTTGCCTATGGGTCTTAGTGGCCTGTATTGGTCCGATTGGAGGGGGGTGATGTTTCTATTCCGCTGCACTGTTGCACCCTTCAGTGCAGCCATACAGTCAATGGTCATGTTCCAGGGATCCAGACAGGTGGCTGAAGAAATTCCTATCTGTAGAGCATTTGTACTCCCAAGCTCTCATATGACAGGGAGGCTGTTTTTAAGGTGCAGTACTTTAAGCCATTGACATAGGGGGGAAGAGTTTAGCACATTGCAGCTCACAAAATCAGTTTGTGTCAGGCCTGAGACCCTGGTGAGCCTATGGCTTCGTCTATAGAGTACTCTTCAAGGAGTGAGAGGGAAAGAGAGAAGTCTTCACTAAGCTCTCTGACTGCCTCTTGAAAAAGGCTGCTGCTTCCAGCCTGGAACCCCCGACTCCCAGATGTGTGCTGTTATCACTGTCAAATATCTATGGTCCTTGGCACCTATGCTGGCCAGCCCCCCTTGAGCTGGTGCCGTACACACATCATCCCAATGGTCTGGTGACTCTCTCCCTCATTCCCAGAGCCAGCATCAAGGGCATGTAAGTGAGGATTGCACCGGTGACCCTTGTGGAGCACCAGGACCATCCATTCACCCTCACCACCGGAAGCCCAGCCCCCATGCTGGAGTGTCTTCTGCCAACAGCTGCAATTCTAGTTGCATCCTCCAGCATCTGTTAAAATTTCATCTGCTATGGATAGGGGGGTGGATTAGAGCAAGACCGCAGCTACCTCCAGGCCTGTGACACCAGCCCTGCGTATTGACAAAGCCGAAGACCACCGTAGGCCCTTTTGGAGTTCCAGGTGCCACGTCAGTGAGGGAAAGGGAGGTTCACTCGCTTTTCTTTATACGATGACATCAGCATAGCATGGGTGCTGGGTCATGGGCACTGATGTGTAGGATAGTCACCGAATCGCTGGGAATTGTAAATGGAGGACTGTAATATCATGTCATGTCAGCCACGTGCCTCATATCCCTTCCGTTCAACCCTACCTGTGAGAGCCTAAAGGGGCTTTACTGTCCATTTCCTAATTCATGAAAGGTACCCGGTCTACGGTGCATTTAACCAGCACAAAGGGGAATCTAATGTGGTTAAATGTAACACATATAGACGATCAGAAACGTATGGTCCCTACAGCTCGGAATAGCAGACGCTTCACTTGCAGCTTGGAGACACCCCTTGAGCAGGTTCAAGAGCCTATGCCAAGAGCCCTGTCACCTATAACTCTAATCATCAGAATAACAAACATTTCAAGGATCTTTTGAAGGCTGGATGTTCTTATGCTCATTTGTCATCCCTAGCCAAAGCTGGGGCCATTGGAGGCAGATTTTGACAGTCCAGGGTTGCCACCTCAATCTCCAGCTCACCGGGTTTAACACTTTTTTTGCCTGCACTGTCTTTGGTTCTTAGCCCGGCTCAGCTTTGGTCCCAAAAACGTATTCCTTCAGCTACAATGAAGAAGAAGCTTATGATTTATTAGAAATCTGATTTTAGATTGACACAATTTTTACAAACACAGACATTAACATAACTATAGTCTTCATACATGGGGTGGGTTGGGCTCTTTGGCAGTTTACGAGTGCCCATATGTAGTTTGTGTAATTTAACGAAAATTGACAAAGCAATAATATTGATGCAAATATAACGAAAATTGACAAAGCAATAATATTGATGCAAAAGCCCCACAAGAGAATAAGGTTGGAAAAAGGATGCAGATTAACTGATGATTATTTAAGCAGGTTAGCATTGCAAACTAAAGATACACAGTAGAGGTTTATGAAAGCAAATCACCTTGGTAGTATAGATTTGAGTTATAATCTTTGATTGGGTTTCCTGCTTGAGTATTGCAGCTTCTAAAGTGCTTCTATTTTAGATTTTGAGACTTAAACCAGTGGAAAAGATATATTTATAATCATGTAAATCTACTAAATCATTGTGTCCTAATTTTGGATTTCTGCCCTCTACAATAATTTCACTTTCGCAAGCTATCTCTTTACCACCAACACACTGGGGGGTGGGAGATGCTCTGTGGTGGCCAGCCCTCTCAAATAAGAGTTTCCTGCCGTGTCTTTATGACATTTTTAAACAAAAGTGCTTCCAACAATACCGCACAACCACTTATGGCAAAACTTCAATCCTGGTGGGCATTTTTGGGTTGTTTTCAGAAATAAACTTCCCAATTAAGGCAGGTCTTCTCTTCTGACATTGTTGGCAGCTGGATCACTAGACCTAGATATTTCCAACAACAGAGTAACTAAGTCTCTGCCATCATAAAATAAGTTGTATCTACACTACCAAAGGAATCAGAGGTGCCTAGAAATTGGCCCACGGGGCCTCTGCGGATTTTTGACAGACGCGCTGTTATCGCCAAACTCTAAATGATGCCCTCCGTCACTTGCTAATCAGTCTGGACCTTGAATTTGACTGGAACACCCATTCCACAATAACGAATATTCAAACATATTGATTGGAATTTTAGCTCTTTGGAATGTAGGCTAATTACAATATTTAGCGAAATAGGGCCCGATTCACAGAATGAACTTAAGACTAAATCCTAAACTTACTACTATTTGGTATTCACAGAATGCACTTACTACTTTCGGGATTCACAGATTAAAGTTTCTACTTTCGGGATTCACAGAATGAATTTACTACTTTCGGTATTCACAGAATAGATTTAAGACTACTAACTTTACGTCCGCACTCGGGCCGTAAATTCCGGCCCGGAGGCGGAGTTTCCGGCTTGGGGCCGGAGGCGGAGCTTGCGGCTTGGAGGCGGAGCTTCCGGCTCGGAGGTGGGTATTTAGCCATGGCTGAAATCTCCACCTCTGGGCCGGAAGCTCCGCCTCCAAGCCGCAAGCTCTGCCTCCGGCCCGGAAGCTCCGCCTCCGGGCCGTAAGCTCCGCCCCAAGCCGGAAACTCCGCCTCCGGGCCGGAATTTACGGCCCGAGTGCGGACGTAAAGTTAGTAGTCTTAAATCTATTCTGTGAATACCGAAAGTAGTAAGTTCATTCTGTGAATCCCGAAAGTAGTAAGTTTAATCTGTGAATCCCGAAAGTAGAAAGTGCATTCTGTGAATACCAAATAGTAGTAAGTTTAGGATTTAGTCTTAAGTTCATTCTGTGAATCGGGCCCAGAAACATTATTTTTCCACAGCCCTTCTATTGGTCCTTACATTGTGTCTTCCAAAATGAATAAAACATAAAAATGGAGCCAGCAGACATTTTCCAGTTGTCCAAAGCAGTCATGATGTTATTTGAATGAATTACTGCAATGTATGTATGTTATGATACTTTACTCCCTCTGCATTTGGGGCCTATGGAAAATAAAGTTGAATATCTCTTCAAAGCACCATCTGTGATCAAGAAACACAAAAGAGCATTTGGTCACTGATATGACTCTCGAACTTCTTTATTCTCCCCAAGTTGTTCAAGATTATCAAAATGCTGCTCAATAAAAACTATCACTCCGTGGAAAAAGAGTTTGAAGATCTGGATGAGATGAATTCCAGGCGCCTAAGTCAGGAGAGCATGTACTTCCTCCTAAAGCGGTAAGAGTTTTATGAGGTTTATTTCTCAAAAAGTTAATTTCTTGCTCATGCAATTTCAGTCTAAAAAAACGAAAGTTAATTTCCCATCTCTCATTTTGTTGAAGGATGTTATGGAATTTGCTACTCACACAATAAAGCTATACATCTTAATTCTTATGTCTTCTTGATAGGTTTGATATCCATCCTGAGATAACTAGAGGTGAAATCCGCCGGCTGTGGGAAACCTTGATTACAAACCAAGACAAAACTTTGGATTTCCTGGAGTTTGTGAGACACTTTGGCTTCTCTCCTAAGTCTGCCTGTTTTCCTAATGCCAAGATTAGCCCACCCAAGAAAGGCGACAGTGACTTTAAGATGCTTTCTAACAAGCTCAACTGTGATTCTGATATCCTTGTCGATAGAGTCCGAGCTAAGGTAAGAACATTGGAAATGTAAATCCATAATGGGTATAGAAGAATTCAGTTCCAATATACCATTTCAGGGCTTGCTCTGTATGAAAAAGTAATAAAGTTAGTTTTTCTTAGTGGCAGATTTCTCCGTCGTCTATGGACAGAAAAACAAAGTGATCTGCCCATCCATTTTGGTATTTGCACAGAGCATCTCTATAGTGGACAATGTGTCCTTCCAAGGATATTTCAAGAAACGTGAATAACAACATACACATGTTTGTAAAGGAACACAAGAGTAAGAAGAGAAGACAATTAGTATTTTCACAAAAAAGGGTAACATTCTATATCAGCCTTTTTAAAGTCCAGAGGTGCCCTAATCCCACCCCATAAAGCACAGTAAATATCTCACGTCCCCTTCCTTAAAATGTAATTTAATTTCATGTCTCTGGGCTTAGATCAGCCAGTAAGAATGGATTCTTCACTTTCCTGAGAACCCTGCATCTTAGAGTCCATCATCAGGTTTAACGGGTCCATTGGTGATATCAAGCCTCATATCTGTAAACAAATTGTTTAGAACATTAGATAGTCTACTGGATTCAGGATTCACCTAGTACCACAATCACTGCCTCCTTACTGTGCCCCATAGAGGTTTAGATGATGGTGGGCGTTATGTTTGGTCATTAAGATCTTGCCACAGGTATGACTAGGAAATAGCCCAGTGCAGCTCATAGAGCCATATCTGAATATGGCTCAGTTCATATTTAATGGGGCAGAGTGAGTACAATTCCTGATTTAAAACTGAGACCTTCCCTTGGAAGCACACAGAATACCAGCTGTAGGAACTGAAGTACTTAGTGAAGGAATATTATGTGATGTTCTCCAGTATGATGGATTGGATATAAACTTTGTGAACAGTGTGAACATAGGATTCCTTCTGCTGCATACCAGAGACTTTCAAACTCTAGAAAATTTGGAAGAGGAGACCACAGAGTACATTACCCTTTAGTCATCAGCAGTAATTCTTCTGCCAAAACTAGATGACAAAATTCATACTTGCATCAATTTTTGAGGGTATGTGTATTCACCCAGAGTGGTGCTCAAATAAATCAATGAGCAATTGGGCTCTTGAAAAGTTCTTGACTAGTACAACTAATTTGGGAATTGAATTTGACAAGAGGAATGAAGCCATCTGCGCTTGGAAACATGAGCAACTTGGTTAAGTTCAATTAGATAAATTATGAGCATTTAAAACAATTTCAACTGCAGCAATTATCTTCAATCTACACGGTGTGTTCCGCAATACCTGGTTGATATAGGTATGCCACATGGCAGATGTTATCATGCTTGACTTAGCTGTCGAATTCCCTAACAAGAATCACAAAATCAGATATGATGATCAGGTTTGGATATTGCTAGCTTCGATTGTGACTTGCCCTTGTCGAATGCTCCATCACATAAGGGGCAATTTACACCTTTTCAGTTCCTAAGCTCAACTAAGTAGCCCCAAATATACACCTGTGGACAGTTCCCAGATTCCTATTTTTCAGGTCAATTCACGGTTCCTGATTCAAAGAATTATGGTTTGCACAGGTGGAATTGAGTACCACTTAAAAAATCCACTAATATGGCAGATTTACAGTGGTCCTGAGTTGAGGGTTAGGGGCATCGTCCTGGTTCCTTGCTATTCTAGTAAAGCACACAGTCACCTAAAAGAGTATCCTGACACTGTGGAATTGCTTTTTTGCTATGTATGATGGTTGCCTGTTAGAAATAATAGCTTAAAAAACAATCTTTCAGAAAAATATTTCATAAAAACATACATTGTTGTTCAAAATATAATGCAACAAACAATTAATTTAATTCAAGCCCATAACAAATATGACCGATTAGTCCTCCCTGTTTAAAACTTTCAGCAAATTGTCATATATCCAACATATTAATAAGGTATCAAGTGCATGGCATGTTTCTTCTCCCCGTCCTCTTAGCATATAATTGCTCTTTAATGGAAACATTATTTCATTTCTGGAGCCCAGACCCATGTCTGGTAGTTCAAAAGAGCTCCAGCAGATAGTGATCTCAGAACTTGCTAATAATAGTGCAATGAACCACCAGAGGCAAGGAGCACTTGGTCGAATTCCCAAGCGCTTGGAGTTGCTGAGGAGAATCACATCCACATCCGGGTTAAACCCAATCCCAAGTGAGGTCTGAGTGAATACCAAGACTCCCCCCACCAAAAAAATGTTTGTACCCAACTGCATCCCCATATCAGATGAACCCAGTCTCCAGACTCCAAGCACCTTGGGCACTGGTTGGGCACATTCGAATTCCATTTGTTAAACCTGAGGGGGTATTACATACCAGTCAGTGAGCATTCAGCTGCATTCTTTGAAAATGTTTTCCTCTTAGCCTTTTGTGATTGAATTGTGACACTCCTCCCCATTGCTCTCTCGTCGAGTTTGTATTCATTTCCTTAAGCCATCTCTACTGTATGACATGAAATTGTTCCTCAAATATATTCTGCAAAGCTCTTAACCAGCATATTTACTGAGACAATTTTTTCTGATTGCTAGAGGGATTAAATAAGCATATGGTACCACACTTTTATGTTCAGTTTTCAGCTGTAAGTACTTTTCAATATGGCAGCTATCTGTAAATAGAAAAAAAATATTTTTGATAGTGGTAGTTAAGCCTGAACAGCTTCCCAAACAATAAGGTTATCATTAAATAGTCAATCACCCACTTTCCTGAAGGTCCGTTGTTCCCATCCATTTATCTCTTACCCCAAAACAGCTGGGCATATGCTCATTTCTTTTGATAAACAACTTTATTGATTATAGGTAAAGCATTCATTTGACACGTGATAGTACACTTAAGATAATGCACAGGACAAATAAGAAAGGTGGAGCATCATAGGACGAACTTCCAGGAAGGGGACATATTCATGCAATGAAGGAAACTATAAGGCTATTCCAGTGGACCCAACCACTTCCCCCAAATATGTTCCTGTTTTGAAGGGCATTCCCCAGGCCTATAACCAGGCTTCTCTTGTTGCACACACTAAACCATACCACGTCACCACGGTGACACCATAGGGTAGCAGGAGCCTTCCATTGGGCCGCAATGTCTCTCTCTGCCGCAATTGTAGCTGATCCTAAAAGCGCCTAATCTGCCCTCGAACCCCGGACCCCTCCAAAACATCAAGCAGCAGCAGCACAAAGGATGAAAGTGGTACCTCCCAGCCCAGCACACCTGACAACTCCCTCACCACGACAGACCAGTAGTTCTGGGTCAACAGGCTCAACCACACCATGTGATAGAAATAGGCTGGGGCACCTGAGCATCGAGGACAGGTCAGGGTGAGGAGAAGGCCAACATGATGAAGTTTAGTGGGAGTAAGATAGGGACTTTGCAAGTAGTGGGTCTGGATGAGGCGTAGCCTAGAGGAAATCGTTCTGATTTGAGGTGCATCTTGCCGGTCGTCGTCATCGTCAAGGGGGCCCAGCTATTCCTCCCATTGAGCCCTAAGATGATCCAGTGTACCAGGGGTGTTAAGGATGTGGACATATGCTTTTAAAGTGGGCGGGGGTGTTTATGAACTTCAGGAATCTGAAGCCGCAGTCTTAGTTGCTTAAAAATGGGTACTGTTCAATATTTCACCAATTTGGAAGTCCTGATCAGAGGAATCGGGGGCGGGGGGGAATAGGGGGTGACGGGGTCCTGTGTTTAGGAAACTTCCCCGTTTTCATTCTTTTGTTGATTTTATCATACCTGTTGTTTATTATTGGGAAGGCTGCTTCGTTTTTTCAGACAAATTGTAGGATGGTGCCAGTTCTCTTTTTCAAAAAAATATTTTTAATTTATTATTTTCTTGCAAGGAAATACAGCAGTACAAAAATACATAAATAAGAAGATATCCGCATTAAGTACATACAATATACAAAATTTATACAATTCAAACAATATGATTAAATCCATTCAGCAATAGGTGCCCAAATTTTCTCCCCCAAAGCTCTTCTTTTAACCCCCTTTAACTTATAAATAGCGGACTCGATATTATACGTAAACAATAATTTTTCACGCCAAGTAAAGAATGAAGGAGGATCTGGACTGATCCATTCCCTAGAAATACAGGCCCTGGCTGCCGCCATACATATAAATAAGTAATAAGATATTGGCTTTAATCTAGAAGGGGTATGCTCGATACCCAGTAACACCAACTCAATAGCTACAGTAATCTCACATTTAAGAACAACAGAAAGAAAGCTTTCAATTTGTTGAAAAAACGCCCTAAGTTTGGGGCAGGAAAAAAACATATGTAAATCATCAGCTGCAAATAACCCACAGCGACTGCAATTCGTTCCAGTAGTCGTACTCCACTTAGCGACTTTACTTGGAGTGTAATAAAGGTTATGTATACACATAAAATGCTGAGATTTCATCATCCCTGTAATCAAACAATCTGAGGCAGATTTAATATAAAGCAAGATATCGATATCAGGGATGCCTAATTTATTAGCCCATTTCGACTGGCATTGTCCCAGATCATCCCCACATTCTTGAATCAAACTTAAATAAAGAGTTCCTATACGAGGCTTTTTCTGCAAAAGTTCTAATAATGGAATTTTCATCATTCTAACTGAGGTAGTAGATAGATAACTCTGTAAAAAAACTTCAAAGTTGAAGAAATTTAAAAAAATCATTTCTTCCCAAAGAGAAGTTGTTCTCTAATTCCTGAAATGAAGCAATTTGGCCATTAACGAATAAATCTCCCAAATATCGTAGTCCTTTCTGCTCCCACCTATACGTCGTTAAGTCGCAGAAAATGACTGGCAGAAGACCTGACGATGTTAAAGGGGTATAGAAATTGAGTTTAGATAGACCTAAATGCTTTCAAACTTTTTGCCAGACTCCAAAGGCTGCCTTCAATGTCTTTTCCTTTTTTTTATGGTAACTGGGCTCAACAACCTTAAAAAAACCTGCCTTTCACTTTCTCGCCCATAGTCATTTCATATATCGATGGGGTTTGACAGATGGGTACATTTACTTTATCTCCCATTATAAGAGGACTTATAAATTGTAATGCAGCCGCTAAATAATAAAATAAAAAGTAAGGGACATTCCTTATAACCCCACAAAAACCGGGAAGTAGTCCTTTCTAAATTTTTAAAAGAAAGAGAGTGAAATTCTAGCGGTATAGTGCGATACATGTACAACACTTTTGGTAAGATCAGCATTTTTAGGATATTAAGTCTGCCATACAGTGATAAGTGTAAGTGATCTAAGCGCTGTGACATGGTATTAATCTGCACTATCACGGGATTTATGTTAAGTTACGGTATTTTATTTATTTTCTCTATAGGCAAAGAAACCTTAATTCCCAAATATGTAACCTCTGAAGTAGTGGAGATATTCTGAGGTGGATTATCCCCAGAGCAAAGGATCTGCGTTTTCTCCAGATTAAGTTTATAGCCGGAGAATAATCCAAATTGTTTAGCAAGATCGTTAATTGCCGGAAGGGCTGTTTGGACATCGATGGTAGTTATCACTATATCATCGGCGTAGGCCAATGCTCGATAGTTGGTATTAGCCAAGTAAATAGGTTTAATTTTTTTCTTCCAAAATAAAACAATTAATTAAAGGGTCAATATAAAGTGCAAAAAGTAAAGGCGAGCAGGGATATCCTTGTCGGGTGCCCCTGGTGATTGAAAAAGAAGGGGAAATTTGACCATTGATTCGGATACAGGCTTTTGGAGCGATGTACATAATTTTTAGTGCTTTTATAAAACCTGAACCTACTCCCTTCCTGGATAACACTTCCCATAGATAGCCCCAGGCAACCCGGTCAAAGGCTTTTTCAGCATCTAAGAATACAAGTCCAACATTAGACCGGGTTGCTTGGGACCAATCAAGAAACGTGATCACCCGTCGAATATGATCCGCAGTGTCTCGGGTAGGAATAAAACCATGTTGGTATTTAGAGACTAGTGGAGAAATAATATTAGATAATCGTGAGGCAAGGATTTTAGAGAAAATTTTACTATCGGCGTTTATAAGTGATATGGGACGAAAGAATGAAGGCAGCAAGGGGGGTTTACCCTTTTTAAGGAATACAGTTATTATAGAATCATGCCATGATTGAGGGGCGATACCTTGTTGAGCTCTTAAACATAAATCCACTAGTTCTGATTTTAAGATACCCCGAAAATGCTTAAAGAACTCCAAATGAATAGCATCGGGGCCTGCAGCTTTTCCAGAGGCTAAGGACATCAGAGACAGCTCAATCTCCTCCCAAGTAATTGGCAGGTCCAGTTTCTCACTCTCATGTATAGGTAGGATATCATTCAAAACTGATTCAATAAATTGATTAATCTGATCTGAGCAGTCTCCCACAACATCCTCAGTATATAGTTTGGAATAAAAATCACAAAACACTTTGAGTATTTCATCTATTTTGTTGACAGTCGTCCCAGCAATGTTATTAATTTTGTCAATGCTAGCAAACACCGCTTTCTGCCATGCCCTCTTAGCCAAATATTTTCCTGAGTTTTCTCCCACTTCATAAACCTCCGTTCGAAAAGCAGCAATTTGCTGAGCAAACTGTAAAGCAAATCCTGGATGAATCTTAACTTTAAGAGCCAATAGTTCCTTAACCCCTTCCCTGCTCATGACGAGCTCAGCTCGTCATGCAGTACACTGGTCGTGTGCTTATGAAGGCGCTGAGCTCGTCATGAAACAATGGAATTCAAAGAGTTCCAGCACAGGAGGGGAATTCCATCAGCAGCGATGTGGTTAATATTAGTTTCTGTAGTTAGTCCCTTGTTACAAGCCTGCATAAGCCGAATCTCCAACAGTCTTAGATTATTCATTTCTGTTTCCTCTTGCTTTCTAATCTCCCTCTGTTTTCTTATTGAATAGCTCAGTGTTTCTCCTCGAACCCCACACTTAAAAGTATCCCAAACCACTTCTGCAGAAGCAGATCCCTTGTTATTAGAAAAAAACTCAGGAATCCAGGTATTCATATACTCGACATAAGATAAGTCAAACAGGAGTTTACGATCAAAAGACCACGGCCGAGGGGTGGGTAGAGTATTTAAGTCAAATCTAAGAGTGATGGGGTTATGATCCGATATAATTTTTGGTAATACCATGTATTCCATTTGAGCTAGTTCATTATACAATGCCTTAGCAACAAAAAAGTAGTCCAACCTGAAATGTCTTTGATGGGGGACAGAAAAGAAAGTGTATCCGAAAGTTCCCCCCCTTTTTTCATACCCCACATCTATCAATCTATAGTCTTGAATGATCCCCTTAATTGCCTTAAATACATTCTTCTTCCTCCCTGCATATGGAGTATTTCCGTAAATATCAAATGTTTCATCCAAATGTAAATTGAAGTCTCCACATAATATTACATTGGGTGACCATAAAGCTAACTCCTCACCTAAATGATGTAATACTGTGGGGTTGTCGACTGTAGAAGCATAAACTGAACAAATAGTAATGATCGACGCCCCAAATTTAAGTTCAGCAATAACCCATTGTCCCAGTGGATCTTCTTTAACTCTTTTAACTTCACCTAATCCAAACCTCTTTAAAATAGCCACCCCTCTTATTCTGGAACTTTGACGAGAACATCCCACTACCTCCAATCCAAGATCCCTAAGCCACCCTCTGTTTGCCCAAGAGACATGAGTCTCCTGTATACAAATTAAATCCGTCCGCATAGTTTTTAACATCTGAGCCATTATACCCCTTTTTCTTTTATCATTTAAGCCACAAACATTGATGGAGCACATCGTCAATTTAGCCATTGTCTTGTATTAGTACAGTTGTGCAATTAAACTTGTAATAACAAAAGATTCCAAAAATTGGCACCTGCCACACAAAAATCATGAACTTAAGAACAAAACATCCTTCAGCTGTATTTCCTTGCACCCAAAAGAAAGCCCTTGCCCACCCACATCCCCCCAGCACACCCTCCCCAGCCCACCCTCTTCCCAACACCCCCCCACCAGAAGCTTAAGGGCAACTGCCCCCATTGATGGAAAGTGAGTATGAGCTGTGTGATTCTGCCCGGGCCGACCGGACCCAAGTAGTACCTTATCTCCGGCACACAAAAAAAAAAGAGAATGAAGAGAAAGATAGAGGGGCAAACCACCAGAGCAAAAAATAAATATATAATTCTTATCCTTATCATTATCCAATCTCTACTACATTGCATCTAAGAATTGCTGTGCTTTGACCTCAGATAAAAAAAAAGTTTTTCCATTATGCACAACCTTAGGTTTTGCAGGATTTAGAAGAAAGACTTGCCCCCCCCTTAGACTGAATTGGTGCCATTAGCTGTTTAAGCCTCCAGCGTTGCTGCACTGTTACCGGGCAAAAATCAGGTCGAACAAAAAACTCATGCCCCAAACCCTTTCTAGTCTTTAAAGGTCTAGCCAAGTCATACAAATCTCACGAAGTAAGTAGTTCTGCAGGCATATAAGAATAGCTCTTGGATTCTTGTTCCCCCCCCTGATTGCGTTTTTGATTAAAGGGAAAACGATGGGCTCTTATAATTTCTTTATCCCAATCCCATCCCTTGAGATCCGGAAAAGCATCCGAGAGCATCTCTACAACAAAACGACGAATGTCTCTTCCCTCTGATTGTTCAGCTACTCCCAATATTACGTCGTGCGCGGTTTTCCAAATCGGTCAACTTCCAATCAATGTCTTGTCTAGTACTTTCCAAGTCCTTAAGTCCGGTTTTGTGTCGACAAACTGCATTCCCCATAGTGGGCTGGCCTGGAGGAAAACGCAGTGTTCCGCATAGTATCTGTGCCCACAATAGGTGGAACCTCCGACTCCACAGACCCCTTGTTGTGTAAATGGGTCCGCGGCCAGCGAGAGTATGCGGGGGGCTTTCTCGCGACGAAGAGCGCCGCATTTCACTGCGTTTTCCTTCAGGCTAGCCCACTATGGGGAATGCAGTTGGCCCGAAACATGTTTGGCGTTGTTTTGGACTTGGAGGAATAACGCGCTGTTTTTTGCCTACCTGCAATAAAGAAAGGATATACCTCTGACTGTGTTGGCTTTCTCAAGCAGGGAAACCTTTTTTTGGATGTGAAATGCCCCCCACGTACTCTCGCTGGCCGCGGGCCCATCTACACAACAAGGGGTCTGTGGAGTCGGAGGTTCCACCTATTGTGGGCACAGATACAAGGCGGAACACTGCGTTTTCCTCCAGGCCAGCCCACTATGGGGAATGCAGTTTGTCGACACAGAACCGGCTGCCCCCACTACGGTAAAGAATCCCACTATGGTAATGAACTCCTTTGCCCAACATGCACTGTGTTTTCGAGGGCGGAGTCAATGACATTTAATCATGAACAGCTGTGGGCGTCTGTGTTGAAGCCAGTGACCAAGGGCAGTTGGCCCGAAACATGTTTGGCGTTGTTTTAGGCTTGGAGGAATAACGTGCTGTTTTTTGCCTACCTGCAATAAAGAAAGGATATACCTCTGAATGTGTTGGCTTTCTCAAGCAGGGAAACCTTTTTTTGGATGTGAAATGCGGCGCTCCTCGTCGCGAGGAAGCCCCCCGCATACTCTCGCTGGCCGCGGACCCATCTACACAACAAGGGGTCTGAGGAGTCGGAGGTTCCACCTATTGTGGGCACAGATACAAGGCGGAACACTGCGTTTTCTTCCAGGCTAGCCCACTATGGGGAATGCAGTTTGTCGACACAGAACCGGCAGCCACCACTACGGTAAAGAATCCCACTATGGTAATGAACTCCTTTGCCCAACATGCACTGTGTTTTCGAGGGCGGAGTCAATGACATTTAATCATGAGCAGCTGTGGGAATCTGTGTTGAAGCCAGTGACCAAGGGCAGTTGGCCCGAAACATGTTTGGCGTTGTTTTGGACTTGGAGGAATAACGCGCTGTTTTTTGCCTACCTGCAATAAAGAAAGGATATACCTCTGACTGTGTTGGCTTTCTCAAGCAGGGAAACCTTTTGTTGGATATATTAATACATATATAAGCTCATCTGTGGAGATTTTGGAGAAATGTTGGAAAAACCTATTCAATCAGTTGACCCTCGGTAATCAAATGGCCATTAAGTGGATCTACGATTTTCCTAACTGCATTCTTAAACTGCTGTACCCTTAATCTCCAGGCCAGCAGTCTGCCACAGATCTCGCATCTATCTGCTTCCCAAAAGGTAGAGCATTCAATACTTGTTTTTCAAGCAAGTAGCTCTGCAGTTCTCGCCTTGCTACTTTTTTACCTAGATAATTTTATGGCTAGTCTGATTTGGAGCGTTTTAGCTCAACAAGCTAGAGAGTGTCACTTAAGGACTTCTATCAAATGTTTTCCAGTTTATTAAGTTTAGACTGAAGAGCACTTATCTCACCAATCATAGTAGATGTATATGCTTCCCAAAGATGTACTGTTGGGGAGGAGTCCCTATTTTCTTCAAAAATAGCCTTTATCATCTCTCATTTGCTCAAGGAAGGAGCCCTGTGCCAATAAATCTCTGCTCAGGATCCAACGAGAAGTTAGAGCATAATATTTTGAAAGACAACATTCCACAAGATAGCAGCATTAACAACCGTGTGGAAATGCAGAGGAAATCAATTAGGAACTATTATTTGTCCATAGAGAAAAAAGCCCTGTTTTGAGGTCTTTCCAGAAGATGACATAGTCAGAGATGAGAACTACAAATAAAAGAAGAGAGTTCCAATTTATTGGGACCATGTAGGTAAAATAATGTCCACCTTGTCATATGTGGCAAGGCATAGGAACCTGAAGCAGATGAAGTGAAGACGATCTGATAGATCTCAGTGGCTCATAAAAGGTCAATAAACCACACGAGAGATACCAAGGGTCTTTTCTGATTGTGTTCGTGATTGGAACCTGTTAGTGTCCCAGACCACATATACCAAGAGGTTTATTAAGAAATTTACACAGGAGAAGAGAAGGAAATAAAGTGCAGTTTAGAAAAGGAAAAATGTACCCATCAGCCCACTCAATAGTGGAACTTCGTCATCTGTTTTTTTTTGTTAACAGCTGGTGTCCAGTGAGCTCTTCCACAGGAGGAATCCTGAGGCTAGCTGAACTTAGACCCACCGGTTGTGCCATCAGCCGAAACCGATGAGAGTTTGAAGGCTGAAAGGGCAAGTTGCAGTGCTCAAAATAGTGAAGAATGAAAGAAAAGAGTAATCTTAGTGATTAAAAATACCTGTCTTAATGTCTTAAGAAACGTTATTAGGTGCGCCCATCAAGACGGTATGATTAAAAGCAGAGTGAAAATAGTATGGAAGGAATTACTATTCACCATGAATGATATTTGGTCAACATGTTTCAGCCCTTAAGGGCTTTCGTCAGGACCTATGATGTACACTACTGCAACACTTACCACGTGCTGTGATAGATAATTTTCATAGTGTAGACATATCTACTGTTGCAGATGTATGTCTATGTTTATCAACCTTCTCCTGTGAACAGAGTAAAGTGAGAGACACACAAAAAGAAACACAATACATAAATCTAGTCAAAATTCAACATATTAAGTGTATTGATATTCTGTGTGTCCATCTTGTTTTCAACTTCCAAGTCACCCAATTTTGTAGGGAGGAATTGCCTCACCTCACCTGGCGCTCGCTCAGGACAAAGGAGGCCACGCGCTGAAATTTTCAGAATGATATCAAATTACTTATCTTGTTATTTGGACTTATATGCCAAATCCTTATTATGTGACAGACAGCAGATAAGAGGGTCTTAGGCTCTAAATAAATAAGGCCTCTATTAAAGTGACACAAGCCATGTAATCTTCAAGTGTGAAAAAAGAGATTTAGCTCTATGAGCAAAATAACTTTAATAGAGGCCTTATTTATTTAGAGCCTAAGACCCTCTTATCTGCTGTCTGTCACATAATAAGGATTTGGCATATAAGTCCAAATACCAAGATAAATAATTTGATATATTCTGAAAATTTCAGCGCGTGGCCTCCTTTGTCCTGAGCGAGCGCCAGGTGAGGTGAGGCAATTCCTCCCTACAAAATTGGGTGAGTTGGAAGTTGAAAACAAGACGGACACACAGAATATCAATACACTTAATATGTTGAATTTTGACTAGATTTATGTATTGTGTTTCTTTTTGTGTGTCTCTCACTTTACTCTGTTCACAGGAGAAGGTTGATAAACATAGACATACATCTGCAACAGTAGATATGTCTACTCTATGAAAATTATCTATCACAGCACGTGGTAAGTGTTGCAGTAGTGTACATCATAGGTCCTGACGAAAGCCCTTAAGGGCTGAAACATGTTGACCAAATATCATTCATGGTGAATAGTAATTCCTTCCATACCATTTTCACTCTGCTTTTAATCATACCGTCTTAATGGGCGCACCTAATAACGTTTCTTAAGACATGAAGACAGGTATTTTTAATCACTAAGATTACTCTTTTCTTTCATTCTTCACTATTTTGAGCACTGCAACTTGCCCTTTCAGCCTTCAAACTCTCATCGGTTTCGGTTGATGGCACAACCGGTGGGTCTAAGTTCAGCTAGCCTCAGGATTCCTCCTGTGGAAGAGCTCACTGGACACCAGCTGTTAACAAAAAAACCCAGATGACGAAGTTCCACTATTGAGTGGGCTGATGGGTACATTTTTCCTTTTCTAAACTGCACTTTATTTCCTTCTCTTGTCCTGTGTAAATTTCTTAATAAACCTCTTGGTATATGTGGTCTGGGACACTAACAGGTTCCAATCACGAACACAATCAGAAAAGACCCTTGGTATCTCTCGTGTGGTTTATTGTCTAGTTGGGGGACAAGATACAAGCAGGTCTATAAATACACTTTCCCCTAGGGCCCCCCCCTTGTTTTTCCGCTCATAAAAGGTCACCTTATTGCGAAGGTATCCATGACCTAGCTGATAGACCACATGATGAGTCCTGCAAAGAATCTTAAGCAGAATGTGCCTTGTGATGGTAGCCAGTGAACATAGGCTCAGAAGGAGGAGATATGAGAATCCAGAGGAAGGTTAAAAATCAGGTGAACTGTCATGTCTTTTATGCTGTAGACCAGCAATAAGTCAGGAAGGGAGACTAAGTCAAATGAATTGCAAGCGATTTGCAATAATCCAGCCTAGATAAAATTAAGGCTTGGATCACAATTCATCTGGTGGCATCAGGTATAAATGGACAGATTTTAGGCAAATGTCGCAAATAATGTAAGCATGGGGCCTAAACTTTAGTGATCGGAAGGGCACCGGAGAGGTTCTGATCAAGTCAGAAGCATAAGTTACAGATTTTGGTGACTGCGGTTGGTGAGTCTCTTTCTTTCTTTTCACAAAGGACTTGCATTGGTAAACAAATGGATCACGGCCTGGTGCAATGACAGCAACTTAGTATTAGAGGTGCAAATTAGTCAATAGTTGCAGCCAACTTGTTTTTATAATTATGTGTCACAATATCAAAAGAAGATCCTGCTGAAGGGGGATCGGCAAGTACAATACTGAAGTTCATGTTATAAATTGCCAAGATCGTTTAAGAATGGCTGTCCAAGTTTTGGAAATATCCAAAGATGGTACATTCCTGGCAAAAGAAAGAGCACTGAGTAAATCATGCTTTCACACCCAGTCAAGAGATCTGGGTTAAGTCTGTCGATCTTTTGCTCACCATGCCACCCTAGTTTAGACCCAGCCATATGCAAATCAGTCTTGACCCTGTTCCTTGTGGGAACAGTCCAGCCCGAACTGCCAAGCCAGGTCCTCCCTGGACCAGAAGCAAGCATCCTGGCACCGGTTTCGCAGTATTACCCCTCATCAGCCAGCCTAGCTTGAATCCAGTGGCACAGTGATCAAGGACCCACGTCTGGGCATACCCATCCCACTTATGGCAAAAAGTGCTACGCAAACGAATGATGACAGAATGCTGAATAAATCATGCATTCACGCTCAGTCAAGAGATCTGGGTTAAATCCATAGTTCTTTTCGTCACCATGCCACCCCAGTTTATACACAGCCATATGCAAATCAGTCTTGACCCTGTCCCTCATAGGAACAGTCCAGCCCGAACTGCCAAGCCATGCCCTCCCTGGACCAGAAACAAGCATCCTGGTACCGGTTTGGGGGTATTACGCCTCACCAGCCAGGCTAGCTTGAATCCAGTGGCACAGTGAGCAAGGGACCCACGTCTGGGCATATCTATTCCACTTACAGTGAAAAGGGCTACACAAACAAATGATGGATGGAGTACTACTGAATAAATCATGCATTCACCCCCAGTCGGGGGTGGGGGCAGATCCAGCCAGATCCTAGATTCAGCAGGTATTCTTGAATAAAAATCCAGGTTCTGGCCTCGTCCCAGTGACACATGTAAATAGCCGACCTCAGGACACATTTCTCAGCACCCACACTTTGTGTGCTTTTTGTGTCCAAAGCAGCAAAGTGCTGGTGGTGAGGGAGATCTCTTATTTGAAGTTTTAGTTGTCCCCAACAGAAATGCCTCATTTAAAGGACTATCAACCCCTCGTTTTTTCGAGTTCAGTTCATCCTGGCTGGGAGCTCATTTGAGTATAACACCTTGATAGCAGCGCCCTGGAAACAAAGATACTCAGCCTGTGCTGTGTCACTAGTGCTCAAGAGATAAACTGTGATTTACAGGAAGGTATTTGGTAGAAGTAAGAGAGACGTGTGCAATGTAAGAATTTCAAAAGTATTGACGTGTACTACTAAGGGGCTGAGTACAATCTTGCTAGGAAGGTCTCCAGACAGGTTCCAGAACAAGCAAATCCGATTCGGAGCCTTTGTTTCCGACCGAATCGCCCCCGTTACATGATGTGAAGATCTCGTCCTCGTCGACCGAATCGTTTCCGAACCCGATCTTGTCAGTCCGACTCGTTCGCCGCCGAATCGTGCCGCACAATGGAGCCGGTTTCCGAACGAGCGAGTACAATGCACGATTTGGACAACTGAATCGACTCGATCTCAGTGAGATGAAACAACTGAAGGGATCTGACATTGGGGGACTGAGCAGGCCCTCCTTCACCCGGGGCCCTCCAAATCGGTACCCTGGGGGTACCCAAAGGTCCCCCCTTTCCATGCATGCACAGTGTGGCAGACAGGTGTACACGTTTTCCCATCCACCCCTTTTTGCTATGGCAGCCTGGGTACGCGTTCAGTACACAGGCTCCCATAGAGTTCAATGGGAGTCCGAGCGAACCAAGTCCGTCACCATACTGGTGCATCGTACTCGGTCGCTCGGACTCGCAGAGCACAAACCGCAAGGAAAGCCCTCCGGATCGGAGTCATATGGAGGGCTTCCCTAGCAAGATTGTACTCCGCCCCTAAGTGTTTAATAATACCAAGAGGAACCCTTTTTAGTATCTTCGAATAATGAAAGGTTGAGAAAAACAGAACGAATCTAAACATATGCCTGCCCGTCTCCTTGCAGAACGCTGGTGCTAGCTCATATTTCATTAATCTCGCTCAGCTATATTATAAAGTGTTTTAACTTATTGTCTGCAGACGACATGCAGACCACTGTAATAAAAGAGGTAACCCAATGAGCTAGCTCCATAAAATCCAAATCTGTAACCTGCATGTTGTACACTGTACTTCTCAGCAGGAGCATTAACCCTCTCCTTAATTTAGGATGAATCAAGCCTTTGCTCAGATTGAACACTGATCTCTCCAGCTGGCGAATTAACCACTGAGTGTTATATTACAGCTATAATGCCCTGGAACTTGCTTTGCCACAAAGCTCTCTGCAGCAGGTTCCATAACCCTGTAAGATATTTTCAAATGTGCTCTGTTTGTGACAAATTAAGTACGCCAGATGAAATTTACTGTCTTATTTTTCCTTGTTACCAATTCTTTGGAGGACATGTTTAAAAAAAAAACATTTGTATGTTCACTTTCAGACTTCGCAACTCATTATTACTCCACCTCTAGGGACCTCTCATTTATGCCCTTCCTCTTTGCCCCAATTAATTGAATCCCTGGATACTTTTAATTTCTAGCACTGGGCTAAGGCACAATTTACTCTCGCATATATTCAGCATCTTTTGTAGGCGCAAATGGTGCAGGGCTCATTGTAGCAGAAAAATAAACCAGCCCACCCCGACATTTGAAAAAAAGCACCCACAGTAGAGGCAAAGCTAAGAATTAGAGATGACTGAATAATTCTCGCATTAAAGAGGACAAGGGGAACCCATTTAATCACTCGGGACCATGGGTAGCAAGTATTTATCAAAACAACAAGTGGTCCTGAGCATACAAGAATAAGGGAAGAAAGATATATATAGATCACAATGGAATCCTATATAGTCTAAGATTCCTTGACCGGCCGGCCAAGGAATGTTTATTGGTTCAATTGTTTATGATGTCAAGGATACAGCAATTAACCCAAGCAGTAAGGGTTAAATTGGGGCACAGTCCTGTGCCATACAGAAAAAAGGAGAGCAAGAGGGTAAAGGTAAGTGAGGAAAGTTATCAGGCAAACAAAGTGAGCTAGCAGGTCACTGACATTAAGTATACATTAGCAGTGTATCCTGGAGTCATTCATACACACAATAGTATTATATAAGTACATGTATGAATTACTTTAAGGTCGACGTTTCGATCCCTAGCTCAGATATCACGGTATCATCATCAGGACAAGAAATTAATATTGCCTGAACATAATTATTTATAACACCAGGGTGGTGGTCCGGGAAGGTATTGGCTTCAGTTAGGAAGGCCCTTCTGGCTGGGGCGCGCGAGCACACGTGATTCAGGGTGGTGGTCCGGGAAGGTTTTGGCTTCAGTTAGGAAGGCCCTTCTGGCTGGGGCGCGCGAGCACACGTGATTCTTAGTGGGATCACTGTACTTCAAGATGAGGTTAAGATTTTGTGGAAGCGCTGGTATAGGTTTAATGGCAAAGCACAATCTTCAGGGTTTGTAAAGTCGAGTGTTAATGAGGTCCCAAGTCATGGTTTGGAGTGGAATAACATAGATATGGCATAGGTCCAAGGCAGTGAATGAAGGTGCAATCTGCTGGATCTGAATAGAGCCCAACAATATGGCCAACCGGATGCCTTCAAGGCGGGTGCGCTATCATCACGCGTCTTGAATTGGAACCGGGAGCGCGAGTGCGGCCAGGCAAATAACTGGTCCGCGGTGGGAGACAACTGTTCTCCGAAAATGCCAGTCACTGGGGCTGCTCTCGATGGAACCCTTGATGAATAATTCTCGCAGTACCTAAAAGGATGAAGAACAGCCAAAAAATATCAAAGGTAAAAATTAGTAAGGGAGAATGAAACAGCTGACAAAACTACCCGGAAGCCTTGCCATACAATTGGAAGACAGACAATGCTCCATCAGATATCTCAAGGCAGGAATTGACCCCAGAGTGCCCCGGAAGAAAAAGCAGGGCATGGTAGTGGCTACAAGTAAAACAAACTACTTAAAAACGACATGCTGGCTATATACAACCTTAATAGATTGAGCTAAAGGCTAAAGCCCGTTCCAGGACATGATGCAAATCCAGAATATACTGGAACATGTTCCCGTGTGAGCCGCCTCCACTGGAGATCCCTTGGTCGCCATACCCTACACGATGGGACATAGACCAAGGCTGCAGGTCCCAGGTTCAGTCCACGAGTTCCTCAGAGGCTGCACAGTCAAGTGAGGATAACCTACAGGTAAACACACTACAGCAGGCCCAGGCCTCTGCACACCTTATCCAAGAACTTTCCCATTAGTTTCATTTCAGGCCACGAATTCCAATGCGCTTAACCTTTTTATTGTATTTTATATCTTATGCAAAGTGTTAATTAATGCTAATTATAATATTGAAGTCAGATACCATAGCACAAAATATGCTGTCAAAATAACAAAAAAATATAAACAATCTATTCACAAAGAATAATGTTTCTACTCTTTTATCCTACCCCCTTGTATTGAAGGTTCTAAATGAATTCACACACTGGGGTTTCCAGTTCAAAGCCGGATAACCCTCTGCTTGTGCACTTCACATCCTAGGTGGAGTACCTGCTTGAAGAACTCTGGAAGGAGTTCGAGGAGCTGGATCCTTACCACACCGGGTTTGTTAGCAAGGAGGAGTTTGGTGACATCCTGACAGAGCTCTGCGTGCAGTTAAACGAATACGAATGCGAGATGCTTGCCAAGAAGTTTGAAACTAATAGAGATGGACGGTAAGTCGAACTTGAAGGGTGTGCTCATAATAAGTGAAAGTGAAAGTGCATGCATGGGCACACCTTAATGAATGCACCGGTGCCAGGTGAGCTGCCTCCGAAAATCTACAGCCTCATCTTTTTCACTTTAGTGTTCTTTTGTTCTATATAACAGCAGTGAATGCACATATTGAAAGCAGTATATAATACTGATCATAGTGTCACTTACATTACCAACCTAGAACTATTTCTTTTTTTAAATCAGCTCTAGGAAGAAGCTCTAGAGACAGGGCAGTGCCAGCAGCGAGGCCTGAAGGATGAAATCTGCTTCCACGTGTACCATGTGCAGACCCTTTGCCTCCTTAAGTTTTGGAAGTTGCTCAGAACATTTCTGTTTGATAAGCAGGATCTTTTGCTTCATGCTCCGTTTAGGGTATAAAGTTAAATGTTGGTTCATCTGTTAGGACCCATGTTGCTGGTCTCTCCCCATACTCGGGAAAGGTTCGCTTACTGAATGAATTGTAAGCGTGTATCTTTGCTCGTGATCTCATTTCTACCGTACCAAGAAACCTTGCATATATATAGAGCTAATTAAATGCAAAAAATATGACATAACAGTGTTCTCCTGCTATCTTAATGTGACTACTACATGTATACATTCATGGAATATTATACAACACCAAACATCCACCCAAACAACAGTAAAACCCACATGAGACTGAGCGACACATAGGAAGAGAAAGGGCACACAGGATTGGTGAACAGGGAAGAAATGCCCCCCCCTGGATTCGTCTGGGTTTTGGAATTTTAGAAATGCATGGTGTATCGGTTTGCACTTCTCTACGAACACCATGCTCAGTCGGTAAAGATATAGGAGACATTTTGCATTTAGCTAGCTTTGGAAAGAACCTTCTTTAGCACCCAACATTGTTGCCACCAATTGGTAGTTGCATCAGAGCTTCGTTTAGACCTGAGGAGAGGTCAGGCATGAAGATAGTACATTTAAGGCATTTAAAAAGGAAAGTATTTAACTACAGAGGTAAGTTTATGGCATAATATGTATTACTGCATGTGTGAAGTTTAAAGAGGAATGGGGTACCTGATGCTGCCAAAAGTGAAATGAAGCAGGAAAACACTAAACACTTCTTTTCTTGTGCAAAATTATGCTTCAAAAGTGTTCTGGATGCTAAGGAGAAATATTTGTAATATTATTAATAAGGTATCTCTCGACCAATCAAATGGAAAGGCACATGAACAAGAAATACCATATAAAGAGAAGGCTTTTAATAATTTCAGTTATTTCATAATATCCCTTGGTTCCTTATCAAATGGGCAAAATAATTTTCAGCTTTATTACACTTGCTTCTGATTGGCTGCAGTATATTGGTTTTGTAGACCCCCTGTAGGGGGTTGAGGGATTCCCCTTATCTCCATGCTGCATTGTATGAGTTCTAGCAGACATTTTCACAATTGCTGCTGGTTGGTGGCAGCCTCCACCCACCCCTCATATGTGGACTTACCCGCTCCTTCTTCTTGACTAGAAAGTCCTCTCCTGGAAACACACAAAAATGGATACTGGACCAAACACAAACACTTGCAGCACCAATCACAACAAGCATTGGAAATGCAATAGGGCTCGCATTAGGAAAGTTTGAGCTATTGGTCTTATAAATGAATTTTTTTATTTATGTGTTAATTTTTAAAATAGCTAAATTAATAGCTATGTCATTTACAATGCCAATAGTTTTAACTTTCGCAAATGTGACAACTATAGCATTTGTAATGCAACATGTTTTGTATTTATGTGACTTAGATGTATTGATATTACAAATAACAATGGCTTTTAATTTTTTTAAATAATTAATACTTAAATAATTTATCTAATTTGTAATGGCAATAGCTTAAACTTTTGTAAATAACTTTTGTGAAGATTATGTTCATTGTTTTTTATTGTGACAAAAATCCAAGAACAGAAGTGAAGTATTAACATGTTTTTGTGATTTGTAATAAAGCGTGAAAGCTAGAAAACAGCTTGAAACATTGAAAGAACATATTTGAACCAGTGATGCTGTGGTTGCGCTGAGTGATGCTGTGGTTGCGCTGAGTGATGTGGTGGTGCTGAGTGATGTTGTGGTGGTGCTGAGTGATGCTGTGGTTGCACTGAGTGAAGCTGTGGTTGCGCTGAGTGGTGTGTGCATCAGTGGAGCTTAGTGGCTGCATTGGTGGAGCTGTGTGGTGGGTGCATTGGTGGAGCTTAGTTGGAGCATCGGTGGAGCTGTGTGGTGGGTGCATCGGTGGAGCTGTGTGGTGGGTGCATCAGTGGAGCTGTGTGGCGGGTGCATCGGTGGAGCTGTGTCAGTGGAGCTGGGTGGTGGGTGCATCGGTGGAGCTGGGTGGTGGGTGCATCGGTGGAGCTGGGTGGTGGGTGCATCGGTGGAGCTGTGTAGGTGGAGCTGGGTGGTGGGTGCATCAGTGGAGCTGTGTGGTGGGTGCATCAGTGGAGCTGTGTGGTGGGTGTATCAGTGGAGCTTAGTGGATGCATTGGTGGAGCTGTGTGGTGGGTGCATCGGTGAAGCTTAGTTGGTGCATCAGTGGAGCTGTGTGGTGGGTGCATCGGTGGAGCTGTGTCGGTGGAGCTGGGTGGTGGGTGCATCGGTGGAGCTGGGTGATGGGTGCATCGGTGGAGCTGGGTGGTGGGTGCATCGGTGGAGCTGTGTAGGTGGAGCTGTGTGGTGTGTGCATCGGTGGAGCTGGGTGGTGGGTGCATCAGTGGAGCTGTGTGGTGGGTGCATCGGTGGAGCTGTGTGGTGGGTGCATCAGTGGAGCTTAGTGGGTGCATTGGTGGAGCTGTGTGGTGGGTGCATCGGTGAAGCTTAGTTGGTGCATCAGTGGAGCTGTGTGGTGGGTGCATTGGTGGAGCTGTGTAGGTGGAGCTGTGTGGTGGGTGCATCGGTGGAGCTGGGTGGTGGGTGCATCAGTGGAGCTGTGTGGTGGGTGCATCGGTGGAGCTGTGTGGTGGGTGCATCAGTGGAGCTTAGTGGGTGCATTGGTGGAGCTGTGTGGTGGGTGCATCGGTGAAGCTTAGTTGGTGCATCAGTGGAGCTGTGTGGTGGGTGCATTGGTGGAGCTGTGTAGGTGGAGCTGTGTGGTGGGTGCATCGGTGGAGCTGGGTGGTGGGTGCATCAGTGGAGCTGTGTGGTGGGTGCATCGGTGGAGCTGTGTGGTGGGTGCATCAGTGGAGCTTAGTGGGTGCATTGGTGGAGCTGTGTGGTGGGTGCATCGGTGGAGCTTAGTTGGTGCATCGGTGGAGCTGTGTGGCGGGTGCATCGGTAGAGCTGTGTAGTGGGTGCACCGGTTGAGCTGTGTGGTGGGTGCCTCGGTGGAGCTGCGGGGTGGGTGCATCGGTGGAGCTGTGTGGTGGGTGCATCAGTGGAGCGGTGTGGTGGGTGCATCGGTTGAGCTGTGTGGTGGGTGCCTCGGCGGAGCTGTGTATTGGGTGCATCGGTAAAGCTGCGTGGTGGGTGCATCGGTGGAGCTGTGTGGTGGGTGCTTCGGTCGAGCTGTGTGGTGGGTACATCTTTGGAGCTGTGTGGTGGGTGCCTCTGTGGAGCTGTGTGGTGGGTGCATCTGTTGAGCTGTGTGGTGGGTGCCTCGGTGGAGCTGTGTGGTGGTTGCATAGGTGGAGCTGTGTGGTGGGTGCATCGGTGGAGCTGTGTGGTAGGTGCATCGGTGGAGCTGTGTCGGTGGAGCTGGGTGGTGGGTGCATCGGTGGAGCTGGGTGATGGGTGCATCGGTGGAGCTGGGTGGTGGGTGCATCGGTGGAGCTGTGTAGGTGGAGCTGTGTGGTGGGTGCATCGGTGGAGCTGGGTGGTGGGTGCATCAGTGGAGCTGTGTGTTGGGTGCATCGGTGGAGCTGTGTGGTGGGTGCATCAGTTGAGCTTAGTGGGTGCATTGGTGGAGCTGTGTGGTGGGTGCATTGGTGAAGCTTAGTTGGTGCATCAGTGGAGCTGTGTGGTGGGTGCATCGGTGGAGCTGTGTAGGTGGAGCTGTGTGGTGGGTGCATCGGTGGAGCTGGGTGGTGGGTGCATCAGTGGAGCTGTGTGGTGGGTGCATCGGTGGAGCTGTGTGGTGGGTGCATCAGTGGAGCTTAGTGGGTGCATTGGTGGAGCTGTGTGGTGGGTGCATCGGTGGAGCTGTGTGGTGGGTGCATCAGTGGAGCGGTGTGGTGGGTGCATCGATAGAGCTGTGTGGTGGGTGCACCGGTTGAGCTGTGTATTGGGTGCATCGGTGGAGCTGTGGGGTGGGTGCATCGGTGGAGCTGTGTGGTGGGTGCATCAGTGGAGCGGTGTGGTGGGTGCATCGGTTGAGCTGTGTGGTGGGTGCCTCGGCGGAGCTGTGTATTGGGTGCATCGGTAAAGCTGCATGGTGGGTGCATCGGTGGATCTGTGTGGTGGGTGCTTCGGTGGAGCTGTGTGGTGGGTACATCTTTGGAGCTGTGTGGTGGGTGCCTCTGTGGAGCTGTGTGGTGGGTGCCTCGGTGGAGCTGTGTGGTGGTTGCATAGGTGGAGCTGTGTGGTGGGTGCATCGGTGGAGCTGTGTGGTAGGTGCATCGGTGGAGCTGTGTGGTGGGTGCATCAGTGGAGCTTAGTGTGTGCATTGGTGGAGCTGTGTGGTGGGTGCATCAGTGGAGCTTAGTGGGTGCATTGGTGGAGCTGTGTGGTGGGTGCATCGGTGGAGCTTATTTGGTGCATCGGTGGAGCTGTGTGGTGGGTGCATCGGTAGAGCTGTGTGGTGGGTGCATCGGTTGAGCTGTGTGGTGGGTGCCTCGGCGGAGCTGTGTGGTGGGTGCATCGGTAGAGCTGTGTGGTGGGTGCATCGGTGGAGCTGTGTGGTGGGGGCATCTGTGGAGCTCCGTGGTGGGGACATAGGTGGAACTCTGTGGTGGGTGCATCGGTGGAGCTCTGTGGTGGGTGCATCAGTGGAGCTCTGTGGAGCTCTGTGGTGGGTGCATCGGTGGAGCTCTGTGGTGGGTGCATCAGTGGAGCTGTGTGGTGGATGCATCAGTGGAGCTGTGCCGGTGGAGCTGTGTGGTGGTTGCATCAGTGGAGCTGGGTGGTGGGTGCCTCGGTGGAGCTGTGTCGGTGGAGCTGTGTGGTGGGTGCATCGGTGGAGCTGGGTGGTGGGTGCATCAGTGGAGCTGTGTGGTGGGTGCATCGGTAGAGCTGTGTGGTGGGTGCATTGGTTGAGCTGTGTGGTGGGTGCCTCGGCGGAGCTGTGTGGTGGGTGCATCGGTGGAGCTGTGTGGTGGGTGCATCGGTGGAGCTGTGTGGTGGTTGCATCAGTGGAGCTGGGTGGTGGGTGCATCGGTGGAGCTGTGTCGGTGGAGCTGTGTGGTGGGTGCATCGGTGGAGCTGTGTGGTGGGTGCATCGGTGGAGCTGGGCGGTGGGTGCATCAGTGGAGCTGTGTGGTGGGTGCATTGGTAGAGCTGTGTGGTGGGTGCATCGGTTGAGCTGTGTGGTGGTTGCCTCGGCGGAGCTGTGTGGTGGGTGCATCAGTGGAGCTGGGTGGTGGGTGCATCGGTTGAGCTGTGTCGGTGGAGCTGTGTGGTGGGTGCATCGGTGGAGCTGTGTGGTGGGTCCATCGGTGGAGCTGTGTGGTGGGTGCATCGGTGGGGCTGTGTGGTGGGTGCATCGGTAGAGCTGGGTGGTGGGTGCATCGGTTGAGCTGTGTGGTGGTTGCCTCGGCAGAGCTGTGTGGTGGGTGCATCGGTGGAGCTGGGTGGTGGGTGCATCGGTGGAGCTGTGTGGTGGGTGCATCGGTGGAGCTGGGTGGTGGGTGCATCAGTGGAGCTGTGTGGTGGGTGCATCGGTGGAGCTGTGTGGTGGATGCATCGGCGGAGCTGTGTGGTGGGTGCAACGGTGGAGCTGTGTGGTGGGTGCATCGGGGGAGCTGTGTGGTGGTTGCCTCGGCGGAGCTGTGTGGTGGGTGCATCGGTGGAGCTGGGTGGTGGGTGAAAATAACCAAAGGCAGACAAAAAGAAGAAATAGCTTCTATTATACACTAACAACTGAGTGCATGGCACAATAAAAAGCATGAATTACTTTGTTTTCAAATTTGCGACACATTTTCTTTAACACTCAGCTTGGCGTCCCAACTCAGGCAACACAATCCTCATTCCCAAAATGATGGGTGCGAAAAGGAATAACTGATTAACTCGATCTGAGCTACATATTGCACTTTCTAAACTGGCAGTCGACTTATGTGATTCTACTACATATGGAACTACCTCTGTAATGAATACTACTGGTAGTTTTAGAACACTAGCAAAAGGAGGGGCGAATGGGAGCATTAGGTGAGAGTAAGGGTGACAAGGCGCATGGGGAGCAGCAGCCTTTGATGTGCCGGGCGGCCGTGGGCAGTGAATAATTAGGGGAGGAGAAATGCCAGAGCGCACGCTGGGGAAAACTTGTGGGAGGGAGGCTGGTGGCTTTGATGCTGTGCATGAGCTTTTTCACGGGCACAGCAACAAATCGCCCCTTTGGGTAAGCTCTGGATAAGTCCCAATATGTCTCGACATCTGCAAAATAAAGTAGATTGCGCAAGATCACACAGTTTACAGAACTCTGATGTGCAGGTGCCACAGCTGATGCTCGAACCACTGGTTCAGATCTCTTTCACCGAATGCAAAAGGCTCACCCGTCTTGAAAGGCTCTGTATACGACCACTATAGCCCTGGGTTCTCTAATTGCTAACTTCTTCAGACAGTTTGCGCAGGTTTTCTTCTCTGTAGCAGCATATTAGGAAGTGTAATAAAATCACTCCATATAATAAAATGCAAGAAGTGATCAGTGTCTCATGCTGTTAGTTTGTTTAATAAGAAATGCTGAAGAGTTACGTCCAAACATTTATAAAGCGTTGATACAACCATTCTCTTCCTTTTGAGGTCTGAATGTATTCGTGTTTTTAAAAGGTTGAATGTGCAGACCTGATAAATACTTCAATTTCATTCACTCGGGGATCAAATTAAATAAAGAGATTCGGAGGTGTGCCAAAGCAAGAGGAACTACTAGAGCCATTTCTCTGATAAGTGGTCTATCCCTTCAACTTATTCTCCCTGTAATGATATTTAGAAAATAATGCTGCCACAGCATTTGGAGGTTTATTATTTCTTTACCATTTCATGAAATAAATTAATACAAGAAGTGATTCCTTACCGGCACCATTCTGATAACAGATATAAGGAAACCTCCAGACATTGCCTAAGTCAACAGCAAATCCAATGACAGAGAGCAGGAAATCCATCTTTTTGCTCCACTTGTCCCTTTGCGGCATCACGGGCACGGGGGTGGCAGTGGTACAGTTGGGGCTCGACGGGGTGCCCGGTTTGGGATGCCCGTCTGCGATCACGAGAGAGTTCTCCTCCGACATGCTGCCTGCCTTGGAAAGCCTGCAGGAGTCCAGCTGGAGAAGTTGTAGGATGGGAAGGGTTTTCCTGTGGGTGATGACAGGCACAGGGAGGTGGGTCTCATGAGATTGACTTCCCCACCTCCTGGTGGTAAATATACTCCAAGACCGTCAGCAGCAGCAGGGGGAGGGCACGAGGGAGCCATCGTCTGATCAAAGGCAGGAGGAGGAGGAAGCCCTCAGCGGCGGCGCTTTACTCAAAGCACACATTTCAGCTGCTGACATTAACTAACGTGTGTGGATTAAACCCGATGACTTTGTACTGTTGCCCTCGGTTATTTCTGCTATGCGTGCCGAATGTCACTGACAGGGGCGCTGTGTTGCTTAAAGCCAGGTAAACCTACAGTCATAAAAGGGAGGGGTGATACATCTCATATAGGCGTTTTCAAATTGATGCTCGACTCTGAGTCACACAGGATTAGGTCGCACATTTGTAACAATAATTTATGCTTGCTTATCTTCTGGCTTGGAACGGAGTATGCTCAATCATTGATCGCAAGGTGTGCACGTACGAAGTGTTCATCACACAAAGTGCATGAACACAGACGTGCGCCCCAGTCTTTTAACCAGTCTGTGCTTCAGTCCTTCGGTCGGAAGTGGAGCTGGTGATCTCAGTGCGCTGACGCAGCATTGTTTCAGAATTAGGGCCTATTCTAAAGAAGTCATTGAAAGTCTCTGGAGAAATTAAAACCCCCTAAGCGAGCTACTGCGCTTCCTTGAAAGAAAGAGATCTTGAAATCAAGAGGAGCACGTTTACAAGCTCAATTCATATGGCAAAGGATAATGAATGCACTACCTATGTGTGGTGACAGGTAGTTTGAAGAGTAACGCAGGAAACGTGCTACATAGCGCTTTAAGTCCCAGGAGTTTTAGGAAGCTATGCAGCCACAGTGCGTGCAGGGGAGCAGCAGCTTTTGACGTGCCGGCCGGCCGTGGGCAGTGAATAATTAGGGGAGGAGAAATGCCAGAGCGCACGCTGGGGAAAGCTTGTGGGAGGGAGGCTGGTGGCTTTGATGCTGTGCACGAGCTTTTTCACGGGCACAGCAACAAATCGCCCCTTTGGGTAAGCTCTGGATAAGTCCCAATATGTCTCGACATCTGCAATGCTTGCGCATTGCAGAGGTCGAGCCCTAAAAAGTCACCAATAAAATCAGAGTATTGAAATATCTTGTGTGCAGACTTCCAAAGATGCTCCCTGTCCAAAAGCACCCCTACATCTAAAGGGGAAATTAAATAAACACTAGATCAGAGCTGCACCACCATGAAAAGAGCATGTCTATATAAATAATCATTGCTCAGTGAAGCGCGGAATGAGAAATTTTTCTTCTTTATTTTTTTTTTCAAAACAAGCAACAGCCAATGTGTTTGGTCCTATAACATAGGACTTCTTCAGGGCATTTATCAGTCTGAGGCGACTGGAAGATAAGTAGATCGGTTGTTCGCCTTGTAGATAGATTGTTCTGAGCAGAAGTAGAACTCTATTATCTGATCTGTATGTCGAATGAGTGATCCATATAAAGATCAAAACGTTATTTGATGTGGTCCAATTTCCAATAGTCGTAGGTTGATCAATCACTACCGTGGTTTGATAGCCACAACTTCGTCGAGACTATGCTGGTAAGATTAGAACCTGCATGTCTTTTAGGGGGACTCTTTGTACTAGCTGCCGAACTTCGTAGTGGAAGTCCAAACCGGCATGGTTTTCCTCCTGACATTGACTTTCTCACTATGCGAGATACATGACGCTGATGTTAGGTCACCAATTAATTCAATTCTCTAATTGCCCTTGACTCATCTCACGTCACAATTGTATTTGTTCTTCTGTAAAGGAAAACCCTTACCCCCAATGCTAGTCACAAAACAATTGCGTTTTTGGATCTGACAAAATGTGCTGAAGAACTTCTGTTAAAACTACTCCCTATCTGCTGCCATAACACTACCTCTGCCCACATAAAAGTTTCTGAAGCGCCACGTATGTGATGCCACCAACCCCTCTGTCCTTGTCTTCTCCAGTCTAGTTGATTCTGTCTCATTTAGGCTGCCTGTCTAGCTACCTGACCCTTCTGGTGACGTATAGAATCATCTGTGTTTTTTCTTGCAGAGACAATAACTGGACATATTATTATTCACAGTCCATTAAAGATACCATTGCTGCCGTCCAGCTTGGACACAACCAGAGATTGGTCAATAGCTCACAAATCATCAGGACATGATTTCCATTTTCCTAAAAACTAACTGTTGGGAATGCAGACTTGGGCCAGCTGGACGATATGTGCTCGGATGTCATGCCGCATCTACTGAGCAGAGGTCCCGCTATGTTGAGCTGTTCCTGGAGGGCCCTAGGTCACATGATGTAATAGGGTTCCTGCCATTCTGGAAACATTCACCATGCTTCCGTGCATTTTCAGCGGGTAGCAAATCATGATGGGGCGCTCGGGTACTACAGTTCCCAGAATCCCCTATTTTTTTCTGCAGATTCTCAGTCTGATACATTGTTTCTCTTTCTGTCCAAAATGTGTTCTTGTCCTTTTATTTTCTATATTCTTTTAGAGAGTGGCAGCATCCTCCTGCCTGAATTCATGTCATTGAGACTGTCTATATTTCCTTGTTATATCACTTCACTTTGTTTATATTTCCCTAGCTCATATAGACTCTTCCTGTCTCTCTAAGAAGGCTTCCCTGCCTGCCCGAAGAAGTCACGAACAACACTTCTACAGGGTGTGCTTGGGAAAGCCTGCCCTCAGATTACAAAACTCAAGGTGGGGCTCTGGTGATCTGTTGCCTATACATTTACAAATACCCCTGGGGGAGCTCTAAGCCAAAGCATTGGCACTATTCATCTACTAGAGCCTGGCTGCACCTATTGCTCAGTGAGTATCTTCTTAGTGGGGTGCACAAGGGATCTGCTACGGAACAGCCCATAGCTTTCCATATACCTAGTCCCTTAGTTCCTGTTCTACCTGAGAACTACCACCCACCCATGTAGACCTGCCCTTCAGCAAGGCTGCTCTGGAATCCTTACTTACCTGAGCTCCTCCCATCCTTGTGCATACCAGCCAATCAAAATGTAGTTGACTAGGCCATTCCTAAAACCGTGTCTGTTAGTGGCCGGTTTATGTTCTGCCTTAAATCCTGCAGAACGTGGAAGTGAATGCTGACACGAAACCTGGAAATTGAATGAGTGGTGTAGTCCTAGCTGCCTGCCCAGCAAAAAGGCGTGGATAATGCCAGGAGTGGAAAGGGGAGAATATCATGTTTGAATCATAAAGTCCAGAAAGTGGGCAAAATATAGCAAATATTTTGTTTGGAGCGTTTGAGCTGAAGGAGGTGTTTCACACCTATTTTCACCAAGCTAATCCCTCAGATGGAGTATGACGCCCACTGACACCTCCAGACAGAGTTTGGTTCTATCAAAATAATGGTGGGTGGTGATGCCTTTACCAAGCATAAGATCTTAAAGCAGCTCTGTGGAGATAAACAAACAGAGGTGGCGGGGAACACCCCAGAGACAGCCTAAATGGCATTGGACGGGGATTACTTGGATGTCACCATATGAAAGTGGGAAAAGGAAGAGGATGTGGCCTTACAACCAGAGCTGCAGACTTTGGAGCTGCAGAACCATGTTCGAGCCTCAGCGTCGGCTCAGCATCATGTGATTATGGGCAAATCACTTAATCTCCCCATGCCTACCAAAACTAAACGTGTCCTTGTGTAACGTAACTGGTGCTCATGTACAGCGCTTCAATACATTTGGATCGAGTTCACGTTATATAGATCTGCACTCAAAAAAGTATACAGAGATATCGCAAAGCATCAACAGAAAGACACTCCAACTGCCAACACATGCAAGGCATCATCTGTAAATCTGCTGTGTCAGTGACACATCAAGGACTGAAACCTGAGCAATAAGGTCTAAGAAGATTGTGAGAAGGTGAATGGTTCTGGAACTGGGAAGTTACGTACCTTTGTATGATACAGGAAAGATAACGCTGTAGCTAAATGTAAATCCCCCGGGTTGATATTCTTTAAAAGTTGTCGAATTTGACTAGTTTGTAAAGATGTGGAAAACACCAAAGGGCCTGATACGGGCTCTGCATGGAACATGATGCTGGGCGGTATTACTCTTGGCCAACCAGTGAGGATCTTCATGAAAGAACCACAAGTTCTTTTTACAGGAAATATAACACGGAAACTGGTAGTTCTTGGATGGGGAATCACCGTAGGAACAAGGAAAGACCAATTTCCCTAGAAGCATCAGCACACGCAAGAATGAGCTCTGTCACCTACCTTGTGGTTTGCATTTATCGTTTCATGTTCACACAGTCATTCTGCACAGGAGACTTACAAACAAGGAGAAAAACTGTGCCAGTTGGAAAGGGAAGAAACTAAAGTAAGGAATCTCATTGTTCCTGGTATTGTGTGGGCTCTTGTGTTTTTTCAACCACTTATCCATTGCTACCACCATCCCAGGGCACAACAATGGCTTCTTCACACATGCCGGAAACACACAATTTCTTTTCACCTAAGTAAAATCTTTAGCACGATGTTTCTCCCTCTGGAAATGCAAGCAGACCTTCTGCAAAGTAAAGGAGTACATGTTCCACAAGGAGGTGGGCAAATAAAATAGTTCTCAGTGAAGGAAAAACGTTTAAACAAAAAAAGAATCGCAGGGGTGTGCGAAATACGCATAATTTGCTTTCACATAACTATATCAGATTTCTGAAGAATTACATAAAATTATGTGCAACTATGCAAAATGCGAATCGGCCATTTAGCGAAATTGGGTCCATCTGTCATTTTTTGACACAAAGATCTTTTCCTGCTTAAAAAAGTGCAAAAAACGCAGTTACTGTGACCAACTGCTGCTCCCATTCGGAGTGTTTGCGTTGGTCCTGTGCTTCTGTGCTATCATTTTGTCATGGACGGTGTATCTACCTGCTGTGCGTATTGGTGGCAATTTGTGTAACAAGTATAACATGAATTCCCCACATTACATGAATTACAGTGGCATAATTAAAATGTCGCCCGGACCTAAATATGCCCTGGCATACTCAGGCAGATTGTTCTCTCTGCAGACTATCTGCATGAGTACTTGTGGGGGTACAAGGGCACCCATGGGACTCTTGGACTTTTTGTGAATCCCCCAACAGTCTCGATTCTACGCAAATTGTCGATGCGTATCTACGTTGCATAGATACACGACTCTTCTGAAGAAGTGTCTGTCAATCGGGTTGGCTGCACTGAGATGATGTAAACACTGAATCTATGTGCAACCATATAGAAGTTCTGTATGAGTTCGACAGTAACAATACACAGATAAAAATCAAATGTTTTGGGTGGTGCAGGCTGCTCAATAACTTTACCACGAATGCTGTAATTTCCATAGGTGCATGAGAGATTTCTTGTTCTTTCCCTCCTAACTAACTGGCCTCCTTCAAATTAGTCTAAAAATAATTTTTTCATGATTTCTTTTCTTTTTAGCAAACCATTACTGTCTTTCCTACCAGTACCCCTTAAAAGGTCCATATTTCAGGCACTCTCCCCTCCAGTGACTTATAGCCAGATTCATGAAGCCGAAATCGGCTCGCAAAGGGCCAGCTTTGCGAGCGCTATTTTTGCATTTTATTTTTTTTATTTTAAGAAGCTTATAGAGCGCACGGCTACCTCCAGCGAGGGTGTCCCGGCGCTAAGACTACTTGTTTATCACAGAGGGGGTTGCCTAGTTCATGACTATCTGTCACAAGAGCAGGTCTGCAAAAGATTTGCTGGCTAGTGCTTAGAAAACAGCCATGTTTTCAGTTTGCGACGGAAGACTTGTTCGGATTCGGAGAACCTGAGATCCAAAGGTAGGCTATTCCAAAGCTTGGCGGCCGTAACGGTAAAAGTTCTGCCACCAGTGCGCGTGAGTCTGAATCGAGGGACGATCAGCAAGCGTAGACTATTGGATCTCAAGTGCCTTACTGATTCATAATCCCAAATGCAAAAATCGCAATTCTAGAAATCGCTAAACTGCGATTAATTGCATTTAAGGAATCTCAATTTGAGATTCCTTAAATCCAATTCATGAACCATTATGAAATTGCGAATTCGCAATCTGGGGCCGCTATTTTCCACGAAGTCTACCTACGTGGCAAATAGCAAAAACTTAAAAAAATGCACTTTAGTGCATTTTTCTAAGTTGTATGTTACACACACACATGTCCTTTGGACATGTGTGTGCGTAACACCAGTGTACATTACCATTTCAGGGGTGCTACAGGGTGTCCTTTGGACACCCTGGCACTCTTGAAATTGCGGCACATTTGCGATTAGCTAATTGCTAATCGCAAATAAGGAATGACTCACCATTCATTCCTATGGGCCTTTAGGCCCATAGGAATGAATGGGAAAGCCATTCTTTATTTGCGATTAGCAATTAGCTAATCGCTAATAAGGAAGCAGTAGAAATCGCTAAAAATATTGCGATTTCTACATGAATCCTGTTTCGCGAGTCTTTAATAGCGATTCCTTAAAAATCGCTATTAAGGACTCGCAAAACATGACAATGAAGAATCTGGGGGTTAGTGCCTAGACTTCTAAAAAAATTAATGGAAATCATGTGTTGAAACTGAATACACATGCGTGACATAAATCCCTCTAGACATGGCTGCAGCTCTTTGTCAGCCATTTTTCTGTGACTTGCATGACCTACAGGTGTCATCACTTCTATTGAGTCGGGTTTAGGAATGTGTTTTGGTGTAATATGCTTTTAGCACGTAAGCATATTGTAGAGTATTTTCTTAATAAAATGTGCAAACACCCTCAGGCTTCTGGGCACTGAGGCTAGGCAGAACCGTTAACAAAGAGCCTTTGGCCGCAAAAGATATTTTTCTAGTTTCTTTATCACTTTCCATGCTTAGGCCGGCCAACGGCCGTCATGAGCACTACTTCTGTAGTGCTGTGCACGTCCGTTGACCAACGCAGCCCCGCCCACTCATTAAAACCACCGCACCGTGGCTGAATTTGCGCCGCAGTTAAGAATGCTAAAAGTTATTGTGTTCGGTGGGCAGGAGCAGGGCCAGCTTTAGTACTCGTGGACCCCGGTGCAACAATCACTTTTGGCGGTCCTACATCCCATGACCACCTCCGTGGATTCTCTCACTACCACCTGCAAAAGTGCCCCTTATCTCTCCTATCATAAAATATTGCTAAACACAGCGCCCCCCTGAGATCACAGTGCCCCCTCCTCAGGTCAGCGCCCAGTGTGGCCGCACCAGTCGCACTGCCCTTAAGCCGGCTCTCGGCAGGAGTAAGACCGTCCCCGAGTGTGGTGGTGACCACCCATAAGAAGCTGTCTCCTATCCACTGACACTTCCATTGCGGAACTTCCTGATGAGAAGAGCACAGAATTTGAGCATCGGTGGGTCTTAAGCAAGTACTTCAGGGGCGTAAAACAGACCTCTGCAGCCCATGCCGTGCACGAGGCCCCACCCTTCAGGGTGCCCCCAATCCGCCCAACACCTTTGGATGTCAGTGAGATATGGGAGACCAGGGGTTCACTGCACCTCTTTCTGCATTGGGGACCCCATAATTTTGCGTTGCACCCGTAGCGAGTACTATAGCAAACTCAGGCACACCACCAGTACACCTGCCATACAGGCCACACCGCAACTCAACAGTCTTCCAACCAAGCAATCCCTGCAGTATACCATCAAAGACTCCTCTAACGTGCTCCCATTTTTAGAGTGTTGGTGCTTAAGCATTTCGCAATGAATGTGTTTTTCAGCTGTCTCTCTTGTGTGCTTCTCTCCCCTTTACGCTCCATGTTGATGTCTCATCTGTGTGCCTTTCTCCCCTAGTGCTGCTGTCTCTCATCTGTGTACTTCTCTCCCTCACCCCGTGCTTTGTGTGTCTCTGGCCAGTGTGCTTCTGTGATTGCTCTCGTTTGTGCTCCTCCTGGTGCCTTTTGTGTGCTGCTTTTAGTCTTCCTCCCCCACCAGCTCCACCATTACCGCCAGATACCTGTGGTCTTTTGAAATTGTTGCTTTCACGCTAAAAAAAAATCTTAATTATGTATTTACTGACACAAGTGGCATCCACCATCTTTATTCGGTAAATAAAAAATGTAAGTTATGGTACACACGCATCATTCCGCTGGCGTGCGAACAAGGGCGGCTCCTCCGCTATGGCAGAGGAACGTCACCCCACTGCTTTGAAGCAGTGCGAAAAACAGAAACATAAAATGATAATAACTTTCAGTTATTAGCATTTTTTGTTTCCTGCCTCTTTGCGGGCGGGTGGGCAGGGCTACTCTGCTCACGGAGCAGGAAAGGGGAGGAGTGGTTTGCCCACTCCAAAGTGTGCAATGACTGTTTGGTCATCTCACTCGGGCCGCCCAAACCAGTCATGCGCACTTTCCCCACTCTCCATGCATTACAGCCTGCATGGAGAATATGCCCAGGCCCCTATTCCCTGGCTGAGCGTCCAACCGGAATGGTCAGACCAATCACAACGCTGCAGTGCAGCATTATGATTGGCCAGGGAGCCTGGGTGCTACCAATCACAACGCTACATTGCAACGTTGTGATTGGTCAGTGGGGCCTGCTTCCTGTTTCTCAAGTTCCAGGAGAGCAGGAGCAGCAACGCAGGACCCGGCGGGAAGGCGCACTCCCTCTCCCCCAGCGCGACCCTTCCTGCCCCCACCGCCCCCAGCACAACCACCTTCGCCCTCCCTCCCACCTGCGAGCCATGCCGGCCTCAACTGTGTGCAAATACATTCCTGTGTTAGGGGAATGACACCATTGCATCTTTTTTTGACATTTTTAATTTTGATGATGCTGTACACTGTCCCGAAACTATATGGCACCTGGAAAATCAATTGGCAAAGACTAGTCGTCCCAAAAGGCAAGACTTTGTCAATGCTTGTTTTTATAACTTTTCGAGGGCAGGCATGTCTCCTTCGACCACTTCAGAACACTTCGAGACATTATAAACATACAGCAATACAAAAGTAGAGCAGGATTTGGAAAATACTGGTAGTGGCAGCAAACGAACATAGTATCCACTGTAAAAGTGTTCAACCAGGCCACTGATCATCAGAGTGTGCAAGGAAACATCCTCAGGATGCCTCGATTCAAGGCCTCCAGATTAATCTCATCTGCCAAGCTCACCCAGAGACCTCTCGGCCACGTCGGTGCCCCGACTGCAAGGGAGTAGAAAATAAAATAAAATGCCCCCCATTTTGAACCACATGACAATAAACATGCGAGCAAAGTAAGAGACCCTGACCATTTCTATGCAGGCCTTTGATAACTATTCCGCCCTTTTCCCGGGCAGAAAATAGTGAAAAATTATGCTTTAACAGCACAATTTTAAAATAATTTGGCCAGTTACATGTTTATCAGTCTTTCCTTCTTTCTTCTTTATTTCTCCCTTGCCACTGTTCAATTACACTATACTTTATTTTATTGTCTTTCTTTCCTTTTATTATTCATTAATATTATCTATCTCTATTTCTAAGTCTTTAACTCATTCCTTCTATCTTTTTACATTTCTTTCTTTCTTTCTTTCTTTCTTTTTTTCTTTCTTTCTTTCTTTCTTTCTTTCTTTCTTTCTTTCTTTCTCTCTCCCTCACACGCTCTCTCAATCTCTCTCTTTCTCGTTCTCACCCTCACCTTGCCAGTAATAGGACTTTCCATATGAATGGCATGGCAACATGGGGGATGTAACATCAACATGACGATTGCTGTAGATCATGCATAACCTACAAATGTCCTTCTTACCTTTGCTTGGCCTTCTCCTTGAGCTGTATTCTTAATAGTATTCTTTCCAGTCTCTTTTAACACCTTCGGTCCATCTTGCTATCTTTCTATCCATTATTCTTTCCTTCATCTCGCCTTCTTGCTACCCTTTTTCACTTTTCTATTTCATTTCATGTGTTCCTCCGTCTCCTTGCTTCTTTCACCTATTTCCTCATTCATTCTTTTTATTCCTTACTTAAAGTCTTCCTGCCTTTCCTTCTCCCTTTGTTTCGTTATACATTTCCTTCTTTAATTCTTTCTTTTTCTTCTTCTGTCATTCCGTTAATTACCTTCTTTTTTCCTCTGTCTCTTAGTCCTCTCTTTCAGACTTCTTCTTGAATATTTAATTTTGCTTTCCTGCTTTCCTTATATTTTTCCTTTGTAATTTTGCTGTTACTTCCCTTCCTTCCTGCCATGCTGCTTTCTTTCTTTCCCCTACTTTCTTTCCCTCTATTTGAATCTTTCTTTCACCCTTTCTTTTTCTTGTCTCTTCCCTCCTTAACAACTTCATTTCCTTCCTTTCTTCATTTGTACCGTCAATTAGCTGTGTTTCCTTTTTTTCTGACCATTTTCCTTCTTTGCAGTCATATTTTTCTTTCTCTTTCATGTTCTAGCACTCCATTAGCCTCTTACATATTTTCGTCATTGCCATCATTTCTTTTTCTTTCTGTTCCACTTTGGCACTCCTTGGTGCGACCCCCACATCTTTGCTATGTATCTTTTTTTCCTCTAATATTTATTAGCTTCAGTTTTTATCTTGTGACCTGCATATCACACTACAGGGCAATAATAAAAAAGTTATTCTGACCCCTGCAGAAGTTGGTAATGCGTGGGGAGCGGGGTCTTTCCTAGACTCTTGCCCCGCTGACTTGTTGCATTTTGTGAGGCGTATGCGTTTGGAAATTCTGTTGTTCGTCTCTCAGCCACTTTTATGCAGTTGTTTCATTGCGAAGTAAAGGCAACGCCTTCAGTTTTGGGAGCACAGGAAACATGTCAAACCCCTTTCCTCGTCGCCCCTCCCCCAGCAGCCAGAGAGTGGCCGGGCCCTTCTTTCATGGCATTATGGATCAGACGCCCGGAGACCTTGCTGGATTACTGATCTGCCCTTTGTCAGCCCAGCCAGCGATTGTTTCCTGCGTCACACGCTCCCTCCCTTACCTCTCAGGGGCTGGGAAGGGATGCTACGTCTCTGCCATCATGTTGTTTGACTTCTCAGCAGGGAGAGGCGAGTGGCGACATCCTCTGTTATCAAAAAAGTATATTTTATATATTGTTTGCCAGTTCCTGGGGGCCTCCTTTTTATTCTTCGGTCGTTTTTATGTTAAACAAAGGATTTTTTTTAAATTCAAATACTAAATATCTTCAGAATAAACCTACCTTCATCTCGATCTAGGCCACGTCGCCAAATGAAGAGTTAGCAGCGGGGTCGGTGATGTTTCCATGGAACAGTTGATGTTTTCCTAAACATTAGTTAAGAACTGCGAGCCATCTCTGGATGGCCAATACACAAAGATCTTCCAGGTTTAAATTAGAGTTCCGCATGGAAAAAAAACATAATCTATGCATGGATACATTGCATGAGTGGAACACAAATGTAAAAGAATACTACATCCTCAATTGTTCTAACATTAGAAACATTAGAACATATACAGGCCACAAAGGCAATATGTATAGCAGCATGTTCATTTTTTTGCATGCTTTAGGGAATTATAAGAAAGATAGGATCTATCTGCATGTTTCTACACATTCTGAGCTATTGCGTTTTTGTTACTCCTACTTGTATTAAACTGATTCTAATATATTTTATAATCGATTTCTAACTGCTTTTTTGCGTGTCTAATTTTGCACTAGAGATTCTACTTTTATTCTTCATGTTTACAAACAACTTATCTCTTTCATAGGCTCTTTTTCGGTACTCACCAGCAAAGCATGGAATCCGCTTACGCTATCCTTTTGTGCTGTTTCTCAAGAATCGATATACCGGAAATCTCCCAAAACCCACTTCTTCTCTCTTCTTTTGTAGGCTAGTCAATGAGTTTGTCTGAAAAGTGTCCCGGCACTAGACCTGCACAAATAGCTGAGCACGTTAGAAATTCATTCATTCATTCTTTCGTTAACTCACTCATTCATTCATGTATTCATGAAAATGCAACTTTTAAGCAAGGAGTTAAGTGGTTTGTCAGAAAGGTGATGGGGCGACCACATTTTATAAGGAATAAAGTATCCCATGTTGCAAGTCACCTCGCATTTTAATGACTTTCGGCCTCGTTCCACTACATTGTCACTTATTTCTTCAGTGAATTTCAATATTTTCATATTATAAGATGGGGGTACTTTATGTATGATATAATGTGATATATTAGTCATATAATATAACTTGGGGACAACGGCTTCTGGTTATTATAGGCTGGCTCAATACCAGCTGAGTTTAGAGATGAGCACAGTGACCCTCTGACAGTGCAGTTGCTGTGGTAATTTAAAACAGGTGAACACATTGTATATTTCATAGATGTCCAATAGTGAATTTGCTGTTTTGTGAAACCTTTGCTTGACCAATGCAAAAAGTACAATAGAATTATACAATATGCATACATAGAAAACACTTTGCACTGACTGATCAACGGCCAACCAACCACCCAATCCCAGGAAAAAAAATGAAAAGTGCTCTGGCACAGCCACTCATATACATAGGACACTAAAAAGATCTTTACAGAGATCAAACTAACCCACACAGACCGATCCTAAGGTAATCATTGAACAAAGTCTACTACCTTTACTCAACAAACAACACACATGGATGATGGCACTCCTAGAGCGGCACAGAACGAGAAGCAGTGCCATGAAATAACAGAAGGTACTATAATCTAAACAGTATATTTGGTATGGTGTTGATTTTGTTTTGAACATTTTGGACTAATCAGTGGTAGTCCGCTATTTTTTTTTAAAATTCATAAAAACACAACATAACCTCCATTTAGCTGCTGGATCACACCGTCCCATGTCCTAGAATAAACCAAATCAACCCTGGTTCTGCCCCGCTGCCTGCGCGCTGTGTCTGGTCCTTGCTTCATTCTTTACGCTTCTTGCTATAGACCCTTTAATCCTTCACAGTCGCTGATCTTCATGGGTTCTCACACTTTTCCCTCTGTGCCCATTTCTGAGTCACGACATAGGCATTCTGTGTGAACGCGGTCATGTCCAGAGCAGTCTCGGGTGGTTGTATGTCGTTACAACTCATACTTTTACAACGCATGCCTTTACAACACATTTTTTACATCGCGACATCATTTGCAACGCATTCCATTACATCGCATACTACCTTTACAATGCATACCATTACAACACATACCATTACATTGCATTTATGGTAAGTATTGGATAGTATAGGGGTAAAAATTATTATTCTAACTCCAGGGGGTGCCACAGTATCGTAAGTGTTGGATAGTGTAGTGGTAAAAATTACTATTCCCACTCCAGAGAGTGCAACAGTAGGGTAAGTGTTGGAAAGTGTAAGGGTACTATGCGTTGTAATGGTATGCGCTGTAATGGTATGGGTTGTAATGACTGCGTTGTAATGACATGCGTTGTAGTGGTATGCGTTGTAATGACATGGGATGTAATGGTTGCGTTGTAATGGCATGCAATGTAAAGGATGTTGCGATGTAATGACCGCGTTGTAATGGTAGTGCAATGTAAAAGTTGCATTGTAAAGGTGTTTCCTGTGTCGGGTTGGCCTGCATTGTTACCACGGACATACTCTGTGGCACTTGCACATATGAAGGTTGTCAATCACTCACCCACTCCATTTTTGCATATTCAATTCTGCGAGTACATGTAGATAAAATCAAAAAGTTGAAACAGTCTGTAGAATTTCTCACAAAAAAACCTTTTATCTTTACCTTGCAAATGAATGTGGCTATGTGATTGGAGCAGTGGATACTGCTACTAAGGCAGATGTGCAGTTGTGGGCGCTATCAGGAAGGCATGCGCTCACCTGGGGCGCAGCTGTGCACCTGTTTTTATGGGACTGCTCTATCTAAAGTGCATACTTCGAACTCAGAATTTCTCTGAGTTAGCACATGAGCTCCGGACTTATACATACGGTTGAAACAGCGAGGCAACCACTGCTCACAGTTTTCGAGCTGCGCAGTATGTCGCACATGCACTGAGTGAAATTCTGAGTTAAGTGTCTGCGCCTCAAACAGTGCAGTTGTATAGAAACAGGCATACATTTGGGTCGTGTGTGAGCACACGTTCTTTATATTGCCTCCGGCCAGCAAGCTGCTGTGGAAAACTTGCACAGCCTCTGTGTTACTCAATTTTTTTGTGTGGGGTATACTGCAGTCACTCGCAAAATAAGTACAAAACGTGCCATGCTTTTTACACAGGTCGGATTGCACTAGGCTGGCTGCATGTACGGCAACAGGCAGTTGGTGTCTATGGCAACTGTAGAATTTGTGGTTTGGCATTTAAATACCATGTGCCCGTGGTATTTTCATGCCCAACGGCACCGCAAAAGGCAGCAAATAAATAATTAAAAAAACTGTAGTAGAAACACTTTAAATTCTTGGAAAAACATGCAAAAGTCAGCCAAAAATCGATGCAAAAGTCAGAGGAAAAATACGTTAAAAAAATCTGTTGAGAAAATCTAAAAATATACATAAATGACAGAACACATTGAAATATATCAATTTAATGTATCAAAGAGGAAACAGACTACTTAAAGACTGCTCTCACTGAATGCATTATTTTCCCTGTTTCTGATTACTGAGAAATGAAATTGAGTCCAATATTTTCTCTCAAACTCATTCTAATTAGTTTAGCTTTCACTTTTACGTTCAAAGTATCTGCTGTTTGTATTTTTTATCATACAGGGTCTGATATACAAAGCCATTAAGGGGCCAAAACTCTGTCACTCGAAAAATACAGGGGTTGCCACCGCAATTTCTTTTTTGCTGGGTATTAAACCTCTTTTGCGAGTCTTACTCTTAAATGCCTTTTTGTCTCTCATTTCAAACTGCAAGTAGCAGGAAGCATGAAAGGGGCGCCTTTACTATTAGTGATTGTAATGGAATGTTTCAGTAGTTTTTGCAAACTACTGATCACATTCCAGCTCCCAAGGTGTGGTGGTATCTGATTCGCTAAAGTGTGGCCTCTTGGGGAGCAGGCTTAGGTCTTTAGGAGCACTGCCTGATATCAGCCTGAACCACGAGGCATCCCGATTCATATTTGATAGTTAAAACATTCCGAGTAGTAGACAAACTTGATAAACTAAACTGAGATACAGTTTGAATCACAGGTGGCTGCTGCCTCACCTGGCAACACACTGGTACCTGCTCCTTTTTAGGTCTCGCCTAGGCAGTACATACACTGTCTCTTGATACATGCTGTATCTACTGTATGGGCTTTCAGTTCTCCCATCCATTTCAATTAGTTCTTTCATGTGCCTTTCGAAATTCCTTTGTTTTCGCTGGTGCATAATTGACATTTGATCCTCCTTTTACTGTTCTGGCCCTGTTACATGGATCACTTCACTATCGGCCATATAAGTTAGTTTCGGTGCACTACTTTTACATTTGCCTGGGCTGGTTTTGGCTTTCCGAATGTGCTCAGCCAAGGGTTGCAAATTGAATCACTGACAGAATATCGACGTCAAAAATATCGACGTCAAAAATATCGGACCAGAAACATTGATGTCAAGAATATCGAAGTCCTATCTACATTATGGTAAGTACAAAAATATTGGGAAAAAATATCGTCAAAAATATCGTTGTTAAAAATATCGTTTTTTAAAAATGTTAAATAAAGTAAATAATACATATATTTGAAATAAACATAGTTAAAAATTTGTTTCAAATTATAAGTAATACATATAATGTAAAAACAGATTTAAACATATACATATAAAATATAATATATATACTTTCTTAATATTTACAATTAATTATTGCAATAACTTATAAATTGTTAAAAACATTTTATAAATTATAAATACATACATACACATACAACACTACTATACATAAAAATATAAAACATATATATAACACATTTAAAAAAAATTGTTAAATACATGATACACTACATTAACTAAAACATTAAATATTGGATAGTTTAGGGTTAAAAATTACTATTCCCACTCCAGAGAGTGCAAAAATAGGGAAAGTGTTGGATAGCGTAGGGGTAAAAATTATTATTCCAACTCCAGAGAGTGCAACAGTAGGGAAAGTGTTGGATAGCGTAGCGGTTAAAATTACTATTCCAACTCCAGAGAATGCAACAGTAGGGAAAGTTTTGGATAGCATAGGGGTTAAAATTATTATTCCAACTCCAGAGAGTGCAAGATTAGGGACAGTGTTGGATAGCGTAGGGCTAAAAATAACTTAATAATAATTTAAAAAAATAATAATAATAATTTAGTAGGGCCCCATTATGGGACTCTCCAGGTGCGCCGTCTTGGCTTTTGGATAGCTTAGCTCTCCCATTCAGAGAGGCCGGATTTACATCATGCGGGGAACTGTTTGCTGAAGGAGTCTTACTCTCATGGGAGACCCTGAGCTCAATAATAGGAATTCGTTTCTCACGATTTAAATACCTCCAAATCCAGAGTTGGTCTCAAGCTTATAGTCAAGGTAGGGGTAGGTTTAAAATAGGCGCCGATAGTAATATAGTGACCCATCTGATTGACAAACCACCTTTCAAAAAAGAGATTACATTTTGGTACAACCTTATATTAGACGAGACTGACGGCGAATTCCTGCTCCCCCACTCGCTCTGGGAAACATATATCACCAACACCGATGTGGAGGGTCTGTGGCTAAAAACATTTAAGATTCTGGGGGAGATTGTGAAACCTTCCTGGCTCCGTCGTAACCACTTGTTTACACTGCACAGAGTGTATTACTCTCCACTGCGTTTATCAAAGTTCCCCAATAATGCACAGGTGGCCTGCCCTAGATGTGGTTTGGTAGCAGCATCAGATGTTCATATGTTTTTTGAGTGTTCGTTTATAACATTATTTTGGAATGAAATCTGTGCTTCTATCTCGTCAGCAATAGGTTCGCAAGTCAGCCCTAGTCCTATGTTAGTCTTCTTTGGTATTATACCAGAGCTTGATGGCATATGTAAAAAGCTGGTCTTCTATAGCTGGTTGTTGGCTAGAAGAGAAATATGTAGACGGTGGAAAGATAAGACACCTCCTCTCTTTACCGATTGGCGTGCAGCTATGTTACAGATGTCCAAACTGGACATGGCTAGAGTGGGTAACCTACATAAGAGGAGATTTTGGCTACTTTTGAACTGGTAATCATAAACCAGAACACCATGTTTTTTTTTTTTCCCCCATGTCCTATGATTCTGCTGCTTTGATGGGTCGTCTTACTCGATCCCCTTTTGCTATACATATCCAACAAGGGCGATGTTGGTTACGATTTGGGTTGTAATTAGCAGCATGCTAGTCCTGTTGGTACCATCTGATGATGATTGAGGCGTGGATGCTTGGCACTGCGGGATAGTCCGGTAGGAATCATTAAAATCCCCCCAGTTAATCTGGGTCAGTGTCCCAGTCATCTCCTCTAATTGTTCGTTACTATATGGTCACCAAGGGCGAATATGAGGACAAAAAAAATTAATAATAATAATTTAATTATTAAATAACAATACATTAATTAACAACACCAATAAAGAATTACTTAAAAATAATTATCAATTAATAATTTATACATTAACAATTACATTGATGATAAATACAATAAAATAATTATTACTAACAATTAATTACCAAATAATAATTAAACAAAAAATAATACATTTTCAATACCAAAAACCAAAATTATTCAAAAATATTTGGCAATTAATAATTAATTAACAATTTGCTTTGGAGCTGAGCTGTAATTATTGTGCGCTGATGCTGAGGTTGTGATGCGCTGATGCTGGTGTTGCATTGGGTGTGTTGCAGTAAAGAGGAGGTGGTGCTGTGCTGTGCTGATGCTGAGAGGGTGCTGCACATTTGCTGAGGTGGTGCTGTGCTGATACTGTGGTGGTGCTGTGGTGATGTTGAGTGATGCTGCAGATATGCTGAGCTGGTGTTGAGGTGGTGCTGAGTGATGCTGTTGTGGCGCTGAGTGATACTGTGCTGCACTGATGCTGAGGTGTTAATGCTCCACTGCTGCTGAGGTAGTGCTGAGCCGGTAGTGGTGCATTAATAAGGAGGTAGTGCTGTGCTGCTCTTCAGATGGTGCTGTGCTGAAGCTGAGGTGGTGCTGGTGTGGTGCTCAGGTGGTGCTATGCTGATACTGCCGTGGCGCCGATTGATGCTGTGGTGGTGCGGAGTGAGTCTGTGGTGTTGCAGAGTCACGCTGTGGTGGTGGTGCTGTGCTGTTGCTCAGGTGGTGCTGAGTGATACTTACTTGGTGCCGTGCTGAAATGATGGTGCACAGATGGAGAGGTGGTGCTGCGCTGATGTTGAAGTGGTGCTGCTTTGGTACTGAGCTCAAATTATGATGCGCTGATGCAGAGGTGGTGCTTGCTAATGTTGAAATACTGCTCATTTGGTGCTGAGGATAGCTGCTGTGGTGTGACTGTGCTAGGGCTGAGGTGGGGCTACGCTGGTGGTGATGCACTGATGTGGAGGTGGTGCTATGCTGAAGTTGAGGTGGTGCTGCGCTTGTGCTGAGGTAGTGCTGCACTGATGCTGACTTGGTGCTGCAGTGGTGGTTGTGAACTGATGAGGCAGTGATGCTGTGGTGGTTCTTAGGTGATGCTGTGCTGAAACCCCACTGTGCTGATGCTTAAGTGATGCTGTGCGGATGCTGAAGTGTTGTTGTGTTTATGCTGTACTGGTGCTGAGTGAAACAGGGGTGTTGCTGAGGTGGTGGTGTGCTGGTGCTCAGGTGGTGCTGAGTGATTCTGAGGTGGTGATGAGTGATGCGGAGGTGGTGCTGTACTGGTGCTGAGGTGGTGCTGCACTAATGCTGGAGTGGTGCTGAGTTGCTGCTGAGATGGTGCTGTGCTGGTGCTGAGATGGAGTTGCACTGATGCTGTGGTGGGGCTGCACTGATACCGAATTGGTGCTGCTCTGGTGGCGGTGCACTGACATGGAGGTGGTACTGTGCTGATGCTGATGCTGAGCTGGTGCTGAGTGATGCTGAGAAGATGCTGTGCTGGTGTTTAGGTGGTTCTGAGTGCTGGTGAGGTGGTGCTGATTGATGCTGTGATGTTGTTGCGCTGATGCTTAGGTGGTGATGCTGCACTGATGCTGAGGTAGTACTACACTGTTAGTGAGGTGGTGCTGCACTACTGAAGTGGTGGTGTGCTGGTGCTGAAGTGATGAGCTGGTGCTGAGGTGGTGCTGCGCTGGTGCTGAGGTGGTGATGCACTGGGACTGAGGCAGTGCTGCGCTGGGGCTGTGTGATGTTCAGGTGGTGCTGTGATGGTGTTGTCTGTGGTCCGTGGTCGATACTGCCCAGAAGTCATAGGTATATGTATCAGGAGCTGCCATTGAAAGGAAGTGGAAATGCGCTTTAGATTTTGCTGGTATTGATGGCTACTGTGTGGTTGCAGACTTTGCTGGGCTAACAGTGGATGGAGATATGCTACGTTGTCACTATAGGTTTAATTACATGAAAAGCACATTCTCTCTGGTGTTTGTGCTTGGGGTACTTGCTGACTGGTGCTACACATGGGATCAGGTTTGCCTTTGACAGGAGGTATGGTTTAGTGGGGTGCATAGTGTAAATTAATCTTGGTGTGAGGAAACAAAAACTCGGACATTTAATATTATTGTGTGCATCATGCAGAGGATGAAAAGTAGCAGGAACTGCTTTGATGCCATAGAGGCTAGCAGGAAGAACTGTTTTGGGGCGGTCAGTTGACGAGATTGTTTACCATGTTTTAAACTACTACAGTGGCATTGGGGAGGGCAGCAGCTGAAAAGCTCTGTCTTTACTGGTAAGCAGTGGTTAGATGGGGATCGGCCATCAGTCTTTCTGTCGGTGGTGGACAGGGGAGCAGTGGCAGCGGTCATGGGTTTGCAGTGACATCCGAGGGATGGTTTTAAAGGCGGGCGGAAAAGCATAACTGCAGGTTATGTAGGAGTGAGAGTAGAGTTAATGGATGCGTTAGTAGCAGACATGAAGGTAGTAGTCTGTGTTTGGAGGTGCTTTACTGAGCGGGGTTCGCTTGAAGGTGGTCATCAAGTAGGAGGATGTATTTGGTGGGCCGGCTGGAGGCAGTGTTATGTAACTTTCCTGGAGGGCGCAGCAGTATTTACTGATATATGTTAATTGCCCGATGAAAGGGCGGATGTGACCAATGAAGGAACCAGAATCCTTTTTTTTATGGCTGGGTTGAGCCCCTGCAGTAGGTCGGGTCGCTGGCCTGAGAGCTCTTGACTGATGTGGAGAATGGGCGGTCCCCTCCATGTACTTTGCAGGGGGGCCCCCTCAAGTTTCGTTATGCCCCTGCCCTCTAGGCTCCTTTCTTGCTTGCACGAGGACCCTGGTGTCCTTGCTGTGCATGTCACTGGTGAGACTGTGGTTTTTAAACTAACTACAACTTTTTTAAATGTATTTTTAAATTGTAAATAACACCTGTAAAGCATCAAAGTAATATAGTGGATACTCGTTTTGGGTAGAGACCCACTTGGTCTTTTTGTTTAATTTGTGTGATCAAGTGGTACAATGGAAATGTGTATTTTTATGTAATATTAGATATAATATATTGAATATACCCATGACTGACCAAGATGAAATAATTACCTCCTTCCTTTCCAGTGTGTCCTACATGGAATTTCTGAAGCCCTTTGCCTTACGTCGACAGATGTGGAAGAACGCCAAGCACATGACAGCCGCAATGCATGAAACACAGAAAGAGGCAGGACTCGGTGCCTTGAGCGCTAGACTGCAGAAGAAGGTATGAGTGTGCAGTCAGAAGAACCCTTTGGAACTTCTGCATTTCAGAGTATGGATTCATTGAGAACAGGGGGAGTGTGTGGGCTCTTAAAAGTGTTTTGAACAGATTAACCTAAGATAGTACAGAAAACATTTTTTTTTAATTTAGCAGTTATTGTATTGGAGAAATTTTATAGCGCCTCATACCCCTGAAGAGACTGCAGAGCACTGGGATTCACACAGGGTTCCTGGGCATCCTTTTCACAGTGAATGGATGACAGGGAGTTGTAGTAATTCTACCTATATGGTAGGTGTAGGTGAAGCTCCCGATCTCGGAGTCATGCTCTAACCACGGTGCAACGATCTGGGAGCTGCATGTAGATAGAAGTTGTTGATGACATTTGTGGGAACATCTGCAGAGCATATTTCATATTCACCTTCCCAGCTGAGCTGCTCTCACTCGCTTGTCATTGGCTTGGAGGTGGAATCTTCTGTCATCTCTGTGTGCCTATTGGTGCCATAGTCCACCCTCTTTTGGCTAATGCCTAAATCGGTGCCTCATATTGCGTTTAGTTACTGCTATTATATATGTGTACACCGTTGCACTGCAACCTAAGTAAAGATTGTTAGTAGCTCCCACGTCAGGTGGAGGGTAGTATTGTTCTATTGCTGCAAAAGCGAAAAAAGAGGTTCTTTTTAGCTACCGACGGCCCTATAGGAGTAGCACCCGTTTGGTTAATGGGTGGAGGCCTGGCTTCTTTGGACAGTAATTTAGTCCAGGCAATGTCCTTACTTCCATCTGCATGTAGTTGATTTTTCGTGTGCCTAATTGGTCTACCTTTTGGTGAGGATGGGGGCAACAACAATGCCTTAAACAGTGACACATCTCATTTATGCAGGTCAAGTTTTTTTGCCTAATTTTGGAAATTTCCTCCCATTTATTCAACTAGTTAATTGTCAGCAAAAGTGTTAATTATTGTGTATTTCTGGTGAACCCATGTTCTCTGCATTGGTGGCCCCTTCCCTAAGGCAACAAGAAAAAAATAAAATGACAATAACACATTGTTATTATCATTTTATTTTTCTGCATGGAGCCAGGTTGGGCCTGGGCGAGGCTGGGCTGGTGCACAGAAGGAGGAGTGGTATGCCGACCAAACCATCATGCGCACTTAGTGTTTCTTCACCCGGCTGTGTTGCACAGCCAGGTGGAGAACTGTCCTAAGGCTCCCGTGCACTTCCTCAGTGACCAAACAGGCTGCTCCGACCAATCATGACGCTGCTGTAATGCTTCTGAGAGCAGCATCATGATTGACTTAGGGGAGCCTGGGAGCTTCCTGCTTCCGACAGCCATAACCAGGAAAGTGTTTTTTTTTTCAACCCTGCCCTGCCACTCCCGATCCTAAGCAGCCGCCACTGGTTCTCTGAGGTTCGACTCTGAGGTCTGGGGTCTGACTGCCTCTAAAACTCTGGCTTTGCTCTTTGTGTGTAACAGTTGCCTAGCCTTCTGTGTGAATGTGAGCCTTGGTTCTACGTGTGAGTGTGGCCCTTGGTGTGCTGTGTGTTAGACTATGCTCTGTACACGAGGCATGTCTTCTCATATGAGAGTGAGATCTAACACTGTACGGCATATTTAAAAGCCCTTAGCACCACAGAAACTACACTTTCGTTGACGTTCCACTGGCGATACACATGGCGGCGTTAAGCCACTTAACATGGCTTAATGCCGCCTTGTAAATAACGGTACCAAAGGGGGTGGTAATGGACGGAGCATCTGTACCAATCAAACACTCACACCCAGTCAAAAGATCTGGGTTTAATCCATCACTGTTCTTTAGCCCACTCTGCCACCCCAGTTCAGACATAGCTATATGCAAATCAGTCTGCCCTGTGCCTCATGGGAACAGTCCAGCCCGAACTGCCAAGCCATGCCTTCCCTGGACCAGGAACAAGCTTCCGAGGACCGGTTTCTGGCATTCCAGCCGTCTTCAGCCCGGCTTGCTTGAATCCAGTGGCAAAGTGAGCAAGGGACTCACGTCTGAGCATACGCTGCCACACTTATGGCGACCAAAAACGGTACAAAAGGGGGTGGTAATGGACGGAGCATCTGTACCAATCAAACACTCACACCCAGTCGAAAGATCTGGGTTTAATCCATCACCGTTCTTTAGCCCACTCTGCCACCCCAGTTCAGACATGGCTATATGCAAATCAGTCTGGCCCCCGTTTGTACCGCTTTTGGCTGCCATAAGTGAGGCACAGGGTCAGACTGATTTGCATATAGCCATGTCTGAACTCGTGTGGCAGAGTGGGCTAAAGGACGGTGATGGATTAAACCCAAATCTTTTGACTGGGTGTGAGTGTTTGATTGATTCAGATGCTCCGTCCATCACCACCCCCTTTTGTACCACTTTTGGCCGCCATAAGTGTGGCAGGGTACGCTCAGACGTGCGTCCCTTGCTCACTTTGCCACTGGATTCAAGCAAGCCGGGCTGAAGACGGCTGGAATGCCAGAAACCGGTCCTCTGAAGCTTGTTTCCGGTCCAGGGAAGACATGGCTTGGCAGTTCGGGCTGGACTGTTCCCATGAGACACAGGGTCAGACTGATTTGCATATAGCCATGTCTGAACTGGGGTGGCAGAGTGGGCTAAAAAACAGTGATGGATTAAACCCAAATCTTTTGACTGGGTGTGAGTGTTTGATTGATTCAGATGCTACGTCCATCACCACTTCCTTTTGTACCGCTTTTGGCCTCCATAAGTGTGGCAGGGTATGCTCAGACGTGAGTCCCTTGCTCACTTTGCCACTGGATTCAAGCAAGCCGGGCTGAAGACGGCTGGAATGCCAGAAACCGGTCCTTGGAAGCTTGTTTCCGGTCCAGGGAAGACATGGCTTGGCAGTTCGGGCTGGACTGTTCCCATGAGGCACAGAGTCAGACTGATTTGCATATAGCCATGTCTGAACTGGGGTGGCAGAATGGGCTAAAGAACGGTAATGGATTAAACCCAAATCTTTTGACTGGGTGTGAGTGTTTGATTGATTCAGATGCTCCGTCCATCACCACCCCCTTTTGTACCCCTTTTGGCCGCCATAAGTGTGGCAGGGTATGCTCAGACGTGAGTCCCTTGCTCACTTTGCCACTGTATTCAAGCAAGCCGGGCTGAAGACGGCTGGAATGCAAGAAACCGGTCCTCGGAAGCTTGTTTCCGGTCCAGGGAAGACATGGCTTGGAAGTTCGGGCTTGACGGTTCCCATGAGGCACAGGGTCAGACTGATTTGCATATAGCCATGTCTGAACTGGGGTGGCAGAGTGGGCTAAAGAACGGTGATGGATTAAACCCAAAACTTTTGACTGGGTGTGAGTGTTTGATTGATTCAGATGCCCCGTCCGTCACCACCCCCTTTTGTATCGCCTTGTAAATAAGGCACCCTTTCACACTATACTTAGCGTGAAAGGGGTGGGCAATGGGTGCTGCTGTGAGTGTTCCACCGCAGCGCCCATTAATTTTGACGCTGCCATCTATTTACAAGGGTGGTGTAAATAGGAGGCATTGCCAAAATGAAGACCAAAAAAACCTAGTCTTATCATGACGAAGCAAGGATAAATGCTTTATTTCGCCTCATTTTTGCTGATTCTGTGTGTGCTGCATTGTGAATCACATATAGAAACAGAAACACACAATGCATGATTTTTTATGTGCAGGAAGGTTTCCCTTCCTGCACATAAACAATCATTTTAAAAATGACAAAATGCAACTTCTATGTGTGCTGCACAAAGCAGCACACAGAAGTTACACATCGCCTTTTAAGATTGTTTATGTGCAAGAAGGGACTCCTTCCTGCACATAGATAACAATTCCCCCTAACGATTGTGCAAGGGTGCCTGCTTTGGCGCTAGGCAGCTAAAACTAGCACCAGCACAGGGGGAAACACAGGACTGTATCGTATTGTTGTAAATACGGTGCAGCCCTGTGTTTCAGAAGTGGCAGAGCGTGGCGTTAAGCCAAGAAGGCTAACGCTGCACTCCGTCACTTCTTTGTAAATATGCCCCTGTCAGTCAGGACTGACTGCTTTATAATTCGAATGCATAGCTGTCTGTGTGAGCGCGAGGCCTGGATATCTGGGTGAGTGGTAGGCTTGTTTCTCGTGTGAGTGATGTCCTCTTTGTGCTCTGAATGTGAAATCTGCTTCTCTGTGTGAGTGGCAGGCCTGACTGAGTGTGAGGACTTGCTCTGAAGGTCAGGCCTGGGTCTCCCTGTGAATGGTAGGCCTGGCCCTGTGTGAATCTGAGGGATGTGTGAGTGGGATTCCTGGATCTGTCTTCCCGAATCTTAGAAAGAGGACATCAATAGCCACTAAGAAATAACCTATGCAGGAACACAACTCCAAGACGTACAATAATAAGCATATCTTTCTTACTTACGAATGCAAAATTTGAAAAATGCATATATCAGAGTCTGCAGCGATGCACGCCATTTTTCTGCAACCCTTTTTGTCTGCAGATTCCCCCAACAGATTGTATTGCAGTTTGCAAGAACATAAATCTTGTTTTGTACCCAAAGCTGCATTGATCTTTAAAATTTGATCAAACTAATTTGTAAACTTTTCACTTTAACTCCTAGTTGCCCAGTGAATGGAAGACTCTCCGTCGCGCCTGCAAGAAGTTGGATGCAGATGGCAGCGGTTACCTCTCCTTGCCAGACTTCAAGTCTGTCCTCAAGCTGTGTAACCTCACTCTGGACGAAAATGAAGTTTACCAACTCATGTCCAAGTATGACCAAAATATGGAAGGGCGAATAAATTACAGAACCTTTCTGGAAGACTCTGGCTTGAAAGGACGTACGTCTGCCATGAGTAAATCAAGTGAGCTTGGGGTGTAACACACCCAAGATCCATGGACATCCCCCCATCAAACCTAGAATGTAAAGGAAATGGACATATGCAGCACGTGGCCTCCATCCTACATGTTCACCCTCCCCAACAAGAGGGCCTGGGTCAGGCATTAGACATCCTTGATATACCTATAGGTGCAACCCTAATATCTGGAAACAAATAATTGTACAAAGTCGCCCTAACACAACACATCGATTTGTTGTATATGCACACCCTTGTTTACTAAAACAAACAATGTTGTACTCTTCTCCAACTCACTCCTTTCCTTAACCAAATGTGTAAGAACACTAATTGTAAATCAGACACCAGTATGCTATCAAAGTGCTGCATTCTTATTGGCTCTTTGCCGGCTGATATCTACCCACTAGATTTACAGTTTCGCCTCTGGCCCTCTGACTCCATCTTGGTCATTAGGGACCAAGGACTGCTCTCCTGCTTGGACAATATTGCGTAAATATGACACACTGTGCCTTACACTTTACTGGAGTTTATATCTTTGACCAAAAATCATCAAATAGTTTTATCTAACATTCAAAATACCACAGGGCATAATATCAAGGGAAACATCGCCGCTTTTTCGGCACATAGCGCCCAAAAAGTGGCAAATTTTTTATCACCATATTTTGAAAGACACGCTAACAAACGTTAACCCGTGTTTCCTTGCGACTTTGCATGTCATCCATCAATATCGCTAATGACATGCAAAGTAGGCATTCCTGAGCACTACAACATGGGAATCCTCGCTAACACGGCTTCACAATATTTACAAGCCATGCAGCAGACCCGCGAAGCGATAAAAATAACTGCGCTAACCGCGGTTATCGCAGGAATGTAACGCCTGCTTTTAAATTGACTTAGGCATACTGATAATGGGAGGTGGATTGCCAGGTTAGGTCCACACTCCCCTATCAGCAAGCTTCTCCTTAGCGCTGTGAAATCATCACAGGATTTCAAGCGCTATTCCTGATAATCAGCCTCTATTGCTGGAATTACATTGCCTGTTAGCAAAACGTTGATAATACGTCGCTAACACGGCGATATAATCCAGCGATAAAGAAAATTGCGCTTAGCGCGATTTGCGGAAATTATCGCATCTCCTTGATAATATGCCCCCACGTTTTTAAAGTAAAACTGGGTGTAAGTTATTTATAAAAATAATATTACTATTTTGTATTTGCTTTGCTACAATCTGAATTCAGGAACATAAAATTATGAAAGATCGTGTCAATAGTCCATTTGTTACCTATTTTCCTTTCACTTTCCATAAATGTACATCTCAGGGGCAAGTTAGTTTGTGTTTTTAACTAAAATTGCTATTGAAATAAGAAAGAAGTTACATAATACATCTCTGTATTTTATTGTGTCATAATGCAAAAATAAAGGTTATGATTAAAAATAGTTGGAGTTCCACTCAAACACACAGTCTGTTTTTCAGTTTAGTAAAAATATGCAGCGTCTATTTTCAGGCATTTGTGTTATGCAGGGAATATGGTAGACGTTTGGATGTCATAATATCAACTTGCAACAAAGTTGACTCCCCAGAATCTACTACCACTGTATCGTCAAGGCAAGTACAGACAGACAACTATGGGTCGACTAATTTAACTCCATATCTACTTATAGTCAAGGTACGTTGAGTAAGAATAGTACATTGGTCATTTTATTTCCTAACCTTGACAGGATAGTGGTGGCCGATATTGTGGACTCAATATTATTTCACTCTGGCCGGTGCAGCATTAGAGCCGTACTCCTAGAAAAGTTTGTACACCTCGGATCAAGCAGAGGTGTAAATCGCCTAATATACGTTTGCATTTTTTGTGAATTGGGTTTATGGTTGGTAGAATACAAATACGTAAAAGTTTATGAAACTTATAGTTAAGAAAAACCTTTAAGATAAACAAACCAGCTTCTGATCATGGGGGGAGAGGGTGAGCTTGATCATGGGGGGAGAGGGTGAGACTCCAGGCATTCCCGGAGTAAGCCAGGATTGCTACTAAAGTCACACCTCCTCATAGTAAAATCCATGTGATTTAAACCCTATGTTGCTGGGACGTGTGAGGAATATGGTTGAGTGAGAGCTAAAAAAGAAATACGAGAAAGAGAGATGGTCGAATCTCATTTTTGACGTCTGCATCCCCTTTGCAGAAAGTCCCTTAAGGCCTATTGCTCTTTCGCCTACCTTTAATTACTTGCTTCAAGGAATTTTACCACTCGTAAGATGAAACATGATCAGAAGTGCTCTAATACAGAAGCTGCACTTTCCTGATAATGCCATAGGTTTCTATGTCAAGACGCAACGCTGTTTGGCCATCTCTGTGCCAGGTCACTGCAGTCTGAGAGACAGCAACATGGCCTGGAGTCTTTTAGGCCAGATGAGCCAGTGGGCTTACTGTACGCCCTCCCCTGCCACTGTCCATGGAGACTGATGCAGGTGATACCGTCTCTGTAGTAATGTGATTTTATAGTTGCACACTGGACCTGTTGGATTCTATCTCCCCCCCCCCCCCACACCCCCCAAAATATGTATATTTCCTAGTATTTTCGATTTACATGATAACTCACACTCTCACCCTTCAGTTATTATAGCATTTATATACCTTGAATGAATAGAGTATGAGTGTTCAGGCTTAATGTTAAAACATCTTCATTAGGTAATTGCAATAGCCTTAGGTTCTCGTTTTTCTTCATATGCATTACACCAAATTAACACATTACTTGAATCCGTTCCTGGGTCCTTTTTTGTATGAAGCATATGTATCAAGGGCAGTTTTCTGGAACACTGAAATAAACAATTCAATGACTTATAAAAAAAGTTTCTCTCTCAACCTTCGCCTCACAGACACACACACACACACTTTGCTTTAATCAAACATTGACCGACTAATGTACATGGCTTCATATTTCAGGTTGTTCTACATATTCTGCTGGTATTTTTGTACTGAGTACTTGGCTGGCACTCATTGATTTGTATGTGTCTAATTCTTTATATCTGAAAACACACTTGTATTACTCCCAATGATCCAAATGATTAACAAATCAATAAAGTAAGTTACATACGAATCCATCTGCCTATTTCTAAGTGTGTTCCGCTTTTGGCACAGCATTTCATTCGCACAACATTTTGGAATTGCTTGCTAGCCAAAATATCACAATGCACCGTGCACGTACAATCAGAATGATACTGAAAAGCAGATTTGTTTCAAACATTTTATTTAGACTTTTAATACAGTGTCTCCACTCTTTGAAAATATATAATATCTGAAAGAGACATGTTAGTGATAGATTCCTTACCTTAGAATATCCCCAGGCGTCAGACTGGATCCGGAAAGTTTTGCTTAGCAGTACCCTTGCACGTCAGTAGGTGGCGTCCTGAGGCTCCGCGTCTGTCACTGGCGTCGTCAGCGCTGAGATGACGTCACGAAGAGTACTTAGGCACCACCCATGCGCGCTGATGTCAGTTCTTTCTTTTTCCGCGCCAGTAAGCGCAGATCCGGATTGAGCACATACCTTGGTCTCTTTTTGACCACTGTTTTGAGACTTTTGTCTCCCCACTTTTCTCTTGGTGCACGTAGGGATGCCCGGCTTTAAGTCCTGTGGGAGCTGTCGCCGAAACATGTCGGTAGCGGACCCCCACGATGTTTGCCTCTACTGCCTGGAGGCCGACCATGACTCCCAGGACTACCGTGACTGCCGTGCCATGGCCCAAAGGCCTTCCGGGAGCTGCGTCGGAAGTTGCTGGAGGTCCAGCATTCGTCTCGTCGCCGCTCCCGGTCTAGGGGCCATTCCCGGGACCACTCACGGAACCGGTGACGTTACTCCTTGGACTCAAAGTCTTCGCCTTCGGACTCCGGTTAGCGTCGCCATCAAAATAAGTAAAAGAAGCGTGTCCGCTCTCCGCCGTCCCGCCGTCGCTCCTTGGAGGTGGACGAGGGGGACAGAGGCCTAGTCCCGGTGACTCCTCTGGAGCCGGAGAGTCCCGCGGTCTATCCGCCATACCCGGGTCCATTGGCGACTCCTGAACAGATGCAAGATTTCCTTGCTGCTTTGGACCGCCTTTACAGGCCTCTGGCTCCCACCGGTGCTCCTTCGGGCCCTGCGGACCAGTGTCCAGATCCTGCTGGCCCGGCGGCTCAGCCATCGGCTCCAGCCCCGGCGCCACAGGATCCTGCGCCGATGGCTCCGGCCCCGGCGCCACGAGGTGCTGCGTTGCCGACTCCGGCCCCGGCGCCCCCCCAGCTCCAGCCCCGGCACCACCCTCGGCTCCAGCCCCGGCCCCGACCTCGGGTCAACCCCCGGCCCCGCACTGGATGCCGTTTATACCACACTTACTAGGGTTCCTTGACCATTTTGTTCCAGCCTGGGATCCGCATTGGGAGCCGGCGCCGTTCACAGCACCGTTTCCAACGCCGTTCGTCCCATCTCCAGCTCCGGCTCTGCCGCCACGACCGGCCCCCTTTACGCCAGGGGCGGATGCCGACTGGGAAGGGTCCGAGGACCCGCTTGCTCGGGAATGTGACTCTGAACTCGATTTAGTGGACAACTTGGGGGATGCAGGCAATCTCGATGTCTCTTCTGACCCGGGGTTCACCTCTCCCCCGCCTACTATGATGGAGGGTGCCTCCTATAAGATGGTCCTCTGTCGGGCTGCTGAGGCCCTCACTCTTGACCTCCCCACAGTGGCCCTCAAGACAAACCTCCTCACCGAGGTGCTCCAGACAGCGTCTACTTCGGCGGAGCCACTGCTTCCCTTTAATGACGCCCTTAAAGAGGTCCTCTTGGGCACTTGGTCAAGGCCGGCCAAGGGGGCCCCGGTGGATAAAAAAGTCATCAGAGACCACCGACCGGCGACCCCACTTTCTTGACCACTCACCCTACGCCTGAGAGCCTGGTCATTCAGGCCTTGACATCGCAGAGTGCCTTTCCCACGGCCCCGCCGGATAAGGATTCTAAAAGGCTGGACCAGTTTGGGAAGCGGTTGTTCTCCTCAGCCAGCCTTTGGCTACGGTCGGTGAACACCGCCTGCTTGTTGGGCCGCTACTCCCACGGGGTGTGGGACGCCGTTGCTCAGGTGTTGTTTCAGTGTCCTGAAAAGGTGCAGGCTACCCTTTCTCAGGCGATTGCTGGGGGCAAAGATGCGGCTAAATTTGCCATCCGGTGTGTGTTAGACACCGCCGACTCCCTGGGCAGGGCGATCTCTATGACCATGGCGTTGCGGCTTTACGCCTGGTTGCGTTTGTCCGGGTTCTCGCCCGATGTCCAGAGTTCGCTCATGGACATGCCCTTTGATGGCACTTCTGGTTTTCATTCGTTTCATAAACAGGGTTGAGGCGCCCAGGCACGCTCTTCCACCAGGCCTGGGCAGAACCAGCCACAGCGAGGCTGCGGTCACGGTTTCCGCAAGGGCAGGCGGGGACCAGCGCGCGGGTCCACCCACTTTCATCCCCGCTGCTTCCACCTCTAAACCCTCCTAATCTGAGCTTCAGGGAGTACCCCACGCCAGTGGGTGGCAGGATCCGCCACCACCTCCCCGATTGGTGCGAGATTACATCAGACAAATGGGTGCTGCAGATAATCTGCAAGGGTTACTCCCTTCCCTTTCAGTCCCCAACCCCAGCCATGTCACCTCGGTGCCACCACATGTCGGGGGATCATTTGCCTCTTCTCCAACAGGAAGTTGCAGCCCTCTTGGCCAAGGGGGCTATTGAGTGCGTTCCTGGGCCAGAAGTAGGGAGTGGTTGCTATTCCCACTACTTTCTGATCTCCAAGAAGGACAAAGGGAGTCTGCGTCCCATCTTGGACCTCCGGGACGTGAATCGCTTACTCAGGAAGGAGAAGTTAAAGATGCTCACCCCGGCTCAGGTCTTGACTGCTCTCGACCCTGGAGACTGGATGGTAGCGTTGGACTTGCAGGACACATATTTTCACATCCCCGTCCTGCCGGCCCACCAGCGTTACCTGCGGTTCACGGTAGGCCGGGAGCATTTTCAGTATGCCCTGCTCCCCTTAGGCCTTACCAGTGCCCCTCGGGTGTTTACGAAACTGATGGTGGTGGTCGCAGCTCATCTGCGCAGGTCAGGGGTGTCAGTCTTCCTCTACCTCGACAACTGGTTGTTGAAGGCGAGCTCGTCCCAGGCAGTCGTCAACCACCTACAGACTACAGCTGACCTCCTGCATTTGCTGAGGTTCTCCCTCAATGTGCCGAAGTCGCACCTGAGTCCCTCTCAGAAGTTTCCCTTCATCGGAGCTGTTCTGTATTCGACGCAATTTCGGGTGTATCCTCCCGAGTAGCGAGTCGGGGATATTCGGGCTATGATTCTGATCTTTCAGCCCCTATCCTGGGTTTCAGTTAGGATGACCTCCTGTTCCTGTGCCTGATGGCCTCCTGCATCCTGCTAGTGCGATATGCCAGATGGCATATACGGCTCTGCAGTGGGACCTGAAGTTCCAGTGGGCACAACATCAGGGCAACCTGTCTGATCATGTCCAGATCTCAGAGGGCACTGCACGACAACTGCAGTGGTGGCTCATGAATTGCCATCGGGTCAATGGCAGATCCCTCTCCCTTCCCCAACCGGAGCACACAATGGTGACAGATGCGTCCCTCCTGGGATGGGGAGGCCACTTGGGAGAGGTGGAGATAAGAGGCCTCTAGTCTCCGATGGAGTCCCGGCTCCATGTCAACCTTCTGGAGCTGTGGGCGATCCGACTTGCACTGAAGGCATTCCTTCCCTCTATCTGGGGAAGTGTAGTGCAGGTGTTCACGGGCAACACCCCCACCATGTGGTATTGCAACAAACAGGGCGGGGTGGGGTCCTGGACCCTATGTCAGAAGGCTCTGCGCCTCTGGACATGGCTGGAACGTGAAGGCATTACCTTGTTGGTTCAACACCTGGCAGGTTCTCTGAACGCCAGGGCGGACAAACTCAGCCGACGGTGCTTGATGGATCACGAATGGCGTCTGAACACAAACATGGCGCAAGGTCCCTTTCTGCAGTGGGGAGAGCCTTGGTTAGATCTATTCGCCGCCGAAGAGAACGCGCAATGTCATCAGTTCTGCGCATTGGAATTTCCAAGGCGGCACTCGCTCTGAGACCCTTTTCATCTCAAGTGGAGCTGCGGTCTACTGTACACTTTTCTGCCTATACCACTTCTGCCCAGAGTTCTGAAGAAGATCAGGCGCGACCAGGCCCAAGTTATTTTTGTGGCTCCGGACTGGGCTCGAATAGTATGGTATCCCGAGCTACTCAGTATGAGCATCGATCCCCCGATCCGTCTGCCTCCTCGGGAGGATCTTCTGTCGCAGCAGCAGGGGACGGTCCTCCACCCAAACCTGTCCAGCCTCCACCTTCTGGCAGCCAGGCATCCCTCCACTAAAATGGTATACGCCTGCCGATGGAACAAATTTGTGGCATGGTGCACAGCAAAGGCCGTGGATCCCCTTTTGGCCCCTCTTTCTGAGGTTATTCTGTTTCTCCTATCTTTGGCCCAGCAGGGCTCTGCTCTGGGCACTATCAAAGGCTATCTTTCTGCCATTTCCGCCTTCCTGAGGTTTCCTGATAAGCCTTCTCTTTTTAAGTCTTCGGTTGTTAACCGCTTTCTGAAAAGGCATTACACACACCTTTCCTCCCTTGCCTTTCATAATGCCTCAATGAGACTTCAATCTTGTCTTGACTTTTCTGATGTGCGCTCCCTTTCAGCCTCTTCATAACTGTCCTTTATGTCTTCTTACTCTAAAGACGGCTTTCCTGGTAGCTATCACCTCTGCCAGAAGAGTGAGTGAGTTCCAGGGTCTTTCTTCTAAACCTCCTTTCCTTTCTGTTCATCTGGACAAGGTGGTTTTAAGGACCCGTCCTTCTTTCTTGCCAAAGGTTGTCACGCCCTTCCACATCGGGCAGACCATCACTTTGCTCACCTTCTTTCTGTCTCCGCATCCTTCCAGGGAAGAGGAGAGGCTCCACCGTCTGGACCCAAAACATGCGGTTGCTTTCTATCTACAGCGTACACAACAGTTCCGGGTGGATGATCAGCTCTTTGTTGGCTACGTTGGCGCCTAAAAAGGTCTGGCTGTACACAAACAGACCATTTGCCGGTGGGTCATTCTGTGCATCAAAGCATGTTACCCCTTGGCCAAGAAGGAGCTTCCTGAGGGGCTGCATGCCCATTCGACCAGGGCAACTGCAGTCACTACCGCCTTTGGACGCGGCGTTCCCTTGCAGGACATTTGTCAGGCAGATGCGTGGGCCTCGCTGCACACGTTTACAGAGCACTACTGCCTTGACAGTCAAGTCCAGAGAGACGGCTTCTTTGGCTGTTCTGTTCTCCGTGACTCCCTGGTGTCATTTTGTTCGCAGACCCACCACCGGGGTTGGTATTGCTCGGGTATCAATTCTAAGGCAGGGAATCTATCACTAACGTGTCTCTTTCAGATGCACAAGTTACTACTTGTGTAATGATATATCTGTAAGAGACATTAGTTAGTTATTATTATTATTATTATTATTAAGCTGTTTTATAGCGCGCACAATTACTCCGGAGTATCCTGGCGCGGAAAGAGGGGAACAGTAGACGCAGAGCATAGATCAGCAAACATACTAGACAGCTATTCTAAACAGGTGAGTCTTCAGCGCTTTTTTAAAAGCAATGAATTCGTCAATGCAGCGTAGAGCCGCAGGGAGGGCGTTCCATGCGCGCGCGGCCTTTACAGTCACAGAGTGGCCTCCCAGCCGAACACGCTGGAAGCGCGGGACCAGCAGCAGATGTTGAGCTGCTGAGCGTAAATCTCTGTTAGGGAAGTACCGCGTGAAACGTTTCATCAGATAGGCAGGGCCACACCCATTGATGGCTTTATGGGCCAGAGTCAGAATTTTGAAGGTAATACGATGCTGTACCGGCAGCCAATGCAGGCTCTCCAGATAACTTCTAACACTGATCCGCCTGGAGATATTCCCCAAAAGTCTGGCGGTGGCGTTTTGAATAATCTGGAGCCGCCCGATCAGATAGGCCGGTGAGCCACTGAACAGGGCATTGGCGTAGTCCAGACGCGAGAGAATTAAAGCTCTCGCGACTGACTCGCAGGCCGGGGCAGGCAGATAAGGGAAAATTTTTCTAAGAGACTTCAGAGTCCCAAAGCAGCCACCAGTGAGCCTCTTGATGTGCCCCTCAAAGCGGAGGTCTTCCCCAAACCAGACCCCAAGGTTTTTAGCCAAGGTGTTAGAGGCACATGGTGCAGGAAAGCCAACCGGCCACAGTAGGGATCGAAAATCAGGGGGGAACTGGCCATAGAGCAGGATTTCAGTCTTGTCCTCATTACACTTCAATTGAGCAGACGCTAACCAATTGAAGACTGAGGACAGACAGTTCTGAATCTGCTCAGTGTCAAGCGCCTCTCCAGGCCAGGTAAACAACAACTGCGTGTCGTCCGCGTAGGCTATAACTTTGGCTCCCAGATGTTCTGCTAGTTCAATCAGAGGTGTCAAATATATATTAAAGAGCAAAGGGCTCAGAGTCGAGCCCTGTGGGACTCCTGTCACGAGAGGTCTCGCCGAAGAGGAGTAAGGGGGGAGCCAAATCTGTTGGGATCTAGCCGACAGAAATGAGCTCAGCCAATCTAATGCAAGACCTCCAATGCCAATGTCGGCAAGCCTGGTCAAGAGGCGTTGGTGGGGAACCGTGTCAAACGCGGCAGAGAGGTCCAATAAAATTAGAGCCGCTCTGCCGCCACCATCCAAACACTCTCTGACCGCCTCCGAGATTTCCACAAGAGCCGATTCAGTGCTGTAGGCAGCACGGAACCCGGACTGTGCCTCATGCAGAGCTCCGGAGCTTTCCACAAACTTGTTAAGCTGCTGGAAGGCCAGTTTCTCTCCAATTTTTGCCAAAGCAGGGAGCAGCGATATCGGACGGTAGTTAGTCAGAACCGCCGGATCAGCACCAGCCTTTTTAAGGAGGGGCAGAAGTTTGGCTTGTTTCCACTCAGAAGGCAGGCTGGCTGATTTAAATGAAAGGCCGACTAAGTGTGATACCTCCTGAACAACTACGTCGGCAACCGCCGCTAACACTCTTGCTGGACAAGGGTCCGATGGTGACCCGGATTTCAAAGATTTAATCACAGCAAGAGTGTCGGTAGTTGAAGGAGGGGCAAACTCCGTCAACCAAGCCGCTGGAGCCCTCAGAGGAATCAGGAGAGTTAAGGCATTTGAGGGAATAATAGCGGCAAAGTTGGACTGAATAGCCGCGATCTTATCCTCAAAAAACCCAGACAAACTCTCACACCAATCCCTAGAAGCTGGTACTGTCCGCTCCTCCGCGCAAGGGGACAGAAAGCTGTTAACAATTGAGAAGATCTCTCGGCTGTTGTTATTGGCCTTGGCGATCCGATTGGCGTAGTAGATGCCCTTTGCCTTTTTAATACTGGCGTAATAGGTTCTCTGTTCTTTTCGCAGTGTTTCCTTGGCCAAAGGGCAATAAGATCGCCGCCATTAGTGATAGATTCCTTACCGCCCCGCCCATCCTCCCCGTTCTGCGAACTGATTACTAGGGTTAAGGTCATCCCCTTTTAGGGCCCTAGTTTAATGCACCAATGGTCAATATCTTGCATGGCTCTGCATTCCTGGCGCGGAAAGTCATGTATAGAACTGACGTCAGCACGCATGGGTGGCGCCTAAGTACTCTCTGTGACGTCATCTCGGCACTGACGACGCCCGTGACGGACGCGGAGCCGCAGGACGCCACCTACTGACGCGCAAGGGTACTGCTAAGCAAAACTTTCCAGAACCAGTCTGACACCTGGGGATATTCTAAGGTAAGAAATCTATCACTAATGTCTCTTGGAGATATATCGTTACACAAGTAGTAACTTGTGCAGCTTTCCTAATCCTCTGCAAACTGCATGCTCACATTTCTGGTAGGGGAAGACAAAAAAAAAGATAAATCCTATTGCATGTATGCTAGGACAAGAGCATATTTATCTTCCTCATCCTTCGTGTGAGCATCTCACAATGACTCCTGTTGTTGTTACTATCACAAATAATGTATTCACAGAACAATGTATGGTACCTTTCTCGGTCCAACTGTTGCAGAGCCCTAAAATACTCTCTGTTTTCAATAAAGTTTAAAGCTTGGACTTTTAAACAGGTTCTGCGCTACCAGAAGGACCATTGGTAACAGGCCTTGGCGAAGGTAAACAATAAACTAGAAAAAAACATTATGGCAGGTAGTCCAGAGATACAACATTGGAGACGAGGATAAATCTAAATCCTGCCCTGTATGCTCTTGGGTCCCTGGCATTGGTGGACCCGTGAGAGTGGAAGCACCAAGGGGCTGAGACAGGTTGATACTTCACTCCAGCGCACCACAATTGTTGAAGGCAGCCCTGACGACCAAGGAAGACTGACATAAATTTGAGATGTGGGTGTGAACCTCTCCCCCCCTCCCCCCTCCCGAAACACAGAGGGAATCTCGTCTTGCACAAATCAAAGAAAGCTCCTTGCTTTTACTGCATGTGAATCTTGTGTCACAAGGTCCACGTGGCAGAGTCAGTGATTGATGCCTGCAAGTATTTTCTTTGTGAATAGTGCAGCTGCCTCATGCTCTCCATATGTTCTCTACAGAAGTACTGATGGTGACTTTGAAAATAAATACAGATAGTGACTTTATGAGTGACTGATTCAGCTGTATCCTGGTTGCAACTTAGGAGTCAACCCACATTCAAGATCCAGATCACACAATCTTGTGGTGTCAGAGGCTGTGAGTAACTGTGCCAGAATTCATTAATACAATTTTTCACGTGCATAGAGAACCACCTGTTACACGGTAATAACCAAGTGCTGAAGTTTTTCTGATAGTCAGCAGCCTGAGAGAGCCCTGGGCTTTGCTGTATCTGGGCTCACCATATGCAACTTTCTGCTAGCCACACCAAAGGGGATATCATGCTACAGAACGGTGGCACGGCGGTCCAGCTGTTCGACACGCTCTCTGCTCCCTCTTCAATGGCATCTTGCTTGAAGACATGGATGGCTACATTTGAAAATTTCTCAGCAGCTACAAAAGAGATGGACCCCACAAAACAATCCATACTGCTACACCTGGAGGGGGGTGAGGGACATAAAATGTTTCTCATGTTAGGGAACATAGGACAGGACAATGACTATAATGCTGCAGTGGCAACCATGAATAGACAATTCAGCACACAAGTGCATTCTGACTAGGAGAGGTTCATCTTCGGCAAGCCAAGCAAGGCCTTCACCCAACAAAGCTTTCTGTGCACCTTTCAGAGGTTGGCTCTATACTCAAATAAGACAAGAGATCCTGTGCCAGACCAAAGTGATGCGGCCTGCAGAGTTCACCCCTGGTAGCGCCCACGAAACAGCAAAAGCACCTGCTCCACACATAGAAACCTCTGAAGCCTTCCGCCCAATCAAAACTGAACCAGCAGAGTCAGTGTCTGGTGTGGACAGGGAGTTTTTCAACTGACCAATCAAGAAACCTAACAAAACATCCTGGTACTATGGTAATTCTACCCACATGAATGTTGCCTGTCTGGTGAAAGGCAAGACCTATTCAACCAGTGCAATAGCACTAATTTTACCAGGATTTGCTGGTCGCAGTGTGACAGCAAAGGACAACCATGCAAATGCAAGCAGTCTCTCAAGAAGGTAGTTGAACACCCCAAAACCAGCCAGGTGAGGCACCAGAACAAGGAATCAAAGGAATACTGTCTCAGAAGAAGAACATGTTCACCGGATCTATGCCATGGGAGGCATACAAGACCAAAGGCGACATTTCCAGCCACACAATGTAAGCTGGACATTCAAGGTTGTAACATAACCTGCCTCATTGACACAAGTGCCACTATGTGTAATATCCTTGCAAGTCTACACTGACCTCTAACCCAGCCTGAAGCTCCATTCCCAATGCACCAACGTTTATACCTAAGCCAGCACCGTTCCACTCAACACTGCAGGCATGTTCTGCATCAAGGTGTCACAAGACAACCATTCCATTGTTATGTTAAGGGCCTCTTATAGTGTGCATGATTCACCTAGGGGCCTCTCAGCGCTTAATAGACGAAAACTAAAGAGGAAAAATTAGGTACCAGAGCTGCAGAGATATTTTAGAATAAAAAAGCCTTCAATAGTTTCCTAATAACAAGATAGGATGTGGACTTGTGCAGAGCTACTGGTAGGGAGTTCCAATATTTAGGGGCAATGTATGAGAAGGCTTTGGCCCCTAAACGCGTCTGCCAAATACGCGGAATCCTCAACAGAGCCTTATCATTCGATCTCAGATTACGACAGGAGGTCTGCTTTCAAAGTTTGTTTTGCAGATATTCAGGGCCTGTTCCATTAGTAGCTTTAAAGGTGAAACAACAAATCTTTAAAAAAGACCTCTTCTTCACTGGAAGCCAGTGGAGCTCTTTCGACAAGGGAAGTGACGGCGAGCCCGGGGGGAGGTTTAAGACCATCCTAGCTGCCGTATTTTTGGATGACTTGGAGTTTTGCTGTCAGAGTCTCACCTACCTCGGCCAGTAGAGCGTTTCCGTAGTCCAGTCGGCTCACCACCATTGCCTGGACCACCGTTCTGCGATGTTTCACTGGTAGATATGGAATAATTCTACGAAGTAGTCGTAGCACAAACTCATGATGTTTCTGACATTATCCTTCATGGCCAGTTTGTCATCCAGTTGTACTCCTAGGCTCTTTACTGATGTTTAGGGGGTAGGAACCGTCCCTAACTGGGCAGGCCACCAATCGGCCAGAGTCAGATCCTGCACCTTTCCCAGAAACATCAGCTCTGTTTTGTCTAGATTAAGTTGGAGGCAGGATTCTGCCATCCAATTTGAAATAGCCAACATTCCCGCTGAAAAGCGCACTTTCTCCTCTTCTAGATTTGCTCAGATGGGAAAGAACAGTTCAATATCGTCCGCATATGAGACGACCTCAAACCCATAATGTCGGATGATTTTGGCCAAATAAACATTAAATAGTGTCGGGCTTAAGCATGAGCCCTGCGGGACTCCCTTATCAAGCTGGAATTTTTTTGACCTAAAAGGACCTAATATGACCAATTGCTTCCTATCAGCCAAAAAACTTATCAGCCATTTCAGAGCAAGGTCCCCAACACCACATTCCTGCAGCCTCTCCACAAGCAGTCGATGGGAGACAGTATTGAATGCTGCGGAGAGGTCTAAAAGAATTAGCATTGCGGATCCTCCCTTATCAAGTGTCAATCTTATTGAATCTGTGACTGCCAATAGGGCGGACTCAGTACTAAAGCCCGGCGAAAGCCTGACTGTGAAGGATCCAGAATATTGTTGGTCTCTAGGTAGTGGCTCAATTGTTTGTTTATGTGGGTTTCCAATATCTTCCCCAACAAAGGTAACAGCGATATCGGTCTATAGTTGTTCAAGACCTTCGGGTCTGCTGTCTGTTTTTTAAGAATTGGCCGGACATGGGCTTCCTTCCACGCTATTGGAATAAAGCCCTTAGAGATAGAGGAATTAAAAATCCCATGAATTGGAGGGGCACAAATGGATGCAAGCAAATCCATGGTATTTGGAGGGCATATATCACTCGGGGACACTGATTTTGATGCTTGAAGTTGGTGACTTACATCCTCTAATGAAATAGGTTCAAAACAGTTAAGATCGCAACCCTGTGTTGACGCAAGAACCTCAGGGCACCCAGTAAATCTATCATGATTAATACTCTTGATAGGGAAGTTGTCATATATTAGTGAGATTTTCGTCTGGAAAAACGTCGCTAAAGACTCACAGAGCTCCTGTGTTTCTAAGGGTAACTGTTTACATGCTTGAGGAGAAGCGAAGCCCTTAACAATATCAAACAGTGCCTTAAATGAATTTCCAGCCTGTTCTATTTGAAGCTGTATGAATGCGCATCTAGCGGTTTTGATTTTTTGATGGTAGCAAGCTAATGCCGCTTTATAACTCGACTTATCCGGCTCCTCTTTAGTTCTTCTCCAACGTATCTCCAGGACTTTACATGAAGATTTTATCGTTTTTTAGAGCCCCTGAGTACCATGGAGCTGATTTCCGTTGGGGGCCAAGCTTCTTATTACACTCAGGAATAACCATGTCCAAAGTCTGGGTCATGGCCAAGTGAAATCTGGCCAGCAGGACGGAGGTATCTTGAGAGCTTTGACCGTCAGCATCCTTATCATAGAGAGGGAACCTTTCCTTAAATGTTTCCAGAGTAAGCTTCTGCCAAGGTCTGCCCCTTTGTGAATTTAAGGGTTTGGACGCCTTCCGATTGGAAGAATTAGTGTTAAGAGGGCATGAGAATAAGATCAAGTAGTGATCCGTCCATGACAGGATATGCGAAAAGTGGAACTTTAAATGTTCCATGTTTGTAAATACAAGATTTAGCTTGTGACCTGCACTATGAGTGGGGCCACATACTTGTGGAAGGAGACCCATATCACATAGGCTTGAGGTCAGCTGAAGGACGTCCAGATCATGTAGGGATTCTCCATGAAAGTTAAAATCACCTAATACAATGAAACTACTAGACGCCAGGACCTGTTTAGCTATAAATTCTGTCAGATAGTTAACAAAGTTCATTTCCGGACCAGGTGGATGGTATAATAGGGCTCCGTCCCAAGTTTCCGTGGGGGACATGGAGACCCTAAAGATACCTATTTCCACTGTATCATTGCTAACCGTTGATAGCCATGGTACACAGTCAAAATATCGAGTCCAAATTGTCGACCTACACAAATTTTTGTGTTGCAAATATCGAAGGTACAGAATTTCGATGTCAAGAATATCGTTGGACAGAATATCGACCCTAAGGTAAGTAATATCGAATTTATTTATATCGATGTAAGTAATATCGAAGTTATTAATATTGATAGCATATATATCGATGTAACTAATTTCGATGTTACTAATATCGATATTTGTATTATTTTTGTTTTTAATTATGTATGTGTAATATGTTTTTGTTAAGTATTTTTTTTTAATTATATGTGTATTATTTTTATATATTAATAATGTTATTTTTAAGTACGGAAGTGGGAATAGTAATTTTTACCCACCCGCTATCCAACTTTTTCCCTACTGTTGCACTCTGGAGTTGGAATACTAATTTTTCCCCCTACGCTATCCAATACTTTCCCTACTGTTGCACCCTCTGGAGTTGGAATAGTAATTTTTACCCCTATTCTATCCAATGCTTTCCCTACTGTTACACCCTCTGGAGTTGGAATAGTAATTTTTATCCCTACGCTATCCAACGCTTTCCCTACTGTTGCACCCTCTGGAGTTGGAATAGTAATTTTTACCTCTACGCTATCCAACGCTTTCCCTACTTTTGCACTCTCTGGAGTGGGAACAGTAATTTTACATTCTACGCAATCCAATGTTTTCATTAATGTAGTTTTTTTGGGACTTTAAATAGTTTTTTTATTTATTTATGTATTTAATATTTTTTGTATTATTTTAGATAATGTTGTATTTAATTAACTTTCAAAATATTGAAAGTATATTTCATTTTTTTAATGTGTTAAATATAATTAATTATTTGTATTTATGTTCATATTTTATGTGTGTAGATGTATTTGTAATTTATGGTATTTGTTATTAATTTATAATTAATTAAAATAATTAATAAATATTGTTATTAAGTAGGTATATATTATATATTGTATGTTTATTTTTATTTGAAGTTTTATTATTAAATATGTAATGTTTATTAATTTTAAACATTATTAAATATGTTTAAATATGTTTAATTTATTTATAAGTATTATTTAATGTATTTAACTTTTTTTTTACAAAATAAAAAACGATATTTTTAATTACGATATTTTTAACATCGATATTTTAGTTTCAATATTTTTGTACTTACCATGTTGTAGATAGGGTGTCGATATACTTGCCTTCGATATTCCAGCGTCGATGTTGCTGTTGGTCGATATTCTGTCCGTCGATATTCTGTCAGAGATTCGATAGCCATTGGGCTTTTAGGTGATCTTTAAAGGCTATTCCAACGCCGCCTCCCAATTTTCCCCCTCTGTTCAAGTAAATGAACTTATACTCAGCAGGGATAGCTATATTAATCGCAGGACAGTTATAGGGCGTTAACCATGTTTCTGTTAAGAAGCAAATGTCTGGGGAGTAGGTAGACAGCATATCCCAGATTTTTATATAGTGTTTTGCCAGGGATCTAACATTGCATAGGATATAGCTGGGACCACTGTAAGTTCGCAGGCCATGTTCACTAAGGTCGGCCTTCCCGATGGAACACTGAAACTTACAAATACGACAGATTGCAAGCCCTTCTAGTGCCGCAGGTATTTTAATAGGGCAAATACTAGTTGTTTCTTGATTGTTAAAAGCCACAGTTCTTATCCCATGCAACGCTTTCCTCGTGTAGGTTAACAAACCTGTAGGCAAAGGATTTTGTACCAGTTGGGCAGCATTTCCCGCCTACCGGCTCGGTCTGGCGCGGAAGGGCGCAGACGGGCTTGCCTTTGGCATGCCTTCAGCACGCCACCTGCGCGTCCGCTGCGCGTACAGGATGGTGGAAGCATTTTATGCCCTAATGTCAGGTGGTGCAGGAAGAAACTAGCCCGCTGACTCTGCTTCCCCCTAAGATGGCGTCTAATGTTTGCGCAGGGAAGTCTTCCAAGGTCTCCCAGCAGCTCCTAATCGGCTGCGGAGCAGAATGTGGAATAGTGCGGCAGGTAATGAGCAATACAATACAGTTTTAAAACATTACCAAAGAAAAAGTTAATAACCTTGTAGGCTAAGATTCCAGCCTTTCCGCCTCAGGAATCGTCTAGTGTGTGCGTAAGCAACCTTGTTCCGCTTTTAAGCTCTAATGTCAGCTGGTGCAAGAAGAAACTAGCCCACTGACTCCGCTTCCCCCTAAGATGGCACCTAATGTTTGCGCAGGGAAGTCTTCCAAGGTCTCCCAGCAGCTCCTAATCGGCTGCGGAGCAGAATGTGGAGTGGTGCGGCAGGTAATGGGCAATACAATACAGTTAAAAAAAATGACCAAAGAAAAAATTAAAAACCTCGTAGGCTAAGATTCCTGGCTTTCCGCCTCAGGAATCACCTATCGTCCATTGTTGCCTCTTTCTTCATCACTTGCACTGAAGGCAACAAACTGATCAGGTGCAGACTACATTTAATGGCATTTGCATTCGGGGTACCTGAGTGAGACTTGAACAGCATGGTAAAAGATCCCTGTGGTGTTTTTGAAGGAATTGGATGCCTACAAGAGAAGACCATCCAACTGAAATTCAATGAGTTAGTACAGCCTATGGCTCTTTGTCATCAGCAGATCCCATTAAATGTGTGAGAACAGGTTGAAAAAAACTGGAAAATGTAGAGGAAGCAGGCAGCATAGAAATTCGTAAGTAGGTGTCACCAATTGTGACACCACGAAAGCCCAAGCTGCGGTGAGGTGTTCATCTGTAGGGACATGGATATGCTAACAAAAAGCAATAAAGAAGGTTCATTACTTCACCTCAACTGTGGTTGACATATTCACAGTGGTTATCAGAGTCTGATTGAATTCACAACCTAACTTAAAATCAGGAGATCGCTGGCTGAAAATACACAAAGTCTTGAGGTATATAACAACTTTTTTCACTCATGTCGGCCGCTGCATATATCAGCATCTCAATTTTAGCACCTCAAGTGTGACTAGGTTATTTCAGCCGTCCATCTGAGAAATATTATAGCCGGCCATAGCGGGCTATACCGGCTATTAAAGGCCCGCTGAATTGTTAAAGGCCCGAGCCGAAGGCGAGGGACTTTAACGAGACAGCGGGACTTTAATTGCCGGTATAGCCCTGCTAAGAAGGGCTATAAGGCTATTAGAACGTTCTGCCACTAGAGGGCAGAATGCTCTAACAAATTAAACAAAGGGTTCTCAAAGCTCGAGGGGATATAAATCCCCTCGAGCTTCGAGAAGCCTTTGTAGAACATTGGAATGTTGCTCTGCAGGCCTTTACTGGCCCGTAGAAGCAGGGAGCACTCCATTGTCTGCAATGGAGCTCCCAACATTCCAATGTTCTAATATAAGGTCTCAATGGGTTGCAGAATACTGATGAAATCCTTGTTTATGCTGTAAATACTGAGTAACCATCTCCTCCCCATGCTCATGTTCAAGCACATTTGATCGGCGGCAGTGGTCTTAAATTCCACAAAAAAGTGCAAGTTTCTCATGTGTGAGATCAAGTTTTGTGCATACAGGGTAATGTGTGAAAGAAGAGCCCTGACCCCCAAAAGTGTGTGACATTAACACAGTAGCATAGTCCCAGAATATCTCTGTGTTTTGGGAGTTTTCTGGGAATAGTGACCGATTGTGGACAATCCATTCACAGCCCTCACCACACCATTCAGGGGCCTCCTAAAAGCAAGCATGATGTGAGTGTGGCTGTAAGAGAATGAGTCTGCTTTCCAAAGTATTTAGATTGTCCTATCAGTAGTGACCACAGTGAGACTTTATGACCCAAAAAAAAGCCTTCAGAACTGTTGGTGACACAAGCCCTACAGAGTTAGATACTGCCTTACTTCAACAAACCAATTTAACATTATGCTCCGGTGGCCCACTGAAACAGAGAAAAGGTACTCATACATTTCAAAGTAAGCTGTCACAATTTTTTGGTGTTGGCACTTTCAAGTATACCTGTATGGCAGTAATTGTTTATGTATTTACTGATTACAAGTCTTTGGTTCCACTTTTCAAGGGCTCAGCATCCAAATTGACTCCAAGAATTGATAAATAGACCTTACAGCATTAGGGATGTTCATTCCAGGTAATCTAATGTAAAGTGGGGCAGGCTATATCTTGCAGCACCTGCAGACACTACCAAAGGTAAGACAAATCAGGCCACCAAAACTGGAGACTATGTGCAACTGATAATCAGTGACTCCAGACCACGATCGTTGACAACAGAAGAGTTTATTGCGGGCACTCAAAATGACGGATGCCTGAGCCTAGCAAAGTAGGTAGTGATGACCAATGGCTGAAGGGGCTTGCTGAACACGTTTTCATATCAGACAGCTGAACATTATATCATATAGGACAGCTGACAAGACTCAACTTCAAGCCTTGAAAACATCTATTAGGAGTTGCATGTAATTGATGAGGAGATACTGATGTTCGAAAGATGCGTTGTCATACCCAGTGCACTAGTATCCCAAGTGCTCAGACTGGCACATAATGTACATCAGGGCGTGATCAAGCTGAAATGCGTATTCAACAAAAGTTGTCATTTTTGGACATTGACAAACTGGTTATGAGGGTAGTAGCCAGTTATGTGCCATGCCTAGCCACTGGGCCTCCAGAACCTCTCGCCCAAAAATGTCTGAAGACATCCCAGCAATACTGTGGGTATGCTTCAGTGTAGATTTTGCAGGTCTGTTGATACCTGTTGGTATGGATTGATGATTGCACTAAATAGCCTGCAGTGAAGATAGTCAAATCCATGCCGGATGCCGGAAAGAAGTAATACCAAAAATTTAAAAGGTGCTGGCCATTGATTGTATTCCCATAGAAATTTAAACTGACAATTGTGTTTGTTTGCTACCTACAGTTGCTCAACATCACACACCGAAATAAATATGCCTGAGCGGCCTCAGGCCAATAGTGAGCCTGAGTGGTTTATGTGCACTCTCAATAAAGTGATCAAATATCTTGGAGAATGGCAATGTGGAGTGTACTACAGAGGTGTCTCTGAGGATATTGTAACACCTGTCAGGCAGCCACTCAAAATGTGTCAGAAGTGGATACCACCCCACACCAACCCAAATTAAGCCATATCAGAGAGCAGTAAGAAAGCCAATGCCATAATAAATGGGGAATGATGAGCAAAAGCTTAAGAGCTTGTTGAGGGAGACCTTGTACTGGAAGTAAAAAAAGCATAAGTTAACAAAAATTCTCTATTAAAGAATAATCAATGTGATGTACAGCAAAAACACGCAAAAGAACACAAGAATGATACATAATATAGTAATGTAAATATTCATCAGAGAGAAAAACAAATTGAACAAAAGGTAAATTACTTCGCTTGTGCGAAATAGAACATATCTCAAAAACTGAAAGAGAAAGAAAAGTGTATACAAAATTCCTGCCTATACCTAATAGCATTGTGTGAGTTTTTTTATTGTAAAGGGTGGGGAGGGAGACTATAGCAAAAAGTTCCTAAAACAAGTAAAAGTTAAAAATGGAAATAGGGTGACAATATTTATTTTGAAGATAAAAACCTGGAGGTATACGGTGGATGATGTGAAGAGATTGAAGGAGGAATATGAGAAAAATACAATATAATCATGGAGGTTTGGACACTTCAACATTTCTAATGTTTATGGCATGAGGATTTGATTAAAAAAGTGGTCAAAGGCAGCCATAACAAATCTCTGCTAATGGCTACATGTAATGTGGTTGAATGAGAGGTATCTAATCTATGATTGTAACAGATCAAGTTCCACCATGTGAGAAAAGAAATTCTGTTAAAGTTTTTCCAATTAGAGGTAATGACTTGAAAGGCAACCACCAGAAGAAGGTCCACCAGCATGCCCTTAACCTTATCTCCAGAACACAGACCCAAGTACCCATCAAGAAAGTTTTGAAAAATGTTGTAAATGACTAAAATAAAAAAGAGTTCAGAAATTTTGAGCCATGTAAGCTTCCAAAAAAAAAAAGAGACATTTGAACAATGAAAAAACATATGAAAGAAATCCCCTGTAGGGGCCCTGCAGGTACAACAATTATTATTATTAGATGTTTTAAGTTTAAAAAAAGTACAAGGGGTATGAAATTAACTATTCTAAAAGAAAAAAACAAGGTGTCTTTCAACCCAAGATATCGCATACAGAGAGACTTGCTTGAAACCAGCAAAGACTTAGATGTGTACTTCCAACTTTTCGACCATCTAAGGGTGGCAGTCGCCTTAGGGTGACCAGGAAAGTCAGTGATCTGAAGGTAAGCAAGAGCATTCTTAATGTGATATTAAGGAGGAGTTGTAATGGCCTGAAAATAAGCAGGAACCTCGGAGGCCTAAAGTGAGCAGGAGCTTCGATTATCAACGTCCTTGAGAAGGAGCCACGAGTGAATGAAAGCGAAAAGAGGCGTGACCAAGAAGGCGGCGTGTTGAGATGCACAGATCAGTGCCCTGAGCGAGGCCCATGGATTTCCTGCCTGTGACGCATTGCTCCCTTAGCCACGTCTTTAATAGTTGAGATCTCTGCTGTTACTGACAAGGCTAGGGTTGGATGTGGAGGAGACTCCGTGGAGACAGGCGTAAGTCCCGATGCCTGAAGCCACAGTGAGGAGTCGACTGAGAGCGGTGCTAAAGGCCCTGGTTAGGGGAGTTGGAGCACCCACAAGCAGGGCGTTGCAAGAGATACGTGTGTTAAGGTCCCCACAGTCTGGGAAAATGAAAACTGCAGAGGGGGAAGCCAGAGGGACAAGTCGCGACAGGGCTCCTCACTCCCTCCTTTGCTGGGAGCACATGAAGATGTGCTCTTGGTCCTTAAGAGGACAGCCAGAAAGAAACATAGCCACCACAGTGCGGACCAGGTTTAGGTCCTGGGTGCTATGACACAGAAGAGCCGGGGGCCGGGCCAGGGGCGGCTCTAGGCTCATGGCGGCCCTGGACAGGGAGAGGAGGTAGGGGGCCCCCGGAAGAAGTCAGGCGCGGAGGCCAGTGAAGAGGGGGGGGGGGGGGGGGGGTCAGGGTGTTTGGAAGTGGAACAGAGCCGGAGGCCGCCAAATCCCTGCCAGGGGCCGCCACGCAAATATGTATCCATCTTCAGAGGATTATTATATTAAGGATATATATTGGCATGGCGGCCCCTAGGGTTTGGCGGCCCTGTGCAGGTGCACAGCTTGCACATGCCTAAGGCCGCCCCTGCGGGGCGAGGGGTGGAGGACTGAGCTGGGATTAGCCCCCCTTTCCACTACAGACTTGACTGCAAGGAGAAACTAAGGGATTCCTGAGGGATGCAAGGCCTAGGAAATAGGCCCCAGCTGGGAACACTCTCCTTGAGTGTCTGCCCCCAACAATCAGAGAGCTAGCTACATTATATGTTGTCAGAGTGCTCCTGCCACGCCTGAAGCATGCTGTATGACTAGACTCTTTGGGAGGCCAGTTTGGGGAATCGATGTTACGCATGCATGCTGGTGGAAGAGCGCACCGGAACCACACCTGTGACGGTCTGACCTCGAGCGGCTCAGATCTGAGGAGAGGTACTCCAAGTCGCAGTACTGAGTTGAGTGCATGTGTTGTGACACTCACTAATGGTACCAGATGAGAAGCTAGCATTCACTAGCTACTAATGTGCCTTACAGACCCTGAGAGACAACGGTTACTATGCTGAAACCGAAGGCTGTGAAGTTTTTCCCCATTGCTCCTTATGATGGGATGCATATACTCCCGACCCAGTTAGGGAAGAGACTATTAATACAGGTATTTATTTATTTATTTATTTATTTATTTATTTATTTATAGCACTTGTAGAGCGCGAACGAAGGCCCTTAGGCATCTCGGCGCTAAAATATCTGCTATGTACAGCCAAAGAGGAGAAGGGGATCACTGATTAAAAAGCCAGGTTTTAAGCTGCTTTCGAAAAGACCACAGAGACGAGCTGGTTTTAATGGCCAAAGGTAGGGTATTCCAGAGTTTGGGTGCTGACACGAGGAATCTTCTGTCACCCCATGACACTAGTTTGGTACGGGGTACCACTAACTCCTGTAAATTAGAAGATCGCAAGGGTCTAAGGGGACGGTAAGGAAAAAGATTTTGAGTGAGAAAGGCTGGTCCCTGGTTATGCAAAGCTTTATACACAATGCAAAGAGTTTTGAATTTTATTCTATTCCTGATAGAAAGCCAATGGAGTTCTCTGATGGTTCCTGACACTGAGTGAAATTTGGGAACACCTCCCAAAAGCCTGGCAGCTGCATTTTGGATGGCTTGCATTTTATTGAGAACTTTTTCTTGTGTGTCCAGGAATAGGGCATTGCAATAGTCCAAGGTGGACAGAACCAGGGACATAATCAAAGTTTTGCCTGCTGAGGTCAGAAGGAAAGGGAGATTTTTTTTTATAAGTGGTAGCTTATAAAAAGCAGAGGAGGTAATCTGATTAGCATGTGGGAGGAAGGTAAGGCGGTCGTCAAAAATGACTCCCAGATTCCTCACCCTGCTTACAGGTGTGGGGGGAGGACCTAAAGACAGTGGCCACCAGCAGGATGACCATTCAGGGGTCAAGTTTCCGAAGATAACTACTTCGGACTTATCAGAATTCAATTTCAGGCAATTGGAGGCCATCCAATTCCCTATGGCTTGCATGCCCAGATTGAATTCGTCAGCAATTTTTTGGCCATCATTCCTGATGGCAAGGACCAGCTGGGTGTCGTCAGCGTAGGATGTAAGGCTCATCCCATGAGTACGAATGATGTTAGCAAGGTTCGACACGTATATATTAAAAAGTGTCGGACTCAGGGATGAGCCTTGGGGTACTCCACATGGCAGTGATAAGGTGGCAGATTGGAAGGGTCTTATGGTGAACACCTGAGTTCTTTCTGCCAAAAAGGAGGCCAGGAGAGTCTTGGCCTTTTGCTGAACGCCAATGCCTTCGACACGGTCGAACAAGATGGTATGATCGACCGTGTCAAATGCTGCTGACAGGTCCAGCAGTATAAGTACTGCTGTTCCCCCAGCATCCCAGATAGCTCTAATATCCTCCGCAGCCTTGATCAGGGCCGTCTCTGTCCCATGATATTGGCGAAAGCCAAACTGGGAATCATCCAATAAGTGATGTTCCTCTATAAAGGCTAAAAGTTGAGAGTTCAAAGCCTTTTCAGCAATCTTTGCCAAGACTGGGAGGTTAGCAATGGGCCGATAGCTCTTAAGTTCATCCATGTCGAGATTGGATTTTTTGAGCAAAGGTCTTATTAGGGTTTTTTTCAAAGTAAGTGGATAAATACCTGTTGTGATCATAGTGTTACAAATGGTGGTAATAGCAGGAAGAACCACTTCAGTAACTGAGGAAAGTACTTTGAAAGGACATGGGTCAAGGGTGGAGCCTGCTTTAATGGAGGACATAATGTCCCTAATCTGGGTTGTGGAAACATCTGCAAACTGGAGGAGCGATGGGCTAGTCCTTGGGATACAACCCAGCTCAGAGATGATTTTAGGAGTGGATTTAACACCGTTAGCGAAGGCTGCATGGATATCATTAACTTTATTAAAAAAGAATTCTGCCAGCGCATCGCAGAGTGGTTGGGAGGGGGGAGGGTGTAAGTTGGGCGAGTCACCTGCTAACTGTTTAGTGGTCTCATATAAGGCCTTGTTGGAATTTTTGGAGAGTTCTATTCATTCGCAGTAAAACTTGTTCTTGGCCTCACTTATCATTATTTTGTATTTGGTCACCATTTCTTTATATTTGGTTTTGGCCTCTTCGGAGTAGTCTCTACGCCAACACCTTTCGTACCTTCTACACAATTATTTCTGTGTTCTTAAGGTCTCGGAATACCAGGGGGCTGAAGGGGAGGATCTGTTGCGAGAGCGTTGTTTAGTCTGGACCAAAGCGGAGGTCGCAGATCCCACCCACTCATTAAATTGAGTAATGGCAATATTTGGGTCGTGTGAAAGGAGAGGTTTGGAGGTGGTCAGCTGTGATTCTAGACTGTCATTGTCAATGTCGTTCCAGGCCAGATATGTCTGGCGGGGACTTACACTTGCCTTAAGTGCTCCAGTGTCATGGGTGATAAATGAAGCCATTATGACATAGTGATCTGACCAGGTGATGGGGAGTATTTCAGTAACATGTAGGTCCTCCAAATTAGTAAAAATCCCATCAAGGATATGACCTCCTTCGTGAGTAGGGAACTTTACCAGCGAGGAAAGGCCAAAGGTTATCAGGTCTGCCAGGAGAGTAGCTGTATCGTTATCTTCAATTTTATCAAAATGAAAATTGAAGTCACCTAGAATGGTGAATGAGCTATCAAGGGCAGACACTTCCAGAACAGACCCAATGTCGGAAATAAATCCAGACCTATGCCCTGGTGGGCGATAGACGAGAATGCCTTTAAAATTCACCGAAGGGGTCAGTTTAATAGAGAATTGAAGAGCCTCACAGGAAAGGAGCGGTATCACATTGGTTCTTACCGCATATGAATCACGAGCAATAATTGCTATCCCACCCCCTTTCTTGCGTTGTCTGTCCAGTCTATAAATAGAGAAGCTGTGAGGAACAGCAATGACTACGTCCGGATCGGACGCACTGTCCATCCAGGTCTCTGTCAAGAATAGAAGATCTAGTTTGTTGTCCTCTATAAGTTTGAATATTTCCTGTCGGTGTTTGCCGAGCGATCGAACATTGATAAGGGCAATTGAGTGAGAGCTCCGTGTATTGTTAAGGTTACACCGAGGGTGTTTCAGATATAAGGGTATTGATGCGGAGCAATTCGAACAGCAGTGAGGTGAATTGCCAGTAAGAAGGCTAGGATTGAGTATAGTGCAAGATTGGTCTTGGGGGAGGCGCCAGTGTCGAAGCTGGTTAGCAGTGTAAGTTCTTCCTGGGGGCAGGGGATGAGAACCAGGGGAACTGGCCCTAGGCCCGGTCCAGGTGCGGACGGGCGCAGACGGGCCCGCCTTTGGCGCGGACGGGCGGTATGGTGGTTTAAATACATCTCAAGGAGTGGGAGGAGGGTGGGAGGGACGGAGATCTGCAGCGCGAGCCTTCCCCAGCCCAAGATGGCGGCTCAAGTTGCTAGGGGAAGTGACCAGCGCCTAGCGTCAGCGGCGCTGTGTCATGCAGTGTAAACAACCTTGGCGAAGTAAGTCTCGCTCCTAGGTGGGGCTACAGTTAAAAGTTGGCTATTTAAAATATGTACAATTATTTAAATGAGGAATGATTCTTAAATCAATGCCAGCACTATTAGATCAGCGTTTTTTTAAAAGCAGCGCGCAAGAGAGCGCAGTGTACCCCCGGCTTCCGCCTCAAGGGTGAAAACAGCAAATACCTCAAATGCGGGAAGCAGAGCCCTTAAATATCCTGGGAGGGCGGGAGGGACGGAGATCTGCAGCACGAGCCTTCCCCAGCCCAAGATGGCGGCTCAAGTTGCTAGGGGAAGTGACCAGCGCCTAGCGACAGCGGCGCTGTGTCATGCAGTGTAAACAACCTTGGCGAAGTAAGTCTCGCTCCTAGGTGGGGCTACAGTTAAAAATTGGCTATTTAAAATATGTACAATTATTTAAATGAGGAATGATTTTTAAATCAATGCCAGCACTATTAGATCAGCGTTTTTTTAAAAGCAGCGCGCAAGAGAGCGCAGTGTACCCCCGGCTTCCGCCTCAAGGGTGAAAACAGCAAATACCCCTTCTCCAGGGGTAGAAACACCCCTGGAGAAGCACACACTCCAAAAAAAAGAATCCAGGCCATTCAAGATACTAAAACCACCCTCAAAATCAACACCGTAGCTGCGTAGTAGTGTCCCTCTTGGATACTGATCACAAGAACTGCAACAAGTGGTGAGGGAACTCCAGGGCAGTGCTGAGGATGTAGAGAGCTACTCCAGGTGTAACAACATTTGCCTGCTGGGGATTCTATAATAAACAAAAGGCCCCAACACAGAACTCTTTCTGGATAACTGGCAGCAGAGATAGTATTGACTGACAAACCACGTAAGTGCTTCTCCATTGAAAGAGCCCATCGCATCACAGGGCGCCAGCCTTGACCAGGCACGCTGCTCACCCAATCATTACAAGGCTGCTCATTTACAGGGATAGGGGTTTGCTTTAGCAACTCTACAAGGGTCGGTGGAATTATGAGGGTACCATGATATCAGCATACACGGATTACACTGCGACTGTCGAGGCCCAACGAAATTCCTACATAGAAATTTAGAGGAACCTGAGCGCACTAGTACTACTATAGACTTTTCTCTTCCCAGCATGGCTCTATGTGGTGGAAGGAGAGACCACACATTTCTTTCAATCTCTGGAGAAGAAATTAATCTAGCTAAACTCTAAGGGCATAATTACACAACGTAATTCCGGGCCGGAGGCGGAGCTTACGGGCCGGAGGCGGAGCTTGCGGCTTGGAAGCGGAGCTTCCGGCCCAGAGGTGGAGATTTCAGCCATGGCTAAATACCCACCTCCGAGCCGGAAGCTCCACTTCCAAGCCGCAAGCTTCGCCTCCGGCCCGTAAGCTCCGCCTCCGGGCCATAAGCTCCGCCCCCAAGCCGGAAACTCTGCCTCCGGGCCGGAATTTACGGCCCGAGTGCGGACATAAAGTTAGTAGTCTTAAATCTATTCTGTGAATACCGAAAGTAGTAAGTTCATTCTGTGAATCCCGAAAGTAGTAAGTTCACTTTGTGAATCCCGAAAGTAGTAAGTTCACTTTGTGAATCCCGAAAGTAGTAAGTGCATTCTGTAAATACCAAATAGTAGTACGTTTAGGATTTAGTCTTAAGTTCATTCTGGGAATCGGGTCCAATATGCGGGGTCTGTGGACAATTGCTGGTCGATATCGCAAAACAGGAGGAGATACTCCATACGCTGAAGAAAACAGTGAATGAGAACCCTACCATTGTATCAAGGCTGTGGTCCCAATCTGAACCTTGTCTGTGTACTGTTATCCATTCTCTGCACTCTGAACCCATTATAAGGGCCCTCTGCTTTGAAAAGTGTGTTCACACTCAAACGTCCAATTGAAATGAATGCTTGTTCAGCTAACTTGGAGCTCGTCAACTATGCACTGGACATTATGAAGGGCCAGAGCGCAAGCAGGAGAAGCCAGTGCAACAACACGCACAGAACTTAGAAGTTAACCATGCATGCTTTCTGTCCCAGCCTCGGACACTAAACACACTTCTTGCTTGCAGGTGCAGCACTTTAAAATCATTTCCCCAAAACCCGTCCTCCCCGTCCCAGTCCTTATCTATCAGCCTTTAACACGCGAGCCTCGAACACGTCAATTAGATAGTGTTTCCAGAATCTCTGTTGTAGAAACACTCCCACTATCCCCCTTTAATGTCCCTTCTGCACTTCCCTAAGTGCTTTTTTCGTTGTGACTCGGATATGCTTGGTTCCCGGTTTAACTAGGTAAGCGGAATTATTCAAACAATTGTGCTATTAAAAGTTTGTTTATAAACGTGTGTTTTCATGCGTTGGGAAAAGCGCATTTTAAGCCTCGGGGCTTGTTTACTTTGTAAGCAGCTAAATGCTTGTAAATATCTGCAAGTGTGTTTAGGTGATCCAAGCAGGTTATATTAGCCTATGGCGTGTTTATTTTTAAATCAGCTGAACGTTTGTAAATGCTTGCAATTAACACAAGCATTTTTAACGCCTGGGGCATGTTTATTTAGTAATTGCCTGCAAGTTTGTTTTAGGTAAAAAGAGCACATTGTACCTAAAAGCAATTATGTGCGCAGTGGCGGCACCACTGCTCCTTCACTGCGTTGCAGCAGGGAAGGAAAGGAAAAATAAAATAATAATTACTTGATGTTATTATCATTTTATTTATTCGCGCTGCAGCAGCATGGGGTACATATAAGAGGGGTCCCCGTAAGGGAAGTGTATTGTAAAAGACATACACTACAGTGAAATTACCAAAGGATCATTTAGATGAACATAGACAAAAAAAATTGAAATTGGTATATATGATTTATTACCAAGAACACAGCGTAAATGCTGACAGATTATTAAATAAATTTATGCAAAGTGACAAGCCCCAAAAGAAGGAAGGGAAGGTGGTGCTCTGGGAAGTGAAAAAGGGAGTAAAAAGTATTAACACAGTGTTGAGAAGGTGAACATCCAAATTCAATAACAGTACAGAATAATTACAATACAAGTGCCCTAATACATTTTTTTAGGGCGAATTTCACACATAGTCAATAAATCATATTCAACGGTCACAGCTAATTGCTTGACAAGTTGGGGGTGTGCCGGAATCTCAAGGAAGAAAAAAGTCGACGTTTCGACCCCTATTGGTAGGTTAGTTAAGGTCCTTAAGCGGGGTCTTCATCAGGACATCATACTGAAGAAGGGGAGGGGGGGGCGCAGATCTGTGTGAGGAATAATTAGATTTTAGTATACAATGAGGACGACAAATGTTCATCCTATCTATTAGAGAGAAAATAAAATAAGTTTACCATGGGGTACGGCCCAGCCGGGCTCTGTACAGGGTATGGCCGCCACACCAGGAAGTAGTGGTCAGTCCAACGAAGAGGGAACCTCAGCTACAGAGGAGACAGACATAACTATAAGAAAATCGGCTACTCTAATAAATAAAGAATAAAAAATAAAAACTAAAAAACTTCTGTCATTAGGGGTAGTACCCAGAATCATTAGGTGAAGTAGGGAGTGTTGGATTTCACAGCGGGACACAAATAGTCCTGATAATTGCCCACAAGTCCTGTGCTCCTGCCTGTGAACCAGGTCTACGTTTGATGCATAGGAAACAAAATATAGCGCTGCTTCAGTATTCTACTGGAGTGGTAACCAAACATGTTCACCTTCTCAACACTGTGTTAATACTTTTTACTCCCTTTTTCACTTCCCAGAGCACCACCTTCCCTTCCTTCTTTTGGGGCTTGTCACTTTGCATAAATTTATTTATTAATCTGTCAGCATTTACGCTGTGTTCTTGGTAATAAATCATATATACCAATTTCAATTTTTTTTGTCTATGTTCATCTAAATGATCCTTTGGTAATTTCACTGTAGTGTATGTCTTTTACAATACACTTCCCTTACGGGGACCCCTCTTATATGTACCGCATAGCACCCAGGTCCCCGTGACTATATGGGTTTAACCCCCATCTTTGTATAACGCAGCAGCATGGGGGGCGGGGCAGGGTTGCTCTGCTCGCAGAGCAAGGGAGGACTGCTGGGCACACTGAACTGGGCATGATGCTTTGGTCAGCCATCACGGGTGCCAAACAGTCATGCGCACTTAGCATTACAGCCTGGGCGGAGAACATGCCCCCATCTGAACGCCGAATTACGGCGCTCAGACCAATCACAGCACTGCAGTGTTGTGATTGGCTCAGGGTAGGCTGGCTGCATCATGTTCGGCCGACGGAAGAGCGACAATGTGGAACAGTGCAACGAGGAGGTAAGTGTATTTTTCATTTTTTACACCACCTTACCCCCTCGCCTCTCGCCGCCCCAGATTTATGCCAGCCGCCACTGATGTGCAGGCAAGCTGTCCCTGCTCCCTGTGTCCATATGCTTGGTTGGGCTGGGCCACCGGCTATTTTCATGCCGGGCAGCTGTCTTTGTTTTCTGGGAGATGGATCCTTACCAGCATTGTCTCACTGGGGCAGGATAATTTTTAGAGAGGCAAAGCTCTGCAAAAGGGGCCTTTTTTGTAGTTTAAAGATTTCTATTTTTAGATAAGAATACAGGTAAACATGCAATCATATTGCCATTCACAAGAGAAATATATTATTCAATGAAATAAAAACAATGAACAATAGAAATGTAAGTACAATCACTTAGGTACAAAAGAAATGACAATTAGTGAAGATCAAAGAACCAGAGGATAAAAGAAACATACTCATATGGGTCGTAAATTATGAATTCAAAAGATGCCGCCGCCTTAAATCTAGCCCAATCGAGTTTTTTCAAGCTCCTGTTTTCAATCCCTCGGCACATCTCTCAGGCTCAAATTCGACTGGAATACGGGCTGAAAAAACAGAAACCTGCCAGGTAAGGGGCGATGGTCAAATATTACTGGCGGATGAGGCAAGTGGAAGACAACACTTTAGCCCACTTTTGTTGAGAGGAAATTGAAAAGCAAGCGAGGCAAAGAAACTCTACAGTTGCAGTCCTAAAAGAATCACTTCTGAAACCACAACGTACTTGTCTGAACACTTCTCGCATTACAAAAAGCACTACGTGATGCTGTTGCAGCTGGGTTCATGCCCCACGAAGGATCTAACCCCGAAATGGAAGTCTACATAGCCCACTAAAGAATGCCGCCTGTGCAAACAAGGAGAAGAGTCGTTACTACACCTTTTATGCATTTGCCACTCGCTATTAGAATCTCGAAAAACATTTCTCTGCGAGTTTGGTAGGAAAAACCAATTGAGGTCGTGCAGAGTGAGGTCGTGCAGAGCCGCAGTGATACAATGCCTTTGTGGCCTGTCATTAATTACATTTTCATGTCAAGCCATCACCTTTTGGACAATGGCAGCCAAATAATTGGACAAAAAGCATAGTAGTCCACATGGCAAAGATATATGACTGTCTGGCCACTCCCTATCTGCACTGACACTAAATATCGCTCTTTTCATATTGAACTGCGATAAAGTTCTTACAATTTGTATAGATTACAACATTCTTGTTTTAACCGTTGTTTGTGACCGGAACTTAAGATTGGATAATGTTTTTACTTTTTTGTATTTCATAGATTTTTATCTTTGCTAACTATTATGTAATATGAGTTTCGTCCATGCTTTTATGATTTTTAACGAAATCATATAAAAGGAATACTTATTTACTGTACTCCAAATAGACAATAAAAATTACAGGACTGAAAGGAAGAGAAAAAGGGAAAGTAAATATAGAAGAAATACACCTTCCAAAGTACTATTCGAGAATAAAATATAACAAAAGATTACAACAATATGTCTTAAAGGCAAAAGATTAATCGGAAAACTGTACTGATAAACATAAAAGAAGTATTAGTAAATAGCTTTTCGGCCGGTGGAATGTATTTTGGCCAAAATTTGATGTTTTAGAGAAAGAGGTCCACTATATTGTAAGCCAGTTTCCCACAATGTTTCTTGCTTAGATTGAGGTCTTTCTTGAATGGCCGTAATACGTTTTTTGTAAATAAGTGAATCAGTGGGAGTTTTATGTTGTGAATAATTGAGCGTTTTCATATAATCAGTTCTAGGTAAGGGGTGAGAGAATGAGGTGAGAGCCTGTAGTAGAAGATTGTGTAAAATGTTGTATTGGTTAAGGAATGAAGATGCTAACATAAATAATTGAAAAAGAACTGGAAAATAAATAACTACATTATTTGAGATAAGTTGAGAAATAATGAGCAGCCATTATCAATCCGTCTCTTCCATCGAAGAGGTTTTCCTTTAAGGATAACCATTTTATTGTATCAAATGGGGCTTTGAAGAAATTGATGATATGTAGAAGTATTAGAATTAAGAAGCACTGTGATCAGGGAACAGAAATACAAAATCAGAGATGTTAACCAAAATTTGGGCGGTTGGGACAGAAAAATAACCTGTATGTGGGAGAAAGGAAAGGTCATGGATAATTTTAATGCAAATCACAATTTAGGTTCTGTATTAGTAGAATGACAAATAAAGTATTGGATCTGCTTAATGCTGAAAGCCTTATGATAAGTATAGAAGTCGGGAAAGCTACTCGGTCCTCCGATTTAGGGAGTTTTAGTCTGTTCAATGATATGCAAGACCTTTTCACATTCCATAAAAATGTAGATACCATTTCATCCAGGGAACTGAAGTATTTCTTAGGAACCTTAATTGGTAAAATATGAATAGAAAACTGTATAATGGGGAGAATCATAATTTTACTTGTATCACGACAGCCCCATCAAGATTAGAAGAGAGGTGACCAAACCTGGATAAGATGTGTAATTCTAGTGAGTATACTATCCATATTAGTTTTTATTGTATCTCTGATATTATTGGTATTGAGAACAGCCTAACATTTAATCTTAACAGGATTCCAGGATAGACCTGCCTGAGCAAAAGGATCCTTTATACAGTATAGGTTTAAGAGGTAGCACTTCAGACTTATCCAAGTTGAGCTTGTATCCCAATACCACAGAGTATGATCTCAACTCTTTAAAGAAAGATAGTAGAGAGGTGTCAGGTTGGGAAATGAAAAGAAGACTGCCATGGGCATTAGCAGTATATTTGATATGTGTGTCTTTGACTTGAAATCCGTGTATGGTATCTAAAGTTTTAAGTTGTTATAAGAAGGACTCTAATGCTAAGATAAATAATGAAATTAAATGAATGAAATGAAATGTGACATTTATAAAGCGCAAACTGTCACTCCCAGGGGAGCCTCCTGGCGCTACAAGATAACAAGCTTTAGCAGTCAGGAGTTAGAATATAGATGAGTGCAAAGCAAGATTCATCAGATGTTCCATAGATCCATGTTTTTAGGGCCTTCCTAAACTGCTCTTCAGATTCCATTGATCTTAATTTGTTTGGCATAAAGTTCCAAGCCCTTGCCCCTAACACAGTAGCCAACTTCCCTCCCCTGGTTTTGAGTTTGAAGCCTGGCAATTTAAGAAGGTTTACAGAAGTGGATCTGAGTGTCCTCATTGTCGTGTATGGTATAAATCTTGTGGAGAGATATACTGACCCTACTCGGCGAGTTGCTCTGAAGGTTGTGAGGAGAAGTTTGAATAAAATTCTTTTGTGTAACGGGAGACAGTGAAGGAATTTCAGAACCGCTGAGACTGATGCCCTACGGGGAAGCTTTAAGACCAATCTAGCTGCTGCATGTTGCACTACCCGTAGCCTCCTCGGGGTTGCTTTGTTAACTCCTGCCAAAGGCTATTACATTAGTCTAGGCATGAGAGTTTTAAGGCCACTGCCACTGTTTTCCATGCAGCAAGCGGAATCAAATCAAGAAATTTTTTCAAGGTTTTAATTAGGCCAAAGCATGTACCCACCACCTTAAATGTGTGGCGTTTGAAGGAGAGGGAAGAATCGATTTTCTGCCACCTCCACAGTGGATGGAAGGGCTGCTGCCTCTTCCGGCCACCAGTCATTGGGTTGAAAGGGATTATTATTCCCTATCAGTAGGATTTCTGTCTTATCCGTATTGCAATGGAGGTGGTTGATTTTCATCCATTTGATGACCGCGGTAATAATAATGGAGGTAGGGGCAGCCTTGTCTAGTACCTCTCTTAAGGTGAAATAAGGTGATTGTACGCCATTTTCCAGTACCGTAGAATGAGGTGGCAAATATAATAGGGAAATAAGTTGGTGAAACCGGGGCTCGAAAATTAGCCATTCAAAGGCATTCATAACAAATTGCAAATTGACTCTGTCAACTGCTTTCTCTGCGTCCTGAGCAATTGCCGCTAGAGAAGAGGTACGTTTATTAGCTTTAATAAAAATATTTGAAAAGGTACATAAATTATCTGCAAACCAGACTGTTCTTGGGAAACCATATCAGGGAGAAGATTATTTGAACTCTCATTGTCGGACCTGTGCGGTATGGAATACTCACAGTTCTGCCCTGGTGGATAGTCTCCTGAGAAAAAGATTTGAAACCACACTTGACATATCCAATGGCTTTTTTAGCCATAACCTGTCCTCTATTAGTAGTCAATGAACAGCTTTTACTTCTAGCGGCAAACAAAAACAGTTTAAAAGATTAGACATGGGCTATAAGAACAGCCTGGGCGTCTTTGCCGCACATATTTTCTCTCTGTTAGAGAGCATCGACCCTGATGCGTGCTCGTATGTGGATGATATTTATCTCACAGATGACGAAGTATGGCTGCATTTGTGTCGCGTTGACTGCATCATTGGTATGTTTGCGGTCTTCGGTTACAAATTTAACTTTGCAAAATCACACACTGCAGAGTATACAGTATTGTTCCTGGGCTAAGAGCTCCACAATGAAGGTCGAGGTTTAGCACCTAACTTCCTGGAGAAATGCAGCCAGTTGTGCACTCCGACAACTCTGAAGAAACTACAATCTTGGCTGGGTTTTTTAAATTTTGGGCGCATTACATTCCTGAATATGCCCAGCGTATCAAGTCACTATATGCCTTGGTACAACCAACTTTCACCAAATCTTGCTGGCTGCCTGAACATTCAGCTATCTTGCATTCTTTGCAGGCTGATCTTCTTGAATCTAAATATTTACTGACTCGTGATAACCACACAAAAGTTGTAATGAGAATTGTGTCAGGCGCGGTGGGTTTCACATACTTGACGTTTAATGAAGGAAACACATTTCCTATTGCTTACAAGTCACACTTGTACACTTTGGCTGAAATGCAATTTTCTACTTTTGAAAAAGCTTTGACAGCAGTGTCAATGGCGATTCTGAAAGAGAGAACGCTATCGCAGGGGAAACGCATGCTGATTGTTACACCGTATCCTGCTTTGGAGGCAGTCACAAAAGCCAGTGTACCGAATTCAAATTCTTTCTTTGCATCCTCATTGAATACAATGGGCCACATCCTTGAAGTCTCCAGATGTCATGTTTATTTTTGATTCCTCTTTGCAAACTCAGGAGTACTTGCAGTATGAATTTGTTCATCCTGCTCCTTTGTCTATGCGCCCGCTTGAGGGTTACCATTGTATCATTTACACTGACGGTTCGGCTCAACCGGCGACAGGATCTAAGCATGCTTATTCAGCAGCCTGCGCAATAGTGGTGGGTACCATGGTGAATGGAGAGTTCAAGTCGATGTTGTACATACAAAGACATTAGGGGACTGTACCGTCGAGTTGGCTGAGTTACGTGCTCTGGTGCTTGTACTGGAGTATGCTGACCCTCTTGTGACTACTCTGATTGTAAGTGACTCCTATTCTTTTGGACTCAGAATGAATATAGTGATTCCAAAGGTAGCACAATCACACACGAAATGCTTTGGGTCCGAGTCGCAGAGCTTAAAGAACGTCTGCCTCCCCAGGATGCAATTAATACGTTGGTGACAGATTGATTCCCTACGTGGACTGCAGGCAAACCTTGATAACAGCCACTCACGAGGGCATGGCCTTGGCGCATGCTGGCGTTTCAGTGACTGTCTCTTTCTTACAGCAGCATTACTGGTAGCATGGATTGTACAGACAGACGCGTGATTTGTGCACACACTTTATTTGGCTCTGGCCACAATGTAGTGCTGATGCTCGAACTGTCATGAGGGAATTGCGTGTCTTTGTGGGCATTTTTGCATGTGGCACCCTCGATTCGGACCAGGGTCCGGCCCAATCCTTGACCACTAGGGTTTTAGGTATACTGGCAGGAACTGGCTGGCCCATTTGTATAGCGTTCAACGTGCACTTAATAATCTCCCTAGAAGATCTCTGGGTGGGCGGACCCCATACAAAATGCTCTTTGGCATAAAGATGTTTGTTTCGGGCCTTGAGGGTCTAGACATGGCGGCGTCTGCTGCACCCTTTGACGTAGATGATCACTCTGCTGTGTTACAGAACCTACAAGAGACTCAAGGCAGTCTTGCTAAGGATCTTTTGCCCTCCAGACCTGATGCTATGCTTCAGATTCCGGTAGTTGGCTGGCTACCCCGAGCTTGACCTGGTCCGTGAGAAGGTGGAGAACAAGAAGGAGTTCGGCCCCTCATGTTGTGCACCAGTTCCTGTGCTTGGAGTGCAAGGTACAAGAAAAGTCATGTTACCTCCACTTCCTGGTCGCAAGGATAACAGGTACATCTCCATTGACAATGTCATATTACGAGTGGCCAATTCTTCTTAGTATGACACCAGCTGTCTCTTGTCCAGCGATGCTTAGAAATTGTTTTTTGGCTCCGGCGAATACCAACAGACCTGAGATTGCCATCGAGATGCATACAGTTACTAATCCTTTATTGAATCCATCAGCTGATGATCCCAATGATGATACTGAGTATACTTATCCCACAGATGTGTCGTTGCCTGGTGTGCAAACAAGTGCGGTTAACCAGTCACGCTTTTCATTTGAAACTGACTCTACAACATCAAAGTCCCCATCAAAAGTTTCTATTTTTGCTGTTTGGCTTATGGTTTAAATGTTTTTATTGATTTAAAGTTTACAACACACAGACATATCCATGCACATTTAGCTGTCAGCAAGCAATGTTAGAACAGAATAACCATACAGTGTAAATTGAGGGTTCTAGCCTGCTCTTAGAAACATGTTCGGCTAATATCACAGACATGGATTAAAAACTATAGGGAAAAGAAAAAAGAGAACACCCCCCTAGTAATCCCCCTTCCCCCTCTTCCCCCCGTCCAGTGCCCCCTCTCTTCCCCCCAGCTCCACAGCCCACCCTAAGCAGTACCAGGCCCTCAGTGGCCCCCATGCGCCGTGGTTTCTTAAGGCGTAGCAACCTAAGATATCGGGGACATGTGACTTATCGAAATTCGGTAGCTAATAATGACAAGAATGGGCGCCATAGTTCATCATAGTTAGATCCCTCCCCTGCCATTGTAAGTGCCAACTTCTCCATGCCCAGCACATGCCATAAGCGGTGCAGCCTTCCCGCAAAGGTAGGGGTGTTGTTAGTGCGCCAATGTGTAAGAATATTTTGCACCTCTGAACCTTATGCAATAGCCATCTGCCTGCCTCTGCGAGATCTTAGTGGGTAGGTCAAGGGGTTGGGGCATCCCAGTAACACATAGGCCGGGAACCGCGGGATCTCCGTCCCAAAGTGTTTATCCACCTCATCTAGCACCTGGTCCCAATAAGGTTGAATATGTACGCATTCCCACAACAAGTGTACTAGATTGCCCACCTGGCCACAGCCACGCCAGCAAGTCGCCTCCCAAGTGTGATCCATTGCGTGTAAGCGCTCCGGAGTATAATACCAATACGTCACAATTTTCGTGAGCGTATCCGTGAGCCCCATGTGTCACGCAGAGTGCCGAGCCTATAGTATATCCCATCCCACTCCTTGTGGATGAGCTTTCTGCCCAATTCTCTCTCCCATCGTTCCCTACTAGGATTATGTGGGTATGCCTGTGTGACCCGCAACATCTTATAAAGATCAGAGATGAGTTTGCTGTCGGATGTGCGAGTCAAGTGCCAATGTTTGTAAGGGGAAAGGCACCTGTCTGCGCTCGAGCGCACCTGTGGTTGGAGTGCCCAGTGCCGTACCTGTAGGTATCCAAGTCTTTCAGCCGCTGGGAGACCATACTCCTGCCTGAATTGGGGAAAGGAGATGACCCCTTCATCCCCCTAAATATGACACAAAACCTGACATCCAGCAGGCCTCCAACGTGCAAATGCTTCCGAATCTGTGCCAGGGGAAAAATTGGGATTGTCGACCAACGGGGTGAGGGGAGATGGGAAGGTGGTAAGTTCGTGCTTGATGCTGGTAGTATCCCATACCTCCAGGGGGACCCGCGTTATGTGCGAGGCATACAAATTTGGGGGCCTATGAGGCCTACGCAGGAAAGGAATTTCTTGCAAGGGTCTTGCCGCCACTGCCTGGTACTGAAACAACCATTGTAAAACAACCAGTGTTTCTCCGATTCCCATCTACTCCATTCAACCAGGTGCCGCAATTGCGCCGCCTGAAAGTAGAGCTGGAGATCAGGGATTCCCAGCCCTCCCTCCTCTGGGGGAAGTGTCACCAGTGTCCTTCTCATTCGCGGTTTCCGACCGCTTTAAATAAACTGGCTAGGTCGGATTGTGTCTGCCGAATCCATCCGGCAGGTGGTCGAAGAGGAAGGGTGCCGAAGAGGTAGAGGATCTGAGGTAACACAGTCATTTTGACCGCTGCAATCTTGCCCAACCAAGAGAGGGGATAGTGTTTCCGTCGACCCATTTCTCTGCGGATTTTCTTGCGTAGGCTATCATAGTTAGTGATAGCCACTGCAGGGAGGGATAGAGACAGCTATGGGATTGTGTCCGCCGCCTATTGAATGGAAAGCGAGGCTTGCAGATAGTCCAGAGTGAACTGTGTCCATAAAAGGTCTAGAGCCATTGACTTGTCCGCATTCATTTTGAATCCAGCCGCTCGAGCAAAAGCATCCAAGTCTGCTAGGCATGCCGGGAGGGCGCTTTCGGGTTAGCTAGTGAGATTAACACATAGGCTAATTTTATGGACGTATCCACCAAACTTAATCCCTGTGACCTCCGAGTTTTGTCGTATATTTTCTGAGCTAAAGGCTCCATGTAGAGGGCAAATAAAAGAGGCAACAATGGACACCGCTGTCTTGTACCCCTCTCGATGGGGAAACAAGAGGAGGTGTGCCCATTCACTCTGACCGTGGCAGTGGGAAATTAAAGACAAAAGTACGAAACCTCTCCCCTATCCCCACCCTCTCCAGCACCTGCTCCAAGTAGGGCCAGTGGACGCAGTCAAACGCTTTTTCAGCATCTATGGCGAACATCATCTATTACCCGGGCACCCTAGTAGGTTTCTCAATGAGATGGAGAATCCTTTTGGGGTTGTCTGACGTTTGGCGTTCAGGGATAAAGCCCACCTGATCTGGGTCAATAAGACCGGGCATATGGGGGCCAAGACGAGCAGCAAGAATCCCTGTATACAGTTTATGGTCTACATTTAGGAGGGATGTCGGATGATATGCCCCGCATTTAGACCTATCCTTTTCGGGTTTGGGGATTACCGCTATGGAGGCCTCTAAGAGGTCACTCGGTATCGCTCCCTGGTCAGCGAAGGAGTTAAACAGCTGGGTGAGGAGCGGGGCAAGTACAGTACAAAACTTCTTGAAAAAATAGCGGGGAAGCCCTCTGGTGCAGGGGTAGGGGCTTTCGCCAGCTTGAGACGAGTTATAGCAGTTATAACCTCCTCCGTTTTGATGTTCCTGTCTAGATGGTCGCCTGAGCCGTAGTCAGTGATGGCAGGAAAACAGAGTCTAGGAGGGCAGTTCCCTTAGCGCGGTCTAGCGAGGCCCTGGTGTAAAGAGTTGTTTTTGCATTTGTCAGCCCGAGTGGGATGGGTATGCTCAGACGTGAGTCCCATGCTCTCCACACCACTGGAGTCAAGCTATCCTGGCTGATGACGGCTGATAGCCAGAAACCGGTCCTAGGATGCTTGATTCCGGTCCAGGAAAGACGTGGCTTGGCAGTTCGGGCTGGACTGTTCCCATGAGGCACAGGGTTAAGGCTGATTTGCATATGGCCATGTCTGAACTGGGGTGGTGTGGAGTGCAAAAAAACGATGGATTTAGGCCCAGATCTCTGTACCGGGGTGAATGTATGACATTGTTCTGCATTCTGTCCATCAACTGTTGTTTTTCCCGGTGTAAAGAGTGGCATAAAAATCCCGGAACGTGTCCGCTATAGCAGCATCCTCCGACACACTGGTTCCATCCGGTCGGGTGATCTCCTTGACCCCTTGCTGCTGAAGGGCCTCCCTCAGTCTATTCGCTAAAAGGCGCCCGCATCTATCACCCCCAGTATAGTAGGCGTGTCGCAGCCGCAAAGCAGCAAAGTCCGCTCTGTCATGGTCTAGCGCTGCCAATTGATGGCATATTGTTTTGAGCTGATGCCACACCCTCGGGGCACCCGTCCTCTGGTGCATCTGCTCCAGTTCCCGAACCTGTTGTGTGAGCTCATCCCTTTTGCTTTGGCGCTCCCTATTATCGGCAGCCAATATGGCGATAAACTCACCCCTAACTACTGCCTTCAGAGATGCCCATTGAGTTGCGAGAGTGGTGTCCGGGTTCGCATTATGAGAGAGGTAATCAGTAATGGAGGTTTGTATGTGCTTAACTATGTCTGCCCTGTGTAAGAGAGTATCCCTGAGGCGCTATACCCTGGCTGGCTGTGATGCGGGTGGTAGGGTGAGAGTGACGAGTACCGGGGCATGATCTGACAATGATGCCTCTCCTATTTCAGCTGTAGTCGTGAGTGCTCACACTGGGTCAGATACCAGAAGATGGTCCAGTCATGCATATGTCTTGTGTGCATTGGAATAATAAGAGTATTCCCTCTCTAAGGGGTGAAAACTGCGCCAAAGATTGTGTAGTCCTAAGTCCTGCAAACTTTCAAGTCCCTCTGTTGAGAGCGCGCCCACCTGGTGAGAGCGCTGACAGGATCTATCATTAACGTTATCGAACACTAGGTTGAGGTCGCCCCCCAGAATAATATTGCAGTCTAATGTGGCTGTGAGTGCAGAGTTTAGGAACCGTTCTTGGCCCTCATTCGGGCAATACATGGAGCCTATTGTAAACGTCAGGCTGCCGAAGGTGAAACGGTAGGTCAAAAGTCTACCCTTAATCTCAGCCCCCTATGCAGGACCTCCCCTTTGAATCACTGGGCCACCAAGATCACCACCCCTGCTGTTTTAGTACAGCATGAGGAGAAGAAATTAGTGGGGAATCTGCGGGACCGTAGCCGGTGGCAGTCTCTCGCCAGCAAGTGGGTCTCTTGGAGAAAGCATATGTCTGCTTGCGTGTTTTCCAAGCATGACAGCACCGCTCGGCGCTTCACTGGATTGTTAAGACCCCTCACATTCAGGGTTAAAATCTTAAGCGTGGTAACAGGCATTCCCAACATCCATCGGGGTCAGACTTGTATGTATGGAGCTATATAGTGTGTCTGGCTGCTGGGTAATGGAGGGTCTCACAGATACGCAGATATACGCTAATTCGATAAGAAAGGTGGACACGGAGCACTGGAAATCCCCCCTTAATTCCCCACAACTCCCAAACCGTAAAACAATCTGAAAAATTGAAAAAAAAGAGAAAACATGTAGTCCATCAACCATTGTTGATCAGAGAAAAGAGTATTGGGGTTAAATGACCAACAATAAAGGCGCCCCCCCCCCTCCCGCCAATGATCTGTTCCTCAGAAAACTTAGCCAATCAAATAAGGGTATTTTTCAGAGCCAACCAGTCTAAGTGCTAGGGAGGTCTGTGGAGACGGCCTCCAAAGCCGACCTCCGGCCCTCTATGACTTCCGCGGGCCGGGGCCTCCTGAGGCGACGCCTGCGGCCCTGTTGGTGCCACTGGGATCTGGAATCGACAACTTCTTCCTTGGAAATCTCGTCTCCCCCTTCCGTCTCTTGTCGCTCCACACCAAATAGCTTGCAGACTTCGGACAGTGAGCATAGCTGGTAGAGTTTGTCATCCATGCGAAACACCAGTCTAAATGGATGGCCCCAGCTGTAAGAGATATTGCATTGCCGAAGGTGCATAGTGATAGGCTTAAATGTTCTCCTCTTCCGCAGGGTAAGAGCAGACAGGTCCTGATAGAGCACCAACCGGTGTGTTAAACCCAAACTTCAAGGGGTGCATTTGACGCGCTTTTTGGAGGATAGCTTCTTTGGTGCGAAAGTCTTGGACGCAGACTGAGATGTCCGGTGGAGGAGCCGATGAAGCCCTCGGAGAGCTCACCCTGTGCGCCCGGTCCACTCGCAGCTCCGTTTCTGGCGGTCTACAAAGGATGCGATTGTAGAGTTCCCTTGAATAGGCAAAAAGATCCTTCGAGTCGTCGTCCACTTTCACTCCTCTGATGCGGATATTATGGCGCCGGGACCTGTTTTCCAGATCCTCGACGTGGGCCTGGAGGTTGACTTGTTGGCCATGTATCCTAAGGGTCTCCTGTTGAAGGCTCTCTATCTCTGCGTCTCTCCCATCGCTCTTGCCTTCCAGAGTAACGACCCTCTCTCTAATGCTCTCCACATCCCTCCTGACCTCCCAAATCTCGGAAGTGAACTCTTGTTTGAGGGTGTGGATGTCGTCCCTCAGTGCAAGGAACATAGATTGAGAACGCCTTGGTGATGGGCTCAGTACCCTCTTCCTTTTCCAACTTTGGGCCCAAAGCTCCAGCTGCTGCGTTGGAGGCCATTTGCCCGGCTTGCATTTTGGCGAACAAGCCTTTAATAGTCTTGTGTTTCTGAATCCTGGAGGAACATATAGCACCCCTCAACTGGTCCCAAAAGGTTTGCACAGGGCCCCCCTTGTCACTTTGTTCATCTCCCTTTCAACAGCCATGGTCCACTAGTGTCCCAGACAGCAGACAGCGGTGGACGCGCGTCTGGCGTCTCCTTGAGATATGGAGTCCTGACCACTATCCAAGCCAGGCCCAAACCAAGGTCCAACAGATGTCTCCTGCTCCTTTAGTACCTCAGCTCAACAGATCCCCGCTCTCCCATTGCAGCACCCACCACGTTGAACAAATCAGTGAGCCAGCGCCAGTGTCCCGCAGCACGGGCTGCAGCGATTTCGCCGAATCAATTGCTGGGAGCACCCGAGCCCGCCACCGTCCATGTCCCAGCTCGAAAGTGGCAGATCCAACACTCTCCCTCCTGGATCCCCCCGGGGCGGAGGCCCCCTCCAGCGCAACACAGGCCGGCAGAGTCAGGCCCACAGCTGGATCCCCACAGGGCCCCCCCACGCTGTCTTATAAGCCTCTGGGGCCGATTTTTCTTTACGATCACCCCCCCCCCCGTAGTAAGCAAGCGGCCCCACTCCAGACACCCGCTGCAGCCTCCGCAGTCCGCTCTTACCCAGGGCCCCGAGTTCCCAAAGCCCGGTCCCCTCCGGGCTCCCACTGTCCACCAGACCCAGGCAGGAGGGTGGGGAGGCGGACCTGTTCACAGCCGCTTCAACCCGTGAGCTCCTCTCTCACATGAGGCTGCTGAAGTGCCTTCCTGGGCTCCACTGAGTCGGTAGACTGGCCCCCGAGATAGGGTGCTATGCTGTCTCCGGCCCCTCAGTCACCGCCACGTGGGCCTCAGACTCGGATTGCTGCTCCCCCAAGATGGTGGCCACCTCGTTCCGGGTCTCACATCAGGGTCTCGCTGCCACCCGCTTGCCGCACTGCCGGTACCTGCCTCTCCAGGGCCCTCTGCGAGGGTCGCCTCCGCCTCCAGGCAGCGTGTAGGCCTGCCTCCCTCTGTGCTGGCTATTGTCTCTCTCCAGGCTCCAGCAGTCCTCGGGCAGGAAGGCCAGTCTGGCCGCTGCCTCGTCGTCAGATGTCTGCCACTCCTGCCGCCGGGCTCCGTATCTGGGCCCTGCCGGACCCTTGGGCACACCCCGGGTGGGCGTGCCGCGCTGTCCCCAGGCCCGTGACCATCGTTCCGCAATCCTGAGGCCCAGAGCGCTTCCTCCACAAAATGGCGGGCCGTTACTAACTGCGGCAACACACCAAGCTCCTGCCGTCTCCTGCCTTCCGTCCCGGCTGCCGCCGCCTCACCGGAGTCAACCGCTGGATACACCACTTTCACAGGGCAGTGTGGGGATCCGTGTCTCGGCGCGGTGGTCTCTTGCCGGCACCCCAGTGGCGCAGCGCAGCACAGCCCTACCGACTCATCTTCCTGTTGACTCGCCGCAGGGTCAGCGCTGGATCCTCAACGTGTGCAACCTTCATTCGCACCCCAGGTAAGCCTCCCGGTACCGGTACTCTGCCCGACTGTAGGCTGATTGTGGCTGTGACGCCCCGTGGGCCGGTGCTTAGACGAACGTCAGCGGGAGCTCAAGAGCAGTATGTCTGCTCACTCTGCCATCTCAGCCACGCCCCCTTGCTGTTTGGTTTAAAAGAATTCTTTTGATACCCCCTTGGACTTACATTTGGCTGGTACTATTTTCGATTTTTTTATTCATATCAATTGGATTTGTAGTTGTATTTATTTGTCTAGTTGTCAGACCTCCGGACCACATGCAGTCCATTATGGCCACTCTGTTTCGTAAAGGTTCTCCCCAGAGCAGGAGAACAAGACCAAAAACCAACGATTGGACGGCGTACATCCGAAAACGGAATTCCAAGATGGCCGCCGCTTTCGACATCGAAGCGGCGGTCTAGTGTATTTCCCCGCAGGTGCTCGGACGCATGCTGAAGCGCTCGGGCCGAGCCTAATGCGCACTTCACCGTGGATTTGGAAGAGTATGCATCCGTTTTAAGAACCAGAGTCAAAGTTAGTTTTTCGCCGGGTTTTCGTCCGCTGCTTTTGTCGGGAGTAGCGTTAGGTCCTTTTCGAGAGTATCCTTTCCGTGTATCTACAGAGCAATCGGTGGTGTTTACTGAGGAGATTAAGAGTCAGCGTTCCTCCCACAGCTGTTCGCCTCAGCACGTCGGCGACTTGACGTTGGCTTAATTCCTTGACGAGTACTACCAGAGAAATTCAGAAGGATAAAGAGAAGACAGAGCTAAGTGAAAAAGAAACAGAAAACTTTGGTTATGATATGTTGTGGTTATAAGGGACATTGTATATAATAAAAGGATAAGGAAGTTACTTACCATAGTGCTGCTAGAATCTAGTGGACACTGTAATGTAAGAAAGAAGAAAATATAGTTAATAGTAGAAATTGTACAGCTTGGATGTAAACACACAAATACAGTGAAGGAAACAAAAGGAGAATTAAATAGTAGATAGAAAGACCAACTCAAGGAAGTAAGTGGAAAGGCATAGACAGAAAATATTGAGCAAATAGTTAAGGAAGGAAACTTGTTAAAAGAAGTCTCTTGTTATTCTTTAATAGGCATTACTGAGTTGAGAAAAGATAGAATGAAAAGAACAAATTAAGAATAAGCAGGAGAGAAGCACAGTGCTTGGAACTAAGGGTAGGTGAAAGAGAATGGAAAGGGGAGACCTCTCGGTCACCCCGAACGTATGGCTGGGTGCCCCGATCCCCCGGGAAACCTTTGCGGGCGGGGGGCGTGTCCCGGCCGGTATGCCCATAGTGGCATGGTTGGAGCACGCCCCCACCGCCTAAAAGGGTTGTCCTAACATTCGTCCGGAAGTCCGTGCACTTCTGGGCGGGTTGCGGATGCTGCCCCGCCTTCCCGCTGCAAGATAAAAGGCGCGGGAATCCAGGCAGGCGTCCTCTTGTTCCTGCGCTCTGAAGGCTGCACTACTCGTCGCTCATGAGCCCTCAAGGGAACAAGCTGCAGTTTTTGAAAGTGTAATCGTTGTTTTTTCTGTTTCAGTCGTCAAGGCGTAGCTGGAGTTCGAGTCGCTACTGGAAAACAGGCAGAGACAGAACAAAACGCAGATATGCCTGGTAAGAAGAATGAAAAAAGAGCTCCGAGATGGAATGAATGCTGCGCACACTAGTGAACCAAGTGTCGGCGATGGACAGGAATTTCGGTAAAGTAGACCAGCTGGGTCGCGGCCTAGCGGCCCTCCGGAAACAAGTGGAGGCCCAAGCGGGGCACTCAGGGCTACCTAAGAGGGTTGTGGGGCCTGCTTTGCCAAACATTACCCCAGGGGGGGATAAGGGGAAAAAGAGAAAGGGGAAAGAGGGTCCTAGCGAGGCCCCAGTCCCGATGGAGGTCCCGCTGGTCTCAGTAGCACCAGCGTCCAGCCCGGTACCTGTACCGGATGGGGGATTGCCAATCCCCGTGGTTATCACACCGCTGGATAACGACCAAATGCCTCCCGAACTAGCGATTCAGTTGGCGTCTGTGTTACCTTGGTTGAAGAAGGGAGCGGGGGGATCTGCGGCTGTGGAAGACCCAGCCGAAGAAGCTAGGCAGATTGTCGAGCAGCTCAGGCAGACAAGGGGCTCTGGGGCAGCAAACATGCCTTCTATTTCGCCACAGGTGGCGAACCTGGCCACGGTCGAAAACCGGAATAAGTCGACGGACACGACCGGAGGTACAACAGAGACCGGTAAGAGATCGCTTCCAATAATGGGGGAGGGCGCTGTACCCTCAAGGCGGGAATACTTGGCGCAAAATGTTCCTATGGCAACTAAAGAAATGGTGTGGGCAAACAAGTACATCAATATGTTTTTATTGTTGACTGACAATCGTGAGTTAGAATATGCCAAGACTCAGAAGGATTTATGGCACCCCAGTGTATGGAGGGCAAAAATGGCAGAATTCAGGGTTGAAGAGTCTATGATGAACTGGATCAGGGCTTTTTCTATTTTTGTAGCAATTATGGGTGAGCGAACACCAGAACTGTTGGGAGACCTTGCTTGCTACCAGAGCAGGATCACAGGCTTCCATGAGAAGTATGGAGGAGAAGAATGGAAAGGGTATGACGTGGCATTTAGAAAGGCGAAAGAGTTTAACGAAACATTGACTTGGGATTGTTTGGATACTGTATCTTGGCATGCGCAGTTCTTGCCGGGCTCAGCGGGTGGATCAGGGTCGAGTGCAAACGGCTCCAGGGCCTTTCAGCAGAAGCATCCACAGCCCTTTCGACCAACCTACGGGGGAGATACTCAGTCTAGATCGGGCGGGAATGGGAATAAGTGAGGGGTATGTTGGGGTTTCAACAAGGGAACGTGTAGCAGGCCGCAGGGAACATGCAGGTTCAGGCATGCCTGCGCAGGTTGTGGTAACACCTCCCACCCCGAGACTAACTGCCGATCCAGAGGCAATAGTACAGGAGGGAAAGGGGGTACCAAACAGGATTGACACGGTGCCTCGGAGGTCCAAACAATCGCCCGTGGATGTTCTGGCCTTGACTCCCTGGCTGAACAAATACCCTGATCATGTGTCCGCTGGGATCCTGCGAGATGGCTTCTCGTATGGCTTCAGGATCCCGGCGTGTGATTTTCGGGGGGCCCCCTCATGCAGAAACTAACTGTTCGTTAAGCACAACCCGGCGGTGACCGCCACAAAAATCGCAAAAGAGGTTCGCTTGGGGCGGATTGCAGGACCGTTCGGTGAACCACCAACGGCCAATTTTGTGTGGTTCCCCATTAGGGGTAGTTCCCAAGAAGGAGCCGGGAGAATTCAGGCTCATTCATAATTTATCTGCACCAAGGGGAGCTTCCGTTAATGAGGCGATCGATGCAGACATTTGCAGTGTGAGGTATGCATTATTCGATGACGCAGTAGTAATGTTGAATCGCCTAGGCCCCGGTGCATTGGTAGCGAAATCAGACATTGAATCCGCATTTAGGTTGCTTCCGGTGCATCCCCAGGATCAGCACCTGTTGGGTTTTGCATTTCAGGGGAAGTACTACATGGATATGTGCATGTCGATGGGTTGTTCGATTTCGTGTGCCTATTTTGAAATGTTTAGCTCATTTCTGGAGTGGGTATTCTCGAAGGCCTCAGGGCACCAACATGTGATGCATTATCTCGATGATTTCCTGTTTCTCGGCCCAGCGGGCTCTCGGGACTGTGCACTGGCATTGCGGGATTTCTGCGTGCTCATGCGGGGTTTCGGGTTACCATTGGCGCCAGGTAAGACGGTGGGTCCAACTACCTCCCTGGAGTTTCTGGGTATCGAACTAGACTCCGTGGAGGGTTGCTTCAGTTTGCCGGCGGAGAAGATCGCCAAATTCAGGGCCTCCTTGTTGCAATGTCTCCGGAACGACAAAGTGACGCTGCACCAACTACAGCAAACAGTGGGTCAGCTTAACTTTGCATTGAGGGTTATACCGATGGCTCGCCCCTTCTCCCGATCGATTGCCCAGGCCATGGTTGACCTAAAGGAAGGGCACCATTGTACGAGGCTGTCGGCAGAGGTTCACCAGGACATGCTCATTTGGCTGGCATTCTTGGCGGATTTCAACGGCCGAGCAGTCTGGAGCAAAGCCCCGGCCTCGTCAGCAGAATTAGGTTTATGGACTGACTCTGCGGGCAGTGTGGGGTTTGGCGCGATCCTTGGTAACCGATGGTCGGCCCAGAAATGACCAGCATGGTGGGAAACAAGTGGTTTGACGAGCAACATTGGTTTTCTAGAGCTATTCCCCATCTGGGTAGCGTTGTCGGCATGGCCAGAAGAGTTCCGAAACCGCTCGGTGATATTTTGGTCTGATAACATGACTGTAGTTGAGTGCATTAACCAGCAGGCAGCACGCTGCAAGTGGATATTGCGATTGTTGAAAGAGATTGTGTTGGAATGCTTGAGACTAAATGTACAATTCAGGGCAAAACATGTGCCGGGAGTACTGAATAATGCAGCGGATGCACTCTCTCGTTTCAAAGTGCAGGCTTTCAGGGATTGTTTACCCTCAGCGGAGCTAGTGGCAGCGCCATTTCCCGAAGCACTATGGCAAATCGGCTTCCCGGACTACAAAACCTCGTGGCAGCCAGTTTAGTGCCCAGGACAAGAAAAGTCTATGAAGGGGCGTTCCGCTTGTACTGCGCCTTTTTGGGCCCTGCATGGGAGCATAGATGGGGTCAGGAGGGGTCCTTTACCTGATTTTTAGTGGCACTTCATGAGGAGGGCCGGTCGGTGGCAACCGCCAGTCGGTATAAGGCCACCATATCGTTTATGGCTCAGCTCCAGGGGATTAGGGACCCGACGGATTCCTTTATAGTCAGAAAGGCGCTGCGCGGCTGGCGGCGCCTAGAGGGTTGCAAAAAGGATACCAGGCACCCGATAGGTTTTGACAGATTGACCGCCTTGTTGGCTAAACTAGAGGAGACATGCTCCTCACCTAGTGAGGTCGTCCTATTCAGGGCAGCATTTGCGTTGGCGTTCTATGGGGCCCTGCGGGTAAGCAAACTAGTGGCTGCCAACAAAAGGGATATCGATGGGGGTCTGCGCAGGGACCACACGCAAGTGAGGGGGGATTCCCTGCTGATCACGATAGCCAGGTCGAAGACAGACCAGGAGGCCCAAGGGGAATAGCATTATGTTGCAGCGCGCTAGGGGTAGTCCCAGTTGTCCAGTAAGGCATGTTGAGGCCTACCTAAAACAAAGGTTGACGACATGGGGGGGGCCTTGCTGCGACATGCTGACGGCACCCCGTTAACAAAGTTTCAGTTCCAGAGGGTGCTGGCAATCACGATTGCAGCTGCGGGCTTGAACCCGAGTGATTTTGGGACTCATTCATTCAGGATAGGAGCCGCTACAGAAGCAACGGCTGGGGGTCTGCGGGCAGACAATGTTAAACAATTATGCTGGTCTTCGAATTGTTTCAAACGGTACGTGCGGCTACACATGTTGTAAGTTATTGAAGAAGTGCACTCACGCTTGTTGTCTTTTGTTTGGATTACAGTTTCACGAGCCTGTGATGCAGGGCGGAAATTGGGACCAGCCCAGTATCAGCTAACCACCACTTCAGGAACCAGGAATGGAAGGCGAGTGGTCTGGTTCATGGGCGTGCCGCGGACATATTCAAGACAGGTGATGCGATCCACACATCTGAGGAATATGGTTTCAGGGTGTCCTTCCATGGGAAGGCCGGCCTATGTATTGACTGACTGCAAAGTTTTGTGGAAGAATTGTTAGGGCGGCACAGGTCACCGCCATCAGTAGTCATAGTGCACGTTGAGGGCAATGACTTGGTAAGGTTGGGCAGACGAGCTTTAATCGAGCACATACTTTCAGCAGTTAGTTGGTTAGCAAAGACGCTCCCGGGGTGCACGATAGCGTGGTCACACATGATCCCGAGGAGGGTATGGAGGGGTGGATTGTCCACGACAGCGTTGAACCATTCGGTAAAGAGGGTCAACAATAAAATGGAGAAATTGTTTCGCTCTGCTCATCTTCAAAGCATACCTCATGGGTGCATCTGGGGGGACCACTGTTATTCAGACGATGGGGTACACCTGTCTAGGGTGGGGAATGACTTATTGATAGGGGACATGATAGCTTGGCTAGTGGGATTGAGGAGACATGACCTATAGGAGGTGTGGGGGGCCAGATAGTCGGTCAACTGTCTGGCCTGTGGCGGTAAGGTCATGATCGGTGAGCAGTGATTTCAAGGTCCCTAATGGGGGCGCCACCCATTATGGATGGGAGCGCCCGGGGGGAGGCGGCCATTGGCCCCTCCCATGGGGGGGCGGCACCCATTACGGATGGGTCACCCAGGGGGAGACGGCCATAGGCCCCTCCCAGGGGGAGATGGCTATATGCCCCTCCCACGAATTTCCCGGGGGCCCGATATTCGGATGCAATGCATTATGTCATGATGATAGACTCGGTTAGGAAAATCTTTGTATTAGAGATTTGTTAAGGTTAGCCTGGATACCTGTCTTCATCAAGTGTAATGAAAGTTGAATTTTGTACATGATACATGAAACGTTTTTAATTTAAAGTTTTAAATTTTGTTTCATATTTTAATAAATACGGCCGGGGGGGTCGTGAGGCCCCCCTGCCTTCCAAAAGTTCAAACTGTGTCTGTCTCCTACCATTGGGATTGGTGGTGGAATGGGCGGAAAATCCGTTACGCTCGCGGATTTTGCGAATTTTCGGTAAATTCGCAATCCGCGAACGATTGCGAATTTACCGAAAATCCGCAAATTCGCACGCAGCGGATTTTTTTTTCTTGGTGATAAAATTTTGCGGCGCGCGGCGTTTACTTGCCGTCATGCAGCGTTTGCCGAGTTGTTTTTCTCGATATTTTGCGAGTGCTGCGCCATTTTGGATCTTGCTGCGGGATACCGCGGGAATTTGGCGAGCGCGATTACGTCATCGCGGCTTGCCAACTTGCACAGCGAGAGTTTGTCAACGCGAGTACGCCGTGATCACGTATCGCGGGACTTCGCAATTGCGACCTTGTAGATGCGGCGAGCAGCAACAATCTCGCACTCGCGAAAATACAAAATTTGCAATACTGCACAAGAAATCCACCAGCAAGCAGCATAAACCTTCTGGAAATGATGATTTTTATCTGAATAACTCCTCAGGTTGACATTTGCCTGCACTTTTTTTGCGAGGAGTCCATTTTGGGGAGGGCGGGGGTGGGAGGAAGGAAGTGCCCCACAGTCTTCAACTTCCTGTTCCTGTCCAGCAGGCTCCTCCCAGTGCTTTGTCCATCTCCTGGTCACTTTTCATTTGGATCTGGAGCTGGAAGGATTACTTTTTGTGGATGCTGCTGGATATTTGGATTTGAGGCCTTTTTGACTTTCTTTGGATCACTTTTGGATTAGAAATTTCACAAGTAAGTTTGTTTGGGGCATTACAGTTGCTGCAACTACAATTTTGGAATTTTCGATTTTTGGGCTGTTTTGGGGCCTTTTGCCCAGGGGTACTCAGTGGTGGTTGGACTGAGTCTTTCTGTGGGGTGTTTTGAATTTAAACATCATGGAGGGGCTGGATGGCTTGGAATTGTGCTGATTTTTCTGTGATTTTCGTTTTTTTGGTCTGTTGTTGTGGCCTTTTCACCAGGGGTAGTGAGTGTTGCATGGGCCTAGTCTTTCTGTGGGGTGTCTTGAATTTAAACATCATGGAGGGCCTGGATTCTTTGGGATTGTGCTGATTTTTCTGTGTTTTTCGATTTTTTGGGGTGTTCATGGGGACAGGCCATGTGGGTGGGGGCCATTTTGAGTGCTGGTACAGGCAGGTCATGTGCTGGGAGGCAAGTGGCCATTTTGAATGCAGGCAGTGTTGTTAGGCCTGCAACCATTTTGCCTAGTTTTCAACCTTTATGCCCAGGGGTAGTGAGTGTTGCATGGGCCTAGTCTTTCTGTGGGGTGTCTTGAATTTATGTATTAAATCTTTTATTGAGCAAAAATAAGCGTAATGCACCTCTCAACATCGTCCGTGCCGGCTCCGATAGGAGGCAGCCTAGTTCCAAGGCACCATTGGCGCCCAATGTGTCCCCCTCGGGGTCTACTTCAGTTAACACAGCAAGCCGCCTACAACCCATCAGGGCCGGCCGCGTCAAAAGAGGTGCTATAGAGGTGCAAGCTAAGCCAACAATAATGCAAGAGTGAACAGGAATCCCCAACTCAGGACTTAAAACAACCCCTGGGTTCCCTTCCCTCCCCCTCCTTCCCCTCTCCTTGTCCATTAGTTAAGTATAGGCAGTAGGTCATTGCTGACTCTCTACAAGTCAGGCGGCGCTGCACGTGTCGGGGCTCTGCGCTTGTGCGTGCGTGTCTTGGGCTCCGGGAGTGGGGTTTCTGCAAGGCGTAACAGACGCAGATAACGGGGACAGCTCACCTCTCTGAATTCCCCGGTCAGCAGAGTAAGGAAGGGCCGCCAAAGCGCTGCAAAGTCCGCCCCCCTCCCCGCTGAGGCTAGTGACAGTTTCTCCATCCCCAGTATTGCCCAGAGACGGTGCAACCAACCCAACTGTTGCGGGGCGTGGACGGCCCTCCAGTGGGCTACAATATTCTGAACTGCCGCCCCCAGGGCCAGTGCGATCAGTTTCCCCCTCCAAGATTTCAGGGGGTACATGAGGCGTTTGGGAGGCCCAGTATGATGTAGGCTGGGAATCGGGGTAGCTGCGTGTCCAGGTGGGAGTCTATGAGATCCAGGATAGGAGTCCAGTATGAACGGAGCCTGTCGCAGCCCCACAACAAGTGTTCTAGTGTCCCTAGTTCCCCGCAACCCCTCCAACATCTGTCGCTAACCCGGGTGTCCCATTGGTGTAACCTCTCGGGTGTATGATACCAGTATGTGGCGACTTTGGTTAGTGTCTCAGTGAGACCCGTGTGGTGTGCTGAATGTCTGGCCCTGTGGTAAACCCCCTCCCATTCTTTCATTGTGAGTTGTCGCCCCAGGTCTCTCTCCCACCTAGCCCGCCCTGCGTTGTATGTGTGAACGTTAGTGAGGAGTAGTTGTTGGTAGAGGTCCGAGATCAGTTTTTTATCTGAAGTGCGGGTCAGCAACCACTTCTCATAAGGCGTGAGGTGTCGTTGGGCTCCCGGTTGGATTGAGGGGTGAAGCACCCAGTGTCGCACTTGCAGGTATTGTAGGCGATCTGTCTCAGCAATGCCATAGTCTGTTTTAACTTTGTGGAATGGGAGGACACCCTTGAGGTCAAACATGTGACCCGCATCTCTGCAGGGAGTCGCTCTCCATGCTGCGTACGCTCTAATGTCCAGGCCTGGCGTAAAGTCTGGGTTGTCGAAAATTGGGGTCATCGGCGAGGGAAAGGAGTTCAATCCCTCTGCCACGGCCACCCTGTCCCACACTTCTAGGACTGTGCTCGTGATTTTAGAGGCGTAGAGGTTGGGGGGTCTATGCCGGCGTGGCAGGAATGGTACACCTTGCAGTGTGCGACCGGCTACCGCCTGATCCTGGAAGAGCCAGTGTTTGCCCGACTCTAATTGATGCCACTCTACCAGCGTGCGCAACTGTGCCGCCTGAAAGTATAGCGTGAGGTCGGGTATGCCAACCCCCCCTCGCGAGCAGGGGGCAGAGTGGTGATAGCATGTTTAAATCACGGTCGTCGGCCGTTCCAGATGAACCGCGACAACTCTGCTTGAGTCTGTTGAAGCCACCCGTTCGGCGGTCTCAAGGGGAGCGTCTGGAACAAATATAGAATCTGGGGCAGCAGCGTCATTTTGACTGCTGCGATCCAACCCAGCCAGGATAATGTGAGAGGCTTCCAACGCCGTAGCTGCTCTCGGAGTTTCTTCGTGAGCGCCTCGTAATTGGCCTGTGTTGTACCCTGCACCGTCGGGGTCAGGAGGACGCCCAGATAGGAGACGGAGGCATCCGACCACTGCATTTTGAACTCCGCCTTGACCTCCTCCAGTGTGTCCGGCCGCAGCGAGATGTTCAGGGCCTCCCATTTCGCCTTGTTAATTTAAAAACCCGACGCCAGTGCGAAGGCACGGAGTTCCGCAAAGAGTGCGCGTAGCGACTGCATCGGATCGGTGAGGTACAGCAGGAGATCGTCCGCGTACAGACTAATTTTCTGCGTGTCTGCTCCAAATGGAATGCCAGAGATGAGTTTGTGGTGTCGCACTCTCTGCGCCATCGGCTCCATGTAGAGCGCGAATAGGAGTGGAGAGAGCGGGCAGCCCTGGCGGGTGCCCCTGCCGATGTCAAATCTCGGGGAGGTATGGCCATTAACTCGCACTGCTGCATTGGGTCGGCGGTAACCATTGAAGATGCGGTGGCCGAGAGTTTCCCCAAACCCGAAGTGTCGCAGCACCTGGTCAAGGTAGGGCCAGTGCACCCTGTCAAATGCCTTCTCAGCATCGATAGTGAGAAGCATACAGCCCGGCCTTGTACGCGACCCGGCCTCAATGAGGTGGAGAACTCGCCGGGTGTTGTCACTGGTCTGCCTTTGGGGGATGAAGCCCGACTGGTCAGGTTCTATCAGTTGCTGCATGTACGGCGCTAGGCGACCTGCGAGGATGCCGGTGTAAAGCTTCAGATCTATGTTTAGCAGAGAAATAGGCTGTAGGAGCCACATTTGGTTGGGTCGCGGCCGGGTTTGGGAATCACGGAGATGGACGCCTCGAGCAGGTCTGGGGGGATGGCACCGGGCTGATCAAAGGTATTAAACAGGTCACGCAGGATGGGGGCAACCTGTGGGCAAAAGGTCTTATAGAAGGCCGCTGTGTAGCCATCTGGTCCCGGGGATTTCCCCACCTTGAGGCGGGATATCGCCGAAATGACCTCCTCCAGGCCTATGGGCCGGTCTAGGAAGTCCGCCTGTGCCTGATTTAGGGTGGGGAGTGCTGCGCCTCGCAAATAGTCTATTCCGGCGTTCGGGTCCAGGCGGTCCGCATCATAGAGGGCGGCGTAGAATTTACCGAAGGCCGCTGCTATGGCTGCGTCCTCCGTGATCTGGGTGCCACGAGCAGATTGGAGGGAGCGTACCTGCTGCCTCTGAGTCTGCGCCCGAAGTCTACTCGCCAAGAGCTTCCCACATCGGTCACGCCTGGTGTAGTATGCATGCTTGAGGCGCATGGCGGCGTATTCTGCCACATCCTGGTCCAGGGCAGCCAGCATCTTCCTTTCGGTGCACAATTGGCGCCACGCCCGCGCGGCCCCAGTGCGCTGGTGCATCTGTTCCAGTTCAGCCACCCGTTGAGTGAGTTCGGCCCTTTTCAGTGCCCTTTCCCTATTGTTAGCGGCGGCGATTGAGATGATTTCACCGCGAAGGACCGCCTTGAGGGCCGCCCACTGCGTGGCCTTAGTTGTGTCCCCGTTTGCGTTATGTGTCAAGAATTGAGTGATCGCAGTTTTAAGCCTGTCTTGAGTGTCTGGTAGCTGCAGCAGTCCGTCCCGAAGCCTCCAGTGTCGTTGGGGTGCCGGCGTGGGCGCCATTTGAAAGGTCGCCACCACTGGTGAGTGGTCCGACAACGAGGCCGGGAGTATCTCCACCTCCTTGGCTTGCGCCGCCAGTTGGGAGGAACACAAAAAATAGTCCAACCTCGCGTAGGTCTTGCGTGCCGCTGAGTAGTATGTGTAGGCAGTCGTTTGTGGATGAGCGTGCCTCCATAGGTCGATGAGGCCTAGATCTGCAAGATGCGTGTGCCCTGATGTCGAGAGTGCCCCCACCTGTCCGAGTCTCTGACCCGAGCGATCTGCTGTGTTGTGGAACACTAGGTTAAGATCTCCACCAATTAGTAAGTGTGGGTGTGTGGTAGTAGTGGCTGACTCTAGTGCTGTGTGTAAGAACTTTTCCTGTCCTTCGTTCGGCGCGTAGACAGAGCCCACTAGTAGTGTTTGGCCCGCAACCTGGAAACTGTGGAGGAGGAGCCGCCCCTTGATCTCAGCCTCTTTCTGTATGATCCTCCCCTCGAAAGACTTGGCTACTGAGATTGCTACCCCGGCCACCTTTTTCTGGGAGGAGGAGAAAAACTGCCAAGGGAAGGAGCGCGATTTAAGTCTGTGTTGGTCTTTAGTGACAAGGTGTGTCTCTTGGAGGAGGCAGATGTCCGCTTTCGAACGTTCCAAGAAGGACAGTATCGCTTTTCGCTTGATTGGGTTGTTGAGGCCCCGCACATTAAGTGAGAGTATAGTAAAGTGACGTGTCATGGTGGGAGCAATAAGGAAGGTGCTGGGACCCGCCTCCGGGCTGTGGGCGTGAGCCATAGGACAATGTCTTGCTCGGCGCGGGTGTGTCTGCCGACCCTATCTGCCGGGTTAAAACCCCCTGGACAAGGAGAGCCCTCCCACCCCCAACCCCAACATGTGCAACTCCCCCCTCCTGGCCCTCCCCCCATCCATTCATCCAAACCATGAAAAAAGTTCGATCAAACACAGTCCCAGGTCCAGGTAGTAGTCCGCTGGACCCGTGGTAAGGTGTATCCTTGGTATGCAGGCTATGGCAACGGTGTTGGTGGACAGAGTTTGTCCCCGTCTGCCGCCGCAGGCAGAGGGTGTCTTGCATTTAAACATCATGGAGGGCCTGGATGGTTTGGGATTGTGCTGATTTTTCTGTGATTTTCGTTTTTTTGGCCTGTTGTTGTGGCCTTTTCACCAGGGGTAGTGAGTGTTGCATGGGCCTAGTCTTTCTGTGGGGTGTCTTGAATTTAAAAATCATGGAGGGCCTGGATGGTTTGGGATTGTGTTGATTTTTCTGTGATTTTCAGTTTTTTTGGCCTGTTGTTGTGGCCTTTTCACCAGGGGTAGTGAGTGTTGCATGGGCCTAGTCTTTCTGTGGGGTGTCTTGAATTTAAACATCATGGAGGGCCTGGATGGTTTGGGATTGTGCTGATTTTTCTGTGATTTTCGTTTTTTTGGCCTGTTGTTGTGGGCTTTTCACCAGGGGTAGTGAGTGTTGCATGGGTCTAGTCTTTCTGTGGGGTGTCTTGAATTTAAACATCATGGAGGGCATGGGATTGTGCAGATTTTTCTGTTTTTTAAAAAAAATTTTGGGGGTGTATAACTGAACTGATGTTCCTCTGTCTTCCATTGCTTTTAGGTGCACAAGACTCAAGAGAACCACCAGTGCCAGGAAGAAGTCCTGCAGCGGTGTGTGTGTGCAGAATAACGTCACGCGACGTCACGTCTGGCCACAGACAACTCTGCAACTCGTGCAACTGCGGCCTGCTGTTCTGACCTGCTCTGAAGAAGATGGCCCCAAAAAAAGTTCCCCGTAGCTCCTCTAGCAAGAAAGTTGCCAGTAAGGAGCAGAAGAAGCAAGTTACCAAGGAGGCTGGTGTGCCGGCCGCCACGTTTTTTGGGAGTAAAAAAAAAAGTACGCCTGCAGCAGCAGCGGGATCTGCTGGGGACCAAGCTGGGAGCAGCACCCCCGCTCCATTGGGCTCAGTGCCGCCACCACCACCCCCACGCCAACTTAAGTCCAAGCCCTTGAGTGCTGCAGAGGCAGTCAGTGTACTTCTTCAATCACCATCGACCAGTGATGTTGGCTCATCGCAAGAAAGTAGCAGCAATGTCCCTAAATCAACACAGGTTGTTGTAACTCATCTGACAAGTGTTGAACAACCACAGCTGCAACAACAACCACATGTGCGAGTACAAGCCCAAGTACATGTGGAAGGAGAGGCAGCGCAAGGAGATGCGCAAGCAGAGGTGCATGGAGGGTCACAAGTGCCCACAATAGTTGTTCCTCCCGAAGTAGGGGCACATCAGGAAATCGACAATCAAGCCGAGGTATCATTTGAGGAAGCCACTCCTCCTGATGATCATTTATTGTCTTCCACATCCCTAGCAAGGAAAAGATCAAGGGGGGTGTCTACATCTTCTTCAAGCCCACCTCCTTCTGATGATATGGATGAAAATTGGGAACCACCACGGCCGTCTGAGAGTGAGGCACACCATGATCTGACAAAGGTACTTAAGCGTAAAAGGAAGGTCGTCGAAAAACTCATAGTTATGGAGTGTGATGAGGCTCAACAAGAAGTGGCGGATACTGCTGCTGATGAAGGCTCTCACGACGACGACCCAGTCATCATAAAGGTCACTGCAGCCCCAGCGGGCATGCAGCAAAGAGACATTTTGACCCTAGCCCGAGAAGCTGCTGAGCGTGATGATGATGTTGACGAGGAGGCAATGGAAACACAACAATCATTGGAGTGAACTAGTACACCAACACGTACCGCTTCCATATTTCTTCCTCGCCAGAAGGGACCTCCATCCACCTCGACCTCAATTAGTGGTGGTGAAAGTGCACAACGTACTAAAGTTCGGCAATCCACATCCTCCACTTCATCTGGCATTAGCAGCAAGACCACCGCCACCAGTATCGCCGCCTCCTCCGGCCCCCACAGACAATTCAAGTCCCCAGCTTGGGACTTCTTTAGTGTTTGCCCAAAAAGGGAAAACTTCGCCATTTGTAGCATTTGTAAGGTTGCAGTTAGTCGTGGTAAGTTTGGTACCAACTATGGTACCGGAGGCCAGAGAGGTCATCTTAAGAGACAGCACACAGTCCAATGGTTTGCGCACCTACAGGCGATCAAGGAAGCCCAAATTGCACATAATGAAAACGTTGATTTTTCATCTGATGATGACGAGGAGGAAGAAGACGGGTCAAACACTTCACTTACACCCAGAACCCCTGTCAGCAGCACACCCCATGTGAGCCACAGAGAGTGAGACACCAATGCGAAAAAGTTCATCAGCGAGCTTAACTGGGTCGAAGATATCATCATCATCATCCCGCAAATGCTTGGTCCAGGGCAACATTAAAAAGATGTTGTTTACAGAAGCGCAATATGAACGCAACCACCCACTGACGCGTCTGTATAACACTAAGCTGGCTAAAATGCTAGCTCTGGACCTTCTCCCTTTTTCTTTTGTAGAAGGGGTTGGTTTTCGAGAATTAGTGGCAGCGCTCTGCCCTAAATGGAAGGTTCCTAGCTGGTTCTATTTTGCCAGAGTTGCGGTTCCAGCACTACATGAAGATGTGCTGGAGGTGATTGGGGCAGCTTTGCAGAAGAGTGCTGTTCACACTATACATCTGACAACAGACATGTGGACCAGTGGCACAGGCGCTGATTACATGTGCATCACTGCACACTGGGTCTCTTTTTCAGGGGTTAAAGCAAAGCTAAACGCAGGTGTTGACCCGGACCAAGTTTTTAAAGCTGCTCGGAAACATGCAACACTAGCCATGTTTGGTTTGGAGAAACGTCACACAGCACAAAACATTTTGGATGAGTTTAACACAAAGGTCCTTCACTGGCTGTCCCCAAAAAAACGCCAGATTGGTTATGTTTCCACGGATAATGGCGCCAATGTAGTTAAGGCCATGGAGCTGGGTCGCTATTTCAGAGTGCCTTGTTTGGCGCACTGTATAAACCTGGTTGTTAAAAAATTCTTGAGTGATAAAGACAGTCCAGCGTAGGAGGTAGTGGACACCTGCCGAAAAATGTGCAACCATTTCAGCCATTCTTTTAAGGCCCGGAAGCATCTGAGGAGCCTGCTACATGAACGTCGAATGCCAGTGAAAGCACTCATCCAGGAGGTGGCAACACATTGGAACTCAACCTTCTACATGCTTGAGCGTCTGTATGAGCAGTATACAGTACTCGATCACTATTTCTTAAAACAGGGTACAGCTCACAAGGACCTGACGATGAATGTGGCGCAATGGGAAATAGTTAAAAGCCTGACACACATGCTTCGTCCTTTTGAGGTCTTCACGCGTGCAGTCAGCAAGGAGGACTGTAATTTGAGAAAAGCTATCCCATTGTTGTACATGCTGGAGCACCAACTGAAGGCGGTGTCTTCTGTGTTTCAAACAAATGAAAAAAACCAAGACTCTTTTGTTTTGTCTTAGAAATTATTAGAGCGCCTACAAGGTGATGAACGTCTTAAAATGATCCACTCAGAACAGCATTACATTTGTGCTACTATTCTGAATCCACGCTACAAAAAGGCGCTGGCAGGCTGAGCATTCTTTCCTTTTGCTGATGAAGATGTTACAAAGTACAAACGTGGGCTAGTCTTGTCAGCCAAGAGGTTTGAAAGAGAATGGCAGCTCATTGAAGGAAAAGGCAGTACATCAGCATCAGCAGGCCATCCCCAGGCAAAACAATCCACTTCTGCACCTGTGGCTGTGGCACAAGTGACCTCTCAGCCGTTAAAGACACCGGCAACCGGATCATCTGCACCAGACACAACAGTAACATTGGATGCAGAAGAGGATTGGCTAACTTGGCTTGGGTTTGGTTCTCAAAAGGTCACAGCAACAGCTAAGCAAAGTGGAGGATCCTTGGAGGAGGACCTTGAGTCGATGGTGCAGGACTATCTGAATGACTCAACAGAGGTCTATGTTAATGCTGACCCATTGGCGTATTGGCATGGGAAAAAAGAATTGTGGCCACAGCTCTCCAACCTGGCTTTAAACTACTAGTCTTGCCCACTCGTAAGCGTGTCTTCTGAACGTGTTTTCAGTGCTGCTGGTGGCATTGTAACTCCCAAACGGAGCCGCCTCTCGCCCAAAAATGTGGAGAGGTTAACAATGATCAAGATGAATCAGCACCTCATACCACCAGATTACAAAGTACGAGAAAGCACGCCGGATGAAGACGAGGTGGACAGCAAAGTAGATGAGGGAATTTCTTCTCTGTTCGGTGACACTGAGCTCACCCTGCCTGAATTCGCAGAGTATGATGACAAAGCCTTATTCTTATTCCTGGACCCTGACACCGAGCCCTGAAAATGAGACAATGAATCAATAACTTTCTTTTTCGTCCTTATTCACTTTTATTCCTGTGTGTCTGTCTTTCTTTGTTGTGCACAGTTAATATAATTCAACCTTTAATCACCTAATCACAAAAACAAGCCCATCAGCAGAACTGTCTTCACTTGTTTTCTTATTGATTTGAAGGTGCCGCAGTCTGCATTCCTCAGGTTCACAAGTTCAGAAGAACATGCTCCTCTATCCTCCTCCTCCAGACTCCTATTTCCATCAAAGCAGAGGGCTGGATTACGCCCAATGAAGAAAGACTCAGCACTTGTGGGGGTGTTCTACTTCTTTGCGGGTGAGTTGACGGCTCTGGGGCCATTGCTGGGAAGCTCTAATACCGGATAAAAGTGGTTTGAACCAAATCGGAGGCGGAATTTTTTTGGTGTTTTTGCTGACTTGCTTGCCTTTGAGGAGCTCTTTGGGGGGGTTCCGAGTGTTTGTGGTGAGTTTTGGGGTCTGGGAGCACTGCTGGGACACTCTAATCTTGATTGCATTTTTCAGGAAATCCGTGGTGGAAAACTGGAGTTATGGCCTAGCTGCACAGCGTGTTTGACTACAAACTTTCGCGCTATCGGGTGCACTAGTGATGCATTTGGGACAAAGCGTTTTAAATGTGTAACTTTTTAAATTGAAACTTTTAAAATTGTCAGATTGCATTATTTGAAATATTTAAGTACCGTAATTTGTCGCGCTACTCCCCGGTCCACCGCAGCGATCTTAGGCTATTTGTGTGGAGGGAGGAAAGCGCTTGTGTTGCCGGATTGTTCCTTGGTGGGCAGCCATTTTACCAAGGGCGACGGTCTAGTCTCCCCACACCTCCCTGACTACGAAAGGGCGGGACTCCAAAGCGCTCGAGAGATTGACTACAAACTTTCGCGCTATCGGGTGCACTAGTGATGCATTTGGGACAAAGCGTTTTAAATGTGTAACTTTTTAAATTGAAACTTTTAAAATTGTCAGATTGCATTATTTGAAATATTGAAGTACCGTAATTTGTCGCGCTACTCCCCGGTCCACCGCAGCGATCTTAGGCTGTTTGTGTGGAGGGAGGAAAGCGCTTGTGTTGCCGGATTGTTCCTTGGTGGGCAGCCATTTTACCAAGGGCGACGGTCTAGTCTCCCCACACCTCCTAATCTTTATTAGCCTCCAACCCCAGACGCACCGAAGAGGCGCCAAAGAGAAGCCAGTCTGCGCCAGTCCGCGTTCAGACGCTTCGGGCTTCGTGGCAGGCACTATGGTAGGACGGCGCATTTCATACAGTGCTTCTATGCTGCACGCCTTACGGCCCATTCTTAATCATTGCTGCACTAATTCTGTCCCTCCTTACCCCACTAATATATGCTGCAAAACCTGCAATTGGAGCCTACTTCCCCTGAGCATAGGCAATCAAGCTAGTAAACAACATTCCTCACATACCATGAAAATGTTGCTTCTTAACTGTCGCTCACTCCCTAAGCATCATACAGAACTGGCACTATTGATTGAGGAATACAACCCAGAGGCCCTTTTTTTAACTGAGACTTGGCTTCAGCTCCAAAATGATCCAACAGTAGTCTGGGCCATCCCCCAAGGCTATACCATTAAGCGCCTTGATCGCCAGTCAGGTAGGGGTGGAGGATTGACTATTATTTATAAGGACATTTACAGCTGTCGTGTTACTCCCTCGACCACGTTAACATGTGAAAGTTTATACTTTTCTCCGTATCTTTCCCCCACTAGCACTTTCTCTGGAATTTTGGTCTATCGACCACCGGGCTCTCCCGGCGACTTCATTGCCGATATAACAGACTTGGTTGCTAATTCAGTGCTTACTTCAGCCAATTTCACTCTGTTGGGTGATCTAAATTTGCATTTAGACGATCCCCTTGATGCCGCTGCTAATAACCTTCGCCTAAATCTCCAGGCTATTGACCTGACCCAAAAGGGGTTTCAGGCGACACATAATAGGGGTCATCTCTTGGATCATGTTTTTAGTAACTTAGACAAGCTTTCAGTGGAAACGCCGGTGCTATTGCCTTGGTCGGACCACTTTTTAATCCCCCTCACATGGTCTATTAACACTCCTATTACTGCTCAAACCCATGACAGGCATTGGGGTAGAAAATGGAATGCTCTTCTGCTTCCTACATGGGAGCAGGCCCTCTCTGAGCAGCCGCCCCGAACAACTAAGAATCCTGATCTAGCAGTTCTTAATTTTCACAACTGGATTTCCAGCACACTTGGCGCAGTCCTCCCGAAGTGCTCTTTGCAAACAATAAAAAGACCTAAAGTTGCTCCATGGTACTCTCCTGCCCTTAGGTTTTTGAAACAAGCCTGCCGGAAAGCAGAGAGAGCATGGAGGAAAGACCGCTCTCAACTCAAGAGGTCAGAGTTTAGATCAGCGATAAGGCACTATAAGAGCAAGATAAAACTTGCCCAAGCTGAGTTTTATGAAATTAAAATCAATATGGCAGCCAATTCCCCTAGGGAAATTTTCAAAATTGCAAAATCTTTGATATCCCCTCCGTCCGAGAGACTACCATCAGAGGGTGCACAGACCCGCTGTGAGGATCTTCCCACTTTCTTCTCTCAGAAGATTCAGGCCATCTATTCCCAACTAGCGATAAATGGCGATGGCATATTCTCCCCCTCGACTTTAGACGCAGATTTGCATGTATCATGCTCTTTAGTCACTTTCCCACACCTGGATTCCAATACTTTAGATACTTTGGTCCAGAAGGTTACCAAATGACCCAGCCCCGCCCCAGACCTTAGTAAAAGCAATTGACGTCATTCGCCCATCTATGCTAGAGGTTCTCAGCACCTCCATTACCTCCAACTCTGTCCCAGCCACGTGGAAGTGTGCGTTGGTAAGGGCTTTGCTGAAAAAGACAAACTTGGATTCTAACAATCTTTCCAATTTCCGCCCTATCTCGCTGCTTCCGTGGATGAGTAAGCTGTTGGAGAGACATATCAACAAAACATTAGGGGACTATTTGGAGTCCAATAAACTTCGACAGGTCTCCCAAACAGGGTTTCGTCCTCAGCAAGGCACTGAGACCGCCCTTCTGGCGGTCACAGAGGCAGCCAGAGCTATAATGGACCGAGGTGGAAAAACTGCTACTATACTTCTGGACCTCAGTGCCGCGTTCGACACTGTTAACCATGCCACACTATTACATCGTTTGAAGGGCATGGGGGTGTCGGGCGCGGCCCTGATGTGGCTGACCTCTTTTTTAGAGGAACGCTTTTTCCAGGTATTTGAAGGCGAGGTGGTATCATCAAAGCATCCGCTCAGCTGTGGGGTTCCGCAGGGCTCCTCCCTGAGCCCCACATTATTCAATGTTTATATGCAGCCTCTAGAGAAGATAGTCCTCCCTTTTGGTGTGCGGATTGTCACCTACGCGGACGACACCCAACTTGTGGTCTCTTTGGACCACAAGGAGGGCTCATCCAACACCTTGGGCCCGTGTTTAGAGGCTGTTGCTGGGTGGATGCAACTTTCCCACCTCAAACTCAACGGGGAGAAGACCGAGATTATGTTACCAGGTAACTCTTCTCCTACCTCCCTGATGTCGAACTGGCCTTCATGTCTCGGCGCTCCCCCTCCCCCTAAAGACCAGATAAAGAGCTTAGGAATCTGGTTGAATAGAGCACTGGATTTCTCGGTCCAAGCTACTAAAACTGCCTCTGTATGTGTGGTGTAGTAATCAGGGTTCCCAAGGCCTACATGCTCCGAAGATAACCCACTTACACTCAAGAACTGTTGGCACGGAAACTGTAAAAGGCAAAGAACAAGTTTATTAAGACCCCATGGGGTGGTGGTACACTCAAACAACACCCTTCGGTAATGCAAGAGGTATCACACCGAACACCGGTGTGACCCCGATTTATATACAGTTTTGGGGCAATAAAAGATAGGCGGCACAAGTTAGGACATATTCATGTACATATATGGTCATGTTTTGGAACACAGCCAGCTCATTGGAGGGGGCATAACTCCGCTGGTCAGTTTGGCGCACATTCCTAAAGGGTAACTGGTCAGTGGGGACTGCGCATGTGTGAGCTGACCAGTACTAAAAATAGCCTGTTGCTGGGCAGACTGAAGTGGTCAGTGGTACGGACAAAGGACTAAAGGGCACGCCGGCCACGAGGCCGCTTATGGTCTAAGATGGCCATCGCAACATTCAAAATGGCGTTTTCATGTATAGTCAAGTTAGTGAGGACAACGTGTAGTTTCAGCTAATCGCTAACGCGGTCATGCCAATTACGACAGACGACCCTTTTAGCGTTTAGCTGAATCTACCTCATAGTGAACATAATCAGGATGTTCGTCCTCGATGTCTATTAACATTATTTGTGTTACTTCTTTATGAAGCATCATTTTGTCATGGGCAAGTGCTCGTCTTGATGGTATACAAGCTGATAAACACATGGAGCATAAGGCAGGGCCACATTGGATACATAGGCAAACAAAAAACAGTGCCCCCACAATTATACATAGAATCGTTAACAGTTTCCAGCCCCAAGTAGTAAGTATTGACCAGAACCATCCTGAAAGTGTCCAAGTTCCATTATCTGGATGTATCTCAGCTGCTATTTTGTGGAGCTTGGAAATGGCATCATAAACAGATGGAGAATTATCAGGTATGTATACACAGCAGCTACTTCCGATAATTCTACATGCCCCCCCACGGTCGGCCAAAACTACGTCTAACACCATCCTATTTTGGAGCGTAACAATTCTAGAAATCTGAAGTTCCTCAGTGATATTTCCTAGGGCAATGGCAGTGTCATTCGCTACAGCCTCGACAACACGTGTCAATCGTCTTATTTTCCGGCTGTTCAAAGCGGCCCCCACGAAGGAAAATAGTCCCAAATTGAAATCCACATACTGTTGTAAGGCAGTATCTGTCTGGTCTATGTCATCCAGAACAACAGTCCGCTTAACTCTATTCAGCACAAAGTCGTGGTACAAGATATAGTCATTGTGATACATTGGTGGGGCAATGAATACAGGAGGTAGTACAAACGATACATAGCACGTGCCCAACCACCCCAATGGAAGCTGATGATAACCCTTCGTTCCACAGATAAAATACGTGTTCCGAGATGCTACGAATGAGATGCCATTCGGGCTATCAAGCGTGAGTGTAGTGTTGCATTCACTTTTCCCTACCGCAATCGAACCCTTATTTCTAGTACACAAATCGGCTTTAGTAGTAATGACATTAATGACATGTGAGCTAGATACATTGATATTTCTTTGATTACTGTACACACGCGGGGCAGATACGTTATCGGGCCTGTATTCTTCCCATTCGAATCGAGTACCCTCAGCCCGTGGAAACCCATCCTTGTCATGGGAGCATACTTTATTCAAACGGAAAAGCACCCCCCCTTTGGTTGGCCATCTCAAAGTAAAGAGGAGGGTGTACCAGGCGTTGCAGGATCCATTATGAGAGAACGGGAGTGGAATGAGTGGGGTGCCCCCTCTCTTCTGATGCCCCGGTAACATCCCACACACCCAGCAATTTGAAGTATTAGTCATATTGTGCGTGTGATGAAGAATCTGAATAAAACTGTTGTTCAGATAAGTTTGCTGATGTCGTTCTTCATGGTAGGGTAAGGTAAAGTGAAAATGTTCAGATGGAGCCGGGGTAGTCGGCAGCAAATGTTCACGCGCAGGTACCACTAGTTCAACTACCCAGGCTATTACAGCTATCACCACAATAGTTAAAACAAAGAGAATGGCACCCAAGATTCGCTTATCTCGTGACGCTGGTGATGCCATAGTTCAGAAAAGTTCTTTCAGAGTCTCAAATAGTTCAAATTGTTCACAAAGTCTCAAATACACATGTGTGTATACCTAAAAAAAGAAAAATACGGTGCTGAACTCCGAGGTAGCCGTTGTTTTCTTCTCCTGGCCAAGACGGGTGTCGCTACACTGGCAGAACTGATCCCCCCCCCCTTGGGATTCCCGGTTTCCGTTTCACAAACCTGGAGCGGTAACCAACCAGTCATTAAAAAAAAACTAAAATCTTCTTATCGAGGACGCAGGTTGTATCGCTCTCGTCCGGCAACAGTGTGGTCCGGGAAGGCTCCCTCAACTTCGGCCGACGTCACAGCTGGGCTCTTTTCTTTCTCCAAAATCTCCTTGTAGTCGGTCATCACAGCAGGAGTCACTAGATCCGGAGAGACACGGCGGCAGTGTGTCGAATGCACCCACCGCTTCCTGTTGGTCACTCGTACAGCAGTTCGGGTTGCAAGGAGGACCTGTTCGGGGCCCTTCCACCTGGGCTCCAGACTGCTCGCTCTCTCAAACGACCGGATCATCACGTGGTCACCAGGGCGGAGATCATGGCCCTCTCCAATAGAGTTGTCAGGGAGCGCTTCTCGAACCTGTTGATGAATAGAAAGCAAATCATTTGTTAATCGTGCCAAATAGTCGTTCATCATAACACAAGGCACATCATGTATTAATCGCGGCTTAGGCACCCCCCAGATATTCATGGGGCGCCCAAACACCACCTCGTAGGGTGTAAGGCCAGTTCGTGAATGGGGTACTGATCTAAGAGAGAGCAGTGCTAGCGGCAAAGCGTCTGGCCACTTCAACGATGTAGACGCCACAATTTTGGCCAGCTTAAGTTTCAACGTAGCATTGTACCGCTCAACTAGACCTGCCGACTGAGGGTGGAATACAGCGTGGAACTTCTGCTGAATTCCTAACCCCTTCAGTACATATTCCGCAATCTTTCCAACAAAATGAGGCCCATTATCGCTCCACAGAAATTTGCAAACTCCGAAGCGAGGAAAGAATTCCTTAAGCAACACCTTAGCTGTTGTCAAAGCCGTATTGTCTTTCGTGGGGAAGGCCTCAACCCATTTGCTAAAGGCACATACCACCACTAGGACGTACTTCAGGTTGTTACAGCGCTCGAGTTGGATGTAATCCATTTGGAGTACCTCAAATGGTGCGGAAGGTGGAACGAACCCTCCTTTCGGAGTATGGGTCCCCTTTCCAGGATTGTGTTGTAAACAAACCAGGCAGGTCTGCACTACTCTCTTCGCAGTATTAGCAATCTCGGGATGTTCCCAAACTCGTGATAACAGCCGAGTGATTGCAAGAGCTCCGACATGTGCTAGTCCATGCGTCATCTGGACCATCGCTTGCAAGTAAGCCGCAGGCAATTTCCATTTCTCCATGTCTTTGCTTCTCCAACAACCCTCGTCATCTAGTACCCCATCTGCTGCCCATGCCGCAAGTTCAGATTCAGTAGCTGATTTTTGAATGTCCAATATTTCTGCTCTAGCATCACTCCATCGCTCAGCCTGCGATTGTATCACATACATGGGGGAGCTAGTTCGGGACATAGCCGTTTGTCTCGCTATGCTGTCTGCAAAGGCATTTCCTTGGCCCACTTTATCCGTGATCTTTTTGTGGGCACTGCATTTTACTATCGCTACTTTCTTTGGGCCAAGCAACGCGTTTAGGAGATCACGCACTAGCTCTCCGTGCATAATGTGTTCTCCGTGAGATGTCAAAAACCCACGCTCTCTCCAGAGTAGCCCGAAGTCATGTGCTACTCCGAAGGCGTATCGGCTGTCTGTGTATATGTTCACACATAGACCAACACTCAACTCACAGGCTCTTGTTAAGGCTATCAGCTCTGCTGCCTGAGCCGATTTCTGTGGTATCCTAGCTGTTTCTACCACTGTCTTAAGTGTCGTGATCGCATAGGCTGCGGAAGTCGTACCATCTGGCAGCCTCAAACATGATCCATCAACCCACAGTTCCCCATCCACATCTGGAAGTGGCACATCCTGTAAGTCGACACGACCCTTTGTCTGTTCCTCGGTCAGGAAAACACAATTGTGATGTTTTTCTTCCTGACCCTCCTCGATCGGATAGGGCAATAAAGTGGCAGGGTTCAAAGTAGCGCATCTTTTCAGTGTAATATGTGGCGCCAAAAGTGTCAGCTCATATCCTGTTAGCCGTGCACTCGTGAGGTATTGGGTCTTTGTTTGGTTTAGCAGAGCATCTACTGCGTGAGGAACTAACACCAGCAGTTTGTGCGATAACACTATTCCCTCACTCTGTCGTATGGCTACTGCCGTTGCTGCTACCGCTCGAAAACATCCAGGCAACCCTCGTGCTACAGGATCAAGAATGGCAGAGAAGTATGCACATGGTCTCTGCTTATCCCCGTGTAGTTGCACTAACACTGACAACGCGCACCCATCATTCTCGTGCACGTACAGTGTGAAAAGTTTCGCGTAGTCTGGTGTGCCTAACACGGGTGCGGAACAAAGGGCCTGCCTCAACTGTTCAAAAGCCTTCTGACATTCATCTGTCCATGCTAAGGGCATTGGTGTAGCTTTGGACAATAACGCTAACAAGGGTTTTATAATGTATGAAAAACCCATGATCCACTGTCTACAAAAGGACGTCAACCCTATGAAGGCACGTACGTCTCTCTGCGTGCAGGGGACTGGTGTGTCTAAAATTGCTTGAATTCGATCAGATGTTAATGCACGCCCCTCCTTAGACAACAGATGACCGAGGTAGGTCACCTGAGGTCTACAGTATTGAAGCTTTTTCTTCGAAACCTTATGATTGTTCTGTGCCAAAAAGGAAAGCAACGCAAGTGTACTTTCTTCACATTGTGCATAAGAGTCAGCAGCAAGCAGAAGGTCATCCACGTACTGGATGAGAGCAACACCAGACTGCAATTTAAAAGAATCTAGCTGTCTCTTCAAAGCCTGGCTATAGATGCTAGGGCTTTCAGTATAACCTTGGGGAACACGACAAAATCTATACGATTTATTATTTAACGTGAATCCAAACAAATATCTACTATCAGGATGGACAGGGATGGAAAAGAACGCATTTTTCAAATCAATAACACTAAATGTTGTGGCCGTTGGTGGCACCAATGTAAGCAAGGTCGTAATATCGGACACCACCGGGTATTGGGGAATTACAATTTTGTTGATCTCTCGCAAGTCAATAATAAAGCGATAGACTTTGTCGTCAGTATCTCGTTTAAGGATCGGAAGAATAGGACTGTTGCAAACATTATAAGGGACCTCCTCCACTACCCCTGCAGAGATTAAATCCTGAACAATATGTGTCAATGCAATTTCACCTTCTCTCGAAATCTTATACTGGGGTACTCGTGGTAGAGGGGCCCCCTCCTTAACAGTAATGTGTATTGGTGGAATACGCATCTCTCCCACATCCGTATCCGAGGTCGCCCATAACGTGTGCGGCAGAGAGGCCAAAGCTGGAATGTCTAAGATAGTATAAAACCTGTCTGGGTCAGGATAATTGTCATTCAGGATAACCCGCACTCCCTCAGGAGCGCACCGTATTGTTGTTCTAAAATATTTAAGCAAGTCAATGCCCAAGATATTATCTGGTGTATGGGGCGACAACAAAAATTGACCAAAACTAAAAAATTTGTCAAGACATAGTGCAAGGGGCTTTGACAATGGGCTAGGGGAGGGTGTGCCATCGAACCCTACACATGTAATCATTTCGCCAGACAGGGGAGCCCTCGGAACCAAGTTTTTCGACAAAGCGCTACGTGTAGCTCCTGTGTCGACTAGAAATTGATCAGTAGGACCCAAAATACCCGCTGTTACATATGGACCCTGTTGATCTACCGGCACTTCAACTGATTCCTTACCCCATCCTACGCAGTCCTATGCATGCACATAATCCTGGTGCTCCACATTCTCACCCTCCGATATCTGATATTGATTCCGTCTATCAAACGTGTTTCGTTCATCCTGGCCACGGCCCCCGTCCTCAACCCTTCCACGATCACTTCCGCCACCTCTCGCTCCCGTATAACCTCCTCTCGACCTACCACCTCCTCGACCACGCTGACTACGCTGCTCACGAAGTACCGGACAATCTTCAGCCCAATGCCCAAACTCCTTACAGTAGGCACATTGATCCTCCGCAATCTCCGTACGACCATACGACGTATTCCCTCCACCTCGTCTACCTCTATCATTCCCTCTACCCTGCGTTCCCCGAACCTGCGCCAACATCACCTTCGTTTTCAATTCCTTCGCCTTCTTATCAACACTTTCTTTAGCCTCCAACTCCTGCCGCTCATAATACTGAGCCATAGTTAACAAAGACGCAGGGGTCGCCGTGGCCCAGGAACTTTCACTCGACTTCAATCGCTTTGCAATCTCCGGTAGGAGATTAGCCACGTACTTATCTACGAACAAATGCCGACCCGTATCATCCGTTAAAGATTGACCACTGTAATCATGAAATGCCTCCTCGAAGCGTGTAAAGAAATCTGAAACCGTTTCATCAGGCTTTTGTTTGCACGACGCTAACATAGTCCAATCGATCTTTTTAGAAGGAACAAGCGTTTTTAATTTAATCAAAATAGCCGCCGGAAGGTCTAGAATCAACTGACAGGGCTTACATGCCGGTTCCCTATCTAAATCGGCAGCATTTATTTCTTTCCATGTCCCCCCAAGTAATGTTTCATCATTATTTTTACGAATTTGCCTCCACATATCGGGTGGAAGAATTAGCCCAAAAAACAAATCTATGTCAACAAGAGTCATCACACAAGACGAAATAGCCCCTTCCACCCCTTCATAAAATGCCGCCGGATTTTTCCGAAGATCAGGTAGAGAATTTTTCAATGCCATAACATCTGCTCTATTCCAAGGCGTGTATACCCAGTTATATACAAAATACCCTTTCGCATCTTTTGACGATTTATCATCATCTGTACCTTCCCCTTTAGGTGGAACATACAAGGGCGCGGCTTCACGCATAGGCATAACATGCAATGCAAAACTCTTATCTGAACCCCGGAGAGAACACTCCTTAATCTGCCCGTTATTCTCCAATTCGGACTCCTTTTGCCTCCTTTTCCGTTCCTCCCGCAATCTCGTCGTCTCGTCTCGCAGCCGGATCAGTTGCGTGAATAGGTCGTCAACATCTGCAAGATCAAATACACCTTTAACCAAATTTTCACGATACACTGACAACGATTTAGGTTCTAACGTGTCGGAAAGTTCACGATACGCGGCAACAACTTCATCCGCCAAACTAGACAAAAAATACATTAATTCAAGATCCGACCACGCCCTTTTCTCCGCAAGCAACTCATCCTGAGAAACACATTTCTTATTCACTTTACGAGCCCAACTATGTAAATGTGCGGACCTCTCCGCAGTAAACCTGAGAGCAGATACACCCTTCTGGTCCGACTTATCCTGTCCATCATCCTCCGAATCTGCAGCTGGTGCCGTCGACGAAACGTACGGAGGCGGTGACCGATCTAGCAATGAAAAATCATCAATTTCATTATTAAGGACAGGATAAAGCGGTCGACGAATAGGAAATTGACCAGTCGTTTGCAATTTACGTTCCCGTTCCTCCCTCTCTTTCTTCTCCTGCGCCTCCTTTTCCTCAAGCTGTAAAGCCTTATCCCGAGCAGCCTTGCGCTGCTCTTTGTCCGCCAAGGCAACTTCACGCTTCATACGCTCACGCACCGCTTTCTCCCACAGTCGCACACAATCAAACATGTTTTGTCTAGACCGGCGTTGAAACAAACATTGTTCCACAAACTGTACTTTTCGTAAATCGAACGACCCATGTAGAGGCCATTGCAATTCGGGATCGGCCTTTGTATACTTATGCCATAATTTGCTGTACATAATAGGGGGAAGGCCAAATTTTATGTACATCTCCCTGTTCGGCGTTCCCTCTGGGGGAGCCGGCTGTGCTTCCGCTAACCTAATTGTGGTACCATTTCCAAGACAGCACATTCCTCGGAGTGTGCTGAAAACAGGCATGTTCAAAAGGTATCACGAAAGCGTGACACCGTACAAAAATGGCACTTACAGTACTTCACACAAATGTGCCGCTCAGAGGAAAAAAAACAAAGTTAGAGAAACATCTCTGCATGCCTGCCTATGTGAAGTGCACTACACATATAAGTTCAAAGATCACAAATTCACAAACGTTAGCTAACTCAAGTCAAATCATAGATCGTAGGACTTCGGCAAGCGTCCGAGGACTACCTTACCGATCACAAATCATAGAACTTCAGTAAGCGTCCGAAGACTACCTTACCGAACACAAATCATAGAACTTCAGTAAGCGTCCAAAGACTACCTTACCGAACACAAATCTTACCCAAATTCTCAAATGTCCAGATTCCAACTGCCAAGGTCTTGTAATCAAATCAGCCAAACGGCACTTTCCCAGCAACACAGACGATCAAAAACTCAGTCGGGGACCGGCGCCACCTGGAAGGTCAGATCGGAAGGAAAGGAAAAAACACCGTGGGAGCCAAGACTCGGGTCACTCAGTGGCAGCGCGCGTCCATGGCGAGTTTCCAAGCCTTCGTCACGACCTCTCCTTCGGGCATCCGAGTCGCCGATGAGTCCCTTCGTGGTCGCCAATTTGTAGTAATCAGGGTTCCCAAGGCCTACATGCTCCGAAGATAACCCACTTACACTCAAGAACTGTTGGCACGGAAACTGTAAAAGGCAAAGAACAAGTTTATTAAGACCCCATGGGGTGGTGGTACACTCAAACAACACCCTTCGGTAATGCAAGAGGTATCACACCGAACACCGGTGTGACCCCGATTTATATACAGTTTTGGGGCAATAAAAGATAGGCGGCACAAGTTAGAACATATTCATGTACATATATGGTCATGTCTTGGAACACAGCCAGCTCATTGGAGGGGGCATAACTCCGCTGGTCAGTTTGGCGCACATTCCTAAAGGGTAACTGGTCAGTGGGGACTGCGCATGTGTGAGCTGACCAGTACTAAAAATAGCCTGTTGCTGGGCAGACTGAAGTGGTCAGTGGTACGGACAAAGGACTAAAGGGCACGCCGGCCACGAGGCCGCTTATGGTCTAAGATGGCAGTCGCAACATTCAAAATGGCGTTTTCATGTATAGTCAAGTTAGTGAGGACAACGTGTAGTTTCAGCTAATCGCTAACGCGGTCATGCCAATTACGACAGTGGGGCTAATGAAAATGCTCAGGAAAGTGCTCCCCTTACTTCCATTCCAGGCGAGAAGGGTCATGGTACAGGCCCTGATACTCTCTCGCCTGGATTATGGAAATGTTTTATATCTAGGGGCTTCGGCAACAGTGACAAAAAAACTTCAAGTCACTCAAAACTGTGCCGCACGCCTTCTGTTTAACATCCCTCGCTGGCGGTCAGCGAGAACTGCCCTAAAAGAGCTTCATTGGCTCCCAGTGGCTGCCAGAACACTGTTTAAAGCCATGTGCATTTTGCACAAATCTTTTCATCAAACCGGCCCGGCAGTGCTGTACCCCTTAGTGTTGCCTTATGCGCCGCCTAGAACCCTTTGTTCGGCTTCATTGCATTGGCATCCAAGGCAAAATTAAGAAAGCCCGTTGGGGTGGCCGTTCTTTTACTCACTCAGCGGCAAAGGCATGGAACTCCTTGCCTCTATCCCTCAGACAAAACGACAACCTGATGTCATTTAGGAGAGATTTAAAAACCTACCTGTTTTCAAAAGCGTACTAATTTACCCTGTAGCCGGTCACAGTAATCAGTTAACAGCGCTGCGAGGCCTCCGGGTGGTTATGCGCTATATAAGTGGAATTTTTCATTTAATTTCATTTCGTTTGGACCGAAGGCCGAGAAATATTGTAAGTATGAGATTTTCTTTTTGGGCTGTTTGGGGGTCTTCTACTCGTTTTCTCCTGGGTTGACGGCTCTGGGGCCATTGCTGGGAAGCTCTAATACCGGATAAAAGTGGTTTGGACCAAATCGGAGGCGGAATTTTATTTGTGTTTTTGCTGACTTGCTTGCCTTTGAGGAGCTCTTTGGGGGGGTTCCGGGTGTTTGTGGGTGAGTTTTGGGGTCTGGGAGCACTGCTGGGACACTCTAATCTTGATTGCATTTGCTTTTCAGGAAATCCGTGGTGGAAAACTGGAGTTATGTCCTAGCTGCACAGCGCGTTTGGACCAAAGGCTGAGAAATATTGTAAGTATGAGATTTTCCTTTTGGGCTGTTTGGGGGTGTTGTACTTTTTGGCGGGTGGGTTGGCGGGTCTTGGGGCATTCCTGGGAAGGTCTAATACCGGATAGAAGTGGTTGGGACAAAATCCACGCTGATTTTTTTTCTTGCTATTTCTGACATTTTGCTCAATATAGCGTTTTCGGGGGCCTGTTTGGGGGCCTTCCTGGTGTTTGTGGGTGGGTTTCGGGGTCTGGGAGCACTGCTAGCTATGGATCCTTTAGTTTGCAAGAGGTTTGAAGCAAATCCATGGTGGCAGAGGGGAGTTAGGGCCTAGCTGCAGAGCGCGCGCGGAGTGATTTGGGAAATTGGCAAAAAAATGACTAAGTCCCCATTTTTGTACTTTTGCTTTTTGGCTGTTTGGGGGTCTTCTACTCATTTTCTCCTGGGTTGACGGCTCTGGGGCCATTGCTGGGAAGCTCTAATACCGGATAAAAGTGGTTTGGACCAAATCGGAGGCAGAATTTTTTGTGTGTTTTTGCTGACTTGCTTGCCTTTGAGGAGCCCTTTGGGGGGTTCCGGGTGTTTGTGGGTGAGTTTTGGGGTCTGGGAGCACTGCTGGGACACTCTAATCTTGATTGCCTTTGCTTTTCAGGAAATCCGTGGTGGAAAACTGGAGTTATGGCCTAGCTGCACAGCGCGTTTGGACCGAAGGCCGAGAAATATTGTAAGTATGAGATTTTCCTTTTGGGCTGTTTGGGGGTGTTGTGCTTTTTGGTGGGTGGGTTGGGGGGTCTTGGGGCATTCCTGGGAAGGTCTAATACCGGATAGAAGTGATTGGGACAAAATCCACGCTGATTTTTTGTTGTTGCTATTTCTGACATTTTGCTCAATGTAGCGTTTTCGGGGGCATGTTTGGGGGGCTTCCTGGTGTTTGTGGGTGGGGTTCGGGGTCTGGGAGCACTGCTGGCTATGGATACTTTAGTTTGCAAGAGGTTTGAAGCAAATCCATGGTGGCAGAGGGGAGTTAGGGCCTAGCTGCAGAGCGCGCGCGGAGTGATTTGGGAAATTGGCAAAAAATGACTAAGTCCCCATTTTTGTACTTTTGCTTTTTGGCTGTTTGGGGGTCTTCTACTCGTTTTCTCCTGGGTTGATGGCTCTGGGGCCATTGCTGGGAAGCTCTAATACCGGATAAAAGTGGTTTGGACCAAATCGGAGGCGGAATTTTTTTTGTGTTTTTGCTGACTTGCTTGCCTTTGAGGAGCTCTTTGGGGGGGGTTCTGGGTGTTTGTGGGTGAGTGTTGGGGTCTGGGAGCACTGCTGGGACACTCTAATCTTATTTGCATTTGCTTTTCAGGAAGTCCGTGGTGGAAAACTGGAGTTATGGCCTAGCTGCACAGCGCGTTTGGACCGAAGGCCGAGAAATATTGTAAGTATGAGATTTTCCTTTTTGGCTGTTTGGGGGTGTTGTGCTTTTTGGCGGGTGGGTTGGCGGGTCTTGGGGCATTCCTGGGAAGGTCTAATACCGGATAGAAGTGGTTGGGACAAAATCCATAAGGAAAAGCCTTTTGGCACTTTTTGTAACTTAGGGTTCGTTAGGGTTAGCCCTAGCAGCAGGATTGCATGTCTTTCGGGGTGTTCTCGATGTTTGCAACTGAGTTCTGGGGTCTTAGAGCACTCGTGAGAATGTGTAATTTTGGTTGCAAGTCATTTGAAGAAAATCCATGGTGGGAAAGGGGGGATTTGGCATAGTTAAAGAAAGCCTCTGCCACTATTCTTAACTTAGGGCTCGTTAGGGTTAGCAGTATTTCTATTGCATGTGTTTGGGTGGGGGGGTTTTCGAGTCTTGGAGCGATGCTGGCTATGGATACTTTTGCTTGCTTGCAAGTGGTTTGAATACAATCCACGGTGGGTAAGGGGGTATTTGGGCCTACTTTTACTTTCGAAGTACGTTTTGTCACCAGTTTTCTGCTAGGCCTCGTTTTTTGAGATCTGATTGGGGGTCTTCTACATTTTTGCAACTGGCTTTAGTAAGGGTCTGGGTTAGGTATGGGCGGAAAATCCGTTTCGCTCGCGGATTTTGCGGATTTTCGGGAAATCCGCAATCCGCGAGATTCGCGAATCTCCCGCAAAATCCGCAAATCCGCGAGCAGCGGATTTTGCTCGCACTGCTCGCACTGTTCGCGTGAGTTCGCGGCTTCCCAGTACAACTTCGCGCCCCGCGAATAAGTGCTAAATTGCAGAAATACGATCTTAGCAAAACTGAAACTACTTGCCAGGTTCAAAAGTTCAGGCTCATCATTAGTAGCCATTTCCTGTAGTGCTTCCTGAGGGGCCCCTCCAGAGTTCAGTTGCCAGTTGCAACTATTATGTGACCCTGCTCTGAACCTCAGAATAGTTACACATATGCCACAAAGGTCCTGAATTACAGCTAAGGGAGACAAGCAGGAGCCAGGCTGGAAGTTAAAATCCATTAATCAGCCCCTAATTCATTATTGTCAGTTGGGGCAGGGCAGGTGTTGTAACTAATTTTGCAACAATGAAAGCACTTAGCAAGTGCAAAAGATCACTAATCAGGGCGCACTAAGGAAGCAGGTGCCAGCTAAAAAAATATTCTGTGACACATTAATCAGCCCCAAATTAATTCAGGTCACTTGAGGCAGGGAAGGTGTGCTTTGCTTTGCCGAAAATAATGTACACTGGACAACCAGAGGGTGTGGTGATGAAACAGAGGGTGGCATGGGTGGGCCAGAGGGTGGCATGAGTAGTCAGAGAGTGGCAGTGGTGACAGAGAGTGGCAGTGATGAAGAAGAGTGTCCCAAACAGGCTGGACACGTAGAAACAACAAGTTCGCAAAACTTGCGACCCGACAGGTAAGTTCGCAAATTGCGAAATTGTAAAAACCCTCGCGAACTGGCAGAAACACGGGCGAACACAAAAAAAAAAAAACGCAAATTCGCGGGAATTCGCGGATTTTGCGGATTGCGAGTTCGCAAATCCGCAAAATTCGCGAACGCGAGATCCGCAAAATTCGCCCATGCTTAGTCTGGGTGGGAGCACTGCTGGGAAGGTCTAATTTTGTTCTAAAACACAGTTTACAGTACACCTAGCTTGAGAGGAAAGATCCACTAAATTAATTTGCCCATACTTATTTATCCTTCAAAAGGTGACTCAGACAGAGTAAGCACTTTCTAAAATATTGTACTGTCTATTAGGAAAATCAAAGTGTGACTTTTTGCACTACACAGCGTACATACCTTATATTTATTTATCTGGGCTGTTTTTCGTTCAATAATTACAGGCCAGATTTCAGTCTGTGCAATGGGGAAAAAAGGATGGAGTCAGGCTTCACATTAGCGAACCGCAATTCAGCATCCGCCAAGCAGGCAGTGGACAGGGTGTCTTCTGGTCACCAACATTGATGGACGAAGCGTCAGTTGGAATGGAGGAGTGCCGCTAATAAGAGGAATTGTTTGCTGCATGCAACTTACTTACCAAATTCAACAGGAGGACATCTACAAAAACATACAGACAGATACAGTATCCATTCTTTTCTTCTATGAGTGTGACTGCATTTCTTGGATCTCTCTCTGCTTCTAAATTGATCCCTACAGCCATTCTATAGATTTTACTTCGGCTATTTTTTAAACCTAATTTAATGTAGCCCTGTACTGTCGCATTCTGTCATTCACGGTTGTCGAAAGTACTACTTACTTTTCAGTAACAATGCATTCAGTAGTGCATGCACTTCCTTTATGTCACGTAAAAGATTTATAGTTAGCTTTGTACCCAAACATTTCTTTATGTTCAATTATTGTTTGTCCATGCTGTGCTTTTTTTTTTTCTCTCAACAAAACCTACCCAAAAAGAAACCCCCATTCCCATCCATTTTACAAACCCTAACCCTCTTCCCCCGGGCTGTGTGGTTTTGCTTGATGTGTGACTAAATGACATCAATAATTCCACACACTTGCTGGGGAGGATAAGGTCATAGCAACAGGCTGGTGAAGGAATCCGAGGATATATTCTAGACTTACTCAGCTTCAGTACTATTTCTTGTAGTAGTAGCCAATGTCAAAGAAATCCTACACAAGTACAAGTTATACTATCAATACTTTACCATTTGTTAGGCTGCATTGTGGCACTGTTCTAGTCTAGTGTACTGTCACCTGCTATATTCTCTATTGTACCGTTGTAATGCTACAGTAAGGACAAACCAGGTTTCATTTTCTTTTTTTCCATAGCCATGCAACTGCAACTGTGTCATACCACTAGTACCACCGCAATGAGGAGGAAATTTCATCCGCCCTGGATTGCCAACCTTAATCGCCATTTCCCGTGGAGCCAGCCCTGGGCCTAGCCCTACTTTCAAACACAAATTACAGGTAAGATAAGCGTTTGGTTGGAGGTAGTATAATGGAGTATTAGGAGAGACGAGAGATTGACGGTAGTACTACTAAAGTCCTAGGACTATTCAGGAAAACAAACTTACTGTTAAACCCCCACCCACCAGACTCAAAAGCAGTAAAAAACAGGTATGGTCAGATAAAGTTTCAAAAAGTATATTTTTATAGCCCTAACAAAATAATCTCCCGCAAGACCCTGCCTAACCCCAACGATTGTCCTTCAAAAGTCCCCAAAAAACCCAACTCCCAATTCCCACCCCCCAAAAGTCTCTAAAAAAGGGGCAAGGGACACTACGGCAGGGTGCTGTTGACTTTAGCGGCCAGGGCATCATGCTCCTTGCGGAGGGTGGCATGGTCGAAGCGGAGGCCCTCCACCAAGTTCTTATAGCTTAGGACCTCCTGCTCCAGGTAGGACACTCTGAGGCATAAGCGGCGCCGGCGTCCCTTGCAAATCCTGTGGGGGGCAGCTGCTGTCTTTGCTGCTCGGCGGTGGCGTTTGGCTTTGGTAGCCCGGCTCCGTACCGCTGGAGCACTGCGCTGGCTGGCAGCCCGTGGGGGCACGGAGAGGATGCAGCTGTCCCAGTGGATGTTGTTTGTAGGAGAGTAGGGTCTGCAATCCTATGATCACCCAGATTTTTTGCTTTTGTTTCACTGGTTTACGACTTTCTCTGGCTGTGGGCCTGCCAATCAGACCCACAGCCTGGCTGTTCTCTTTCTAAATTACGATATGTACCCTAGGTGCATTTACCAATTGGTACTGGGCCACCTTATCAGACCCCGTAACGCAGGGCATAGGTGTACCCAGGGCCGCCAGGGGCTGCAGCATGTATTATGCCACCCCTGGCTGGCCTCCTAAATTTGACACAACTGGCTGCATGACAGCTGGGGCAAAGTCGTGTAATCACCCTTTGCTTTAGGTATAGTAGCTCTATATCTAACCATACAATGGACACCCGAGTTCCTATCAGTCACTCCTATGGCAGGCCTTGACAATCCTGAAGGCAGAGTGCGTGGGCTCGTGTGAACTAGGTTCTGGCCCGAGCCGAGCCCGGTTGCAGCTTGCGGAATCAAGCCTCAATGGCTGTTCCATGATAACGCGTACCACATCGGTAACTTCGGTGTCGCGTTATCAAGGCATGTCGAGTAAGGTGTCATACGAATCGGGATGCTGCCCCCTCACCAATTCTGGCGACGAGGTTAGCATTCCGCCCTTCTAGAGGGACACGACATGTACGTAACTGTGAACCCCGGTTAAAGTTAACTAAAGCCTCAGCTCCACAAAATGGATGCTGCCACCACAGACACGAGTCTGACCTCCTGCTGCTGGGAGTCCTTCCAGCGAGGAGAGCTTGGACAAAGGGTTTCCTGTCGAGGGCGGTGTTCGCACCGTCCCAGACAGGGTTTGTGTATTCTGGGTAGGTAGGGCTTTTGCGAGAAGGTGACTGCGGAGTGGCACCCCGGTGCTCACTACGCATCTGCCGGTCAGAACCAGTTCCAGGGGTGCCAGCCCTGGCCTGGGGAAAGTCCGGCAGGGGAGAGGGGTGTAACTACCCCCCTTCCTGGTCCCACCCTTAGGGCAGGACCTAGTCATGTACCCACCCCTTTCTTTAGGATAAAGACCGGAGCGGGGACCCTTCCAGATTAGATCATCTTTGAATCAAGAACTACTTTCTACGAAAGGACATTCGAGACTCTTCTCAAGATTTCTCCCTTGTGACTAAGGAGTAGTCACCCTGCATCAGCGGGCACCATCTAAGAACACTGCGGTTTGCTGTAAGTCCTTCCTCAAGGAATCCGACGGCCCAGCTCGACGAGAACCGGCTTCCCTGGCACCTCTGACCTCTACCCACGTCATCAGCTCAGCTGTGATCTGTGGGTGCGACGAGACCTCGAGGGACCGGCCATCATCAAAACCTGCACGCTCTTAAAAACCAGCACGACCATCGAAGTAATTCTCTGGTGAGTGCTCGGGGGTCCGAGAAGCCCCGACCCTGAGCCGCTCCAGCACCGAAGTGCAGTCTCCCAGCATCTCCACGATCTGCGTGGGGCCCTTCTGCTCGCTGCTCAGCACGTTGTCTGGTCACTAGCCGCTGGCTTGTGCCCTTCTGTGACGACATCCGACAATCAACTCTGCTGGTCTGGTTGCTCCAGACTGGCCCTTGCTTCCATCTTTGCGAGAAGCACCCCGGGCCCTCCTGGTCCACTCAAGACGCCATCTTAGGCCCACCACGTGGCCCTGAGATCTGCCAAGGCTAGTTGCCCCATCCTGGGCCCAGCGACGCCGACAGCATCATCCTTCGTGGGACAGCTCGCACCTCCACCGTGGTCGCCGACAACGCCTCCTGGTCCGTGAGACTGCAGAGCCTAGCGTCGCCCACTCACCTGGTCGAGGTGACGGCCAACCGGTGCCTTCCTGGTACCCTCTGACTACTGGCTAGTAGTACGAACTTGGTCCCCTCTGCTTTCAGGTATCATCAATCTCTGATCCAGGCTTGGATCTCTACGAACTATTCATCACTGGTCGCCGGCCAGCAACTCCTTTTCTTCCGGCTCCTGGCTCGGCAGCGAAGACCCCGACGCCTGTAAGACTTGTGCAGCCGCAGCCCTCGTGGCTAGGTAACTCGGCATTTCGGTGCCTGCATAGCCTCTTTACTCTAGGGTCCCGAGTCCCTCGCTTCCGACTTGCCTTATCGGGTCCGCCCGAGACCTTAAACTTTCCGTGTCCTCGGACACTTGTTTTAATTGTGCACTTGAAGTATTTTCCTAAGAGATTTGGTTTGTGCTTAGTACCCTGTCCTCATAAAGAGTCCAGGGCTGTTGTGAACCTTAATAAATATCCTGTTTATTTTCATAACACTTGTGTGGTGTCCTTTCACTGGGTGTTCAAGGGGTACATGTGTGGTAAACAGCTGGCTTAACGCGCCCTCTCGAGTCTTTAGCCTTAGACTGCTCGTATCCACGCTACTAGGATAGCTGGTCTATAGGTTGACTTACGACCAAACACCATAAGGGTCGTTGGAACGATACATAGCGGTCGCTAGAATAGCGAACGTTGCATATCGGGCCAACTTCTCACATTGGTGAGCAGCGGTTGGGATTTGAGCTTGCTGTTGTTTTACCACACGTATCCTAAGAATATCTTGTTGAAAGATCACATAAGTACTGTTAGTACATATAACTAAAGCTTAGAATACTCTGAGTTCTACTGAACCAGCTGTTGCAGCTCCTCAAGGCTTAGCACACCTTGGCTGCAACTCTTAGCAAGGGAATAGTAGGTAAACACATAGTGTAGGTAGGTGCATCACTTACACCACACTAGAAACAGTATGTCGGACAAAGGAGGAAACTCTGAGTCTCCCCTTGTGTCAGTTGACCCTCCACAGGTAATCCCTTCAAGATATACTGTGCTGAGCTTCAAGGAGTTAAGACAGGTGTGTCACTCCAGGAAGATCAAGCAGGGGTCTAACCCCACAACGTCCTTTCTGATTGGTCTCTTGGAGACTTATGATGCCAGAAAAGCTGAGACCCGTCTTAGCTCTTCTAATCCAGAAGGAGACATGCCTCCCCTCGAGGGAACCAGAGACGATCCTGACCTCATCCACCTCGCAACTGAGAACGAAGATGTGGAGGATGATGAGGATGAGGATCCCTCTGGGGATGAGGCAGATAAGGGACAGGTAGAAGTCGTTAGACTAAGCAGGTCCAACTTAAGCAAACATGACAGTGGTACTGGGGGACCCCTGGGGCCGCTATCAGGTCAGCTTAACATTGGGAATGGACGAGCCCGATCTCTGTCAAGAGACTCTGGCAGATCCCTTCAAACCAATGGCTCTCACAACTCTTCTCAAAGAGGGATGACGTCCCCTCAGAGGAGAGTGTACGAAGCTAAAGAAAGGGCAGCTAATCTGAGGATTGAAAGGGAAGAACTTGCCCTGGCCAAAGAAAGGCTTGCCTTTGCTAGAGAGCAACAGTTAAGTGGGGTAGTCCCCACTGGTGGCAGCGATGTACCTAGCAATAGGGAAAGGAGTTTTGATACGAAACACCTTGGTAAGATAGTGCCCCCCTTTAAACAAGGGGACGACATCCACAAATGGATAACTGCTTTGGAGAGGGCCTGCACTGTGCAGGGTGTTCCCCAGAGTCAGTGGGCAGCTATCTTGTGGCTCTCCTTTGAAGGAAAAGGAAGAGACAAGCTCCTCACCACAAGGGTGGAGGACGCTAACGATTACCAAGTCTTGAAAAATACACTCGTTGAAGGGTTCGGCCTAACCACTGAGCAGTACAGGGTGCTGTTCAGGGATACCCAGAAAACGCAGTCTCAAGATTGGTCTGACTTTGTCGATTGTGCCACTAAGGCTTTTGAGGGCTGGTTGCTGGGCAGTAAGGTTATTGATTACAAAGGATTGTATAATTTGATGATGAGAGAACAAATTTTAAACAATTGTCAGAACCAGTTGTTGCATCAGCATCTTGTCGACTCGGATCTGACCTCTCCCCAAGAATTGGGAAAGAAGGCAGACAGATGGGTTCGTACAAGAGTTAAACAGAACCAGGGCCAGAATCAAGGTGGTCAGAAGAAAGCAGACCAGAAGGGTAAAGATTCTAAGGGGGAACAAAATGACCAGAAGTCTTCGACAGGTCCCCAACAACCCAAAGAGGGTGGGGGTCAGGCTCCCCAAAAGAAGAAAGAAGGCCAATCCAAAAGATGGTGCCAGTACTGCAAAAGTAAATCTCACTGGTTTAGTGAGTGCACCAAGAAAGGAGGAGGGCAGGCTCCTGCCACTGCAGCCCCTAAGGCACCTGTGCCCCCTAGTACAGCCAGCAGTGGTAGTGCACCTCCCAAGGGTTTAGTAGGGTTAACCCTGGGTTCTGAGGGGAGTGACAACTTAGTTGGCACACTCACTCAGGCTGTCCTTGTCAGTACAGGGGACGTGGACGTGTCCCCTGACGTAAGTCCCAATACTTTGGGCAAATACCGACAGACGCCTTTCATAAATGGAAAGATGGCTCAGGCCTATAGGGACACTTGTGCCAGCGTCACCATGGTGACGCCTAACTTTGTGGACCCTGGACAGATCATGCCAGGTACGGAATTCCTGGTGACCAATGCAAGCAATGTCACTACCAATCACAGTATGGCAATTGTAGCTTTCTCCTGGGGAGGGGTAACTGGCCAAAAGAAGGTTGTAGTTAGTTCAGACCTCCCAGTGGATTGTTTGTTGGGCAATGATTTGGAGTCATCACAATGGTCAGAAGTGGAGCACCGGACTCACATGGAAATGTTAGGCTTGCCAGCACATGTGTTCGCTGTGACCAGGTCACAGGTCAGGAAATGCCCCACTGAACAGGTGCTGGATCCTGGAACAACGGACCAGACACCTCCCAAGAAAAAGAGCGGTAGGGTTAAGGCTGCGCCTTCCCCCTTGCCCCAGGTCGTGGATCAAGTCTCAGAGGAGGCTGACCTACAGGAATTGAGGGAAACTGAGCCTAGGGAGTTCGAACTTGATCAAGTTGAATTCTTGGGTTCAGGGGGACCCTCAAGGGAAGACCTGGGGAAGGACCAGTTAGACTGCCCTTCTCTTGAACCCCTCAGACAGCAGGCTGCTGCTGAGGCTGCTGGGAACGCCACAGGTACCCACAAGGTATACTGGGAAGATGGACTCCTGTACACTGAGTCAAGAGACCCCAAGCCTGGCATGACCAGGAGGCTGGTTGTACCCTTGTCTCAGCGTGGTTTCCTACTTACCTTGGCCCACGAGATTCCCTTAGCAGGTCACTTAGGCCAGACGAAAACGTGGGACAGGCTTGTCTCACACTTTCACTGGCCTCATATGAACGAAGATACCAAGGAGTTTTGCCGCTCCTGCGTCACTTGCCAAGCCAGTGGTAAGTCAGGTGGCACGACAAAGGCCCCCCTTATACCAATGCCTGTGGTGGGGGTGCCCTTTGAACGGGTGGGGATCGACATCGTCGGTCCCATGGAACCACCAACAGCATCAGGGCACAAGTTTATACTGGTGGTAGTGGATCATGCCACCAGGTATCCTGAAGCTATTCCCCTTAGGACCACTACAGCACCTGTTGTGGCAAGAGCCCTAGTTGGAGTATTCTCCAGAGTGGGCTTCCCTAAGGAGGTCGTCTCCGACAGAGGTGCAAACTTTATGTCGAGCTACTAGGATAGCTGGTCTATAGGTTGACTTACGACCAAACACCATAAGGGTCGTTGGAACGATACATAGCGGTCGCTAGAATAGCGAACGTTGCATATCGGGCCAACTTCTCACATTGTTGTAGTACCAGACTGCATCTTCTCCTCCTCCAGGGCCACCAGCCGCCGATATTCAGCAACAGTGGCATCCAGCCTCCGTTGCCGGGCCATTCGAGCCAGCTCCCTCCTCCTTGATGGTCTGTTGGATTTGGAAGGAGCAACTTATGAAGAAAGAAAGACATAGTCTGTAACCAATGCTCCTTAAGATTAACACAAAATGATTGAGCAGAAAGTTGTGTCACAGTACAAGTAGCAAATTGAAAGCACAGTACATAACTATTGAGGACAGTATCTATGTAACCTCCGACTTCTTCATCCTTGCTCTAACATTAGTGGGAGTTTAAGGAACAAATTCTACGAGCACTATGGACTTCCATTACAGTCGACTATGCCAGTACACCAGTCTTATTCTTCTTCTTCTCTCTTGTTTAGGAAAATTGGTACGTTATCTTATGCAAGCCGGCATAATGCCAGCGCAGTGAACTTGCACCCGAGAAAAACAGACGCACACCATGATGAGTGAGACAGACTTGCGTTACTGTACCGGTCCAGTACATGCAGGTGGTGAAGCTCTTACTTTTCTATTACGGGTGGCATTGAGAATACTCTGTTAAAAGGGCTACTGCTTAATTAATTTAGCTTTCACCCTATAGTGCAAATGAGTATTAGAAAAGGAAAATGAAGAAGCTAAATAATCTGATTATCTATCACTTCACATGGGATGTATTTGATGACATATGGGATGACTTTAGGTGCTTTGCTTATTATTGAGTGAACAGTGATACACCCACACATGAATGACGTACTACTACTAAACTAAAGTTATTAAGAGAGGTGGGGAGTGTCCACCGTAATAACCGGATATATGCTGTGCTTGCAGTTGCAATACAAACTACTGCTACTATTCATGGTAGTATTTGGACAAAATTACAACTTCTTTTCCTTGCCTTTCCTACACTGGAACGGACGTGCGGGTGCGGTGTTACATGCTCTTCAAAGTAACACTTAGTTCATCCAGTGACCGTCTACTCTCTCTAGATACACATATGCTATCCATGATCCAGGCATCCATCCATTCAAAGTATATGCACACATACAGTTTCTGTTTCACCCACCCAAACTGTTCTCCTTCCACCCATCCTTGCTTCATCATTCACCCAGCCATTCACCATACCATATTCTTTCCTTCCCAGCCACCTCGGGGACCAAGCAAACACATATCATTCTTCTTTGCCAGTCATCATTACATTTCTCGTCCTTCCACACTTACTTACACCCTTCTTTCGCTTTTCGTTCATCCCATCCATCAAGTTCATCTCAGATCTGATTGGGATTCTTCTCGCCAAAAACTTCACAGCTAAGTCGAAGTACATTTAGAGGAGGCTACTACCTGGTTGATTTATAATCCACCCGTGCAGAAAGCACACTCTGCAGTCTTCAATCTCAATAAGTAAGGAATATATAGCTTACTCTGCCCGCCACCACCGTGTTATCCCTCACAGAATTGTCCGGCACTTCCACCGCCTCCTCCCCAGAGTTGTCCTCGTCCAATGCCACCACCACCTCCGCGCTGGCCCCGCCTCCAGATGTTCCACCTACAAAGTACATGTAATAATGTTAGAATACACCACTCACTACTATATAATATTTGATCTAGGAGGAAGAAAGAAATGTGAAAAAAACAGAATACAATTTAATAATTTGTGACTGTCTACTCTAAAGTAAAAATGTCCCTTTTTCCAGGGACGGCTGTTGTCTTGCTGCACTTTTTGGCACAACTGATGAATGCTTGCTTTTTATTTTGAACACGCACCACTTTTTCTCCTAACAGACAGAAGCTTGACTTCTAAGAACACGAGCAGGATCAAGTTCAAACCAGGTGAGAGCTCGACTCGACCACAAGAAATGTGTCCAATTAATCGTCAGCACTAAGCACTTTTCCATTTTCAGTTAAACGTTTACTTTTATGACAAACTTAATTTTAATAAATGTGTTTACTTTTAATAAAGCTTTTAAACTTAAATAGACTCTGTGGTTTTTGGTCCTCCAGACTAGAGTGGATGAGCTAAAGGTTTTGGAATTTTTGCAAGCATGAGTCCGTGCCTCTGACATCATTGAGGATCAATCATCGGTGACTTTGGGAGCTAAATGACTCTGCCACACTATCTAGTCAGTAAGGAGATTGGGGGTTCAACTACAAAGTCTGTTATCACTGAGGTATGTGGAAAGTCTAACAGCACCTATTATAATTGATAAGCTAAGCAATGCATTATTTAGTGTCCATAGTTCTGTTTGTGCAGATCTGTCCCTGCAACAGTAGTAGAATGGATTGTCCTCCTATCCAAACCAAAAGTAAAGTAGTATCTTATTCTTTCTTGGTGGTCATTCACCTTTTTATTGTTGGCAATTGTCAAAGCATAAACATTTAGAAGACTTGAAAAGACATTATGGACAATCCCAGAGGACTGCACTCAGTGCATAGAGCTATTGCTGACTAGAATGGGAGTCCAATGGAATTGCCAAATGTGCAATCTTAGTTAGCTACACAGACAGACTAATAAGAATAATCTAGTAATACCACACGGAGTCATAGTCGAGGCAGGATAAGAATTTAGATCCAGTCTACAAGAAGATCAAAGACGATTTAGAAAAAATCGAATGAGGAACGCTAGGAAAAAATAAGTACTCTATATTAAAATTAAAACTTACTGGGGCCAGCAAAGGAGCCCTCGCCTGCCCGATCCTGGCCTGCATCCTGAACAGCAACCTCCTCCTCCTCCTGTGTCCTCCTCTTGCCCCTGGGGGGAGCTGATGTACAACATGAAAGAAAGAAAAACAGAAAACATGGATGATATTTGTCAACCAAATCAAACATTTGAAAAGAACTAACAAAATATTTTGGCGAAATAGCAAATAGACAACTATTCCACGGGATATATTATTGACCAATCTCATGTGGTCTACTACGTTATTCGTATTGCTTGATTTGCGGAACGTCGAATTGGAAACTTCTTATGTAACTCACTAAACAAAGTACTAAAAAGGTTTGCCTAGGATTGGCAGGCAGCAGTCCGCAGCACGCGAAGTGACAGACAAAGTCCATTGTGATTGCAGATCAGCGATAACACTAAAGTTTCCTACTACATTAACCAGTCATTAAAATACTCAAACTAGCAATCTACCACCACTATTTCTTCTTATCGCCATGTGTACAAAGGAAGGACTGTACTTGAGTCTGTAGGGGCTGATTTAGAAGCCCCTTGCGGCTCTTTTGCTCCATTGTTGCGTGACTTTTGTGACAGCACAAAAGAGGCGCAATGGTGCGGCGTATATTAACAACGTGACGCATATGGGAGATGCATCACGTTGTAAAGCCCTGCGCCATCAGGGGGCGTTCCAGCGCAAGGGAGGGCGTGCCTGCGCAGGAACGCATCCTAAAAGTGGCTGAGGGAAATCTAAAAGATTTCAATCACTCACTTTAACGACAATGATGCGTGACTCAAACCCTGCGCCTGCTTGAAGCAGACGTACGGCTTGACGCTGCATTGGGGAGATGGGGCACCCCAGAGCTTTGATGGAGCTGCGCCATCGTTGCGACGCAACTCCAGCAATGCGCCGCCTTTACGGCACAGATGCGTAACGCTTTGGTGACGTTTTGGGCCCAGGGTGCGCCGCATTGTAAATACGGCGCACCATGGGTGATGGTGGCGTGGCGCGCAATTACTAGCGCATCCCTGCTACTTTGCAGGGATGCGCCGGTAATTAAAAATCTGAACCTTAGTGTGTAGCATTACGCAGTTCTTTAAACTACACTCATACATAATTTCACAGGCCAATGAAATGAACACAAAATCGAAAACAAATAAGCATAGTAGCAACACTACTGAGAAGGAGAGCAGTGCACCTGAAATGCACAGAAGATTTTGAAATATAATTTACCTACAATGTAATGAGCAGCATTATTGCTCTTGGTAAAAAACAAAATTTTGCAATATAATAACACACAGCAGGAGAAAACAGAGTAGTAAAGAAATAGCTACTACTACTCACCAAGCCCGGGGATCTCAAGGCCAAGCAGGTCGAGCAGATCTCGTTCACGGTCCAGGACATCCGTCCAGTGGTGGGTGACCTGGTTGTAGGTGCGCCGGACCCGAGAGTGGTGGTACATGGCCCGGCACACCTTCTCTGACCGCTTCCGGCGCTCCCGTACCCGACACCGATCCTGCCGTCTGCCATGATGGTCCTGGGGAGGCGGCGCTGAACATAAAAAATGAGTGCGGCCACCTCCTCCGGGCTAAAGATCTCCCAGGGTACAGCCTGCTCCCCCCTCAAACGCCCGCACGGGAGCCGGGCACGGGGTGCGGGACCCTTCCCCTTCTCGGGATGCTTCCCGGCTCCCTTCACCATGGTCTGGGCGGAAGGGAATAAAGAAAATAGAATAGGGAAGAGAAGAAAAGAAAAGAGTTTAAAAAAGTAGTTTAAAATTAACCAAAAGTAGCAGTAAACACAAAAATATAGGGCTAGAAAAATAGAGGGATAGATAATAAGTAAAATAGATAAAAAAAAACTTCAAACAAGCAAAGATGGCAGAGATTTAGAGAGGATACAAAAAGCATGCCCAGAACCATAGCAATGAATGAGAAACAAGATGGCCGCGCCCGTTCACGATCTCGCGGGTACGTTCGCGCGAGATTTTCCTCGCGAAATTGTACTGGCGAGCCGCACACTTTGCGAGATTACACTTCGCGCCCGGAAACAGAAATACGTCATGCAAACAAGATGGCTGCGCCCTTGAACGACCGCGAGGGTAACTTTGCGCCTTGCGCTACAAGCGGCTCGCGAAAACGCACAAAACCGTGCGAACTGACACGCCGCAAAAAAACTAATCGCATATTCGCACGAATTCGCGGCTTCCGAATCCGATCTCGCACGTGTTCGCGCCCCGCGAATCCAGCGAAATTGCAGAAAAACGAGTTTTGCAAAACTGAAAGCACTCAGCAGGTGCAAGAGTTCAAACTCATCATTAGTAACCATTCCCTGTAGTGCTTCCTGACTGGGGCCCCTCCAGAGTTCAGTTGCTAGTTGCAACAATTGTATGACCCTGCTCTGACCCTCACAGCAGGCTCATAGAATAGCTACAAGTAGGCCACAAAGGTCCTGGAAAAAAAATTGCACTGCAACAGAAAGCAAATTACTGATAAGGAAGCAGGTGCCAGACCTTGAATTTTAAAACAGTGACACATTAATAAACTAACCCCAAATTAATTCATGTCAGTTGAAGCAGGGCAGGTGTGCTTGCTTTCCCCCCCATAATCTACAGTGATGATGAACCAGAGGGTGGCATTGATGTAACAGAGGGTGGCATGGGTGAAACAGAGGGTGGCAGTGGTGAAACAGAGGGTGCTGGGAACCTGTGATGATGAACCAGACGTAGAAACAATGCGAGCCGACAAGTAAGTTCGCGATTGCGAACTGGTACCAAACCCTCGCGAACTGGCAGAAACCCTTGTGAACACAAAAAAAAAATCCGCAAATTCGCGAGAATTCGCGGATTTTGCGAATTGCGAGTTCGCAAATTCGCAAAATTCACGAACGCCAGATTCGCAAAATTCGCCCATGCTTAGGTGGCGGGCATCCCTGACCATATGGAAAGGGGAGACCTCTCGGTCACCCCGAACGTATGGCTGGGTGCCCCGATCCCCCGGGAAACCTTTGCGGGTGGGGGGCGTGTCCCGGCTGGTATGCCCATAGTGGCGTGGTTGGAGCACACCCCCGCCGCCTAAAAGGGTTGTCCTAACACTAGCCTGGAAGTCCGTGCACTTCTGGGCGGGATGGGGATCCTGCCCCGCCTTCCCGCTGCAAGATAAAAGGCACAGGAATCCAGGCAGGCATCCTCTTGTTCATGCGCTCTGATGGCTGCACCACTCGTCGCTCGTGAGCCCTCAAGGGAACCAGCTGCAGTTTTTGACCCACCCACCAGCCCCTGTTGCAGAAGTTTGGGAATAAACAAAGTTCTAATTTGCAAGCTGGTTGTAATGAATAAACGTCTTGTTGGAATCGTTTCTCTCATCTTCAATTGATGCCAAGAATGTGCACGCAACTGAATACTTGCCTATAGGCCTTTTTTCATTTGTAGAAATGTAATGAACTGTATGCAATAAAAGCGTTCTCTGTTATAGGACCTTTTTTCCTTTGTAGCAATGTTATAGTTCATTGGATATATCTAGCTATAATTTGAGTTAAGCATGGGTTTTTCCCCCTAGTAGGTAACTAACTGTCTATTTATTTAGTCTTCGGTCGGGCGGTAAGGTCATGATCGGTGAGCAGTGATTTCAAGGTCCCTAGTGGGGGCGCCACCCATTATGGATGTGAGCGCCCGGGGGGAGGGGGCCATTGGCCCGCACATGGAGGGCGGCACCCATTACGGATGGGTCGCCCAGGGGGAGACGGCCATAGGCCCCTCCCAGGGGGAGACGGCTATATGCCCCTCCCACAAATTTCCCGGGGGCCGGATATCCGCTCTGGCGGAAGAAAGTGCGGGGAAAGGGGGGTAGTCCACGCTGTCCTTCTTACGGATACCCCGCACGGGAACTCGGACGACCTTAAGATGGCGCCGAGTAAAAGGGGGCCCCCATAACAAGGGAAGTTACAGTTGCTCACTGCGCCGTTCTGTGATCACCGCGTCGGTATACCATCCTGTCACTATTTTGTATCACTAAGAATCACGGTACGCTCGCACTGCGCCGTTGCAAGTTCTTTTTTATAAAAATAAGTACAACCATTCTTACGTCGAAAACTCACAGTCATTCTTTCGAGGTGACAAGCATGTTACAAAAAACACGGAGCACAGCTCTCACTCATACCGTTAATCATCACTAAGTCACTTGCAATTTTCACAGTAGCACAAATGAGTATTTTATTGTGTTACAGTTTGTCGAAACCTTAAAATGTAGTCATGCCTAGTAATGTCTAATGAAATCTCTCTGTTTATGTTTTTTTATCCTCAAACTTCATTTCTCTTTTTCCCTCGATATGATGTAATTTGCCATAGAGGCTATGTAATAATGCAATTAGTCTCAAGACAAACATGACTAAAAAGTTTTTGTCCTGATGATGATGCATGTATTTCTGAATTGCATCGAAACGTCGTCGACCTTAAAAGCACCATATGTTGTTGTGGAATCACAAAATGCCTTTAACAATGGTTTGCTTAGAATGAATCCTAGTCTGTTATACTGAATAATAGTACAGACCGCCTTGTGCGCTTTTACATAAATTGCTGTCACTTGTTTTGTCTTGTCTCCTGTGGGTCACAGGCTGTGCCCACTTTTGTATAAATGTTGAAATACTTGAACCACTGCAAAATATTTAACTAATACATTCCTGTCCGGCTGGACAGAGGTCATATATACTATCCAGTATATGTCTATCATTTTCATGATCCTAAATAACTAGGGTCCTCTGTCTTGTGTAATCGATTACTGCCCAAGGACCCTAGTGCTATTCCTTTTGGGTTTTCCCTTGTCCTGTCAAAACAGAGAGTAAAATAGCGGCAGTCTTTTATCGAGGTTTAAGAGACGAACTCAAGGATGTGCTGGCGCAAATACCAAATCGCCCCACAGAAATTTCTTCATTAGTAGACCTGGTCTTAGAAATCGACTTCCGTTAAGGAGAAAGAAAGGGAGAGAAGAGAAGGGACTTTAAACCAATAGTCCCTAGATTTGATAGAACCCGGTCTGAGAGTAGTCGAGTTATTGAAGGTCAATTGGGTCCAGAACAAATGTAAATTGGAACCATAAGAGGCCCCTTAACCAAAGAAGAAAAGGAGAAGAGAAGAACAGTCAATCTCTGTATGTACTGTGGCTCTAGCAGACATTTTGTAAGAGGATGTCCAAAGAAACCGCAGACTCCCTTCAAGCCGAAGGAAAACTAGTAGCACCACCTGTAGCAGGAGTTGGACCGCTGGATGCAAATCAAAACTCGACTCAAAAAGAATTTCAAGTGGCAAATACCCTGCAATCGTCTGCCCCTCATTTAATCCTGTCCATGGTAATTAAGTTTCGGCAGATAACACTGACGGAGGTCTTAGTAATGATAGACTCCGGCGCTACTGGAAACATTTGTGATCTAAAGTTTGCAGCTAAGGTAGGGTTGCGAGCAATCCTAAAAGCTAAAAGTGAACCAGTCCGGGCGGAGGATGGAACAAACCTCTCTTCCGGTCCAATAGTGAGCCATACCGAACAAGTGCCACTGATTTCAATTGACGGACATGAAGAAGTAATCCAATTCGATTTCATTGATGCGCCGCAATTTCAGCTCATCTTAGAATCTCGGAAGTGAACTCTTGTTTGAGGGTGTGGATGTCGTCCCTCGGTGCAAGGAACATAGATTCGAGGAACGCCTTGGTGATGGGCTCAGTACTCTCTTCCTTTTCCAACTTCGGGCCCGAAGCTCCCGCTGCTGCGTTGGAGGCCATTTGCCCGGCTTGCGTTTTGGTGAACAAGTCTTTAATGGTCTTGTGTTTCCGAATCCTGAAGGAACACATAGCACCCCCAACTGGTCCCAAAAGGTTGCACAGGGCCCTTCTTTTCACTTTGTTCATCTCCCTTTCAACAGCCATGTTCCACTAGTCTCCTAGACAGCAGTCAGTTGTGGACGTGCGTCGGGCGTCTCCTTGAGATATGGAGTCCCGACCACTATCCAAGCCAGGCCTAGACCAAGGTCCAACAGATGTCTCCTGCTCCTTTAGTACCTCAGCTCAACAGATCCCCGCTCTCCCATTGCAGCACCCACCACGTTGAATGAATCAGTGTGCCAGCGCCAGTGTCCCGCCTGAGGGGCTGCAGCGATTTCGCCGAAATAATTGCTGGGAGCACCCGAGCCCGTCATCGTCCATGTCCCAGCTCGAAAGTGGCAGATCCAGCACTCTCCCTCCTGGATCCCCCCGGGGTGGAGGCCCCCTCCGGTGCAACCCAGGCCGGCAGAGTCAGGCCCACAGCTGCATCCCCACAGGGCCCCCCCACGCTGTCTTATAAGCCTCTGGGGCCGATTTTCCTTTCCGATCACCCCCGTAGTAAGCAAGGGGCCCACTCCAGACACCTGCTGCAGCCTCCGCAGTCCGCTCTTACCCGGGGCCCCGAGTTCCCAGAGCCCGGCCCCCTCCGGGCTCCCACAATCCACCAGGCCCAGGCAGGAGGGTGGGGAGGCGGACCTGTTCACAACCGCTTCAACCCGTGAGCTCCTCTCTCACATGAGGCTGCTGAAGTGCCTTCCTGGGCTCCACTGAGTCGCTAGAATGGCCCCCGAGATAGGGTGCTACGCTGTCTCCGGCCCCTCAGTCACCGTCACGTGGGCCTCAGACTCGGATCGCTGCTCCCCCAAGATGGCGGCCACCTCGTACCGGGTCTCACATCAGGGTCTTGGTGCCGCCCGCTTGCCGCACTGCCGGTACCTGCCTCTCCAGGGCCCTCTGCGAGGGTCGCCTCCGCCTCCAGGCAGCGTGCATGCCTGCCTCCCTCTGTGCTGGCTATTGTCTCTCTCCAGGCTCTAGCAGTCCTCGGGCAGGAAGGCCAGTCTGGCCGCTGCCTCGTCGTCAGATGTCCACCACTCCTGCCGCCGGGCTCCATATCTGGGCCCTGCCAGACACTTGGGCACACCCCAGGTGGGCGTGCTGCACTGTCCCCGGGCCCACGACCATCGTTCCACAATCCTGAGGCCCAGAGCGCTTCCTCCACAAAATGGCGGGCCGTTACTAACCTCGGCACCGCACCAAGCTCCTGCCGTCTCCTACCTTCCGTCCAGGCTGCTGCCGCCTCACCGGAGTCAACCGCTAGATACACCGCTTTCACAGGGCAGTGTGGGGATCCGTGTCTCGGCGCGGTGGTCTCTTGCCGGCACCCCAGTAGCGCAGCCCTACCGAATCATCTTCCTGTCGACTCGCCGCAGGGTCAGCGCTAGATCCCCAACGTGTGCAACCTTCATTCGCACCCCAGGTAAGCCTTCCGGTACCGGTACTCTGCCCGACTCTGGCTGTAGGCTGATTGTGGCTGTGACGCCCCGTGGGCCAGAGCTTAGACGATCGTCAGCTGGAGCTCAAGAGCAGTACGTCTGCTCACTCCGCCATCTTGGCCACGCCCCCTTGCTGTTTGGTTTAAAAGAAAGTTTTTGATGCCTCCTTGGACTTACATTTGGCTGGTACTATATTCGATTTTTTTATTCATATCAATTGGATTTGTAGTTGTATTTATTAGTCTAGTTGTCAGACCTCCAGACCACATGCAGTCCATTATTGCCACTCTGTTTCGTAAAGGTTCTCCCCAGAGCAGGAGAACAAGACCAAGAAACAACGATTGGACGCGTACGTCCGGAAACGGAATTCCAAGAGGCCGCCACTTTCGAGATCGAAGCGGCGGTCTAGTGTATTTCCACGCAGGTGCTCGGACGCAAGCTGAAGCGCTCGCGAAGAGCCTAATGCGCACTTCACCGTGGATTTTGAAGAGTATGCCCCCATTTAAGAACCAGAGTCAAAGTTAGTTTTTCGCCGGGTTTTCGTCCGGTTTCGTCTGCTGCTTTTGTCGGGAGTAGCGTTAGGTCCTGTTCAAGAGTATCCTTTCCGTGTATCTACAGAGCTAGCGGTGGCGTTTACTGAGGAGTTAAAGAGTCAGCGTTCCTCCCACAGCTGTTCGCCTCAGCACGTTGGCGACTTGACGTCTGCTTAATTCCTTGACGAGTACTACCAGAGAAATTCAGAAGGATAAAGAGAAGACAGAGCTAAGTGAAAAAGAAACAGAAAACTTTGGTTATGATATGTTGTGGTTATAAGGGACATTGTATATAATAAAAGGATAAGGAAGTTACTTACCATAGTACTGCTAGAATCTACTGGACACTGTAATATAAGAAAGAAGAAAATATAGTTAATAGTAGAAATAGTACAGCTTGGATGTAAACACACAAATACAGTGAAGGAAACAAAAGGAGAATTAAATAGAAGATAGAAAGACCAACTCGAGGAAGTAAGTGGAAAGGCATAAACAGAAAATATTGAGCAAATAGTTAAGGAAGGAAACTAGTTAAAAGAAGTCTCTTGTTATTTTTTAATAGGCAGTACTGAGTTGAGAAAAGATAGAAAGAAAAGAACAAATTAAGAATAAGCAGGAGAGAAGCACAGTGCTCGGAACTAAGGGTAGGTGAAAGAGAAGTTCAAAGGATAGAATTAAGAACAGATTAGAAAGGAATAACAGTCAATAATTCTTGTGTTTAATGTTTAGATTCTCTCATAGGAAAAGTCTGCTGGTCTGACGACGAAGACAGAGGACAAGAGAGAGCCAGGTTCCAGGACCAGTCTCTTCTTAGTTTATTATTTTATCCACTCTCCCTTTCCCCGTGGGGGTGACTTGGAGTCTAGATAAATACTGGATCTCCGAGGCATCCTTAAGGGGGAGTTGGGAACAAGCATCTCTATTCCTGTGGAAGCTTGGGTAAGAAAACTCATTGGTGTCTGACAGGGTGAAGTGCCCACGCTATATACTTGCACCTGAACAGAAATGGCAGAAGGAATACATTTGCAGACCTTAGGAACGGTCTTAGATACTATACAAAAGGAGTTGGTAGCAGTTAGGGAGGAAAATCAGAGCCTTAGACAGGAAATGGTAAACTCCAGAAAGGAAACTGCGGAATTGGCCCAAACACTTAGACAATCATTTGGTTCAGGACGAGAGACAGTAGACCCCCCTATGGAAAGTACGAATAGAATGACAACACAAGTTATCCATGCGTTGTCTCCCGTTATTCCATTAGCCCCTCCAGAGCGATTTAGTGGGGATCCGCAAAAGGCACAGATCTTCATCACTCAGTGCTCTTTACACTTCATATGTCGCCCTTCAATTTTCCCAGATGCGCAGTCAAAAGTAGCCTTTGTCTTGTCATACTTAAGTGGTGACGCAGCCTCTTGGTCTATGCCCCTGGTTTCCCGAGATAACCCTTTGTTGCAAAACTATGATGAATTCAAACAAGAATTCCTTAGGATTTTTGACAGACGGAGAATTTCGCAAGCGGTAGATAATGAATTACTTGATCTAAAACAAGGAAACCGACACTTAGTGGCTTATTTAGCCCAGTTTAATAAGCTGGTAGTGGAGACAGACTGGTCAGAGAGTAAAATAGCGGCAGTCTTTTATCGAGGTTTAAGAGACGAACTCAAGGATGTGCTGGCGCAAATACCAAATCACCCCATGGAAATTTCTGCATTAGTAGACCTGGTCTTAGAAATCGACTTCCGTTAAGGAGAAAGAAAGGGAGAGAAGAGAAGGGACTTCAAACCAATAGTCCCCAGATTTGATATAACCCGGTCTGAGAGTAGTCGAGTTATTGAAGGTCAATTGGGTCCAGAACCCATGTAAATTGGAACCATAAGAGGCCACTTAACCAAAGAAGAAAAGGGAAGAACAGTCAATCTCTGTATGTAATGTGGCTCTAACGGACATTTTGTAAGAGGATGTCCAAAGAAACCGAAGACTCCCTTCAAGCCGAAGGAAAACTAGTAGCACCACCTGTAGCAGGAGTTGGACCGCTGGATGCAAATCAAAACTCGACTCAAAAAAAATTTCAAGATGCAAATACCCTGCAATCGTCTGCCCCTCATTTAATCCTGTCCATGGTAATTAAGTTTCGGCAGATAACACTGATGGAGGTCTTAGTAATTTATAGACTCCGGCGCTACTGGAAACATTTGTGATCTAAAGTTTGCAGCTAAGGTAGGGTTGCAAGCAATCCTAAAAGCTAAAAGTGAACTAGTCCGGGCGGAGGACGGAACAAACCTCTCTTCCGGTCCAATAGTGAGCCATACCGAACAAGTGCCGCTGATTTCAATTGACGGACATGAAGAAGTAATCCAATTCGATTTCATTGATGCGCCGCAATTTCAGCTCATCTTAGAATCTCGGAAGTGAACTCTTGTTTGAGGGTGTGGATGTCGTCCCTCAGTGCAAGGAACATAGATTCGAGAGACGCCTTGGTGATGGGCTCAGTACCCTCTTCCTTTTCCAACTTCGGGCCCGAAGCTCCCGCTGCTGCGTTTGAGGCCATTTGCCCAGCTTGCGTTTTGGTGAACAAGTCTTTAATGGTCTTGTGTTTCCGAATCCTGGAGGAACACATAGCACCCCCCAACTGGTCCCAAAAGGGTTGCACAGGGCCCTCATTTTCACTTTGTTCATCTCCCTTTCAACAGCCATGGTCCACTAGTGTCCCAGACAGCAGACAGCGGTGGACGCGCGTCGGGCGTCTCCTTGAGATATGGAGTCCCGACCACTATCCAAGCCAGGCCCAGACCAAGGTCCAACAGATGTCTCCTGCTCCTTTAGTACCTCAGCTCAACAGATCCCGGCTCTCCCATTGCAGCTCCCACCACGTTGAATGAATCAGTGAGCCAGCGCCAGTGTCCCGCCGCAGGGGCTGCAGCGATTTCGCCGAATCAATTGCTGGGAGCACCCGAGTCCGTCACCGTCCATGTCCCAGCTCAAAAGTGGCAGATCCAACCCTCTCCCTCCTCGATCCCCCCGGGGCGGAGGCCCCTTCCGGTGCAACCCAGGCCGGCAGAGTCAGGCCCACAGCTGCATCCCCACAGGGCCCCCCCACGCTGTCTTATAAGTCTCTGGGGCCGATTTTCCTTTCCGATCACCCCCGTAGAAAGCAAGCGGCCCCACTCCAGACACCTGCTGCAGCCTCCGCAGTCCGCTCTTACCCGGGGCCCCGAGTTCCCAGAGCCCGGCCCCCTCTGGGCTCCCACAATCCACCAGGCCCAGGCAGGAGGGTGGGAAGGCGGACCTGTTCACAACCACTTCAACCCGTGAGCTCCTCTCTCACATGATGCTGCTGAGGTGCCTTCCTGGGCTCCACTGAGTCGCTAGAATGGCCCCCGAGATAGGGTGCTACGCTGTCTCCGGCCTCTCAGTCACCGTCACGTGGGCCTCAGACTCGGATCGCTGCTCCCCCAAGATGGCGGCCACCTCGTTCCGGGTCTCACATCAGGGTCTTGGGGCCGCCCGCTTGCCGCACTGCCGGTACCTGCCTCTCCAGGGCCCTCTGCGAGGGTCGCCTCCGCCTCCAGGCAGCGTGCATGCCTGCCTCCCTCTGTGCTGGCTATTGTCTCTCTCCAGGCTCCAGCAGTCCTTGGGCAGGAAGGCCAGACTGGCCGCTGCCTCGTCATCAGATGTCCGCCACTCCTGCCGCCGGGCTCCATATCTGGGCCCTGCCGGACACTTGGGCACACCCCAGGTGGGCGTGCCGCACTGTCCCCGGGCCAGCGACCATCGTTCCACAATCCTGAGGCCCAGAGCGCTTCCTCCACAAAATGGCGGGCCGTTACTAACCTTGGCACAGCACCAAGCTCCTGCCGTCTCCTGCCTTCCGTCCAGGCTGCCGCCGCCTCACCGGAGTCAACCGCTGGATGCACCGCTTTCACAGGGCAATGTGGGGATCCGTGTCTCGGCGCGGTGGTCTCTTGCCGGCACCCCAGTGGAGCAGCCCTACTGACTCATCTTCCTGTCGACTCGCCGCAGGGTCAGCGCTGGATCCCCAACGTGTGCAACCTTCATTCGCACCCCAGGTAAGCCTCCCGGTACCGGTACTCTGCCCGACTCTGGCTGTAGGCTGATTGTGGCTGTGACGCCCCGTGGGCCGGTGCCTAGACGATCGTCAGCGGGAGCTCAAGAGCAGTACGTCTGCTCACTCCGCCATCTTGGCCACGCCCCCTTGCTGTTTGGTTTAAAAGAAATTTTTTGATGCATCCTTGGACTTACATTTGGCTGGTACTATTTTCGATTTTTTTATTCATATCAATTGGATTTGTAGTTGTATTTATTTGTCTAGTTGTCAGACCTCTGGACCACATGCAGTCCATTATGGCCACCCTGTTTCGTAAAGGTTCTCCCCAGAGCAGGAGAACAAGACCAAGAACCAACGATTGGACGGCGTACGTCCGGAAACGGAATTCCAAGAAGGCCGCCGCTTTCGAGATCGAAGCGGCGGTCTAGTGTATTTCCACGCAGGTGCTCGGACGCAAGCTGAAGCGCTCGCGCCGAGCCTAATGCGCACTTCACCGTGGATTTTTGAAGAGTATGCACCCGATTTAAGAACCAGAGTCAAAGTTAGTTTTTCGCCGGGTTTTCGTCCGGTTTCGTCTACTGCTTTTGTCGGGATTAGCGTTAGGTCCTGTTCGAGAGTATCCTTTCCGTGTATCTACAGAGCTAGCGGAGGCGTTTACTGAGGAGATTAAAGAGTCAGCGTTCCTCCCACAGCTGTTCGCCTCAGCACGTTGGCGACTTGACGTCGGCTTAATTCCTTGACGAGTACTACCAGAGAAATTCAGAAGGATAAAGAGAAGACAGAGCTAAGTGAAAAAGAAACAGAAAACTTTGGTTATGATATGTTGTGGTTATAAGGGACATTGTATATAATAAAAGGATAAGGAAGTTACTTACCATAGTACTGCTAGAATCTAGTGGACACTGTAATATAAGAAAGAAGAAAATATAGTTAATAGTAGAAATAGTACAGCTTTGATGTAAACACACAAATACAGTGAAGGAAACAAAAGGAGAATTAAATAGAAGATAGAAAGACCAACTCGAGGAAGTAAGTGGAAAGGCATAAACAGAAAATATTGAGCAATTAGTTAAGGAAGGAAACTAGTTAAAAGAAATCTCTTGTTATTATTTTATAGGCAGTACTGAGTTGAGAAAAGATAGAATGAAAAGAACAAATTAAGAATAAGCAGGAGAGAAGCACATTGCTCGGAACTAAGGGTAGGTGAAAGAGAAGTTCAAAGGATAAAATTAAGAACAGATTAGAAACGAATAACAGCCAATAATTCTTGTGTTTAATGTTTAGATTCTCTCATAGGAAAAGTCTGCTGGTCTGACGACGAAGACAGAGGACAAGAGAGAGCCAGGTTCCAGGACCAGTCTCTTCTTAGTTTATTATTTTATCCACTCTCCCTTCCCCCATGGGGGTGATTGGAGCCTAGATAAATACTGGATCTCCGAGGCATCCTTAAGGGGGAGTTGGGAACAAGCATCTCTATTCCTGTGGAAGCTTGGGTAAGAAAACTCATTTGTGTCTGACAGGGTGAAGTGCCCACGCTATATACATACACCTGAACAGAAATGGCAGAAGGAATACATTTTCAGACCTTAGGAACGGTCTTAGATACTTTACAAACGAGTTGGTAGCAGTTAGAGAAGAAAATCAGAGCCTTAGACAGGAAGTGGTAAACTCCAGAAAGGAAACTGCGGAATTTGCCCAAACACTTAGACAATCATTTGGTTCAGGACGAGAGACAGTAGACCCCCCTATGGAAAGTACGAATAGAATGACAACACAAGTTATCCATTCCTTGTCTCCCGTTATTCCATTAGCCCCTCCAGAGCGATTTAGTGGGGATCCGCAAAAGGCACAGATCTTCATCACTCAGTGCTCTTTACACTTCATGTGTCGCCCTTCAATTTTCCCAGATGCGCAGTCAAAAGTAGCCTTTGTCTTGTCATACTTAAGTGGTGACGCAGCCTCTTGCTCCATGCCCCTGGTTTCCCAAGATAACTCTTTGTTGCAAAAATATGATGAATTCAAACAAGGATTCCTTAGGATTTTTGACAGACGGAGAATTTCGCAGGCGGTAGATAATGAATTACTTGATCTAAACAAGGAAACCGACACTTAGTGGCTTATTTAGCCCAGTTTAATAAGCTGGTAGTGGAGACAGACTGGTCAGAGAGTAAAATAGCGGCAGTCTTTTATCGAGGTTAAAGAGAGGAACTCAAGGATGTGCTGGCGCAAATACCAAATCACCCCATGGAAATTTCTGCATTAGTAGACCTGGTCTTAGAAATCGACTTCCGTTAAGGAGAAAGAAAGGGAGAGAAGAGAAGGGACTTTAAACCAATAGTCCCCAGATTTGATAGAACCCGGTCTGAGAGTAGTCGAGTTATTGAAGGTCAATTGGGTCCAGAACCCATGTAAATTGGAACCATAAGAGGCCCCTTTACCAAAGAAGAAAAGGAGAAGAGAAGAACAGTCAATCTCTGTATGTACTGTGGCTCTAGCGGACATTTTGTAAGAGGATGTCCAAAGAAACCGAAGACTCCCTTCAAGCCGAAGGAAAACTAGTAGCACCACCTGTAGCAGGAGTTGGACCGCTGGATGCAAATCAAAACTCGACTCAAAAAGAATTTCAAGTGGCAAATACCCTGCAATCGTCTGCCCCTCATTTAATCTTGTCCATGGTAATTAAGTTTCGACAGATAACACTGACGGAGGTCTTAGTAATGATAGACTCCGGCGCTACTGGAAACATTTGTGATCTAAAGTTTGCAGCTAAGGTAGGGTTGCGAGCAATCCTAAAATCTAAAAGTGAACCAGTCCGGGCGGAGGACGGACCAAACCTCTCTTCCGGTCCAATGGTGAGCCATACCGAACAAGTGCCGCTGATTTCAATTGACGGATATGAAGAAGTAATCCAATTCGATTTCATTGATGTGCCGCAATTTCAGCTCATCTTAGAATCTCGGAAGTGAACTCTTGTTTGAGGGTGTGGATGTCGTCCCTCAGTGCAAGGAACATAGATTAGCGGAACGCCTTGGTGATGGGCTCAGTACCCTCTTCCTTTTCCAACTTCGGGCCCGAAGCTCCCGCTGCTGCGTTGGAGGCCATTTGCCCGGCTTGCATTTTGGTGAAAAAGTCTTTAATGGTCTTGTGTTTCCGAATCCTGGAGGAACACATAGCACCCCCCAACTGGTCCCAAAAGGGTTGCACAGGGCCCTCCTTTTCACTGTGTTCATCTCCCTTTCAACAGCCATGGTCCACTAGTGTCCCAGACAGCAGACAGCGGTGGACGCACGTCGGGCGTCTCCTTGAGATTTGGAGTCCCGACCACTATCCAAGCCAGGCCCAGACCAAGGTCCAACAGATGTCTCCTGTTCCTTTAGTACCTCAGCTCAACAGATCCCCGCTCTCCCATTGCAGCACCCACCACGTTGAATGAATCAGTGAGCCAGCGCCAGTGTCCCGCCGCAGGGGCTGCAGCGCTTTCGCCGAATCAATTGCTGGGAGCACCCGAGTCCGTCACCGTCCATGTCCCAGCTCGAAAGTGGCAGATCCAACACTCTCCCTCCTGGATCCCCCCGGGGCGGAGGCCCCTCCGGTGCAACCCAGGCCGGCAGAGTCAGGCCCACAGCTGCATCCCCACAGGGCCCCCCCACGCTGTCTTATAAGCCTCTGGGGCTGATTTTCCTTTCCGATCACCCCCGTAGTAAGCAATCGGCCCTACTCCAGACACCCGCTGCAGCCTCCGCAGTCCGCTCTTACCCGGGGCCCCGAGTTCCCAGAGCCCGGCCCCCTCCGGGCTCCCACAATCCACCAGGCCCAGGCAGGAGGGTGGGAAGGCGGACCTGTTCACAACCGCTTCAACCCGTAAAGCTCCTCTCTCACATGAGGCTGCTGAAGTGCCTTCCTGGGCTCCACTGAGTCGCTAGAATGGCCCCCGAGATAGGGTGCTACGCTGTCTCCGGCCCCTCAGTTACCGTCACGTGGGCCTCAGACTCGGATCGCTGATCCCCCAAGATGGCGGACACCTCGTTCCGGGTCTCATACCAGGGTCTTGGCGCCGCCCGCTTGCCGCACTGCCGGTACCTGCCTCTCCAGGGCCCTCTGTGAGGGTCGCCTCCGCCTCCAGGCAGCGTGCATGCCTGCCTCCCTGTGTGCTGGCTATTGTCTCTCTCCAGGCTCCAGCAGTCCTCGGGCAGGAAGGCCAGTCTGGCCGCTGCCGCGTCGTCAGATGTCCGCCACTCCTGCCGCCGGGCTTCATATCTGGGCCCTGCCGGACACTTGGGCACACCCCAGGTGGGCGTGCCGCACTGTCCCCGGGCCTGCGACCATCGTTCCACAATCCTGAGGCCCAGAGCGCTTCCTCCACAAAATGGCAGGCCATTACTAACCTTGGCACCGCACCAAGCTCCTGCCGTCTCCTGCCTTCCGTCCAGGCTGCTGCCGCCTCACCGGAGTCAACCGCTGGATACACCGCTTTCACAGGGCAGTGTGGGGATCCGTGTCTCGGCGCGGTGGTCTCTTGCCGGCACCCCAGTGGCGCAGTCCTACCGACTCATCTTCCTGTCGACTCGCCGCAGGGTCAGCGCTGGATCCCCAACGTGTGCAACCTTCATTCGCACCCCAGGTAAGCCTCCCGGTACCGGTACTCTGCCCGACTCTGGCTGTAGGCTGATTGTGGCTGTGACGCCCCGTGGGCCGGTGCCTAGACGATCGTCAGCGGGAGCTCAAGAGCAGTACATCTGCTCACTCCGCCATCTTGGCCACACCCCCTTGCTGTTTGGTTTAAAAGACATTTTTTGATTCCTCCTTGGACTTACATTTGGCTGGTACTATTTTCGATTTTTTTATTCACATCAATTGGATTTGTAGTTGTATTTATTTGTCTAGTTGTCAGACCTCCGGACCACATGCAGTCCATTATGGCTACTCTCTTTCGTAAAGGTTCTCCCCAGAGCAGGAGAACAAGACCAAGAACCAATTATTGGACGGCATACGTCCGGAAACGGAATTCCAAGAAGGCCGCCGTTTTCGAGATCGAAGCAGCGGTCTAGTGTATTTCCGCGCAGGTGCTCGGATGCAAGCTGAAGCGCTCGCGCCGAGCCTAATGCGCACTTCACTATGGATTTTGAAGAGTATGCACCCGATTTAAGAACCAGAGTCAAAGTTAGTTTTTCGCCGGGTTTTTGTCCGGTTTCGTCTGCTGCTTTTGTCAGGAGTAGCGTTAGGTCCTGTTCGAGAGTATCCTTTCCGTGTATCTACAGAGCTAGAACAGTCTATCTCTGTATGTACTGTGGCTCTAGCGGACATTTTGTAAGAGGATGTCCAAAGAAACCGAAGACTCCCTTCAAGCCGAAGGAAAACTAGTAGCACCACCTGTAGCAGGAGTTGGACCGCTGGATGCAAATCAAAACTCGACTCAAAAAGAATTTCAAGTGGCAAATACCCTGCAATCGTCTGCCCCTCATTTAATCTTGTCCATGGTAATTAAGTTTCGACAGATAACACTGACGGAGGTCTTAGTAATGATAGACTCCGGCGCTACTGGAAGCATTTGTGATCTAAAGTTTGCAGCTAAGGTAGGGTTGCGAGCAATCCTAAAAGCTAAAAGTGAACAAGTCCGGGCGGAGGACGGACCAGACCTCTCTTCCGGTCCAATAGTGAGCCATACCGAACAAGTGCCGCTGATTTCAATTGACGGATATGAAGAAGTAATCCAATTCGATTTCATTGATGCGCCGCAATTTCAGCTCATCTTAGAATCTCGGAAGTGAGCTCTTCTTTGAGGGTGTGGATGTCGTCCCTCAGTGCAAGGAACATAGATTCGAGGAACGCCTTGGTGATGGGCTCAGTACCCTCTTCCTTTTCCAACTTCGGGCCTGAAGCTCCCGCTGCTGCGTTGGAGGCCATTTGCCCGGCTTGCGTTTTGGTGAACAAGTCTTTAATGGTCTTGTGTTTCCGAATCCTGGAGGAACACATAGCACCCCCCAACTGGCCCCAAAAGGGTTGCACAGGGCCCTCCTTTTCACTTTGTTCATCTCCCTTTCAACAGCCATGGTCCACTAGTGTCCCAGACAGCAGACAGTGGTGGACGCACGTCGGGCGTCTCCTTGAGATATGGAGTCCCGACCACTATCCAAGCCAGGCCCAGACCAAGGTCCAGCAGATGTCTCCTGCTCCTTTAGTACCTCAGCTCAACAGATCCCCGCTCTCCCATTGCAGCACCCACCACGTTGAATGAATCAGTGAGCCAGCGCCAGTGTCCCGCCGCAGGGGCTGCAGCGATTTCGCCAAATCAATTGCTGGGAGCACCCGAGTCCGTCACCGTCCATGTCCCAGCTCGAAAGTGGCAGATCCAACACTCTCCCTCCTGGATCCCCCCGGGGCGGAGGCCCCCTCCGGTGCAACCCAGGCCGGCAGAGTCAGGCCCACAGCTGCATCCCCACAGGGCCCCCTCATGCTGTCTTATAAGCCTCTGGGGCCGATTTTCCTTTCCGATCACCCCCGTAGTAAGCAAGGGGCCCACTCCAGACACCCGCAGCAGCCTCCGCAGTCCGCTCTTACCTGGGGCCCCGAGTTCCCAGAGCCCGGCCCCCTCCGGGCTCCCACAATCCACCAGGCCCAGGCAGGAGGTTGGGAAGGTGGACCTGTTCACAACCGCTTCAACCCGTAAAGCTCCTCTCTCACATGAGGCTGCTGAAGTGCCTTCCTGGGCTCCACTGAGTTGCTAGAATGGCCCCCAAGATAGAGTGCTACGCTGTCTCCGGCCCCTCAGTCAACGTCACATGGGCCTCAGACTCGGATCGCTGCTCCCCCAAGATGGCGGCCACCTCGTTCCGGGTCTCACATCAGGGTCTTGGGGCCGCCCGCTTGCCGCACTGCCGGTACCTGCCTCTCCAGGGCCCTCTGTGAGGGTCGCCTCCGCCTCCATGCAGGGTGCATGCCTGCCTCCCTCTGTGCTGGCTATTGTCTCTCTCCAGGCTCCAGCAGTCCTCGGGCAGGAAGGCCAGTCTGGCCGCTGCCTCGTCATCAGATGTCCGCCACTCCTGCCGCCGGGCTCCATATCTGGGCCCTGCCGGACACTTGGGCACACCCCAGGTGGGCGTGCCGCACTGTCCCCGGGCCCGCGACCATCGTTCCACAATCCTGAGGCCCAGAGCGCTTCCTCCACAAAATGGCGGGCCGTTACTAACCTCGGCACCGCACCAAGCTCCTGCCGTCTCCTGCCTTCCGTCCAGGCTGCCGCCGCCTCACCGGAGTCAACCGCTGGATACACCGCTTTCACAGGGCAGTGTGGGGATCCGTGTCTCGGCGCGGTGGTCTCTTGCCGGCACCCCAGTGGCGCAGCCCTACCGACTCATCTTCCTGTCGACTCGCCGCAGGGTCAGCGCTGGATCCCCAACGTGTGCAACCTTCATTCGCACCCCAGGTAAGCCTCCCGGTACCGGTACTCTGCCCGACTCTGGCTGTAGGCTGATTGTGGCTGTGACGCCCCGTGGGCCGGTGCCTAGACGATCGTCAGCGGGAGCTCAAGAGCAGTACGTCTGTTCACTCCGCCATCTTGGCCACACCCCCTTGCTGTTTGGTTTAAAAGACATTTTTTGATGCCTCCTTGGACTTACATTTGGCTGGTACTATTTTCGATTTTTTTATTCATATCAATTGGATTTGTAGTTGTATTTATTTGTCTAGTTGTCAGACCTCCGGACCACATGCAGTCCATTATGGCCACTCTGTTTCGTAAAGGTTCTCCCCAGAGCAGGAGAACAAGAACAAGAACCAAATATTGGACGGCGTACGTCCGGAAACGGAATTCCAAGAAGGCCGCCGCTTTCGAGATCGAAGCGGCGGTCTAGTGTATTTCCACGCAGGTGCTCGGACGCAAGGTGAAGCGCTCGCGCCGAGCCTAATGCGCACTTCACTGTGGATTTTGAAGAGTATGCACCCGATTTAAGAACCAGAGTCAAAGTTAGTTTTTCGCCGGGTTTTTGTCCGGTTTCGTCTGCTGCTTTTGTCGGGAGTAGCGTTAGGTCCTGTTCAAGAGTATCCTTTCCGTGTATCTACAGAGCTAGCGGTGGCGTTTACTGAGGAGATTAAAGAGTCAGCGTTCCTCCCACAGCTGTTCGCCTCAGCACGTTGGCGACCTGACGTCGGCTTAATTCCTTGACAAGTACTACCAGAGAAATTCAGAAGGATAAAGAGAAGACAGAGCTAAGTGAAAAAGAAACAGAAAACTTTGGTTATGATATGTTGTGGTTATAAGGGACATTGTATATAATAAAAGGATAAGAAAGTTACTTACCATAGTACTGCTAGAATCTAGTGGACACTGTAATATAAGAAAGAAGAAAATATAGTTAATAGTAGAAATAGTACAGCTTGGATGTAAACACACAAATACAGTGAAGGAAACAAAAGGAGAATTAAATAGAAGATAGAAAGACCAACTCGAGGAAGTAAGTGGAAAGGCATAAACAGAAAATATTGAGCAAATAGTTAAGGAAGGAAACTAGTTAAAGAAGTATCTTGTTATTCTTTAATAGGCAGTACTGAGTTGAGAAAAGATAGAATGAAAAGACCAAATTAAGAATAAGCAGGAGAGAAGCACAGTGCTCGGAACTAAGGGTAGGTGAAAGAGAAGTTCAAAGGATAGAATTAAGAACAGATTAGAAAGGAATAACAGTCAATAATTCTTGTTTTTAATGTTTAGATTCTCTCATAGGAAAAGTCTGCTGGTCTGACGACGAAGACAGAGGACAAGAGAGAGCCAGGTTCCAGGACCAGTCTCTTCTTAGTTTATTATTTTATCCACCCTCCCTTCCCCCATGGGGGTGACTTGGAGTCTAGATAAATACTGGATCTCCAAGGCATCCTTAAGGGGGAGTTGGGAACAAGCATCTCTATTCCTGTGGAAGCTTGGGTAAGAAAACTCATAGGTGTCTGACAGGGTGAAGTGCCCACGCTATATACTTGCACCTGAACAGAAATGGCAGAAGGAATACATTTGCAGACCTTAGGAACGGTCTTAGATACTATACAAAAGGAGTTGGTAGCAGTTAGAGAAGAAAATCAGAGCCTTAGACAGGAAGTGGTAAACTCCAGAAAGGAAACTGCGGAATTGGCCCAAACACTAAGACAATCATTTGGTTCAGGACGAGAGACAGTAGAACCCCCTATGGAAAGTACGAATAGAATGACAACACAAGTTATCCATTCCTTGTCTCCCGTTATTCCATTAGCCCCTCCAGAGCGATTTAGTGGGGATCCGCAAAAGGCACAGATCTTCATCACTCAGTGCTCTTTACACTTCATGTGTCGCCCTTCAATTTTCCCAGATGCGCAGTCAAAAGTAGCCTTTGTCTTGTCATACTTAAGTGGTGACGCAGCCTCTTGCTCCATGCCCCTGGTTTCCCAAGATAACTCTTTGTTGCAAAACTATGATGAATTCAAACAAGAATTCCTTAGGATTTTTGACAGACAGAGAATTTTGCAAGCAGTAGATAATGAATTACTTGATCTAAAACAAGGAAACCGACACTTAGTGGCTTATTTAGCCCAGTTTAATAAGCTGGTAGTGGAGACAGACTGGTCAGAGAGTAAAATAGCGGCAGTCTTTTATCGAGGTTTAAGAGATGAACTCAAGGATGTGCTGGCGCAAATACCAAATCGCCCCACTGAAATTTCTGCATTAGTAGACCTGGTCTTAGAAATCGACTTCCGTCAAGGAGAAAGAAAGGGAAAGAAGAGAAGGGACTTTAAACCAATAGTCCCCAGATTTGATAGAGACCGGTCTGAGAGTAGTCGAGTTATTGAAGGTCAATTGGGTCCAGAACCCATGTAAATTGGAACCAGAAGAGGCCCCTTAACCAAAGAAGAAAAGGAGAAGAGAAGAACAGTCAATCTCTGTATGTACTGTGGCTCTCGTGGACATTTTGTAGGAGGATGTCCAAAGAAACCGAAGACTCCCTTCAAGCCGAAGGAAAACTAGTAGCACCACCTGTAGCAGGAGTTGGACCGGTGGATGCAAATCAAAACTCGACTCAAAAAGAATTTTAAGTGCCAAATACCCTGCAATCGACTGCCCCTCATTTAATCCTGTCCATGGTAATTACGTTTAGGCAGATAACAATGACGGAGGTCTTAGTAATGATAGACTCCGGCGCTACTGGAAACATTTGTGATCTAAAGTTTGCAGCTAAGGTAGGGTTTGGAGCAATCCTAAAAGCTAAAAGTGAACCAGTCCCGGCAGAGGACGAAACAAACCTCTCTTCCGGTCCAATAGTGAGCCGTACCGAACAAGTGCCGCTGATTTCAATTGACGGACATGAATAAGTAATCCAATTCGATTTCATTGATGCGCCGCAATTTCAGCTCATCTTAGGCCTACCATGGTTAACGAACACAATCCGACCATTAACTGGAGCGCAAGAACCATAGTAATGGATTCAGACTATTGTAAAAAGAACTGCTTTGAAGAGAAAGAAAAAATCAATGAATGTAATCCTGCACTTTCCTTGTGTATGACAGGAGTGTCTTTGTGTGTCATCAATTCCCAAGAAATACCACCAGAATATCAAGATTTTGAAGATGTCTTCAATGAGACTGAGGCCGAACAACTTCCTCCTCATCGAGTGTATGACTGCAAGATAGATCTAGAGACAGGCTCCAACCTACCCTGCAATCGAGTCTATGCTCTAACTGAGAAAGAATATCATCATCTGAAGGAATATCTAGATAAATACCTGGCAAATGGATTCATCCGGCCATCTCAATCTCCTGTATCGTCATCATTATTTTTCGTGCCAAAGAAGGAAGGAGATTTAAGATCTTGCATCGATTATCGCACAATAAATAAAATCACGAAGAAAAACCGTATCCGCTTCCTCTCATCTCTGTCTTGATAGACCAAGTGAAAGGAGCACAAATATACACAAAGCTAGACCTGAGAGGAGCTTATCACCTCGTCCGAATGCGCGAGGATGACGAATGGAAGACGGCCTTTAGAACAAGATTTGGGCTATTCGAATACCAAGTCATGCCATATGGTCTGTGTAATGCTCCGGCTGCCTTCCAGCATTTTATCAATGACGTCCTCAATGAATACATAGATCAATGCGCAATAGTATACATTGACAATATTCTGATTTATTCGTCCGACAAAAGTAAGCATCAAGGACAAGTAAGAGGAGTCTTACAGAAACTAAGGGAAAACAAGTTATTTGTGAAACTGGACAAGTATGCCTTCAATGTTTCTCAAGTGGAGTTTCTGGGTTTTGTCCTCTCTCCATTGGGAATAAACATGGATGAGAAAAAAATCAAGGCGGTAGTAGAATGGAAGTCCCCTACCAGCGTGAAGGAGGTCCAAAGCTTCATAGGATTCACAAATTTCTATAGAAGATTTATCAGTGAATTGTCACGGAAAATACTCCCTCTCACAAGATTGCTCAGAAAAGGTATTCACTTCGAAAGGACAAGAGAGGCTGAAGAAGCCTTTAAATCTTTAAAAGAGAATTTCACCACAGCACCGATACTCTTGCATGCAGATCCTTCTGAACCATTTTATGTAGAGACGGATGCTTCAGATCTAGCAGTTGGTGGAGTGTTATCCCAACGACATAAAGTGACTCGTCAGTTGCACCCAGTCGCCTACAGGTCGAGAAAACTAACCTCTGCTGAGGTGAATTACACGATTACAGCAAAGGAATTGTTGGCCATTAAAGATGCCTTTAACGAGTGGCGACATTATCTCATGGGAGCTCAACACCAAGTAACAGTCTTCACTGATCACCGAAATTTTAACATTTTAAAGTCAGCCAGAACACTAACACCAAGGCAACTTCGATGGTCATTGTACTTTGCTGACTATGACTTAGTAATCACTTACAGGCCTGGAGCTTAGAATGGGAAAGCTGATGCATTATCTAGGTTAGGAATTGAGAATCAGAAGAATCAAACAGAGAACCAAACCATAATTCCGAGTTCCAAAATCATCAGTGCCACAACGTCGATTGGATTGGAAGAACAAATCACTAAGACCATGAGTCCAGAAGCAATGCAACATTGGGTCAAGGAGGAAACAGGAAGAGAAATTTGAAATCAACTCCCTTATCATAAGGGAGCCTTGTACTTGCCCACCCAGGAGTTGCAGATACAAGTAATGCATGAGTCTCACGATAATCTGTTAGCAGGACACAAATGAGAGGCTAAGACTGAAGAACTGGTTAAAAGACATTATTGGTGGCCACGTAGGACTAAAGATATTGAAAGGTATGTTAAGAACTGTGAAATCTGCGCTCAGGGAAAATCTGAACAGCAAGTTCCCAAAGGTCTACTGCAACCTTTACCTACGCCTCCCTATCCTTGGCACACAGGCACGTTGGAACTTATTGTAGATTTACCTCTTAGTCAAGGCTTCAACACCATTCTGGATGTGGTAGATGCATTCACAAAGATGGCACATTTCTTGGCTGTAAGAGAGATTCCCACTGCAAAACAATTAGCTAATCACTTCAGTACACAAATAATGAAAATACACAGAATCCCAAAGGTTGTTATCTCTGACAGGGGGTCACAATTTGTGTCCCATTTTTGGAAGGCCTTTATGGAAGGGTTGGGAATTGAAGCCAGATTATCAACCAGCTACCACCCCGAGACAAACGGGCAGACAGAGAGGGTAAATCAGGAACTAGAACAGTATTTAAGAATGTTCCTCTTGAAACAAGCTGGAAATTGGTCAGATTATTTATGGGCCGCAGAGTTTGCACATAATAACGCCCAAAATGCCTCCACAGGTTATTCTCCATTTTATCTGAATTAGGGTAGGCAACAGGAAATTCCAACCTAGATTTATAGGGCCGTATCTGATTGAGGAAAGGGTTAACCAAGTAACTTACCGGCTGAAACTACCTGCCAAGCTGAAGATTCATCAGGTCTGTCATGTCTCCCTATTAAAAAGGCATCGCCTGAACTACGACAAGACTCTGCCCCGAAACCTAGAATCTTTGTAGTCTGGAATTGAATTTGAAGTTAAGGAAATCTTAGATTCCAAGAAGGTTAAAGGAAAACTGTACTACTTAGAGGATTGGAAGGGCTATGGTCCTGAGGAACGATCTTGGGAACTGGAATCAGATGTTCATGGCCCAAGATTGGTGAAGTCCTTTCATCAAAGATTTCCTATCAAACCAAGACCGAGGGGACCTCCCTTGTTGGGGGGGTACTGTCAGACCTTCGGACCACAAGCAGTCCATTATGACCACTCTGTTTTGTAAAGGTTCTCCCCAGAGCAGGAGAACAAGACGAAGAACCAACGATTGGAAGGCGTACATCCGGAAACTGAATTCCAAGATGGCCGCCGCTTTTGAGATCGAAGCGGCGGTCTAGTGTATTTCCTCGCAGGTGCTCGGAGGCAAGCTGAAGCGCTGGCACTGAGCCTAATGCGCACTTCACCGTAGATTTTTAAGAGTATGCACCCAATTTAAGAACCAGAGTAAAAGTTAGTTTTTCGCCGGGTTTTCGTCCGGTTTCGTCCGCTGCTTTTGTCGGGAGTAGCGTTAGGTCCTGTTCGAGAGTATCCTTTCTGTGTATATACAGAGCTAGCAGTGGCGTAAACTGAGGAGATTAAGAGTCAGCGTTCCCCGCTCAGCTGGCGCGCCTCAGCACGTCGGCGACTTGACGTCAGCTTAATTCCTTGACGAGTACGACCAGAGAAATTTAGAAGGATAAAGAGAAGACAGAGCTAAGTGAAAAAGAAACAGAAAACTGTGGTTATGATATGTTGTGGTTATAAGGGACATTGTATATAATAAAAGGATAAGGACGTTACTTACCATAGTACTGCTAGAATCTAGTGGACACTGTAATATAAGAAGAAAATATAGTTAATAGTAGATATATTACAGCTTGGATGTAAACACACACATACAGTGAAGGAAACAAAAGGAGAATTAAATAGAAGATAGAAAGACCAACTCGAGGAAGTAAGTGGAAAGGCATAGACAGAAAATATTGAGCAAATAGTTAAGGAAGGAAAGTAGTTAAAAGAAGTCTCTTGCTATTCTTTAATAGGCATTACTGAGTTGAGAAATGATAGAATGAAAAGAACAAATTAAGAATAAGCAGGAGAGAAGCACAGTGCTTGGAACTAAGGGTAGGTGAAAGAGAAGTTCAAAGGATAGAATTAAGAACAGATTAGAAAGGAATAACAGTCAATAATTCTTGTGTTTAATGTTTAGATTCTCTCATAAGAATAGTCTGCTGGGGGGGCGTGGCCAAGATGGCGGCGGGGTAGGACGTGCTTTGAGTCCCTCCGGCGCCGGGCCTTTCATTGCCTTGCTAAGCATCTGACCCCGGGCTCGTTCACGGCTTTCTGGATGCCCCTACATCTCCTGGGGGTCGTGTCCGGCTGTGGGCCCTGATCTGGCAGCGGGGGTGCCCGAGAACGGCGCCGGGACTGGAGCGGGAGTGCCGCGAGGTCGGGCGGCAGCGCTGTGTGGCCTGAGGAGTTATGACCAGATTGCGGGGAGCTGTGGGCCGCGGCGGCCCTGGGGGTGCTTATCGGGTCCCGGCGGACACACGAGGAATCCCCTGAGTGCAGCGGCGGCCTCTGGTGACGAAGCGGAGGTGGGGCCAGGGCGAGTAAGGGATGGCGTCTCCCGGCCTGCTCCCGGCCTGCACCCTACGCAACACCGAGGCTTGCAGCCTGGTCGCGGAGGCGGGCTGAGCTACGCCGGAGGTCGCGCTGGAGGCGACTGCTATTACCGGGAGTGGAGGAGCCGGCTTGGGACATCTCGGCAAAGCCTGAAGGGGGGCAAGGCCCAAAGTGGTGGGGGCTGTGACGCCCGGCCTCGTGACCTGCACGAGTGCGAGGACTGCAACCTGGTGGCCACGCAGGAAGAGGAGCGTGTGCTGTAGCCCATCGTGCTCCTGGGCTCCCTGTGGCCACAGAGGTGGGTGACGGTGATTAAGCGCGGAGCTCTACTGGACACGTGGAGGTGGAACGGTTGTAGACGCGAGTGCCCCCGGAGAATCCCCGGACCACGTTGCAGGCGGCCGGCGGACCAGTCGGCTCCCCTGGGGTAAGCTTTGTTCCCCCCCCCCCCTCGCAGGAGAAGGCGAATCGGCTCGGTGCACTGGGCACCGCGCTTTAGAGGTGGCGGATGGTGCGGGTCAACAGTGCTCGGCGGGGGGGTGACTGCGCGGCTTCAGAGCTGGGACCCACGGCCCTACAGTGGTGAGGCATGAGCTGGAGGCACCCAGCGGCATGGAGGGTCTTTGAACATTGTGCCTCTCCCTGCACCGGCGCCCTGTAGACACTTGGTCGGCTGTATCGCTGGGACCTGGGATTCGCAACTGGAGGCGGGGGACTGCCTTCTCCGGGTCCGGCCCGGCTGCACACGGAGGACACGGGGTGGTGACGCCATATACCGCCTGGATCATCCAGGGTCATTGGGATAGCCTGTGGACACTGGGGCAGCGCCCTGGACTAGGAAGGAGTGCGGTCACTTCGACGGAGTTCTGTCCTGTTGAATTGCGAACCTCCGCATTGACTTCCAGATGGAATAGGGGGGCCGCGATGTCCTCCACGCTGCGCAAAGGGAAACCCGGCAAGGATGGCCAACCCAAGAGTTCCCAACAACCAGCGTCCCCTGGCCCTAGCGCTTCGCCCGGGCAGATAGACAATGAGGCCCCTGCAACCAAGGCTTTCATGGCAGAACTCTATGCGTCTATAAAGGAGGATATCTCTGAACTCCGCGCTCAACTTGCGTCGGATCTCCGCGAGGTGCGTAGGGACGTGGATGGAATCAGGGAGCGTGTGGCTACCTTGGAGGATCACGATCTGAGCATGGCGAATGATGTCCATCAATTGCAGCAGGATGTGCTTCGGCTCACGGAACAGAACTTAGACCTACAGGCCCACGCAGAAGATCTGGAGAACCGTTCCCGTAGGAACAACACCCGCATACGGGCGGTGCCATGGGACGGCGAAGCAGGCGACCTACGCGGCTATGTGCAGGCACTTTTCTTGCAGATACTGGGTGAGGAGGATTTGCATGAAATCAGGATGGACAGAGTCCACAGGGTAGGATTGCCTAGGCGAGGTGGAGGGCCGCCCCCTGACATACTAGTCTGCGTGCATGACTTTTAGTTGAAGGAGCGTATCCTGCGAAAAGCGCGGGACATTCCGTCCCTGCAATTCCGTGAGCACCGTCCTCAACTTTACCAGGACCTGGCGGCAACGACACTCCAAAAGAGACGCGAGTTCCGACCGGTACTTTCTGCGAGAGCATAACATTTCCTACTCTTGGGGTCATCCTTTTCGCATTGTCTTCAGGTGGCAAAATAAGCTGGCGCAGATCCGCTCTCTCCAAGTGGCGAAAGAGCTTCTGGGCATTGATGACACGACTCCTGCACCTGGGGCTGGCAGCCAATCCCCGCAGAGACGGCGATGATCCTCCTCATGGCACAGAGAGGGCTCGGAGACAGATCACAGACGGCCGGACCGCGCTACTAGCCTACAGGAGAGGGGGGCGGCGGTGGCGTCAGTGGCCTCAGCAACTTTGATGTCCTCCCAGCAGAGCTCCGGGCGGCCTGATCCTCGGGCTGATGGCCGTATGGTGCCGGAGGGGCACGTGAACTCAGGTACCGTGGGTATGTTTGTACTTTTTGAGAAGACACCCCGGACCGTGGCCCTTGGTGACCCCTTGGTGGGTTCCCGACCCCAACCCAGGGAAAGTTCTACGGACTACTACAACCTGGGACTGTTAAGTACTTTTCTCGTGTTTGTTTGCTTGTTGGGGGGGGGTGGGGGGTGGAGGGTTCTGGGGGTGGATTGAGCGGGGGAGTAGTTGGGGGACGGGTTGGGGGTGGGTAGGGGGGTGGTGGCGACCAATGGATGCTTGTTGTGTGTGTTATCCCCTCTGGAGGAGCGTCACGTGGGCCTTTGGATGCTGGGTTCTTGCGCAGATGCTACCACTGGGTTTTCGCTATGGTTCGAACTCTTTCTTACTGCTGTGTGATTGGGCCTTGGGGGTCATTGGGGCTGGGGGCAGGAGGTGGAAGAAGGGGGAGGAGGGACTGGTCGGGGAGTTGTGGAGGGGAGCTGGGGTTCGGGGGGACACCTGGATGCCTATGAGGGGGAGGGGGCAAGGACAGGTTACAACACCGAGTGCACAGCAACGGGGCCTGTTGATTCCTCATGCCTATTTGCATTGGCACATGGAATGTGAAAGGTCTCAACTCCCCGCAGAAACTCCAGAAACTTTGGAAATACTTATCTGACCATCACCTTGATGTGGTGGGCCTCCAGGAGACCCATCTGGCGCGAAGAGATGAGCTCCGGCTCCAACACAAACACTTCCCTCACATATACAGGTCTTCAGCCCCCACCAAACATAGGGGGGTGGCTCTTCTCTTTCGGGCGTCCCTTCATTTCCAGCCTATAGGGGTGTGTAGTGATAAGGATGGTTGATGGTGAAGGGGTTGCTGTACGGCCGATTGTGAATGAATGAATGAATGTATGTTGGATTTATAGAGGGCGGACACTGGCGTCTTCTCCGCCGAAACGCAACGCCTGGTGGGTGGATTGGGGTTGATTGACGGCTGGTGCTTCTTGCACCCCCAGGCCCGAGATTATACCTTCTTCTCCCACATCCACCATTCCTACTCTCGCTTAGACCATATCTTTTTGAGCCAAGCTCTTAGGGGAGACGTCCGTGACGCCAGCGTTTTTCCGCTCTCCGTGTCTGATCATAGCCTGCTGGTTCTCGGGCTGTACTGGTCGATGGGAGGGGACGGTTGGCGGAAATGGTACTTCCCAGCTGCGCTGGTCCGGGACGATACCTCTTGCAAGGAGCTGCGGAAGGCCATCAGGGAGTTCCTGGCTCTTAACCCGGCTTCGGACACTTCTGTTTTTCAACACGTGGGACGCTTGCAAGGCTTCGCTGAGGGGCACTTGTTTGGGTCTCAATGCGAACCTCAATAAATTGAGGAGAAAGGAGCGGGAGGACTTAGAGGCAGAGCTGGCGGTGTTGGAACAGGCGCACAAAACGAACCCATCTAGGGCGACCCTCTGACCTCTGACAGCTGTGCGGGGGAAACTGAAGGCCCACTACAACAATCGGGCAGAGCTCACTCTCTTAAGACTGCGGCGTGTTTCCTATTCACAGGGGAACAAGGTGGGACGGCACTTGGCCCGACAGCTCCGGGATAAGAGAGAGAGGGAATACATTGGAGGGATTCAGGACCCGGCGGGGTCCCTGAAACATCGGGATGCGGACAAGGCGGATATCTTTGGCAGCTTCTATGCTGCGCTTTATGAGGGCAACACTCTGGATCAGGAAGCTCAAGAGGAGTTCCTGGCTGGCCTCCCCATACCACTGGTCTCTAAAGAGTGGAATGAGCTGCTGACTGCCCCCATCTCCAGAACGGAGGTGTTGGACGCAATTAAAGCCCTGAAGCTCCACAAGGCTCCGGGCCCGGACGGCTACACTGCCCTTTTTTATAAATTGTTTGCGACGGAATTGTGTGATTATCTAGTCTCTCTCTTCAATGAGTTGGCGGTCACTGGGAGGACCTCTGGGACCATGGCCGAGGCCATGATAACCGTGCTCCCCAAACCAGGGAAGGATCTCTCCAGGTGCTCGTCATATCGCCCGATAGCTCTCCTCAATATCGATGCGAAGTTGTACTCCTCTATCATCGCGCGCAGGATTCCGGACTTGATGCCGGCCCTTGTTCACCCGGACCAGTTTATTCATAAAGGGACGACAGACGCATGACAACTTAAGGCGGGTAATACATCTGATAGAGAAGGCCAGCAGGTTCCGCATCCCGGTGATACAGGTGGGGCTCGACGCGGAAAAAGCCTTTGACCGCGTTGATTGGGGATTCTTGTTCCGCACCCTGGGCGCCTTGGGCTTCTCACACCAGTTCATAACAATGATCTGTGTCAATTACAGCAGTCCTAGCTCTAGGGTGATGATCAACGGGCATCAGTCTGCTTGCTTCCCTCACTCACGTGGAACGAGGCAGGGTTGTCCTCTCTCCCCTCTCCTCTTTGCATTGAGTATCGAGCCTCTGGCTCTAGCGATACGGGAGAAGGAACAGATTATGTGCCTTCCCTTTACGGCTGTAATGCCAGAAACCGGTCCCCGGGAGCTTGTTTCCTTCCCAGTGTAAGAATTGGCTTTTGTAGTTTGGTTTGCCCTGTTCCCATCATGCACTGGGACAGGAACAGACTAATTTGCATACAGCCAGGTTCTGAAACTGGGATGGTGCAGTGAGCTAAAAAACGGTGTTGGATCTAGCCCTGATCTCTTGACTGGGTGAGAGCTTTCTGCTTAATTCAGAGACTCTGTCCCTCACCACACCTTGTTGTAAATATTTTTGTCCACCCTAAGCGTGGAAGGGTATTCTCAGATGTGAGACCCTTGCTCATTGCACCATCAGGATTCAAGCAAACCGGGCCGAAGACGGCTGTAATGCCAGAAACCGGTCCCCGGGAGCTTGTTTCCTTCCCAGTGTAAGAATTGGCTTTTGTAGTTTGGTTTGCCCTGTTCCCATCATGCACTGGGACAGGAACAGACTAATTTGCATACAGCCAGGTTCTGAAACTGGGATGGTGCAGTGAGCTAAAAAACGGTGTTGGATCTAGCCCTGATCTCTTGACTGGATGAGAGCTTTCTGCTTAATTCAGAGACTCTGTCCCTCACCACACCTTGTTGTAAATATTTTTGTCCACCCTAAGCGTGGAAGGGTATTCTCAGATGTGAGACCCTTGCTCATTGCACCATCAGGATTCAAGCAAACCGGGCCGAAGACGGCTGTAATGCCAGAAACCGGTCCCCGGGAGCTTGTTTCCTTCCCAGTGTAAGAATTGGCTTTTGTAGTTTGGTTTGCCCTGTTCCCATCATGCACTGGGACAGGAACAGACTAATTTGCATACAGCCAGGTTCTGAAACTGGGATGGTGCAGTGAGCTAAAAAACGGTGTTGGATCTAGCCCTGATCTCTTGACTGGGTGAGAGCTTTCTGCTTAATTCAGAGACTCTGTCCCTCACCACACCTTGTTGTAAATATTTTTGTCCACCCTAAGCGTGGAAGATATTCTCAGATGTGAGACCCTTGCTCATTGCACCATCAGGATTCAAGCAAACCGGGCCGAAGACGGCTGTAATGCCAGAAACCGGTCCCCGGGAGCTTGTTTCCTTCCCAGTGTAAGAATTGGCTTTTGTAGTTTGGTTTGCCCTGTTCCCATCATGCACTGGGACAGGAACAGACTAATTTGCATACAGCCAGGTTCTGAAACTGGGATGGTGCAGTGAGCTAAAAAACGGTGTTGGATCTAGCCCTGATCTCTTGACTGGGTGAGAGCTTTCTGCTTAATTCAGAGACTCTGTCCCTCACCACACCTTGTTGTAAATATTTTTGTCCACCCTAAGCGTGGAAGGGTATTCTCAGATGTGAGACCCTTGCTCATTGCACCATCAGGATTCAAGCAAACCGGGCCGAAGACGGCTGTAATGCCAGAAACCGGTCCCCGGGAGCTTGTTTCCTTCCCAGTGTAAGAATTGGCTTTTGTAGTTTGGTTTGCCCTGTTCCCATCATGCACTGGGACAGGAACAGACTAATTTGCATACAGCCAGGTTCTGAAACTGGGATGGTGCAGTGAGCTAAAAAACGGTGTTGGATCTAGCCCTGATCTTATGACTGGGTGAGAGCTTTCTGCTTAATTCAGAGACTCTGTCCCTCACCACACCTTGTTGTAAATATTCCCTTTACGGGTGAGCAGCACAAAATTTCCCTCTTTGCGGATGACGTGCTATTATCGGTGGGGGATCCAGCTCAATCGTTGCCACATATTCAAACGGTGCTCTCCGATTTTGAAGCGGTGGCGGGGTTCAAGGTCAACTTTGACAAATCATATGTACTGAATCTGACTCTGCCTCCGGCGGAGGTGGAGCAGGTGCGCTTGCTCACGCCCTTGCAGTGGGCATCCGTCTCTCTGTTGTACTTGGGAGTCCGGCTGACGCCTACCATAGGTTCGCTGTTCTCGGCTAACTGCCCCCCAATGCTGGCAGCGGTTCGAGCAGACCTAGATCGGTGGAAGCCGAAATACATCACATGGCTTGGCATGATCCACGCTCTCAAGATGGTCCTCCTCCCTAAATTCTTATATCTGTTCCAGGCTCTGCCCATCCCGGTGGAGTTAGATTTCTTCCGGCACCTTAAAACCTTGATGCTGAGGTTTGTGTGGCAGGGTGGCCCGGCGCGCTTCTCCTTCGCGATGTTGCGGTGGCCGCGGAAGGAGGGAGGAGTGGGGCTTCCTGATATGCACCTGTACTATAAAGCCGCATAGCTGTGGGTACTGGTGGAATGGTCCCAGAAGCTCTCAGAGAAACACTGGCTACATATGGATAGGAGTGTGGCTGGAAGGTCAATCTGGGATTTGGCCTGGAAGCCTAAGGGGGACCGGCCCAAAAATGCCTACATCAGCACGCCCACTAGCACAGTCTTGAAAGTGTGGGACACGGTCAGTGGTGATGACCGCTGGACCACGTTTCCGTCCCCCTTTACACCCATACACTTTAACCCGGCCTTCCCGCCGGCCTTGAGGGAGGGACCCTTCAGACTATGGAGAGAAGGAGGCTGTAGAGCCCTCACGCATTTATTCCACGGGACGGCGCCCCTCACGTTTCATAACTGCATGCGAGACAATGGGATCCCGGCCACTGAACGCTTCCGCCACAACCAACTCCTCCACTGGGCAACCTCGGAGGGCGTGGGAGACGCTGCCACTAGGCCACTTTCGCCATTTGAGGCCTTTATTCTCCGCACCTCTACTATGAAGGGGACGATTTCCTTCTTATACGGGCTGCTGCTGGCCACTGCAGTATCTCCGCGTCCCCGTTATATGGTCTAGGCAGAGACATTCCTGACGATGAATGGAATGGTCTCTGGCGAGATATCGTGGCGCACAACCATTCGGTGGACCTCAGAGAGGCTCACCTAAAACTTATGTTCGATTGGTACCTCTATCCGTCCAAGCTGCATCGAATATTCCCAGCCTCCTTGGACAGGTGCTGGAGGGCCTGTGGTCTGTTGGGGGACTTCCGCCATATTTGGTGGGACTGCCCAACTATCCGCCCATTCTGGGCTGAGATTCTGTCCCATATCAAGGATATCCTGGGCTATCCGATTCCGGAATCGATGGCTCATGTCCTGTTGGGGCTCCGTGACCCGATGTTGGAACATCAAACTAAAGCGGACAAACGTATCCTATGGCTCTGCCTTGGAGCTGCCAAGCTTACGCTAGCGGCAGCCTGGAAGAAACCGGATGCCCCGGCTATATCACTATGGCACGCGAGACTATGGCGGCTGCTGAGCATGGAGAGGATGTCGGATATCTTCCTGGGCAATTTTAAAAATTTCCTGTTCCGATGGGGCCCTCTGGTCCGCTTCCTATCACGAGACCTGCCCTCTGCGGTCTGCCCTTCCGCGTTTCGTGCTCTTCACCTTTTCCAGATTTAAGCGGATGGTTGGATTGAGGGGCTTGGAGTGCATGTGTGTGAGGTTGCCACCACCAAGGGGGGAGGGGTGGGGGAAAGGGTGGGAAGTGTTATTTGTTGCGACACCGTATAGCATGTGGAGAATGACAGCTTTTTGAGCCTTCTGTAGCACTGTTCCCCATTTGGGGTAGCCGCCACTCATGGCAAGACTATTACCGGTCGGCTGACCGAGAAGGGGTTTGAACCTGAGGGGTTGGAGAAGCGTGGCTCACGGTGTAGGAGAAGTGTGGCTCACGGTGTAGAGCAGGCAGACCCGGAAGCTGAGGTCAGACCAGGGTTCAATTCCCGACGCGGCAGGGTCTTGAGCTCAAATGTCCACGGACTCGATAATTCTCACTTCGGTGCCTGCTCTAATCATGGGTTCTCACTCTGCAACTCTGGGCATTAAGCTTGCTTAATCTCCACAACGGCCCCCCTGCGGCGGGATGCCTGGCTTTCACCTTGGGGATGCCCTGTAGGGGCTATCTCACAGGGAAAAGCCAGGACGGGTTCCCAAGGCAAGCGCCGGGAAACCTCCGGGTAGCTGTGCGCTCAATAAATGCAATAATAATAATAATAATAAAACCTGTCTGTTTTCTTACTCTTCGGCATGCAGTGACTCTGAAGACTGCATCTTATCGTTACACTATGCTGCTTCCCCTTGCCTCCTTTGTTTGAGCATTCTACAGCACCCCCTGTGTGGGAATATTGTGGATTGTCGCCTGTAAATTTTTTTGCTTTTTTCTCTTCTTTCTTTCCTGCAAATTCTAAATAAAATTTTACAAAAAAAAAAAGAAAAGTCTGCTGGTCTGATGAGGAAGACAGAGGACAAGAGAGAGCCAGGTTCCAGGACCAGTCTCTTCTTAGTTTATTATTTTATCCACTCCCCTTTCCCCCGTGGGGGTGAATTGGAGTCTAGATAAATACTGGATCTCCGAGGCATCCTTGAGGGGGAGTTGGGAACAAGCATCTCTGTTCCTGTGCAAGCTTGGGTAAGAAAACTCATTGGTGTCTGACACTAGTAAATGGACATTATGTTAAAGAAAGATCGACAAATAGGTTAATTGATGTAACTTTGACACCCCACTCATCGTCCCACATCATGTAGAGGAACCACACTTTTGTTAACATCACAGCTTGGCCTGTATTAGATGGGATTGTGTGGGATGCTGTTAAATTTAAAATCAATGGCCCTACGGAGGTTATAACCGTTATATATGTTCCCAATGTACTTCGTGTTTCAATGGGGGATGTTGTGAAACAAAACATATGCTCTGACGATTGGGATGCCAAGCGTTGGGGCTCTGTTTTCTGATTTGAAATATTATGCTGCTTTTGATGCTGAAGATTTGTACTTAGATAATTATGTAAACTTATTCTGCTACCAACACTATGGCAATAGTTTTCTGCATAAAGCAAACACATTTAGAATTGTGGTTAATTATACACAATGGGAACATTGTCCAGCTCCCGTTGAAGGCAGCTCGAAAACTCTTTTGAAAAAGTTTACTTATTTTACTGGTTTTAATCAGTCCAATCCTGACACATTTTATTTTAAGATGACTGCTAAGTCCTCTTCCAAAATTAGACTCACCCACACTAAATTACTATATTCGAAGTCCTTTAGTGACCAATTAGCTATAGGGGGCTATGAGCTGTGGAAAGATACTATTGATCTTAAATCTGTTTGGGGTTCTGCAAGCTGGCAATTGCAAAGGCACTGTAGCTTTGCTTCATGCATGTCTCATCCCGACCCATATGTTGTTTTTGAACTTGACTATTTCACAAACCACCTGCTTTGGATTGTCTACGTCTAAAAAGTTAAATACTCCTTCCATTCCTGATTTGGGAGAATGCCCTACATGGGAAAATCACACCGATATGTCTATTGATGAATTGCAGTCCCTATTGGCAAATTCCTCCTTTAATATTTCCAGCTTGGATCCCCAAGGTTGGATGTTATGGAAAAAAAGTTCAGATTCTTGCCAGCATTGGGTCTGGCCCCTGACTATACACAGGTTAGGGTGGATCCCCGTTTTGAAAGCGCCCATTCTGTTACTACCTATTCAGTAGGCAAGTTATGTCAGAACTGGCTTAAACATTCCACTTTAGCGTCAGTTAAACTCCATTTGTCTAAATTGAGTGACGATGTTGATTTTAATGACTTTGTTAAAGGCCCTGTGGGAGGCAGGTCAAAAAGATGGATATATGCTTTTTACAACTAAGTTTGAAAACTGTCTCAAATGGAAGCTTCTTCTAGATTTAGAGCTATTGATCAAGCTAATTTAGAAAAATTGCTTGCAGTTGTTGATAATAGCATTAATACACTTTCTTCCCAAATTTACACGTTAGATAATACTGTTTCCTCTGTTGTTGATATTGTTCAGGAAGAAGTATCTGTTTTGTACCATGGTCAAAATCAATTGCGTTCCATTATGCAGTTTGCTTGGACTTTACAAACTTTAAAATCTGGGAACGTTCTTTGGGACTACATGGATACCTCTTCTCTATTTTTACCGTTTAATTTGACAGATAAAAAACAGTTTATGTCTATGAAGGATGCTGTATATTCCCTGTTGCATATCGAAAAATTTGAACCTTTACCATTTTATGTTGCCAAATATAATTCTGCTGTATGGCTCGTTCATGGCTTAATAACATTGCCTTTCCCCTTGTTCAAATTCAATTCATGTATGAAACACTATGCAATAGGCAGATATGAACCCTTATAAAGCACCTATCTCCATGAAGTTTGGTCTCTACCATTCACCTACAGATGCCTGAGGGAGAGTAAAGAAGTTTATTTAAAAGGGTGAAGAGTGCACGTCTACACCTGATCACTCACTGGTTTGCAAGAACATACAATTGCATGGCTCGTGTAACACGCAAGCTCCGAACTTAGCCTGCATTTTAAAGGGTAATCCAGTGCCAGCTATAACACCAACTTTCACGTTGCTAGCAAACGGTAGCTATTTGCTTTTAAAGAATGAAGATTGCTGTGGTATGCTGGCAGGGATTCCGTACATTGTGACCGTCTCCCAACGTGTAGTCTGCTGTAAGAATGTGCTTTTCCCACCTCAGCATGGGAAGCTCGATGTGTCCATCTTGCCTTCCATTCCGACCTTGAAATCAGAGTTCAACAAGATGAGTCGAATAAGGCCTCTAATGTCCCAGAAAGAAGTTGCCCTTGCTTCTTCCCGTGAAACATTTGTCCTTCACGTGGCAAACACCCACACCGAGGTGTATGCCCTTTTGAATACTGATCTCCCCTTGCATTTTGGTGCTTTGATTTACACGATATTCAAAGCCTCGTCGACCACAAGCTTGGCACATTTTGTTGAAGTAGTAAGTTCTGGCCTTGTGACTTCATTCCAAACTATATTTGGTGTGATACCGGCATTTTTTTCATTCTATTTTTCCAGCATCTTTGGCAGTTTACTGTTAATTCTCGCCTTGGCTGCCGGTGTACTACTGTTGCATTGCTTGCTAAACAGTCTGTGTCACAAGACAACCTGCCACGGCTGCTCCAGCTTTGCAACCAAATGCTTGAATACTTTGGAACGCTACCTCTGGCCACCTTGAGTGTAGCATATGGATTATCTTTCCGGTTTTCATACTTTACATGCGTGCAGCCTGTTTTTCATTGCTTGGATTGTTATTTCGAGTGGGCTCTAGATTTGTGTCTCCTCAATATGGTATTGCCTAACCCGGATTATGATCAACTAATGAGTCCCTTAGTGGCTCATGAGTTGGAATGTTCTGGAATCGGGATTAAGGCCTGTGCAGCGGCACATGGAGTCCTAGGGAATTGGAATATATGTGCGGGCGCACATGACTTCCTGGCGTGCAGTTATATCGAAGAACACCCGAGTTGCCCTCTGATGGTGCTAGAGGCTCCGACTATCGAAGAACATGTATGTTCCTTCACGTTATTGAATTGGATGGCTGAAATGATTTCTGATGATAACAATGACTTCCTCTTGGAAGCAGTTGCAATGTACTGTGCATATACGCTGATGGATAGAATTGTCATATATCCAGCTTTAATGCGTACTGTGCTCAAACATTTTTTTAACAATTTTTTCCATTTCCATGATGGGCTGTATACTGACCCATTTTGGGTTTTTGAAATTTTTGACTTGCTACTTCGGAATTTTTACTACCAATTATCCAGTTTGGCAAATTTTGAACTTGGTTCTGCCTCAATCGAACTTGAACTCTGCGTTCCTAAATTTCCCCCCTTCCTGTATGTGTTCCGGTCAGGGGAGGGTGTAGTGAAGACAGGGCCTTGATTGCACACATTGCTATGTTAGCATAAGCTTATTAGAAGTTAAACACCATTTTTCCACTTTGCAGCCTTTGCACACGACACTACATGTACCTGTTGTTGTAAGTTAAACTGCTTGATTTTTCCTCGCATGAGAACGGCTTGTTTTTAACATCCTTAGACTTACATCATGACCTTAGTCTGTACACTGCATACAGAAGCCTTCAAGGTCACCATAACAATGTATGCTGTTATTCAGGTTGATCGCCCCACGCTGTAAACACAACATGAACACAGCTGCAGCTAACTAAAAATTCTAATGCCTTTAATATTGCACTGCATGCATGATTTGGACACTTGGAGAAAAATTATTTTTCCAGAGACTGAGAGCTTTGCTGATCGTGAGATGTGATTCACCTCTGCTGATCTTGGAGGTGTGGGGTTCCCCATTCAAACCTAAGAGACCTTCTATTATTATAAAACCTAGTTCCTAGCAGGGGAGGGTGGTTCACAAGGCGCTATAGGACCTGTTTCCACTATCATTATAACATGATTTCTCCCTTTGTGTTTTATGGAATTGTAACAATGCAGATCGTATTATTTTTAATCATATGCCTGCTTATGTTAGCCAAAATATTGTATCTTAGAGCCCGTCGTTAAAATAAACATTTTAAACTTTTCTGTGTCTCTAATTACTCACGTTGTGGACTGGTATGAGAATAAAACGAAAGAGTGTTCTTGATTCCCACCATTCCTGGGAGTACCCTAAGTTGCATGTTCTGGGTTGTCTAATCATTGGTGGCTCCGCTCTAGGAAGGAGAGCTAATGAGACACTGATGCTAGTCGGATAGGGGTTCTGGGTTCTGAGGTAAGTTTCTGGTCCACCACAATTCACTGAGGTCCTGGTTTCCTGCGCACAGTTCCTTGCCCTCACAGAATCCCTGCAACACCATAAGGAGCTGGGCTTGGGTTTTTTGGAAGATAATTTAGGCATAGCCCCCCTTCAATTATCATTCAAAAGTTGTAACACACAGGAACTGGGCTTCACCTGTTTTATAATAAAAGATGGCCTCATGCAGAGTAATATGATTGCAATATCATGGATCTGGTACATTAAGAACACTTTTACAAACCTGGGACTGAGTGGCTTTTTTGTAGAACCAGATAAAATACTTCTAAATGCAAAGAATTCAATAAAAGAAAAATATATTGCGTATATACAGGAAGCTAGGCTCATTAAGGTACTAGATCTGATCACAGTTCAATCATACATGCCACTTTCTACATCTAAAGGTATGGGCCCAATTCAGCGTGGGTAAATGAACCCGAGCTAAGGTTTTACCTGACTAGGGTACGCTGGTTTCTTTTTGTGGCTTTGCCATTGCCAGGTACCTGGTTTCCATTATTACCTAACTGTCAGTGTGATGGGAAATTACATCAATCTACGAAGCACTTAATGCTCTTTAGCACTCTATGGGCCATATAATCAAGAAAGGACGATACATTATCACTGCTTTTATCGCCAGGAAACTGCCGCTAAAGCGGCGATAATGGGCTTGATAATATGCCCTTGTGAATTCCCCTAGAAGCCTAGGTTAACACCAGAACGGTTTCTGTGCCCAGTCATAAGAGGGAGATTTTTTAATAATAAGGGTTTCCTCCAGCTCTTGGATCCCAAAACTATATGCTGCTCAGTCTTACATTTTATTACCCAAGCACTGAAGCTGAGAAGGAGATATGCACTTTAGCTCAAGGTTGTGAGTTTATAAGGATTTTTATATGTAAGCCCAAAAAACTCTCATGAAATGTTGTAATTCACTGGGATTTTAAAATATTTCTTTAAGTACTCTAAATTTTCCTGTACATGTGAGGGACAGTTGTTATTTGCATGATTTTATTGTCATTTGATGATTTGAAACTGTGTTTTTATTGTGCTTTTATGGTCTGTGTGACCAAATAAAACTTGATGATGATGATGATGACTCCTTACCTTTATTTTTATAATTATCACTGTTTTTGATCATTAGATTATATATTATTAATAAGATTTTATCATTATATTTTGTCTACCTTTGAGCATTTATATGTTATTTTCCTTTTCTCTCTTTGCTTCTTTTTCTCCCCCTTTTCTTTCTTCTTTGTTATTGCTATTTCTTTATCAGCCTTTATATAATCTGGTGATTGATATATTGTTGTTCTAGTGTTTCTGATGGTGGATTGAGTTCCATTCTAGTCTTTACTTCTATGACAGAGTTCTTTTTATATGTTGATATGCCACAACATATGTGTAACTTCTTTTTCTTCAATAAAAATACTAAACTAAAACAACGAAAAACAGTGTCCCTTCTTTTTGTGAAAAGACCACCCTCTTGGATGGTTAATTCCAACAGTTGAAATGGGCAAAGTCTCCTGTGCCATGACACCAAGGGAGGTGCAGACAGCTAAACAAGTCTTCTTGCCAGGGTACCTGCTTCCCTAAAAGAATTGTAAATGTGAGCAACTTGTCAATCTGCAAACATAAAGGGTGCTTGGAGGTAGGTATTGGCTTTAATTGATGGAATCACTTGAATCTTCCTGAGCTGTGAGGTGTGTACTTTTCAAAGACCAATATTAAAAAAAATGTGCACAACTTGCAGTCTAGGTATTACTAAAATCTATATTTTGGAGGCCATTTTTTTTTATCTTAAAATGTTTTGCACATTTTGTACCAGCCTATCTTATACTCTGTGCAGTTCAATTTTAAAATAATAACTTATGTGTTCGCACTGCTTTCTCTCACAGACAGGAACCTTGTAGCACTAAACATACACAAGTCACTATTTTCCACTGCACCGACCAGGAATCAATACTGTGGTTCTCTGGTGCTGTGCATTAACTAATAGAGGTTTCATAATGTACGATAGAGTGTTTCCCACTGATTGACATAACTTGCATTTAATTGTCCTTTAAGCTGTACTTTGACCACTGCTGATAACATCAATTCTACAATCAAGCTAAACCATTGCACACCAGTTATAAATGGCCATAGTGCTAAATTACTGGCTTCAAAGAATTATTAAATCAAATCAGCTTGAAGTTGGCGAAGTAATCATCCTAACATAATGCAGAATGATCAATATATGAATATATGAAATCCCCTCCAGACGTTACTGACTGCACTTGTTGTGAAGCACTTTTCCTAAACCCTTCAAAATATACAGTAGCACACGTTAGGCCACATAAGCCGTTTTGCTGATAATGGTGAACATAGCACCAAATAACGTTCCCAATACGCGCCATACTAAAAAATAAATGAGGGCCTAATTTACAAAACAATTATGCAGCGTGGCTCCGCAAGACATTTTGCTGTGCCCGAGCTGCGTAATTTTAAAAGCACTGGTGCACAATTGGCTGCCATGCGCCAGTGCAGAAATCCTTGCCTCATGTTGCAAGGGTGCCTACATTGCGGGGATGATGCACAAAAACAATCCTTGATGACATTTTTCTCTTTCTATGCATGCTGCAGAATGCAGCACAGATAGAAAACGGAAACAAGCATTTACAATGCAATAGGTCTCGCATTAGTGAAAATGTGAGCCATTGGTGTTGCAAATGTTAATGTTTTTTTGTTTAAAATTATGCCAGCAGCAGCACACATAATAATAAAGACATTCCACATGAAGGAAAGGGTGCGTACAACAGGCATGTGGAACTGCACCCTTTCCTTAAGACATAATAAAGGAATTCCATTACCTTGAGGCTTAAGAGACGAGCGCAAGAGTTTTAATCTTTTGTAGCCGTTACAATAAAACATTTAATTCCACTAAATACGGAAAAAATCTTCATGCTCGTTCCTTGAGCCACATAGTAAAGGAATTCCTATATTATGTCTTAAGGAAAGGGTGCAGTCCCACAGGCTGTTACTAGGGACACCTAGTAACAGCCTGTGGCACTGCACCCTTTCCTTAAGACCTACAATAGGAATTCTGGAGCATATTACCAAGCATAAGCGAAAAATATCGCTAAGCTTGGTTAGCGGACAAAATTATATCGCCGAGCTTCGCCTATTTTTATCGCTTAGGAGCCTTGATATTATTAAGGTTTATCTCCTAAGCAATAAAAATCGGCCGAAATGCATGAATATCGCTGAAAAGTCAACGATATTCATGCATTACCGAGCAAATGCTCTTAGCCATGTTATCCACCTACCATTGGATAACATGGCTAAGAACTACTCTGGGCAGGTGTTAGCTTTTGAAGATATTCGCGCTTAGCGCGATTATTTCCAAAAGTTGGTAATAGGGGATAGCGATGTTAGCGACTGTTTCCAGTCGCTAACATCTTGGCACGCCCACTTTGCATGTCATTAGCGATAATTATCGCTGACATGCAAAGTGGGCCCCTAAATGCCCGCTATCGCCTATTAGCTGTCGCTAACTGGTGTTAGCGACAGCTAGGTAATAGGGCGTTTAAATTATCGCCAATTTAGCGGGAAAAATTCCAGCTAAAGCGGCGATGAGGCCCTTGGTAATATGCCCCTCTATTACCATGAGGCGTAAGTAACTAGCGCAAGCTTTGTTTCCTTTTTTTAAGTGGAATTTCAGTTCTTACAACAAAGGCTACAAAAGCCTAAAAAAATGCACAGAAATGCTCATGCTTTTTCCTTCAACCTCGTGGTAATGAAATTCCTATATAAGGTTTTAAGGAAAGGGTGCAGTCCCACAGGCTGTTACTAGGTGTCCCTGGGACACCTAGTATCAGCCTGTGGCACTGCACTCTTTCGTTAAGGTATAATATAGAAACGCCATTACCATAAGGCTTAAGAAACGAGCACGAGCATTTAATCTTTTGGAGCCTTTGTGAGAAAATAAATAAATTTCACAAAGAAAGAAAAAAATGTTCATGCTCGTCCCTTGAGCCAAATATTAATGGAATTCTTATATTATGTCTTAAGGAAAGGGACTAGCCTGTTACTATGGACACCTCTTAACAGCCTGTGGTACTGCACCCTTTCCTTAAGACATTTCTCTCGGGTGAAACTGCCCTGGAAGCAGGGCTTTAAGTGGGCCGGGTCTCAACAGGTCTGAGCACCAGCAGTTTTTTTAAGGGGGGCTTGAAATGGGTCTCTATCGGGCTCTGTTTTGCGCCCTGTTTTTTTCCAGACTGCAGTGATAGCAGGCACATGGAAGTGCCCTGCTTACACTGCTAACTTCTCACCAGTGGAGAAGTTACGGTGAGCGTTGTAGGGGAAGGGAAATCCTTTAAAGAGAGTCATTTTCTCTCTGGATTTCCCTTCTCTTTTTGAAAGGCAGGAGCAGCAACATCGTCGTGGTGTCACAAGGGTTTTAATTGGAATCTTTTTCAGTATTATCTACAAGCCGTAGTTGCTGCATATTTCTCTTATGCAACTAACAAGCATTGACAAAGCCAATAGTCGAAATTTGGTGTAGGTATGATGTTACTTATTGTATCTTATATCTGGATGCAATGACAGAAACAGCAAAATACAAGTTGGGTGGTACACTATGCCAAGCACAGATTTTTAGCTTGAGTTTTTTAAGCCAGGCCCTTAAATACATTGGCCACGCCCCTTTGAGCGACACCCCAGTTTTTCATCCCAGTTAAAGCCCTGCCTGGAAGGAAGCAGCATTAGTTACACATGACTGGCACATTGCCAAGGATGATGCAGCACTGGAACAAGGCTGCACTGTGTCTGGAATGAATAAAAAACTGTGGCTGCGGCAAGGAGAAATATATGAGTGGATTAAATGTATACGTATGGTGGCCTGTGAACCAGGTGCCATGACGATAAGTGAAATAGTTCCAAAACAAAACAGATGCAACCCTGCAGCGTAACTACACTGTAGTTGGTCAGTGCTGCCTGGCATGCAGCGGAAGAGAATGCAGAAAAACGGGGGAATAACCCAATTGCAAACAGCAGGAAGCAGCAGGCGCAGACAGCGCAGGCAGTATTTCTCCGGAAGGCATAGGATTCTGAAGCAATTCCAGCTTTAAACAACGTTGTTAATCTGGGAGTGTGTCGGCTTCCATGGATGTTCCGTGGGAACACCCTCAGCAACACCCATGGAACACCCCTGTTACGCAGAGTAATATGTGAAAGGGGCCCATATTTACAATGCCACGAAAAGCTAAGCAGGGTGACTTTATGTGGCCTTGTGAATATGGGCAGGCACACTATGCCACTGGTGCGTCAAAAAAAGCGACACACCAGCGCCGCAATGGCCTTTGTAAATGAGTTTCTGAATCCGTTGCCAGAGCACATGATATGTTATGTTGCCAGTAGTCACGTCACACTTGCTAAGTGACATTTATTTATAAAGTGCCGTAACGCTACGCTTTTTGCAACTGATAAAGTGTCATGTTCCTGAACACCAGGAGCGTAACATTAGCCCCGGAGCCCTCGTGGTGATGGGGGGGTGGCGCAGTTCCAGGTATCCACCTCCGGCGCTGTGCACGGGTGGCGGGCTCCTGGCCTAAGAGCTCCTGACTGTGTCTGGAGCATGGGGGGCCCTCTCCATGTACTTTGCATGGGGTCCCTCAAGTTTCCTTACACACTGTTGAACACTAACCTTTTTTTCTTTTACCCTGTGGAAATGATTTAGATTTTAAGACAATGATTTTCTCCCAGACCCATTTCAATCTGACCAATCCCTGTGAATTACACTAGGACTTTGACAACCTGCAAGGGGAAAGGAGAGTGGATAAAAGAAAAGACAAAGACAGGCTTCAAGACGTTACCAGGTCATCCTCAGAATATTGAGAGCTATGTCTTTTTCTCTCCTGGTCTTGAATATGATAAACTTTAGCCGTTCTCCATGATTTTGATCCGACTCTTCCTAGAACTGAAAATGTTTTTTTTTTAAGTTCAAAAAGAATTTTATTTGGTAAAAGATGAAGAGAACAAGGTGTCAATACATATTACAAAGAGAATGTAAAATATAGGTACATTAGTAAGCAATGGGCATAATACAATTACAAACAATAATAAAATCTAATCATGAGCATCAGAACTAAACAGAGTGAAGACGATACTTGTAGAAATACAATTATACAAAGGGAAGTGCATGTAGTTGGTATTAAAGGAGAAATGGAATGAGGAGGGCATTTAAGGGGGTTTGAAGACTTCTTGCTGTGAGGGTCGTGGGTGAAATGAACGTTTAGCACATACATCAAGGTAAAGCGTAATAGGAAGCCATAAATCCATGCGTTTTGCTGCCATGTGAGCAGGAAAAACAAAAGCAGTGTCCAGCCTATGATTGTGGCAAACATTATACCACCATGCTTTAAAGGAGATGTTCGAAGAGTTCTTCCAGTTGACTGTAATCTGCTGAAAAGCAACAGCTAACAATAAATCAATGATCAGAGTGTTAAATTCAACATTCTCCCAACAAGGAGAAAGACTACCCAGGAAAATGTTAGTATATGAAAAAGGAATGCAAGTGTGGAAAATTACATTAATTTGAGCCCAAACCTGCAACCAAAAGTCATGAACAGATTTACATAAAAACAGCATATGAAATAAAGTTGCTTGCGGAGAAGAACACGACCAGCAAATGTGTGGAGTGGCTGGAAAGCGCTTGTGGAGGTCAAATGGCGTAAAAAGAAGTCTGTTGTAAATGAAGAACAAGGATTGTGTCAGGGTAGCTGCTCTAGAGGATTTGCGAATCTTAATCCAGATTTTATCCCATAAAGGAATAGACCAAGATGTGGCAAGATCATGTTCCCAGCATTCTCCACTTTAGATTTGGGTCTAATGGTGTCTTTAGTGTGAAGGTGTTTGTAAATAGAGGAGGCCTTAGGAGTAGTGCGCAAAAAGGAGTGGAGTAGTGAGGCAGGAGCAGGTGAAAAAGAAGGGGGTAGAGGTGCTAGCAAAAGGCGGTTATAAGTTGCCATCACAGTCTCTTTAAGAAGAAGATATTTGTGGGCAAAAGAAGCAGGTAAAACATAGGTGGTGCGGAGAGTAGGGAAGGGTATGAAAGAAGAGTGTGAAAATAATTGGGAAACCCAAATTAACCCTTTTTGTCGCCACGACTTCCAGTAACAGGGTTTGCCACAAATCAAGCGGGAGGTGTTATGCCAAATAGTAGAGGTAAGGAAATCAGCAACAGTCGCAGGGGAAGCAGGAGAAGAAGACAAAAGTAATTTAGTGGTGAATTTGTGAATGAGAGTAGGGATAAAGGAAGGCTTACGTGAGAATGAGAGATACTCAGCGAGGGAAAAGGGGGAGATAAAAAGGCACTCAAGCTTAGCCCATAAAGGGCAAGGAAAGACCGGATCTTGCAACCAAAAGGAAGCCTGTCACAACAGAAACGCCTTATGGTAAGCTCTGAAATCCGGGAAGTTAACTCCACCTTCTGACTTGGGATGTATGAGCCTAGCTAAGGACATTCTAGGTTTTTTGTTATTCCAAAGAAAAGATATCAAAATTGAGTTAATCTTCCTGAAAAATTTAGAGGGGATGGAGACAGGGATGTTAGCAATAGTGTAAAGGACTATAGGAGATAACATCATTTTGATTGTATCTAGACGGCCACACCATGATAAATAAAGAGGATGCCATCTAGACGTTAAGTCCGATAGTTTTTGAATGCATTTATTTAAACAAAGGGAGACCGGGCCAGAAATAGAGGGGGTAATATGTAGGCCAAGGTATTTGATGTGTGAAGAACTCCATGTAAAATTGAAAGTGCTAAAATCAGGCTTAAATGTGAACTTCGTCAAGGGTAAAATCTCACACTTATCATTGTTAAGCTTGTAGCCAGATATCTGAGAATAATCTCTTACTTTGGCAAGGAAGGCAGGGATAGTTTCAATGGGGTTGGAGACAAAAAGTAAAATATCGTCAGCATATGGGGCGAGCTTAACTTGGGAGTCCAAGGCTTGAAAGCCATGAATGTTGGGGTTTTGACAGAGTTTGGATAAAAAAGGCTCCAAAGCCAGGTTAAAAAGAAAGGGGGACAAAGGACAGCCCTGGCGTACACCTCTCCCTAAGTCAAAAAAGGAAGAGACTAGGCCATTAACGCAAACTGCTGCACAGGGATTAGAGTATAATAAAGAAATCAAAGAGATAAATTTAGGACCAAAACCAAACCATTTAAGGGTATGAAAAAGATATGTCTACTCGACCCTATCAAATGCTTTCTCAGCATCTAGAGCAATTGCTGCAAGGGAGTGAGGTAAATTATGGGATTTTGATAAGACATTAAACAAAAGTCTGGTGTTATCAGTGATAAATCGACCCTTGACGAAGCCTGATTGTTCCTGTCCTAAGAGATCTGGGAGTAAAAGGTCAAGACGCGCTGCAAGTGATTTAGCAAATATCTTATAGTCGATATTGACCAAAGAAATGGGCCTGTAGTTTTTGCAATATTGAACATCCTTTACTTCCTTCGGTATAAGGCAAATGTGGGCGTCCGAGAAAGGACCTGAGAAAGCACCCAAGGTAGCAAATGTGTCTATAAGAGAGTGTAATTTTGGGATGAAGAGCTTTGAGAAATGAAGGAAAGATTCAACAGTAAGACCATCTGGTCCAGGAGCCTTATCTTTTTTGAGAGTTTGGAGCACTGTAAGTAATTCTCGTTGGGAAATGTCCAATTCTAAGTGAGAAAGATCAAGAGGGAAGTGGTCAGGTTTGTGTATGGCAGAAAAGAAATGATCCAGAGACTGGGAAGAGGGTTGGGTTTCAGAGGAGTACAGGGTTTTGTAAAAAGTGGAGAATTCTGTGAGAATATCTGCGTCTTTGTGTTTAAGAGTAGATTGAGTGTCGTAGATGGATTCAATGTTTAGTTTGTTATGCTTGACTTTCAAGTAATTGGCTAACATTTTCCCAGCTTTATTTCTACCTCCATAGAACTTTGCACTAGACTTCAATAAATACAAAGAAGCATCCTCTGTGGATTTTTTGGTGAATTTCATTTTGGAATTAACCAGGGCTGTTAAACTGTCTTGTGAGTGTGAAGTAAAATAAGCGTGCTCCAATTTCTTAATATCTTGAAGGAGATCTCCAGTGTTCTGCGAGCAATTTTTCGTTTCTTTGCCACATATCCAATTATAAAATCTCTGGCTGCCGCTTTAAAAGCATCCCAGACGGTATGCTTGGGGATAGAAGGAGTATCATTGAACAGAAAAAATTCATCAAAAAATTCAATAAAGGAAGCAGTGAATTTGGGATCCAATAAGAGGGCATTATTAAAGCACCACCTCTTAGGTCTAACAGGCTTAGGAAGTATATCAAGATGTACTAAAGTAGGGGCATGATCCGAGAGAAGAATTGGACCAATTTCAGCATTAGTAAGAGTTTGGGCAACATTGTGAGTAACAAAAATATAATCAATCCGAGATTGGGAATGATGGCAAGGGGAATAAAAAGTAAATTCACTTGCCGTCGGATTGCACAAGCGCCAAGCGTCAATGAGCTTGTGCTGGGAAATGGCTTGAGTGAAGAGCGTGTGGGACTTATTTGGGATGTAGGGAGTTTTGGAATTCCTGTCAAGGAAGGGATCAAGGGGTTGATTACAATCACCTGCCAAGATGAAATTGTCATCAACAAATCTAGTGATATGAGGCGACAGGTCATGCCAAAAAGCAGGATCACCACCACTGGGGGCATAAACATTAAGAAGAGGAATTGGAACACCCTTAAGAGACAGTTTAATATGTATCCATCGTCCTTCAGCATCCGATTCCTGAGTGACCAGGGAATGGGAGAGGGTTTTCTGACATAGAATAGCTACTCCATTTCGTTTACCATCTCCCTGGGAGTAATAAGCCTCACCCACCCAGCCCCTTTTAAATTTAGCGGATTCTGCATCAGATAAATGAGTTTCTTGCAGAAATGCAATATCAACATTTAATCTAGCTAGGTGAGACAGGATTCTTTGTCTCTTGATTGGAGAATTAATACCCTGTAATGATTTTCAATGACATAATATACAAAATAAAATAAAATAAAAACAATGAGCAAATTCAAAAAGAGAGCCCATTAAAAAAGATGAAAAAGTGGATAGAGAGTCCAAAAAATCCAGTACGAAAAAGTAGAAAAAGAAAAGATAGAAAAGTAAAAGCCAATAGAGAAAATGAGACATTTTCAAATAGGAGAAAAAAGGGGAAAAGTTAGGAAGAGAGGAAAAAAGGGACAACGCTGACATACTGAACAAGACGGGAAAGTGTACTTACAGGGAAGGTAGGCGAGGGAGCACAACCAGGAAATGGATCAAACGTGAAAGGAGGGGGGGGTAGAATCAACTGGAGGAGGCAAGGTGTCCAGGGTCAGCAAACCGCCCAGCCGGGGGAACAACACGGAACGCGAAGCACAATCTGTGAAAATACGAGGATGACAATAGAACAAGGAGTCAATATAAATAAACGTCATCAAGATGAGCAAAGAATCAAAGATACTGAGCAGGAGAAAGATAAATAAAAAGAAATAAAAAATAGGCACAAGAGCATATAGAAACGGTATACAACGTTTAGCACGCATTTTTTACAACGCACTACCATTACAACGCAGGCATTACCACGCATACCATTACAACGCCTTGCGCTGGGGGGCGCTCTAGGATAGGGAATAAGTTTAATTTTATATCCAACACCTTCCCTAGTGTCCACGGGGACTGGAGTTGGAATATAAAATTATACTTACCACTATCCAGCACCTCAAAGCGCTATGCGTTGTAACGGTATTCGTTGTAAATACTGCGTTGTAAAGGTATGCGTGGTAATAGTATGCGTGCTAACGTCATACATCCTATAGAAACACAGAGTACAACTTGTAAACTTGAGGAACGGATATAGGAAACTAAACAAGGAAAGACATCCAGAAGCTAGAAAAGTCACGGAGGGAAGGAAGGGGAGGGACCAGAAAGGTCCATTTCAGCAGCTCGGCAAGAATTCAGGAAGCTCTGGAGTCGAACAGGATCTTCATAAGTAGTCGTTTTATTATTGTAGTTAACTCTGAAAAGGCATGGATGGAAAAATCCATATCTAGCACAGATGGAGCGAAGATCGGGCCTCATATCCAGGAAAGCCTTGCGATGGGTAGCCATGGTTCTGGCGTAATCTTGCGCAAAAAATAGAGAGGAACCTGACCAGGTAAGGCGAGGAGAAGCTCTGGCCGCTGAGAGGACTTTTAGGAGGTCGGTGTATTCTAGGAAATACATGATGACGCCTCTCGGTCTCGATGAAGTAGAAGCTGGAGACAAAACCCGACCAAGTCTGTGGGCCCGCTGGATGTTGAGTACAGTGTCCTCAGGCATGTGCAAAAGTTTAGGCAGAAAAGACTTAAAAAAAGCAATGGGATCATTCCCCTCGCAGCCCTCCACCAAGCCGTAGATGCGCAGATTATTGCGTCTATTACGATTTTCAAGGTCCTCCACCTGTTTCTGAAGAGAGGAAATCTGCGAGTGCATATGTGAGATCTTCGTAGCCGATTCCTGAAGAGAAGAAACACTGCGTTCTACTGATGTAACTCTCGTGTCCATTTGTGACCAGTTAACAGTCAGAATCTGAAGCTTGGCGTTGGTTTCCTCCATAAAAGGGCAAAGTGCTCTTATCTCCTCCAACAACAGCTCCATGGATATATTGGTGGCAGTGGTAGTCGGTGAAGGAGGATCCTTTTTCAGTCTCTTAGTGGTGCCTTTCCCCGAAGACTGCGCAGGGTGCTCCATTGTATGATGTGATGTAGAGACAGAAGGTGATTGAGAAGCTTCTAACTGAGCTAATGCTGAGAACACCTTAGAGTTCTTAATGAAAACGTGTTTCGAAGTTTTAGGAGCGGAGTCCGGCGTAAGCTTGCCCATGGAAGTGCAGCACCACCAAGAAAAGCACCAAGCACCACACTTGAATCAGCTCTGCAAACTTCAAAAGACACAAGTTACAATGGGAGGCTAGAAAAAACAAAAAGAGTCACTCATAAAGCAAGGGCAGCTCCTAGCGATAAATGACACAAGCGATGAGTTCAGGAAATAAGAGAGAGGTTCCGCAAAATGGCCGTCATAGCTGGAAAGAGCATCCCATTAAAGTTCCGACTGCAGCACACCTCTGACGTCTGAGAGAAGTGCGCATCAAAGAAAATGCGTAAGCTGTATGAGGAACTGCAGGTTCAAGGGTGTTCCAGTAAACTAGAGAGGACAGCAGGAATAGGCGAACTGTAGAAGAACATCAGAACAGTGCCATTTGAATTTGAAAAATCAACATGAGCTGCTACCACAGGTGACACATGTGGAAATAGAATGCCAGGTGTAAACAAAATGGCCACTCAAACTGAAGCAACTGAGAGCGACATCCTCAGGGGGATGAAATAATAGGCATAGTGGCACTAGCAGCAAAAATAAGCATATATTAGCTCACCTTGAGCGTGCTGAGAAGTTATAGGCGCCGCAGGAAGTCAGCAATAGCTAGAGGAGGCTGCGCGCGGAACGCGCTTCAGGAGCACAAAATGGCGGTCGCGGCCGTCATGAAGCCGCGGCCGCAGAGTCCCACGCTGGAAAAGTAGCAAAGACTGCTGCAGGAAGCCGGAATTCAGTCCCACGGCACTCCCGCAGTTCTCCGGCGATGAAATCCGGCGTTTCCGAGTTTCAACGGAAGACGCAAGCCATTAATTCCCCCGGCTGACACGGAGCGCTCAACTGAAAATGTAATAGAGGCTAATGTTCCACATAATTCTTTATTCTTTTCAGTTCATTACCTAACATACTTCTCTACATACAGTTATTCCCACTCGACGCTCCCATGTTGTTCACCATAATCTTTTGTATTCACTATCTTTTTCTGGTTTTTTTTCTTAGGGAAACGCAGACTTGGAAACCAATAAGGGCTTTGCATTAGTGTTCAATTAATTCTCCACAGAAATCTTTACACACTCTCCTTGCATTGAAAATTATCAACCTTAGTATCTGTAAATAGAACTCTGAAGTCTGTGGTGCTCTCTCCTGTAATCAAAAAGGTCCACCTCAAACAAGGAGGTTAGTGCGTATCCTGATGACCTTGGAATACACACATGTGGTTAAAATACCCCTTACACACCAAAAGGGCCCTTGGTGTCATGCTTCATCATTAGGGTCTTCCCGCCCAGCTGCCGGACGGGGCAGTGCTGCGACAAGCGACTACGCTGCAGCACCCTTATAAATTGTGGGTGCTATGTGAGTGAATGGAGTGAGTGTCAGTGGGGTCAGGGGTGATAGACAGGTGATGTTAAAAAATACCTGGCCTAGTGATACAAAAAACTATTTAATAAGCACTGGCTGGTATTGTTAAAAAGGTGGTGTCAGAAAGAGTAAGCAGGTTTATGAGCTTACTTTCCTATGTGGGTCGACATGTTTCGGGGCGACATGCCCCTTCATCAGGACCGGGGTGAAAGATCCCCCTGTCACTCACTAGTGTGTCGCCACAGTGGGTCTTAAATACAAAAAGGTGAAAAAAAGGGATCAATGTGTATGTATATATATTTTATATTTCTAAATACACATCCCTAACTATGTAGTAAGATACTCATGTAGTATGCTCATTATGATGAGGAACAGTGCCTCATGGGCCAGCGCTAGATCGAAGGGTATAATAGGGGTCCAATCAACCCCCACGGAGGCCACGGACGGAGGAGGAAGCACAACGAGGCTGGGGGTTGATTGGACCCCTATTATACCCTTCGATCTAGCGCTGGCCCATGAGGCACTGTTCCTCATCATAATGAGCATACTACATGAGTATCTTACTACATAGTTAGGGATGTGTATTTAGAAATATAAAATATATATACATACACATTGATCCCTTTTTTTTACCTTTTTGTATTTAAGACCCACTGTGGCGACACACTAGTGAGTGACAGGGGGATCTTTCACCCCGGTCCTGACGAAGGGGCATGTCGCCCCGAAACATGTCGACCCACATAGGAAAGTAAGCTCATAAACCTGCTTACTCTTTCCGACACCACCTTTATAACAATACCAGCCAGTGCTTATTAAATAGTTTTTTGTATCACTAGGCCAGGTATTTTTTAACATCACCTGTCTATCACCCCTGACCCCACTGACACTCACTCCATTCACTCACATAGCACCCACAATTTATAAAGGTGCTCCAGCGTAGTCGCTTGTCGCAGCACTTCCCTGTCCGGCAGCCGGGCGGGAAGACCCCGATGATGAAGCATGACACCAAGGGCCCTTTTGGTGTGTGAGGGGTATTTTAACCACATGTGTGTATTCCAAGGTCATCAGGATACGCACTAACCTCCTTGTTTGAGGTGGACCTTTTTGATTACAGGTACTTTTGCAAGAGGAGGACGTGTCCACCTCGGTGCCACATAGCACCACCTCTTCCTCCACCCTTTTGATTTCCTTGCTCTCTCCTGTAAAACACATGATCACTGAAACACAGTTGAATCTCCAGTCATGACTAGCTGACAGCGACGTCATGCATTGTCGGGGAAGCTAAACAAGGTAAAATAAGATGTATCCTTCTTGTACATCCAGAATGAGTCTGCCAGTTGCTTTGACTACACTCTCAGTGCTCAAGCACACAATCTTTGCCTAAATTGTAAGGTACCTTAACAGTAAGTAACATTATAGGGTATTAAGATAGAATATCGACGGGAAAATAGCGACTAGCATTAATATCGTGGTAAGAATATCGAAAGAAAAAAATATCGTCTTAGTAAATATCGTTGTAAAAAATATCGTTTTGTTAGAATGACATAAATATCGTCAAACAAAAATATCGATGAATAGAATATCGTTGACTAAAAAGTCGTTGTATATAATATCGTTAAAAAAATATAATGTGTTTAAAAAAAAAAATCATATAAGTATTATGTTTTTTAAAAATTTAGAAAAATATTATTAGTAATAATAAGTAAAAAAAAATATTTTTTACAAAAGATTTGTTAAAATTCTAGTAGCGGGTTATTGGTATTATAGGGGATAAGGGTGGGTAGTAATTTAAAATGTAATATAAAAAAGTATAAAAAATGAACAAATTAGAAATTTAATTAGAATTCGAAATTTAAAATGTCAAAATAGAATTTGTCACGAAATTTGATTTGTAATAATTAATTAATAAGTCATAATTAAATTTTAGTAGCGGGTAATTGGTATTTTAGGGGCTAAGGGTGGGTAGTAATTTGAATTTTATTGAAAAAAAAAGTAAAATAATAACAAAATCGAAAATAAATCAGAAATAGAAATTTAACAATAAAATTTAGAAATTTTAACGAAATTTAATTTGTAATCATAGTGTAAAATTACATATTAATATTTTAGTAGCGGGTTATTGGTATAATAGGGGATAAGGGTGGGTAGTAAATTAAAAATAATGTATAAAAAAAATTGAAAAATAAGAACCAATTAGAAATTTAATCAGAATTCGAAATTTACAATTCAAAATTTGAAATTTTCACGAAATTTTAATTGTAATATGTATATTGTTTACTATCCTGCACATTCCCTGACTTATGTTGGATTGGAGTTAGAATAGTTATATTTTAAATTTTACTATCCAGCACTTTCCCTGAGTTAAGTTATGTTTGGAGTTAGAATAGTAATTTATTATTGTTTACTATCCAGCACTTTCCCTGACTTATGTTGGATTGGAGTTAGAATAGTAATTTATTATTGTTTACTATCCAGCACATTCCCTGAGTTAAGTTATGTTTGGAGTTAGAATAGTAATTTAATATGGTTTACTATCCAGCACTTTCCCTGATTTATGTTGGATTGGAGTTAGAATAGTAAATTATTATGGTTTATTATCCAGCACTTTCCCTGACTTATGTTGGATTGGAGTTAGAATAGTAATTTATTATGGTTTACTATCCAGCACATTCCCTGACTTATGTTGGATTGGAGTTAGAATAGTAATTTATTATGGTTTACTATCCAGCACATTCCCTGAGTTAAGTTATGTTTGGAGTTAGAATAGTAATTTATTATTGTTTACTATCCAGCACATTCCCTGAGTTAAGTTATGTTTGGAGTTAGAATAGTAATTTAATATGGTTTACTATCCAGCACTTTCCCTGACTTATGTTGGATTGGAGTTAGAATAGTAAATTATTATGGTTTATTATCCAGCACTTTCCCTGACTTATGTTGGATTGGAGTTAGAATAGTAATTTATTATGGTTTACTATCCAGCACATTCCCTGAGTTAAGTTATGTTTGGAGTTAGAATAGTAATTTATTATGGTTTACTATCAAGCACCTTCCCTGAGTTAAGTTATGTTTGGAGTTAGAATAGTAATTTAATATGGTTTACTATCCAGCACTTTTCCTGACTTATGTTGGATTGGAGTTAGAATAGTCATTTATTATGGTTTACTATCCAGCACATTCCCTGAGTAAAGTTATGTTTGGAGTTAGAATAGTAATTTTATATGGTTTACTATCCAGCACTTTTCCTGACTTATGTTGGATTGGAGTTAGAATAGTAATTTATTATGGTTTACTATCCAGCACATTCCCTGAGTAAAGTTATGTTTGGAGTTAGAATAGTAATTTTATATGGTATACTATCCAGCACTTTCCCTGACTTATGTTGGATTGGAGTTAGAATAGTAATTTATTATGGTTTACTATCCAACGCATTCCCTGAGTAAAGTTACGTTTGGAGTTAGAATAGTAATTTATTATGGTTTACTATCCAGCACATTCCCTGAGTTAAGTTGTGTTTGGAGTTAGAATAGTAATTTTATATGGTTTATTATCCAGCACTTTCCCTGACTTATGTTGGATTGGAGTTAGAATAGTAATTTATTATGGTTTATTATCCAGGACTTTCCCTGACTTATGTTGGATTGGAGTTAGAATAGTAATTTATTATGGTTTACTATCCAGCACAATTATTATTATTTATTATTTAGCAGTATATATTTACTATTTTTAATAAGATTCATATATGTTATGTAGTAATATTCATTTCATAAATATACATTAAAAACATTTTTATAAAATTTTTACATTCATATGACAAGTGTAAATTAAGAAACAATTTTTTTTTAAAATTTTTTATTGAGAGTTTAATTTGGTACTGCAAAGATTTTACACTTTTTCATAAAACATTTTACCAAATTTTTGGTCACAAATTATATAGCATTTTTTTACATAAATACAGTTTGTATTATACATAAATTATATTAAATTTTAATAATTATTAAAATTTAATATATTACATATTTATTATGTCATTGTTTTTATCAAGATATGTACATAACATAAATTTACATTTTGTAACATCTGAGAAAAATATTTAACAATGAAATACATTTTTTTTATAATAAACAATTAATACATAATTCTTTTAAACATATTAATGTATCTTTTACAATATTCATATGTTTTTTAACAATAAAAATTCAGTTATTAATACATATTGCATATATTATGCTATTTAATACAATTTATTTTTGATTTAAAGGCTATTTTGTCCTATTTTAGTTTTTATTATGCAGCCATTTTGTTTTTGGAACTTCACTTTTTATTCTATCAACATTGTTGTTTGGGTCATTTTAGAAAACGGAAGCTCGCGGTTGGGAGCTGTTTCTTGTTGGTGAAGGTAAGTTTGTTTCACATTACTTTTAAAGATATTTAAGTTAAGTTTAGTGATAGTTGTAGTGTGTACGTGTCGATATGTGTAGTTCTTTATATATTATGTGCGAATTACGTGTTATTTAGCGTCGTTATGGAGAACGTACTTTGTGAGGTAGTTCGAACAAAAGTAACGTTTACTGTTGTATTAATGGATGAATTCAGATTGTTTTTATGTCTTATATGCTATGTGTAGGCTATGCGTATTTCCTATGTTTTGAGGTTGTTTTTATTTCGATAATTTACAGGTCTTCGTTTTGGTGAGCAGATGGACTGTGAGGTTTTTTTTTAAGCAGGTACATAATTTTTAAAATGTCCTGCATTTTCGGGGTCTCTACTTTTTTTACTCGTGAAGATTTATCACCTTTTTTATGGTTTCAATTTCGAGAGGATTGCAACGGGAGTATTATCAAACAGTTGTATTTTTTGCATTTTGTTGGGATTTTTCGACATTGGATATGGATAGCTTTTGGTATTATTCTTGTGGAAATCATCACCATGGAACATATACTACAGCAGCAGAACCGTAAGTAAAAGTGATATTTACTTTTGGGTTGCATTGTGGTATAGTGTACTATTTAGTTAAATGTAATGTTATTATGTCTTGTAAAAATATATTATTGATAATTTTACATGACATAATATTACGACATTTAACTAAATAGTATCTTTTGTTATGCTTTGCTCACTTTTTGGGAATTTAAATTTAAAGGATTGATTTAGCTATTAGATGTAAGTATGCTAGACCTTCTATACTTGGGTACATTCTAGTTTTTTGCTGGAGATATTCGTACATGTTTAATGTTTGTTTACTTAGTTTAGGGCCAATTTTTGAAAGTGATTGTTCTATTCTGAGTTCTTGGTAGCTTTGCTCTTTTTTAATGCTTTGGATCAGTTTGTGAAGTGTTGGTTGACTTCTTCCTAAAGTAGCTTGGAAGGCATTATGCCATCCTTCAACTGCGTTATTAGTTTTAGCTTTTTGGGCTATTGTACTAGCATACACATTCCACCATGGAATTTGAAATTTAGGTTGTCTACGGTGGCCTGAACGATGTAATCTTCCAACCCAGGTATCTTCAAAGTAGTCTAAGAAGGGAGTTAGTTTTTTTTCATTGGTGCGGTAGAAAGGGCTGTCAATTAATAAATTGTAGTAGTTAGCTACTTCTGTTGTTGGTACATATGCTAATGCAATCAACTTTTTTATTTGATAAGCAAAGTTACTGTTTGTAGAATATTCAATGCTTAAAGTTGATTTTTGTAAGTGCCTCCATATGCTTTGGTTGTAGTGATAATAACAACCTTGTATGGAGGTATGGGGATATATTTTAAGGATAGCTTGAATCATGGCCATTTCAAAGTCAATTATAATTCTTTGAGGATAGTAATTATCAGTTAATTCTTTGATCGTTGTTAAAATTTCAATGTAGGTAGTATTTGTTTTGTTTGGCAGCAGAGTATAAATTAGAGGGATATTTGTATCTTGGTATTCCCCATGAATAGTGTAAAGTTGATAGAAAGGTTTGGGACAAACTTTAAAAGTCCCGTCCATCATCCATGTTTCACATGATTTAAGCTTTTGCAAATTACTATTAGTAGCAAAAAGTAAAATTCTTTTGTCATGACTGTTGTTGTCATACATTAAGAATTTATCCTCATTATGTGTAATGGTATATTCTGGATATATTTTTATATCCTGAAAACTTTCTGGTGTTGGTGGAGTTGGATCAGAAGCACGTTTAGTTTTTGCAATTAATCTCTTTAAGTTGGGAATAGAAGGTAGCTGTCCTGTCACATGTTCAGGCACTTTGCTTAAAACATTTTTCAAAATGCTAGTGCTTGTTTCTTGTGATCCTGTACTAGCATCTTTCAATGTTTCTAGTGCTTCTCTCACTTCCACTTCAGTTACATTTGGTGGGTGGTTATGCTCACGTACATTTACCACATTGTTATCAACAGTTGTTGCTCTACCATAGCATGCATTAGAGTAATATTTACTACATTTCCAATGGGTCTTATTAGCTTTCACTCTTTCTTGGGTGTAGGTGTAACCTATGTAGCTCAGCATTAGTTTTCCTTTTTGCGAAGTAATGAAAGTAGCTCCAGTTGCCATGTCTAAGGTAGATCTGTGGAAATATATATATGTCTTTTTAAGAACATTGAACACCATTTTAGAGGTGTGTATAAGACTAGGTAAAAGTGTGAACATATACTTACTATGTGGCTTCACTGGTAAACCTTTTATTCTTATTTCTTTTTCAGAATTGTCTCCCTTTTAAGTTCTGTAGTAGTGTTAAAGAATAATAGAAAGAAATACTTTAGTGTAATAGGTGTTTCATTTAATTTCTAATTAGTTATACATACAGTGACTATACTTACTTGATGTAGTAGAAGATGTTGGTAGTGTAGTTGTAGATATGCAAATAATTTTGTAGAGTCTGTGGAAAAAATTATCATTGTGTTACTTGTAGTATTTGGATGATAGTAGTTGGATACATATGATTTACATAGTACATTTACTTAGCAAGTTTAAATAATTTTTATCAGCTATCTAAATAGACATGGATAAGGTAGTTTATAAATGTTTTTACATCTAACTGTATTTTCGTTGTTGATAAGTTCAACATGTTTAGTTTTCACTCTAAAGATCATCAGTTTTAAAATTAGGGAGTTTATCTACTTATAGTAACTTCGAAGGAAAAATGGTATTTAACTTACTTGAAGTGTAGTGTGATGTATTGTAGTTGTAGTCGTTGGTTTGTATTCTCTTCTCTCAGCAAGGTAACCGTTTTTCTCCAAGGTTGGGCCAAAAATGGTAAATTACGTTAAGTGTGTCATTGTATTTATATTAGTGAGTTAATTAATGGTACATTTTGATTGGTTCAATTAGTGAAAATTCAAATTCATTGGTTGAGAATGTTATTTGGCATGGGAAAACCGTTATTTTCGTAAGACTATGTTGCTTCACTATTTGTTTGTAAAAGTATATAGTAAAATGTTATATAAGTTACTTTTTAGTGTTATATTTAAATAGTTTATATTTTGAAAATAATGAAATGTTTTTCACATTTAGGCCATCGGAGTGTAATATAGTATCATTAAAAGTAAAAAAAGTTTACCCATATAAATATTTTATGTTATAAATAAGTAATAGGAAAACCAAAAAATAATATGTGTTAATAGTTTTGTAAATAAAATAGCAAAAAAAGTGAGTAAATTCAAGAATAGTGTATTTCGAGTTGTTAATAAAAAGACGATATTTTTTGTATTTTTTTAGAGCACATAGGTCGTCGATGTTAGTGTAGTCGATATATATGTCAAAGGTAATGTTATTTAAAATAAAGTCGATAATGTAGTAGTCGATATTTAAGTTGTCGATATTAGTGTGAACGATATTAGGGTTGTCGATAAAAAAATATCGATATTTGTGTGAATTCTAGTTTAAGTATAGGATGACGATATTTATGTAAGCGATGTTTTAGTGACGATATTTTTATCAGACGATATTTATGTTAACGATATTTGATCATGGAACCACATTATAGGCCTGAAAGAGAGAGTTACAGGTTGACTTTCCTGAAATTTGTAAGAATGTGTTATTATGTCCAAATGGAACTGGGGGCGAGCTCAACTGCTTGGCTGTCACAACAAACAACTTGTAATCAGTGTATACATTTTTCAGGGGCAGTTAAGAAAATGGCATTGGTGTAGTCCAGCCTAGATTGCTTCAGGGCATTTATTAATGGTATGTGCCATCTGTTGTGGATGTAAGATTGCAGTTTCCTCAATATCTTAAGTACATATCAGACACTTTAATCACCTGTGCTTCAAGCATTAGATTGGTGTCTCAACGAATGCTTAGGGTGGGTAAAACCTTGGCTGGAGGAGCAAAGGAACAGGCTAAAATGCCTAAGTCAGGAAGGGGAGGTTTATGATGTGAGCAGCACAGGGCTTTACTTTTAAAAATTGCAGACATCCAGTAGTGTGTTAAGGTGAGACAGGTGGTTAAAGTGATTGCACTCATTCAGGATGCATATTCTCACTTGGATGTGACAAGCAGGCTGCAATTTGGGGGTTATCCACATGCATGTAGGAGTGAACCCGTAGATGTTGGAGAATGACAGCAGAAGGCCACAAGCATAGGTTAAACAAAACAGTTTCAAATATTATGTAGAATCATAAGTGAAAGTACATTGTTTAAGTAAGTAAAGCATATTTAAGTTATGTTTAGTCAGCATACAAAACATTTGATACACTTTATTTAAGTAATTGCTTTAATTATATTACCTATACATATATTTATGTATTTACATATTATACAAACATTAAATAATGTTATGATACAATTTAACATAAATAAACACGTTTCGATATATATGTATATATTACCTACAGGCAGTCAATTAATTCCCCTTGAGTCCTATTGGTCCCTGGGGCCAACTAGCCCATCCGGTACCACCAGTAAGCGCCACAGAACTGCATTGCAGAGAGGTGTAAAAAGGGGCGTGGCCTCTGAACAGCTCTCTACAATGCAGCTCCCTGGCGCATACCGGAGGTACCTGTTGGGCTAGTTGGCCCCCAGGGACCCTCAGGATTTAAGGAGACTTAATACCCCTACTTAAAACGCGCCATAGGGCACGCTTGCACACTTGTCACATCAGGCCATGCCCCCTCCCTGCACTGTTCAAACGCACCCCCTGGTGCGTTGTAAATTAGGGGTTTAAGTCTGCTTAAGTCCTGAGGGTCCCTAGGGGCCAACTAGCCCACCAGCTACCTCCAGTCAGCGCCACAGAGCTGCTTTGCAGAGTGGTGTAAAAAGGGGGTGTGGCCTTGGACCACCTATCTGCAACGCAGCTCCCTGGCACTTACTGAGGTGCCTGGTGGACTAGCTGGCCCCCAGGGACCCTCAGGATTCAAGGGGACTTAATCCCCCAATTTAAAATGCGACACAGGGCACGTTTGCACACTTGTCACATCAGGCCACGCCCCCTCCCTGCACCACTGTGCAAAGGTGCATCCTGGAGCGTTGTAAATTGGGGGATTACATCCCTTTGAGTACTGAGGGCCCCTAGCCTACCAGCTACCTCCAGTAAGCACCCCAGAGCTGTGTTGCAGAGAGGTGTAAAAAGGGGCATGGCCTCTCAACACCTCTCTGCAACGCAGCTTCCTGGCGCATACTGGAGGTCCCTGGTGGGCTAGTTCACCCCCAGGGACCCCGCTCAGGATTGAAGGGGACCTAATCCCCCAAATTACAATGTGCCAGGGGGTGCTTTTGCACACTTGCTATGTCAGGCCCCACCCCCTCCCTGCACCACTGAGCAAACATGCCGATATAAAGACAAATAAAGAAATCTTTTTTGGGCCCTGGGGGTACTTCTGAGACCCCCTGAGCAGGCCTAGGGGGTCAGGGTGTTTTTACTCTGCCCCCTTCTCTTGTTTTATACCTTTGTGTCTCTGTTTTCTAGTGACTCGCTTCTACCGAGCCACAAAATGGCTGCCAACACCTCCTGGTTTGGAGTGATGGCAGCCAATCACACTGAAGCTCCTTCACGGAACTTAGGCTCCGCCCAGATATCGAAGCTTTTATTTTTCTAATTTCTCAGCAACTACTGAACAGATTTACACCATTTAAAAAAAGGTCGCTTTCTGATCCAAGCACTACCTTTGTGCCAAATTTGGTGTAATTCTGTTCAGTAGTTTCGGCTGTAGCCTTGCACAAAGTTTCCTACGGCAAATTGATTTTTTGACTCTTATTTTTTGAATTTCTGAAAAACTACTGAACAGATTTACACCATTTAAAAAGCTCTACCTTTCTGCCAAATTTTGGGAAATTCCGTTCCGCAGTTCGGCTGTAGCTTGGCGCAAAATTTAAGTTGTCATCAGTGATGTCATAAGTAATGTCACTGACCATGTCATGAGTGATTTAATATATGACGTAATGAGCAGTGCATTGCGAGGGCGCCAGGTATAGTTAGCTCTACTAACTATAATGGCCGAATTTCTCTGGTTTTGTAACCTATGGTTTTTTCAGTGAATTTCTAAGGTTTTTTAAATGCTAATTTCTAAATATAACGTCCCTGAAACCTATGGTTCTTTTGTGAATTTCAAAGTTTTTTTAAATGCTAATTTCTAATTATAATGTTCATTAACCTTATCTATTTTTCAGTAATTTTAAATTACCATCCCATTCTCAACCTGGTGAAAACTGCAGATATCGCCAGTTTTTCAGTGATAGCTTCAGCAAAAAAATAGCCACAAATGAGAGTGACAACTAACGCTAATGATATGCAGAGTAGGCGTTCTCTTGCATAAATAAGACAAATACACCACTTCCCGATATTTTCAATTACCGGCCAAATCCACGATGCGATCCAAAAACAGGCAAAAAGTTGCATTAGCAGTAAGAATTTAACATCTGCCTTTTACTGGTGTAAAACAGGATGACTACCTACAGTATGAAAGGGAGCCCAGCCCAGAGCCACATCTGAAGACCAAAACATGTCATAGAGCTACTGATCATGCAGCTCCAACACCCAAATAGGCCACAACACCCACCGCCACCACCCCCAGGACCTCCCGCCTGGACCACCCCCCTACTCCCACGAGGCAGCGCAGAACAGGACAGCAGACCTTCCCAAAATGGCATGGCCCCTCAGCCACACAATAGCTGAATGTTGGGAGATGTGGCAACCAAGTATGTGTGAAGGACGCAAGTCACCCATCAATAACGGTGATGTGCTGGACAGACCTCACTATTCAGAGCACAGACCTCTCCATGTGTACATATACTGCTGGTGCGTGTAGTGTTGTGGACAGTGGACGCAACCATGTTACCTCAGGCAGTGGGGAAGATCTCGGTCATGTAGCTGTGTCGTCCCCCCCTGTAAGCCGAAGTGAAGTGGGCTGGTCCAACGTGCGCCACTCCAACGTAGGAGTGTGAATAAATAGGCTTTTGGGTGTGGTTCACTTCTGGGAAGGCCAACATGTCTGCCAGAGCGGCGGCCCTCACCCTGCCATGAGGCCGCCACTGTGACCGACGGCCTCCTCGACACAGGCCCCCTGCAAACCCAGTGGCTCAGCACCACAGAGTTATATCTGTACTGACTACTGCCTTCAATGTACACTGCGGACAGCAGGGCTCACAATTCAGATCAAGTCACGATTGCAGATGACGCAGTCCAGTAGGCAACAGACATTGCTATCAGTGCGGTGCATCCGGACCACGCATCATCACAGGGTGCGCACACGCTGAGTGCTTCAGGTGCCACTTACTAAATGCACCACAAGTCATCGCCATGTAGCCTTATTAAAGCAGAATTAATTCAACAAAATACATTGCTACCAGTGCTTCAGGTGCCACTACCTCAGTGCACCACTAATCATCGCCACGTAGCCTTATTAAGGCACAATTCATTAGACAAAAGAAATTGCTATCAGTGCGGCCCACCCAGACCACACATCATCGCAGGCTGCGCACACGCTGATTGCTTCTGGTGCCACTAACTGTGCAACTCAACTCAATGCCACGTGTCTGTGGGCCCTTGTTGACCGTTGCCTCCGTCCTACACTGCAGTAATTAGGGCTCACAATTAAAATTGAGTCTTGATTCATTAATTGCAGAGTTCAGTAGGCAACTAACTAAAACGTCCCTAAAACCTACATAATATCCTTTTAGTATTCTTGCTTCAAGAACTGGTTTTATATCAGTTATAGCGTTAGTACAATGACCAAATTCATCTCGCAAGTCCAAAGGAACACTGAATGGCAGGTTACACTACGGACAGCAGAGCTCACAGTTCGAATTCAGCTTTAATTTGTTATTTGCAGAGTGAACTGTACTCCATGTCCTCGGATTTTGTCAATAGGAATTGACAAAAAAGCATTCCTCGATGCCTGGGCTGACTACTACCTTAGATCTACACTGCGGAAAGCAGGACTCACAATTCAGATCGAGTCACGATTGCAGATGACGCAGTCCAGTAGGCAACAGACGTTGCTACCAGTGCAGCCCGCCTGGACCACGCATCATTACTGGCTGGGCACACGCTGAGTGCTTCAGGTACCACTAACTCTGTGCAGCTCAAGTCAACGCCACATAGCTGTGGGCCCTTCCTGACCACTGCCTCCTGCCTACACTGCAGTGAGCAGGGCTCACAATTCAAGATTAGTACTGATGCAAATTGTGTAAGAGACTATATTCGGTTAAGCAGACAAAAGGCTCCTAATCTGTACAGCTAAAGTCAACGCCACATGGCTGTGGGTCTTTGCTGACCACTGCCTCTGGCCTACACTGTGGTCAGCAGGGCTCTCAATTCAAATTCAGTCTTGATTAATTAATTTCAGAGTCCAGTATGCAACTAACTGTAACGCCCCTGAAACCTACATATTTTGACAATGTAGTCCATACATATTTCATCCTTTGTTCTGTACGCCAACACTGCAGTTAGCAGAGCTCACAATTTGAATTCAGTCTTTGTTTATTAATTGCAGAGAGAATTGAACTCTATGTCCTGAGATTTTCTCAAGAGGAAGTGACAAAAAGCATTCCTCAATGTCTGTGCTGACTACTGCCTTCGATCTACACTGCGGACAGCAGGGCTCACAATTCAGATCGAGTTGCGATTGCAGACGACGCAGTCCAGTAGGCAACAGACATTGCTACCAGTACGGCCCTCCCGGACCACACATCATCGCTAGCTGTGCACACGCTGAATGCTTCTGATGCCCCTACCTCGGTGCACCACAACTCATAGACCCTTTATGATAGAATCTTTTGTGTATGAGAGAGATTTGTTTGCGTAGCGGCGGGCAGTCACCTCTGGGCGGTGGGAGTTGATCGTGTGCAGCAGCCTGGGTGCGCAGGGGCGGGCAGATACCTCTGGGCAGTGGGAGTGGATGGGGTGCAGCAGCATGGGTACACATGGGTGGGTAGACACCTCTGGGCGGCAAGAGTGGATGGGATGCAGCAGCCGGGGTGTACAAGGCCAGGACAGTGATGTCCGCAGTGTCGGCACTCCTTCTCCATCTGTTCCTTTCTGCCTCTCACACCCTTTCTCTCTCTCTTCTTCTCTCTCTCACTCTTTCTCTCTTTCGCTCTCTCTTCCTCTCTCTCTTACTCTTTCTCTCTTTCTCTCTGTCTTCCTCTCTCACTCTGTCTTTCTTTCTCTATCCCTTCCTCTCTCTCACTCTTTCTCTCTCTCTCTCTCTCTCTCCTTTGATGGGCGCATGATGCAAAATCTTATCTTGCTTTTTGTCTTGCAGGCTGTGATACACAGATATTTAACCCCCCGACACGGGCCTCCCCCCACCTGGTGATGACTTGAGTTCCACTGAGTTAGTGCCACCAGAGCTGAGCGGGTGTGCAGCCTGCGATGATGCATGGCCTCGATACACCATCCTGGCAATCAAGACCCAATTTGAATTTTGAGCTGGACTGCATGTACGCCAAAGGCAGCTGGCTGTACAGACATGACTCCTCGGCTCGGTGCAGCAGGATGCGCTGGGGGCCTGTGCCGCAGAATCCTGCGTCGGCTGAGGAAGTTGCTTCGGCACGTGGTGGGCCCTCTTGGACACACGCCGGTGGCGGAAGGTGAGCAGAGGCGCTTGTTTGCGCAGCAGCGGGCAGTCACCTCTGGGCGGTGGGAGTGGATGGTGTGCAGCAGCCTGGGTGCGCAGGGGCGGGTAGACACCTCTGGGTGGTGGGAGTGGATGGAGTGTAGCAGCCTGGGTGTGCAGGTGCGGGCAGACACCTCTGGGTGGCGGGAGTGGATGGGGTACAGCAGCCTGGGTGCGCAGGGGCGGGACAGCGATTTAGGCGTGTGCAGTTGTAAGTACTCTGCCATTACTGATTCTATACTATGTTTCAGATAAGTGAGCTTGAGGACTGCAGTATATCCCGGCACGTGGTTGGAGACACACCGGTGGCGGAAAGGTGAGCTGTGAGGGTTTTGTCCACAGTGTCAGCACTCACTCTCCATCTCTTCCTTTCTCTCTCACACACTCTTTCTCTCTCTCTTCCTCTATCTCTCACTCTTTCTTTCTCTCTTCCTCTTTCTCACTTTCTCACTTTCTCTCTCTCACTCTTTCTCTCTTTCTCTCTCTCTTTCACTCTTTCTATCTTTCTCTGTCTTCCTCTCTCTCTTTCTTTCTTTCTCTCTCTCTTCCTTTTTCGCTCACTCTTTCTCTCACTCTTTCTCTGGCTCTCTCTCTCTCCGTTGATGGGCGCATTACACACAGTCTTATCATGCTTTTTGTTTTGCAGGCTGTGATTCACAGATTGTCGAGGGATGACACACCATGGCTGTACCTAATTTTATTTTGTTGTTTTGTTTAAATAAAATGTTTTATATGTAAATCCATTGCTGACTGTGATTCTCATTTGTCCAACCTCACATGCATCTCTTTTGTTATAATTTTGCGACATCAGCTGATTTGTTACGTTCCAGATTTCGGAAGGTTGCTGTCACATTTGTTTGTCGGGGGGTCAGAGGGGATGGCGGACACCGGACTGGTGGCGGGGGGTGTCAGGGTACTGTTGGGTATCCGAGCTGCATGATTGTTGGCTCCAATGCATCTGTTGTCGTTCAGGTGTGGCTGTGGGTTGGGCTCCCTTTCATGTTGCAGGTTGTAGTCCGACTTTATACCAGGTCAGGGCAGGTGTAAACTTCCTGGTGCTAATGCACCTCATTGCCTGTTTTGTATTCTCCTCGTCGATCTTGCTGCTGGTTGAGAAAGTTGCAGTGGTGTGTTCTCTGCTTTTTGCACAGGAACGCCTACTCTGCATCTCATTAGCGATATTTGCTGGGGTCATCCTTGATGATGCTTCTTGAGGCTGCTATCACAGGTAAACTGGTGATATGGGCTTTTTCACCCGCTTGTGAATGGTGCCTTAAATTTATTACCATTTTAGCTGTGATAAAGTGCTGTTAACTTTGCGATGTGTCCTTGAGAATATGCCCCTTGTATTTTAAAGACCTGAGAAGTACTCGAGTACCGTGCTGAGAGCCACGCACCCAGCGCATTTACACTAGGGGGCCGCGCTGAGAGCCGCGCACCCTTTGTATTCACACTAGGGGGCCGCACTGAGAGCCGCACACCCTTCGTGTTCACATTAGGGGGGCGCTCTAGGGTCACGACTCCAAACTTTTTTGAAAAGAAATAAATAAAAGCGTTCACTTTCATTAATTTACATTTGCCTCGGGGACCCCATCCCCCGAGGCATGCCCACATCTATATATTTTTTTTTCAAAAGGGAGGGGGGCCACGTCTGGCCCCGGGGACCCTATCTTCCGGGGCCTGGCCTTTCTGTTGGGGACCGTGGGGGGAGCCCCAATGCCTCCACGGTCGCACCGGCTCCCCGCCTCCTGTGGGAGCCGGCATCCCCTTTGGGCAACGGGAGCTGCTAACATGCAGCTTCCCTTGCCCAAAAGCAATTCTCTTTTCCTTTATTTAAGCGAGAGGAGGTTTTCCTCCTCTTGCTTAAACAAAGCAAACTAGAGTTTGCTATCACAGGGTGGAAGCCATGCTCCCGCCCTGTCATAGCAACCGGCAATGTCCTGAGAGGGGACACCTTGGGGCATTGCAGGACCCGGCCCTGGGCAGTGACAGTGCCCAGGGCCATCAAGTGCTTCAGGAGGGGGGCCAGCGGGCCCCCTCCCTCTATTTTCAAAGCCCCGGGGTGGTGGTGGTCCACGGGGTTGCGGGAGGGCCGTGTGCCCTCCCGCACGTAATTTACATAGCCCCGAGGAGGTGGCGGTATAATTATACGATTGCCCCGGCACTTGGCCGACCTGGGGGCTCATTTAAATGAAGTGGGGAGCCCCGGCTTACTTTTTAAAAAATGTTTTTGTCCAGATTCATGCCCCTACCGTGCATTTGTATTTAAAAAATAAATTAGGGGGCGTGGCCAAGATGGCGGCGTAGGAAGTCGCACTCCTCAGAGCTCCTGCCGTCAGCCCTCTACAGCACGGGCTCCGGTGTCGCGGGGCCCCTTCTTAGCGACCCCAAAAAGCCTGCCCGGTGTCCCTACACGTCGGGGGTCCAGCTGGCTTGTCTCGGACCAGCGGGGAATGCCTGAGCGCCGGGCCGCCGATCGACCTGTGACGCGGCCTAAGCCCGCGGCCGGCGCGGGGGGTGGAGCTACCAGCTAGAGACGCTACAGCCGAGCTGGAGGCTCGAGATCGTGCGCGATTCCCTGCCTAGCCTGGTGAGTCATCAGCGGGTCTGACCCGCGCCTACACCGGCGCGAGGCATCGGTAGTATCAAGAACCGATTGCTTCTGCAGACCCGCCGCCACGGAGCACATGCGGAGTTTGGTGGGGTGCCCGTCGGGCTCCGGGAGTTGGGAGGCCGGAACAGTGGCGACATCCACAAACCTGCGCTGAACGTGGAAAACTGACTAGCGGCGTGGTGAAGCAGGGCCCGAGTCCGGGACTACTGAAAGGGGGCCCTATACCAGAGACGGGGGGTTGAGGGCCCACGACTTGAGGCACCTCCACGCTGTTTCGAGCCTCTACGGCAGGCCCGGCCTGCGCAGGAGAGTTGCGTGAGGTGGCAGGTGGGAACTACGCCTGTTGCTGCTGCAGGCCTGCAGTGGAGATCGCCACGGGGTAGCCGCGGCGGCGTGTCCAGGAGCTTAGTGCAGCGGTGAGTGCTACGTTGCTGCCCATAGTATTGGGCGGTGAACACATCCCAGGGAGCCGGTATGGTGCCCACGACAGAGGACGCGGTCCCGGCCTGGTGCGGAAGGGGCTCGTAGGAGCTGGAGAGAACCCTTTTGGGGGGCCCCCAGCGGAGGGTAGCTCGCAACAGCGTGACTCTATGAGATGAGGGCCTAGCCGGGCGCCATTTTGTTGTGTGAGACGAGGCGGCTGCCGACGCGTGACCTGACGGCCAGTGCGACCTATATACACCCAACCATCGGACCCGGTATCCTTCCAGGAGGTGAACCCGCAGCAGAGTCACTATCATGTCGCAGGGCACGAAAGTCCGTAAGGACAGGACAGTGAAGGATATGTTCGTGAAAACCCACTCGCCCGCGACGGTCAAGGAGGCCTCTGTTGCTGGCGCAAAACAGGGCACGTCGGACACAGATGGCACAGAGCCCATTACAAAGGCCTTCCTCGAGTCCCTCTTCACGTCCCTGCGGGAGGACATCCACACTCTCAAAAAAGAGTTTGCGGCAGAGATTAGGACAGTGCGATCAGACCTGGACGGTGTTGGGGAACGGGTGGCAGACCTAGAGGCTAAACAAGATAGTCAGGACACAGAAACAGAAGCTCTACAACAGGAAATTATACGCCTCCACGACCAACAGGTGGATTTACAATCGCACCTAGAGGATTTGGAGAATCGTTCCAGACGACACAACATACGCATTCGGGGAGTGGCGTACTCAGATGAGGACAAAGACCTGTTCAAGTTCACTAGCGAGCTCTTCAATCATATCCTGGACCGGCCAGAGGACACGGCACTCCCGATTGACAGAGCACACAGGGCAGGAACCCAACGTACTGGGTCAACTTTCCCTGCAGACATACTGGTCTGTGTTCAAGATTTCCGCACTAAGGAGGACATCCTTCAGAAAGCAAGGCAGAAGCAGCCCATCTCCTCTCGTGGTCATGCCCGACGTTTTTCCAGGACCTCTCTGCACTTACACTGCAGAAACGTCACTGCTTCAAACCAGTCACGAGCCATCTCCAACAGCAGTCTATACCGTATAGTTGGGGGCACCCATTCAGGATTGTATTTAAGCTGAACAACAAACTCTATCAAATACGCTCCGTGAAGGAGGCCTGTCAGGTGCTGGGCATAGAGCTACCGACGGAGGAGGAAGAGCAGCCATCTCGTAAAGGAGGAACGGGAGAATCCTCATCTCAATGGCGCCAACAGCGGAATCTGCGCCGCATCAGAAGGCCTCCGAAAACTGAGATTGACAGTGGTCGCAGGGCGGCGGTGGAAGCGGTCTCTGCGGACTTATCATCGCAGCAGCCGAGCGGATGATGCCTTTGAACCTTGCAAAACATGGGGTCTCAACTGTTCTTTTGGGGGGTCGGCAGGAGGGGGGACGACTGGGAGACTGGGACATTTTCCCCGTGTAACAGTGTGATCTGTGAGAGATGATGGACAATGGTGTACTTTTCTGGCACTTTGCCTTTCAGTTAATAGTTCGGGGATGTTGTAGAGGGAGGGGGGAGGGGGAATGGAGGGGGTGTTGGGGTTGGATGGGGGTAGGGTTGGGGGATGTACAAATTTGCGGGAAGGAGAGGGAGGGGTTCCAGGTCCGGGAGGTTCCGACACGACAGTCTGGCAAGAGTTCTAGGTATCCTGTGGCAGGCCACGACTGGACACAATTCGGAATGTTGGGAGAGCCATGTTGGAGTAGGGGTGCAGGCATCTGGGGTCGCCCCGGGAACACGGAGCGAGAGGGGAAGAGGGTGACTCATGGCCCCCACTGAAGTACGCATTCTCTCCCTAAATGTGAGAGGGCTCAACAACCCAATCAAACAGAGAGCAGTGCTATCCTGCCTCGAACATGCACAAGCTGACATCTGTCTCCTACAAGAGACGCATTTACTACAGAAAGACTGCGCGAGGATGAGGGCACGCAGCTTTCTGCAACAGTTCTTCTCATTCGCCCCGAACAAGAAAGCGAGGTTGCCATCTTAGTGGCACAGAGGTTTCGAGGGCGGGTGCTACGGAAGGGAGCGGAGATAAAGGGGAGGCTGTTATCGTACCATTTCTCTCTGGGGGGTCTGAATTCACGATCTGCTCAATTTATGCCAATAATGAGGGACAGGAAAAATTATTTCACGAAGCGCTTAGCGTAGTGGCGGCATCTGAAGACAGGCACGTACTTATGGGGGGTGACTTCAACCTTGTGTTCGACACCACGCTAGATAGGTCAGCGCAGCGCACTACACAGGCTGGGTCCTTGTCTGAGGGGGGACTGACGAGACTAGGGGAACTAGGTATGGTAGACCTCTGGCGCAGCTTCCATCCAGGCACTAAAGCATACTCATACTTCTTGAGCGCGCATCGCACATACGCCAGACTGGATTACTTCTTGGCCTCTACCTCCCTAGAGGCGCTGACATCCTCTGTAGAGATAGGAGTGGCGTCCTTTTCTGACCACGCTCCCCTTCTGGTGACTTTCCTTTTCCCCCCAGTGCAGCGACTCTCCCATTGCTGGCGCCTCAGGGACACGCTACTACACCGCAAGGAGGTACCTGAGAAAATATTAAGCGCGATCAAAGATTATCTGCTGCATAACAACACTTCTGACACTTCCCCGGCAACACACTGGGCAGCATTGAAGGTAGTGCTTAGAGGAGAATTCATAGCTTTATCCTCGGTGGAAAACAGGGCGCGGGCAGAGAAAAGGGACAAGCTGACACAGAAGGTTAGAGAGCTGGAAGGCATGCACCGAAGGACATGCGTCCCTATTATCTGGAGGCAACTAACTTTGGTTATAATACAATTGAGCGCGCTGGACCAAGACAGAGCGGAGTTCGCGGCATTGAGGGTGCGCTACATGTACTATACGGGAGGAGACAGGTGCGGGCGGCTGTTGGGACGGGCGCTCAGAGAGAAGCGTCAGTGTCAAACGGTGAAAGAAATTAGAACGCCCGGAGGGAGCCTAGCCACGGAGGATGGTGAGATTGCGACCGCCTTCGGCGATTTCTTTACCTCCCTATATGCAGGGGTGACGCTGGATCAGGCAGCGGGTGAAGCATTTCTCGACTCTGCCCAGCTCCCGGCGCTCACGGCGGATCAATCTGCGGCCCTGGAATGCAACATCAGGCCTGAGGAGGTCATCTAGGCCATCTCCAGGCTCAAGCTGGGGAAGGCCCCGGGGCTTGACGGCTTCACAGCCCTGTTTTATAAAACATTTTGTGCACAGGTGGTGCCGCTGCTTACCGCTCTCTTTAATTACCTTTCGGAGCCAGGCGGGATCTCGGAGGACTTGCTGGACGCCACCATCTCCGTGATCCCTAAACCGGGAAAAGACCACTCGAGGTGCGAGGCGTACCGACCCATCTCGCTACTTAATATAGATTTGAAGCTATACACAAGCATCCTTGCCGCAAGACTTGGCCCGCTAATGCCAGGACTAATTGTTCCAGATCAGGCAGGGTTTATCTCGGATCGTCAAACCGTTGATAACACAAAGAGGGCACTGCACCTTATAGAGAAGGCCACGCGTACGGAAGGGGAATATATGCTGCTTTCAATTGACGCGGAAAAGGCATTCGACCGCGTCCACTGGCCGTATTTGGAGCAGGTCTTGGTAAGGGCCGGATTGGGTGATCGATTCCGCACCTGGATCTTGAACTGCTACTCGAGGCCCTCGGCGACGGTTCGTGTCAATGGGTGCTCCTCGCCCCGCTTCTCGATAGAGCGAGGCACGAGACAGGGATGTCCACTGTCTCCCTTGTTATTTGCCCTTTATATGGAGCCCCTAGCACAGGTGGTGAGACTCGCCCCAGGGATTCACGGAATCAAAATGGGGGCCTTCGAGCATACCATAAGTTTATATGCGGACGATGTTCTGCTGTCACTATCCTCCCCCGGTGAGTCGCTCCCAACCTGTGTGGCTATTCTGGATGCCTTCGCGGAGGTGGCCGGTTTCAAGGTCAACCTCAGCAAATCAGTAGCACTCGACCTTTCCCTGGAGGGGTCCACGAGGGCGCACTTACAGGGACTCTTCCCCTTCCCGTGGGCGTCTGAGGCTGTCCCCTATCTGGGTGTTCAGTTGGCGGCTACCCTACAGGGCACGGTCCGCCTTAACTACGCGAGACTCCGGCAAACGATCCGGTCGGAACTGGGTAGATGGAGACACCTTCCGTTATCGTGGCTAGGAAAGGTAGCAGCGATCAAAATGACGATCCTACCGCAGTTCCTATATATGTTCGGAGCCATCCCTATGAGACCCCCGGAGGGATGGATCCGTCAGACCCAAGCTGAATTAGCACACTTTATATGGAACGGGCGTCGCCCACGGATGAAACTTCGCTTGGCGATGTTGCCTCCTGAAAACGGGGGACTGGGCCTCCCAGACCTGTTGTTATACTACCAAGGTGGTCATCTCAGATCGGGGTCCCCAATTTATCTCTCGTTTTTGGAGATCATTCTTAAAAAGATTGGATATCGATTCTTGTTTGTCATCTAGTTTTCATGAGGGAGAGTGGCCAGATATCATTTGGGCAGCAGAGTTTGCTTATAATAACGCAGTACACGCTTCAACTGGTTACATCTCCAACAGCAGTTTATACTGTATAGTTGGGGGCACCCATTCAGGATTGTATTTAAGCTGAACAACAAACTCTATCAAATATGCTCCCTGAAGGAGGCCTGTCAGGTGCTGGCCATAGAGCTGCCGACGGAGGAGGAAGAGCAGCCATCTCGTAAAGGAGGAACGGGAGAATCCTCATCTCAATGGCGCCAACAGCGGAATCGGCGCCGCATCAGAAGGCCTCCGAAAACTGAGATTGACAGTGGTCGCAGGGCGGCGGTGGAAGCGGTCTCTGCGGACTTATCATCGCAGCAGCCGAGCGGATGATGCCTTTGAACCTTGCAAAACATGGGGTCTCAACTGTTCTTTTGGGGGGTCGGCAGGAGGGGGGACGACTGGGAGACTGGGATACATTTTCCCCCGTGTAACAGTGTGATCTGTGAGAGATGATGGACAATGGTGTACTTTTCTGGCACTTTGCCTTTCAGTTAATAGTTCGGGGATGTTGTAGAGGGAGGGGGAGGGGGAGTGGAGGGGGTGTTGGGGTTGGATGGGGGGGTAGAGTTGGGGGATGTACAAATTTGCGGGAAGGAGAGGGAGGGGTTCCAGGTCTGGGAGGTTCCGACACAACAGTCTGGCGAGAGTTCTAGGTATCCTGTGGCAGGCCACGACTGGACACGATTCAGAATGTTGGGAGAGCCATGTTGGAGTAGGGGTGCAGGCACCCGGGGTCTCCCCGGGAACACGGAGCGAGAGGGGAAGAGGGTGACTCATGGCCCCCACTGAAGTACGCATTCTCTCCCTAAATGTGAGAGGGCTCAACAACCCAATCAAACGGAGAGCAGTGCTATCCTGCCTCGAACATGCACAAGCTGACATCTGTCTCCTACAAGAGACGCATTTACTACAGAAAGACTGCGCGAGGATGAGGGCACGCAGCTTTCCGCAACAGTTCTTCTCATTCGCCCCGAACAAGAAAGCGGGGTTGCCATCTTAGTAGCACAGAGGTTTCGAGGGCGGGTGCTACGGAAGGGAGCGGAGATAAAGGGGAGGCTGTTATCGTACCATTTCTCTCTGGGGGGGTCTGAATTCACGATCTGCTCAGTATATGCCCCTAATGAGGGACAGGAAAAATTATTTCACGAAGCGCTTAGCGTAGTGGCGGCATCTGAAGACAGGCACGTACTTATGGGGGGTGACTTCAACCTTGTGTTCGACACCACGCTAGATAGGTCAGCGCAGCGCACTACACAGGCTTGGTCCTTGTCTGAGGGGGGACTGACGAGACTAGGGGAACTAGGTATGGTAGACCTCTGGCGCAGCTTCCATCCAGGCACTAGAGCATACTCATACTTCTCGAGCGCGCATCGCACATACGCCAGACTGGATTACTTCTTGGCCTCTACCTCCCTACAGGCGCTGACATCCTCAGTAGAGATAGGAGTGGCGTCCTTTTCTGACCACGCTCCCCTTCTGGCGACTTTCCTTTTCCCCCCAGTGCAGCGACTCTCCCGTTGCTGGCGCCTCAGGGACACGCTACTACACCGCAAGGAGGTACCTGAGAAAATATTAAGCGCGGTCAAAGATTATCTGCTGCATAACAACACTTCTGACACTTCCCCGGCAACACACTGGGCAGCATTGAAGGCAGTGCTTAGAGGAGAATTCATAGCTTTATCCTCGGTGGAAAGCAGGGCGCGGTCAGAGAAAAGGGACTAGCTGACACAGAAGATTAGAGAGCTGGAAGGCATGCACCAAAGGACATGCGTCCCTAGGATCTGGAGGCTACTAACTTTGGTTAGAAAACAATTGAGCGCGCTGGCCCAAGACAGAGCGGATTTTGCGGCATTGAGGGTGCGCCACATGTACTATACGGGAGGAGGCAGGTGCAGGCGGCTGTTGGGATGGGTGCTCAGAGAGAAGCGTCATTGTCAAACGGTGAAAGAAATTAGAACGCCCGGAGGGAGCCTAGCCACGGAGGATGGTGAGATTGCGACCGCCTTCGGCGATTTCTATACCTCCCTATATGCAGGGGTGACGCTGGATCAGGCAACGGGTGAAGCATTTCTCGACTCTGCCCAGCTCCCCGCGCTCACGGCGGATCAAGCTGCGGCCCTGGAATGCAACATCAGGCCTGAGGAGGTCATCTCGGCCATCTCCAGGCTCAAGCTGGGGAAGGCCCCGGGGCCTGACGGCTTCACAGCCATGTTTTATAAAACATTTTGTGCACAGGTGGTGCCGCTGCTTACAGCTCTCTTTAATTACCTTTCGGAGCCAGGCGCGATCTCGGAGGACTTGCTGGACGCCACCATCTCCGTGATCCCTAAACCGGGAAAAGACCACTCGAGGAGCGAGGCGTACCGACCCATCTCGCTACTTAATATAGATTTGAAGCTATACACAAGCATCCTTGCCGCGAGACTTGGCCCGCTAATGCCAGGACTAATTGTTCCAGATCAGGCAGGGTTTATCTCGGAACGTCAAACCGTTGATAACACAAAGAGGGCACTGCACCTTATAGAGAAGGCCACGCGTACGGAAGGGGACTATATGCTGCTTTCAATTGACGCGGAAAAGGCATTCGACCGCGTCCACTGGCCGTATTTGGAGCAGGTCTTGGTAAGAGCCGGATTGGGCGATCGATTCCGCACCTGGATCTTGAACTGCTACTCGAGGCCCTCGGCGACGGTTCATGTCAATGGGTGCTCCTCGCCCCGCTTCTCGATAGAGCGAGGCACGAGACAGGGATGTCCACTGTCTCCCTTGTTATTTGCCCTTTATATGGAGCTCCTAGCACAGGTGGTGAGACTCGCCCCAGGGATTCACGGAATCAAAATGGGGGCCTTCGAGCATACCATAAGTTTATATGCGGACGATGTTCTGCTGTCACTATCCTCCCCCGGTGAGTCGCTCCCGACCTGTGTGGCTATTCTGGATGCCTTCGCGGAGGTGGCCGTTTCAAGGTCAACCTCAGCAAATCACTAGCACTCGACCTTTCCCTGGAGGGGTCCACGAGGGCGCACTTACAGGGACTCTTCCCCTTCCCGTGGGCGTCTGAGGCTGTCCCCTATCTGGGTGTTCAGTTGGCGGCTACCCTACAGGGCACGGTCCGCCTTAACTACGCGAGACTCCGGCAAACGATCCGGTCGGAACTGGGTAGATGGAGACACCTTCCGTTATCGTGGCTAGGCTAGGTAGCAGCGATCAAAATGACGATCCTACCGCAGGTCCTATATATGTTCAGAGCCATCCCTATGAGACCCCCGGAGGGATGGATCCGTCAGACCCAAGCTGAATTAGCACACTTTATATGGAACGGGCGTCGCCCACGGATGAAACTTCGCTTGGCGATGTTGCCTCCTGAAAACGGGGGACTGGGCCTCCCAGACCTGTTGTTATACTACCAAGCGGCGCAACTACGAACGTTAGTGGAGTGGAGTAAATGGGAGTCCGAGAAACACTGGCTCTTCCAAGACCAGGCAGTGGCAGGTCGCACTCTGCAGGAGGTTCCTTTCCTGTGGCGGCGGCATCGACCCCCTAATCTCTACGCTTCATTCATCACGAGAACGCCCTTAGAGGTGTGGGACCAGGTGAGTGTAGCACACGAGCTGACATCCTTCCCATCCCCACTGACGCCCTTGCTGAACAATCCGGACTTTGGTCCTGGTATGGACATGGCGGCATTTGCGAAATAGGGTCCGGCGGGATGTAGGGTACTCTCCCACATATACGCGGAGGAAGGGGCTATTCCCTTTGATGCCTTCCGTCGTGAATACGGCTTGCCTGAGGAGGAACGCCTCCGTTACTTCCAGGTGCGACACTGGGCACTCCACGCCACTACCAGGGACGGAGCGAATCGTAGACTCAGCGAATACGAGTATTGCTACTCTTGAGGAAGTCTGACCGCAAATTAATATCAGATATTTATCGCATGTTGTTGGGTAGATACACACATGTCCACAATGCAGGGAGAGCGAGATGGGAGAAGGAACTAGGGCGCACGCTAGGTAATAAAGAATGGGAGGGCATTTGTTATAGGGCCCGTCATTCTGCTCATCACATGGGCCTGATGAACACCCTCACTAAAATTGCCACATATTGGTATTATACCCCAGAGAAGCTACATGAGATGGACCACACACGAGACACACTCTGCTGGCGGGGATGTGGGGAGAGAGGTAAACTAGTACACATACTGTGGGACTGTTCTCACCTACAAGATTACTGGAAACAGGTACTGGACGAGGTAGACCTACACTTAGATACTACCCTTCCGAGATTCCCTGCTTATGTGCTGCTGGGTTCGCCCAATCCCATTACCTATCCACTGCGCTCCCACCGGGGTAGACTGATAGCCATAGCCCTGGGATCTGCGTTACAGAATATCCTCACCTATTGGCGCACTACACACATCCCCACTTTTCAGGGCTGGTTGCACCGTCTTTGGAACGTCCTAGGGATGGAGAAACTGTTGTTAATTGCCAAGGGGGAGGGAGACAAGTACCCAGAGTTATGGCGACCCTTCTTGACGCTTTTGGCCACTGAGTTCAGGGAGGTGACTTGTCCTAGATATCTGCGCCTGCTGCGACTGTCGCAGTGCGATGTCAGAGGACCAACAAACTGAATGATCACTACTATGCGGAGGTCAATTGGACCTGGAACAGGGGTGGTGGGTTGGTAGATTGGGGGGGCGGCGGGGTTGGGGATATAAAGTTTAAATGTTGTTCTATTTCACGGACACTACTATGAAGCCTTGAAACGGACCCGGTCGACATATCCATTTCCTTGTTATGATATTATGCGACTCCAAGCCACCACCAGCGGTATTCAAGAGACCTTTTCTCCGCACCTGATTCAACTACCGGAGTCCGAGAAACGCACTTAATTATGCAAGTCTATCCTTTACTGTTAATGTTTCGATTTGTTACTAAAAGCTGTATCAACGCTGGGTAGGCCGAATGTTGACGCCGAACCAGTTTGTAAAGCATGATGGTATATCAGAGTGAATGTGCAGCGCAATAAACACAATTTAAACATAAAAAAAACTAAAAAAATTGGGGAATCCTTATGGGACACCCTGAGCAGGCCTAGGGGGTCAGGGTGTTTTTACCTTGCCCCCTTTTCTTCATTTTTCACTTTCTTTTACTGTTTTCTTGTGACTCGATTCTACCGAGTCACAAGATGGCTGCCAACACTTCCTGGTTTGGAGTGTTGGCAGCCAATTAGAATGAACCACATGGTTGGAAGCGTGCACGAACCCACGGCTCGCCTAGATATTGATATTTTGATTTTTTGATTTCAGCAATTACTGAACAGATTTACACCATTTTACAAAAGGTCGCTTTCTGAACCAAGAACTACCTTTTTGCCAATTTTGGTGTAATTCGTTCAGCAGTTCGGGCTGTAGCCTTGGCTAAAGTTTCCTATGGGAAATTTGATTTTTTTACTTTTATTTTTCGAATTTCTCTGCAGCTACTGAAGGGATTTACACCATTTAAAATAAGGTCACTTTCTGAACCAAGCACTACCTTTTTGCCAAATTTGGTGTAATTCGGGCTGTTGCCTTGGCTAAAGTTTCCTATGGAAATTAACATGGAGAAAATACTTTTTAGGACCCCCCTTTTTTCTCAGCCCTGCTTGACGAATCACTCCCAACTAATATTGTTATGTGGAAATTGCTAGAGTTTCTCTGTCTTTACAGGAAGAAAATCCTAGAACAATAGCAGATTGGTCCAGCAGGAAGAAGAAGTGGCGTGTTTCTCTTTTCCTCCCACTCCCCTTTTCCCCCTCTTAGCTGTCAGGATCTATATGACCTTAGTATCTTAGTTTGGGAATAGAGGAATTAGCATCGGCTCCTGCTGAAGTTTGAAGTTCTGGAGAACAGGTACCTGACAGATTGAAGTGCCCTTTTCCAAAATACTTCCGCCTGAGCAGGATGGCTGAAGGAATAGATTTCAAGACTTTAGCATCAGTGTTGGATGGGATTCAGGCTCAATTAAGTGATGCTTTGCATGATAATAAGTCACTTAGAGAAGAAGTTAGAAGATCAAGTCAAGAGACTCAGTTTTTGCGTCAGAGATTATACCAGCTATCTGCTAGTTCAGCTGTAGGAGCTAAGGAGAGTAAGTCGTAGACCTTTGCACCGGCACCTTCGGCTGCTAAATTAACTACATTCATGCCATGTCACCCACTATTCCATTAGCGGCCCCTGAGAGATTTAGTGGGGATCCACACAAGGCCCAAACCTTTCTCACGCAATGCTCTTTACATTTTCTTTGCAAGACCATTATATTTAAGGAGGATCAATCTAAGGTGGCTTTCATGTTGTCTTACCTGAGCAATGATACGGCTTTCTGGTTGATGCCTTTAGTCAATAACAATGATCCAATTTTGTATGATTTTGACGAGTTTAAAAAATAATTTTTGAGAATCTTTGATAGAAGATCTGTCTCGCAAACTACGGATAATGAACTGTTGGATTTAAAACAGGGAAATAGAGACTTGGTGGCATATTTAGCCCAATATAATAAATTGATTGTAGAAACCAATTGGAGAGAAGCCAAAAGAGCTTCAATTTTGTATCGAGGTCTCAAGGATGAGCTCAAGGATGGGTTAGCACAGATCCCTAAACGTCCTACTGAAGTTTCTGAATTAATTGATTTAGTCCTTCAAATTGATCAGCGTCAGAGCGAGAGAAAACGTGAAAGGCGTAGGAGGTCAAATAGTTCCCTCCACGCTTTGACTGAATCAAATCCGATAACGCCAAGATCAAAAAAATAACTTCAGAAGAAGAACCCATGCAGATTAGTTCGGTATGGGGTCTTCTTTCTAAAAAAGAAAGAGAGAGAAGACAAAATGGCAAGTTATGTATGTATTGCGGAGAGTCTGGTCATTTTGTGAAGGAATGGACCAAGAAACCAAGGAATAACATGCCAGTAAAAGACAGGCTCCACCAGTAAGAGGAGTTGCTCTGGTGGAAGCGAAAGAAGAGTCAACTCCTGATCCTTAGTTGATTGCGAATACATTACAATCTTCAGCTCCTCATTCAATTGTGGCTAGTTCTATTGAGTTTGGGGGTGCTAAATTAGATGACATTTCTGTCATGATTGGCTGGAGCTACTGGAAACTTTTGCGACATAGGGTTCGCTAAGCAGTTGGGAATTGCTTTCATCAAAAAGGAGACCAGAAGCGGTCCATGCTGTAGATGGTACAAATTTGTCATCCGGTCCTATAATTCACACCACGGAGGAGATCAAATTGACCGGTCCAGGTGACCATGTGAGCAATTTAAGTTTCAGTCTCATAGATGCGCCCCAGTTCCAGCTCATTTTGGGATTGCCTTGGCTCACGGAGCATAATCCAAGTATTGATTGGTCTAAAAGAACCATCGAAATGAGTTCAGAATATTGTCAGCGTCATTGTCATAATGTGAGATCTGAAATTACAGCTGTATCATCTTTGCAGTATTTGGCTTGTCAAGCCAGATCGATTTGTGTATTAGAGATCCAAGAAATTCCAAAGGAATATTTGGATTTGGCAGCTGTATTCGATGAAAGAGAGGCCAATAAACTGCCTCCGCATCGAGAATATGACCGTAAAACAGAATTGGAACCTGGTTCCTCTCTACCCTGCAGTCGTATTTATGCTCTCTCAGAAAAAGAAAATCAACATCTCAAGGAGTACTTGGAACAGTATTTTGCAAACGGCTTCATCCGTCCTTCTCAGTCACCTGTGTCTTCACCTCTTTTTTTCTTCCCAAGAAGGATGGTAGTTTGAGACTCTGCACCGACTATCGAGCTTTAAATTCAGTTACCAAGAAGAATAGATACCCGTTGACTTTAATTTCTGAACTGCTAGACCAGGTAAAAGGGGCGAGAGTTTATACGAAGCTGGATTTAAGAGGGGCTTATCATCTGGTCCGTATGGCTGAGGGTGACGAATGGAAAACTGTATTTCGCACTAAATTGGGTTTATTTGAGTATCAAGTTATGCCCTTTGGTCTATGCAATGCTCCTGCTGCTTTCCAGCATTTTGTTAATGATGTCCTAAGAGAATATCTAGATCGATTTGCAGTGGTCTATATAGACGACATTCTTATTTTTTCTGAAAATGTGCAGGAGCATATTCAGCATGTGCGCATCATCTTGAAGAACCTTTTGGAACATCAATTATTTGTGAAGCTGGAAAAGTGTGTTTCCAATTCCAGTCGAGTAGAATTTTTGGGTTTTGTTCTATCACCTGATGGAGTTTCTATGGATGAGGCTAAGGTAAAAGCGATTATGGAATGGCCTTCCCCTCGAAATGTAAAACAAGTGCAGACTTTCATTGGATTTGCCAATTTCTACAGACGCTTTTTTGAAAACTTTTCTTAGAAGGTGTCTCCTTTGATTCGGCTTTTGACGAAAGGAGCCAGATTTGTTTGGTCTGTTGACACTGAAAAAGCCTTTTGTGATCTTAAGAAAGTCTTTACTTCAGCCCCAGTGCTTTTGCATCCAAACCCAGAGGAGCCGTTCTTTGTTGAAGCTGATGCTTCCAATTTGCCCATAGGGGGAATTCTATCTCAGAGGGACAAATCAACCGGTCAGCTCCATCCAGTTGCTTATCGGTCAAGAAGATTGAGTCCTGCTGAGTTGAATTACTCCATTGCCGATATGGAGTTACTGGCCGTCAAGGATGCTTTTCAGGAGTGGTGGCATTATTTATTGGGTGCTAAGCATGAGGTTACAGTGTTCACAGACCATTGAAACCTTCAGTTTTTGAAATCTGCTCGAACCTTGACTCCCAGACAGTTACTTTGGTCACTCTTTTTTGCAGATTTCAATTTTGTGCTAACTTACAAGCCTGGTTCCACCAACGGAAAGGCGGATGCCTTATCACGTTTAAAAAATGGAGAAGAATCTCCAAAGTTGAAGAAAGAATTGATTATTCCACAAGAAAAGATCATTTGTGTGATCGCTTATCCGGACCTAGAAGAGCGTTTGAATCAAGCGATAGTTTCCTTCAACAGTGAAGAATGGATCAAACAAGGTGGAGGTCGAGAGTTGAGAAATGGTCAACCACATTTCCAAGGAAAACTCTTTATCCCCAATGATGATCTTCAAACTCTGATTATACTGCATGCACATGATGATTTGTTAGCTGGGCATAAAGGAGTCAAGAAGACATTGGAATTAGTGCAACACGACTTTTGGTGGCCGTCCATGGAAGCTCAGGTGAGACAATATGTAGCCTCTTGCGAGTCTTGTTTTAAAGGAAAATCAGTTAGAATGGCACCACAAGGCTTATTATTACCTTTGCCTCCAGCTCCATATCCGTGGCATACAGTTTCCATGGATTTCATAGTAGAATTACCTCCCAGTCAAGGGTTCTCTGTCATTTGGGTGGTTGTGGATCATTTCACCAAGATGAGTCATTTTGTACCCTTAAAATCCATTCCAAATGCAACTCAATTAGCATCTCTGTTCACACAACATGTAGATAAGACTCATGGGATTCCCAAGGTGGTCATCTCAGATCGGGGTCCCCAATTTATCTCTCGCTTTTGGAGATCATTCTTAAAAAGATTGGATATCGATTCTTGTTTGTCATCTAGTTTTCATGAGGGAGAGTGGCCAGATATCATTTGGGCAGCAGAGTTTGCTTATAATAACGCAGTACACGCTTCAACTGGTTACACTCCTTTTTATTTAAATTCTGGTAGGCATCCAAACACATTTGTAGGAAGACAGGAGAGTGATGTTCCCACTATTGAGGTAGTGGTACAGAATCTAAAAGAGGTTTATCAGAAGGCTACTGACCATTTAATCAAAGCAAAGGCTGCCTATAAGAAACAAGCTGACAAGAGAAGACGCTCTAGTCCAATTTTTGAGTTAGGGGAAGAAGTTTGGAAATCTACACAAAATCTGCGTTTAAAAGGAAATCGGAAGTTCTTGCCTAGGTTCATTGGTCCTTTTGCAGTGGAAAAGATAGTAAATCCAGTCAGTGTGAAGATTACACTTCCCCAGAAATTTCGAATCCACTCTGTGTTTCATGTTTCTCTAGTGAGAAAGAATCCTCCAGATTTGAGAAAAAAAGGTTCTGCCAAGCCCATTCAGATTCATTCTGAAGAAGAGTTTGGGGTGAAACGAATTATGGACTCCAAATTCCGAGAAGGAAAATTGTTTTATTTGGTAGACTGGAAAGGTTTCGGTCCAGAAGATCGAACGTGGGAACCAAAGACTGATCTACAAGCTCCTCAATTGATTAGAGATTTTCACAAAAGACACCCAAATAAACCCAAGGAGTTGGAGAGAGGTGTCTTGGTGGGGGGTACTGTCAGGACTGGCCAGTCAGATGAGCAAGAACCATTTACTAGACTTCAGTACCTTCCAGTAGTTTACCAGATCCAGCATAGTCGCTATTCTTGTCCACGGAAGTTTCAGACACATCGACATTCTTCCTATCTCTATAGGAAGAAGTTGGCTCAATTGCGGCAGTATTCTAAGATGGCCGCTCGCGGCAACTCTTAGGTTGCCGGTTTAGTGTTGCGAGGGTTTTTAGAGCGCAGCTGTGTTCGCTGTAACCCGCGAAACGAACTGCACACTTCAACCCAATTTCCAGATGATACGGTCGCATTTGCTTGGCGGCGTTTCATCTCCTGATTCTGTGGGGTCCGTGAGTAATTTCTGAGAAGTCCGTTTTACCGCGGCTGCGGTACGTCTCGACAGCATTATATTTTCAGTCCATTAAAGGATTTAGTAAGAGTAGTTGTTTGTCAGTCAGCATACAAGTCGCTGCTTGGCACCGAGTTTTCTGAGAAGAAGAGACTTCAATTAAACACCAGTCTAGCTCTGGAAAAGTTCCCGAATGTATTATTTAGAGACTTAGACATATAGAGCGATATGAATTGAATATCATAAGGCTGTAGTAACTGCTTAGAATTCATTTCATTTGACGAAGAGTGAAGCTTTAAAATTACAAGACACAACAAGTAGGTGTAATTATGTAGCCATACTAATATAATAAAGAGAGAGCCCAAACCTTTGAGGCGGGTAATCTCAGGAACAACAGCACCAATCACAACAACCAAGACAGCGTTGGAAAGGGCAGTTGCAGCAGAAGGACATAAGCTATGCAGACGCCCACCGTATGCATTTAAAAGGTAAAAGAACCGTGTCAGCAAAGTAGTCCCTTGTGGGCGTGTCTGCGTTGTGCTGTGGGCGTGTGCTGGGTGCATGACAAACACTGGAGGCGTGTGGTATGTTCCGCCCTTCATGCCATGTCTCATATCGTGTGCTAATCCCACCCTGCTCCCTTTAAATACCCCTGCACCCCATAATCATAACCCACCCTTACTCCTTAAAATGCCCCAACACGCTTAAACACTAACCCATATTAACCCTATAAATATACCCTGTACCCCAAAACGCAAACCTATCCCTAAACCCTAAAAATACCCCTGTACCCCAAAACCCAAACATAGCCCGGAACCCTATAAATAACCCAGTACCTCAAAACCCATACCTACCCCTGAACCCTAAAAATACCCCTGTACCCCAAAACCCAAACCTAGCCCTGAACCCTAAAAATACCACTGTACCCCAAAACCCAAACCTACCCCTGAACCCTAAAATACCCCTGTACCCCAAAACCCAAACCTAGCCCTGAACCCTTAAAATACCCATGTACCCCAAAACCCAAACCTACCCCTGAACCCTAAAAATACCCCTGTACCCCAAAACCCAAACCTAGCCCTGAACCCTAAAAATAACCCTGTACCCCAAAACCCAAACCTACCCCTGAACCCTAAAATACCCCTGTACCCCAAAACCCAAACTTAGCCCTGAACCCTTAAAATACCCCTGTACCCCAAAACCCAAACCTACCCCTGAACCCTAAAAATACCCCTATACCCCAAAACCCAAACCTAGCCCTGAACCCTAAAAATACCCCTGTACCCCAAAACCCATACCTATCCCTAAACCCTAAAACTACCCATGTACCCCATAACCCAAAACTATATCTGAACCATTAAAATACCCAAACACCACAAAAATTATACCTCAGTACCCGAAAACATATACCCCTATTCCCATACTTACCTTATCCAAACATTAAAAAAACATGCTTTTACCATTCATGCATTTACAACGAATTTCGTTGTAAATGTATGCGTGGTAAAAGCATATAAAATGTAATGCCATGCGTTATAATTGCATTGCGGAGTCATGGTACTTTCGTAATGAAACTATGCTGAGTGATGGTATGCGGAAAGAAAGTTGAGGAATAATGGGTGTTTACCCTCCCCCGGTAAGTACATTGGTGGCACAGCGGCCCACATATCCAGCAACATTCTCATATTTTTTCACCACCCATTTGAAAAATGCACAGGTCTCTCTCATTGATGGCCAGCACCGACATACACTTTTAGACACACCTCCTGCCACAAGTTCTAGAATTGCGAACTTTAGAGCTGGGGAGCTACGTTCGAATCTCGGCATCAGCTCAACATCCTCTGATTCCAAGCAAATCGCTTTGTGTCCCTGTGCCTACCACAAATGAATGTGTTCTTCTGTAATGTAAATTGTGATCATGCTATGTTGTCGAGTTCGCGCTATATAATATTGCAAGGAAAAATAAAGCAGAGAAACTCGAGGTCACACACTACTGAACGCGCACTCTTAAGTGCATTAGCAGTGCACTGTGAATCGGAGTGTTTCAAAGGCCTGTCAGGGATAAGAAATGCTATCGAAACAAAATCCTACAAAACAATATACTACTGGCCGGCAGCAATAAATACCCGGACAACGTCGGGACGGGCTGCTAGTATATATATATATATAAGGATACTTACCACCTTTAGAGAAGCATTCTCCTGCGTTATCCTCAGGAAAAGATTGGAACTGCATCTCAAGTTGTAGAGAATCCAATTAGAGTAAAATAAGAAACAAGAATACTATTTCAAAAGGTTAATATGTAATTGGAAGTCCAAGCTGGACACTCAACTTCGTCACCGAGCAGCCAACCTCCCCCAATATCCTGCGACCTCTCTTTACAGGTGGCCTCATAAACGCCAGGTCGATGTGTAAACATAGTCAGGATATTCACGACCTTATCATTGACCATGACCTGGATTGTCTCATGATCACTGAGACCTGGCTCACTGAAGACAGTAACCCAGACATAGCCATCGCCCTCCCTCCGGGCTACTCCTTCCACAGACAGGATAGACAGAAAGGTAGAGGAGGAGGTGTTGCATTTATCCTAAGGAACACCTTTAGCTGCCACACCTTCTGCCTCGACCCTCTCACTGATGCAGAGGGACTAGGTTTCTCCATCAAACTCAGCCAAACTCTCTCCTTTTCCGGAGGCTTGATCTACCGCCCACCTGGCAATGCCGCTAAATTCCTTGACTCCCTAAATGATGCTCTCGGACACTTCCTACTCCGTTACCCACATTTTACCCTCTTGGGTGACTTTAACCTACACCTCGAGACCTCAGTCGACTCCCTCACCAGAAACTTCCTGCAGACATTGGATATCTTCAATCTGGAACAAAGCGTCAAGCTGCCCACCCATTCCCTTGGCCATACCTTGGATGGAGTCTGTTCCAATTTCCCGTCCATCTCCACCTTGTCCCCCATTCCCCAGATTTGGACTGATCACTGTTTGATCCCCTTCCATATATCCAGCTGTCACCCTCCTACCTGCAAAAAGCGCACTCGCCAACACAATCACTCCATAAATTGGAAAACTGTCCAGAAAAATCTTATTCTCCATCCCTTTTCTTCCACCAATGCCCCCTCTCCCTCCGGTAACATCGATAAAGATGCAATTTGTCTCAACAACTGGCTCTCTCAAGAAATTTCAAAACGTTGCCCACCCAATAATCAAGACAATACTCTAAAAAAAACGAAAATCAAAGCCCCCTGGTACACGCCTGACTTAACAGCCGCACACCTACTCTGCAGGAAAGCGGAACGTAAATGGCGCAGAACCTACGATAATGTCGATCGTAGTAATTACATCTTACAGAGGAAAAACTATCTCTCAACCATTAAATCAGCTAAAAGAATTTACTATGTAAACGCCATTAAGGATGCCAGTCAAAAGCAAAAAACCCTTTTTTCCATAGTCAAATCCTTCACCAAACCAAAAGCTCTTCAACCAGAAATCCCCTCGTCTCAAGAGCTATGTGACAAGATTTCCGACTACTTCGATGACAAAATCACCTCCATCCATAAAAACTCCACCCCCCCCCCCCCCCCCGGTTCACTCAATTTTGGATCTGGACCAATCACGCCCGATTGCTAACAGTCTCAAAAACTTTACCCCGGTGACTCTGACTCAGACCAGAGAAGCGACCCTTTCATGCAAATCTGGCTCCCCCATTGACCCATGTCCACCTAAGATCCTCCACCTCATCATTGATGAAGTCAACCCCATCATTAATGAAATAGTCAACATCTCTCTGAAAACTGGCTCTGTTCCCCTCTCTTGGAAAAAAGGTGTGGTTAAGCCTCTCATGAAAAAGGCGAACAAACCCCCTTCAGATTTGACCAACCTCCATCCCATTACCCTGCTACCTGCACTGGGTAAAATAACTGAACAGTTAGTCCACAAGGAGCTCAAGACCTTTCTTGATACCCATAACCTACTTCACCCCCAACAATCCGGGTTCCGGTCTAAACATTCTACCGAAACCGCCCTGATCGAACTGACCGATACCATCAAAATCCTCCAAGATCAGAGGAAGAAGGCCATTCTGATCCTTCTTGACCTCACGGCAGCATTCGATACTATTTCCCACTCCATTCTGATTAACAGACTTATGGACATCGGCGTTACCAACTCTGCCCTATCCTGGATTAGCTCCTTCCTCAGCGATAGGTATCAAACTGTCTCACTTGGCCCTTTTCAATCTAATGAGAAAAAGGTGTCCTGTGGAGTTCCCCAGGGCTCCATTCTAAGTCCCCTCCTCTTCAATATCTATCTCATCCCTCTGCTTACCCTTATTGAATCATTCGGCATAACCGTCACTTCTTATGCCGACGATACTCAACTCATCATCCCTCTTGACGACAATTCCAACACGGCAGAACTCAATCTGAAACACTGCCTCACAGCAGTCTTTCAATGGATGGACGCTAACCATCTCCGCTGCAACTCGAATAAAACCGAGATCCTGCCCATTGGAAAGAATGCCTCTTTCTGCCCTGCCCTGTGGTGGCCTGACAATTCTGCTGCCCCACCTCAGACAGTTTCATCGGCCAGAAACCTCGGGGTCATTTTTGATTCCGAACTTTCCTTCGATCTCCACGTCTCGACCGTAGCAGGTAAATGCTTCGGCATAATCAAGTCCCTGAGAAAGTTCTTTGACTTCCTCCCGCTTGACTCCAGAAAGACTATTGCGGTAGCCCTTATACTCTCTCGAGTAGACTACTGTAATGGCCTTCTGGCAGGGACCAAAAAGTCCACCCGTTTGAAACTTCAAAGTGTTCTGCACACTGCTGCTCGTCTTGTCCTTAAACTTCCACGCAAATCCTCAATTTCCACAGCTCTTAAATCCTTGCATTGGCTCCCCTTGCACAAGAGAATACTCTTTAAAATCCTCACTGTAGCCTTCCGAGCCTTCAACAAAACCGGTCCGTCCTATTTGTCTAAACGCTTCCCTCACTACACCCCTGGACGCGCCCTCAGATCCTCACAAGAAAACCTCATGACCCCCACCAAATTCAATCTGAAGTCCAAAGGTGGAAAAACTCTCAGCACCCTGGCTATTAGAGCCTGGAACAGCATGCCAAGGCATCTCAGACTTCAGACACTTGAGAAGCCGTTTAGGAAACTCCTCAAAACGTGGATTTTTTCTCTCTCTGACGACTGGACTAAAGCAGCCATCTAGCACCCCCCTCCTCTCTCTGCGATTTGGTCTAAGGATTCACAGCGCCATGATGCTCCCTCCGGAGCGAACGTCTGCGCTCTAGAAATACCCCTCCAAATATCCAAATATCCAAAGTAAATATAAACTACTTAGTTGTTAAATAGCAGAAATAAATACTGTTGTTCATATTTCTGTAGCATTGCTTCTTCAGTGGAACATCATCAAGAGATACCACACAGAGCACATTATAAGAGAACCGTTAGCCACTAAGCTGGAACAGGTACAATATCTTATGTCGCAGAAGTTAGTCCAATATTGTTATGTGGAAATTGCTAGAGTTTCTCTGTCTTTACAGGAAGAAAATCCTAGAGCAATAGCAGATTGATCCAGCAGCAAGAATAAGTGGTGTGTTTCTCTTTTCCTCCCACTCCCCTTTTCTCCCTCTTAGCTGCCAGGATCTATATCACCTTGGTATCTGAGTTTGGGAATAGAGGAATTAGCATTGGCTCCTGCGGAAGTTTGAAGTTCTGGAGAACAGGTACTTGACATACACCACATTTGGTAAAGAGGTAGCCCGTGGTTCAGAAAGGTGCCTTTTTGTTAAATGGTATAAATCTGTTCAGTAGTTGCTGAGAAAATCAAAAGTAAAATCACATATATATATATCTATGGCCGTGCAGGATCCGTGCACCCTCCCGATGCTAATTGGCTGTCAACACTCCAAATCAGGAAGTGTTGGCAGCCATCTTGGGCCTAGGTAGAACTGAGGCACAAGAAAGCAGAGAATAAATGTGCAAAATGCAAAAAGGGGGCAGATTAGAAACACCCTGACCCCCTAGGCCTGCTTAGAGGGAGAGGAAGGACAAAATCCATGCAGGGTGCGCAGATCCTGACGATATGTTGATATTTGGCCCCGGGGGGCCAAGTCCCGGGGGAATATTGTAAATTGTAATGAGGGCCCAGAGGGCCCCTCAGCCCCGGGGACTGCCACCCCCCGGGGCTTTATCAAATTATGTGTGGGGGGCTCACCGCACCGCCAGCCCTGGGGACCGGCACCCCCCCCCGGGGCTTCATAAATAAATAGGTGGGGGCTCAAAGGCCCCCCCAAGCCCCAGGGACCACCACCCCCAGGGCTTTTCAAATACATTTGCATGGGGCTTATGGCCCCCGCAGCCCCGGGGACCACCATCCCCCGGGGCTTCTATTTAAAAAAATAAATAAAACCTGCGTGGGGTTGGCTTGAACACCCCACACACCCCGGGGACCGCCACCTCCCCAGGGCTCTAATTATTAGAAATGGGGGGTCCATGGCGGACCCGCAAGCCCCATGGACCACCACCCCCTCGGGGCTTTGAAAATGGTGGGAGGGGGGCCACGCCATAGCAAACAGCAGTGTCCCGGGGGTAGGCACCCCAGTACACTGCAGGAGCTGGCCCTGGGGGGTGGTGGTCCCCAGGGCCCTCGAGGGCTCCAGGAGGCCCCCTCCTGGAGCCCTCGAGGCAGGGGTGCAACAGGGTGTCCTTTGGACACCCTGGCACCCTTGAAATACCTGCCGATATTACCGATTCGGTAATACCGAATCGCTAATACTGAATGTCTACACATTCATTCCTATGGGCCTCCAAGCCCATAGAAATGAATGGGTAGGTATTCCTTATTACCGAATCTCAATTACTGATTCGGGAATAAGGAATATTAAGGATTCTGTATTTTTACCGAATCTTTACCTACATAGGAAATAGCAAATCGGTAAAATTCGCTATTAAGAAATCGGTATTTCTGATTTACCTACATCTGGCCCCTAGAGTCCTCTAGAGAAACTATAGCGACCTAGTCAGAATCCTTTATGCTGAAGATGTGGTGCTGCTTTCCCGCACCCAAAAAAAGGGATCCAGGTCTTTGTTGATGAATTGGACCCAGAAAGCAACATTATCAAGTCACATTATATGGTGTGTGACCCTCAGCACAGTAAGGTGAGACTAATTATAATCAAAGGCACTAATATTACCAAGGTCAGTGAGTTCCCCTACCTGGGTGTGATCTTAACAATAATTTTGTGCCCTTTCTTTCTGACAGATGCTCATGATTTAGAAGCGCAGTGGGGGCTTTATTTAGTGTGTCTACGAGAGTAGTCAGCAAACCCATTTCCCCCATACTGGAAATGTACACATTGAAATGTTTACCAGTTCTCACTTATAGGGTGGGAATTTGGAGATATAGGGATTGCAGCAGCCCCCAGAGCAGGAAAACCGCTTTAGTAGGCGGTTACTTGATTTTGGTCTGGGTAGTTCATTGGCAATTCATACATGATGAACTAGGTTTTCCAATGTTTCAGAACTGGCGGGGCTTGCCCCTCTTCTCCTATGGATATCGATCTGGAGCAATCCAGAGGCCTCCTTTAATCATGATATCATTGAGGCTTGACTATTATGTGATCGTGGCTTAAGAAATTAATGGCTGAAAAATTTACAAAAAACCTTGAAAGCCACTGGACCTAGACCTGGACCTGCATACCTCAACCACCGCCTCTCTTTCTACACTCCCACCAGACATCTCCACACCGCCCAACTGGCCCTGGCCACCATCCCACGGATCTGCAAGACCACGGCTGGAGGAAGATCCTTCTCCTACCTCACTGCGAAGATTGGAACTTCCTGCCTCTGCAGCTCAGGCAATCACCATCGCTGTCACAATTTAAGAAGAACCTGACTCTTCAGTTGAACTGAAGAACCCCCTCCCCCCCACTTAGCACCTTGTATTGTATTGTATTGTATTGTATTGTAGGTGTACTTATATAGCGCGGTCCTGTGGCCCCAAGGGCATCCTGGCGCTTGAGATCCGGTCAACAACACTTCCACTGCTCAGACATCCCTAGGGAAGAGATGCGCTTTTAGGGCTTTCCTAAACGGGAAGTAGTCCCTTTGACTTCTCAAAGGGAGTGGCAGGGAGTTCCAGAGTTTGGCCGCTGCGACACTAAACGAGCGGCCACCCATCCTTACTCTCTGGAACCTCGGAACCACAAGCAATTGTGCCGAAGAAGAGCGAAGGGACCGCGAGGCAGAGTACCAAGCGAACATATTCTGCAGTGGCACTGGGCCCTGTCAATGTACCGCCTTAACCACTAGGCACGCCGCTTTATACAATGCGTGCAAGTGCACCGGCAACCAGTGTAGGTCCCTTAAGGCTAAGGTGGAGGAGCTAAGGTTAGGGCGAGAGAGAGCCAGCTTCAGACCCTCACAGGTGATTGATTGATGGATTTCCATCAGTATAGACAAAGCTTTATATTTCCTATGGATGTTCTCAAATCCCATTTGGTGGGCAACCTTCTTGAAACATGCACTTTACTGGTGCAATTCTATTGCCTTTTAGGCCCTATTAACTTGTTTAGACCATTTTTAATATTTTTATGCACTATTATGGGTTTTTTATTCACCATTTGTACTATGTCTGTGTAAATTATTTTTTGTGTTTTTAGTTCAATTCAATGATGAATGTAACCTGGTGTTTTTAAATTTGTCTTCTGTACTTTTATGAATATATCACATAATCTAAAAAAAGTATTATTGACTTAACATACGTTGAAATCCAGCATATAGCAAATGATTATGCTAAAATCCTTTTGCCTTCTAGGTTGCCTCCTTAGCTTACTTTTACAGCAAATTATTATGTTAAAATACTTTTGCCTTCTAGGTTGCCTCCTTAGCTGACTTTTAAATAATTTCTTTCTGGCAGAAAGTCAGACGTTCAGGCTGATAGCGATGGAGCATTCTCCAGATAAAGGGATCAGGTTAGTCCCACTGAAAAAGTTACCTTCTCACAGTCTGATGTGAAGATTCTAGCTCGCGGTGGAGGAGGTTGCATGGGGCAGGGAGAGCGTTGTAGATGGTCTTGGCTGTAGTGTGAAGAAGCAGGACGGGCATTGGGGACAAATGTCTCTGTAGAACAAAAATCCTGTTGGGCGCTGCAGGCGGTTATTACTGGAGCTTCACATTGGTGGTCACTGTGGGCTGTCGTGCTCTTGTGGCACCAGGTGCAAATCTCGCATTGGCTGTTGGCGTGGGTGGCAAGATCTTGCCGCAAAGAGCTCAAAACTTCAGGAGAAGCTCTACTGATGCCTGCCAAGGGCTCAGGAATCAGGACCTGGAGATGCACATCTTGGGGATCAGAAACTCACTCCAGCAGAGACCATCAGGCCTCAGAAAGGTCCAGTTGCAATTCCAGTGCAGTAGGTTAGCTGGGCAGTTGCAGGGAGGCCTCTGGAGCTTGTTATGTTCCTGTATCTTCGAACAGGATCTCAGTAAGCTGGCCTTGGATTCACTCAGCCTGGGATGAAAGTAGCAGGTCCAAACTTCCTTCTCAGTGAGCAGGGCCAGCCTCAAGTAGCAGGATGTCCTTCTTCTTCTTCAGGTCAATGAGTGTACTGAAGAGTGGGTCTGAGGGCCCCATTTTTATATCTGGTGCCCCCTTTTAAGTGGGAGAAACATCTGGAATTTTACCCCCACAGAGGAATTTCCTACCTCCCTGCCTTCGTCCCAGTGGAAAATATGCTAGTGTGAAGTTCTTTGTTTGTGAGCTGAGCAGTGCCTTTAAAGTGCAAGTATGGTAGGTGACAACTCTGCCCCGTATTAAGCCAAGATGGCGCATCTTACCAACATACAGACCCTCTATTGTGATTATATCTAGGAGGAATACATGAAAGGAAACTGCCAAGTACACCCAGTCATGTGATCCAGGAACAGGCTGCAGAAACCAACTAGTTAGGACAAGAAAATCCCAGCTTTCTAAAAGTCGCATTTTCAGAATTGTGACTTAAAATCCAACTTTACCATTAAAGAGGGAGTTACATTACAACTCCCCAGATATCAAACATGACTTTCCCACCAGCCCCCCCAAAAAAGTTATAATTTTTTAAATGCCATAATATAACCCAATGTTATTCTATGGAAGAGGTAGGCCTTGCAATGGTAAAGAACAAATTTGCAACATTTTCACTACCAGGACATGTTAATCTTACAAATTTATACACACTTTTTAAATACAACTCACCTTGCCCTATGGGCTGTTTAGAGGTTATTTATCTATACTAAAAAGGAAGATTTAGGCCTGGCAAAAGGTTTATTATGCCATGTTGAAATGACAGATTAAAACTGCACACACAGATTGCAATGACAGGCCTGAGAAATGTTTTTAAAAGGCTACTTAAGAAGGTGGCATAATGAGTGCTGTAGGCCCACTGGTAGAATTTAATTTACAGGCCCTAGGTACATGTATTACCACTTTATTAGGGACATATGAGGAAATTAAATTTGCCAATTGGGTGTAAGGCAATTTTACCACGTTTAAAGGAGAGAAGACAATCACTTTAGCACTGGTTAGTATTGATCAAGTGCACATAGTCCTAAGGCAAAAATGAATTCAACAAAATTATTTGGGGGTGACCCTGAAGAGAAAGTCAGAGAACATGAGCCCCCCTCCAGCCTAAAGTCAGAGTAGACTAATCAGTACCTTGATGAACTTCCCTGCTTAGGCCATAGAATGTGGACAATGGCCCTCTCCTGCTGAGGCATTAGTCAGTTCTACACATTTTCGAACTAAGTTGGATTCCCTTCTGCACTCTCCTAGGCCACTAGACTGACCCATGAGCAACCCTTCTCCTCATGTGTACACCGCATCTGTGAAGCATCTAACCTTAGCTTACTCACAGATGCATCCCAGTAGGCAGACAAAACCACCATGGCCAACGAAGTGATGTGACCCATTCCACGACTCAGATTAGAATTCTGTCCCCAAATCAAGGAAAACTCTGTCCATAAGGTCAGTAACCAACAGAGGTCACTGACAGCTGTCAGTGTCAAGGGCCAGTTCCCAGCACATCCATTGCTGGGTGGAAGCATTAAGATGAGATCTTGGATAGGCCTCTTTAAAAGCCTTGGGTCTGGCAAGGAATTCCTTAAGGGCTATTGAGGATTCTCTGACCTCTGAATATCATCTGAGTCGGCGATACGGCAAACACAAGCTAAGTTGGATTAACCTTCTAAACTCTCCTAGGCTACTAGACTGACCCATGCGCAACCCTCCTCCTCATGTGTGCACCGCATCTGTGAAGCATCTAACCGTAGCTTGCTCACAGATGCATCCCAGTAGGCAGACAAAACCACCATGGGCAACAAAGTGATGTGACCCATTCCACTACTCAGATTAGAATTCTGTCCCCAAGTCAAGGAAAACTCTGTCCATAAGGTCAGTAACCAACAGAGGTCACTGTCAGCTGTCAGTGTCAAGGGACAGTTCCCAGCACATCCATTGCTGGGTGGAAGCATTAAGCTGAGATCTTGGATAGGCCTCTTTTTCAGCCTTGGGGCTGGCAAGGAATTCCTTAAGGGCTCTTGAGGATTCTCTGACCTCTGAATATCATCTGGGTCGGCGATATGGCAAACACAAGGTAAGTGGTTTTATTTATTTATTTGATCTATTCCGTCGTTTGTCACTTTCACCACACCTCTGCCCATCCCACGTGCCTACTGTCCTAGAATGCAGTCTATCGGCATCTTGGACTATCACCTTTTTCTGGGTCACCTCCCACCCCTTTCCAGGAATACGAGAGCCATGGAGCAAAAAATCCCTGCCCTTGGGCCTGAGTTACCATACACATCTTTCTGGTGTACTGATCTGAGGAAGCCAATGTTTCCACTACCATGGTCTGGTTGGCTCAGTGCAGTGACAGGCAACCCCATTCACTTTGACCTTATGGAAGTGATGACTCTCACCCTCAGGGATCATATGTCTACCCTTTGAGTCTATCTCCTTACTAAAGGAGACTAGGGCATGTTCTACCACCAGCCACTGGGACTACCTCGCCCCACGGCCACATGAGTTACCCCTGTAGAATTTCCACCAGTGGGTGGTGTCTTAAAACAGACAGAACCTCCTTGCTTGTGTCATCACTGGGAACACTCAAAGCAGCGGGATTGGAAATGGGGCATCCTAGGCCACTACCACCAGAATCGTCTCCCTGTGAGCCACACCTTAGCACTGTAAAGATAAGTTGCTATTCTCATGCCCAACTTATGGACCTTTAGCCCAATGGTTCTAACAGTGCTTGGCTGACTAAGCTTAATGTATACAACAGTGCAGTAAGCGACTGCCCCTATTGTAACTTTCATTTCAAGACTCTGCGTACTCCTAGACTCCCCTACCATCTATACGGGGAGAGCACATACATGAAGCCATAAGAATCAATTGAGAATCAGAAATATCTCTGTGGTGCACTGCTTAACACATAGTCCCTTATTAAACATTAAACCGAAACCCACAGCTTGATTCTTGCCCTGTCCATGGATCGTTTAGTTATAACTGAAACTCGGGCCAAAGAGGACTCAAGCCCTGATCTTGTGGACGTTGTCCCATTAGGCTGCACTGTCTCTAGAATAAACCGCCTGGGCCATAGGGAAGTGGGTTGGCCATTACAGCATGTGACTCTCTTTCAGCACTTAAGACTCTGTTCCCAAGAGTACAGAGGACTCTACGGAGGTAGCCCTTTTTAGGCTCAAATTGTCTGCTAATAATACCTTCTCTGGTCTCTTGGTGTACCATCCCCCAGGCACATGTGCTCATTTTCCAGAGGCATGGTGCCAGGCCTTGGAACCATATCTGGTGCACACTCATTTTACAATTTTGGGGGGTTTTCACTTTCATTTTGATGACTGCCTATGTACAGACACAGCTTCCCTTCTCAAGCTTATGTCCAATTTTGCTTTCTCTCAGAGGATATTAACTCCCACCCATTCTGTGGGTCATACCCCTTGTGGTATATTTACCAGCCATAATCATTTGACTATTGACTGTATTTACCCCCTTTAGCTGGGTAGATCATCAGGCAATTACATTTACAGTCCTTCTTTCATTACCTACACCTGGGGCGGGTTTGACCACCCCTATACCCATAACATGTAGAAACCTGAGCAAAATGACATCTGAAAGCCTGGAACAGGTGCTTAATCTTACCAGAGCTATACCTGATGACTTGTTTGTCTATTCCACAGAAGGCTTCCAAGCTTGGGTCATCGCTGCTCTGGATACTTTAGCCCCCTTAAAGTTAAAATATTCACCAGAAGTAAACCATCTGCGTCCTGGTTCTCCGAAGAACTTTAGGGTTTACGACAGAAATTCTGCAGACAAGAGCGGAAATGGAAGGCTAATACAAATCCCAGGGAAAAAGAGAAGCCATTCATTCATTTGATAACTTTATTTCGGTTGTAGACCATAAAAGTGCAGATAAAATACATACAAAGCACAGTGATAAAAGCAATGAATATAAGCAGTTGATATTAAGGATAAATAGTTATTAAACAGTAAGTTATCAAAGACAAATCTGATAAAAGTATTTGAAAAGAAAGGGCAATTAATCCAGAATGTTTTCATTAACCTTAAACAAAACATTTCCTTCTACGCCACATACCATGTAGGAAACGGGAAACAGCAAAGACAATAGGGGGGGAGGAGTCATACATTAAAATTCTACACACCTGTACACATTGTCTAAGACCCAGATTTCTACATAATGGGACCAGCCAACATTTTCGTATTTTACTATACGCTGGGCAAAAAAACATAACATGAACCACATCTTCTCGGGTACAATTACAAGCTGGGCAGGTTCTGTTTTCTGTTTTGTCCCATTTCGAAGTAAATGCCCTGATAGGCAGGCAACCTTGCCTCAGTTGTGTGTATAGTTTCCTCGCGAGAGGGGGTTGCACTAAATCTAGGAATTCCTCCCTCTGAGAATCAACTTTTACTAGCAGGAACTCTGCGGACAGCCTGCCCAAGGTTGTTGAATGTTGTAGGGCAAGAAGGTTTTGATGTCTCACCAGGGATAGCAACTCTGACCTAGGTGTCCTCGGGCAGGTCAATTCAGGAGTCTCCCATAACTGGGGCAAACCTACATAGATGGAAAGAGGCTTGATATGAGACAAACCAAGGGATGTTTTTATTTTTTATTTGTCCCCAGACCTCCAATAATTCTGCTCGGTAGGCTGTCAGCTCCGGTACAGACCAGAGCCTTCTCCAGTAGAGCAAGGGGCGAGCAGCTACCAATTCCTTGATGGACTCGAGGCCCAGATCAAGTCGCAGGGGTGCAAGTGGTGTACTTTGTGGTAGGCCCACCATATTCCTCATAAAGGACTGCTCAACCCTTAGGAGGCTCGATGTGTTCTTATGTCCCCAGAGTTCAGCGCCATACATAGCTGCTGCCCTGGCTTGGAGTCCATAGATCACAAGGGCAGGAGCAACAGGTCTGAAATCCGATGATTTGTGGAGTTTGCCTATACCATCTGCTATCTCAAAAGGTCTAAGGGCAGATTTGGAAATTTGGTTAAACCATTCAAAATCTTCAGTCAGAGTGACGCCAAAGTAGACAAAAGTTTTGACCCGTTCCAGGGGGATGCTGTGCAGGACAGGGTTAGGACGGGTGTACCTCGGGGATTGAAGATCATAAACTTGGTTTTTTCCAGGTTAACCTCCAATCCCCGCGAGGCACACAAAGCCACAAACCCGTCCAATACCCACTGGATGCACGTTGATGTTCTGGATAACAGCAGAGTGTCATAAGCGAACATCAGAGCGGGCACTCGACCAGTAGCCAGCCAGGGAGCATTGTTATCCTTAACACCATTTAAGGCGTCCATAAGGCCGTTGATAAAAAGACTAAAGAGCGTGGGGGCCTAGACACACCCCTGTCGAACACCCCTGGATACAGGGAAATGGGCCGAAAGATCCCCATGTCTCCCACACCTAACCTGGGCATAGTTTCCAGCGTGGAATCTAATCAGGGCGCTAAGTAGATAGGGCGGGAGGCCCAAATCTCCCAGCACTTTCCACAATTTTTCCCTGGGCACAAGGTCGAAAGCGGCCCGCAGGTCCACAAAGACAAGGTAGAGGCTGCCACCCTCTACTCTTGCAGTTTTCCAAAATAAGTCCTGAAGCCTAAAGATTTGGTCCAGGGTCGAAATGCCAGATATAAATCCGGCCTGAAGAGTAGTCAGTGTTTCACGTTCCTCCATCCACCATTGTATCCTGTCCAATATGATCCTACCCATTAGCTTTTGAGTTGTGTCTATAAGGCTAATGGGCCTATAATTTGATGGGGTTAACGGACAACCCTTCTTATAAATGGGGACGATCTCAGCTCCCAACCAAGTGTCGGGTAGGTCAGACCCCCTAAGGACCGCATTGAACAGAGTAGCAAGGTAAGGTGCCCAGATTTTTTGCTGGGAGCAAAACAAGTCTCCAGGCAGTTTATCAAGGCCCGGAGCTTTGTTGGGGAGCAGTCTTTCTATGGCAGATTCCACCTCCTTCTGTGTAATACCTTCTAGAATTTTGGGGGGAGTTGCCTCCAGTGTATCCAAATGGTCCCGCCGCGACCCCACGCCCGAGGCCCACACCAGTCGATACTCGTGGAGGGGGTCTGGGGCGGGGGTGGCAGGAGGGCCAAAGCTCCCTCCAGCAACTGATCGGGCGTCTCTGTCACACTAGGCTCTCAGGCATGATTGGGACCTAGCAGCAAAGAATCATCACATTCTAAACTTGTATAAAGTGCTCCGAAGTGTGCTTCCCATACTGAGGGCGCAATATTCGGGGAAATGGCCTGCCCTCCCCCTTTTGCACCTGAGGTAACAATGGCCCAGAACGTCTTAGCATCCTTTGAGAGGAGGGCAGATCTCAAGTCCTCCCACCTCGTTTCCTCCCACTCCCTCTTTCCCCTAATAATTGCCTTTTTGTAAAGGAGTCTAGTAGATAGCCTAATTCCTACGCTATCTTTGGATTTGGTTGCCGTGAGGAGATCCCTTTTTGCTTTCTTACAGGTGTCATCAAACCAAGGGTGCGCCTTAGTCCCACGCCGTTTGTTTCCACTTACTGGGCAAAACACATCCCCCAGAGCCACAGCCAACTGCCTATGAATTTCAACGGCTTGTAAAAGCAGGATAACCCATCTCGATGATCCGAGGGACGGCGATCTGGTATATTTTGGCAAGCCAGCTAATGGAGTCCTGGAAGTGGGGCCATTTGACCCTGCGCCTGTTGTTCGCAACCATAAGGGGTAAGATCTCAGTATTGGGTTTGGGATCTGGGTTTGTCAGCCCAAAAGTCCCTGGCTTAAGAGTTAGGACAAGGGCATTATGATCACTATCTTGCCTCTGTAAGACCCTAAATTCCTTCAAGCTATCCCAATGTTTTACTTCCATCATAATATAATCAATGATGGAAGTTTGATCTGTTCTGTTGAACGTGACTGACCCTGGAGAATCAGGGTCCAATCTCCCATTGCACGCCCGCAAAGATGTTGCAAGGGAGAAGGATTTGATTTGCAGGACCAACGGCGTCCATGCCCTAACAGGAGGGATCTTGGGGTCGGGGATACGCCAAAACGCGTCTTCATCATCCTGGTCGCCCGTCTCGGGGCTGCCCAAAGGCTTGAATTGGCAATTAAAGTCGCCCCCGAGGACAATAGTGATTTATGGGTCTAGCGTCTGGATAAAAAGATCCAGTGCATTGATTGTATTTGATTCCTGCCCATTCCTAACTGGCCTTGAGTAGATATTTATTATAGCTATTTTAGGCTTGTTTTGTGGTGATAATAGCACGCATTGGACATCTGGAGAATTGGTTTGTATTTGGGTAGCCTGGATGCCTAAATGAGTGCCTATCCAAATCGATAGACCACCGGACGGGCGGCCTATACCCCTAGTTACAGCCAGGATATCGAAGGTTGCATAGCCTGGGCTAACACTCTCCTCTAGTGCCCAAGTTTCCTGCATCAAGCAAATGTCATGTGTTGACATGAAGGAGCCCCACTCGGATATGAGCAGTTTATTTTTCAACCCAGCTATGTTCCACAAGAGGATTTTTAGACATCCATCAGCAACCTCAATAATAGCTTGTGGTTTCCCTATTCCTTTTACAGGGGGGCTATCGCTGCTAGCGGCCCTTAACTGAGTGTTCTCATTCCTTTTTTCCATACTAAATACATCCATTATTTCCATACTAGAAGCATCCCCCATAGGATTTCAAGCTCCCGACTGATACTCCAGTTCCCCCTTTTCTCTACTTTCCTCCCTAATCAAGGAGTGGGGTATTGTATCTTCTCCGGGGGAAGTAGTTGTGTCATTTTCCTCCAGTGTAGTTACTGTTATAAATTTTCCACTAACACTTTTTAGTGGAAAGTTCTCATTCGCTAGGCGTCAATCTACCTCCTCCAACAGACTGAACCTATTTCTGTGAGTTAACAATGAGAGTGAGGAATTATATGGATATGTGTCCACCCAAGTTGTGTGTCCCTGTTGCATCCTATGTGGTGGACCCCTGTGGCCCTCACTATAACGGACTCTTTTAGAATAGGTTGACCTCGAGTGAGGACAAAGTTAGGCACCAGATCCTTGAGACGAGACTGTGGATCCTCTTGTCTCCAGTTGACACTGGGTTATTGCTTATACCATTGTTGCTGGACTCTACTTGTCTGGCTTTGAGGTCCAGCTCTTTCATAGTTCCATCAACAAGAGAGTAAGGGTCAGAAAAAAACAGCTCTTTCATACTCACTTCATGAGCCAACAAGATCTTTTTTTTCTGCCAAGGTTCTGTCTGCCTCAGTGATTCCCTCCTCTGCAGCCTTCTGGGCAGTGGCGTCCTCCATTTGTAGTCTGGTCATCTACAACCTAAATTAGTTCTCAGCCCTCCTGTCTGCAAACTCTTCAGGGGACAGGCCATGGAAAGATACACTACCCTTCTCTTCTGGGTGCTGCAGCTCAGGGCTTGTGCCCAGGTCCTGCCCATGCTCTGCCATACTCTCTTCCTCTTCCTGGTCTGCTGTGTGGCCAACAACTGGGCCCTAAGAGTCTTCTGGAGCTCCTGCTTCCGGGTGCTTCTGATTGCTGGAAGCCCCTCTGCTTGCATAAATCTCTGATCTCAGCTACAGTGTACCTCACCAACTGGCTAAACTCAAAAAACATACCAGCAGGTAGGTTCCCAGGCACTGACAGTCAGGTAGAATGGCAGTGAATTTGGAAAAATCAAAGGAGCCAATCAAGGAAAATTAAAAATAGGCTAAACATGGTATCAAATTATTTATATGGGATTTTAGAATTACACAAAATTATTGTATGGCACTGCACAAACAGAAGTATGGAATCCCACCATTAAGCACCAATGTAATACATTGGGTTGTTGGATGAGGAGGGTGTGAGCCTTTCTCAAGCAACAGCCACAATCCCTGTCAGGGTGAGCCACAAAAGACACTTAATTAACATGTGCTTAACCCTATGGTAGCTTGGCACCAAAGCAAACAGACCTAACTTGGAGGCAATGTGTAATGTATTTATGCAGCACTCAAACAGTAATAAAGGGAAAACACAACACACGAAAAGTCCCACACCAATTTAGAAAGATAGAGTAAAATTTAATAAATTATTTGCCACCAAAACTACAAAAATTAAATCCAAGAACTGGAAATATGCAATAAGATTTTAAGTAAGTATAGAGCCTAAAAGCACAAACCACCCCTAATGGTCTTCTGGTCGTGCTAGACATGAAGAAGATCACATGTTCAGGCCAACTGCCATAGAAGGCGGGCCAGATACAAGAGCCAGGTTAGCCCCACTGAAAAAGCTACCTTTCTCAAATCTAGCATGAAGAGTCCAGTTTGCGGTGGAAGAGTCGTCAAGGAGCAGGGAGAGAGTCGCGGATGGTCATCAATGTAGCTTGGCGCTGGCGGTCACCGCAAGCTGTCAATGCTGTAGCACCAAGTGCAGATCTCGCGTTGTGAGCGGTGCGGGCAGCAAGATCTCGATATGAAATGGCTGATTTGAGGTCGCAAAGAGCCCAATAGTTCAGGAGAAGCTCAACTGGTGCCAGCCATGGGCCCTAGACTTGGGGAGGCGCCTCTTGGGGATCAGGAACTCACTTCAGCAGTGACGAGCACGGCTCAGACAGGTCCTGTTGCAGGTTCAGGTAGGTCTAGTACAGCAGTTCAACTGGGCAGTTGCAAGGAGACCTCTGGAGCTTAACATATCCCTGTAGCTCAGAACAGGAGGTCAGTCAGCTGACCCTGGGAGTCACACAGCCTGTAATGAAGGGAGAACATCCAGTCCTCCTTCTCTGCGAGCAGGGCAGGCCTCAAGCAGCAGGGCATTACATAACAATGGGTTAACCCAGTAGACCGTAGGACCTGGGTACTGTCCGATACGGAAAGGACTGTCCTAACATGTGATCTAGAGATATAGCAATTCAATTAGCCTATCCTGACTCTAAACTAGTAGTCAAATGACCCCAATCCAAGGGACAGGGGAACATCAAATAGTAGAGGGAAGAGTTTACCACAATTACAATAAAAAAAAATAAACTTTATTTGAGATTAATTCAAAATTGTATTGACATTAAATACATATTTTTACACATTATTATTGTATAGTGGTTGCTTGTCTATTGGAAAAATCCAATAGACAAGCGTGCCAACCATGAGGAGGCTTCTTTTTAAACCATTATTTTGCAAAATGAGTCGTCTGATTTAATCAGGTATGAGACTCCTTGTGTAACAAAGTATCTTTGGAACGTCAAGCAGCAGGGCACCAGGGTGTCCTTTATACCTGGTGCCCGCTTTGAAATTGGAGTAGGAAGTTTCTGAAGTTTTACCCCCACTGAGGTGTCTGGAATTTCTTTTCTACCAGCCCTGATCTCAGTATGCATAGGGTTTTTATTTTTGTAATAGCCAAAGTTTAAATGTGTATTTATTCTGTTTTACTGGAGTACTGATTTTATTAAAAATATATTGTTTGATTTTGGAAGGGTTCAAATTATGTTATATGGATTTTTTACCGGTGTCATTTTGTGTGGGGAGTATTTATTAAACTGTAAAATACATACTTACAAAATTACTATTTCTCCGCTATGGGTCAAATATTTTAAATGCTAGAATTATTAGTCATGTCCTTGAAACATTGTCCATTGTGAGTACTCCTGCAAGCTTCTCAGCCCAGACGCTTAAAAGCAGTAGTAAAGCAACCTTATTCAAGTCTCTACCAATTCTCGAAATGTATCAGCTCCCTTTTCCTCGAATCTGCTGGAGATGTAGTCGCAGAATCAGATTTCTAATTTCTTCTCGTTTACTTCTCACAACATGTCGAGGAACCCAATGTTCCAAGTGCAAAGGAGGCTCAAAGGAAGGGATGGGACTCTGGAAGAAACGTTCCACATACTGCAGCAAGTACAGACCACAATCGCTGCTATTATCTTGTTTGGGGACTCTGGGATAGAAGTCTCTCATATTTGATCTGATAAATTCACGAAATGATTTTCTTTTCACATTCCACTCTACTTCGAGATACTCTCTTAAAACGTGAACTGTGTTCTGCACAGAACTGGCTTTTAATGAATCGAAGATAAGAATGCAAGGCCTTTTACAGGTTTTTGCTTTTCCAGACTGTTTCTCCGATGGACCCTTTGAAATCTTTAAAGCTGAAGAAACTGCTTCAGAAGGGGGCTGATCATACCCTTCAGACTGGGGACTGTGATTTCCACTCAGTTCTTGTGTCCTACTGTAAGCATCATTAAATACAATGACTGTGCTTTTCCTAGCAGGGTCATCCAGCTCTTCCGGTTCAGCCAGATGCTGAGGTTCATCAGAGAGTATACGTTCCCAGCCAAGGGAAACAAATAACTGAGAGGTACCAATGTGATTCTTCATTAACAGGTACAAAGATGAAATCCTTCTCAGAGATATCCACGTGGCGAGTCCAAGTTCTAACCCCATGAGCTGGTAAAGTGTCTGGGTTTTCATCTGTTAAGTTGTTTTCAGTCCTTGTTAAACATCTAAGGAAAAAGCTGCTGAAAATATGTGACCGCTCCACCAGATGCTGAGGAATTTTCTCCAACAAGAGATATTTCAGATAAAAATCTATGATGACATCATTCAGAAATTCACTGTGTTCAAGACATTTCAAATCTTCTTGGGTGACATCCAAACCCCCTTTTGTAGGTGGAGGAGGATAAACAATCAACTTCTGAGCAGATCTCTTGGCTTTGATCTCTTGCCATCCTCCACCAGGCTTTGGAATGAGTGAAACTGCATAACTGTTTAGTTTACACTTCCGCATAAGAGTATATGAATTCTTGAAAATAGTTAAGTTACTTTCCTGAGGTTTTTGCTTTGCGTCAGTGTGTGCTCTTATCTTCATAACAGGAAATGTTGCAGATTGACAAGAAAGAACATTCACTTTGGAGAGGTCCTTCAAAAGAGTATTAGCTTCCTCCCAAGGCAACAAATCAGAAAGTTCTGAATGTCTGTTTTCCAAGCTCCATTTCCGCATCAATTCACAAAGTTTGCCCTCTTCTTTATCTGTAAGAGGTCTGCACAACTCAAGATGTTGTGAAGTGTTTAACTGCAGTTGAATTGTGCTTGGGTAGTTATTACGGAGGAAATAGATCTTCTCAGGTGAGCTTTTGCTGGAAGTCGATGTGGTTGAAGTTTTGCAGGTCAGTTCCTTAAACAGCTGTGTTGTCGTCTCAATACAAAGAGGTTTATGTTTTTCAGCAGGAGGACTCCTATATTTTCTCTGTCGGTTCACAAAATCTAGATCTTTGCATTCTTCCAAAGCAACGGATGAGCGGTCAATGTTCTTTTCATTTTTCCTTGAATTATCAGTTTTCTGGTTTCCTTCAAGTTCTTGGCTACATCCACTGTCAGATGCGAAAACACTGCTTCTAGACTGCTCTCCGGAATGCAGAGATTGTTGAACCAGCAAATTGGTCAAGCTCCTCTGCTGCTCATGCCTGTTTTGGAAATTAGTTGGAGTGAGGCTGCGCCTGCTGAAGCAATGATTATTGCTGTATAGATGAAGGAATCATGGGGCATATTACCAACAACTAGCGATAATTATCGCTATGTTGGTTTAGCGGGGATACTTTTATCGCCGAGCTGTGGCAATTTTTATCGCTTAGGAACCTTGCTATTATCAAGGTTTGTCTCCTAAGCGATAAAAATCGGCCGAAATGCATGAATATTGCTGAAAAGTCAGCGATATTCATGCGTTACCGAGCTAATGCTCTTAGCCATGTTATCCACCTACCATTGGATAACATGGCTAAGAACTGCTCAGGGGCAGGTGTTAGCTTTTGGAGATATTCGCGCTTAGCGCGAATATCTCCAAAAGTTGGTAATAGGAGATAGCGATGTTAGCGACTGTTTCCAGTCGCTAACATCTTGGCAGGCCCACTTTGCATGTCATTAGTGATAAATATCACTGACATGCAAAGCGGGGCCCAAGATGGTCGCTTTCTCCTACTAGCTGTCGCTAACTGGTGCTAGCGACAGCTAGGTAATAGGGAGATAATTTGATCTCCGCTTTCTTGGCTTTTAAAGCCAAAAAAGCGGAGATAAACCCCCTTGATAATATGCCCCCATAATTCCTGGTCCTATTGTATTCGCTATTGGTTGGGGCATCCCCCAAGACTCAGATTAGAGCTTAAGGCACCGACGAAGAGTGCGGGGCCTCGTAATACCTGAGCAAGGTCCAGGTGAAGTGAGGTCAATCCCCCTACCATGAAGGAAATCCTACTTTCCAAATAACATGGAGGGTTAATGTTCCCGGTTGATACAGGTTGTGTCGTATTGAACCGTTTCTTTAATTAATCCACTTTTGTGGTGGTGGTGTTTTTGATTTAATTTACCGTTATCTAATATTGAGTGCAATGAAGTAAAGAACAGAGGCCCTGATGAAAGCCAGGGGACAGGTTGCCCAATAGGCAGAAACATGTTGGCCCATTATCAGACAGATAGTTGTTGACTGTCTTTCTTGCACTGTTCTAGTTTTTAATTAGGAGATGTTGTTCGGCCGCTGAATAAAATGTATAAAAGGAGGACACACCATCCTATTTTAATCCACTATATTGTTTTGGTTGCACTAGAATTTATTACACCATCAAAGATTAGCAATCAGATGGCGGCTCATTTGTGTTGGTGGACCAAATCCTAAACCAGCAACGAATGGTGTGGCTCTTTATGTCCCAATGATCAGGGGACTAGCCCAACTCACACCTGGGTATGGCCAGATGATAGGACTGATCACAAAGTCAATTTGATGGTAACCCATTGCTTAAAGGTATGGATTTTTTGAACCAACTTCCAAATGACCTATACAGTGTCTGTGTTTCCTCTAACATAGTATTCACCCTTGTCTTAATAAACTGTCTTTATGTGACTTGTGCATCTTGGTTACTCGTAGGACAGCTCAGCTACATCATAGTAGCTGTCAGACCCCCTGTGTTCTTGTGTTATATATGTAGTGTAGCTGGGGATAATAACCAGGCTTGGGTCTTTAAACTTTGAATCCCTTTGACTCCCTCTCACTGGTTGGTTTTTTATACCACTACAAAGAATGACAAATGCATCACATGTGTAGACCAGGTAGAAACTCTATCACATGCACTGTTTGTATGCCCTGCATATACAGGCCTGCGCAAAGCACAGCTAGCGCAAACCTGCAGGAACAAGTGTACAAGATCATGTATTACAGCTCTCCATATTCTCTGTAAAGATCCGTCACTCAGGTATGCCATTCCAATAGCAAAATTACTATGATGGATGTGGGTAATTTGTGCGCAGCAAGCTACGCCTGAAACCTGAAATACAAACTCATCCATATCCATATATGTGCACTTGGCCTAATGTGAAGTGTGGGCTCCAACTTGCTCTTTTATGCCTTCCTTGTGATCAATTAAGATCTTTTGTAAATAGTGTTTTTTATATCCTTTCACCCATGATCTAAATGCCTTGGTTTTATTGGGTTGCTACTTTTTCACAATTTTTTTTATTCAAGTTTGATCTTTATACCGTTTCTAACCTTTTATCTGTAATGCTTTATGACATGTACTGTTGAATAAAGCATCTTCTGATTGATTGATTGAAATGTGATTCTAGCCACAATTTATTAGATTGTTTGTGGTTTTTAGAGCATAGTAAATTAAGGTTGAGATCTTTATTAAAGAAATATAAAGTTAGGGATAGGCAATAATAAATATCTAGACATAACGTGCACTGGGGATATATTTTCTATCTGTAAACGAAACCTTCATATAGGATTGATCTTAGGAAATGCCTCTTAGGTAGAAGGTTAAATGAATTGGATCTTTTTTATATTAGAAATTAACAGTTTTAACTTGTTTTAATTTGATGTAAACTTTATAATGCTCATTTTATAGTTAGAGAAACATGTTTTAAGTTGAAAATGTTTTAAAGACTTTGATCCAAATAATCTTGTACTTGACTGACTATTAGGTATTAGTATTATGATAATATTATTTATTTGTGTAGTTTGACATTTTTTAAGTGTAATTAAATTTTTTTTCAATTCAATTCGTAATTTTTAATTTAGCAGCCATTTATTAGGTTTTTAGGGGATGAGGGTGTGAAGATATTTAAAATAGAAATTATTCTTATTTATTTTTAATGATTTTATGTGCTAATTAAAAAATGTATTGAAAATTGTTGTTTTATGCTTAATTTAATTCATTCTTAATTCATTGATCAGTGTATTTAATAATAACCTTTTGAAAAATAGTTGTTAATATATTATTTGTTGTATTTTGAATGCTTTAATTAACAATTATTTATTATTAATAATGTTTTTATACTTTTTTATGTTGCAGGTATTTTGGGTAGAGGGATTGATGTGTATGATATCTATTTATTTAAAATATTTTACATTTGTATTATATTTTTTCAATTAATTTTGTAATATGATTTTTTTTATTTCCATTGCATTTAATGGCATTTATCTATGACAAATAGTTTTTTATTTCAAACATGTTTACATGCTTTTATTTTTTGTATTGAAATATTTAAGTTTAGGAATTAGAATTATATTGCTAACCACTTCAAATGTAAACAATTTCCCTAGTGTTTTTAAGATTGGAGTGAAAATAGTAAATCTATGCCCTGCAAGGTCTAATGTTTTTTTTTTCTTTATGTTGCTTAGATTGGAGTGGGAATAGTAAATGTAACCCCTCCAAAGTCAAAAACATTCCCTGCTTTCGCTTACATTGGAGTAGAATGATAGCTCTGATTCATTCAAAGTCCAACACTTTCTCTAGTGTAGTTTATTTTGGATTGTTATTATTTATTATAACTTTTATTTTTTGTTCACTGTTTAAATTATGTATTGCTGGTCTTGTATTAATTTTATCTTTTAATGAAGTTTTATATATTTTTCGTTTTATATATATATATTTCTTATCTTTATTTTAAAAAGTATTTGTAAAGTCTGTTTGACATTGTTCAAATATCATTTTATATTTTTAAAGTAGTATATAAACGTATATTAATATACATTAATAGTAACCTGATTTCTTTTTTATTTTAAAAATATTTGATAAATTAATATTTTAAATAAATTACATACAATGCTATATATGTTTATATTTCGATATACGTTGTTTTTTTTAAAGAAACTGTGTTCCAGAAAATTTGGGCGATATTTTGTTAATTTACATTTAAAGTGTGTAAACTCAATATTTTGTTTGGCAACATTTCTAACACTATATTTTTGTGTCACAGTATTGATGTAGACAATATTTATTTACACAATTCCTGCTGAAGTTCTGACTGGGATCTGTGGCAGTTTTGCACCCTGCCCGGAGCTGGGGACTCCCTCAAGGAGCCTGTGAAACCCCGTCCTTGGCACTTTGTGACATCATTGGCCAGCGAATGCAGCCCAGGCTAAAAGGAATTTACCGCAGGCCTGCTGGATTTCTGACCAGGACCTGTCAGAGCTGTCAGCCATACTAGGATAGGGGAACCATCTGCAGGGCTCCTGAACCATATCCAGAGCACTTTGCTAAACCGCAGTATGGCAAATACCCAGGTCCCAGGGGCACATCCCTGACCAGATGGGAAACCCGGTCAGAGTTATCAAAGCTGCTGGAATAGGGGAGCGCTCTCTCAGCCTGCAGATCCCCATTCTGAGCAATTTGTGGCACTACAGACCAGTGAAAAGAGCTCAGCTGTCGGGGGGATTGCAAAAAACAAGGACCCCCTGGATACTGATACCAGTGAAATCCTAGGGCAGGGAAAACAGTGTGTGAGTAAAACCCTAGGCAATAAATAACAGTGGCAAAACAAGTAACATCAAATGACAGTAAAAACTTAAGGTGAACAAGAAAAATTAAAAAAGACAAGATTTTAATATAACCAATTAAAAATCATACAAATACTTAACATTTTCATAAACATATAAAGTGGACATAGTAATAAAAAACATACATTTCATTCCTAGTAATACATCTGAAAATACAACTCATTTAATTAATAAAAATCACACTGTGGCGAGTGTAATTCGACGCGCGTTTCGGCGTAAGGACGCCTTCTTCAGGAGCCACCCAAACGTGTTGATATCTAAAATATATATTAAAAAATAATATCAAAAACCATATACTACATATCACGTTACCTCATAAGCAATTCATTAAGAAAACAGTCTAGCATTTAATCAAAAAGACAAGAATTTAAACACCTAAGTGATCACTGTCAAGAGAAGAAATAAAATATCAAGTTGCCACAACCATTTGATGTAGTTATAAGAAAACATTGTGCCATACTCAAAGAGAGGGAAATATCCATTATCTAATTTTCAAAGGGATATATAGACTGACCCAGCAAGTTGTAATTATACAATCATGATAGAGAAATAAAACTACTTGCTAAACATAAACTTATACATATGTACAGACAGTTATCTCCAATGTATACATATTCATACATAGACCATGGCTGTCGTCATCTGGATAGATCGTGTCACACTCGACCGTTAATATTAAAAAAATTATAACCAAGTGGTAAACAGTCTATGTTACTCACTGTTATCAGGAGAACCTCATAAACTCTATGTGTTAGGGGGACAATCAAATTATTGGATGCTCAGCAGATATCTGGGTCATCACATCATAGACATTCCTACAGCATATAAATTATCAAATGATCAAGAGAAGTATCGATTCTGGACCACATGAGCACTAGACATTCTTTTAAAAGAAACTTAATGATTAATCTCACATAGGATAACATCGACATGTGGAGACAGAGGATCAGATTCAAGGATCAATTGAGAGACAATAGGTAAAGGCACTAGTTAAATGATGAGATTAATTTATGGGGAAGGAAACATGTGACAAGACAATGCGCACAAAGATATTCCCTATTCACACACACAAAAAGGCTATACTTGAATTGAACCAAAGAACCAAACTGTTTCTTTGATTTAGAATGATATGGCAATACCTACAAATCAGGCCTGACACATAACTGAATAAAGCCAAACGTAGAGGCCGGTATACGTGGACAAATAAAATGACAAGGCAAATAAACCAACACCGTTACATACCTTCCAGAAAATCTTCAGAGGGCTACAGAATGCTATATAGATAGAGAGCCCGCACAAGAGGATGGTGTAGAACAATTAAAATCTCGGAGCCAGCTACGCAAAAGAGAAAGAGAGACCCGCATAGTATGAGGTTCGTATAACAATGCAGTGTTGAGGTACTACGTGCATATAAATGAATGCTGTAATTACCTTAAGTAGAAACAGGCTTGTAAGTGATAGCGAGAAAATTCCTTTTTCACGTGAAATGCCTAAAGATCGGCTACTGACGGACTGATGCCTGTATAAATATAATGGTAAGTTGGAATTTTAAAGGACCTCCGATAAGGGAAACTATCAAAGCGCTGCGCGTGACAGCGGCGCTTACCTTTCAGGGTTCAATAGTAAGGAAGGTCTGTGTATGTCTGATAGACAAGCCGTCAGTCGATCGGCCACTAAAAAAGAATAGAGTGAATGTTCAATTAAAAAGCTGAGTCGCGCAAGTAGGTTAAATAGCACGTCGACGGGGATTGCAGGGGCACCGTTTACCTTGAAGTTTCACGAGTAGTTAAAGCAGGATGGTGCCCTAAGAAGAACGGCGGGATAGCATCCAGCGATATAGCGTCCGTGTCCGTCGTGCTGTCAGGATGTCAAATAAATGGTCAAACTCACCTACCAAAGCGGATGTATAAATACAGCGTAGGCTGGCTTATAAGCAGGCATACCTGTGATTCCGTAGGAAGTGGATAGGGGACTATAGAGCGGAATCAGGATGTATTTCACACGGTAAAGGTGAAGACGGACTCACCGTGTAAACAATAATGAATATAGATGAGGGACTAAAAGAGATAAACCCGAGGAGGACCGCAATGAACACAAACGATGGACTGAACGACCATAGTGGCTCGAACAACCAATGAAGTATGCGTGGTCATACCCCATTTATCGGCAATTTCTAAAGATTTAATTTATTAAGGGATTTAAGAGTAAGGCGTTAGTGGGGAGAAAGAAGACCATTAATCCGCCTTTACTGTCTGGGAGTCTAATCTTTTCAATAATGCGCCATCTGAAGTCATCAGGGGCATGTTGGTATTCAGGGAAGTTTTTGAGTAATGGAGCTACAGTTTTTTTGGTGCGTATCGCTGAGCGATGCAATTAGGATCTATTGATGATGCTGTAAGAAAAATAGAAGAAGCCAATAAAGAGCTTGAATCCTTTAGTACTTATCTTAACAAGAGAAAAAATGATAAATTAGTAAAGGATAAACGCTTCTGTACTCTGGAAAATACATATCCCTATTTGAGACCGGATTTCTACAAGCAGAATCATTATGTAGATGACACTAGACCCGCACCACAAAGAGTCAATAACTTTACAGACTCTTCAGATTCTGAAAATGAAGGTGCCAATGCTTACTATGAACCGGAAGGCAACTATAATCATTATAATGGAGGCCGCCCAAAACAGCCTTTTTTATCCAACAGAGGGCCACGCCGGGGCCGACCGAGAGTACATTTTCAGACTCAGAACAGAGGGAACTTCCAACAAATGCACCATCAACATCAACAAACACCACAGGAACCCCAGTTTGTGCAAGAAACACGCAATCGCCAATATCGGAGACAAGGGATGTAATCCCTATATTCAACTTGTCATCCAGAGAACTAGATCAGGTTAATGAGATTCTCCTGTCTAAAGGTCTTACATATGTTCCACATGCTCATGCCAATGTTTTTGAATTACAACAAGATATAATTTCCTTTTTTAGGAAGATCAGACTTAAAAAGTTTTTTTCATCAAATACCGATAATGAAGCCTCATATAATCCCAGACAACTAACCTTACCCTCCACCTTTTGTCCCTCTCTGGACCAACTTGGTCCAGAAGTGGCTGCTTTTGAACTCGTTGTCTTACAAAAATTGGAAAGAGCCTTGCGCTATATACCAAAGCCCATGTATAATCTGAATAGGGAAGAGTCTGAAGCCCTCAAATCGCTGAGAACTAATGACAACTTAATTATCAAGAGCTGTGACAAAGATGGGGGTATTGTGTTAATAGATGCAGATAAATATGAACAAAAAATGATGACCATGTTGACTGATGACAGTACCTATTCAAAAATCAAGTCTAACCCTTATAACATGGTAACTAAAAAATAAAATCCGTTACTGAACAAGCTCTCGTGAATGGTGAAATTGACCAGAAAGCTTTTGATTATCTGAATACGAACCAAGGAAAGACAGCCTGTATTTATGGATTGCCGAAAATTCATAAAGACCAGACAGACCCCCCCTACAGACCTATCGTATCCACAATTGGCCCTAACACAGAACCTTTATCCAAATTCATTGATTTCCATCTACGTCCTTACATATTTAAAATTACCTCCTACATTAAGGACACAGGATCCATGATACAAAAAGTAGAGAACCTCCCATTTAATCCTAGGAGAGACGTTCTAGTAACTATGGACATTGAAGCGCTTTACAGCAACATTCCACAACTAGAAGCTGTAAATGCTACCAGTTGGTTTATTGATACCTATGCTATTCCGTGTCCCAAGATGTTTATTCTTGAACTTTTGAAAATAGTCCTGAAGGAAAATATCTTTGAATTTGGTGATACTATCTTTCGCCAGGTTAATGGAGTTAGCATGGGGGCCTCTGTAGCACCGTCCATCGCTAATATCTACATGGCTGCCTTCGAAGCCAAATTCATCTATAATGAAATTGCCCCGTTTTTTGAGTCTATATCCCACTGGTCCAGATATATTGATGACATCTTTTTTATCTGGACCAGTGGGAAGGATGCTCTTGAAGATTTTCTGAAATGGATAAACCTAACAGATACCAACCTCAAATTTACGGCACATTTTGATGTTAATAGTGTTGAGTTTTTAGATTTGCTAATTAAACATCAGGGCAACAAACTTATTGTTGACCTCTACGTGAAACCTTCTGCACGTAATACATTACTCCACTTTAAAAGCTTTCATCCCAGGAGTCAGCGTCAGAGTATACCTTTCTCTCAATTCTTAAGAGTGAGAAGGAACTGTTCCAACCTAGTGGATTTTGATCGACAAGCCATGATAATGAGGCAAAAATTTCTAAACCGTGGCTACCCACATAGACTAGTAAGAGACTCTTACAAAAGAGCAAGATTCTACAACCGTGACCATCTTTTGAGAGCAAAAATGCCTAAAGAAAATAACCAGCCAGTTTGTATCACCAAGCACTCCACACTGGACAATAGTGTGACATATATTGAATTCCAATCCCACGTCCAAGGACAAGCTCCCTAAACCCCTATATGCGCACAAAAGAAATAGAAACTTAACGGATTTGATAGTGCATTCCCGTTTTACGAGCAAAAATGTCCAATCTGAATTTGTACAAAGATCACTGGTCAGTAATTTTCCTGTTAAAGGTACTGTAAAATGTTCAACCTGTAAATCTTGCAGTACGATTCTGGGAAGTGAAACTTTCGAGCACAACGGATGTCGCATGGATGCACTTGACATGTGGAACTGCAAAACTCCTAATTGTGTTTATTTTATTCTGTGCCCATGCAATTTGGGCTATGTCGGTGAAACTTTCAGACCCATTCAAACCAGACTAACTGAGCATCGCTCAGCGATACGCACCAAAAAAAATGTAGCTCCATTAGTCAAACACTTCCTTGAATACCAACATGCCCCTGATGACTTCAGATGGCGCATTATTGAAATGATTAGACTCCCAGACAGTAAAGGCGGATGTAAGGTCCATAAGAAAAGAGAGGGCTTCTGTATCTTTAGTCTGGGCACCTTTAAAAATGGGCTAAACAGTGAAATCCCGTGGGAAAATGCTATCTTTTGATACCTGTTTTTCTCATTTTGAGTTTTGGGTTTTCTTAGCTGGTCATAGAACCTTGAACATTAATATCCTGTGTCTCGTTGTCTCTTTTATCGGTTCAGGTTTTACTTTACCAATTCTGCTTCTATTTTAGTATTTTATGCCCCCTTTTCGGTTATTTTGGTTTCATATATAATACATCTTGACCCTTATCTTTTCAGTCCCCTTTTTTTCTATTATTGGTAGTATATTTTTTATCATTCTCGAGTCATTCCTGTTTTTACTGGGAATTTACTGTTTATTCTCATTAATGGTCTTCTTTCTCCCCACTAACGACTTACTCTTAAATCCCTTAATAAATTAAATCTTTAGAAATTGCCGATAAATGGGGTATGACCACACATACTTCATTGGTTGTTCGAGACATCGTTTGTGTTCATTGCGGTCCTCCTCGGGTTTATCTCTTTTAGTCCCTCATCTATATTCATTATTGTTTACACGGTGAGTCCGTCTTCACCTTTACCGTGTGAAGTACATCCTGATTCCGCTCTATAGTCCCCTATCCACTTCCTACGGAATCACAGGTGTGCCTGCTTATCTGCCAGCCTACGCTGTATTTATACATCCGCTTTGGTAGGTGAGTTTGACCATTTATTTGACATCCTGACAGCACGACGGACACGGACGCTATATCGCCGGACGCTATCCCGCCGTTCTTCTTAGGGCACCATCCTGCTTTAACTACTCTTTTTTTTTTTTTTTTTTTAAATATATTTTTATTGCAGAGTTATAAACCACAGGATACAGTTAATCAGCCAGTTCACTTGTGAGATCCCCCCGTCCAATAAGAATTCCCAGTCGTACACAGCCATTCAGCCCGCATCCCGGAGGCCGGGCGGCATATTATATCGCTCAAGAGGAACACATCACAGTGCACGTCCCATAGGGACCCTGGTTGAAAGATCGTTTTGCGTATCTGCTTTTACCCCCCCACCCACAACAACATTCCCGTCAGCCATCCCAGTGATAGTCAGTGATGTCGCCCTTGTCGGGACCTGCCCCAGGGGCCATGGGTCGTCACTCCAGGCCGCTCTACCCAGCCATTCTACCCTCCACATAGTAACCACCGTCCCAGTAGATCCAAGGCCCTAACAAGCGATCATCTAATGGCTTCCGGCCCTCCCCAAACACCCAACAACCAACCACCCCAAAGCCCCCCCTCCCCTGGCAACTGCTAAGGTGTGTGCCTCGTCCCGTCGAATTGGATGGGTCCACTACAGTGCGTGATGCTATGCTTCTGTGTTCGCCCCGCGGTGTCCAGCGGCTTAAGTCTCGCCATCCTCATCCTCTACCAAAGAATCACGCATAGCCTGTACCACTAACTCCCATGCACGCGCCGCATCCAATGCCTTCTCATTCCCCAACTTTACAGCTTGCTTCATCCGGAGCACACTCTCGCAGTCAGACCACCGCAGCAGCTCATTCTTCAACCTACGCAGCGAGGGTCCCCCCCTGGACTTCCAATGCCACGAGATTTCCCTCTGTGCCAATATCAGTCCCAGGTCTATGAATTTGCTTGTCACCCTGGTGTGCTTAGTATGCGGGAACCAGAGCAATAGGCACGCCGCCATGTCGAATTCCACCTCCCTGTCAGTCACTTCATTCAGAAGTTCCCCTACCTCCGCCCAATAGGTCCCCAGTTGTGGGCACCCCCAAAACAAGTGGTCCATGTCCGCTCCCTGGGACGAACACCGCGGGCAACAGGCATCCGGCACCTGAAAGTACCGCTGTAATTTCTCAGGAGTTAAATAGGCCCTATGGAGCACATAGAAATGCACCTGCTGAAAACGCGCGTTTCTAGTGCCCTTCCACGTGCGTCGCAGGATGTGACCCCATGCCGTATCCGGTATGGGCCGGCCGATGCTCACCTCCCATTTAGCCTTGAGCCCTTGGAGTGGTTCCAACCCCTCGTTCAGCATCCTATTATGGAGGCACGTCACAGCTTTAAACGTGCCAGCCGCCATCACCACATATTGGCACGCCATAGTCGTCGTGGGTTCCAGGAGCCCCTCCTTCCAGTGTTTTTGTATGGCAGCCACCACTGCCGCGTGTAGGAGAAAGCCCCCAGCAGGCAGCCCGAACTGGTCCCGGAGCACTTCGAACGGCGCCAAAGCCCCATCTATGTACAAGTCGCCCACCACCTGCAGTCCCGCCTTCTCCCAATCCAGCAACGGGGACCAATCTCCTCCGTGCGGCAATGCCGTCAACATCCCGATCGGGATCTCCGGGGCATAAGGCCGCGATGCCCTCGCTCTTCGAAGGCTCCGTTGCCAGCACAGCCGGAGCGTCCGCTCTTTCATAGTGAGGGCCCGTGACTCGAGCCGCTGCTGCATGATGATGTAGGACAGCACGTGGCGTTGCATTCCCCGATCCCGGTCCTCCTCCGGGCCCCGGAACACCCTGGCTACGTTCTGTGTAAGGACCTGTAACTGTGCCGCAAGATAATACAGCTCGAGGTCGGGCACAGCCATGCCCCCTTCTGGCTTGGGGCGAAGTAGCGCGCTCAGGGCTACTCTACGGCGGCCATGCCCCCAAAGAAAGCCAATTATCATTGACCGCAGTTCTCTAAACACCCCCTGGGGAATCCAGACAGGCAACGTTCGGAAATAATAGAGGAAGCGGGGGAGCGCCACCATTTTCAACAGTGCTATCCTGCCTAGGACTGACAGCGGGAGGGTCGACCAGAAAGACAAGCTGCCCCGCAGCGCCCGGACACAGCGGCCGATGTTGCCCTCCAATAGGTCCGCGGCCGCGTGGTAAATGCGGACACCCAAATAGGTGATGCAAGAGGGTTCCCATACTACACCCAAATCGCTGCTAGGGGCTGGCGAACCCGCTCGCAGCGGGAACACACAAGTCTTCGCCCAATTGACCTTAAGGCCCGACAGCCGGCCGAACTCAGACAGCAGGTCCATCGCTCCAACCAATGCCCCCGAGGTGTCAGCTAGGTACAGAAGCAAGTCATCCGCATATAGCGATATATAATGCCACTGCCCGTCACTAACTATCCCCGAGTATCGGTCACCTGACCTCGCCTAGACCGCCAAGGGTTCCATCGCCAGGGCAAACAATAGGGGGGAGAGAGAACATCCCTGTCGTGTTCCCCTGCCCACTGGGTACGCCGCAGACACCAGGCCGCCCAATCGTACTCTCGCTGTCGCCGAGGTATATAAGACCCTCGTCCACCTCCGAAACCCCTCGCCCATGCCAAACCTCTCTAGCACTCCATCCAGGAAAGGCCATTCCAAGCTATCGAAGGCCTTCTCGATGTCCACGGACAGAACCGCCGGTGCTCCCTCCCCGTCCAAGATGGCGTCCATTATTCCCACCAGGCGGCGGATATTCAGCGCCGTGCTCCTCGTGGGTATAAACCCGGCCTGATCCCCGTGTACCAGACCCGTCATGTGCGGGGCCAGCCTGGTGGCCAGGATTCGGCTCAGGATCTTATAATCCACCGTCAGCATGGACAGCGGGCGATAAGACCTCACATCCGCGGCATCCCGGCCAGGCTTGAGGAGCGGTACAATCAAGGCCTCCCGCATGGACCCCGGCAATGCCCCCGTCTCGAAGGCTTCCGTGTACACCACCAGCAGCCTGGGCGCCAAGCTGTCCACATATTGTTGATAGAACTCAATTGGCAGTCCGTCCACCCCGGGCGTCTTGTTGCGGGCCATATGTTTGATGGCCACCCGTATCTCCGTGAGCGTGATCGGGCTACCCAGCTCCCTCACGCCTTCCTCGTCCAGGACCGGGAGCTGCCTCTCCCCCAGGTATTCCGCGATGTCCTGAGCCCCCACTCCCAGCTGACTCCGGTATAGTTCCTCATAATACCCCCTAAATCGTTCCAACACTGCTGCCTGGGAGTACACCACCTCTCCCTGCGCATTATTAATGCCGAGAATCGGGCAGCCCCTAAGTTCCGGGTTAGCTAATCTGGCCAAGAGGGTACCCACCTTGTCCCTTTCTGCGTGTGCCCTGATGATGTACTGCCTATAGTCATAGCACCTCAAACGTTCCGTCTCGGTGGCAACCACTTCCTTCGCCTCCAGCAACTGGGCCTGTAGATCTGGCCTAGCCGGCCTGCGGCGCTCCAAGTCCCTCAAAGTTTCTTCCGCTTTCATTAGGTCATTCAGCACAGTCGTACGAGCATTCGAGAACCTACCCAGACACACCCCTCTCACCACCACTTTCATAGCATCCCATTCAATAGACCTACTCGCAGCCGTGCCCTCATTCACTCCGAAATAACTGTCAATGCCTTGCCGAACCGCATCGCTGAACACAGAGTCCTCTAGCGTCTCCGGCCGAAGCCGCCATGTTGGTATCACTGAGCGCTCTCTCTGCCACTGAATATGCACCAATAGGGGGTTATGATCGGATATAGTCCTAGCCAGGTACTCCGCATGGGTAATCAATGGGGCCAGGGATCCCCCGCAAAGCACCGAATCGATCCTGACATGTAGATCATGGAGAGCGGAATAAAAGGAATAATCCCTGGCTCCTCTGTGCCGCTCCCGCCAGACATCCAGCAACCCCCATCGTTCCTGCCAGTCCTTCCTGTGCGCGGCCAGCCTGCGCACCGGAGAGTCTACCAGGGGGGGATGGGACCTATCCAGAGCAACATCCGTAATCGAGTTGAAGTCCCCCCCTAACACTATCGGACCCGCCAGGAAAGAGGCCAAGGACCCCGAGAGACTATCAAAGTATCGGCCTTGGTCAGTGTTCGGTGCATAGACACAGCAGAAAACCACATCCCGTCCATACAACCTCCCCTCCACCGCCACCAACCTGCCATCCGGATCTACTACTTGATTCAGCACCTGAGAGGGTATCCCCGCCCTCACCCAGATCAACACCCCCCTGGCATACGCTGAATAAGTGGTGCCAAACACCTGGCCCCGCCATCTTTTCTGCAAGGCAGCGCACTCTTTTTTGGTGAGATGAGTCTCCTGGAGCATAGCAATCTGAACCCCCCTGCGTACCAGATATGCATATACTTTGTGACGTTTCACCATGGTCCGCAGCCCCCGGACATTCCACGTTAGGCATTTCAAGTTAGGTAACGTCCCCATGCCAACTTCGTACAGTCCGAATCAAAGAACAAAAGTCCATGGCCCCCCCATTGCAGTTGCCCCCCCGAGCATTCCCAAAACTGAAACTCTTCCCAAACCCCACTCCCCAGGACAGAGCACACGAACCCAATGGCCGCCCCCATCCAAACCTTGAACCAACTTCTCACACTCTTATCCTGTGGTCTCCACCACAATCGACCTTAAGGGCCCAAGGGGGGTGAGTCGCCGCCGACCCCAGCTAGCGAAGCCCGCACCCCGCACCTTCATCCCCTCCAAAGCACACAGCCCCCCCTCCCGGCAACCCGCCCTCCATCAACAGGATATCACCCTACCATGAAGTCCCGATCAAGTCCCAGTTCTATCTCAGCCGCAGAAAATACCATCCGATGTCTGTGGGGTCACTATCGGCCCCTTTGAACTTTCCGCCTCTGATAGTTCCTCTCCTGTTCTGCTGCCTTCCCCTCCCGAGTCCGTTTCAGCCCGTTCACTGTTCTGTTGCGACCCTGTAATGGCCGCCGTCGCTGCGAGCGCATCCCTCTTCTCCGCCGCCATTTGAGCCTCCCGTTTCTCCCGCTGGCGCCTGTTGCGGGATCTGATGCGTTGTGACTGCCTCACCCGGGGCTGCTTGGGTTGGTCTCGCCTACTTTGGTGCGATCTGTCCGTCCCCGCTCTATATGACTCGAGCCAATGCCAAACTTCGTCCGGAGTCTGGAAGAAGTGCGTAGTACCGTCCATGATGATCCGCAGCTTGGCTGGGTAGAGCAAGGAGTACTGGATGCCTTCCTCCCTGAGCTCCTTCTTCACAGCAAGGAACGATGCCCTGTTTTTCTGGACCGCTTGAGTGTAATCCGGGAAGATCGTTACCTTACTGTTCTCCACCCCATACGGGCCCGACATCCTGGCCCGCTGGATGAGAAGATCCCGGTCCTTGTAGTGGAGGAGCCGCACCACCATCGGTCGGGGGGGGCGGCCAATCCCCGGCGGGCGAGCAGGCACCCGGTGGGCTCGCTCCAGAGTGAAAAAAGGAGTAAGCCCCTCCGGTGCCACCACAGTGCGGAACCAGTTCTCCATGTAGGCCACCGCATCCTCCCCCTCAATCCGTTCCGGCAGGCCTACGACCCGTACGTTGTTCCGTCTGTTGCGGCCTTCGGCATCCTCCGCCCTCCGTTCCAGTGAGTCCAGTCGGGCCAAAATGTCAGTGATCCTGTGCTCCGTGGTCACCACCGATGGCTTCAGGTCCAGCAACAGCTGGTCATGGTCCTTGACCCTGTCTGCCAGCTTCGCGTGATCCGCGCGAAGCAGACCCAGGCCCGTGGCCACTTGGGCAATGTCATTGTGCAATGCTTCCTTAGTGGAGGTGATCGCATCAAGGATGGCATCCAAACGCCGGTTCAGCCGCTGTTCCTGATCAAGCTCCGGGGAGGGACTCTCACTCAGCCGAGTTGATGTCGCTGAGTCCCCCTCGCGACTCCCGGGCATCGGCCCTCCGATCGCCGCCATGCCAGGGTGCAGCGTCACAAGTCCTGTCGCCCTTCCTGCGGGCACGCCCGTGATTCTGTGCCGGTCTCCGGGCACCAGGCAGCTCAATGTCCCCGCCGACGCTCTCAGGAACAATGGCCAGGTGGACGAGCTCCGTTCCGTCACCCCCCTCCGGCCTGAGGGGGGAAGGATAAGTCTCAGGGCGGTGGCCAACGAGGGTCCCCGAGCTCCTGGGTGAATCAGATCAGCGTCCCCTGGTCTCAGGACACAGCACCGCCAATCCTAGTGCCTCGGGCTGCCAAGTGCAGGATCTCTTGCCACTCGGCGACAACTTGGTTCAGGGCTGAGGTTCCGAGCCGTCCGACCTCCTCGCCGCCATTTTCTTCTCACCCTCGGCAACACCTCGGCCGCTTCTTCTCTCAATCTTCTCGGGGCCAGCAGTCCCCCAGCGACTCCCCGATTGCGCCCAGCTGTCCCCTTACACTTCAGAGGGCAGGAACGTCGTCTTCGGGTCGCCTGGGGTCCCAAAAACAGGAGAATTAGCGGGATTCCGCGCGGAGCTGCGAGCTCACGCCGCCATCCCGATCGGCGTCCAAGCCACGCCCCCATCCTGCTTTAACTACTCGTGAAACTTCAAATTAAACGTTGCCCCTGCAATCCCCGTTGACGTGCTATTTAACCTACTTGCGCGACTCAGCTTTTTAATTGAACATTCACTCTATTCTTTTTTAGTGGCCGATCGACTGATGGCTTGTCTATCAGACATACACGGACCTTCCTTACTATTGAACCCTGAAAGGCTAGCGCCGCTGTCACGCGCAGCCCTTTGATAGTTTCCCTTATCGGAGGTCCTTTAAAATTCCAACTTACCATTATATTTATACAGGCATCAGTCCTTCAGTAGCCGATCTTTAGGCATTTCACGTGAAAAAGAAATTTTCTCGCTATCACGGGCCGTTTTTATCACTTACAAGCCTGTTTCTCCTTAAGGTAATTACAGCATTCATTTATATGCACGTAGTACCTCGACACTGCATTGTTATACGAACCTCATACTATGCGGGTCTCTCTTTCTCTTTTGCGTAGCTGGCTCCGAGATTTTAATTGTTCTACACCATCCTCTTGTGCGGGCTCTCTATCTATATAGCGTCCTGTAGCCCTCTGAAGATTTTCTGGAAGGTATGTAAAGGTGTTGGTTTATTTGCCTTGTCATTTTATTTGTCCACGTATACCAGCCTCTACATTTAGCTTTATTCAGTTATGTGTCAGGCCTGATTTGTAGGTATTGTCATATCATTCTAAATCAAAGAAACAGTTTGGTTCTTTGGTTCAATTCAATTTATTTTTTAAATATATTTTTATTGCAGGAATCAGTACAACAATACAGTAACGACCAGCATCATATTATAGCCAACTCTTCCAAGATATAGCCCACCGACCCCTTTCCATAGTATTACTATACAGCCAAGCGGCCCGTGTCCTTGGGGTTGGGCGGTGCATGTAGCTGGGGTCAGTAGGATGCTGAAGCTGGTCCGGATAACACACTGTCCGTCATCTGCTTTTCTAAACAAACCCCAACCCCCAAAAAGATACCCCCCCCCCCAACTACCAGGCATTATGAAACCCCCCCCCCCACCATCAGCGCCAGGGAGTTTATCACTGTAGGATCCACTGTTTGACCCACGGGGAAGGAAATAGTGCTGTTAATGCTAGTGTCTAATGGGACTCGGGTCTAGTTGCTTCTTCGCTTTCGGAGTCGCTGGGGGTACAATAATCCCTGAGGGCCTGCACCAGCGTTTCCCAGTCTAACGCGGCCTCCTGCGCCTTCTCATTGTTTTGCCTCCAAGCCAACTGATATCGCAGCGCGCTCTCACCCGCCGCCCATTTCAAAAGTTCACCGTGCCATCTGCTGCCCGTAGGACCAGCACGTGCCTTCCAGTTCCTGGTCACCTCTCGCTTAGCCAGTAGGAGCCCCAGGTCTATAAATTTACTGGTGATTTTATTCCGGGGGGTATGGGGGAACCAGTGTAGTAGCGCTACCGCCGCATCGAACGATAAGTGCCTCCCCGTCACCTCTTCTAAAGTCGCCGCCACCTCCTGCCAGTAGGACGTTAGCCCGGGACAGGCCCATAGCATGTGTAGGAGGTCCGCCTCCTGAGCCGGGCATCTAGGGCATTCCGCCGAGGCTGTGGCAAAATAACGCCTGATCTTAACCGGGGTCAAGTACGCCCTATGGAGAACATAGTAGTGGACCAGTTGGAAACGGGCACAACGTGTACCCTTCCATGCTCGCCTCACCAGCTGGGACCAGGTCGTTTCCGGGATCTCCTTACCGATGTCCTCTTCCCATCGGGACTTCAGTGTGGTGAGAGGGACCAACCCCTCGGTAATCAGCCTGCCGTAAAGGCAAGTGACCGCCTTCACTGTTCCCGCCGACATCATTACATACTGGCACACCTGAGACAACTGAGGTTCCTCTAGACCGTTTTGCCAGTACGCCTGGATCACTCGCACAATGGCCGAGTGCAGCAGAAAGTCGCCCCGGGGAATCCCAAAGCGGTCAATGAGACCCTGAAAGGACAGGAGCACTCCGTCCTCATACAGGTCTCCGACGAGCTGTAAACCCGACTCCTCCCAGTCCGCTAGACGCGACCAGTCTCCTCCATGGGGGAGGGCCGTCAGCATCCCCAATGGTATTTCAGGTGCATATGGGGTCCGCAGGTGACCCCTGTTATGAGCCCGATTCCAACAGAGTCGGATAGTCCGCTCCTCCATCGACAGGTCCCGAAGGACTAAACGCTGCCGCAGCGCGATAAAGGAGAGGACGTGTCTGGCTATACCCGTCCCTCTACCGTCTTCCGGGCCTCTGAACTCCCTGGCTATCTCCTGGGTGTATGTCTGGAGCTGCGCCGCCAGATAGTACTTCTCAAAGTCCGGCACCGCGAGCCCCCCTTCGTCCTTCGGTCTCATCAGGGTATTGAGGGCCACCCGCCGCCGGCCCGTGCCCCATAGGAACCCGATCACCAAAGAACGCAAGCGGCGAAACGTAGCCGGCGGGACCCAGATCGGCAAAGTCCGAAAGTAATACAATAGTCGGGGGAGCGCCACCATTTTGAGCAGGGCAATGCGCCCTGCCACAGAGAGCGGCAGCGTGGCCCAAAAATCCATGCTGCCTCGGAGTGCTCGTATGCAACGGGCGATGTTTCCGTCTAGGAGGTCGGGTTGGTCGTGGTACACAAATACCCCAAGGTATTTAAAGCAGTCGGGTTCCCACCTGATCTCTCTATTTAGCGCCGGAGCGGGGACACCCCTACGCATCGGAAATAGGCAGGTCTTAGACCAGTTCACTCGCAGGCCTGAGACTTCCCCGAATTCCGTTAGCGCTGATTCCGCTCCCCGTAATGCGTCGATCGGATCTTCCAGGAAGAGCAACAGGTCGTCCGCATAGAGCGAGACGTAATGCGGGCCCGCCGCTGTCCATAAGCCCGTATAGTGGGCTCCCGAGCGAAGATGCATCGCTAGTGGCTCCACCGCTAGTGCAAAAAGAAGCGGGGATAAGGAGCACCCCTGCCGCGTGCCACGCTCCACCGGATATCGCGATGAAATCAAAGGGCCCGATCTAACCCTGGCTGAAGCAGAAGCGTAAAGAACCGCTGTCCATTTAATAAATCCCTCCCCAAGGCCGAATTTCCGCAATACCGCGTCTAAATAGTCCCACTCCAGGCTATCAAACGCCTTCTCCAGGTCCACCGACAAGACTACCGGGGACGGGGCCTCCACGAACGGTTCCCCAAGCAAGCGAAACAACCGTCGGATGTTCATGGTCGTATTTCGCCGCGGGATGAAACCGGCTTGGTCCTCGTGCACTAGGGAGCTCATGTGTCCCAACAGCCTCGAGGCCAAGATGCTGCTCAATATTTTGTAGTCCACCGTCAACATTGAGAGGGGACGGTAGGACCCCGGGTCAGACGAATCTCGGCCTGGCTTGAGGAGAGGAACCACCAACGCCTCACACATCGAGCCGGGGAGGCGACCCAGCCTCTTCGCCTCCCTGTAGACCACCATTAAACGAGGGGCCAGGAGGTCAGCATAGGCTGCATAGAACTCCACCGGCAGGCCATCCAGGCCTGGGGTCTTGTTCCTCGCCATCCGTTTGATGGCCCCGCGGATCTCCCCCAAGCCTATGTCAGATCCCAGGGCGTCTGCCACTTCTCGTTCCACTGTGCGGAGTTCCAGCGGGCGAAGATAGTCATCAAGCCGGTCCGGGTCACGCGCGGAGCGACTGCGATATAAACACTCGTAATAATGCCGGAAGCAAGTAAGAATCTCCGGTTGGGTGCACACCTCGGTCCCATCCGCCCCACGCATCCCAGTCGTCGGTTGGGACTGGCGCGTAGGGTTGGCCAACCACGCCAGTAATGCGCTCGATCTGTCGCCCTCCGCTATAGATCGGACCGTGTAGGCCTTGTAATCGAAACAGCGGAGCCGTTCTACCTCCACCGCCACCTTCTCCCTCGCCTCTACCGTTCGTGTTTGCAATTCCGGGTGTCCGGGTCGGCTAATTTCGAGCTCGCGAAGCGTTCGATCCGCTGCGTCTAAATCAGCCAGGATAACACGCCGCATGCCCACCCTCTTAGAGATACAGTACCCCCTCACCACCACCTTGAAAGCGTCCCATTCGAACGCCCTAGTACTCGCGGAACCGCCGTTGGCCGCAAAATAATCCGTGATTTTTCCCCCTAGGTCTGCCCTGAAGACACTGTCCTCGAGGATCTCGGGGCGCATCTTCCAGGTGGGTACCGCTGGCGTCCCAGGGAACCAGCGAATGTCCAGTAGGAGGGGGTTATGGTCCGAAATGGTCCGCGACAAATACTCCGATCGGACCGCTGCCGAGACTAATTCGGACGAACCAAGGAAGCCATCCAGTCTGACATGCAGCTCATGGAGGCTCGAAAAGTACGAATAGTCTCTAGACGCGGGGTGATGCGCCCTCCAGATGTCCGTCAAACCCCAGCGGGTCTGCCAATCTTGACGGCCCTTAGCCGTCCGCCGGACCGGGGAGTCGGGGAGCGGGGGATGCGAGCGGTCCATATCTACATCTACCACGGAGTTGAAGTCTCCCCCCAGCAGGAGGGGACCGGTGAAAAAGTGGGCCAACGAGCCCGATAACCCGGAAAGGAAGGCAGTCTGATCCATATTAGGGGCATACACACAACAAACATTCAAGTCCCTCCCTCCTAGCGTGCCTGATATGGCCACGAAGCGCCCCTCCGGGTCTAGCACTGTCCTCATGACCCGGAAGGGGACTCCTGCCCTGATCCATATAAGCGCCCCCCTGGCATAAGCAGAGAACGCCGTGGAGAAGACCTGCCCTCGCCACCTACGCTGAAGCGCCGCCCCTTCCGCCTTGTTCAGATGCGTTTCCTGCAGCAGCGCCATTTGCACTCCCCTACGCACTAAATAAGCGTGGACCTTGTGACGCCTAGACATAGTGTGAAGCCCCCTCACGTTCCAAGTAATACATTTCAAGTTAGCAACATCAGCCATTGTCCCAAAGTGTTCTTGCACAGTCCCTCCGTCCGGGTCCCCACAAAGAAAAACCATCATTCCTCCCAGCGCTGTCGGCGGCCATTTTCCCCAACCAGAACCAAACCCCCCAAAACCAAACAAAACCCCCTCCCAACCACCCCAGAACAGGACCCAAACTGCACCATCTAGATCCCATCCAAACTTCTACGGAGAACAACCCCAAAAACCCTGCTAGTCCTACGGTCGCCACCGTAGGAAGGCCTTATGGGCCAGGTGCGGGCTGAGCGGAGGCAGTGGGCCCTCGTCGCCCAGGCTGCTAGGACTATCATAAGCCCCCCCGTGTCAAAATCTTTCGGGGCAAGAGTAGAAGCCTCCCGACCCTCCCTCTCCCATTGTCAGCAATAGAGGACGGCAGCCGCCTCCCCCCTGTCGGGCCCCCACCCAAAACAAGGCAATCGACCCCATTACCCCTGTCCGTCCAGAAGGTCCTCCACCGATTTCGGTGTGATCACCGGTGTGTGGGTACTGTCTGCCACCGAGTCTTCCGAGTCCGATGGTGCCCCCCGAGCACCCGGGTTTTCTTCCTCCTCCTCGACGTCTTCGCCCCTTGCTCCTGACAGTTCCGACAGAACTTCCAACACTCCCCGCCGCTCAGATGATGTCTCCGCTGTCGAGGGTCCTCCTGTGCGGCCGCGGCGGTTCCTGACCCTTTTAGATCGCCTCCTTTGTTCCGGCTCCTCCGCCTGATGGGTCGAGGCGTTATAACCATCCTTCCCTGTTCGGTACAGTTCGAGCCAGTCACAGGCCTCCTCCGGGGTGTCGAAGAACTGGGTTTTGTCGTCGACAATGACTCGGAGCCTCGCGGGAAATAGGAGTGAATATTGGATGCCTTCACTCCTGAGTTCACGCTTAACCGCCAGGAAGGAGAACCGCTTGCGCTGCGTCTCATAGGTATAGTCAGGGAAGATATTCACCTGGCTGTTTGCAACCTGGAACGGGCCATTGTGTCTGGCGGCATTTAGGATCAGGTCTCTGTCCCGGAAATGTAGCAACCGCGCCACCACCGGCCTCGGGGCTCGTCCCTGCTGTGGGGGTCGCGCTGGAACTCTGTGGGCCCGTTCTAGAGTGTAAAAGGAGGACAGGCCCTCCGGGACCACCGTGTCTCGGAGCCATGTCTCCAGGTAGCGCACCATATCGCCTTCCTCGACCTTTTCCGGCAGGCCCACTACCCGAATGTTATTCCTCCTGTTTCGGCCTTCCGCATCCTCCGCCCTCCGTTCGAGGGTCTCGATTCGGGACATGGCATCCTTTATCGTCGCAGCCAGGGTTCTCTGCGCCGGTTCTATAGTCCCCACCTTGCTCTCCACCTCCTTGACCCGGTCCGAGAGCTTACCATGGTCTGCCCTAAGGAGGCCCAGGCCAGTCGCCACCTGGGCAATGTCCTGTTGTAGGGCCGACCGAGTTGCCTCTATGGCTTCCAGTACACGGTCGAATTGTTGTTGGAGTGGTGCGCCACCAGGTCTTGTAGGATCTCCATGTTCTTCCTTGTCCTGGGCCTCAGAGTCCGAGGTGGCCTGGCTGGATCCCTTGGCTCCTCTAGGTTTCCCCATGCTGTCAGGGGCTCTCCGCAAAGGTCCCGGAGTAGTCGCCTCCGTGTGCAAGTGTCCAGCACGATTGTCCCGGGATTTCGCCCTCCAGTCCGGAATGGGCGATCTCCTTCTCCAGAGCCCGTGGAGACTCCGCCGTTTCGACTCACGCCACCGCCACGGCGTCCGAGGGCACCGATAAGGGGGCGGAGATACCCGTCTCCGAGTCGGGCAAGTCCGTTCACCCACTATAGCTCCGGGGCAAGGGCCACCAACTCCCACGGTTGTCCTGTGGCGCCCGAGCGTCGCGCCATCCATGTAATTGGGGCGGCCAGGAACTCGCAGCCAGTTGCGGAGTCGCGGTGTCGACCACTGCCTAGAACCGAGTGCACCCGTGCCCGGCGCCCTCTAGCGCGTGGGCACCCGCCCGGTCGTCTAATCGAGTATGGTCCCGCTGTAGAGGGTCCGGACCAGCCAATGCCTAATGTCTAAAACAACTGAGGCTGGTGAAGCCGGGTGCCGGGCGACACCCGCGAGCCCTCCTCAACTCCGCAGGTTCGATCAAGGGGACAAAGGGGTCCGGGCGCCATATTGGGTCGCACTCCGCCACTCCGCAAACTTCGGTATTTCTTCAAAGCCACCTCCGTCCAAACTCCACCAGGGCCCTCGGGAGGGTGTCGTCGCCTCGCTCAACCGAATGCGGGGTCTGGGGTGCCCCTCAGCCTCCGATATTCAGGATAATTCCGGGCTCAGTCCCGGAGCCGAGCTCTCAGGCGACCATCGCCATCGGCGCTCAAGCCACGCCCCCTGGTTCAATTCAAGTATAGTCTTTTTGTGTATGTGAATAGGGAATATCATTGTGCGCATTGTCTTGTCACATGTTTCCTTCCCCATAAATTAATCTCATCATTTAACTAGTGCCTTTACCTATTGTCTCTCAATTGATCCTTGAATCTGATCCTCTGTCTCCACATGTCGATGTTATCCTATGTGAGATTAATCATTAATTTTCTTTTAAAAGAATGTCTAGTGCTCATGTGGCCCAGAAACGATACTTTTCTTGATCATTTGATAATTGATATGCTCTAGGAATGTCTATGACATGATGACCCAGATATCTGCTGAGCATCCAATTATTTGATCGTCCCCCCTAACACATAGGGTTTATGAGATTATCCTGATAACAGTGAGTAACATAGACTGTTTACCACTTGGTTATATTTTTTTAATATTAACGGTCGAGTGTGACACGATCTATCCAGATGACGACAGCCATGGTCTATGTATGAATATGTATACATTGGAGATAACTGTCTGTACATATGTATAAGTTTATGTTTAGCAAGTAGTTTTATTTCTCTATCATGATTGTATAATTACAGCTTGCTGGGTCAGTCTATATATCCCTTTGAAAATTAGATAATGGATATTTGCTTCTCTTTGAGTATGGTACAATGTTTTCTTATAACTACATCAAATGGTTGTGGCAACTTGATATTTTATTTCTTCTCTTGACAGTGATCACTTAGGTGTTTAAATTCTTCTCTTTTTGATTAAATGCTAGACTGTTTTCTTTATGAATTGCTTATGAGGTAACGTGATATGTAGTATATGGTTTTTGATATTATTTTTTAATATATATTTTAGATATCAACATGTTTGGGTGGCTCCTGAAGAAGGCGTCCTTGCGCTGAAATGCGCATCGAATTACACTCGCCCACAGTGTGATTTTTATTAATTAAATGAGTTGTATTTTCAGATGTATTACTAGGAATGAAATGTATGTTTTTTATTACTATGTCCACTTTATATGTTTATGAAAATGTTAAGTATTTGTATGATTTTTAATTGGTTATATTAAAATCTTGTCTTTTTTAATTTTTCTTGTTCACCTTTAGTTTTTACTGTCATTTGATGTTACTTGTTTTGCCACTGTTATTTATTGCCTAGGGTTTTACTCACACACTAGAGCTCAGCTGTCCACACCCCAGGCCTGCCAAAGCTCTGATCGGGACACGGTCAGAGATTTGCACAAGGAGTGGAAGCCTCCACTGACTTGCAGAAGTGTATGAACCAACAAGTTTTACTTTCTATTTTGTTGAGTAGAATCGCAAATTAGTATATACTCAGATACAATTAATACAATATGAGTGACATAAGATACTTATTAAAATACAAAAAAGAGTCTCTTCAGGGCAGTTTATCGAGAAACAAATATACAAAAACACATACGTGTATAAAAAAGTGCACAGACGATCATAAAAGGTAAGTTTTGGACAGTTGATATATTAAAAATGACAAAATTCAAATACATAATGGCAATAGATGAAGTGACGCGTGCCTCATGATATCTCTACTTAAACAATCACATTGTTCATTCAATTATTGCAATTATATACAGTACAAGTGTAGTAGAAGCAATGAACACAACTCAAGCTGCTCAAACCACCTCAGTTATAAATGACAGTAATAAGAGCAAAGCAGCCCTGCGCCCACTAGCTTTCAATAATCAAACAGAGGAGTTAGTGTACCAGATAACAGGACGTTCAGATGTAAACATCCCATGCCTCCCTATCCATGTTTGAAAACGTATGGATTGCTTGCATCTTCAACGTTGCCCTCAAGTAAGCACATGTTGAGTTGCTACTGGGTTAGGGCCCGCCATCTATATTAAATCCAAAAACTGCCAAGAAGCCTTAATGGGCAGATTTACAAGGCCCTTGCGCCACTTTTGCGTCACTTTTCCCATGTTAAAAATGACGCAAATGTGGCGCAAGGGCCTTGTAAATAAGCCCCTAAATGTCTTTATGCCCGCTACTCGCACACACCATCTCAAACGTTACTGTTCTAAGCATTTTATTAAGCCAGTCTTGGTATGTTGGAACGCTGAATGTTTTCCACTTCTGTAGAATCAATGAGCAGGCAATTAAAGACGCTAATGATATAAACACCTGTCCCCATTTGCCAATACTAGAACCCTAGCAAAAGCAAAGATTGCCAAACAAGCTTTTGAGGCTTTATTCACCGGGAAACTGAGACTAAGCGCAGAGAAGACCTTTTTCCAAAACTGTTCCATCATGTGAATGGTATAAAATAAATATGATGCCAGGCCCCCATCCCCTGCAGCTGACATTGAAAGCTGTGATTCTCAACCACAGGGTACACTTTATGAAGGGTTGCAGGAGTAAAATAAGCCATCCACCGGGATAGGATAGACATCCTCTTAAAATGTACCGCTCTTAAAGCCGTGTGGTCTATTAACGAAATAGTCTGCCAGTCCTCCGAGAGGCTACATTGTGTAGACAGTCTAGTTTTATCTAAAAAAGCTTATTACATGTTGTCTGGCCCCCTGATTACGTAATAACATGTACCAATTTCCAAAGCCCTGGAGCTTAGGCCTTAAAGGCAAGCATATAGCCGGGTGGGTGTCTTGACTAGATTCCTGCCATTGTTTCCTCAAAAAATAGGATGATCTTCTGGAAGCCCAAGAAAAATGCTTACAGCGATAAACACACTGAGCATGAAGTTCTTGCCATGTAATGCATTTACCCCTTAATAAAAAATGCCCCAACTTTTTAAAACCACAAGCATTCCAGAATCTTATCTGAGTATATGGTATTGTCAGGCCACCATACTGACATTCCTGTTCTGTAAGATACCCATAACCTTATGGAATATGTTTAGATAGATAACGTGATTGGAGTTGGCCACCTAGCTTCTGCATGACCTTGTATCCAGTTTTCTTTGGGAACTTTTCTGTCTTATTAAAAACTGACAACTGAGTTTCGGCTTCCTGGACCATTTTATTTATAAAAAAAAGATCGACCATCCTCTTTCCATCGTGTGATCTCGCTTAAGCATCTAAAAAAGATGTTTCGTAATATGTCTGAAAATGGATAATATCTAATTGAAGTACAGCAAGTTTTACCCTAGAAGCCGTCTTGTTCCAGAGAAAAAGCCTGAAAAGTCCCCCCAGGTCTGTAAAATAGCTCTTATTAACCTTTATAGAAACACTAGCTTACCCGTCGCACGTTGCTGCGATCTCAGAAGAAAGGAAATTTAAGGAAACATGTTATGATAACATTCAATTTACATTGTCATTTTTATTGAAACATATTAATTTTAATATGGAAAACATTTTAAAGTGTTGTTTTAATTCTGTTTATTTATTCAAGTGCTTGTGGATACACGGTATTTTTTGTTTTTCTGTCTGGTGCTTACACAAATAAATCGGAAGGTTTTCCGACACGTGAGATGGCCACATACAGTTGTCCATCTGAGAAGCAGGGATTCTCCAAATCTAGTCCACACACTTGCAGCGATTGTCCTTGTGCTTTGTTGATGGTCATTGCAAAAGTGAGTTGCACCGTAAACTGTAAACGTTCAGTATTGGAAAGATTAAGAGGGCCCTGGGGGGCCGGGGGGGGACGATATTTAAATTTTTTTTTAAAAAAATTTGCCAGAATCCTTTGCGGGAGTGTACTCAACAACTTTTAATACTTTTTTTTAATAAACATTTAATTTACATTGTGTAATTTTTATTGAAACTTATTAATTTTAATATGTAAAACATTTTAAAGTGTTGTTTTAATTCTGTTTATTTATTTGAGTGCTTGTGGATACCCGGTATTTTTTGTTTTTCCGTCTGGTGCGTACACGAATAAATCAGAAGGTTTTACGACGTGTGAGCTGGCCACATGCAGTTGTCCATGTGAGAAGCACGGATTCTCCAAATCTAGTCCACAAACTTGCAGCGATTGTCCTTGTGCTTTGTTGATGGTCAATGCAAAAGCGAGTCGCACCGTAAACTGTTAACGTTGAGTATTGGAAAGATTATGAGGGCCCTGGGGGGCCGGGGAGCCGATATATATATATTTTTTTTTGCCAGAAACCTTCGTGGGAGTGTACTCAACAACTTTTAACAATTTTTTTAAAAACATTTTTTGCCAGAAACCTTTGCAGGAATGTACTCAACAACTTCCCAAAGTTTCATGGCGATTGGATGAATGGTGTAGTAATGCATAAAGGACAAACAGACATACTTTCGTTTTTATATATATAGATTTAAAAAAAGAAATAGAAGCAAAGGTAAAATAGACATTTTAATAAGAGCTACTCTGCTAACCAATGTAAGGGGAAGGAGTGCCTATCTATCCAATTACCCCGTAATTTCTTCAGCATTACTACATAGTTTAATTAATAAAGCTGGGAGTAGTTATTTATTACAAAGATCCCCAAAAAATGTATCGGGCTTTGGGAACAAGCTTACTGCTGGAAAGAAATGGAGAGATTGCTAACTGAAGTATTGACAAGGAGCAGCTCAGTTTTATTCTGATTAATTTTACAACCCCTCAAATCCTTCTAAACTGCTCAAACTCGTCCAACACCCCATGGACACTCTCCTTTTTAGTCTTACAATATAGGATATCATCAGCAAACATTTTTAATTTTGCCATACCTGATACGGGGGCCTCAACCTCCTCCTTACCCTGAATCTTGACAGCCAAAGGCTGTATAAAAAAGTCAATAAATACAATTGGGGACAGAGAACACCTCTGATGCGTTCCCCTATTTATATCTATTATCCTCTTGAGGTTAGAGTTCACAAAAACCTTTGCTTGTGCCCCTTGATACACATTTTGCAACATTAAAATGTATTTAGTAAGAAAGCCAAACTTCTCGGGCCACAAAAGAGTGCATCCAAGTTAACCATGTCGAATGCTTTCTCTGCATCAACCATCATTACAGCTGCTCGAATCTGGTTAGCAGAGAAATAATCCAATGCATGAATTAGGATATCCATATTTGTGGACATCACACAAATTGCCACAAACCTGTCTGATCTATAATTGTTAGTGCCTGAGCTACCGGAGTGATACGAATAGCCCATAATTTCATTAAGAACTTGCAATCAGCATTCAATAAGCTAATCGGCTGGTATGAGTTGACATCACAAAAAACTAACAATCTTGGACTGTTTGAAGAACGTGGGAACCTCCCCACCCTCTTTAATATAGTTGAACAAATCAGTCAAAAAGAAGATCAGTTTACTTGCAAATGTTTAAAAAACTCAGCCAGGAACCCTTCATTGCCACATGTCTTCCCACTTGGCGTTGTGGCAAGAGCTTCCTGCACCTCTACTGCTGATACGTTAGAGGTAATCTTTTCTGCCTGTGAATTAGCCAACTAAGGCAACCTAATGGACTGATAATATTTTGAGATATGATAGCCTGCTGGCGTGAATATTTAGGGGCCCCTTGCGCTGCATCACTTTTTGTGATGCAATGCGGCACATTTTGCTGCCCTGTGTTTACAAGAACACATAAAGCCAACCTGCGTGGCTTTTCGTGTCCTTGTAAATACAGCCCTCTGCATGAAAATTCCATAGATGTTGCTGGGGGTGTTTCCAAGCAACACCAATGGATTATGGCACATTCCCAGATTTACAACCTTTCGTAAACCTCAGAATGCGTCAGAAACCTACTCATCCCCAGGGGAGGAGACATTTTTAATTTCTTCTAGCTTTTTCCTCTTTCTATGCGTGCTGCATTCTGCAGTACACATAGAAACAGTAAAACACTGCTCGTGACTATATTTGTGCAGAAAGGTGTCCCTTCCTGCACAGAAACAATCTCCCCGCAACACAGTCCCCCTTGCACACCATAGTGCACGGGTGCCTGCGTGGCGCTTGGTGGCCAATTGTGCGCCCGTGTAGGGGAAAGCCCAGGGATGCAACAAATTATTATTAATATGTCGCATCCCTGTGCTTTGAAAGTGACTCAGTGTGGTGCAGCCAAATAGCTTGCAGTGCAGCACTGAGTCACCGTCCTGACTCCGTCAGAAGCGGTCGCTCCTCTCGGTCCCTGGCCTATATCGGGTATCGTACTGCTGCTCGCATTGCTTTGTTAGCTAAATTGGACTGGTGCCTACATAGAATTATCGTAGTGCTGCTCGCATTGCTTTTGTAGCTATATTGTACTGGTGCCTGCATAGAATTATCGTAGTGCTGCTCGCATTGCTTTTCTAGCTATATTGTACTGGTGCCTGCATAGAATTATCGTAGTGCTGCTCGCATTGCTTTTCTAGCTATATTGTACTGGTGCCTGCATAGAATTATCGTAGTGCTGCTTGCATTGCTTGCTAGCTATATTGTACTGGTGCCTGCTTTGCTCGCATTGACTCATTGTATAATCTTGACATTTTGTAAATTGCCCGATTTGCCTTGCGTAACAATCGTATTGCCGGATAGAATAAATTTAATACTGCCTAACTGTGCTAGTGCCTCTGCCCACAGCGCTATTTCTATTGTTTCCCCAACCGGTTCCGGTTTCGCTTCTGCAGCCATTTTGTTGTTGTTGTGCTTCGGAGCCCGTCCCCTCCACCCCGCTCCCGCCTCCCAGCTGCTCCTCCCTCGCTCCGCCCCCCTCCACTATCCACTTATGACAGACGCACATGCGCGCAGCGTTCACGCGCAGCGGACGCGCCCCATGCGCGCCGACGGTTCGCCAAAGGTAAGCCCGTCTACGCCCGCCCGCGACTGGCCCGTGCCCAGCGCCAGACCCCTTGGCCCCCGTAAAACCCTCCCCACCCGATTAACATACGACGCTGCAACCCTCACATCCCTTAACCCCGGCCGCCCACCAAACTGCTACCAAGCCACCCCAGGACACTCCCATGGACCCTTCACCTGCCACTCCTGCAAGTTCAACTGCATCAAGACCCACACCAAATCCACAATCTCCAAACAGAGCTCCGACACTAACCACCTAAAGTGCATCCTCCTCAACACGCGCTCGGTCCACAGACACGCCATCGAACTCTGGAACCTACTCGACGCTACATCACTGGATGTCGCTTTCCTTACAGAAACCTGGATGAATGCCTCATCAGCACCCGACATCGCATAGCCATCCCGGACGGTTACAAGATCATCCGAAAGGACCGCACCAACCAAACAGGCGGAGGCATCACCATCGTCCATAAGAACATCATCCGCATCACGACCAGTTCCGATGATAACCTCGCTTCCGCCGAACACCTCCACTTCCAGATCCACACCGACCCTAAAACCACACTCAGAGGCACCCTCATCTACAGACCACCAGGACCCCGTACACAATTAAGCGAAGACATCACTGACTTCATCAGCCCACACGCCCTCCCCTCCGAGGACTACATCCTACTGGGAGACCTCAACTTCCACCTGGAAAAGAAAAACGACAGCAACATCACCACCCTTCTGAACAACCTCGCCAACCTCGGACTCAAACAACTTGTCAACACCCCCACCCACTATGCCGGACACACGCTCGACCCAATCTTCACCTCCAGCAAGCACATCTCCTTAAATCACACCACAGCTCTCCATTGGACGGACCACAGCTGCGTTCACTTCAACTACAAAAAGACCACGACCCACAACCCCCCACAACCCGTTCCCAGAAGAAACTGGAACAAAATTACCACCGACCAGCTCCTAACATCGCTTCACCAAAACCCTCCCACCAAATCATCGGACCCAAATCAAGCAGCCACCAACCTCACACAATGGATTACCCACAGCCGATGAACTAGCACCCTTGAAAAACCATCAATTCAAGCAAGGTAGCAAAAAAGCCCCCTGGTTCAACGATGACCTTAAGAAATCCAAGAGGCTCTGTCGTAACCTCGAGAAAGCCTGGAGAAAAAACCCAACCACTGACAACCTTGCCACCTTCAAAAACGCCACCCACAAACACCACCAACTGATCCGATCCACCAAGAAATCAGCATTCAAGGATCGTCTTGACAACAGCGCCCAAAACAGCAAGGAACTATTCAACATCGTCAAAGAATTTACCAACCCCACCGCCGGCTCCAACGACATCACTCCCTCCCAAGACCTCTGCGACTCCCTAGCCTCATATTTCCACAACAAAATCGCCGATATACACAACAGCTTTGAAAACCAGTCCGTAGACCACTCCACTCCACCCACCTCCGAGCCAAAACCGCCCTCTAACAACCTTTGACCTGGAACCCAATCACCACTGAAGACACCATTCGCCTGATGAACTCCATCCACTCAGGATCGCCAACCGACCCATGTCCCCATCACATTTTCAACAAAACAGACTCCATCATCACACCCCATCTCCGCGACGTCATCAACAGTTTCTTCAACTCCGCTACCTTCCCGGAAAGCTGGAAACATGCCGAACTCAGCGCCCTTCTGAAGAAACCCACAGCAGACCCCAATGAACTTAAGAACTACCGCCCCATCTTGCTCCCTGCCAAAGTCATTGAGAATGCCGTCAACAGTCAGCTCGCCGCCTTCCTTGAATCCAACAAATCCCTCGACCCCTCACAATCCGGCTTCCGAGCCAAACACAGCACCGAAACCGCCCTCATCGCAGCAACAGACGACATTCGAACTCTATTGGACAACGGAGAAACAGCTGCCCTCATCCTACTTGACCTCTCCGCAGCCTTCGACACAGTCTGTCAGAGCACCCTCATACAACGCCTCAGCAACGTCGGAATACAAGGAAAAGCACTGGACTGGATCATCTCGTTCCTCGCCGGAAGAACTCAGAGAGACTGCCTCCCCCCTTTTAGATCTGAGGCCACCGAAGTCATCTGCCGCGTCCCACAAGGATCATCACTCAGTCCCACCCTCTGTAGAAAATTAGGAATATTGATGTACATAAGCAACGTTCATTTCCCTTTTCCCACTCCTCTCCCTGCGCGTACCATGAAACCGTAAAGCATTAACTACATCCTACTGCCAGCAAAGGCCTGTACCCATGTATACATGACAGCCATTTTAGGCACCCTGGCCCTTTTGCCCGCCTAAGATTAGAATCACCGGCTCCCCTTCTGCGTGTATTCAAAATCTCTCTCCCTCACATGCATAAACCATGAAACCCTCTCCCTTTTACATGACCCTGCCCTGAAAGGCAGCCCCTTTTGCTCGACCCACGCAAACCCCCCATTCCCTCTTGAAGAGGCATCCTTCGCCTTAGCGGACATAGCCCTCCCCAGCTGCACCCGACTGCCCCCGCTCTCTCATGTACGGGTCATAAGATCTACCTCTCTCTCTCTCTCTGTGACTCTGTCCCTGTGTCCACCCTGGCTCCCCCTCCCTTCTCCTCACACAGGCAAGTCATAAACCTTCTTTTGCAAGACCCTGTCCTTGAGAGTTGCGGCCGCGCCTGACCAACACCTCCTTCCCTTCCATGAATGCCCCTCTGTTGACAAGCCTTCCCTCTGCGCCTGATTGTCCACGCGGCATGAATACCACTCCTTTGACGACCCCTTCCCCCTAGTCCAGCTGACCACACATGTCCGAGGCCATCGCCTGAGCCAGGAGATACCATTTACTGCCCTTATTGTATGAAGTCACTCCTCTTCAAAGGATCCTCTACTGGTCTTAGCCACCCCACCCCCCCGGGCTATGATCAGGCGTACACATCCTACAAAACACTCAGCTGCGTGATTGCCCTCCCCTCTTATCAGCAGGTCAAGGGTCCCCATTGTGAATGTATATGGGTAGGATCACCACGAGGATTATAGGATCACCACGAGGATTATAGGGATGTCTTTCTTTTGCGTCATACAGTCCTGATTGTGTTATCAAGTGTTCTGTAGAGTATAAAAGCCAGAGTCTCAGCTCACTTGTTAGAGCACCTCCCGAAAGATACTGTGTTTCGTGTCCGAAATGACATGCTCTCCTCATGAGAAATAAACTCTGCTCTTGATTCCTGCTTCCAGCGCCCGTCTCTTTATTTTGGTAACTATTCAACATGGGAACTAAGAGGCGGTTTGCGCCAGCGGCCTGGGCATCGTTAGGATTATGGGCTCGTTTTCTACAATTGGCGTCCCAACGCGGGGTCCATCAGTGACATGGGGTGCGGTAAGAGAGATCCAGACGAAGAAGTGAACATCTAAATGATCGGAGCATGCCTGCCTTGAGAGGGCTCTCGCCCGGCTGCCGATCGACAGAGCTTCACCAATTCTGAACGGACCTCTCTTGAAGTAACCTATTGTCCTGACTGGAATCCCACAGGAATGCTACATGGAGTAAGAGAACGAATGGGCGCTGGAGGAGGAAGTCGAAGAACTGTCCGTATGGTCCGGTCCGGGTAAGATTAAGTAGGGCGTTTTTACGCCTGATTGGTAGGGTGGTTCTATCCACCTGATTGATTGATTGTTTGTATTGAAAATCGGTATTTGTATACCGAAATTGTTGGTATTGGTTCATTTAGCTTTGAGGGCTACTTGACATATTGGTTCTCTTCTGAGAACGAGACATTCTCTGTTTTCAAACAGCGGCGAATAGGAACGTCGTCCCTCTTTGCAGATAGAGAAGGGTAGGTAATGTAGACTTTTGTCCCCGGTATTAATCCGTCATGCCTACTTTTCTCCCCACTGAATTGTTTGAAGTCGATTGATAATCGATTGTTGTTCTTTAAGAATTGTTGAAGTCGATTAATAATCGATTGTTGTTCTTTGAGAATTGTTTGAAGTCGGTTGATAGTCGATTGTTGTTCTTTGAGATCTTCCCTGTCTACAAACTGAGACGAGTAGAAATATTCTGTCTTCCTTTTTGGATAGCGAAGGGCAGGTAATGCAGACATTTGTCCCCGTTGTAATCCGTCATGCCTGTTTTTCTCCCCACTGATTGGTTGGTTGCCTGGACATTGTTGTTCCAGGAATTGTTTCGTTTGAGGTATTTTCTGCCTGCAAACAACGTGGAATAGAAATATTCTATCTAGTCTTTGCAAGTAGTAAAGGGTAGGTTATGCCCCTTTGTGAATTCGTCAGTCCTACCCACTCCCCACTGTTTGGGGGGTAGCTCGCATGGTCCGCCCAGGAGACTACCCTTATGGAGGACATATACTCCCCGCTCATGGGCCATTTAGTGGAGGTAGACCATCTGGTCCGTCCAGGAGGCTACCCTAGTAGATGGAAGTACATCGCTCGGTCTGTCCAGGATGATACCCCAATGAAGGAATATATGTTCCCCTTTTGATCGATAATCTCGTTCCACCCCGGACCATTTATTGGAGGGAACTCGTCTGGTCCGCCCAGAAGTACCCCCTAGTGAAAAGGACACATAAAAATATGAAGTGATCACCGTTCCCTACTAACAGAAAGCCTTAGCTCGAAACACGCTAAGGAAGAGAAAGAAAACTAAAAAGAAATCAGGCTAAGTCAGTAACCCCCTGATGAGCTTTTGACTTCACTAAAAATAAGAAACATTAGAAATAGTTCATAATAAGAAATATAAAATGGCGAAAAGTTTGGCAGCAAAGATAGCCACGAGGTAGCTAGGCTTCAACGCCTGTTCCTGCTCCCAACATGCCTGCCTCATTGCCCGCCACGCCCAAATAACGATCACATGAAATAGAAACAATCCAATAGGTACCTACCCCCATTCCGGAAGCTCCCAAAATGCAACAGGTACGCGGTTACGCCCATCCGGAAGGTGAGGCCTCGAGGCACGAGGGGCTCGCCTGACCACGGTCGGGAGGAGATGATGTTGGGCAGGCGGTCCAAAGAATGGCAGAGTCCTCTCCTTCTCTCCTCTTCCGCTGCCCTGCAGGCCACGGGGGGGGGGCTGTCTTGCTTCAGCCACCGACCACCCCCCCCCTTCTGTCTCTCGCCTGGTCCGACCCACGAAGAAGGCCGAAGCCAATGGCGGCAAATCAAGTAGTCCCGCCACACGTCAAATTCCTGGATAGTTACAGGTAGTGCTGCCACATGTCGACGCCTGGACAGTTCCAGATAGTCCCGCCACATGTCAAGAGAAAAGGGGGGGCTGTCTTGCCTCAGCCGCCGACCACCCCCCCCATCTTCAATAGCCAGCACGGCCAATATCGAAACGACGGAGCCGAATAACGGCGCGGGGTCGCTGGAAGGGGGAGGTGACGCGAACGAGCCTCCCCCACCTCCCTCCAGGTGGAGGCTTCCAGCGACACCCCAATGCTCTTACTTAAAGAGGGTCAACATCATAAAGCGGTCCTCTGCCCAGGACGGGCACACGCTCCATGCCTTCTCCCCTCAACCTTGAAGATTCTATAAGAGCCGGGGGGCACCCCGATCCCTCCGCATGGGTGCCCCCGCCCCCTTCACTGGGAACCACGACACCGGTGCAACTCCTGCCGGCACCAGCCTCGGATTGGAAATGGCTAAAAAGAAGCCACGGCACGGACTTGTTCAGTTCCGGAGGAACGCCAGGATGACCCGGTAGGAAAATTGTTGCCGCCCTTCCCACTCTTTGACTCATGGTCCATATTTGCTAAACTGTTAACCACATAGCTCAAAACTTTTTGAACTACCAACGGAAAGTTCTGGGCCAACCACGCGAGACTAGAGACTTTCTGACTGTGCTGGAACTTGCCTGACCCCACCTAAAATGGCGCCGCCGCAAAATGAAACGTATTTGAATAAACTTTGTTGCACCCAGGTTGCGCAGCTTGTTGTCCCGAGATCTATGTGCAGTTTTTGGATAATGAAAGTAGATATGAAGGGCGTTGAGTATGTGCTTGGATAATGAATTGACTTAGGGTGGGTACTGATTATGATTTGGAAAATGAATTGGTGTAACTTAGATAACGAATGAGTATTGGATAAATGAATTTCTGAATTAATTAAAAATGAATTCTTGACATGCATCATGCTTGCTCTGTAAGGAAATTTTAATACGATTTTATTTGCACTGCTGCACTTTATGCAATGAACTGCCACCAATTTCGTTTATTAAAAGTATTTTGAAGAAGAAAGCATGGTCGTAGCAGTTGCATTAATGAGTTTTGGAATGCCTTACTACTGTGAGCGAAGAGTAAGTATGATGAAGGATGTAGATCAAAAGGGGTCAGATATTTAGCAGCTACCTTATGTGCCACAAGCAACCGGAAAAGTGTTTCAGATACCCTTAAAATGACACCACAGAAAATGCCATCTGACCGTCACCCTTGCACCCGATAAAGACGGTTACGACCAAGTAGCTCATGTAGGTACTCAGATCGTCAATGATCATCTATCTGGCACCACTGGTCCCTCTGGGCTGAAATGCCGAGATGGCAAGGGAATGCAGTACGAGGAGATAGGGCGAGTATATGGTAGGTAAAAACATTTTCGAACTACTGCATGATGATGTGCTTTGAATGCTGCCCCCCCACCCCTTCTTTTCCTCCCTTCTGCAGGTCACGTCAGAACGTCGGCTGAGGTGTGGAAGAGCAGCGGTTGGACCACCGACGAAAAAGGGAAAGGGGGAATATGTGTTTAGTCGTTGTAACGATAAGTTTTTAAAAGACGTAGGCTTAACATGACTGTTCCTCCTTAGGACATAGCGACTGAGAGGATGGACTGACATAGAAATTGGACAGGTACTGAATGACGAAAAATTGACTAGAAATGACGTGTTAAATAATGTAACTGGACGTATGACTAGGTAGGGAAAGGACAAAGAAAAATTATACGGGTAAGGGTTGCCACGGCACCACCCGTCTAGGAAGTTAGGGATGTTGCTGATGTTCAAAATGCACTGCCCCCCTTTTCTCACACTCTTATAGATATAGCCAAGCTGTCCGACTGTTCTCCCGATCAATACTTGCCGTTGCCTCAGCCTGGAGAACTTCCCACCAAAGGAGGGAACAGAAAATGGCTTAAGATCCAACCATGGGTAACTAGCACGACCAGGTTAATTACTGATCGACCAGCCGAGGTGTGAGTATTGGTAATTGGGAACGCTCGCAGGCGTGACAAGCGAGAAGGGAAAGGGGGGAAGGGTAGAAAAGAGCTAAGCACGTAGATAAAACAGGATAGTAAAGATACGTAGGATATACATAAAAAAAAAAAAAAAAAAATATATAGATCTTGTAGGCTAACAATTGTTTCCTGTCTTGTCGTGAATGTCTTATATATGTGTAATACATGTGCCGTCTTCCCTGTCTGAGTTTGTGTATAATGTACGGATTTATGTCTTCCCTCTGTCTGCATCTGCATGTTACCTAACCTTTGCTGTTCTGTGTTGTGAGCGCACTAAATGACCTATTTTTGTACACGTCTCTCTCTCTCTCTCTCTCTCCCTACATGTCATACGTGTACCGAATGGCTCGTTTAGATTGCGGACGACTCTCACTCTCTATGAGAGTCTTCCTATTTTTTCTCTCACTCTTTTGGTAAAATTGTGCCCCACCGGCACCAGTCTGATTTGATACATATTGAACGCGAAGGTGTTCAGCGAAATTGGCCGAAACTAAAATGATTGTATCTCGCCATATTACTGCCTCTCCTTTCTGCAAAAATGAATGAACTTGAATTGGCTGAGAAGGAAAGGACAGGTAAGACGACTAAAGTCCCCCAAATCTGGCCATTTATAGGGGAACTGTATGTCAATGGCACCTTATGTCTGTTTTTCAGAGACGAACGCCAACGTCCAGATTGAACCCCCAACGCCCGGATTGCCCCACCCCCTTTCGCACCCAAGCGCAAGCGCCCGAAGCATCCCCGCCCCATTTTTGATAAACCCCAATTGCTGTCCCGAATATAAACTTGATGCACATGAGTAGCTGTTGACCCTCGAGAAGACCCTGTTTTGCCTGACTCTCGATAATGGCACCCCCACCCTGTTCGAAAAGGTTAGCCAGTCCTGATGGGAAATGCTCTGTAAAATGCTGAATATGATGTAATGCACAGTTGATGAGAACCTCACTTGATTTATAAATAAGACGATGAATAGACCTGCCATGAACCCAGTAGGAATACTGACACATGCACTGCTTGGTAATGGACCTCTGACTGTGACCAATGAGCGTATCTCCCAAATGCGTAGAATTGAGGGAGGAATTCACATGCGTAGATATCTTCTTTTGCCATTTCACTGAAACATTGTCTTGTACCTATTCAAATATTCACGATCACCGACGGAGATGGGTCAGAAGTGACGTACAGCCTGGCTGCGGATCTTGGGACTCGTGTGACCTCGACCAAAGGTGGAGCCGCAGAGCAACAGGATACGGGACGAGACCGCAACTTCAACGTGGAAAATGAAAAACGGCGGGCCACCTCGAAGCCACCCGCCTGCTAAACCCACGTGTGCCTGGAGTCTCCGTCCCCCTTCCTTGAGCCCGATGGATGGGCCTGCCTGCTTGTTATCCTTTGCTCCCTTGGTCCCTTTTGTGTGTCCCAGGAACTCTGACCCAACTCCGCCCTCTCACCTATCGACATTTTGAACCACACTCACCCTCTTTTCCACGTGACTTTTTGCCAAAGGAACGAACAGCATCCCACTGGGAATAGGGTGCTGCCATAGAACTATGGGTGCCGAGCATAAGGCGCCACCAACCGGATTGTTTAGGGAACAGGACTGTGGTCTAAACAGCAGAGGACTGACCGCACCCTGCAACGCGAAAAGGATAGAACAGAGCTGGACCTATAGCTCCACCGCCGGTGCTCAACAGCGCCAACGAAAGTACTCGGACTAGAGCCTACCAGTGATGGCTCACTGACAAAAAGACACTGGGACGAAGAAATATTGTATATTGAACTGAATTCCGCTCTCAAACTACCTGGTCAAAACTGTTCATTGGTTACATTTTTTAGTCAGAAACATTTATGCTATGTAGTGCTTTGAAATGATAGGAACTCGACAAATGCAATCTCCTATGTGCCGTATTCTACCAAACACATCAACTGTCCATGATTATATACCATATGCTAATATTGGCAATGCTAATTCTGCGACCGTGCCTGTTTATATGTACCATCATCGATCACGAAAATGAACTTTTGCTATGTAAAAAGGGGCGACTGTAGAAAATTAGGAATATTGATGTACATAAGCAACGTTCATTTCCCTTTTCCCACTCCTCTCCCTGCGCGTACCATGAATACCGTAAAGCATTAACTACATCCTACTGCCAGCAAAGGCCTGTACCCATGTATACATGACAGCCATTTTAGGCACCCTGGCCCTTTTGCCCGCCTAAGATTAGAATCACCGGCTCCCCTTCTGCGTGTATTCGAAATCTCTCTCCCTCACATGCATAAACCATGAAACCCTCTCCCTTTTACATGACCCTGCCCTGAAAGGCAGCCCCTTTTGCTCGACCCACGCAAACCCCCCATTCCCTCTTGAAGAGGCATCCTTCGCCTTAGCGGACATAGCCCTCCCCAGCTGCACCCGACTGCCCCCGCTCTCTCATGTACGGGTCATAAGATCTACCTCTCTCTCTCTCTGTGTGACTCTGTCCCTGTGTCCACCCTGGCTCCCCCTCCCTTCTCCTCACACAGGCAAGTCATAAACCTTCTTTTGCAAGACCCTGTCCTTGAGAGTTGCGGCCGCGCCTGACCAACACCTCCTTCCCTTCCATGAATGCCCCTCTGTTGACAAGCCTTCCCTCTGCGCCTGATTGTCCACGCGGCATGAATACCACTCCTTTGACGACCCCTTCCCCCTAGTCCAGCTGACCACACATGTCCGAGGCCATCGCCTGAGCCAGGAGATACCATTTACTGCCCTTATTGTATGAAGTCACTCCTCTTCAAAGGATCCTCTACTGGTCTTAGCCACCCCACCCCCCCGGGCTATGATCAGGCGTACACATCCTACAAAACACTCAGCTGCGTGATTGCCCTCCCCTCTTATCAGCAGGTCAAGGGTCCCCATTGTGAATGTATATGGGTAGGATCACCACGAGGATTATAGGATCACCACGAGGATTATAGGGATGTCTTTCTTTTGCGTCATACAGTCCTGATTGTGTTATCAAGTGTTCTGTAGAGTATAAAAGCCAGAGTCTCAGCTCACTTGTTAGAGCACCTCCCGAAAGACACTGTGTTTCGTGTCCGAAATGACATGCTCTCCTCATGAGAAATAAACTCTGCTCTTGATTCCTGCTTCCAGCGCCCGTCTCTTTATTTTGGTAACTATTCAACATGGGAACTAAGAGGCGGTTTGCGCCAGCGGCCTGGGCATCGTTAGGATTATGGGCTCGTTTTCTACACCTCTTCAACGTATACATCGCATCCATCGCACGCCAACACAACCTCAACATCATCTCCTACGCAGATGACACCCAGCTGATCCTCTCTCTCACCAAAGACCCTAACACCGCCAAAACCAACTTACACGAAGTAATGAAAGAAGTAGCCGAGTGGATGAAGAACAGCCGTTTAAAACTGAACTCGGACAAAACGGAAGTCCTCCTCTTAGGGTCATCCCCCTCTGCCTGGGACGACTCATGGTGGCCACCGGCCCTGGGAACCGCACCCATATCTACGGACCACGCACGTAACCTGGGCTTCATCCTGGACTCCTCCCTCGATGTCCAGACAAGTCAACGCCATCTCATCATCATGCTTCAACATCCTACGCATGCTCAAAAAAATCTTCCGTTGGATCCCCACCGAAACAAGAAAGACGGTCACCCACGCACTGGTCACTAGCCGACTGGATTACGGAAACACCCTTTACGCCGGAACTACAGCCAAACTACAGAAAAAACTCCAACGCATCCAAAACACCTCAGCCAGACTCATACTGGACATCCCCCGTCAAGTTCACATCTCCGGCCACCTGAAAGACCTCCACTGGCTCCCCGTCAACAAGAGAATAACGTTCCGTCTCCTCACCCACGCGCACAAAGCCCTCTACGACCTAGGACCCGAATGCCTCAACACACGACTGTCCTTCTACACCCCCACCCGCCAACTTCGATCGTCCAATCAAGCCCTCGCCGCAATTCCGCGCATCCGTAGATCCTCCATGGGGGGAAGATCCTTCTCTTACTTAGCAGCCAAAACCTGGAATTCTCTCCCCACCCACCTCCGCCTCACACAGAACCACCTCTCCTTCAGAAATTAACTAAAAACTTGGATATTCGATAAGTAAAGTTCCCCCCCCTCCCTCAAGCGCCTTGAGACCCTCTGGGTGAGTAGTGCGCTATACAAATTTCTGAACTTGAACTTGAACTCATATATTTGGCCCATAGTTTCATATAAGGTCTTATAATGCTGCAGAAAAACTTGGGACAGGTCAGCCTTCTCTAAAACTAATTCTGCAGTAACTGGCTTCTCTAGCTCTCTTTCAAACGCAGTGGCCCGCTTTACGCGTGTCGACCATGCAAGCAATTTCCACAATCTGCTGACTCTCTTCGTAAACTCGTTGCTGAAATGCCCTAGCGCTGTTAATTTTCTCCATAATAAAACCAAACTAAAATGTTGCTTGGCTTTTTCCAGATGGTGCTCTATAGGAAGCTGTAAATTATGAGGCCTATTCTTGGCCTGAAGGGCTAAATCAACAGCCATTTGCAGTTCAGCTATCCACTGGCTTGCACTCATATAGTTGAGAATGTGGGATTATCCCCTGGTACAATAGCATCAAGGTTCAACCTACAGCAATAGTAACTGAAGTGATGTGGAAGTGTTTGAAGCGTTGCCTTGAAAACCAATATCATGCTGTAAAGTTAACCAAAGGTGACAAGCGAGAACAATACAAAACAATGAAATAAGTAAACGTTGACTCTGATTCCGAGATTGATGATATGAAGAAGCTATTAATCGCACTTGCTGAATAACAATACTGTAGGGGTATATTATTGAATGGAGCAAATAGCACATATGACAAGGTTTTAGGAAAATCCTGGGTTTTAGAGCTTACAAAATCAAAATCCTCAGGGTGTGTGAAATATTGTACACTTTTCCCTTTTAAAATCCTTCAGGGGGGCGTGGCCAAGATGGCGGAGTGAGCAGTCGCATCTCCCGAGAGCTCCTCCGCACCCGGCCGGCCCGGACCCTAATATTAGCATTTCTCCCCCTACAGAATCCTAATAGGGCCGGGAGCTGTTGGCGGACCCCCCTGAACATTTGGGGGTCAGAGCAGGAACTTGCGGAGCATCGGACGCGGGTCCGGAGCGAGGCCCTGCACCAACGCTGGGTTCCAGGGCCCTAACCGAGGCCGCATGAGAGGGCGACACCCGGAGCTAGGCCACAGTGACTGCGGCACCAGAAACAGCGATCCGGGACCTACACGGACGCACACATCACCCGGTGCCGGACCCGGTGGCCTTCCGGTTGCCTGGGGGTCTCGGTCGGTAGCGGGTGGCAACTCGGCAGCACAGATACAGCCGACAGCCGGGAGCTCTGAAATCGAGGCCGAGGCCGTGGCCTGGTGCGAGCGGGCCCACGGAGCTTGGCAGCGGGAGCTAGAGCCGGGAGGAGTGGTGAGTGATACACGCACAGCAGCCCGCCCCCCCCCCCCCCGCGGTGGACTGAACGCACAGAGCCGCGGGACAGAGCGAGGGGGCTCGAGACCAGAGGAGGCGACGCAGGGGCTAGTCCCAGACAAAGAGTGGAGATCGAACATTCGCCGGACGTGACTGGGAGCTATATCACGCCCAGGCCGCCGCGCGAGGTGAGGAGTGGTGGGGAACTCTGGGGAGGAAGTGGGGGCTCCATCGGGACCCCATGAGTCAACGCCCGAGACGGGCACAGCGACGAACAGACCCTCTGCTGGGATGGCCCGCGTGGTCGTCTTCTCCCCACTGCTGCCGGAGCGTGAAGAGGCTGAGGTCGGACTTGCGGCCTCTGCCTGGGAGCTTCCAGGCCGACGCATGCGAAATTGCCTTGCGCCTTGTCCCCGCGGCAGCCAGGACGGCACCCGAGGCAGTTGGGAGCAGTGAGGAGACCCCACAGCCCTTGAACAGAGCCGTGGGCGGATAGAAGAGCCCCTGTGCGGCGGCCCGACACTGGACAGGTGGTGCGACGCCAGTGAAGCACAGTGCGGGAGCGGCACGATCGGCGACCTCGGAGGGGGCACACCGGGAACCACTTAGGGAACCGGCCCACATCGGGGCACCCCCCACACGCACGAGTCGCCTGGGGTAGGCTTGTTGGGGGCTCTAAGACTGATCCTCTGGGTGGCAAACAAGAGGTCATAGTCTCCCGCAGGGCCACGAGATGGCGGGCCAGTGGAAGAAAGGAGAGCGCACCCTCCCAGAAATGTTAGACAAGGGACAGTCTAAAGGAGATAAAGGTTCGTCGTTTCCAGGGTCATCCAAGACTCAGCAAGACTCCCATCACCAAATCCTTCCTAGAGTCACTCTTCAATTCCTTGTGCGAGGACTTCCACGCTGTGAAGCAGGAGGTGGCCGGGGAGGTGCGGGAAATCAGGAGAGAGGTGGATGGGCTCGGCGAAAGGGTTGCCGCCATTGAAGATACGGGATGAAGAAATAGAACACCTACAGCAGGACGTAATACAGCAGGACGTGGGCCTGCAAGTAGACTTGCAGGCCCCCGCAGAGGACTTGGAAAATAGATCCCGGAGGAACAACCTTAGGGTCCGGGGGGGTGCCATCTAGAGAGGAGGGGTCGGACATTGTGGGCTACCTACAGGCCCTATTCCGGGAGATTCTGGGAGAGCCGGCGGAATTAGAAATGAGGATAGATAGGGCGCACAGAGTGGGACCGGCCAGACGAGCATCGGCTCCACCCCCAGACATTTTGGCCTTCCTACCAGATTACCCCTTTAAGGAGCGTATCCTCAGAGAAGCTCGACTGCAGCAGCCCCTGCGGTTTCGGGGCCTTCCGGTGGACCTGTTTCAGGTATTTCCACGATCACCCTCCAAAAACGCAAGGCCTTCAAAGTGGCAACAGACTTTTTAAGAGAGAAGGAGATCCTGTACGCCAGGGGTCATCCTTTCCGTTTGATTTTCAGGTGGAACGGGGCCCTGCCCCAGCTACGTTCCTTCCAAGAAACCTGTACACTGCTGGTCATCGCCCAGGAGGATGGAGACACCTCCTCGAAGCCAACCGGACGACCATCCAGGGATGGCTGGCACCAAATTGGAAGACGGCGGTCGACAGGGGTGAGCTTGAAACCTGACGCTCACACCATTAAGGCAGAGATGGACAACGCCATCCAGCAATGGCAAAAGATACTACATCCTCAGACTGAAGAAACTCTGGGGGGAGAACTCAATAGCATTTATCATTGTGCGAGTCCGGGGGGGGGGGCAGTAGGGAGTGACGTGGCTGGACGTCCACACAGGTAACACACCACAGTCCCGCTCTTCCTGAGGGCTGGACTGGGACTATGTTCACTAGTTGGGGTGATTCTGGGAGGGGAGGGGAGGGCGGGGGGGACGGGCTTGAGGGGAGTTGGGGGTTTTGGGGGGCCGGGGGGGTGGGGGGAGGGCGGACGGCTGGAGGTATGGAGGTTGGGGAGGGGGGTCAGTGGGAGGACGGTTGGGGTTGGAATGGGGAGTTGCAGGGTCGGTGAGGTTTGGGGGGTGGGGAGGGGGGGGAATGGGGGGGTTCCTCCTTGTCCACCGATTTTCGAGTTTCCTTTTGCTTCCCTGCGCCTTGTTCAGAGACACGCAGATCCTACTACTCACCTATGGCGTCTCTCCGATTGATAATCTTCTCTCCTAATGTGAGGGAACTAAACAACCCTATCAAACGCCGAGCGATACTTTCCCTCCTAGAGCACTCCACAGCTGACATCTGCCTCCTACAGGAGACGCATCTGCTGCAGAAGGACCACCAAGGACTATTGTCCGCATCTAAGAAGGTAGCAGGGGTGCGATCCTGGTGTCCAAATCCTTTAGGGGTCAAGTTCTGCAGAGGGAGGCAGAGATCAAGGGCAGGTTGCTGATACACAGCTTTCTGATTGCTGGGCAGACCTTTTTAGTGGGCACCATATACGCGCCTAATGAGGGTCAGGAAAAATTCCTGCAAACGGCCTTAGAGACAGTCACAGCAAACACTCAACCACACTTGCTACTGGGGGCGACCTCAATTTAGTATTCCATAACACGGCGGATCGTTCTTGCCAAAGCTCGGGGCAGCTGGGGTCACTCTCCCCAGCGGGCCTCGCACATCTCTCAGACCTTGGCCTGGTCGACCTGTGGAGACACTTCCACACACACTCCAAAGCATACACCTATTACTCGGCGGCCCATAAATCCTACGCTAGGCTTGACTACTTCCTCTGCTCCTCACAGCTGGTGCCCCGAGTGCAGGATGTTGATATCCTCCCAACCTCCCTGTCGGATCACTCCCCAGTAATGACCACTTTCCTCTTCCCGGATGTGCCTGCCCCGCCTCGACATTGGCGCCTGCGGGATGCCTTGCTCCAGAGCCCTACCGTAGTGGAGCGGATTAAAGTCGCCACCACCCAGTTTCCAACTCACAATGCCAATACTGACACCACTAAGGCCACACAATGGGCTGCGCTCAAAGCAGTCTTGTGGTGAGAGTTCATCTCCATAGCCACAGCCAACAACAGAGACCGTGCCCAGAAGAGAGCCGAAATGACCCAACGGGTAGCGGAGTTGGAGCAGATGCATCAACGAACGGGGGCAGCCCGTTCATGGCGCCAACTCTGTATGGAGAGGAAGATGCTGGGGGCCCTAGACCTGGATGTGGCGTAATATGCAGCTCTCCGCCTCAAACATGCATACTATAGTGGGGTTGATCGCTGCGGGAAGCTATTGACGAGTAAACTGAGAGAGCAACGCCAAAGACAGGGTGTAAGAGCCATACAGACTAGTCGGGGAGACCTTGCCATTTATGAAACACTACACACAGCTGACTCGCTCGAACTCCTGGGACGCACACCCCTCCCGTCCCTGAACGAGGCGCAAGCAGAGTTCCTCGATCGGCCCATTGGCCTGGAGAAAGTGATTTTGGCGATATCTCGCCTCAAATTGGGGAAATCACCTAGCCCAAATGGCTACTCGGCGGCCTTTTATAAAACGTTTTGCCACCAGGTTGCCCCACTACTGCGGGACCTTTTTAACACCTTCAGCCAACCCGGCGCCATTCCGGAGGATCTTCTGGAGGTGGCGATAATGGTCATACCCAAACCTGGCCGAGACCCCACACGCTATAGTTTCTATAGGCCGATATCCCTCTTAAACCTGGACCTCAAGCTCTACACAGGCATCCTCGCGAGTAGGTTGGCACCATATATGCAGCAGCTGGTGGAACCGGACCAGGCTGGTTTCATTACCCAACGGCAGACCAGCGATAATACCAAACGGGTCCTCCACCTCATCGAGGCTGGGTCACGGACGAGGCCAGACTGTATGCTATTCACCATTGATGCCGAAAAGGCCTTCAATAGGATCCACTGGCCCTATCTGAAACTGGTGCTACAACACTTCGGTATGAGTGAGGCTCTCTGCAACCGTATACTGAATTGCTATCGCCGGCCCAACGCCACGGTCCGTGTCAATGGACACACCTCCCCGCGCTTCCCGATCGTCAGGGGCACCAGACATGGGTGCCCTCTCTCCCATATCCTTTTTGCCCTGTACATGGAGCCATTGGCGCAACGGGTCAGGCAACATTCCCTCATCAAGGGCATCCCCTTTGGCGGCGACATGCATAAGATCAGTTTATACGCGGACCATATCCTTCTCTCCCTTACGGAACCGATGCAGTCGCTCCGAGCACAGTCCTCGGGGTTTAAGATCAACGTGGAGAAATCGGAAGCCCTGAATATCGCCCTGTCGCTGGAGACACTCGTTGAGGTTCAAAGCGAGTTCGATATGCAATGGTAAAATACCACCATTCCCTATCTAGGAGTTCTGTTGGCCCCAGCCGTCCAAGCCACTGCTGAAGCGAACTACGCCAGGATCCGCTCGCGCCTCAGCGACGAACTCCGGAGATGGAAACATCACTCGCTCTCCTGGCTGGGGCGGATAGCAGCCACTAAGATGACCCTGTTACCGCAAATTCTTTACGTGTTCCAGACTCTCCCTCTGCACCCCCCAGCGGGTTGGCTCCAGCGGACACAGTCTGACTTGGCACGCTTTATCTGGAACGGTCGCCATCCACGCTTCAAGCATTCGATTGCGATACTTCCGCCTGGCCACGGTGAGGTTGGTGTGCCTGACCTCCTTCTATATTATCAAGCGACACAACTCTGCAAATTGGTGGAGTGGTACCAGCTGGAATCGGGCAAGCATTGGCTTTTTCAAGACCAAGCTGTGGCAGGCAGGCCCTTACAGGGGGTTCCATTTCTCCCCAGATTCCACCGCCCTCCCAATCTATACGCATCGCAGATTACAAGCACCGCCCTGGATGTATGGGACCGGGTGGCGGTCCGGCACAAATTCACCTCGTTTCCCTCCCCGATGACCCCGCTTTTCGATAATCCCGATTTTTCCCCGGGACTGGACCTCAAGGCATTTGTGGCCTGGAGACGTTCGCCCTGCAGAGCCCTGGGACATATGTTCGACTTAAACAGTATCCTCTCCTTTCAGCAGGTGAAGGAGGACTATGGTATACCGGAGTCTGATCGCCTACCCTATCTGCAGGTCCGACATTGGGCTATGCAGCCAGAATTCATACCAGGCCCGCAACGTTCCCTCATCCCGTATGAAAAGTGGCTGGTTACCCGTACCTCTGATAAGAAGCTGATCTTCGACTTGTACCAGCAGCTCCTCCTCACAAAAATCTACACACATAGCCCAGGAAGGAACAGGGACTTGGGGAGATCACTCACGCACAAAGAATGGGGCGGCATCTACCATAGGGCCAGACACTCCGCTTACCACATGGGCCTCACCGAAACCCTGACCAAAGTGGCCACCTATTGGTACCATACACCTGAACGCCTACATCAATGGGATTCCCGCATTAGTGACCGCTGCTGGAGGGGGTGCGGGGGGGCTTGGCACCTTGGAGCACTTACTTTGGAGCTGTGACCGTTTGCAACCCTACTGGAGTTTGATTTTAGATGACATAGACTCACATCTGGATACTCAGCTCCCTAGATTCCCCGCTTACATTCTATTAGGGCTCCCCAGTGCTCTGTTGTACCCCTTGAAGTCTAGGAGGGGGAGGCTTATAGCGATTGCACTAGGGACAGCTGTGCAGAACATCATGGCACACTGGAGGACCACACAACCTCCCCCGCATACTGGTTGGCTACACCGGCTTTGGATGGTTCTGGGGATGGAGAAGCTGTCCTTGGCAAAGGCAGGAAGGGGAGAGGAGTTTGCGGAACTTTGGCGACCATTTTTAACACTGCTCACGGGGGAGTTTAGGGAATTGAGCTGCCCTCGCTACTTGCGCTTACTGCGCCTAGCAGACACTCCGATTGAAGAGCGGGGGGCCCCGACACGCAGGCGCAAGACACAGGGCTGATATTTGGCTTGCTGCCCTCCCTTAATGGCGTGGTGATTCCCCTTTTCTTTTTCTTTTGTTTTGTGGACAAGGAGGGGGATGGGGGGGTTGGACAATATTTCTCCTTTGCAGAGACCCTACATGTCTGGACTTGTCATTATTCTCACTGCCGCACACCTTTGATTGGGTCGCACAGGAAGAACTCGACATTGTTTCATCTGATGGGGAAATGTGGTCTGTATGTTTTTCCTGATTTGAAAATTCTATGAAAGATTTAAACCATAAAATCCTTCAGGCTTGACTTTGCGAAATGTAGTGGGGAGTATGGTATTTAACACACCTGACAATGCCTAGGTGCAGTAAGCGCCACCCAAATTGGAATTCTTACTGCTGTCCAACTAAGAATTTGCACAGGGGTCGGAAAACTCCCATCAACTCAAAAGTAGGGCCTGTGCTTTTTTTGATGAGTTCGATAACACAAATATTGAACTAAATATATCATGGCCAACAAATTGACTAACAAAATAGTGCCACTGCAGAGTAAATCTACCATGCCCTGACGATATTTCGGGAGTGGTGATTATAGTGACAACCCCCCCTTGTGCCCTACCGCCAGCTGACATACACCCCACCAGCACCTGCACAGCTCACTCCCTTCAGCCCGGTGCTCGGGGGCGGAGGGATTTCTTGGCGGAAGCTACGGGCCTCTGGGAGGGACATGCGTGTGTCTGGCACAGAGGGGCTCTGTTGGCACAATAACGCATGGGAGCACAAGTGAGCACTGCATTAAGGCGCAGAAGGACACCTTTGCCCTGTCCTGGCTGTTCCGAAGCGCGCATGGGGGCTCCTGGGCCCGCCAGGGCGCAGACAGGGGGACCTCCAGGCACCAGCACGCTGGCTTTGTTCCCATTCTGTGTGGAACCTTTGATTTTACGGGCTTGATGAGTTTTCTTCTCGCCCACTCAAGGGTGAAGCCCGAGAAACAAGAGGTTTTTCCCTTTCACGCCTTTACAATGGATCACCTCCAGCGATTTTTTTTTCTTTAAAAGGGGTCGGGGGGAGCTGCTTCTGTTGGGAACACCCTTTCGTAGCGTAACCCTACAACTTACTTAAAGACATAGATGGGGTTGAATTTAAAAAAAAACGTCACTTGTGAGTCATGCTATGGGTTCGATCTTTTCTATTGTCTGTGCACAACGAACTGCCTTTTTTCCCTTTTATTATTTTTTTGTAATCTTTTGGGAAGTCAAACTTTCTCAAGTTGGGTTTTTGGGCAAAACCGACCAACTGTGAATGTGCGTATTTTCTTCTTTTTATTAAAAAGAATGAGAGGATAGAGATTTCGCTTCTGTCCCGAATCCATTGTGACTCTTAAAGAAGGGTTTATCCTCCACTGCAATGGATAAGGATGAAGAAAGGCTATCATCTGGGCTACAAAGAGTGTCATGGGCCACTGCAATTTTGCAAAAATTGCATGTAAATGACCAACGTTTTCCCATATATCACGGGTGAACCTGAGCGCCTCCGAAGTTAATCCGAAAGAAAATCTATTTAGCAAAGAAGTCGTTCGGTCTAATTTGGTTAACAGTTGGGAGGGTAAAATGCTAAAATATATGAGCCATTCATATTTCCAAGGTAACAGTTTATCGGAAATGCTTCACTGGAACAGGCCTTTCAGATGCGGCTAATGCCAGGGGCAGGTGGGGAAGTTTTATTTCCATAGCCCGGACAGACATTCGCCAGCCGTGTTTACATGGTTTAGAGGGGAGGCTTACTGCCTACCGATATGGAAGGCGCCATCTTTTCCTTCCACCCTTTTCTGTTTGCCACTTGCATCTATATTCATTGTCCGCGTGTTTGCGCCGGCCTCTCTTTATTCCAGGGTTTGCCGCTAAAGTACATCTCTTTAGGCCCGTTGAATGCACCTGCTCCGGGAGTATGCGCTCGGTTGGTTTTTCTAATCTCTTGGTGTAACAGTGGTACACTTTACATTGTGTACTAGCCATTGTAATGAAGATCTCTCCCTAATCTGTTGCAAGAAAAGAGCTGGTAGTTACAAATTGGGGGTCAGCCCCTCCGGTGACCTCAATGAACAATGCGGATCAGGGCCACCTAAACTGTGCACTGCAGAAGCAGACATGGCTGGGGCCATTCACAACCTTTCATCACCGAGGGGTTCACAGGGCCAGACATCCATAGGCCGCTCAGTTCACAGCACTCTCACATGCGCAGACCACAGGTTTCACGCGCACTGACCTGCCTCATCCTCAGCTGGGACACGCACACATCTCCACCACATCCGCCCCCCCCCCCCCCTCCACTGCATCCACATGCACCCTCAGGCAAGGAATTGACAGAACTCACACACACACAGCCATTTCTCACCTACTGGTCTGTCGATCACCACAGGCACACTCAGAGACCGGTCGAACCCTCAGCCTAGGACTTAGTGTTATTCTGCCATTCTCCTTGTGCCTGTGTGTATATGTATGAAAGGTTTCAGAACGTGTCCATTATACTGCGCATCTAATATATTTTGGATCATGGTTTAGCTGTCTTGCCTCCTTTGTGTAGTGCAATACAATTGGATTGTGTGTGTGGGTGTGTGTATATATATGTATATAATGTATATATATGTATATAATGTATATATATATATATATATATATATATATATATATATATATATATATATATATATATATATATATATAACTTTACTGAGAAGATTACCAACAACAAACAGTAAAGATTGTTGTTGGTAGCTGTCTTGCCTCCTTTGTGTAGTACAATACAATTGGATTGTGTGTGTGGGTGTGTGTATATATATGTATATAATGTATATATATATATATATATATATATATATATATATATATATATATATATATATATATATATATATATATATATATATATAACTTTACTGAGAAGATTACCAACAACAAACAGTAAAGATTCTTGTACTGATTCCTGTCTTTCTTTATTTGTTATTCTTTCAATGAATCAGTTATTACAGCAATGCAGCCAAGCACTACAGCAAACGTGTTTCGCGCTCACTAGCGCTTCTTCAGGGCTCTCAAGTTACTTATTGTGTATATGGAAGTGACTGAAAAATATTTGACTCAGGCTACCACCTAATGTCAATTTGCGGAATGTATAGAAGGTGCAGTTAGAAGTTTTGAATCATGAATAGGAACTGCACAAGTGTTGAACCTTCACCCCCTAGATATTTAAGAAATATTAATGCAGATACAACAGATTGACGATTCGTTCCAAGTGGCAGGATGCAGCCCATTGAACCACAATAAGTACCTTGAGAGCCCTGACAAAGTGCTAGTGAGCGCAAAACACATCTTAACCCATTGCGTGCTCCCTGATGCTGCGAACGGCCAATGGCATTCGCAGCCCTGCCCACTCTTTAGAACGCCCGCACCGCGGCGGAATTGCCGCCGCGGCTAAGGCATTAATATATTTGACTCAGCCCTGAAGAAGCAGTAGTGAGAGCGAAACACATTGGCTGTATTGCTGTAATAAAAGACTCAAAGGAATAAAAAAAAGACACAGGAATCAGTACAAGAATCTTTATTGTTTGCTGTTGTTAAACTTCTCAGTAAGGTTATTTATGTATTATAATTACTATACTGATGAGGATCAGTAACTGAGACTGTAGCACTTTGTAGGATTCCTATTTCCCAGAAGTTGTTATTATATGTGTTGGTTTTGTAACTTAATATGCTGGAGTTTAGACAAATAAACTAAAGGATTGGGAAAGAAACTCTTTTGTGAGTGAGGACTTATTCTCTTATCATAAGGGATTTGTGTAATATATATATATATATATATATGTATATATGTGTGTGTATATATATATATATATTTCCAAACAGTGCTCCTTCCGACTTCCTGCTGCCCCGAGGGAATTATTTACAACAAGGGGTGGTGAGGGACAGAGTCTCTGAATTAAGCAGAAAGCTCTCACCCAGTCAAGAGATCAGGGCTAGATCCAACACCGTTTTTTAGCTTACTGCACCATCCCAGTTTCAGAACCTGGCTGTATGCAAATTAGTCTGTTCCTGTCCCAGTGCATGATGGGAACAGGGCAAACCAAACTACAAAAGCCAATTCTTACACTGGGAAGGAAACAAGCTCCCGGGGACCGGTTTCTGGCATTACAGCCGTCTTCGGTCCGGTTTGCTTGAATCCTGATGGTGCAATGAGCAAGGGTCTCACATCTGAGAATACCCATCCACGCTTAGGGTGGACAAAAATATTTACAACAAGGGGTGGTGAGGGACAGAGTCTCTGAATTAAGCAGAAAGCTCTCACCCAGTCAAGAGATCAGGGCTAGATCCAACACCGTTTTTTAGCTCACTGCACCATCCCAGTTTCAGAACCTGGCTGTATGCAAATTAGTCTGTTCCTGTCCCAGTGCATGATGGGAACAGGGCAAACCAAACTACAAAAGCCAATTCTTACACTGGGAAGGAAACAAGCTCCCGGGGACCGGTTTCTGGCATTACAGCCGTCTTCGGCCCGGTTTGCTTGAATCCTGATGGTGCAATGAGCAAGGGTCTCACATCTGAGAATACCCATCCACGCTTAGGGTGGACAAAAATATTTACAACAAGGGGTGGTGAGGGACAGAGTCTCTGAATTAAGCAGAAAGCTCTCACCCAGTCAAGAGATCAGGGCTAGATCCAACACCGTTTTTTAGCTCACTGCACCATCCCAGTTTCAGAACCTGGCTGTATGCAAATTAGTCTGTTCCTGTCCCAGTGCATGATGGGAACAGGGCAAACCAAACTACAAAAGCCAATTCTTACACTGGGAAGGAAACAAGCTCCCGGGGACCGGTTTCTGGCATTACAGCCGTCTTCGGCCCGGTTTGCTTGAATCCTGATGGTGCAATGAGCAAGGGTCTCACATCTGAGAATACCCATCCACGCTTAGGGTGGACAAAAATATTTACAACAAGGGGTGGTGAGGGACAGAGTCTCTGAATTAAGCAGAAAGCTCTCACCCAGTCAAGAGATCAGGGCTAGATCCAACACCGTTTTTTAGCTCACTGCACCATCCCAGTTTCAGAACCTGGCTGTATGCAAATTAGTCTGTTCCTGTCCCAGTGCATGATGGGAACAGGGCAAACCAAACTACAAAAGCCAATTCTTACACTGGGAAGGAAACAAGCTCCCGGGGACCGGTTTCTGGCATTACAGCCGTCTTCGGCCCGGTTTGCTTGAATCCTGATGGTGCAATGAGCAAGGGTCTCACATCTGAGAATACCCATCCACGCTTAGGGTGGACAAAAATATTTACAACAAGGGGTAGCTTGTCTCCTTTCTGGTGAAGAATTGGCTTGGTAGTTTAGTCTGCCCTGTTCCCATGATGCACTGGGCCAGGGACAGACTGATTTGCATATAGCCAGGTTCTGAGCTGGGATGGGGCAGTGAGATAAATAACGGTGATGGATCAAGCCCTGATCTTTGGACTGGGTAAGAGTGGTCTGTTTAACTCAGACACTCTGTTCATCACCACCCCCCTTTTTGTAAATCGTTTTTGGCCACTATAGGTGTGGCAGGGTATACTCAGACATGAGTCCCTTTCTCACTGCTCCATCAGGATTCAAGCAAGCCGGGCCGAAGAAGGCTGAAATGCCAGAAACCGGTCCCCGGTAGCTTGTCTCCTTTCTGGTGAAGAATTGGCTTGGTAGTTTAGTCTGCCCTGTTCCCATGATGCACTGGGCCAGGGACAGACTGATTTGCATATAGCCAGGTTCTGAGCTGGGATGGGGCAGTGAGATAAATAACGGTGATGGATCAAGCCCTGATCTTTGGACTGGGTAAGAGTGGTCTGTTTAACTCAGACACTCTGTTCATCACCACCCCCCTTTTTGTAAATCGTTTTTGGCCACTATAGGTGTGGCAGGGTATACTCAGACATGAGTCCCTTTCTCACTGCTCCATCAGGATTCAAGCAAGCCGGGCCGAAGAAGGCTGAAATGCCAGAAACCGGTCCCCGGTAGCTTGTCTCCTTTCTGGTGAAGAATTGGCTTGGTAGTTTAGTCTGCCCTGTTCCCATGATGCACTGGGCCAGGGACAGACTGATTTGCATATAGCCAGGTTCTGAGCTGGGATGGGGCAGTGAGATAAATAACGGTGATGGATCAAGCCCTGATCTTTGGACTGGGTAAGAGTGGTCTGTTTAACTCAGACACTCTGTTCATCACCACCCCCCTTTTTGTAAATCGTTTTTGGCCACTATAGGTGTGGCAGGGTATACTCAGACATGAGTCCCTTTCTCACTGCTCCATCAGGATTCAAGCAAGCCGGGCCGAAGAAGGCTGAAATGCCAGAAACCGGTCCCCGGTAGCTTGTCTCCTTTCTGGTGAAGAATTGGCTTGGTAGTTTAGTCTGCCCTGTTCCCATGATGCACTGGGCCAGGGACAGACTGATTTGCATATAGCCAGGTTCTGAGCTGGGATGGGGCAGTGAGATAAATAACGGTGATGGATCAAGCCCTGATCTTTGGACTGGGTAAGAGTGGTCTGTTTAACTCAGACACTCTGTTCATCACCACCCCCCTTTTTGTAAATCGTTTTTGGCCACTATAGGTGTGGCAGGGTATACTCAGACATGAGTCCCTTTCTCACTGCTCCATCAGGATTCAAGCAAGCCGGGCCGAAGAAGGCTGAAATGCCAGAAACCGGTCCCCGGTAGCTTGTCTCCTTTCTGGTGAAGAATTGGCTTGATAGTTTAGTCTGCCCTGTTCCCATGATGCACTGGGCCAGGGACAGACTGATTTGCATATAGCCAGGTTCTGAGCTGGGATGGGGCAGTGAGATAAATAACGGTGATGGATCAAGCCCTGATCTTTGGACTGGGTAAGAGTGGTCTGTTTAACTCAGACACTCTGTTCATCACCACCCCCCTTTTTGTAAATCGTTTTTGGCCACTATAGGTGTGGCAGGGTATACTCAGACATGAGTCCCTTTCTCACTGCTCCATCAGGATTCAAGCAAGCCGGGCCGAAGAAGGCTGAAATGCCAGAAACCGGTCCCCGGTAGCTTGTCTCCTTTCTGGTGAAGAATTGGCTTGGTAGTTTAGTCTGCCCTGTTCCCATGATGCACTGGGCCAGGGACAGACTGATTTGCATATAGCCAGGTTCTGAGCTGGGATGGGGCAGTGAGATAAATAACGGTGATGGATCAAGCCCTGATCTTTGGACTGGGTAAGAGTGGTCTGTTTAACTCAGACACTCTGTTCATCACCACCCCCCTTTTTGTAAATCGTTTTTGGCCACTATAGGTGTGGCAGGGTATACTCAGACATGAGTCCCTTTCTCACTGCTCCATCAGGATTCAAGCAAGCCGGGCCGAAGAAGGCTGAAATGCCAGAAACCGGTCCCCGGTAGCTTGTCTCCTTTCTGGTGAAGAATTGGCTTGGTAGTTTAGTCTGCCCTGTTCCCATGATGCACTGGGCCAGGGACAGACTGATTTGCATATAGCCAGGTTCTGAGCTGGGATGGGGCAGTGAGATAAATAACGGTGATGGATCAAGCCCTGATCTTTGGACTGGATAAGAGTGGTCTGTTTAACTCAGACACTCTGTTCATCACCACCCCCCTTTTTGTAAATCGTTTTTGGCCACTATAGGTGTGGCAGGGTATACTCAGACATGAGTCCCTTTCTCACTGCTCCATCAGGATTCAAGCAAGCCGGGCCGAAGAAGGCTGAAATGCCAGAAACCGGTCCCCGGTAGCTTGTCTCCTTTCTGGTGAAGAATTGGCTTGGTAGTTTAGTCTGCCCTGTTCCCATGATGCACTGGGCCAGGGACAGACTGATTTGCATATAGCCAGGTTCTGAGCTGGGATGGGGCAGTGAGATAAATAACGGTGATGGATCAAGCCCTGATCTTTGGACTGGGTAAGAGTGGTCTGTTTAACTCAGACACTCTGTTCATCACCACCCCCCTTTTTGTAAATCGTTTTTGGCCACTATAGGTGTGGCAGGGTATACTCAGACATGAGTCCCTTTCTCACTGCTCCATCAGGATTCAAGCAAGCCGGGCCGAAGAAGGCTGAAATGCCAGAAACCGGTCCCCGGTAGCTTGTCTCCTTTCTGGTGAAGAATTGGCTTGGTAGTTTAGTCTGCCCTGTTCCCATGATGCACTGGGCCAGGGACAGACTGATTTGCATATAGCCAGGTCCTGAGCTGGGATGGGGCAGTGAGATAAATAACGGTGATGGATCAAGCCCTGATCTTTGGACTGGGTAAGAGTGGTCTGTTTAACTCAGACACTCTGTTCATCACCACCCCCCTTTTTGTAAATCGTTTTTGGCCACTATAGGTGTGGCAGGGTATACTCAGACATGAGTCCCTTTCTCACTGCTCCATCAGGATTCAAGCAAGCCGGGCCGAAGAAGGCTGAAATGCCAGAAACCGGTCCCCGGTAGCTTGTCTCCTTTCTGGTGAAGAATTGGCTTGGTAGTTTAGTCTGCCCTGTTCCCATGATGCACTGGGCCAGGGACAGACTGATTTGCATATAGCCAGGTTCTGAGCTGGGATGGGGCAGTGAGATAAATAACGGTGATGGATCAAGCCCTGATCTTTGGACTGGGTAAGAGTGGTCTGTTTAACTCAGACACTCTGTTCATCACCACCCCCCCTTTTTGTAAATCGCCCCGAGGGAATTGGCGTACGCCGGTAATAATTCCTTAAGGTCAAAAAGCACTTCAGTACACTCTCAGTAAGTATCCACGAGTCAACTCATAATCCAAGGGTGTTTATTCCAAAAGAAACAACATGTTTCGGCTTACCAAAAGCCTTGCTCATGTCAATTGGAATAGTGCTCACAACTGTGCTAATAAAGCATTCGGCAATCACAGCGATCACATGTAAATTGTAAACATGAAAAGAGAACTGAAAAATCATAGAGTCCCAACTGGATACGAGCCGCCATATTGGAACAGGCAAGGATGCACTCATTACGCTAAGACAGAATCCGTCTGTTACTATACATATCCACTTGTATTTACAGGTCTGTGCTAGGACATACAAGATCTTATGTACACAATTGTTGGGATACGAGATTCACACATATTAAGTAAAACTAAGCGCAATTCATTGTATAGCGAAGAGGCATTTCATATCTGTCCAGTAACGTCTGTACCTCCTGTAAAGGTAAAATGTGTCTAACATATTGAAGAATGAGTGTATGTATGAGTGTCTGGATGATGGATTTAGTAGGTGCGTGACTGACTTTATGAGTGAGTGATTAAATGTGTCTTACTGAATGCATTGGTTAGTGACTAAACTGTCTGAATGTGTGCATCAGTATGTCTGTTGTTGTGTAAGCTGCTGCATGTGTTGATCAGTAGCTATATGAGTGGCTATATGGGTTATTAATTGGTTGTCGAAGTATTTGAATGTGAGGGTAAGTATGTGTGTGGGTGGCTGTGAGGTGTGTGACTCTGTGCATAGATGTGTGACCAGTTCATTCACTAGGTACATGGGTTCAAGAGTGAATGTAGAAACAGCTGTATGGGCGGTTGACTGTGTGCATGGGTGTGTTGCTGAGTGAATGGATATATCAGTGCTACATGTCCATGTAAGTACATATATAAAACACAGTGCATGTGAGAGTTGGCATATATAAAGGACTAAACATCAGAGCCTGTGATTGCGTAAGTGACTGTATGGATCAATGTGTACTTGTATTAGTGATTGTAAAAGAGAGTAGGTATGTGTTAGTATATGTTTGAATAAGTAAGGTTTAGTGTGTATAAGTTTGTAGTTGATGAAATGGGAGTGTGAATGATTCTTTGCATAACTGACTAGGTGTTTGAGTAACTTTGTGGATGAGTGTCAGCATGTAAGTGTCTGTATAGGTGTATGAGTGGATATGATAGTGTTGTTTTGATGAGTGTCTGTATGTATGAGTGATTGTATGGGTGAATGAGTGGATGTGTGTGGATGTGTGTGTAGACCTAGGAATCAGTGAGTGCGTATGTACTGCTATTGGTGTGTCATTAATTTCAGGAATAGTAGTTTGTATTTAACACTGGGTGTATCAAAGGTTAGATTAGAGTGTGAGGAGATGCATCGTATTATCACATGAATGATGTCATCAGTGATGTCATCAGTGATGTCATTTGAGATGTCATCAGTGATGTCATCAGTGATGTCACTGACCATGTCATGAATGATGTAATATGTGACATCATCAGGAGTGGATTGCGGGCGCGCGAGTTATAGTGAGTCAAACTAACTATAACGTGGGAATTTCAATGGTTTTGTATGAGTAAACTGTTCAGCTAACTATAACTGGTGTGAAACCTATGGTTTTTTCAGTGAATTTCAAAGGTTTTTTAAATGCTAATTCCTAGCTATAACGAGTGTGAAACCTATGTTTTTTTCAGTGAATTTCAAAGGTTTTTTAAAATTGAATTCCTAACTATAATGATTGTGAAACCTATGGTTTTTTTAGTGAATTTGAAAGGTTTTTAAAAGCTAATTCCTAACTATAACGTTTGTGACACCTATGTTTTTTTCAGTGAATGTGATAGTTTTTTTAAAAGCTTTGTAACCTATGATTATTTTTTTTGTTAGCTGTTTTTTACAACAATTAATTATATATATATTTTTTTTTAAAAAATTGTTAAATGTATATATTTTTTTTAACATTTTTTCCCGGTGCGCGTACCGGAGAGCGCACCCGGAAGCGCACCCAGTGCTTACCCCGCAAACTTAAAAAAAAAAAAAGTTTTTTTGCCTGTCAGGGTCCTTCTAGGCCCCCCTCAGAAAACCTAGGGGATCAGAGGGTGTCTATTCTGCCCCTTTTTAATTATTTCCCCATTTATTTTTCACCTCTTGTGTCTCTGTTCTTCAGAGTCACAAGATGGCGGACTATGCAGACCATTTAGAATGTTTACAGACACTCAAGAGCCAATTAGCTTTTGAAATTTACAACCAATTAAAATGTTTCTTTGGTTTTGAATTTGTGTGTGATGAAGTTTCATTGGTTTTCTACTAATGAAATGGTTCTCTAATGAGAGGGAAACACAGCCATTTTGTGATAGTACTCTTTGAGGTACATTTGTGAGGAATTTCTGGTGTTCTATTTCTGGTGTGAAATTTACACAGTATTATCTCTTCTACTGCTTTCTAAAAGGTGAGTTGTTAATTTGTAAGGGGAATTTAATACTTGATAAAGCTAGTTTAATATTATCTATTACTAAAAACGATAAATTAAAGTGTTTTTTTTCTACTATTTTCAGCAAGAAATTTAAAAAGAATATGGATCTCAATGAGGACACCATTAATATTAATTTTGAAATTTCTGCAACCTTTGTTGAGGAAGAGTTTGATTGAGGTCTCAAATGATCCTATTCATAACACTATTCAAGAAGAAGACCTTGTTTTGAGAGAAGATGGAATGGAGGATTTTAATGATGAGACTTTGGATGTTGAATTAATGGAATGTTTGGGCTATGTTGAGTTCCAGGAGTCATTTATGAAGAGTTCTGAAGAGGAGATTCCTGATCAATTAATGCTAGAAGTACTTCTAAATTATGAAAATTCTGAAAAATAAATTTATATTTATAAATTATAAATTGTTTGAGACATTTTTCTGTTATTTTGCTTGAAATTTATGAGATAGTAGTGAAATAATTGTGGTATAAAGTGAGACTTATAGTATAGAGTGCAACATTTCTGTATTACATAGTTAGTTTATTCACAGTTACTTTCCTTCTCCCACTATATTTTCTCCAATGTGCATTTCACATCTCTTTTTCATCTCATGCCTTCTTTTTCTCACTATTTCTCTCTAAAGTACACTATCGCCGCCATTTTTTGAATTTTTGGAAGACAGTGAAATGTAATGCTCCATGTCGAGAGGAGGCACCCCCAGAACTATGCCTGTTTTTAATAAGGCTTCCATCAAATACAAAAAATCTAGGTAGATGCGTCACTTTGTAAAGCCCTGTGCCACATTACATGTGTGTCAGGTATAATGTATGCAAAGGGGGCCTATTGACGCAAAGAAGGGTTGTACAAATGACACAGTGAAATCTATGAGATTTCACTGCGTCACTTTTAGGACGCTGTTGTGTCAAAATTTTGCACCTGCCTCACAGTGGGTGTAAGACTGACGCAGGCCCTTTCCGTTAGGGCTTGCCCCATGTGAAAGGATGCATTGCTGGAAATTATTTTTTTTAATGGCATAAATTGAGATAGAATATACAAAAAAAGAGAGACATATTTACAAGCTGCGTGCGCAATCTTTGATATAGTTGTGTGTTTATAAGGTAGACTTCTTTATAAATTGCTTTTTATGCTTGGATTCAATGCTGGTTTAGAAATTGTGTAATGGTTTCATTGGAGTTGTAAATATGCTCATTTTTATGAAGCACATTGTGCAACCTGTAGCATGGGTATAAGGAGTGAATGTCTAGAGAGTGATAGGAATAGCAGATAGAAAACCATATGAAATGGTGGGGAGATGCATAAACACACAGCTATGTCAAAGATTGTGCACGCAGCTTGCAAATATGCAGGCAGACAAAGCAATCTTTGACATAGCTGTGTGTTTATAAGGTAGACTCTCACAGTGATAAGATCTCTCACAGCATTTCACATTCTTGTCTGAGTGCATATTTACAAGCTGTGTGCACAATCTTTGACACAGCTGTGTATTTATAAGGTAGACTCTTACAATGTTAACATCTCTCACATTACATAAGGTAAGGTCATAAGCTTGCCCCATGTGAAAGGATGCATTGCTGGAAATTATTTTTTTACTACAATTTTTTACACTGTTTTTCCCTGTGGTGCGCTTGAGGGCCTCATTTATGAGACCACGCGTCACTTTTACGCCGCCGGTGCGTCACTTTTTGTGACACAGCAGTGGTGTAAAAATTGCACCTTGTTGAATTATATTTACAAAGTGACGCATCTAGGTAGATGCGTCACTTTGTAAAGCAATGTGCCACATTATATGTGCGTCAGGTGTAATGTATGCAAAGGGGGCGTATTGACGCAAAGAAGTGTTGTACAAATGACGCAGTGAAATCTATGAGATTTCACTGCGTCACTTTTAGGACGCTGTTGTGTCAGACTTTTGCACCTGCCTCACAGTAGGTGTAAGACTGATGCAGGCCTTTTCAGTTAGGGCTTGCCCCATGTGAAAGGATGCATTGCTGGAAATTATTTTTTTAATGGCATAAATTGAGATAGAATATACGAAAAAGAGAGACATATTTACAAGCTGCGTGCGCAATCTTTGATATAGTTGTGTGTTTATAAAGTAGACTTCGTTATAAATTGTTTTTTATGCTTGGATACAATGCTGGTTTAGAAATTGTGTGATGGTTTCATTGGAGTTGTAAAAATTGTACCTTGTTGAGTCATATTTACAAAGTGGCACATCTAGGTAGATACGTCACTTTGTAAACCTCTGCACCTCATTATACCTGCGTCAGATGTAATGTATGCAAAGGGGGCGTATTGACGCAAGGAAAAGTCGTAGAAGTAACACATTGAAATCTATAAGATTTCACTGCGTCACTGTTAGGACACCATTGCGTGAAAATCTTGCATCTGCCTTACAGCAGGCGTAGGACTGATGCAGGTACTTTCACATGGGACTTACCCCATGTGAAAGGATGCATTGCTGGAAATTATTTGAGGGTAATAGAAAAAGACTGAGAAAAGTGGAGTGAATAAATTAGAAGATAGAGGATTTGAGAAAAGGAGTTATTGAAGTGGAGTAAGAAGAGTAAGAGAAAGGAAAAGAATGACAGAGCAAAGGATGGGAAGAGAGAGGAAGGTAAGTAAAGGAGAAGGTATCAAAAAAGGTGAGTGTGTGACTATAACTAAGTTATAGGGAGTGAGCGCGACAGAAGACAAGTGAGAGACTAAAGAGACGGTGAGGATGAGGCTAACAGAGAGAGAATGAGGTAAGGGAGTGTAGAAGTAAGAGGACAGAGGGAGTAAGAGAAGGAATTGGTGAAGTGGAGTAAAGAGAGTAAAGGAAGGGAAAAAAATAAAACAAAGAAGTAAGAGAAAACAGAGGAAAGAAAGTACAAGAGACCGCCTCAAAGAAGGTGAGAGTAAGAGAAGAGTGTAAAAAAAGAGAGTAAATGTGGGGATTTAGAATAAGTGAGGCAAGCGCTATTAGGAAACAGAGGTGTGGGAACATCAAAGAAGAGTAGTGAGGTTATGGAAAATAGTATAGAGAAAATAAATATTCTACATCAAACTTACCTTATAAGTAATATCAACTTAGTTTTATATTTTCATTTAAACTTATATCTGTGAAAGACAAACCAAAATAAGTTACAATATTTATAATATATATTTTACAATACAAGAGACAAAGTAGGAGAATAACAAGGGTAAGTGAGGGTGAGTGAAGGGCAGGGAGGTTCTTACATCTTGTATGTAATGTGAGAGATGTTAACATTGTGAGAGTCTACCTTATAAATACACAGCTGTGTCAAAGATTGTGCACACAGCTTGTAAATATGCACTCAGACAAGAATATGAAATGCTGTGAGAGATCTTATCACTGTGAGAGTCTACATTATAAACACACAGCTATGTCAAAGATTGCTTTGTCTGCCTGCATATTTACAAGCTGCATGCACAATCTTTGACATAGCTGTGTGTTTATAAGGTAGACTCTCAATTTTTTAACATCTCTCACGGCATTTCATATTCTTGTCTGGGTACATATTTTATTTTTCTGCATGCATTTTCTGCTTCCATCCATGTCTAAAATTGCGCAAAAGTCTTGTAAATATATTACTCTTTATCTTATATTACATCTCTTTTGATACCATTACTGAAATACTTTATGCATCTCCCCATCATTTCATATAGTTTTCTATCTGCTATTCCTATCCCTCTCCAGACATTCACTCCTTCCACCCATGCTGCAGGTTGCACAATGTGCTTCAGAAAAATGAGCATATTTACAACTCCAATGAAACCATGACACAATTTCTAAACCAGCATTGAATCCAAGCATAAAAAACTATTTATAAAGAAGACTACCTTATAAACACACAGCTAACATTATGGAAAAAGGTAAAAATGTAATTCCTTAATTCACAGAGACACACACTATGATACTTGTAAAAAATCTTTAAACTCGCTATCTTTTTTAAAAGAATCATTACTCACCTTTAAAAATGGTTTAGAAGATGTCAAACAGTGTCAGTCACAGTCAACAGAAATTCTTATACAGAATCTCTGAACAATGCTTCCTTCAATAGGAGCCTTTCAATAATGGCACAGATTCTTTCTGATTTCAGAGCCATATTCTTGCACATAGCCAATAAAAATTGTTCCCCCAGAAATTCAAAACCAAACTGCACATTTTAATTGGTTGAAGATTTCAAGACTTTGAAACTCACATGACATTCACCCATCCCCCCAGTGCTCATTCACCAAGTAACCATGGTAACTACCTCTAAAACCAGCACAGAGTTCACAAGTTCATTTTACTATGTTGCAAAAAAATCAATCAAGCCTGCTAGACCTCTCAATCTACTAGCTAATAAAATGCAATGTTTCTTTAAATGACTTTTTCTCAACCATTGAAATGACTTCTTTAAAAAAAAAGCATTCACCCTAATTTTCAGTGGAGATTTTTAACAAAGCTCCAATCATTTCTACTTATTCATCTGCACTGATTCTCAAACACTTTTTTATCATAATCAAACTGCCATTTCATTTCCCCAACTCATCTGACTGGAAGCACACCTACCTTCACACACCTACCTTCAAAATGACAAGAATCTGGTTTGTGGGTCATAGCTATGTCCACTGGGCTCAAAAATACGCAACTAACAGAGGTATTTACAATCTTGATTTACCAAATGTGAACAATGTATGGATTGGACAAAGAGGATTGAGGAGTCGCCAATTGATACCATTGATAAAATCCTTTATGCATTTACCACACCCTGAACTTATAATTGTGCACTGTGGAGGAAATGACTTAGGCACTTTGACTGGGGTAGGTCTGGAAATGATTTTAAAGCAAAGCTTTGGGCAATTGATGTCACTTGAGCCCCCGCCAATCTTGTCTTAAAGCCCCGGGAGGTGACAGATCCTGGGCCTTGAGGAGGCCTTTGAGCCCCCATCCATATATTTATAAGCCCCAAGGGGGTGTGGTCCCCGGGGCTGGGTGGGCCTGAGAGCCCCCCGCACATACTTGAAAAAAGCACCGGGGCTGGCGGACCCCGGGGTTGGGGGGCCTGAGAGCCCCCCACACATAATCCGGACTCCCCTTTACATAAATAGTATTGCCCCCAGGATTTGGCCCCGGGGGCTAAATACCAAGGAAGCACGGGAGAGCGCGCTTCGTTTTTTTTTTATCAGCAGTATCCGCGCACCCTGGGCGGATTTTGCAGATTAAAAAAATATATATATATTATTTTTGGCCCTGGGGATTCTGTGGGACCCAATAAGCAGGCCTAGGGGTCAGGGTGATTCTACCCTACCCCCTTTTTGCGTTTTGCACATTTTTTTCTGCTTTCTTATGCCTCAGTTCTACCGAGGCACAAGATGGCTGCCAACACTTCCTGGTTTGGAGTGTTGACAGCCAATTAGCATACAGCTTGTCTCGGGAGGGTGCCTGGATCCTGCGCGGTCATAGATATATATGATTTTACTTTTGATTTTCCCAGGAACTACTGAACGGATTTACACCATTTACACCATTTAACAAAAAAGCCCAAAGCAGAACCAAGGACTACCTCTTTGCCAAATTTGGTGTAATTCCGTTCAACAGTTCGGGTTCCTATGGGAAATTGCATGGGGAAAACACGCTTTGGGACCCCCCTTTTTTCTCGGCCCCCGCTTGACGAATCACCCTGAAACTTTCAGTATAGAAGCGGACGGAGCGGGCCATAAGTTTTGAAAATTTCGCGAAGATTCGTCAATCGGCGCCAAAGTGAATGGTAATAGAATGTTGCCCTGTGGGCAAATAAGGCCACATATTTTTACATATTTACATATATATCTCAGCAGCATAATTGCTATTGAAAGTGGATCGCATGTGGCACCTGGACTCTGTTAATACCTTCACCCACTTGGGTTTAATTTGGTTTAAATATTGTCAAGTAGGTGCCAAGTAAACCTTGTTGAGGTGTACCATACGTGGCTGTCAACAGTGCAGCTATGGATTTATTTTGGCAGCATAAACCGCTGTATGAAGGCTACACATGAAAATGACAAAATATGTAAAAAATATGTGGCCTTATTTGCCCACAGGGGCATCAATTGAGTGTAGAGGTTCAGTTAATATACTGATAAGTGACAATGGGAAGGTTTCCCCGTTGATATGTTAAACTACGCTGCATTTGTTGCAGGGAATTGTGGGAAATGTAGTGTGGCCATGAAGACGCTGTTCCGCCGTAAAGCCAAATCATGATATAATTTGATTGAAAATTCACAATAACGTTATTTAAATAAGTAGAATGAAATGATTGCAGGTACTGGCTCTGTTAATGTATGAAATCTATATACCACAGGACGCAATGTATAGTCTGTTTTCAGTTGTTATTTACGGAATGTCATATGATGATTATGTTTTGTATAAATGTATTGATTGGTAACATGCCCGTACTCGTGAACAAGCAGCTCACGCTGCGAAAAGTGTCGGGTAGATTGTGCAATTAAACTCACTACGGTAGCATTTGGGCCTCAGCGTGTTGTCTGATCAAACAAAGAGACGACTATCTGTTGGATGTTAAGGGGTTGGCGAACCCCGCTGCGGCCCGCCATTACAAGTGGTGCGGGTCGGTTTCGCCAAGCTTGTTGGATATATATATATCTCTACAGTAAAAAAATAAAGATAAAGGGATTTTATAGTTAGAACATGTAATAATATCTTATTTTACATTAAAAACAACTTCACTGAAAAAACCAAAGGTTAAAGGGACGTTTAGTTAGGTGGAAATGTCAGCTTAAACGTACTGTTTTAAACTAACAAAACCACTGAGATTCACCAGTTATAGTTATCTCAGGTAACTATAACTCATGCCCTAAATTATGTCAGTTCAGATGCTGCAGTGAGTTTATTAATTATGTCATAGAAGAAGTCATGAGAGATGTAATATGTGAGGTAATGAGCAGTGCATGGCTGGGGCAAGTTATAACTAGCTCCGTAAACTATTACTGATGAATTTCACAGTTTTGTTTCTTTTTCAAACATTAGTTTTTATTTTAGTTTAACACTTAACCATAATGTGACTCTAAACTTTGTTTTTTTCAGTGAAATTCTAGGGTTTTTTAATGTAAGCTACAATCTTATTATTGCCATACCTAACTACATTGTTACTTGAACCTCTGATTTTTCAGTGAATTTCAGTGGTTTATTTTTAACTTATGTAAATATCGTATTGCCATACCCAATAAAACCATCAATTTAACTTCTTTTTTTTACAACATATTTCCAATTCCCCACTATGCATGGCCTGAGCCCAATGACTCGCAGGCACCAAGCCACACCCGCTGTGCATTGCTTTTGCCTGTGCACAGTGAGGAACTGCCCACAAAGACTGGCCTCCAGCCAGACCCTGCACCTATTACTGCCACAAGCGGTCAACCTGCACCTGCATACGGCTTCAGCAGTTCGCAGTGGTGGGCAGGATGGAGAGGGGCTAACCAATGAGGGCAAGGGGTAGTTTCGGAACAATTGACCACACAGGACTGCTTCCTCCTCCCCCAGAGGAGGGAGCAGTGGCACACACTCAGACAATGGAGGGCAGAGAGGAGGGGACAGGGGAAGACAGTTAACTATGGAGGGTAAACATGAGGGGCAGTGGCAGCACAACGGACCACACAGGGCAGCAGAGAGGAGGCAGGGGCACAGACTCGGACAGCACAGGGAATGGGGGCAGAGAACACAAGTTAATCACAGAGGCAAGTAGGAGGGGGGGTGGCAGGTGAAATCCACATGAAAGCTCACCTTGGTTTGGGCTCGAGGTTCTAAGATGACCTTGAGCTGAGCCAGAACCTGGCATCTAGCTCAGCCTGGCTCAAGCTTTCAGTGGCTCGGCCACCTCTATTTTATATTGCGCTTAATATAAGGAGGTCTTGTTAGCTTGATATGAGTGAAGCCTTAATCTTCAGAACTGTACATTTCTAAGGCACGTGTTTCCAGTGCTCCACACTAACCCATCTTCTCCTTCCCTATCTGTACATCACAGAGCTCAGATTTGATTTTCATTGCTGGTTTAATATTACAAAATTCAGTTACTTTTGTTTTGGTTTGTAACATTCATAACATGTAATATTTTTGTTCCTGGTGTTCATTGAACGGACGTATTTACAGTTGTATACAAAATAAAGGCCATTTCCTTCTACCGAAATGGGGGTACTGTTTATATTTTGAATAGAGTATTGTTTTATGTGTAGGGCATATTACCGCGTTTTCTTTATATTGAAAGCAAATTTCAATATTAACATGTGATGTGTGCATGTGACGTCATGGTTTCTCTGACTGAAAATATATAAGGGCTTATTATTGCGGGGACAGCCAGAGGTTCTTTCCCTTATTCTTCAAGATCAGACCTCATGTTGGTCTGTTTATCCCTCTGAATTTAGAATGTTTCCATGTTTCTTCTTTCGTGACGTAGTGAGTAGTCTTTGTGGCAAATGCTCTTTGATTCCCATTTGCCTGTTATAATAGAGCTTATTTGGTTTTAACGATTTAATTAGAGTAGGGTTTAAATTCTGCTACCAACAATTTTTGCATTTATCTGCATTTTGCATATTTTGAAGTGACTGACTAACCAATGTCTTTTGCCATCTCTATTTGATGCTCTATTATAAATAAACCTTTATGATTTGTACTTTAGAACCCTGTTTCGTATAGATTTTCCTGAGTGGATTTCCTTGTCCCTGAGTAAATATGATACATGGAGGTCACTCATCTGGAATAGTTTCACACATACCTCTGATCAATCAATAAGCCCTTTTGATGTAAGAAAAGCCCCAACCGCTGTTACAGTCTGTGACAGCTGACTATTGGCAGAGATAGAGAGGTATATCGATAGGAGCAAATTAACAAACTAGACAAGCATAGCTTAATAAAAAAAAGAAGCCCTAAGAAGAAGGCAAGGAAATCGACTCACAGGATGCCCTGTCTTCAGCAACAGTACTTCATGGCTCAGGATTCTCTTAAAGGTTTTTTTTACTGGTGGCCACAAACTCCACAGAAGACCTGGAACAGAAGATAGACTCTGTGAATGTGAATATCAGCCTACTTCACCTGGATTTCAAAAGAATTTAGGAAAGGGCTGGGACGACAGAATACGGATGCCTGGCGGTCACAAGGAACGTGAGACAAGTGAAATACTGTATCAAGCAGTTGGTGAGTATTTCCTTACTCCTTCCATCAAGTGGAAGAAGCAGAGGGCATTTTTGCTTCGATAATGTTTCTTTTATTGCAATTCCAAAATAGTAAAGGGGCCGAAATATTAGAGTTATTGGTTGAGGACTGGATAAAAATAATCTGAAAGCCTAAGGGGCTATCAGCTGTCTTCTCCGTGGAACGATCACAAACACCCCCATTGCACCCAATGGACACCCCCTCACAGGCCATTAATGCTCAATTCTTGAACTACCAAGACCATAATGCCATCTTATGCAAGACAAGAAGAAGGGATCCTATGCTTTATGAGAATGGTAAGGTCCTGCTCTTCCACTGGGTTATGCAAATAGTCCAAAGGCAAATAAATTATTTAAAATGTTATGGGGAGGCTAATGATATGGACATAAGTATAGCATGATGCCAGCTAGTTTCCGAGTTATCACTTATGGAGCTATTCCTTTTTGCAAGGTTACCCCCAAACTTGTTGTCTTCCTCATGTGTTTTTCTGACTTCATTTTTGCTGACTTTAGGACTCTGGACAGGTTACCAATGCTAATCAGTGCTAAAGGGCATATGCTGTCTGGCGTAAATTGTATTGGTGATTGGTTTATCCATGATTGGCATGTTTGATTTACTAGAAAGTCCCTTGTAAAGTGCACCAGGTGTGCTCAGGGCCTGTAAATTAAATACAACTGTTGGGCATGAAGCACTGTGCCACCCACAGAAGTAGCCCTGCAGACATGTCTCAGACCTGCCACTGCAGTGTCTTTGGGTGCAGTTTTAAACTGCCATGTCAACCTGACAAGTGCACCCACTTGCCAGGCCCAAACCTTCCCTTTCACTACATGTAAAGCACCCCTTAAGTAGGCCCAAGGTAGCCCTGTGAGCAGGGTGCAGTGTATGTGAATGGTAGGACATGCACAGGTGTGTTTTACATGTCGTCCTGATAGTGAAATACTGCTGATTGTGTTTTTCACTATTGCAAAGGCTATCTCATCCATTGGTTATCAATGTAATCTTGTGTAACATCCGATTGGGAAGAGATAGAGATTTGGAGTTTTGGGTCCCTAAACTCATAATTTAAAAATACATCTTTTAATGAAATTGGTTTATAAGTTGCGTGTTTGAAAATGCCACTTTTCGAAAGTGGGCATTTTCTTCCTTTACCAATATGTGCCTCTGCCTGCCTGTGGAATCCACTTCTGAGGAAGGGTGACAGTTTGAATGTTTGTGCATTTACCCTAGACAGTCACACAAAGGGAGTTGAGGTGTGCCCTACATATCCTGATGGTCCATCACCAGGCTGATGGTTCTTCCTGAGCTAGAGTGATGGGAGGAGTTGTCACTGAAACCTGAATAGGGCTGTGCCTATCCTCACACAAAGCTGCCTTCACCCTCCTGTAGTGTTTCTGAAGCCAGGTCGGGGAAAGGCAGAGTCTTAAGCACTAAAAAGACTTTCCTTTGAAGCTTGCCTACTTCAAAGGCAGAAACTGGTATAAGCACCAAAACTGTTACACCATAATTTCAGAACACTTCCAGACTAAGAGGACAAAGAAATGAATGCTGAGCAGGAACTGACGCTCTACTGGTCGCTTTGTTGTGCTGGCCCACTGTTTGCTGCTTCTGCATTGGGAGTGAAACAACTGGACTTTGGTTTCTACATCCTGCTTGCCAAGGTTGTCCAAGGGCTTATGCGTGGTTGCCTCCTGTTAAGAAGTGTCTGGTTCATCAAAGACTTCCTCTGTAGCTCCTGAACTCCTCTGCAGGGAGTTCTGACTAGTCAAGTGATACCAATTCCAGATCTGGGCCATTGCATGTGGTTTTACTGCTAAGAACCAGGAAAATTCATGCGCCAACCCTCAGTACCAGTTTTTCCGTTGCAGCACTGCCATGTGGTTGAATAACCAACGCATCGCAACTATGAGTTTGAAGAATCAGCGCAGGGCATACCATGCATCTAAAAGATCACCGCAACCAGAGTCCCGAGCACCATTTCACCGACCTCCGTGGCGCACGCGTCAACCCTGAAGCGGGTTTACAGCCTTGTGGCTGGAGAAATTGACGCCTCACCTGCTTTGTGGCTGTGAAATCAATGCAGGGCGTGTTCCTCCGCCACCACATTGACACAGCTTGTCTGGATTTACGGGGCATAGTCCCTGTGTGCCAAATTCTTCATCAACGTTGCCCAACAGTAAGGAACCAAGGCTGCATGTCCGGAGATTGACACATCACCTCCCCTCACAGTATCGAACCGACTGATCACCTCCTCTGACAGTAAGGAACAGACGCATTACCTCCCCTCCACTGCAGTAAGGAACCGACGCATCACCTTCCTTGGCAGTAAGGAATCGATACATCACCTCCTCGGGGAGTAAGGAACTGAGACATTGCTTTGCTTTTCCCCTATACCTATTTTCACCTTTGATTTTTTACGCAACCCAAGTACTTTGTGATAAAAGTGATACACCATAGTTTCCTATGTACTGAAATATTTTGAACATTTTAATAGTGATATCTTTACTTGTGTATGTGGGACTTTTGTTGTTTGGTCTTGTTTTATTCAGATAAATATTGGTTATTTTTCTAAACAGGTTTGGTGTCCTTTGGTAGTGTTTTCACTGCGTTACTGTGTGTGTTTGTTCAATGCTTTACACATTGCCTCTGAAATAAGCCTGACTACTCGTGCCAAGCTACCAAGGGGATGAGCAGGGATTATTTTAGCTATGTAATCTCCTTACCCTGACTTGAGTGAGAGTCCCTACTTGGACAGGGTGTAAAGCATAGCCAACTACAGTCCTCCAGTTCTAACATCACTGGAAGGACTTCCCGGCACATTCAAAGACCAAAGGAAATATGGATCTGGCTGTATGAATGGAGGTGGAATGGCTGTCTCGGAGGTGGAGACCTAATGATGAAGTGCTCAGACAAAATTCTGTATCAAAAATATTGGGAGATACAAATACTGTATCAAAATACCACAATGCCAAAAATGTCCGGGGACAGAATATATGAGATAAGAATATCTTTTTTTTAAGTCTTTCATATCATTTTTTTTAATGTAGTTGCATGCAATATCAAATTATTTTGCTGTTTTATTCATTTTTGTGGTAAAAGTTTTCAATATGTTAAAGTTAAGTATATTCAAATATGTTTGGGTGTTTTAGTTTCGTAACACAGTTTAAGTTTTTTTTAAAATGTTATGTGAATGTGAATGTTATTTTTATGACAGGTTGTTTGGTTTGTAGGGCAATAGAGTGGGAAGTTTTTTAATATTTATTTTTTAATTCCTTATAATCTTTTTATGTTTTAATTGTTTAATTAAACAATTAATTAAGCTTTTAGCTATTGAATATATAATTTTATCAATATAGTAATATTTGTATTGGTTAATTGGGTGATTATGGTCATTACTTAATTGTTTTTAATAATCTTGATATTAATCAGCTATATTATATTTAACTTTTCATTTAATAACTCTATAGTTATACTACATATTGTTTTGTTTAAATTAATGTTTATTGCTATTTTACTGTTATTAATGTGAATTTATTAATTTATTTTGCATTTGGGATTTTAGGGTTAAATAATGGGAAGCTTTTCAAATCTATTTCTTATTTTTTAATTGAATTAATTTTATTTTATGTATATTTTATAGGTTTATTTAGCAGGCTTCTCCAATTAGTAACTTGCGAGCTACTTGTAGCTCTCCAACTAACTGTGAGTAGCTCTCCTGTGTTCATGCCCTGCCTACTAAACTAGAAGCTTTTGCTTGGTTGAATTTATATGTATAGCAAAATTGAAAAGGTGAGAATTTAAGTGCAATTTCTAAACCCATAATTTCCATACTAATATTTAAAACTGATATTTGAGTAGTAAATCATGCATCATTTGGAGATGTATGACTAATATTATTACCTTGGTATTATTACTATGGTGTCAAGGGAATTGCAGCTGAGGCTGGTAGGTATTACCTTTGTAGAGCCATTCAAAATTGAAAGTTGATTACGGGTGGTAATCTTGCAGAGGGTGGCCACTAACACAACATTTTCTTATGTATAAGGCACTAATATTATTAGTAGCTCGGGATGATTTGCATTGAACATAAATAACTCCTATTACTGCAAAGGTTATAAACCCCTTATGTTTAGTTTTTAATAATTTTAATACAGTGTCTAATGTTAGAAATAGTTTTTACATTTGTTTCTAGTAAATATATTTTATATATATTTAATTTATTTTGGATTAGTTTATGATTTGGAAAATTAAAGCTGAGCGTTCTAAAGTTTAATATTTTCCCTACTATTGCTAATACTGGAGTGGAAATAGTATTTTGCACCCATCCACAATGAAACACTTTCTTCAAGGTTGCTTGTGTTGGAGTGGGAATAGTAACTCTAACCCCTCCAAAGTCAAACACTTTCTTTAGAGTTGCCCAGGTTGGAGTGGGAATACCATATCTAACCCCTCCAAACTCCAACCCTTTCCTTATTGCACAGGGTGGAATAGGAAATTAGAGCCTTCCAAGGCCCAACACTGTCTCCATTATTGCTCAGGTTAGAGTAATGATAGTAATTCTAGCCCCTTCAAAATATTTTTTATTTGTATTTTTTAATTATCATCTTTAAATAATGATTATATTCTTATTGCTTCTGTATTCTATTGAAATCCAAAATATATATTTGTATTTTATGTTTGTAAGATGCACATTTTTATATGCTTCTAAATGGAAAGCATATTTTTAAATGTTACTTTATTTTTAAAGTTAATATACCTTTTAAAGTGTATAATATTTAGAATTTGATGTGCCCATTTTTGGATGATATTGTGGTCCTCTGTATTTTTGTTAATGACATTTTTGACTTTACATAAAAAACACATTATAGTCGATATCTGTGTCCTCGATATTTTTTACCAATATTTTTATTGCCAGTATTTTTGTTGCTGATATTCTGTCGGCCAACCAATGACAAGGCCTCCACATCAAAAGTAGAGTTAGAGCTACAGAAAGGTAGCATCCCAGGCCACTTTGGCGCCTGCTACATGATGGCATGATATGTTAGACAACCTTGAAAGAATTGGACTCATATACTGAGGAATCACAGGAGAAAACATGTTTTGCATGTGGAGTACAAACCACTAGCCAGATGTAGGTCCCCAAATACCGGTCGGTAACGGCCGATTTCGGCCGTTACCGACCGGTATTTGGGATTTGACATGTAGTGGGCCTCATATTTCCAGAATCAGTATATTTACCGATTCGGTAAATTTACAGAATTGGTAAAATACCGAATCGGTAAATATACCGATTCTGTAAATCCATATGTAGGTGGCACTGTAATCAGTGCCACAGGCCCTTACCGAATCGTTATTTACCATGGAATACTATTCCATGGTAAATAACAAATTCCAGTGTACATGCACATCTGTGCATGTACACCTGTGCCATGTAGCACACAGACATGCCCTAAGGTCATGTATGTGTGTCACATGGCACACAAGCCAGAAACAGGGGTGAAACAGGGTGTCAAAGTGACACCCTGTCCCCATTGTAAAATCGGTAAATTTACCGATTCGGTAATTACCGAATCGCTATTTGCTATGGAATCCTATGGGCTTCAAGGCCCATAGGAATCAATGGCAAATACAGATTCGGTAATTACCGAATCGATAATTACCGAATCTTACCGATTCAGTATTTTTACCGAATATTTTACCTACATAGCAATTACCGAATAGTAAATACCGAATCGGTACAATTCGGTATTTACCATTCTGTAATTTGCTATTACCTACATCTGTGCCCTAAGTGAGTGTTACAAATGAAATGAAGGGTTTATGTACACATTTCTATACGGCAGTATGAGTAATAATGAAGAATCCAAATGTCTTTTTCAAATTCCTGGTGTGGGTTAAGAAGGGTTCCCATGTTGGAGAGTAGGGCCTCTTGTATTTCACACTGTAAGCAATTATATTTAAGAAAAGTAATCAAGAGCTTTGAGTAGTTATTTTCTAAAGGGAGACCTGCTGCCTCACTGATACTGCTATTGGGGACTGAGTCCTCTCCACAAAGTTTTATTCTTTACATTTATGTTAGGGAGAATTGTTTCAGCACAGCTCTGCACTCATCCTACTGAGTAGGTGTCTAATCTAAGGAGACTAATTATAGCCACTAAGCCATCCTACAGATGACTATGCAGCACGTCAGGCAGGGGCTCACTGTCTGTGTCTCCGGAAAAAAAGAACTCTGACATCTTCATGTGATTGTGGAATGGCTTTATCCTGTTCACTGCCAGCACCCATATCAACATAGGAATTGACCTCATTGATCATTTTTAAAACATTGAAGAGACCATTTAAACCGTTCTCTAAAGACCAAGGACTTACAAGCAGCTTCATGATAGCATACAGGTATCTCATGTCATTCCTGGTGCCCAGAAGCATCATTTTCCAGCCATAGTGCTCCTTCAGCAGTTCTTAGCTAGTCCAAAGTTTGCCTTTCGCCTTCTACTTGAGCTGCACCATTTTGCACTTGAGGCCAAGCACATAGCTCACAGTGTCATGTGTAGGTGCCCTGGTTTCCTTTTCAACATTCTGTCATCAGAATGGGTGAGCTGCAGACAGGCTGGTTGTACAAACGTTGAAATGAGGTAAAGTTCTCACCCTTCTGTGGCACTGCTCAATAAGTAAGCATACAGGATTATATTCCACTTTCTCCTTAACAGCTGCAAGAAGGTACCCATTATACTCTTAAGAGTGTTTTGAGATATCATCAGTGATTTCATCAATGATGTAATTGAACATGCGTTAGTGATGTAACATGAGGTCATAAGAAGTGCATGCCAGGAGCAAAATTTATAGTTAGCTCAGTATGCAATAACAGGTGAATTTCATTGATTTTTGTTTAAAATCTGTTACTTTTTATATTATAACAAGGCCTAGCCATAACGTCAATTAGCCTTTGCTTTCTCAGTGAATTTCTATGTATTTTCTTTAACATAGGCTGATATCTTAGTACATTACCTACCTATAACATCACTTTAACCTTTGGTTTTTCCATTGAATTCTGGATTTTTTAATCATTTTCACCCCACACCTCACATAGCATATCTTTTGACCATGTGCGATAGGGGGGTTGAATGCAATACCAATAGCCCTCCAACCACTAGTGAACACAGCCTTCTGTCGAGTACAACATGGGATTGACAGAAGTCAGATTGCTGGGCCAGTCCTGTAGTAGCAAGCAGGCCACAGGAAAATAAGCCTTCTCTACTAATCAGAATGCTTTATATTTTTAATTTGCAGTACCGCGTGAGTCCTGTAGGTCTCCTGTGGGATAACTGTCAATATATCACAAACTTTGAGGCTTAATTTCTCAGAAAAGTATGTATGGATCTACACCAAATAAAAAAAAATGCTATCTAAGTAAAGATTTAGCTGTCTGCCAAATATGGCGTAATTCTGTTAAGCCATTTTTTTCTGTAAAACAGACTAACATTCCTGTGGGAAATTGCATGGGGAAAATGTGTTCTGCCCTCCCCATTATTTTTCAGACCCCACTTGAAGGATAACTCTGAAACTTTCCAGGGTGAAGCTATGGTGGAGGAACTCTTATTTTTAAATGTTTTGTGAAGATTCGTCAAACAACTCAAAAGGTATTAGCAAAAAAGCTCTTCCTAATATTCACAGAAAAAAACAAAGGTTACAGGGACGTTATAGTTAGGCTCAGATTTCACACACCACACAAACTCATAGAAATTCAGCAGTTATAGTTACCTGAGCTAACTATAACTTTTGTCCTCGCAATGCACTGCTTATGACCTCACATATTAGATCACTCATGACATGGTCAGTGACATCACTCATGACATCACTCATGACATCATTCAATGAGTGTGTGTTTTGTAAACATTTCTGAGACTTAAAGATATATACTAAGTTACTGCATGTGTTAAATTACTATTCTTTTTGTACCACTAATGAGTGATACTGTTTCTAACATTTGCCATCTGAGAGGATGTATGACTGTCTGTATCAGTGTTTTTGAGTAGGTGTTCGAGTGGCTGTATGGTTGTCTGAGTGGCTGTGTAGCTCCGTTACTTGGTTTGTGAGAGCATGTATATGTCTGTCAGTAGAAAAATAGGAAAATGAGTGGCTGTATGGGCCTGTGAATGACTTTGTGAGTCATTGTATGGGTGTGTGAGTTGGCGTGTGAGTGGTTGTATGGGTGTGTGAGTGGTTGTGTGGATGTGTGAGTGGTTGTATGGGTGTGTAAGTGGATCTGTGAATGGTTGCATGGGTCTTTGAGGGGTTTTGTGAGTGATTGTATGGACCTACGAATGGTATGTGAATGGTTGTGTGGGTGTGTGAGTGGTTGTATGGGTGTGTTAGTGGGTGTCTGAGTAGCTTGTGGGTGTGTGAGTGGTTATATGGGTGTGTAAGTGGGTGTATGAGTGGTTGTGTGGGTGAGCGAGTGTTTGTATGGGTGTGTAAGTGGGTGGGTGAGTGGTTGTATGGGTCTGTGAGTAGTTTTGTGGCTATGTGAGTGAGTGCATGAGTAGTTGTGTGGGTGTGTGAGTGGTTGTTGGGGTCTGTAAGTGGGTGTGTGAGTAATTGTATTGATGTGAGATTGAATGTGTGAGTGGTTGTATGGATCTATGAGTTGTATGGAAATGGTTGTGTAGATGTGTGAGTAGGTGTGTTGGTATGGGCGTGTAAGTGGGTATGTGAGTGGTTCTATGGATGATGTCAGTGATATCATTGAAGATGTCATCAGTGATGTCATCAGTGATGTCACTGGCCATGCCATGAGGTATGTAATATGTGAGGTCATAAGCAGTGCATTGCAGGGGCGTAGGTTATATTTAGCTCAGATAACTTTAACTGCTGAGTTTCAATGGTTTTGTATATGTGAAATTTAAGCCTAACTATAAAGTCCATGTAACGTTTGTTTTTTCAGTGAGTTTCTAAGGTTTTTTAATTATATTACCTAACTATAACGTCCCTGTAACTTTTTTTAGTTTTATTTTGAAGGTTTTTAAAATTGTATTTCCTAACTGTAACCTGTAACCTGTAACCTTTGAGACTGGGTGTGTGAGTGGCTATATAAGGCAGTGAGTGGCTGTGTGAGTGGCTGCATTGGTATGTGAGTGGCTTTATGAGAATTATTTTGGTTTTGGGTATGTGAGTGACTGTGTGAGTGCTTGTATGGGTGTGTGAATGATTGTATGTGTGTCTGAGTAGCTTTGTGGATGTGTGAGTGGTGGTATGGGTGTGTGAGTGATTGTATGGGTGTGTGACTGGGTGTGTGAGTGGGTGTGCAAGTGTGTGAGTGATTTTATAGGTTTGTAAGTGTGTATGTGAGTGGTTATATGTGCCTGTGAGTGGTTTTGTATATATGTGAGTGATATGTGAATGATTGTATGGATCGGTAAGTAGGTGTGTTATTGGTTGTATGGATGTGTTAGTGAGTCTGTGAGTGGTGTGTAAATGGTTGTATGGGTATGTGAGTGGGTATGTGAGTGGTTGTGTGAGTGGGTATTTGAGTGATTCTGTGGATGATGTAATCAGTGATGTCATTTGAGATGTCATCAGTGATGTCACTGACCATGATATGAGTTATATAATATGGGAGGTCATAAGCAGTGCATCGAGATGGTGTAAGCTATAGCTAGCTCAGATAACTATGACTGCTGAATTTCTATGGTTTTGTGTGTGTGAAATCTGAGCCTAACTATAACACCCATGTAACCTTTGTTTTGTTCAGTGAATTTTACTTCTTTTTAATGTTATTTCCTAGCTATTGTGTCCCTGTAACCTTTGTTGTTTGTGTGAATTGCAAGGCTTTTTAAAATTGTATTTCCTAACTGTAATCTGTAAACTTTGAGAGTGGGTGTGTGACTACCTGTGTAGGTCGGTGAGTGTGTGTGTGAGTGAATTTATGGGTATGTGGATGGGTGTGTGAGTGGATGCATGGGTGTGGGAGTGCATGTGTGAGTGGCTGCATGGGTACGTGAGTGGATGTGTGAGTGACTATATGGGTCTGTGAGTGAGTGAGTGTGTGATTGGCTTGTATGGATCTGTGAGTGGATGTGTTAGTAACTGTATGGGTCAGTGACTGGGTGTGTGAATGACTGTAGGGATCTGTAAGTGGATGTGTGAATGTCTGGGTGTATGAGTGGGAGTGGGAGTAGTTTTGATGATGAGTTAGTGTTTGAGTGGAATTGTGAGTCAGTGAGTGTATAAGTGGCTGTATGGGCAGTAGCGGCTCCTGGAGGGAGTGGTGGGGGGCGGTGAGGCAGGATGGGGGAGGGGCAGGGTAGGGGTAGTAAACCACGAAATATGGCCAAAAGGAGGTAAGTACACAAATAAATGAACAAATTGAATTACATTGTGCACGCTGCATCGCCAAATGTCTACCCAACTGGAGTACTTTCTACTGGTTAATTAGTATGTGCTACCTCTTTGGGTAAATACCTAATACATATTCTACACTACCGCTGGATAATAGACCCCAAGGAAATGTCTCTGGTGACCATGTGTGGGATTTAGTAATGTGATTGTTCCTCTGCGTCTTCATCCAGACATCCGTAATAGCATGAATCCTCCTAAAGAGAAGACAGCTAGATGACAAAGAGGTAAATCTCCACCAAACAAGTGTCCTTCCTCCTACCTATGAAGTAAGTTCTTCTTTTTTTGGTGGAGATGTCTTCATATTCTTTAGAATCAAAAACTCGCCACTAAAATCAGTGGGAAACCCACTGTGGGGCCTTTTTGTAACCTGTTCATCAACCTGGCAAAAAGTAGGCAGATCGTTTAATAATACTAAGGTGGATGGGGCAGGGCCAAAGAGATAATTCCTTTGATTGACTTTGCCCTTTTGCATACTCATAGAAATCTAAAGGGAGAACCATGCACTCTGCTCTCACCAGGAGAAACTATGAAAAAGCCCACTCATCACATTAACTACAGATTGGGCTCTGATAGATCAGCAATGCATTTACCTCCACCAAGGATTTCAAATTATAGAAGAGGGTTTGTGGAGCCCCTCCCCATGTTGATTTTGGCCCGGGCCAAAAAGAGACTGGCCACTTGTTGCTGGGTGTCCTGGAGCCCACCCACGTCCCCAGTGGCAGTGTTGGGGACTGAGGAGGGAGCCTCAGTGCCCCTGCAGTCCCTGCTGACTCCAACCTCCGTTGGGAGCCGCCATTGATCCTACATGCAGCAAGAAATCCTGCTCCTTGTGTGTGGGCAGGAAAACAGATGAATGTCCACTCTCAGTTGGTGGGAGCAGTTTTCCTGCTCCTGCCCGCTGTGAGCAGATTTATTGTTTGCTCTTGCTTGGCAGGAGCTGACATAGCTCCCACCAAGTGATAGTAAACTACTATGTCCCAAGGGTGGGCACCTCGGGACATAGGGAGCTGGCCCTGGGGGGTGGCAGTGCCCAGGCCCATTAATGGCTCCAGGAAAAGGACCGAGTGGTCCCCTCTCTTTTCTTATTTCAGGGCCAGCCCTAGAAAGGTGTTGATCCTGGAGACCCCCTTGCATTTGAAATACTAGCCAAGCCCTGGCCGGGGCAGTGGTAGCCCCTGGGGTCTTATATGGCCCAGGAGGAGGGCCCGCTCATCCTCCCATTTTATTAAATCAGGCTCACCCTTGGAAGGTGATGGTCCTCAGGGCCATAACAGGCCCTGGAAGGGGTCTGCATGGCCCCCCTCTACTGCTGATAAATGTATTGTCCTTGCCCCAGGGTGGTTGCAGTCCCCGGGGCCAATATCGGATATGAGGAGGTGGATGTGTGTGCCCTCCTCCCCAAAATACAAGTTAATATATGCCTCAGGACCTGGCCCATCCGGGGCTCATCTAGAAAGAAGCACTGGAGATGGTGCTTGAGGTTTTTTTCTTTAATTTTGCTTTACATTTGCTAACCCACTGCGAAATTGCTGCAAAATTGAAAAAAAATGTGTTTTGGCCCTGCAGAGTCCCTGGGGGACCCCACCACTAAGCCTAAAGGGCCAGGGTATTCCTGCCCTGCCCCCCTTTTTTTAGGAGGGGACGCAGCTGAGTCAGAGGCTCAAAATGGATGCCAAGGTTTCCTGGTTGAGCTGTTGGCAGCCAATCAGATCGGTTGGATTTGTGGAGGGTCCTCACCTCTAGATATACCATTTTTTCCTTTAATATCTCAAAAACTACTGTAAGCATTTACAACAAATCACAAAAAGGGCTCTTTCTTAACCAAGAGCTACCTCTTTCCCAAATTTGGTGTAGTTCTGGCAATGGAAAATTGCATGGGAAACGCAATTTTTTTTACCCCCCTTTTTTTCTCATCCACTATTTGATGGATCACCCTGAAACTTTACATGCACAACTAGAAACAGGATGTCACTTTTTTTTATTTCATGAAAAATCATAAAACGGCGCCAAGGTTATAAGCAAGTCAAAAAACAATTTTCCTATGGAAACTAGGTCCTAACTACATAAGTCGAAGTAATTTGAGATGTCATCAGTGATGTCATAAATGATGTCATAGAACATGTAATGAGTGATGTAATATGTAAGGTCATAAGCAGTGCATGGCAGAGGCGCAAGTTATAGTTCAAAATGTTAATGTTGTTTCTGACATGTTTACCTAACTATAAAGTTACTTTAACCTTTTGTTTATTCAGTAAATTCTCTTTTATTTTTAAACCTTTGGGACCCCAAGGCCTTATGTTTTTTATAGGGGTGGAGCCAAGTGTCCCCCTCCTCGAACCTTAATAGGCAGTGAGTACCCCATCCTGAAGGTCCTTTTTTTTTAAGGGCAAGGGGACCAAGTGGCCCTCTCCCCAAGGCATATTAAGCCCTTGGGGACCCAAGCCCATGTTATGTTATGTTAAAAATATTTGTTAAGCACACTTACACCAGGCGGTTTAATGGCGCTGAGAGTGGGAGGGCGACAGTGGTATGATGACAGAAGTTTTACTTGTATGCCTGAGAGAACAGAAGGGCCTTAAGAAGTGTTCTGATTTGGACGTAAGAGGTTACTGACCTCAGTCCCGTAGGTAGAGAGTTCCAGAATTGAGGGTTCAGAAAAGAGAATCTGAGGCCATCATGTTTTTTACATTTGAAAGTGAAGGTGGTAAGCAGGTTCATATGGGAGCAGCGAAGTTTGCGAGAGGGGACATAGCGATGGATCCTTGACAAGATGAATGTAGAGCCGTGCCCGGCAAGGGCTTTGAAGATGGTGCAGGCCATTTCAAAAGCACAATATTTAGCCACTGGAAGCCAGTGGCGGTTCTTCATCAGAGAGCGGACATGTTGGTGTATGGGTTGATGGAAGATAAGCCTGGCTGCATGGTTTTGTACTAGTTGCTAACGGTGGAAATGGTATGCCGGAATACCAACATAGAGTGAGTTGGCATAATCAATGCAAGTGATAACCAGGGCCAGGATGACTAAAGTCAAGGCCTCAGTGGTCAGAAATCTACAGATCTTCCAGATTCTGCATTGGTGAAAGAAGCAGGTAGATACCACTGCGCTGATCTGAGGTTTCATAGACAGATCCTTGCCGATTATGACCCCTAGGCTTTTTACAGATTCTACTGGGTAAGGGGGACTGCCTAGGAGAGGGGGCCGGAAATTAGAATTCCAAGGGTTGGCGGTACCTCCTGTCAGAATTAGCTCAGTTTTGTCAGAATTAAGTTTCAATTGGTTAGCGGACATCCATTCGCTAATAGCGCTCATGGTGGATTAAAAGTTGGGTGCTGAGATATTGGAAGAGTCAATTTCAAACACCAGCTGGAGGTCGTCAGCATTGTTGAAAGTTTCCACTCTTCTTTTGCTTAAGGACCAGATCAGAGGTAGCATGTACAAATTAAACAGGAGGGGCGAGAGGGAAGAACCCTGGGGGACCCTGCAGGTCAGCTTAGGTTTCTTGGCTGAGAAGTTGGCAAGGCGGACTGCCTGAAATCGGTTGTGTAGGAAGTAGGAGATCCACTTCAGAGCCAGACTTTGGATGCCAGCATTACTGACACGATCGATCAGGAGGTCATGATCGACTGTGTCAAAAGCGTCTGACAGATCCAAAAGTACTAGGGTACCCTTGTTTTTTAAAGGGAAGGGGGCTGTGCGGCCCCTCTCCTGAAGCCATTATAGGCCCTGGGGAGCCCACCCCTGGGCCTAATACTTACAAATAAGGGGAGGGGGCCTGGAGATCACCTTCCCAACTCGCTTTAGGCCCTGGGGACCCTATACCCCAGGGCCACTCCTTTTTATATTAAAGGAGAGGAAGCCCTTCCCAAACCTTAGTAAGCCCCAGGTCCCACCACAATGCATGCATTGGGGCCTGCGTGCGTGCCCCAAAGCAGTGCATCCCCAGCCAGCTCCCTGCATGCAAGGGGAGTGGGTATTGCTCCTGCCCAGAAGGAGCAGCTAGTTATGCTTCTTCCTCCAGGCTAGAGCAATATTTTGATCAGTTTTCCTGCCGCATCAGTTCAGACAGGGAACCAGAACCAAAGTCTTCCCCCAGCTGGTGGGAGGATTTTCAAAGCTCCTCTTGTTGGGAACAGACTTTGCGTTTGCTCAAGCATGCTGGGATAGTTCAAATTGCTCCTGTCAAGTGGGAGCAAACGTAGTAATAATAATAAATCTTTATTGTTGATTAATAAAAATCATTACAATCAAAGAATATATATATTACAATAAATTGCTTAAAAGAATAGAATTATAAGTACATAATCAATCATTTGTATTTTCTTCAATCAACATACATAGGATGGTATATTGCTAATGTTGTGATAATTTGGGGATAACATAACACAGTTAATCATTGATGTCACAACAGTCCATCACTAGAAAGGCATTTCATTCTACAATTTATATTCCATATCATATATATTTTTTTGTTAAAACAACGCTTCTTTAGGTACTAATAAAAATCTTCCATAAAAGTTATCATTGCTACTTTATTTATAAATTCTTGTGTTAAAGTGCCATTTCACATTTCATTCAAAAAGTGCTGTTCTTACTTGAATCATCTTTCGATATTATTAATTAAAATGAAATCCATCCTTTGTGGGATATCGATCGAATTGTAACAAAAAGAAATTATCTATTAAGAATGGTTTTAAATAGGAAATAAGATATGGTTCTGGCTACAATTTATTAAATGAATTAATGACCAGGCATGCCTTTTATTGCAAACTCCTCCTTATACAATACGATCGATAAGAAGTATGCCAATTGATTTAATATCTGTCTAAACACAGCTTTATTTCTAGCCATATGTTCAAAGGGCTGGTGTTAGAAATGGTGGTCTGTAGTTGGCAGAGGTAGGTACCTTTGTCCAAGTAGGGACCCTTCTTCCTAGTCAGGGTAAGGGAGATACATTTCTAAAATAACCCCTGCTCACACCCTTCGTAGCTTGGCACAAGCAGACAGGCTTTTTTCAGAGGCAGTGTGTAAAGCATTTGTGAACACATACAGTAATACTTTGAAAACACTACAAATGGACACCTCACCAGTTTAGAAAAATAGGTAATCTTTATCAAAACCAAAACAAGACAAACTGACAAAAATCCACAATACAGTAATACAAATATGACTTTGAGATGGTAGAAATAGTTCAGTTCAAAGCAAATTGCAGATGTGACACGTTTCACACAAAGTACCTTGGATGCGTCACACACAAAGCAAAAAGGGCCGCAGGAAAGGTGATAGGTCGGTTCCTTACACTCAGGGAAGATGATGCTTTGGTTCCTTGCTCCGGGGGAGGTGATGTGTCTGTTTCTTAGCGCATCCCCCAACGATGCGACAGACTTGGCACTTCGATGGGTGCGGTGATCTTGGACCTCGGATATTGGTGCACTCAATGCGGCGGGTGGCGATTTCTAGAGCCGCAGGCAGGTGCTGCGATGATTTCTTTGGCGATGCTTCGGAAACAGGTACGGAGGCCTCACACTTCTCAAACTTGTGTTACTTTTCCAGCTCCCAGCAGCAAACAGCCTCCAGAGATCCAAACAAACAGCAGGCACCTCTTAGCAGGACAGAACTTCCTCAAGCAGGGGACACAGCAAACAGAAAAGTCCTTTTCCCTTTCCTTTGCAGAATGTAGCCACTGCAGGCCAACCCCAGACAGCAAACAGTATAGGGCAGTAATCCTCCTCAGTTCCTCCAGCTCTTCTCCTTGGCAAAGGTTCCTCTTGATTTCTCAGAAGTGATCGAAAAGTCTGGGGTCTGGGCCCCTCTATTTATACAGTAAAATCCTTTGTTCTCCGGTGGCAGAAAGTATCTGTGCCCAGGCAAAACCAGTTCTGTCCTCACTGGTACAGCTTCCTGGCAGTAGATGGAGACAGCATTGTGGAAGGCAGAGCAGGCACATTCAGGTGAAAGGAAATCTCCCCCCTACTCTAAATGCAACCAAGGTCTAATCTGCCCAGCCCTGACTCATCCAGACTCTTGGGAGCCACTGCACCTCCCCAGCCCCTGTCACACTAAGGCCAGACAGTCAATACACATCATGGCAGAAGCACACTGGATGGCTAAGCAAGAACATACCTACTTTTTAAAAGTGGGAATTTCAAACACAAAATCTAAAAATTACCCTCACTAAAGGATGCATTTTAACATTCTGAGTTCAGGCATACTAAACTTTATTTTCCTATCTTGTTCCCGGGATAGTTATGTTTATAAGATTTTATAAACAACCTCCCTATTCTATCCTATGGGACCAAGTAGCATTGCAATAGTGAAAGATGAAATTAGTAGAAATCCACTATCAGGACATGCCACACACATCAGGGACAGTCCTACCTTTTACATGCATTGCACCCGGCCCACAGGGGTACCTTGGGCCTATCTTAGGGGTGCCTAACATGTAAGAAAATGGAAGGTTAGGGCATGGGAAGCAGGTGCACTTGCCAGGTCGACATGGCAGTACCAGACCGGACAAAGGCTCTTGCGATGGCAGGCCTGAGTTACATTTACAGGCTGCTTATGGGGGTGGCACAACCAGTGCTGCAGCCCACTAACAGCATTTGATTTACAGGCCTTGGGCACACACAGTGCACTGTACTAGGGACTGACTAGTAAATCAAATATGCCAATCATGGAATCACCAATCCATAACAACAATTTACAGAGGGAGCACTTGTACTTTGGCACTGAACCGCAGTGGCAAAGTGCCCAAAGCATCTAGACCAGCGAAACGAAGTCCAACACACAGTAAAAACACAGGAGGCAACTGCAAAAATGCAGGAGAAACCTATGCCAATGGTGCCAAGTCTAACACATGTCCACTCCAGCTGAAATGTGGGGAAAACTACCCATCCTCTTGGGAGTTCTCTTCACTAAGGCGAAAAAACTCTGGACAGACCATCAGCATTGGCGTGTTCTGTACCAGGGCAGTGTTCCACTGTGAAGTCCATCCCCTGTAGGTAAATGGACCACTTCAACAACTTTGGGTTCTCACCCCTTATCTGCATCAAACAGCTGAGGGGCCGTCGTCTGTCTGAACCCGGAAATGAGTCCCAAACAAGTAGGGCCTCAGTTTCCTCAGTGCCCAGTCCACAGCAAATGCCTCACACTCAATCACACTCCACCTCTGTTACGGTGGAAGTAACCTCCTACTAAAAAAGGCTACAGGTTGGTCTAGGCCCCCCCTCAATTAGCTGTGAGAGCACAGCCCCCACACCATGTTCTGAAGCATCTGACTGCACCACGAATTCCTGTGAGAATTTGGGTGTTTTGAGCATGTGCGCCGTGCACATGGCAGATTTCAGGGCATTTTAAGCTTTTTGGCAAGCATCAGTCCAGTTCCCTTTCCTAGGCTGCTTTCTGGAAGTCAGCTCTTTCAAGGGGGCAACAATGGAGCCATAACCCTTAAAAAATCTCCTGTAATATCCGTTGAGTCCTAAAAGGGGTGGTAAAATACCGAATACAGGTTTGCATGCACATCTGTGCATGCACACCTGTGCAATGTGACACACAGACATGCCCTTAGGGCATGTCTGTGTGCCACATGGCACACAAGTCCGGAATTGGGGTGCTAGAGGGTGTCAAAGTGACACCCCCTGAACCCTTGCAAAAATCGGTAATTACCGAATCGGTAAATACCGATTCGGTAATGACCATTGATTCCTATGGGCTTCAATGCCCATAGGAATCAATAGGCTTTACCGATTCGGTATTTACAGAATCGGTAAATACCGAATCTTAACGATTCGGTATTTACAGAATCTGAAATACCTACATCCCCCCCCCTCCATTTTACCACTTCTTAAATACCGAATCGGTATGATTCGGTATTTAAGAAGTGGTAAAATGAACTTACCTACTTCGGGCCCATAGTTTCTAAGGTGACGTCAATTAACCTATACAACACACTATGTTAACATTTCTCTAATAAATTTCAAACAATCAATGTGTGAAGAGAAAGGTGCTGTAGTCGACGTTTCGGTCAGTAGAGGGAATGAGACCATCAGACCATCTTCAGGATAAGTAGTTGACTGAACCTCCAAAAAAGTCTCTTGGTAGACTAGCGTCTGTAACTCCAGTTGAACAGGTGTATGGTTTCTAAATTTTGACAAAACTCTCGTAGTTGATGTTCCTTGTACTGGCGAGGTTTTAAATGTGCCTTTAACGTCCAAACACAGAGTGTGTAGATGACTTAATCGTTCCTTCATCAGCAGCAATGCTCTCAGTTGCCGAAATACAGCATTTAATAGTAAAGTCATCGATAAAATATTCGCAAATTACTCCAGATAAACAAAATCCCTTGTAGGCAAACTGCTCTTTTTTTCAAAACTTTATCGCCCAAGCCTCCAAGGGTTTATTGGGATTCCCAGTCCTTATTCAAACGGTATCACAGTTGGACACCACCTCTCTTGGGAACCCCTCACAGGAGAAAATCCCCATCAATGCATGATCCACTGTGGGGGCCGTCACAGTCCAGAGAGGAATAGCTTCTTGGTACCGGGTGGCATGGTCCACAAGAGCTGGATGAACTTGTTGCCCATGGCTGCCTTGGGATCCAGAGGCCCCACAATGTCAATTCCCACCCTCTCAAAGAGGGTGCTGACCACAGGGAAAGGTTGGAGAGGAGCCTTGTATTTCCTCCCACTCCTGCCACCTGCCTGTCAAGTCTGGCAAGACCTACAATCCATGTTAGAGTTCTTACTCATTTGAGGCCAATTAAAGTGGGTGACAAGCCTTTCAAAGGTCTTGTCTTGCCCCAAATGCCCTGCCAAAGGCACGTCATCAGCCAGACCCAGTAGGAAGGCTCTAAAGCGCTGGGGTACCACCAGCACATGGGCTGACCCAGGTTCAGCAACCTTAGGCTCACTATACAGGAGACCATTCTCCCTCTAAAACCAATGTGATCCAGACTGATCACCGGCTGCCTGCTTTGCAGCCTGCAGCCGCAAACCAACAAGAGAAGGGCATTTCTGCTGATCGTGGCATAATTCCTCCCTGGAGGGGCCCCCTTCCTGCTGCCAATGGGTCAGTCAGGCAGGTCCCCAAGTTCAGCCACTTGTTCCCCTGTATGTTACAGAGAATACCCCTCAGGGGTTGCCTCCTCCTGGACTTTGGGAACGTCGGGCCGGTTTACAGCGCCCTTTGCCCCTTCTCTTTCTGGCAGGCACCTGGGACACTGTTTCAGGCTACAGGTCTTTTGGAATGCCCTCACCAGCTGTCAGTGGTCACACACACCCACTCAGGCAGACCCAACATCTCCAAATGAGACTTTCGCTCCACTTTTTCCCAAGGGGAGCTCTCCAAATCGTTGTCCAGCAGACAGTCAACAGGCAGGACTGGCCTCTCAGTTACTTTCAAGGTGCCTGAGACACCACCACTCAAAGGGAACCTGTGCCTCTTTGCAGAGGCACTAAGAGTTGTCAGCTGCAACTACTGGGTAGAATGTGTTGGGGACCACCTGCTCCTCAGACACCAGCCGACAACTGACAGCTGTCACACTGGCTCCGGAGTCTCTCAGAGCTTCTACACTATGGCCATTGACAGTCACCTACTGCCTGTATTTTTTAGTGTTATCTGACAGATGAGCTCTTGGGACCATCTCACTGTCTCCTAAAGAGACGAGGGTCATCTCTGCGGACCTCTCCCCCTCCTGGGAACCCAACTCCTCCCCCAAGGCTATACTAGCCAACTCACAGAGCGGAGTACCTGTGGGTGCAGTAGTGGCTTTCTTGGACCAATTAGGATCCCCTATGAAGTCGCCCACCAGACCAAAAGAAAAAAAATGCCCTGGGACCCTTCTGACCAGAATGTATGACAATTCAAAACATACATTTACAACTCATGCTTTTGCAATGCAGAATTTACATTGCAACATCCTTTACAATGCATACATTTACATCACATACCACTACAAAAATTTTTTTTAAACTACACTAACAAAGCATTCCATTACATTGCATTGTTCCTTTACAACACATACCATTACAACACATGCCATTACATTACATTTAATTTTGATTTGATTTGTGGTTTTGTAAAGAGCGCGTATGCCCTTGGGCGTCTTGGCGTTAAAGAAAGAGACCTAGTCCTGGTGTCGCGGGAGCTGGATTTAGCGGAGGTTGATGAGCCATGTCTTTACTGATTTCCTAAATGACATCAGGGAGGTGCAGTTCTTGATAGCAAGGGGAAGACGATTCCAGTCTTTAGCAGCATGCAGTATAAAGCTTCTGCCCCCCCATCTTGCCTGTTTGAACCTAGGGACATGTACCAGTTTAGCCTGGCTTGATCTTAGTTCTCTTGACGGGGTATAAGACTTTAGGTGGGTTCTGAGAAACAAGGGTAAGTGTTGGATAGTGGAGAGGTAAAAAATTACTATTTTAACACCAGGGGGTGCAACAGTAGGTTAAGTGTTGGATAGTGTAGGGGTAAAAATAACTATTCTAACTCCAGGGGGTGTAACAAGAGGGTAAGTGTTGGATAGTGTAGGGGTAAAAATTACTATTCTAACTCCAGGGGGTTCAACAGTATGGTAAGTGTTAAAAAGTGTAGGGGTACTATGAGTTGTAATGACATGCGATGTAATGCCTGTGTTGTAGTGACATGCGATGTAGTGTCATGCACTGTAGCGACATGCAATGTAATGGATGCATTGTAGTGACATGCGTTGTAAAGGATGTTGCGATGTAATGACTGCGTTGTAAATGTAGTGCAATGTAATGTTTTCATTGTAAAGGCGGTTTCCCTTCTGACCAGGCTTACCTGTAGGAACCCTTGGCTTCGTTTCAATGGGAGGCTGGGAACATTTCCCTTGGTTTCTTTGGGAATTACATTGAGGTCCTTTCTGGAACTTCTTCTGTTTACCTGGGCCCCCCTACTCTTCTGCTGGGAACCCTGCCCACCTTTTGCGGGATCTCCCTCATGACCTTTGTCAACCCTGGTACTGAGCGAGCGGTCCGCCTCCACAGCAAGTTTCCTGGGGTCAGTCAGCTTAATGTCAATCAAATGCTGGCGTAGCTATGGAAAGCAACTACCAGACAAGTGCTCCCAGGCCACCAAATCATAGAGCCCTTGCAAGTCACTCACCTGGCTACCTTTCATCCGACCATCCAGTGCTCTGCAAAAATAGGACAAATGCTCCACCCAAGTGTTTGACTCCTACTTTTTACAGTTTCTAAAGTTCTGTCTGTACAGCTCTGGGGTCAACTCATGCCTCCTTACTAAGGTTTCCTTCATGGAGGCATAAGGCATCTTATCCTCAGTAGGTAATGCAAGCAAAGTGTCCCTCCATTCACTGACAAAACAGCTCCAGAACCCCGCTCCCCACTCTCTCTCAGGGATTCTGTAGGACCCCATTGCTACCTCACATGCCTTAAACCACTGACCAATATCCTCATGCTTCATGAAATCCTTAATAACCTCCTTGGGGATGTATACCCTCCCTTCTCCAGGCACTGATGGTGCACTGCCACCATGGGCTGGACCCATACTTTTTGCTTTCAGATCAGACTCCTTCAACCCTCTTCCATGCTCTAAGAGCATCTTTCTCTCTTCCATGGCCAGTTTCTGCTGCTCTAACTCTATTTGCTTAGTCTCCATCTCACACTTCTTCCCCAGCCTGAGCTTTGTAAGCTCCAACTCGTGCACTCTGCTTCTCTTCCTGTCCTCCACCTCCTCTGGAGACAGACCCTTTGAAGACACACTGCTGCCCCCTCTGCATGGTAACTTCCTTCCATGCAGACCCAATACACCATCTTGTTGCCTATCTAAATTCTCCTCCTCCACTATAGGCTCCTCTGTATGCTCGCTGGCATTCCTTGACTCCCAACAGGCCCTCAGTGCCTGTTGGTACTCTTCCTTTCTGGTGAGGCCGCTTACTGAGATTTAACATTGAGGCACAGTGTAGTTTTCAACCCTATCCTCTTCAAATTAAATATCCATAGATGCAAGTGATGCTGGTTTATTCATGGTGAAAATTGGCAGTCCTCAAGTTGCAAAACAATTCCAATGAAAAGGTTACTACCAAATGTATGTGGTCGTGTAATGGTCTGCATTATACTAGTAGTGTGCACCAATCACTGTATGTAAGACACAAATGCAAGTCCAGATCCTCACCTCTGCCTACCAATGTTAGGAATGGGGGTCTCTAGTTAGCAGAGGTAGGCACCTTTGTCCAAGTAGGGACCCTTCTTCCTAGTCAGGGTAAGGGGAATGCACTTTTAAAATAATCCCTGCTCACCCCCTTGATAGCTTGGCACGAGCAGACAGGATTTTCTCTGAGGCAGTGTGTAAAGCATTTGTGAACACATACAGTAATATAGTGAAAACACTACAAATGGAAACCACACCAGTTTAGAAAAATAGGTCATCTTTATCTAAACCAAAACAAGACCAAACGACAAAAAAACACAATACAGTAATAAAAATATGACTTCCAGATGGTAGAAATAGTTCAGTTCAAAGCAAATTGCAGATGTGATGTGTTTGACACAAAGTACCTTGGATGCGTCATGCACAAAACAAAAAGGACTGCAGGGAAGGTGATGGGTCGGTTCCTTACACTCAGGGAAGGTGATGTGTCGGTTTTTTGCTCTGGTGGAGTTGATGTGTCAGTTCCATACATCTGCACAGGGGAGGTGATGTGTTGGTTCCTTACCGGAGAGGAGGTGACGCGTCAGTTTCTTAGTGTGTCCCCCAAAGATGCGACAGACTTGGTGCCTGCGACGATCCAAGATGATGCGTAGATTCTTGCAGCCGCACAGCAATCCTTGCATCAGAATTGGGGCAGTGATCTCGGACTTCGAAGACCGGTGCACTCGATGCGGCGTGCAGCGATTTCCAGAGCCACGGACAGGCACTGCGATGATTTCTTCAGTTATGCGTCGGAAACAGGTGCGGATGCATCAGGCTTCTCAAAGTTGCGTTACTTTTCCAGCTTACTGCGGCAATCAGCCTCCGGAGGTCCAAACAAACAGCAAGCACCTCTTAGCAGGACAGAACTCCCAGCAAGGAAGTTCAGGGGAGCTTTTGTGTCCCTGAGACTTCTGGAGGCAAGTTCAAGCCCTTTGAGATCTTCCTCAAGCAAGGGACACAGCAAACAGCCAAGTCCTTTTCCCTTGCCTTGGCAAAAAGGTGCCACTGCAGGCCAACCTCAGACAGCAAACAGAATTGGGGCAGTACTCCTTCTCAGTTTCTCCAGCTCGTCTCCTTGGCAAAGGTTTCTCTTGATTTCCCAGAAGTGGTTTAAATGTCTGGGGTCTGGGCCCCTCTATTTATAGAGTAAAATCATTTGTTCTCTGGTGGCAGAGAGTGTCTGTGCTTAGCCAAAACCAGTTCTGTCCTCACTGGTGCAGCTTCCTGGCAAGAGGTGGAGACAGCATTGTGAAGGCAGACCAGGGCCATTCAGTTGAAGGGAAATCTCCTCCCCTACTGTAAATACAGCCCAGGTCTATTTAACCCAGCCCTGACTCATTCAGACTCTCTGGAGCCACTTTATATCCACAGCCCCTGTTATGTTATGTTATGTTATGTTATGTTATGTTATGTTATGTTATGTTATGTTATGTTATCCGGATTTATTGAGCGCACAGATGCCCCAGCAAAGGGGCGTCCTGGCGCTAGAGCAGAACAGAGAGCCGGACAGGAGTGAGAAAAAACACAACACAACAGAACTAAGGAGCTAGGGGGAAAAGAAAGGTTTTGACAGCCTTCCTGAAAGCAAGGAGCCCATCGATAGCACGTATGTGGGCAGGAAGGGAATTCCATAGCTTGGCGGCAAGAACTCTAAAAGAGCGGCCGCCAATCCTGGATCTCTTAAAGCGAGGCACTGTGGCTAGGTGGAGACCAGAGGACCTCAGAGAGCGTGCTGGGACGTAGGGGGAGATGAGATGCTCCAGAATCTGAGGGGATGAGTGTTTGAGGATTTTAAACGTCAGAGTAAGAGATTTAAACATTATTCTCTGTGCCACCGGAAGCCAATGGAGATTATGAATGGTTTTTCTGGCTGAACAAAATTTGGGTAAGCCAGCCAGAGCCCTGGCGGCAGCGTTCTGGATGCGTTGGAGACGGGAGAGTTCAGCCTGATTGACTCCAAGAAAAAGGGAACTAGCATAATCTAGTTTAGACAAAATCATGGCTTGCACAATGAGTTGTCGGGTAGGAGCGTCGAAGAATTTAAAGGTGGATCGAAGCTGCCGCAAAATCCAAAAACGCGATGCAGCAATCTTTTTAGTGTGGATGGAAAAGCTCAGTTGGGAGTCAAATCAAACCCCAAGATTTTTAACTTCAGTGACGGGGGTAGGGGTAGGACCAAGCTCATGCGGCCACCAGTTATCGCCCCATAAATGAATTTGTTTCCCCACAATGAGCACCTCGGTTTTCTTGGCGTTCAATTTCAGGAAATTGTCATTCATCCAGTGGGCCACGGATATGAGTCCCTCACGGAACTTAGCAGCCTCAAGATCGGAAGCCCCACTAATGGCGACCGCCAGCTGAGTGTCGTCTGCATAGGACACGATGGATAGGTTCCCACGCATGGCGACAGCAGCTAGCGGTTGTACATAAAGGTTGAATAATGTGGGGCTGAGAGCCGATCCCTGCGGAACTCCCTGGGCAATCGCATGTGGTTTAGATTCGAAAGGGGGGGTGGTGACCCTGAAGGAGCGATCAGATAAAAAAGATCTGAACCATTCAAGAGCCAGATTGCCCACCCCGGCCTCAACCAGACGTTGGAGTAAAATGTCGTGGGAGACAGTGTCGAAGGCGGCACTTAGATCAAGGAGCACCAGTGCCGCCGTATGACCAGAATCCACCAACATGCGAAGATGTTCAGCCATATACAGGAGCACAGTCTCGGTGCTGTGACCGGGCCTGAAGCCATTCTGCGAGGGATCTAAAATATTCGCAGAATGGAGATGGTTAACTAAGATGGTGTTGACATGGGCCTCAGTCAGTTTGGCAGCCCACGGGAGGAGGGAAATGGGACGATAATTCTCAGATTTTTGAGGGTCTAGAGCAGGTTTTTTTAAAATGGGGATTACCTGAGCCTGTTTCCAGGCACAGGGAACAGAGCCCGAGGACAGGGACAGATTAATAAGCTTGCAAAGCGGGGGAAGACACAGAGAGGCAGATTCTCTAAATTGTGCGGGCCGCAAAGGATCTTTAGGGGAGCCCGACTTCACTCTAATAACAAGTTTGTTAAACTCCTCCGTAGAAAGCTCCGGAAGGTGGGATAGCGTGATGGTAGTTTTAGGGGTGGCTGTGGTAAACTGCTGAGATCCTGTTGAGCTGGGGAAAGCTCGATAGATACCTTCCACTTTACTAATAAAGAAGGCAGCTAAGTCCTCGCAGTGGGAGGAAGAACAAATCTCAGCAGCAGAAGTTCTACAAGTGGTGAGCTCTTTGAGTGCCTTAAAGATAAGTTTAACGGGGTTGGTGCTGGCACTGAACTCACGAGAAAAGTAGGAGGCCCGGGCCCTACAAATAGCTCTGTGGTACTTCTTGATGGTGGCGAGGTACAGAGTTTTCCTGACCGGGTCGTATGACTTACGCCAGGCTCTTTCGGCTTGTTTGCAGGATTTTTTTAAAAGCCGAAGAGAGTCGTCATACCAAGGACTGGAATGGGAGCGCCGTTGTTTGGTCTGAGTAGCAGGAATAAGCTTGTCCAGCACATTAGTCAGCCAGTTGCAATAAAGATCGTAACCAGATTCCACGTCGGTGAATGGGGCCAAGGGGACATCGGCCAAAAGCTGATGGAAATCGCTAAGTTTCAGTTTTTTCCAAGGGCGCCTGAGGATGGCAGAAGTAGGGGCAACTACAGGAGGACCTTCAAGCAAAAGATGACATTCATTTAGGTAGTGGTCTGTCCAGGCCATAGGCCTAGGGGGCAGGACTTTGACCGATGTAAGGGAGGTAAAGAAAGGGTCCAGGATGTGACCACCAATATGTGTGTTATGTTCAACTAATTGAAAAAGTTGGAGGGCCTCCAGATCGGCACAAGTACTACTGGCCGCCGAGGGACAAGGGGAGTCAAAATGAAGATTAAGATCCCCGACTATGCTAAAATGGGCAGTTTTGAGGGCCAGAGAACTTAAACGTCGGGAAGGGCGGCCCTAAAGGCAGCGTCAGGGCCCGGGGGCCGGTAAATGAGTAGGCCCGAGAAGGCAAAGTGCGGATTAACAGAGACTGAGAAGTAGGCACTTTCGCATCCTGCAATATCCATGGCCTTCCAGGTACATGGATAGCTGGTTTTAATGGCGGCTGCGATGCCACCCCCCCCTAGAGTCACGGTTAAGGGTGTACATTGTATACTCTGGAGGGAGTGCTAGGTTGATGGCAACCGAGGCGTCATTATGGAGCCAAGTTTCAGACATGAAAAGAATATCAGGAACCTGGTCGAGTAAGTCACGAACATCAAGATGGTGCTTCACCAGAGATCTAACATTAAGATGGTAGATCTTAAATAATGTAGGATCTGGTGCCTTACGGGAAACAGAGCGGTGAGTAGAGATCGGGGTGGGTATGGGAAGCGTGAAGGCACAGCCTGGGCACCTAAAAGGGCCACATAGAGGATGGAGAGAAGTCTCAGAGCAGGGGGGGAGAGTCGGGCGGAGACAGAGTAGGTCTGTTTTAGAGTACATGCCTGACAGAAGCTGAAAGCAAGAAAACGTACCAGCCAAGGTGGAGAGCCCTGCCCTAGCGCTTCCTCAGCGCTGACGGGCGCAGACGGGCAGGACTCTGGCACGACTCAGGCACAGTGAAGGCGCGGACCGCTGCGCGTCACCTCTGTGCGCTAGGGTGCAGAGTTTAAGAAGGGCGGGCGGAGGAGGGTCGCAAGGCTAGAGCGCTCGGTCCGGCGCCTCTAGAGCGGCGCGTCCTCACCCAAAATGGCGCCCAAAAAACTAGCAGCAAGCTAGGAGCCCACAGACCCGGACCCGCAAAGCAGCGGTGCAGATGACGATTATGGTGCAAGTGGGGGCCAGGAATCCCTATTAAAATCAGGCGGTAAGCTCAAATAAAATAAACCAAGATAGTCAAAAGGGAGATTAAAAAAGCGCGAGAGCGCTATGCGGCAAAGCGTCGCAGCGTGAAGGTCCCAATCACACTGAGTGTCCAGCAAGAGTTCTGGCGAGCCCAGAGATGACCAGCCTTAAGAAGGGCGGGCAGAGGAGGGTCGCAAGGCTAGAGCGCTCGGTCCGGCGCCTCTAGAGCGGCGCGTCCTCACCCAAAATGACGCCCAAAAAACTAGCAGCAAGCTAGGAGCCCACAGACCCAGACCCGCAAAGCAGCGGTGCAGATGACGATTATGGTGCAAGTGGGGACCAGGAATCCCTATTAAAATCAGGGGGTAAGCTCAAATAAAATAAACCAAGATAGTCAAAAGGGAGATTAAAAAAGCGCCAGAGCGCTATGTGGCAAAGCGTTGCAGCGTGAAGGTCCCAATCACACTGAGTGTCCAGCAAGAGTTATGGCGAGCCCAGAGATGACCAGCCTTAAGAAGGGCGGGCGGAGGAGGGTCGCAAGGCTAGAGCGCTCGGTTCGGCGCCTCTAGAGCGGCACGTCCTCACCCAAAATGGCGCCCAAAAAACTAGCAGCAAGCTAGGAGCCCACAGACCCGGACCCGCAAAGCAGCGGTGCAGATGACGATTATGGTGCAAGTGGGGGCCAGGAATCCCTAATAAAATCAGGGGGTAAGCTCAAATAAAATAAACCAAGATAGTCAAAAGGGAGATTAAAAAAGCGCGAGAGCGCTATGCGGCAAAGCGTTGCAGCGTGAAGGTCCCAATCACACTGAGTGTCCAGCAAGAGTTCAGCCACACTAGCCACACTAAGGCCAGACAGTCATTGCACATCTTGGCAGAAGCACACTGGATGGCTGAGCAAGAAAATGCCTACTTTCTAAAATGGGATTTTCAAACACAGAATGTAAAAATCACTCTCACTAAAGGATGCATTTTAACATTCAGGCATGCTAAACATTGTTTTCCTACCTTGTTCCCTGGGGTAGTTATGTTTATAAGATTTTATAAGCAATCTCACCATTCTATCCTATGGGAACAGGGAGCCTTCCAATAGTGAAAAAAATAATTTTGGCAGTAATTCATTATCAGGACATGCCACACACATCAGAGTATGTCCTACCTTTTACATACATTGCACCCTGCCCACAGGGGTACCTTGGGCCAACCTTATGGGTGACTAACATGTAAGAAAAGGGAAGGTTATGGCCTGGCAAGTAGGTGCACTTGCAAAAACCACAGTTGATGGACACAATGCAGAACAATGTCATACATTCACCCCAGTACAGAGATCTGGGCCTAAATCCATCGTTTTTTTGCACTCCACACCACCCCAGTTCAGACATGGCCATATGCAAATCAGTCTGACCCTGTGCCTCATGGGAACAGTCCAGCCCGAACTGCCAAGCCATGCCTTCCCTGGACCGGAAACAAGCTTCTGAGGACGGGTTTCTGGCATTCCAGCCGTCTTCAGCCCGGCTTGCTTGAATCCAGTGGTGTGGAGTGCATGGGAATCACGTCTGAGCATACCCATCCCACTCGGGGGGTGACAAATGCAAAAAACACAGTTGATGGACAGAATGCAGAACAATGTCATACATTCACCCCAGTACAGAGATCTGGGCCTAAATCCATCATTTTTCTGCACTCCACACCACCCCAGTTCAGACATGGCCATATGCAAATCAGTCCGACCCTGTGCCTCATGGGAACAGTCCAGCCCGAACTGCCAAGCCATGCCTTCCCTGGACCGGGAGTAGGTGCACTTTCCAGGTCGACATGGCAGTACCAGAATGCACACAGGCTCTTGCAATGGCAGGCCTGAGTTACATTTACAGGCTGCTTTAGTGGGTGGCGCAATCAGTGCTGCAGCCCACTAGCAGCATTTGATTTACAGGCCCTGGGCACACACAGTGCCCTGTACTAGGGACAGACTAGTAAATCAAATATGCCAATCATGGAATCACCAATCCATAACAACAATTTACAAATAGAGCACTTGCACTTTGGCACTGAATAGCAGTGGCAAAGTGCCAATAGCATCTAGACCAGCAAAACGAAGTCCAACACACAGCAAAAAAGAGGCAAAGGCAAAAATGATGCAGGGAAACCCACAACAATGGTGCCAGGTCTAACAGCGGGGACTTGAAAGTGTTTAGGCTCTCCGTTAGATAAGATCTCCAGCCACTTGCATACTCATGCTTCATTATTTCCTGCCAGCAATGATTGGCAAGGGTGCCGGGTAGGGGTGGGCAGAATTTGCAAAATTGACTATCGCAAACTATCACGAAAGTGGGCAAAATCTCAGCGAGCATGCAGAACTTTCGCGAAGATGTGGAGATTGCTTTTAACGCCCGTTCGAGATGTGTTTTTGCGTGCTCATGGGGAACTGTACCTCTAACTTGCCCATGCAGTCGCTAATGGGCACGGCCATCTTGCTCGCGATGCTTATTTCCTGTTACGGGTCGAATGACGTGTTCGCAAGCGCGGGATAGCGCGACCGGTTACCAACAATCCAACATCTTGTGGCGCACGTGAACAGATAGGAAAACTCGTCGGCGAACGCAGGGACCCAGTAAGTCGCTACCGCACACGCAAGAATGCATTTTTAAAGCACTAACAAGAAAAAACTTCAGTTTCACAGCAGATTCCAAAAGTTTTGACATTTCGGAACGCGAAAATGTCAAAATATCGCAAATTCCGCGAGCGTAACCAAATTTACCGCCCTGGTCTAGTGCCGGGGTCAGACAGAAAAAGCAAATATAAGCCTTTTAAAAATGCAGATTGTCTAACTAAGGTTTGTCTTTTAAAGACAAATTCCAATCTGACGTTAGCATGCCCTAGATTTCTTGGGATCCTTAAGTTGATTAAAAATCTTTTATTGGTAGATTATCAAGGAGAGCAAACACAGCTTTATCTGCTAGTGCAGGAGTGGGCTGGGAAACCTCTATGCCTTGGGGTGGGCTTCCCAGAACATAGCTAGTGAACCGGATCCGGGGGCTGGGGTGCCCAGGGACATTTATTACTCAGGGAGTGTGGCGCCCAATCCCTTTTAAAGAGTTTAGCAGCCTTAGTGGATGGAGTACCCGTGGAGTTTAGAGACTTGCAGACTGGGAACCGAATTTCCCCCACCCCTTTTTAACATATTTTGGCCCCAGGGGTAGGTTCTCCATGGCCTGTGATTGCTCAAAGAGTAGGGGATATGAGCCCCCCCCCCCATATTCAGTGATTACGGCCCCAGGGTTGAGATCCCCGGGGCCTGTGATGGCTCATGGAGGAGGCTGTGCCCCCCTATACAATGATTTCACCCAGGAGTGGGCTCCCAGGTCCTCTGATGGCTCAGGGATGGGGGCCATAGATCCCCATCCCCATACACTATGTTTTTAGCCCCCAGGGTGGGCTCTCTGGGGCCTCTAATGGCTTGGGGATGGGGACCCGATTTCAACATACCCCATATAATATGTGTTTGGCCTCAGGATGGGCTCCCTTGTGCCTATAATGGCTCAGGGATGAGGGCCACTTATTCCCCTCCCCATATATATACATTTTGGCACCATGGTTGGGCTCCTCGAAGCCTGTAAAGGCTAGGGGAGGGGGTTGTATGCCATGCTCCCATTAATAAAACAATGTAGCCCTAGCTGAAATTTTGTTTTGGAGTTTTTTTCCAATTCTGTTGGGATAGCAGCAATTTTAGCAGATTTGTTTTTTGGAGCCCTTTGGGGGTTCCTCTGTGTTCTCCAAAACGGACCTTGGGGGTCAGGGTATGCCAACTCTGCTCCCTTATGTTTACTTTTCCTGTTCAGGTCAGGGGTCCATATCATGTTATGGCTACCAGCAGCATTTTTGTCAAGTTGGTGGCAGCCATTCAGAGCGCTCGCTCCCGTTGGAGTCTAACTTCAGTGGGAGTGAGATGGTACAAGGGAAATAAAGCTCTATTTTTAAATTGGCGCTCCCATGAGAGACTTTTGCGAGACTTGCAAGACTCTTGCGGACCCAATTATCCAGATATACAATTATTTGTGGAGCTTAATTTCTCAAAAACTACTGAACGGATTTCCACCAGATTGCAAAAAGCGCTATCTGTGGAACACGACGTAGCTTCCTGCCAAATTTGGTGTAGTTCCATTCATTTGTTTCATGCTGTAGCCTTGTCCAAAGAAGGTTATGGAAAATGCAAGGGGATTTTGAATTTTGCCCCCCCCCCCTTTTTCTCTGCCCCTGCTTGACGAATCAATCAAAAACTTTTCATGCACTAAATTTTCAAAAAGCAGCACTCTTTTGAAAAGTTTTGCGGAGATTCATCAAATGGTGAACAGCTGAGCTAATTACAGCTACCTAGTGGCAAACATTTTATATATATATATATATATATATATATATATATATATATATATATATATATATATATATATATATACATATATAGATATATATATATATATATATATATATATATATATATATATATATATATATATATATATATATATATATATATATATATATATATATATATATATATGCGGTATGTGTCGTCCTCAGCTTAATTAAGCTCAGCTACTTGCAGCCAAAGGAAGATGCGAGACCCGATTTCTTAGGTGTTTTTAAGTGTTTATTTTGAACCCAAACACCAGTTTGCCACGACGCGTTTCGGCCAAAGCCTTGATCACATGACGCAGTCATGGGGGCTGGCCACCCATTTAAAGTGAAAGGTGCATGACACGCAAATGGACATAAAGGAAATACTTTTCCTGTATATTGCTGCATAAATGCTTGTACAGTCTAGGTTAGCACTGTAAATAATTGTTAAGACAATTTGACGTTTCATAATCACCGTATAAATACATTGGCTATTGAATAATCATAAATTCCATTTGTTGTATACTGAACAACCGACTCTTATAGGAGAGGTTAAAAATTGTGCATTACATGTTATAAATAAAATTACAACTATAAATAGCTAAAATACTATTAAAACTATGTAATATTTTCAACTGGATCTAAAACCAATCAATCAAATCATGTTTAAAATATCAACCGTATACTAAAACAGCAACAATAAGATATGTAAACATAATACACATTAAAACCTCTCGAGAGTGGACCTGAATTGACAATTAACATTTAATGATTAGTCTAGCCCATGTGGGCTAAGGTCCTGATGATTGTGCAAATTACGCAAGTGCAATTAACCTAGTTGTTTGGATGTACAAATTTGCGCTAACAAGTGTGATATAAAGTGCTACCAGTGAATAAATATAAAGTGGAACTAATCATGATAATAAACTTACAGATGTAAAAATTTCAATATATATTAAAATCATCATGTGGAGATCAAAGGGAATGTTATCACAAGCTGTAAAGATGTTAATTAACAGTATAGAAAAAAAGGCATAGTCATAATACATCCGTATTATACAGAACTACAAGTTGCATTGAAAACTATATAGTCTCAGGTTCAAATGTGTGTATAACAATCCTCGCTATTGTTTAGGCCATTGGGAGTCTTAGTGTCCAACATAATGATGTACCTAGTCTCTAATTTTCGCAACATCATCTCACGGTCACCACCACGCCTCTGCGGGGGGACACAGTCGATGACGTAATATATGAGGCCTGTGTGGTTTTTGTCATGTTTTACTTCAAAATGTCGTGCAACAGGGTAAGTTGGATCAGCGTTATTAATTGCCCTCAAGTGCTGCAGAATTCTTTTATGTACTTGAGGACGTGTGCTGCCAACATATTTAAGCCCACATGGGCATTCTAACACGTAAACAGCAAATTCTGTTTTGCAGTTGAGTTTTTCCCTGATCTTTATTGGGACTGGGGATAATGGTGTCTTGAATTCTGTCTTGCTTATCCCATTTCTGCAGGCCTTGCACGTTGCACATTTTAGAAATCCTTTGCTGCCCCCTAACCAAGAACCCGAGACTAGCTCAGGGCTACTGGACACTAGGCTATTCTGCATGCTTTTTGCTCTCTTGAATGTGATGTTAGGTGATAGAGACATTAGACTGCCTACAATTGGATCACTTTTAATCAGTAACCAATTGTCCTTTACAATTTTGCGTATGGATTTGTGTTGATTGTTATAGGTGACTATAAAACGGGTATCACTATTCGTCTTGGCTTTCAGAACTCTGTTATTCGCTTCCAGGTTAGTGAGCAATATGTGCCTGTCATGTTGGTTGGCTCTTTCAATGGCACTGTTAATTACTGGTTCCTGGTAGCCTCTTGCCAGAAATCTGATCTTACACTCTTTTTGGGCTTGTAGACAATCTGACTCGTTGCTACATATTCTCTTGATTCGGAGCATCTCCCCGTACGGGATGCTCTTAATCAAATGGCCCGGATGGTGGTTATCTGCATGTAACACTCTGTTCCCCGCAGTGGGTTTGCGGTGGAGCTTAGTGTGTAGCTGGTTGTTAGTGATATAAACCTCTACATCTAAAAACACAATTTAATTTTCACTCATGGAGCTGGTGAGTTCTATATTAAGATTGTTCTTGTTAAGTTGATTGATGAAATCATTGGCTTCCTCAGTGGTTCCATCCCAGATGAGGAAGAGATCATCAATAAATCTCCACCAACATTTAACTTTGCTTTTGATGACCTCTGCATGCAAACCCATGAGGACCTGCTCCTCCCAGTAGCCCATATGCAGGCAGGCATAACTGGGAGAGAAGCAGGCCCCCATAGCCACCCCCTAGTCTGCAAAAAGAGTTGATTGGCAAACAAAAATACATTGTGGTCTAAACAGATTTTGACCATATCAATAATCATATTAGAATGTTCCGTGAATTCAACTGGTCTTTTTCTCAAGTAGTATTCAATTGCCTTTATACCGTCCCTATGGTGAATACTAGTGTATAGGGAGGTGACGTCAAGAGAAACTAGGAGAAAGTTTGGTTGCCACTCAAAGTCCACCAGTTTCTTGAGTAGGTCTCCTGTATCTAAAATGAACGAGGGTAAACTTTTGACATACTCCTGTAAAAAAAAGTAAATATATTTGCTGACATTTTCAAGAAGGCTATTCCTGGCCGAGATTATCGGTCTGCCTGGTGGATCATGATAGTTCTTGTGTGTCTTTGGGATAAAATAAATCACCGGTGTTACAGGGAAGTCATTTTTAAGAAATTTAAATTCGTCCATAGTCAAAAGACCCTTGCTCCTCCAAGCCATAAGTCTTGAATCTATTTCATTGCGAGCCACTGACATTTCCTGCGCATTTGTTTTTTTGTAACAGTCTTTGTCATTAAGTTGTTTAAGTGCCTCGCTCATATATTTTTTTCTTGGCCAGAGCACGACGTTGCCGCCCTTGTCTGACTGTCTTATGATTATCTGTTTTTTGTCTCTCAGTTTCTTTATTAATGCATGATATTGTGAATCACGGTAATTCCTTTTCTTGACTGCATTTGCATTCTTTATTTGCAATTCTTTCAATTCACTCGCAACTCTGTCGTGAAACAAGTCCAGATTGTCTTTCAGAAGAAGTGGGCAAACCTTTGATTTTCGTTTGAAAGGAGTTTTACTCAAAGTCTGCGATGGTTAACCACCGGGTGTAGTTTCAATCACAGTGAGCTCTTACTCACCTTCTGTTAGCAACTCTTCCAGCTCTTGGGTCAAAGCTAGTCCTCTTTGAAATTGTGCATGTTCAGTGCATTCTACAGGTAATTCATGTGGTGTTCCAACAGTTGCACAGGTATTGTTGCCAGCTTTGCGTGTGCTATAGTATTTTTTCAGTTTTAGTTTGCGCACATATTTAAAAAGATCAATTCGCGTATTGGCATAATCAAAATCCTGTCTTGGACAATAAGAGAGACCCAGTGAGAGAATATTCGTTTCACTTTCAGTTAACTCCACATCCGTGAGGTTAACCACATTCTTAGAGCTGATCATTTGGGAGCTTGTCTCTTTTGCCAATTCGATTGTTGCTTCCTTTGTCTTCCACCTGCTTTGTTTCCGCCTGTGGTTCAAAACATAAGGTGCTACAAGGGACTTATTTCAAAAACATTGACTCTTAATCGGCGAGTGGTATCTCTATTTCACACTCTTAAGTATCCAGAGGATATCCGATTTATTTAAAACACAGCATAAATGAATGGAAGGTGTAGATAAAAATAGAGCTAGAGAAGGAAGGTTTGTTCAGAAATAAATCTTTACTTTATAAAAGTGACAAGGGATGTAAACATAAATCAATTCAAGCAAAAAAGGTTATGAACAAAGAAAGACAAAGAATTTTTTCTATAGTTCAAAACCAAATATATCAACTCCAAATAGTTCAAGCAAACAACCCAAATTAAACATTAAAGCGTGGTTGTAAGTTGGCGTTTAACGACAGCGATGCAGGAGATGATAGCAAGATGTCGACGTTTCGGTCTTTGTTGTGTTCATCAATAAGACCATCATCAGGACGATGTTATGTTTCAATGCTGAAAACAACTCCCTATGTAAAAATAAATCAATTATTAAAAACTGGTAAAAACAAATTGAATTAAATTAATAATTTTCTTAAACTCTACAAAAGCTCTATACATATATAACATCAAAGTTAGGGACAGTATCAACCCCTTCCCGGTGATACCTCCGTTCAGTCTAAAAATCAATGAGCAGTCAATGTGACTGAGTACAAGTTTGTACGGATATTAGGTATAATAACCGAAATAAATCACTCCTTCAAACATTTATAAATAATTTTAGTTTAAAAAAGGGGGTATATAACCTCAATTCGGTGAATCAAAAAATAAGAAATTCTGTGTCATTCTAAGATTTAGGAAAGGACTTAACCTTAATGAGTGTCATACTGAACTCACTTGTACATGTACATTCTTCCTAATGTATTAAGACATCATTATCAGGACATTTTCACAAATGATCTAATAACATACTTCTTGAAATGTACATCTTGTAGGCACAACCACAGTGTTTTGAGTTAGCTATGCTAAAGAGATCACATTACAACAACTCTAAACAAATCCTGTGTATTTAAGAACACGACTGCATTTTTATATCTAGAACGAAAGATACTGGCACAAAAAATATATATAAACTGTATAATCGAGTTTGTCATCATAAATCGCATTGTGCTCTCACAACACAGAGCATTAAATTAGAGCTCCGGGCATGTGTGTTATCAAAAACAAGTAACCAACCTAAGAGTATTTAGGGGGGCCGCGTTAGGGTGTTCCAGCGGTCTGTGAAGCAATCTCTGAGGAGAACAAATCTACAGGGAGAAAAAAGACCCTATCAGTCTATCAGGCAGAGACCAGAGGTGCATAGAATTATGCTCGATAAGACTAAAATCAATCTACCTCACAGCATAAGGTGGATGCAGGCCCACGTTTTTCAAATGTGTTAGGTAGTCCAGGCCAAATAGTGCGCTGTTCTGTCTGTAACCGAGGAAATTGAATTGTGTTAGGTCAATAAAACACGTGTGAACATGCTACTTATACCAGTATTAGCAAACATCAGGCTCTGCGCAGTTGTTAACAGGTCGTATGCTGAGTGAATAAGAATAAAGGAGCTCAACAAGTTTACATAAAGACCAAGGAAATTGAAAGTCGGCAAGATTATTTAAAAGGGTTCTGCGCAGATGTTAACAGGTCGGGTGTTGAATGAATAAAAGTGACGGAGCTCTACAGGTTTAAATGAAGCCCAAGGAAATTTGAAAGTCGGCAGAGTTATGGAAGTTATTTTCTGCCGCCATTAATCCAAACCGAACATCTATGGATTATAATGCAAAGCGCAACCGCTAAGATCTAGTTTCGAGTGGTACTTACTTCGGATAAGAACTCGAGTAACACTGAAAAATCACCATTGGTTCGTCTCGTAACATCGACTGAACCAAGGGTCGGAGTTGTTTATACTCTCTGACCCGGAAGTGAAAAACATGCGTGAAAAAAGGTCTCTGGCTAATTAGATGTAACAGTATTAAATAATGTGTTTAAGCGATTTAAAAATAGTCGCGCAAGGAGCATAAAGCAATTAGCAAGTTAATTATCTCAGAAATCGGCTGATGATCGCGTTTAAAAACGGGGGTCGCCATTTTGGAACAGGTTACTGAACCAAAAACTGACGATGCACATATCGTCTGACTAAAATAAAGGGGCCATCTTGGAGTGGGAATCGATCAAGTTAAGTAGAGAGAAATTCTGATATTAGAATGACAAAAACGATACTCACATAAAGTGCATATAATCCACTGAACAAACATTGATTAAACATACATTGATTATATTCATTCAATGGACATACTGGACAGTTTTAATTTACCTACTACTCTTAACTAAGGCACGCCAACGCGTGCCATTCTGTGTGGGAATTGAGGCCCGTTTTGACAGAATCGGCTAAGCAAATCCAGCGTTGTTCTTTGATAGTTAACAGATGATCAACATTTGGTTGTCTGATATTGGGTTTGATCACTTCCACAACCCACCAATGAAAATCATTCTCAGTGTGGTTTTTAAGAGAAAAATGTTCCACAAGTGGAGCATTTTCAGTGTGGCAGCGAATCCTCGATTGGTGTTGTAGGATTCTTTTTTTGATAGGTTGGGTTGTCTTCCCAAAATACCTCAAGCCACATGGACATTGAATACAGTAAACGACATTTGTCGTATTGCAGTTTGAGAAGTTCCTGAGTTTAAAGCATTTGTTGTTTAACTCAAATTGTTTTATATTGGAGGTAGTGTTACAGGCCAGACAATGATTACATTTGTAGTGTCCCTGTAAGGGACTCAATTGTCGCATATTGCCCACTATGTCAGAGTCTTTTTTGTACTTGTACGCATGGACTAGTCTATCTCTGAGATTTTTAGCTCTCTTAAAGGCAAAAAGTGGCTTTTCAGTCAATTCGGGTAAGTCTGAGAGCAGAGACCAGTTCTTGGAAATCACTTTTTTGATGGAGTTAGTGGATGTCCCAAAGGTTGTGACACAGACTAATTTTGGTTCTGTGGCTTTGGCTTTCACTTGTAATAGTGATTCACGATTATTATACCAGGCCCGTTTCAAAGATTGTTTCAATAGCCTGTTGGGATAGCCACGGGCAAGAAGTTTCTGTTTCAATATTCCAGCTTCCTTGAAATAATCAGTTCTTTTTGTGCAGTTTCTGCGAAGGCGCAAAAACTGCCCAAAGGGCAAACCATCCCTCAAGGCCTTGGGATGGCAGCTGTCGTATTTAAGCAGTGTGTTTTTAGCTGTAGGCTTGGTAAACAAGGTCGTATATAGAGTGTTCTCTTCAGTGACTTTAATGGTGATATCAAGGAAATCTATGCTCAATTTATCAGAAACCAGGGTGAACTTAAGATTGGGATTCTGAATGTTAATCCAATCGTGAAATTTCTTTAGTTCTTGAGGGGTTCCATGCCAAATGAGGAAGATATCATCTATGTAACGTAACCAACATCTAAGGTTGGTAACGAATGGGTTGTTAATACCATAGATAGATGTATCTTCGAAATTGGAAACATAAATGTTTGCTATGTCGGGCGCAAAAACTGCGCCCATGGCTACTCCCTTCTGTTGTTGGTAGAAGGTTTTTTTATGAATGAAGAAATTCTCACAAAGAGGTATTCGCAAGCAATCAATAATGAAGGCAGAAGGAACCTGATGAGGTCTTTCTCTGTTCTCCAACAATGATAGTAAGATGTTTAATACTTCCTCTTGAGGGATGTTAGTGTATAGGCTTTCAATGTCCATACTTACTAGAAGTTCAGTATCACTATCAAAGGGGATTCCTTCAACTTTGTTTATAACTGCCATAGTGTCCCTTATATAGTTCTCCTTTTCCGTAGCAAAAGGGCGGATGAAAAATGTGGCTTGAGGTATTTTGGGAAGACAACCCAACCTATCAAAAAAAGAATCCTACAACACCAATCGAGGATTCGCTGCCACACTGAAAATGCTCCACTTGTGGAACATTTTTCTCTTAAAAACCACACTGAGAATGATTTTCATTGGTGGGTTGTGGAAGTGATCAAACCCAATATCAGACAACCAAATGTTGATCATCTGTTAACTATCAAAGAACAACGCTGGATTTGCTTAGCCGATTCTGTCAAAACGGGCCTCAATTCCCACACAGAATGGCACGCGTTGGCGTGCCTTAGTTAAGAGTAGTAGGTATAAAAAACTGTCCAGTATGTCCATTGAATGAATATAATCAATGTATGTTTAATCAATGTTTGTTCAGTGGATTATATGCACTTTATGTGAGTATCGTTTTTGTCATTCTAATATCAGAATTTCTCTCTACTTAACTTGATCGATTCCCACTCCAAGATGGCCCCTTTATTTTAGTCAGACGATATGTGCATCGTCAGTTTTTGGTTCAGTAACCTGTTCCAAAATGGCGACCCCCGTTTTTAAACGCGATCATCAGCCGATTTCTGAGATAATTAACTTGCTAATTGCTTTATGCTCCTTGCGCGACTATTTTTAAATCGCTTAAACACATTATTTAATACTGTTACATCTAATTAGCCAGAGACCTTTTTTCACGCATGTTTTTCACTTCCGGGTCAGAGAGTATAAACAACTCCGACCTTTGGTTCAGTCGATGTTACGAGACGAACCGATGGTGATTTTTCAGTGTTACTCGAGTTCTTATCCAAAGTAAGTACCACTCGAAACTAGATCTTAGCGGTTGCGCTTTGCATTATAATCCATAGATGTTCGGTTTGGATTAATGGCGGCAGAAAATAACTTCCATAACTCTGCCGACTTTCAAATTTCCTTGGGCTTCATTTAAACCTGTAGAGCTCCGTCACTTTTATTCATTCAACACCCGACCTGTTAACATCTGCGCAGAACCCTTTTAAATAATCTTGCCGACTTTCAATTTCCTTGGTCTTTATGTAAACTTGTTGAGCTCCTTTATTCTTATTCACTCAGCATACGACCTGTTAACAACTGCGCAGAGCCTGATGTTTGCTAATACTGGTATAAGTAGCATGTTCACACGTGTTTTATTGACCTAACACAATTCAATTTCCTCGGTTACAGACAGAACAGCGCACTATTTGGCCTGGACTACCTAACACATTTGAAAAACGTGGGCCTGCATCCACCTTATGCTGTGAGGTAGATTGATTTTAGTCTTATCGAGCATAATTCTATGCACCTCTGGTCTCTGCCTGATAGACTGATAGGGTCTTTTTTCTCCCTGTAGATTTGTTCTCCTCAGAGATTGCTTCACAGACCGCTGGAACACCCTAACGCGGCCCCCCTAAATACTCTTAGGTTGGTTACTTGTTTTTGATAACACACATGCCCGGAGCTCTAATTTAATGCTCTGTGTTGTGAGAGCACAATGCGATTTATGATGACAAACTCGATTATACAGTTTATATATATTTTTTGTGCCAGTATCTTTCGTTCTAGATATAAAAATGCAGTCGTGTTCTTAAATACACAGGATTTGTTTAGAGTTGTTGTAATGTGATCTCTTTAGCATAGCTAACTCAAAACACTGTGGTTGTGCCTACAAGATGTACATTTCAAGAAGTATGTTATTAGATCATTTGTGAAAATGTCCTGATAATGATGTCTTAATACATTAGGAAGAATGTACATGTACAAGTGAGTTCAGTATGACACTCATTAAGGTTAAGTCCTTTCCTAAATCTTAGAATGACACAGAATTTCTTATTTTTTGATTCACCGAATTGAGGTTATATACCCCCTTTTTTAAACTAAAATTATTTATAAATGTTTGAAGGAGTGATTTATTTCGGTTATTATACCTAATATCCGTACAAACTTGTACTCAGTCACATTGACTGCTCATTGATTTTTAGACTGAACGGAGGTATCACCGGGAAGGGGTTGATACTGTCCCTAACTTTGATGTTATATATGTATAGAGCTTTTGTAGAGTTTAAGAAAATTATTAATTTAATTCAATTTGTTTTTACCAGTTTTTAATAATTGATTTATTTTTACATAGGGAGTTGTTTTCAGCATTGAAACATAACATCGTCCTGATGATGGTCTTATTGATGAACACAACAAAGACCGAAACGTCGACATCTTGCTATCATCTCCTGCATCGCTGTCGTTAAACGCCAACTTACAACCACGCTTTAATGTTTAATTTGGGTTGTTTGCTTGAACTATTTGGAGTTGATATATTTGGTTTTGAACTATAGAAAAAATTCTTTGTCTTTCTTTGTTCATAACCTTTTTTGCTTGAATTGATTTATGTTTACATCCCTTGTCACTTTTATAAAGTAAAGATTTATTTCTGAACAAACCTTCCTTCTCTAGCTCTATTTTTATCTACACCTTCCATTCATTTATGCTGTGTTTTAAATAAATCGGATATCCTCTGGATACTTAAGAGTGTGAAATAGAGATACCACTCGCCGATTAAGAGTCAATGTTTTTGAAATAAGTCCCTTGTAGCACCTTATGTTTTGAACCATAAACTGCCCAAGCCTACAAGGGTTTATTGGGTTTCCCCTGTTAAAAACTTGTTTCCGCCTGTGGCATTTCCTCCGCTCTGAGCGTTTCCTGTTTTTTTGTTGTCGTTTGAGGTAGCTCCTTGTGTGCCAGATCGGAGGGTTAATTTCCTGTCCTGTTGGACCACCCCCATTTCTTGACCAGGGGTGAACCTGCGAAACCCCAATCTTTTGTTTCGTATGGCTTCATTATCCGAATCGCTTTCAACTTGCGAGCTGTCCTCACATGTAGATAGCACTACTGTTGCACTGTCACTAGAGGGAGTTGCTGTATTAGGTGTTTGTATCCCATCATTCTTGTTTGGAGCTTGTTGAGTTTTTTTGATGTTGTCAAATCTACGAGCAAAAGTGAAGATTTGTCCGTGCTCATAGTCTAACCTGTCTCTTTGAAACTTGTATGCCTTTCTGCGTTTTATTACCTCTTCCTCATGTTTGAGGCGCGCTTCCATTTCCTCGCGAAGTTTAGTTAGTGCAGGGGTACTGGGAGATTTGTCAATTTTGGCCTCTAGTTTTTCAATCTCTACCAGCAGTTTATTCCTGTCACTTTCTGCGTATTGAACCAGCAACTGCATTAAGCGCTTTGAACTGTCCAAATTTATTGCCGCCCAATCACTGAGCATTTGCGGGTCTGGGTTCTCGTAGGACGGGGCCAGCATAATCCTAAGACCCCGGGGTACTCTCCCTACTTCCAGGTATCCCGTCAGGGAGCTGTGCTCCCACCACTTCGCCTGTTCGCCTTTCCTGCATTTCTCTAACTTCCTCATCAAGTCTTTAATGTTACTGGCTGGTTGCGGCACAGAAGTAAGGTTAGTGCTCGGAACGTCCTCCCCAGCTGGGGAGTCCCTAAACATTCCCTTTGAGGCCTCCACACGGCCCCGTACTGCATCTGCAAACATAGTGTGCTAGTTGTGGGTGAAATTAATGTGTGGGAACACAAGGCGCGCTTTCCCTACCCGACAATGCTGGGCAGTCGCCCTCCGGCTCCCAAACCTCTCCACACAGGATTTTCTGCAGGAACCCAGCGAGGCTCGAAGGTACTCCCGGTGTAGTCGTGGTCGAAGTCCGCTTCCGCTGACCCCTGACCCGGAACCACTCACGTTCTTCCCTTCCTCTCACTCGGAATCTCTGCCTCTCCTGGGGCTGCGGCGGCGTCTCCTCCCGGAGGTTTTGGATTGCTCCCAAGTAGAAACTCAGAAACTGCTGTTTCTGCCGCACTCGCCCGTGCTGTGAAGGGGTCTCGCAAAGTTCAGGGAAGCAATCCCGAAGATATTTGCGGTATGTGTCGTCCTCAGCTTAATTAAGCTCAGCTACTTGCAGCCAAAGGATGATGCGAGACCCGATTTCTTAGGTGTTTTTAAGTGTTTATTTTGAACCCAAACACCAGTTTGCCACGACGCGTTTCGGCCAAAGCCTTGATCACATGATGCAGTCATGGGGGCTGGCCACCCATTTAAAGTGAAAGGTGCATGACACGCAAATGGACATAAAGGAAATACTTTTCCTGTATATTGCTGCATAAATGCTTGTACAGTCTAGGTTAGCACTGTAAATAATTGTTAAGACAATTTGACGTTTCATATATATATATCACAAAGTTTTTATCCACTGCATAAAGACGCACTCTGCGACAAAGTAATTCCACTAAATTCTTTATTGAGGGAAACCGGCACTGACATCCAGATAGCGAGTTGCCTAACACATTTCGGAGCTGCTTGCTCCTTGATCACAGGCTATTGGTGCACCTGCGCAGGAACAAAAGACACTCATGTTACTTCAAATGTATTGTCCTCTGGTGGGCCTTTCTAGTAAGTTGCATTGTTGATACAGGCTGGGACCTGTAGAATTCTTTGTACAATTCCCGCCCTTCAGTGGACTCTGTGCCATGACACACTCTTTGTAAATTCAAAATACCCTCCAGTGGGTTTCCGGGCAACCATTGCCAGTTCATTTTATTAAGACCAGATGTCCCGCATGACAGCTTTCGACACCTATGAAACTGTACGGCCCCTTTAAAATTCACGGTGGTGCAGTCCTCCCACCCTGGACAAGCTGGAAAACATCTCACAAAGTTTTTATCCACTGCATGAAGACGCACTCGACAACAAGGTCATTCCACTGAATTCTTCATTGACGCAAACAGGCACTGGCATCCAGATAGTGAGTTGCCTAACGCATTTCAGAGCAGCCTCGCTCCTTGATCACAGGTTGGAGCACCGGCACAAGAACAAAAGACACTCATGTTACTTGAAATTTATTGCCGACTGGTGGGCTTTTCTAGTAAATTGAATTGATGGTACAGGCTGGAACCTGTAGAATCCGTTGTACAATTCCTGCCCTTCAATGGGTTCTGTGCCATGACACATTCTTTGTAAATTCAAAATACCCTCCAGTGGGTTTCTGGGTAACCAGAGCCAGTGAATTTTATTAAGACCAGTTGTCTTGCATGACAGATTTCGACACTTCTGAACCTGTGCGGCCCCTTTAAAATTCATGGTGGTGCGGTCCCCCCAACCTGGACAAGCTGTAAAACCTCTCACAAAGTTTGTATCCACTGCATGAAGATGCACTCCACAACAAGGTCTTTCCACTAAATTCTTCATTGAGGCAAACCGGCACTGGCATTCAGATAGTGAGCTGCCTAACGTTTTCAGAGCAGGCGGGTGCTTCCAAATGCGGGGGTGCTCCCGCATAGCAGTCATGGCTTCAACTCTCCTCCTTTACTCCAGCTTTCTTCAAGGAAGACAGCACTCACGGGGGCTGTTTCTGTTAATTTATTAAACAGCAAACTTGCACATCAAAACAGACGCATTCCGGTAACAACCTTCTTCTATGTTTACCAAAGCGCGGGAGTGCCATGATTTTAAGCACCTTGCTTTCTACATAGACACAAAGAGGGGACTGTTGTAGAATCACGGCATGCCTAGCACACAGCACAACTTGTAAGCGCCATATTGGAATATCAAAAAATGCTTAAATAAACATAAACAACGCATTTGCAATTACTTGTCAAACAAGATGCCAACATCTCAAATATTCAATATCTCCACATCGCTGCACATACGAGGAAAATATATAACCTCAAAATCCAAATGCAACCACAAAATATTAGATTACGCCCATAGATGGGCCCTACTACCAATATGGCATATTCTCCTCCAGTCATTGTACTGTCAAATTTATTTCACCCTGAATGGGCCAAAATCATCATCACCACACTGGATGTCAAGGTGTCACAAAACCTCCAAAAAACATGACTTGAGGCAGCCTATTAACACATTCCACAATATTTACACTTATATACAAATGAGCACATCTTGCTTTTCATTACATCAAAAGAAATTGAGACTAGAGATAAAGATAAAGATTGAAGCAAAGAAAGATAGGAGGATCAAATAAAAAAATCAAGAAATTCGAAAATCCGGAAATTACGAAATTCAAAATCTCATCACATTAAACTAGACAGCAACGAACAGGGAGAAACTGATAAAAAAAAGTCTCATACATTTATATATATATACATCTCCTACATACATCATGACATCATCACAGTATATATACAGACTAATTGACCAAACTGATTAAACAAGTACCTCATTCCCCTAAATGTATGGCAAGCTCTTCACTGCTATTGAGGCCTTGCAGTGCCTTTGTTTGAAGATCAATTATAAACCGTGACTCCAGCCTTCGTAGCCTCAAAATCCTATCGCCCCCCCCAGGATTGCTAGGTACATGATCAAGGTGGAAGTAGCTCGCCAAATCCCTGTTGCGATGATGTTCCTTATCAAAATGTCTCGCAACAGGGTAAGCTGCATCCCCCTTCGCTATTGCCCGCATATGCTCCAGTATCCTGATTTTAGTAGGATGAATCGTGCTGCCAACATAACGTAGGTCGCATGGGCGCATGAGACAATACACAGTATGGGGGTAGTACAAGTCAAGAACTTCCTGATGCTTTTGTGGATACCTACAATTGGAATGTCATAAGTAAGGACCCTCTTGCTTCCCTTGCAGGCTTTACACTTCCTGCATGGGAAGAACCCATGCATAAAGCCAAAAGCAGATCTTGGGGCATCAGTTAGATGACTATGTACTAGGTCATTTTTCAAAGACCTTGCCTTCCTAAATGTGACAAAGGGGTTAGATAGAAGATCTCCCCCTATCACATTGTCTGTCTGTAAGATATGCCAGTTTTTCTTCATAATTCTTTTCAAATCCCTGGCGTTCCTTGAGTAGGTAGTTATGAGACGAAATTTACCCCCACTAGTTCTGGAGTCAGTGGCCCACATGCATCATTGTTACATTTTGCACTTCCTAATTTGCGAAAAATAAGGAATTGCAAATTAAGAAGTGCAAAATGCTATGCATCATTATTTTCGGTATTCATTTGTGATTCGGTAAAAATCGCAATTTTTACCGAATCCCAAATGAATACCGAATTCTTTAGTTACTTTTCGCAATTCCCATTGATTCCTATGGGCCAAAAGGCCCATAGGAGTGAATAGGAAGGCATCAGCAAATTGCGAGTGGCACTTTGAAAATTTCATGGGTGCAGGGGGGGGTCCAAAGGACCCCCCATGCACCCCTGAAATGTATTTTTCGCATCATGTTTCACACACACATGTCCTAAGGACATGTGTGTGTGAAACATGAATGTTGAAAAAAAAACATTTTATGCATTTTAAACACTTTTTCCAAATTTACCGAGTGGTTCAACCACTCGGTAAATTTGGCACCCTAATTGCGAATTTGCACTTGTAAAACTAATGATGCATTGCTTTTAAGAAATCGCACATCTGCGACTTCTTAAAAGCACCCGCAATTTTAGAACTCGCAAAAATGTTACGAATTCTAAAATTGCTTCATGCATCCCAAAAAGCACTTTTGCATTCGCAAACGGCCGATTTTAAGGAATCGCACCGTTTGCGACTACAAAAATGCTTGATGCATGTGGGCCCGTATTCTGTATGTCCTTATTCATCAACAGATCCTCCCCTTTAAGAGAATTCGCTCTCCCATAGGCTTCATCTAGGACTTGCTGGCTGTAACCCCGTACTTTGAAACGTTTAATGCTGTCCCTCGCAGCCACCTGAAACTCATTATCCTCCGAGCTATTCCTCTTAATCCTGAGTAGTTTCCCGTAGGCGATACTACTCACCAAATTAGTGGGATGGCTACTGGAGGCATGCAGGACAGAATTCCCTGCGGTTGCCTTCCGATAAAGTCTGGTCTTCAACTGCCCTCCCTCCACATAGCTGTTAAAATCTAAATAATTCACTGAGTCAGCGCTCACGTCTCCAGTGAACTCAAGGTTGACCTCATTCATGTTTAGGACCCCAATGAAATCCCTAGCTGCTTCCGATGAATATTTGAGATGTAGGCATCTTGTTTGACCAGTAATTGCAAACGCGATGTTTATGTTTATTTAAGCATTTTTTGACATTCCAATATGGTGCTTACAAGTTGTGCTGTGTGCTAGGCATGCCGTGATTCTACAACAGTCCCCTCTTTGTGTCTATGTAGAAAGCAAGGTGCTTAAAATCATGCAGATTAGGATCCTTGCACCCTGCCGATCACGAGCTGCATTCTAATTGGTTGTCAACACTCCAAAGCAGGAATTATTGACAGTCATCTTGTGCCTCGGTATAAGCGAGGCACATGTAAATAGTAAAATAAAGGCACAAAACAAGAAGAGGGGGCAGGGTCGAAACACCCTGACCCCGTAGGCCTGTTTAGGAGGTCCCACAAGGACCTCCAGGGCCAAAAAAAGCATTTTTTTTTAAAACGCCGAGATGCGCGCTGGGTGTGCGGATCCAGGGCTTTTCTAAAATATTTACGGGGGCTTACGCCCCCCCACCCACATGCCCCGGGAACCACCACCTCCCCAGGGCACTAAGTATTTAAATTGAGGGGACAATTACGGACCCCCTAGCCCTGGGGACCACCACCTCGCTGGGGTTTTGAAAAGTTGGGAGGGGGGCTGCGTGTCCCCCCTCCTGAAGCCATTGATGCCCTGGGTACCACCATCCCCCAGGGCCGGCTCCTGCAGTGTCCTGGGGTGCTCATCCCCGGGACACTGCTGTTTGCTACGGTAGGGCGGTAGCACATCTCCCGCCCTACCATAGCAAACTCTGCTTTGGATTTTGGAAGAGAGAGCAGGGAAACCTGCTCTCTCTTCCAAATTTCAAAGCAGACTTGCTTTTCCACATGGGAAGCTGCATGCTAGAAGCTCCACATGTGAAAAAAGCAATGCCGGCTCTCGCAGAACGCGGGAAGCCGGTGGGACCGTGGGGGCATTGGTGCTCACACCACGGTCCCCATCGTGTGTTTAGGCCCTGGGGGTGGGGTCCCTGGGGTGAATAGAAATTAGTGGAAGGAGGCAATTTTTTTTACGAAAAAAATGTTGGAGTCGCTCAGGGCGGCCCCATGGTGTGATCACGTTGGGTGCGCGGCCCCCTGTTGTGAAGACCCTGGGTGCGCGACTCCAAAACGCTTATAGGTTTGGATCTTGGGTGGCTCTAAAAAGAGCCCTTGTGTTTATTGGGAGATGTTGGTACCTACAAGTAAGTACCTATGCAGAGTCTAAAGTTGTTGAGATAGCCTCTGTTACCCTCATCTGTGAAATGTACACCCTCTCTCCTGTAGATGCCATACATAATAAAATGCAGATTGTTGTTGTAAATGGACCCCATCCTATAATCTCTGAGATAAGCAGAAACAGCTTTATTGACATGTTTCCTAGCTTTATCAATCTGTGGACAAAGTTAATTGGACCAGTTCCAATTTTGTCTTTGGCATATGTTAGAGTAGACAAAGGCAGTTTGGGGGAAAATTGACATCAATTCATTAGCATTTCCAGACCTACCCCAGTCAAAGTGCCTAGGTCATTGCCTTCCACAGTGCACAATTATGAGGTCAACGTGTTGGAGATGCAAAAAGGATTTAACCAATGGCATCAATTGGTGCCACCTTAATCCTCTCTGGCCAACACATTTAATGTCCACATTTTGCAAAGCTAGGTCCTTGTCAATACCTCAGCTTTCAGCACACCGTTTGCACCAGAAAATATAGCTGTGTCCCACAATTCACACTCTAAGCATCTTGAAGGGAAGTCTGGATGCACTCAGAAGATGTCTGAATCTGAAGTAGGTAGTTTGTAAAATAAGATGTTTCTAAAATGGTGGACAAGATGCAGTTTAAAAAAAAGAAGACAAATGATGGGCTGATGGAGAACATTATACACTGAAACATAGGGTGCATGTTTCTGTGTTTAAAAAGCATGTTTCTTATTGGTTAGTAAAAACTGTTTGAAAGGTACATTAGATAAGATAAGGTTGTACTGTGGAAAGTCAAGCACACTTGCTGTTTGAATGTGCAACATTGTGTGCTGAACCTGTGACCTGTGTGCTCAGTTGAGTGTTCCATGAACTGTTACTATGGTAACAGGCATTAATCAGAATGGGGTTAGGTTTAGAAATTATGTGTGGCATTAGAATATGTGTTTCTTAATAATATTACAGTAATATGTATTGTAGTGAGATTTCCCAAGTCACTGCTATAGTTAAAAGTAGTGTGTTATGAAACAAAATGGTAAAAATATTTGTCATACATTTTTGAAGTCTCGTCTGGATCCGCGGTTCCATCGCTTACGTACACAGACCAGGCGGGACTCCCCAAAAAATCCAGAACCAATTTAGGTTCAGTTAGAGGTCAGTTGGCAAGGGTTGATATGTGTAACCAATAGAAATGTGTGTTAGAATTTGAATTAATCTGGGAAGCAATGTGATTTGATATATATATTTTTTTTAAACCTTTATTAGTTGCGTTCAACAGAGAGTCATGACAGTAACAGCATCGATAATCCAATAAAGCAATATTCATGGTACATTCAGTGGAGAAGCATCATTTTTACAAGGGCTAGTACAATTGAAACACATCCCTCCTCGTCCTGCAATGGGAGGCCAATCAACATGGAGCCCTCCCCCCACCCAGTCAGGGGCGGAAGAAGTGGGGAGACCACCTTACCCCCGTATACAGGTGTAATGTCAAGCAAGGAGGAGAGTCATCACAGAAAACCCCCCGACCCATGAGTGCCGCAGCCCCCACGGTCAGCCAGCCGCGTCACCATGTGCCGTAGTGTGTCATATGCGCATCAAGAGAGCGCGGCCCCGCTCAGCACCTCAGCGGACGGTCAGTGTAAGGGCAATCGGAATGGGGTACAGCTGAAAGCGGTGCACAGCGCTCAACAACCCAGATGCCATCTTTAACGACGTGCAACTGCAGGATCCAGTGCATACGTCTGCCCCCATCGGCCCATTGTGTCGAAGTATCAGGAGGGGTAGTAAGACCTGTCGCCTAAGCTGTGTCACATGATCCGTAAGTATCCCAGACTTCCCAACACCACCCCAGCAACAATCGCACCATCCCACCCCAATCGAGGCGGGCCAAGGCCCCATCTGTCGTGTGAGATGTAGTATGGCGTGTGTGGTGTAAAGTACCTATACGCTCACGGGCCCGGCATCGGCTCGTCATCTCCAGAGGAGTCGCTATGAGTCGTCTGAGACATCCAGTACACCTGTAAGGGGGACCAAAAGTCACTGGGTGTACAGCGGGCAGGTAACAGTTCCGCATACATGCCATGCTGGTCCTGGCAATACGTGAGGTCGTCCAGCCATTCCTTAAATTTTGGTGCCCTACCCCTCCCCCATCTGCAAGCAATCCTCCTCTTAGCGAGTAGTAACGCGATATCAACAAATCTACGGTCTGACTTGGGTACATTTCTGGTATATCCCAGCAGCATCACCACCGGTTCCATAGGAAGAGGGCCAGCAATCATTACTTGGAGCGCAGCATGTACCTGCTCCCAGTATGCCTGTACCGCTCCACACTCCCAGGCCAAGTGAAGGAAACCCGCGCCTTCCGCCCGGCATCTCGCACATCTATCATCCTCTGAGAGGCGAAATCGCAGCTTTCTGACTGGAGTATAGTAGTATCTCTGTACGAACTTGTAGTGAATAATTTTCAATCGACAGCTGGAGGAGACTTTGGCCGTGACCGAGCAGCAATATCTCCACTGCTCGTTGGTGAGTGCAGTGGTTAGGTCAGAGTCCCAGTCCGCTCGCGCTTTAGACAGAACCATAGGGCGTTGCTCACGAACAGCAGCATAAAATTTTGACACCAAGTGCCTGCCATCCGACACGAGCAAGATATGCAATGGCAGTACTGTACCCGGTTCCTCCGGGAAGCTAGGGAGTATGTCCCGCATACTCTGACGGAGTCTAATATAATAGAACACCTCCATAGGTGTCGGGGGAGTAGTCCGGAATATCTGATCCTTGGTACGGAACAGTCCATCCTGAAACAAGTCACCCCAGGTATTAAGGTGTACGCGGTTGCACATGGATCGAAATCATTTTTCCAATAAAAGCGATAGCTTCGGGTGGTACGCAAGGGGCATCGCCAGTGAGTAGAGCATAGGGGCTCCCAGCAGTTTAGTCACTCTCCGCCAAGAGTCAATAGTACAGGTGACAGTGGTAGCAGGCGTCTCGACATCACCAACCAGTCCCATCAGCATGCCTTTGAGCGGGAGTGGGTGCACGATCCAGTCCTCAGCAGCAACCTGTGGCATAAAGGGAGCGGGGTTAACCCAGTGATAAGCATGCTGAGCCTGAGCGCTGAGGTAATACACTTCCAGATCGGGCACATCAAATCCGCCCCTATCATATGGCTGCGTCAAGACATTCCAACCAAGGCGCGGCTGTTTACCGCCCCAGAAAAGGCGAAGCAACTCAGATCGGAGTCTTTTGAAAAAGTAGGCACCCGGGTAGTAGGGTATGTTTTGAAAGAGGTATAGGAAACGTGGGAGGATGACCATTTTGATCAGGGAGGCTCTGCCTGCCATCGAAAGCGGGAGGGCCAACCAGCGGGTCACGTTGTCAGTCAGTCGTGAGATAGCCACCCCATAATTCAGCTGGATTGTGTCGTCCCTATTGAGCGACACTTCAATGCCCAAGTATCTCAAGTCAGAACTGCACCACTCCAAGGGGTAATCTAGCGGAAAATGGGCGACTGAGGCCGTGAGGGGGAAGAATTGCGACTTCTTCCAATTGATGTGCACTCGGGATATGCCACCGAACGCCACAAATTCTCTCAGAAGCGGGTTGAGGTGGTCTTGTGGGTGACGCACATATAAAGTGACGTCATCCGCACATAGGGAAATACCAATCTGCCGTTGATTACAGTTAAAGGCACTGGCCTTATGTAACTGCCGGATCCTGCAAACCAGCGGTTCAATTGCCAGGGCAAAGAGCAGGGGCGACAGGGGGCATCCCTGCCTAGTTCCCCTCGTGATCGGCATCTGCGCCGAGAGCACACCATTGACGACGACCCTGGCGACTGGAGAAGTGTAGAGCAGCGTCACCCATGCGATGAATATCCGGGGGAACCCCATTCTGCTCAAGATGGCCAACAGATAACCCCACTCCACCGAATCGAACGCCTTGGTGGCGTCCAAAAACACAGCAGCGACCGGCAGGTCGGGCGAAATGGTAGGTATGAGGGAGAACAGCGTGCGGAGGTTATGGGATGTGGCTCTCCCTGGGACAAATCCAGATTGATCCGGCAGCACCAGGGTATTCATAAGCAGGGACAGCCTAGTCGCAAGCACTTTTGCTAGAATCTTCGCGTCGCAGTTTAGCAGCGATAGGGGTCTATAAGCATCGGTATCCACCGGGTTCTTCCCTGGCTTCAGAAGCGAGGTGATCGCCACCTCTCTCATAGATCCCGGCAGAATCCCCACCTCAAGCGATTCTTCAAAGACCTCTTTCAGTACCGGCGCCATGATGTCAATGTAGCACTTATAGAATTCGGCCGGCAGACCGTCCAGCCCCGCAGCTTTGCCATTACTAAGTAACATGATCGCTTCCCGGATATCATCCAGCTCGAAAGGGCATCCCAAGAATGCCCTGTCACCATCGCTTAGCCAGCAGAGTGCTATGTCATCTAGGAAATTCCCGAACTCCACCTCGCCTACCTGCTGAGTGGAATAGAGCCGTTTGTAGTGCTGCAGGAAGGTGTCCTGAATTCCTTTAGAATCCTGGTAGGTCCTGCCGTCGCCATCAGAGATTTCTAAGATGTGTGTGGCGAAGCGCTGGTGCCTCGTCAGTGCCGCGAGAACCTTTCCTGGCCGATCCCCCTCACAATAGCGGCTAGCCGTCCAGTATTTGCCTCGGAATTTCACCTCTCTGGCCGCTTCCTCCTCATAAGACGACAGTTTGGCCCTGAATTCCACCGCTAGGTCAGGGCAAGGATTTCTGACCATCTCTGCCTCTAGCGCCTTAAGCTCCGCTTCAAGTCTAGTCAACGTGCGCACTATTTCCCTTAGTATACCACAGCTCTTAGAGATCGTGACCCCTCTCACAGTCACTTTAAAAGCTTCCCAGATCGTTTCGACCTTATCGACAGACCCCTTGTTCCTAGGGAAGAAGGCTTCTATCTCCTCACCAAGTTCTTGTTTAAAGACAGGGTCGAGCAGGGCCGAGGGGAAGAGCCGCCACGGTGGACGCACTCTAGCATATCCAGGCATCTCGAGAACGGTCAGTACAGGGCAATGGTCCGAGTAGGTACGAGGTAGAGGTTTCACCTGAACGACCCCCCCAGCTAGGCCCCGTGAGACAAAGCAGTAGTCGATCCTTGCCCATGAGCGCGCGTGTGCAGTGAAGTGGGTACCTTCCCTAGCTGCCGGGTGTAAGTGCCTCCAGCTATCCAATAGTCCTGCCTCCGTCAGTATGCCCTGAAGTGTGTCCCTAGCTCTCGTGTTGTACTGTCCACTACCGTCTGATCTATCCGTCCCAGGATGTATCGATAAGTTGAAGTCCCCCCCCCAGACTATGTGCGTGGCTTCGACCTCCAGTACATGACCCCATAACGTCAAGAAAAAACCAGGTGTGTCGATATTAGGTGCATAACAATTCACAAGCATTATCACATCAGTGCCCAGCCTTCCCCAAAGGATCACATATCTCCCCTCATTATCCGCCCGCACTCCCAACTTCTGGAACGGCAACCCTTTATTGATCAAAATGACCGTTCCCCTAGAGTAGGTGGAATAGGAAGAAAACTCTCTCACATTCGCCCATCTGCTCGCGAACTGAGGGACATTACGTGGGCTCAGGTGGGTTTCCTGAAGCATCGCTATCTGCACATGATGCCTATCTAAATATGCAATTACATTTCTGCATTTCCGGGGGTCATTAAGGCCTCGAACATTCCAGGACATCATGGAGACAGTAGGCAAAGCGTGATCACCCATGTTTATCACCATATCTCTGAAACAAGCCCTTGTTCAACGCTCCAGCCCTCGGTCGGAACGTACCGAGTACCAATCTCTCTGCTGTCCAGAACAGTCTCATCACTCGATCATCCATGCTGACACACACCGTAACTCCAGTCCCAGCATACATGCCATGAACATCATCCGCAAGAACACTTCCACTCTCAACACCACCCATCCCAACAGTCAAACACCCCCCCTCCCTCCGCGCACAGCACCCCAACCCCCGCACAACAAGTCCTCCCCCCACCCACTGAAGCAACCCAAATTTGCCAGTACCATGACCCCTCCCCCCACCCCAAACCCCATACTCAAGAACCATAGAAAAACCATGGGGGGAACCCCCTCCTGGGGGCATCAGAGGTACGCACCCATACACCCCAACACTCCCCTCCCGCCCCGCATATACCATACGGGGAAGACAGAGAAGAAGGGGTGGTGCCTGGCCTACATTACCCCTGCAGGCTTAAGCCCGTACATCAAACCAGTGTCTCTCATCGCCGCCCCCCTAACCGGAGAAGTTACCAATTAGTTCAGGTGAACCGTCCATGCACCAGCTGCTGCCCACACTGTCTCCTGCACTGCCACCAGCTTGCGCAATCCAAGAACAATCCCAGCAGCGGGGCAAAGTGTTCAAGCCCAGACGCCCCTCCGCAGCGAGTCCACAATGCCCAGAATCAGCCATTCATGGCTCTACAGGTAGGGCAGGATTGCCCCCGCGGGAGCAGGTCACAGAATCCGAATCCAGCACCAGTAGAACAACAGGGAGCCAACAAGCAAGTGTGCACAAGGATACAATCAGGACTCATCGTGCTCGGCAGGGTTCCCACCTGCCTCGCCTTCCTCCTCGTTTCGCCTGTCCCTCCTAGCAGTGCGGAGCTTCTTAACATAGTCCTCAGCGTGCTGTGGGTTTGTAAAGAAATGTTGTTTGCCCTGATGGGTTACCCTGAGCCGCGCCGGGTACAGAAGTGCGTAATCCACCTGCATGTCCCTCAGCTTCCTTTTCACATCCAAGAATTTCCTCCGCTGGTCCTGCACCATGGGCGTGAAATCCGGGTATAAGGAGAACTGCACACCATCACAAGCCAGGTTCCGGTTTGTCCGAGCTGCGCGCAACGCCGCGTCCCGGTCGCGGTAGTTAAGCAACCGGGCGATGATAGGCCGCGGCTGCGCCCCCGGCTTGGGAGTCGGGCCCAGAGAGTGGTGCGCTCTTTCGACAATAAATTGACTAGAGAAGGCCTCCGTACCCACTGCAGTGATTAGTATGCGCTCTACATAGTCCTCCATACGTCCAGTGTTGGTGGACTCCGGAACCCCCGTGACGCGAATGTTATTGCGCCTGCTCCTCGCCTCCAACTCCTCATTCTTCGCCGCTATCACTCTTAGGATGTTGTCCATACGAGTTAGGCGCTCTTCGTGGGTTGTGGACGTGTCCTCAGTAGTTGAGATGCGTCGCTCCGCTTCCGTCAAGCGCTCCTCGTGGATCTCCAGTTTCTGCGCAACCCCATCCATCCTGGAAGATAAGCGATCAACCTTATCCACTATCGTGGCGAAGCCCTGTCGCATCTCCTCAATTAGCACTTGCAACTCTGGAGCCATGGGTGTAGAGGGGGCCTCAGTGCCCGATGGTCCTGGGGCACCGCCGGCTCCCGTCGTGCCACGCAACGGTTTTTTCGCGGCCGCAGGTTCAAAAGAGAGCTTGGGCTGTTCATTATCGTTCTTGCCCATCGTGCCCCGCCTGTGAGCACCCGATGGGTACAGTGAGTGGCAAGAGGTTCTGTGCTCTCCGCTCCCAAACAAGTCTGCTTGCCTCGGCAGTTCCCTGCGTGGCGGTAACGCCCGAGACGATGGCGCCAACGCGAGAAAACAGACCAGCAATGTCCAAGTGTCCCTCTCGCCCCTGCGCACTCCGTCTCCAGTGACTAGGGCCAGCCGGTAACGTCCACGGTGGTAGGCGGGCAGCGGATCGCTGGGGTAGAGCCAGGCAGGTCCGGGCACAAGAAGCACCAGGGGGGTGGCGGGCGGTGGGGCGAGGGGAGGCCCAACACGCCACCAGCAATACCTGCAACTCGGACACCTCTGATGCCCTCCGGCGGCTTCCTGCCTCTCCTCAGGCCGCTGCACCCGGATGCATCAGGGTCACGGAAGGATTCCGGGGGAGCGGCGGGGATGCATGGATTAAGGCCGGGAAGCAGTCCAACCCCTTCGCTAGGCCCAGGCGGATATTGCCGGCTTCGCCCGTTCCTCCAGCAGGGCTCCGGGGTATTGTACAGTGTCCCTACATGCTGCAGCGGCCCCAGAGGGGCAGAGACTCACCTCCGCCGCCACCCGTTGAGCCTCCAGCAGGCAGCCCGCCCAGCAGGCCGATCTCCGTGACTTCGAGGCCTAGCCACCTCGAGGCGAGCCGCGGCCTCGCGTGGCTCAGTGTCCAGGCAACCGCAGCAGTCCTCCGCAGTAGCGCTCCCCGGGCAGAGTTCTCAGGGTCGCTGTTCAGGCATCGGACTCCGGATCGCCACCAAAATCGGACAGGTGCTGCAGAGCAGGCAGGTTCACGAACGTTGCGATTTTCAGGCTTCCACCTGCAGGTTAAGCGGATAAATTAAGGATGTTTCTGGCCAGGCAGCCAGAGCCTCACTGAAGTGCAGCCATTAGCTTGCGCGCCCTCTAGCGCCCCTCAATGTGATTTGATATTTACCTGTATATGTGTGCAGAATGAGAGGGAAAGTTTGCCATTTTTTGGTTTTGCTAAGAGTAGTGCACTACATTCATTGTGTGCATAAGAAAATCTGGTGTGTGATTCAGATACTTCAGAATCTATAAATCAATTTGAACGGTTAGTTATTAATTTGTGAGGTGTTCTATGTGGTGCCTTTGTTTTTAATCATAAAATAATATTCATAACATTTGGAGTTAGTGATATATTTTCTAATGAAGACATATTTATTACAGTTTTTTGTAATGTGTTTAAATGTTGTTTAATATACAGTTTGTATATTATTATTTGTGATTGCTGATTATGACTAATTGTTTTAATCTTTGCATATGTACATTGGTATTATAGTGCATCATTTTAGGTGTGGATTTGAAATTGGAAATATATATGCTGAGTTAAGGTATTAGTAATGACAGTAGTTTTTATAAGTGTCTTCAGAGGTATAGTTAAAATATGTGACATCATTTTTGGTGTTTGGTTTCAAATTGAAGCTTGTATTGTAAATGTATGTGGTGTAGATAGAGTTCCGTATAGACATACTGGTTTATATTTTTCAGTGATATGGTGAGAGTTACAGTAGAGAATTATGAAAGGTTTCTGATTTGTATTTAGCTAAATGTTATATAAAAAAGGTAGTTGTAGAAAGGTAATGTATCAGTAGTGATGTATGCAGTAGTTTTATTCTATAAAGTGGTTGTTTGCTTAAAATTCTCTATGCACTGTGTTTGTGTACAATCAAATGTGCACAGTGTATGCAATCCCCTAACCCCTTCCAGACTACTGAGTCTCTCCTGCTAAAGTCCAGGCAATAGTCATGCCTGTGTGGAATCACACTGTGGGTATGTGTCCACTCCTACAATCATCTTGACAGAAGCATGTCCTTATTTAATCTCTCTGCTGACACATAAGGGCTTATAAACTTATACTGCTGTCAACTACAAGCAGTCTGACAACCCAGTCACTGTCTAAGCACTTGCAGAATGAGTCAGGCATTCAGAAAAGCAGTTGTACAGTCAAATGTGTGCAATGTATGTGGTCCCCTAACCCCATGCAGACTACTGGGTCTCTCCTGCTAAAGCCCAGGGAATAGTCATGCCTGTCTGGAATCACACTGTGAGTCTGTGTCCACTCCTACAATCATCCTGACAGAAGCATGTCCTTATTTAATCTCTCTGCTGACACATAAGTGCTTATAAACTTATACTGCTGTCAACTACTAGCAGTCTGAGAACCCAGTCACTGTCTATGCACTTGCATAATGAGTCAGGCACCCAGACAAGCAGTGGTACAGTAAAAGTTGCACAATGTATGTGGTCCCCTAACCCCTTCCAGACTACTGAGTTTCTCCTGCTAAGGTACAGAGAATAGTCATGCCTACCACTATCTACTTATCTTATTACACTGCCAATACCTAAGCTCTTAAACATTAAATGTGCACTCTACTTGCAGCACTGTCATTATTCCAATTACTAGTGCTGTACTTATGGAGTGGCCTAGCAACTATAATAAGTACACTTATACTATTCTGTGCACAATCCTTGCAAACATCTAAGCACACACATATTATTGGTACACTCCACTAAATACTGAAGTAGTACCCATTAAGCCTAGGATACCTCTTGTCAGTATCATACTCTTTGTCAATCACACATTCAGCACTATGGCCTTAGTGTATCACTCTGCCAATACCTAGGAACTTATGGGGCAGATTTACAAGGCCCCAGTGTCACCAGTACATCAGTTTCTGTGACGTAATAATGGCTCCAGAGATTCTTCCATATTTACAAGGAGAGGAAAAGCCACAGTGTGTGGCTTTTCCTCTCCTTGAAAATACGGCTCATTGAAATGCACCACTTTGTGTCGAAGGGGCATTCCATGAGTGTTGCTGTGTATGTTCCTACAACATCCATGGAAGAAGACAGATCTTAAGATTCACAAGGAATTGTAAATCCGGAGATACATGTGAATGCTGCGCCACCCTAGAGGTGGTGTAGCAAGATGCAATTATGAGAAATATTTTCATTTCTCCTCGTTTTTTCCTCTTTCAATGCGTGCTGCATTCCACAACACACATTGAAGGAGGAAAATGCCTTTAGTGATTATTTTTGTGAAGGAAGGTGTTCTTTCCTGGACAAAAACAATCTCCCCGCAACACAGAGATCCTTGCACAATGTTGCAAGGGTGTGTGCGCCGGCACTTCACCGTTGTTTGTATGCCAGTGCATGGAGAAGCACAGAGTTGCAACATATTTATGTAAATATGTCACATCCCTGTGCTTCGGAAGTGCCACAATGCGGTGTAGCTAGAGAGTTTGCAGTGTCATGCTACAGCACTTCCTTATACATCTGCACTTATACATTCACCATACACTACTAATGCATTTATTTATTTATTTATTTAAGAAGTTTATAAAGCGCGCGGCTACCCCCGGCGGGGGTGTCCCGGCGCTAAGAGTACAGGTTAATCACAAGAGGGGGTTACCTGGTTCAAAACCATCCAGAACCTGGGGCTGCAGAGTCTCACCTAATCAGAGTTTGGTGAACTGCCAGGTTTTTAGTTTGCGTCGGAAGACTTGCTCTGACTCAATGAACCTAAGGTCCAGAGGTAGGCTATTCCAGTGCTTGGCTGCCGTCACGGCGAACGTTCTGCCGCCACTTCGGGTAAGCCTAAATCTGGGAACAGTCAGTAAGCGAAGGCTGTTTGATCTCAGATGTCTTACTGATAAAGATAGCTTGAGTCTTTTGCTTAGGTAAGCCGGGCCAATTCCATGAATAGCCCGAAAGGCGAGGATCAAGATTTTGAACTCAATGCGTCGGGCGATGGGAAGCCAATGTAGGTCATCCCGATAAGCTCTAACCGAGTTGCGGGTAGGGATGTTTCCAATGAGCCTAGCTGCCGCGTTCTGTACGATTTGCAATCGGTCAATCAGATAGAGGGGGGCACCGGCATATAGGCTGTTGGTGTAGTCCAGATGTGCCGTAATGAGTGCCTGGACAATCGTTTTGCGGGACGTCTGAGGGAGATAGGGAAAAATCTTCCTGATCATACGCAACTTATTGAAGCAGGCCGCAGTAACTCTGTTGACCTAAGCTTTGCAGGACATGGTGTTGTCAAATAAGAAGCCAAGATTGCGGGCTGACTGCACTGGATTGGGAGGGGGATTCAAGACAGTAGGCCACCACAAGGTAGCGGGGGGAGCGGATTTCTGGCTAAAAAAAAGCACCTCAGTTTTATCTGTATTTAGGGCCAGATGATTAGAAGCCATCCATGTGCAGATGTTGCCAAGGCAGTTGCGAAAGTTGGAGAAATGGGAGTCTGAGTGGTCTCTGAAGGAAAAAACAAGCTGAGTATGGTCAGTGTATGAGACCACCCTGACCCCCCATGACTCAACTACCCTGGCAAGCGGGCCCAAATATGCGTTAAACAAAAGAGGGCTTAAGGCGGAGCCCTGAGGCACGCCGCACATAAGGGGTTTGTCCTCTGATTCGAATGGACTCAACAGTACCCTTTGGGAACGTCCGGAGAGAAATGATTTAATCCATGCCAGGGCCGTGCCACCAATCCCCAGCTGCTGTAGACGAGTCACAAGTATGTCATGTGACACAGTGTCGAATGCAGCGGACAGGTCGAGGAGGACCAGCATGGCTTCCTCGCCCCTGTCCACTGATGCCCGAATAGTCTCGGATACTTCCAGCAGCGCAGTCTCGGTGCTGTAACCGGTTCTAAAACCGGACTGTGAATCGTGCAGCAAGTGGTTTGTTTCTAGGTACAGGGCCAATTGTTTCTGGACTACTTTCTCTAAAATTTTGGCAGGTTTAGGCAAAAGTGATATGGGTCGATAATTGCTGAATTGGGAAGGATCCGCATCTGGTTTCTTCAGAATGGGGAGCAGCCTAGCCTGTTTCCAGACTGAAGGAAATTGACCACGGGTCAAGGAAGAGTTCCAGATGGAAAGGAGAGGGTTGATTAAAACAGGGGCGAGATTACCCATCACTTTGGCAGGGACTGGGTCCAATGGTGAGCCTGACTTGACCTTGTTTAAGAGTGTCAAAGCTAAATCTGGCGTCAGCTCATTGAAAGAATTAAAGGAGCAATGTTGGGGGTATGATACTCCTGACTGAGGACTAGGTGAAACGGAGTCAAAGGAGGAAGATAATTTAATGATTTTTTCCTGAAAAAAATCAGAGAGTCCATTGCAAAGAGCTTGAGTGGGGACGCACTGGGCTTTCATGGCAGGAGGATTCACAAAGTCCTTCACAATTGTGAAGAGACTTTTAGAAGAGTTCTCAGCCTGTTGAATGAGTTTTGAAAAGTAGGCTCTCATCGTGGAACGTTTGAGTTTTTGGAACTTGTTCAGGGCCATTTTTTAGGCCAATTTGGTAATGAGGTCATAGGCCTGGCGCCATTTGCGTTCCAACTGTTTGCACCTACTCTTTTCCTCACGCAGCATGGGGGAGAACCAGGGGGCAGATGGACGAGATCTGGGGGAAGACATGGGAGCTAGAGGGGCAATGGAATCTAGTGCGGAAGTAAGAACAGAGTTGTATCTGGCAGTTTCCTTGTTAAGATCTTCCGACAAGTTGAATTGAAAAAGGAAACAAGGGTCGATGGACTCACACGTGACTTTGGACCATTTACGACCACTATCTCTGTTGAGAGAGGAAGGAGGGGGCAGGGAAGGAATAGTGATATCAATAGGGAGAAGGAAATGGTCTGACCAAGTGAGGGGTAGGGAAGGAAGGGAAGAAATACCGGGATGATTCGAAAAAATAAGATCAAGCGTATGACCTGCTTTGTGAGTGGGGCCTTTAACTAATTGGGACAGGGTGAGTCCTTGTAAGGTTTCAAGAAGAGAGGAAGCTTGTGCACAAGAGGGATTGTCGATATGTAGAATAAAATCTCCCAGCACTGTAAAGTAAGAATGTTTGAGGGAAATGTCCGCGATTGAGTGCAGCAGGGAGTTGAGAGATGAGGAAGTGGCTGTGGGGGGGTTGTAGACCAGGATGCCGGCAAAGATTGTGATGGCGGAATCCATAATCGTGAGATGCATGGCTTCAATAAGCCCAAAGTTAGGTATTTTTTTAATACTCAGAATAAGGTGGGATTTCACAATAACAGCAAGGCCCCCACCAGATTTGGAATTGTCTCGATTGATGCCTAGCAGTCGATAGCCAGGGGGAGTGGCCAAGTGTATGTCCGGTTTGGAAGAGTCTTTGAGCCAAGTTTCTGTAAGAAATAATATGTCCCATTTATGAGTATCCAGCGAAAGCCAAATATCAGAGGCATGTGCAGGTAGAGATCTACAGTTTATTAAGGCTGCTTTTAATGTAGTGGGGGGCTGGGGTTTAGTAGCTTTCAGAGTGTGGAGATTCCGTTTTAGAAAAGCGGGAATAGAGAATTTACACCGTGAACAGGAATAAGTAGATGTCTCCAGGCACTTGGGGTTACAACAGGTAGCGGGGCAACAGGCGCCATGTCTTAAATGAACAAGTGACTACTGGTCCTGGTGATTGTTGGGGGGCGAGAAACAGGGGGACTGGCGCTGGGCGCGGGTCTGGCGCGGACGGGTGCGGGCGGGATAACCCCTTACTCTTATCCATTTCCGGAAGAGGGTGGGAGGAGGGTGGGAGGCTTCCAGGAGCTGGAGCGCTACCCTGCCTCCCCCCAAGATGGTGGTTCCGCGTTCTCCCAGCCGGCGAGAGCGCTGTGCTCGGCTGCGCCGGGGGAGAGAGAGCAATGTCAAGGACCCCTGTGACGAAGGAATCTCGTCAGGTCAGTCAATCATGCTCTACACATATATTCAATCAAACTTTCAGACATTACCATACAATAATAGTTCTTTTTTTAACCAGATAAGGTAGTTCTGATAAGAACTTTTTTTTCTTCTTTTCTTTGTTTTGTATTTTTTTGGTATTTTTTCAACGATTTTGTATTTTTTTTGTTTTTTTTAAAAAACTGAACAAGAAAACGAACAAAAAAAACAAATAACTTTGGGAATTTAACATCATTCCCAACCAAAAAAAATCAAAAAAGTTAACAACGGTGGTTGCGTTGACCAGCAAAAATAGCATCCACCGACTGCTCTCCATAACAAACTATTTTTTTGCCCTTCATGCAGTACTGTTCCAAAAATCCAAATTCAGGCCTTATATCCATCTGTTGTTGCGAAGTAGATGGTCCTGAGGTACTTGCTCCAGGTGCTGGTGGATGTAACGCAGCTCTCCTTATCTCCACCTGAGCTAGATTTAGAGGATGGATTGTCTCGAGGTGTTTATACATGCTAGCAGTGCTGCATGAATATTTATTTTCACTGCCTCTAGACAGTACTTTTTGACATATTTTACATGTCACCTTTGTGGCATTACCTTTTTTTTCTCCTTCTGGAAAAGTAAAAACATTCCAGACTACAGATTCTGGTCTCTGTTTTCTGGGTTCTTCCTGCAAGAATTCTTCTTCTGGATATTCTTCCATCTGCTGCTGTTCTCCAGATGACATTGTTCTTCAGAGTAGCAAAAAAAAAACCCAAAGAAAACCAAATAGGTTGAAGTTGGAGAAGAGATGTTTCTCTGAAGATGCTCCAACAAGAATGATTGAAATGGGTGGGGTCCTTCAATTGCTACAGTGGGAAATGTTATGAGCCAATGAAATCTTTTTTTTTCAGGTCACCTGGGATCTGCGCACCCTGCGCTCATGAAGCATGCACCCATCGCGACTTCGCGAAGATGTATTTAAAAGTTACATACTTTTATTTTAAGTACAAATACATTATTTTTATAAGTATCTTAGATAATATCTTGCCCTAATATGTATAATAAAGATACATATATATAATTTTAGACATAAAAAAAATGCGCCCCAGCACGTATATGAAGTCACGCAGGACCCGCCACCGCCCTAGCGTCGCGTACTGTAATGCGGCAGCAGGAGTCGCGGAGCGGTCGCATATCAATCGCGCACATCACGTAATGTTAAATGTAAATGACGTAACTGAAAAAGCACGAAGCCGTCGCTCAACGTACGCGGATCCTTCACAACTTTTCTAAAATGGCGGCTTGAATCTGCGCACCCATTGTGATGGGTACGCTTTGGGTGCGCAACTCAAAAGAAAACTTGAAAAAATAATAATAATAATAATTTAAATATATTAAATTAAAAAAATTTAACAAAAAAATTAAACCATATTTCTGTTTGAATTTTTTTAAAACTTTTTTTTGCAATTTTCATTAAAAATATATAATGTTATTTAATGAATAAAATATTTAAAACTAAACAGTTTAAAAACTGTAGAAAATCAGTACCAAAAAATAGATATAACTATTATTATACTTAAAAATATTCCTTTAAACATCTTTGAAATTCACAGAAAAAACATAACTTTTAGAGACATTATAGTTAGAAATTAGCATTTAAAAAACTTTTGAACATCACTGATAAAACCATAGGTTTCAGGGGCATTATAGTTAGGAATTAGCATTTAAAAAAACATTGAAATTCACTGAAAAAACCATAGGTTTCAGACAAGTTATTGTTAAGAATTAGGATTTAAAAAACTTTAGAAATTCACTGACAAAACTGTAGGTTTCAGGGGCGTTATAGTTAGCTGGATATTTCACTCGTACAAACCCATAGAAATTCCTGTGTTATAGTTAGTTCTGCTAACTATAACTTGCGCGCCCGCAATGCACTGCTGTTGTTGAATGGGTGGTTGTGTGTGTGTTGACTTAGGAATCAGTGAATGGGTATGTAGTAACTGGTATTGGTATGTATGGTTTAAAAAATGGTACTCTGTATTATATAGTGAGTGATCAGAGGTTATACCAGTGTGTGATGAGGTGTATTAGCATGTCACATGAATGATGTCATCAGTGATGTCAACAGTGATGTCATTTGAGATGTCATTAGTGATGTCACTTACCATGTCATGAATGATGTAATATGTGACATCATCAGCAGTGCATTGCGGGCGCGTGAGTTTCTAGTTAGCAGAACCAACTATAACAGAGGCATTTAACGCCCCTGAAACCTCTGTTTTTTTCAGTGAATTATATATATATGTATATATATATATATATATATATATATATATATATACTACCTACTGGCGGTCACCAGTAGGTAGTTATAGTTAGGACCTAGTTTCCATAGGAAATCCACAACATTCTATTGGGAATAACTTTGGCGCCGGTTGTTGAATCTTTGCGAATTTCTCTAAGAAGATGGACCGCTCCTTCCCTGAAAGTTTTGGGGGGATTCGTCAAGTGGGGGCTGAGAAAAAAGGGGGGTCCCAAAACATGTTTTCCCCATGTTATTTTCCATAGGACGATTAGACATGGCTACAGCCCGAATGGCTGAACGGAATTACAAGAAATTTGGCAAAATGGTAGAGTCTGATTCGCAGATCACCCTTTTGCTCAAATTGTGTAAATCCCTGCAGTAGTTCCTGAGTAAATCAAAAGAAAAAATATATAAATATATCTATAAGCGTGCACCGTGCGCGCACCCGTGCGCGCACATTGCGCGCATCAACTGTGCGCGAGAGGAATTCTGATTTGCTGTTTGACGTCTGTCAACATTCCAATCGGTCAAATTCAGGAAGTGTTGGCCGCCATTTTTTGTCCGAGGTAGAAGAGAGCCAAAAACAAAAGTGGAGAATGTGAAAAGGGGGTAGGGTAGAGACTCCCTGACCCCCTAGGCCTTCTCAGGTGGTCCCTGAAGGACCCTGAAGGCAAAAAAAAAAAGTATTTTTGTTTGAGAAATTCGCGAGGTGCGCGCACGGTGCACGCACCCTTTAGCCGCCATGTTGTGTCTCTGAGGAAGAAGAGAGCCAAAAACAAAAGTGGAGAACGTGAAAAGGGGGCAGGGTAGAGACTCCCTGACCCCCTAGGCCTTCTCCGGGGGTCCCTGAAGGACCCTGAAGCCCCCCCCAAAAAATAATTTTAAAAAAAACAAAATTGCGAGGTGCGCGCACGGTGCACGCACCCTTTAGCCGCCATTTTGTGTCTCCGAGGCAGAAGTGAGTCAAAAACAATAGTGGAAAATGTGACAAGAGGGCAGGGTAGAGACTCCCTGACCCCCTAGGCCTTCTCAGGGGGTCCCTGAAGGACCCCGAAGGGCAAAAAAAACATTTATCTTTTTAAAAAAAATAGCGTGGTGCACGCACGTTGCACGCACGTTAGGAAAAAAAAAAGTAAAATAACAAATTTGAGTGCTTATATGTTGATTGAAGATGTGGACTATACTGTTCAACTTTATCCAAAACATAAAAAGTAGCTGTGCCGTTGCATATTACAGTATACAGTCAATGTATTACAACATACAAATGCAGTTTGTGGAAAAATAAAAATATAAAAAATATAAAAATTGATACAGAAATTAGCATTTTAAAAACCTTTGAAATTCATTCAAAAAACCTTAGGTTTCACACACGTCATAGTTAGGAATTAGCATTTAAAAAACCTTGCAAATTCACTGACAAAACCATAGGTTTTACACTCGTTATATATAGGAATTAGTATTTAAAAACGTTGTGAAATCACTGCAAAAACCATACATTTCACACACGTTATAGTTAGGAATTAGCATTGAAGAAACCTTAGAAATTCACTGAAAAAACCATAGGTTCACACACGTCATAGTTGGGAATTAGCATTTAAAAAACCTTACAAATTCACTGAAAAAACCATAGGTTTCACACATGTTATAGTTAGCTGGACATTTCACTCATACAAAACCTTTGAAATTCCCCCGTTATAGTTAGTTCAGCTAACTATAACTCGTGCGACCGCAAAGCACTGCTGATGATGTCACATATTACATCACTGATGACATGGTCAGTGACATCACTCATGACATCACTGATGGCATGTCATGTCAAATGACATCACTGATGACATCACTGTTTTCTCCATGTTAATTTCCATAGGAAATTTTAGACACGGCTACAGCCTGAACAGCTGAACAGAATTACACCAAATGTGGCAGATAAATAGCTCTTGGTCCAGAAAGTACGCTTTTTTTAAATGGTCTAATTCCGTTCAGTAGTTTTTGTAATATTTAAAGATTTACAGATAACAATATTTGAGAATTGTGAAATATGATTGGCTGAACCCTCCCCAGCATAAGCTTGCCTCTGATTAGCTGGCAACACTTCTAACAAGGAAGTGCTGGCAGCCATCTTGTGCCTCGGACCGAGGGAAATAGGTGACAGTGTAGCGTTCTAATCTAGGACCCTGATCGATACTGTGACCTTATGCCCCTATTCGGCTATAAATCCATTAATTCCCTATATTGGCATAACCGTTTAAGTGCAATATTCAGAAACTCGTCTCTGGCCTCACGCGAACAGAGCCACATTTCAGAATCGCTTTCTCTGCCACTTCCTTTGCAACCAATTAGTTCAATGACATAGCAGAAGTTACTATCTAAGATTCCTAGATTAACACTCCGAGTTCTTCAACAAGATAAAAACTCAGCAACCTGGAAATCCCCGCTTGCTATGTTTAGTAATAGAACTCTAATGAGCACTGATAGACGATCACTTCCTAGTGACATCTTTATTGAGGTCTTATGTCCAAAAACTTACGTCAAACAAGGCACCTTTCAGGTATAAATATTACCAACGTTGCCTTAAGCAAACGCTGTCTCGCTGCTGCTGAAGTTGCTGTTATGCTGATGATACCATAGCTGCTATCGCTACTGCTATCGCTGCTAACTAGCGAACGATGGTGTGGTGAACCTAGGAGCTGAACAGCCGTCCCCTGCAAGAGCCCAGCAGATGCAAGCTGCCCACGGACGCTGCCCCTCCTCCTCTTCCTCGACGCACTGAGAGAGACGCTGTCTTTTCTCCTGCAGAGAAATCCAGCTCCGGCGTTTCTAGTCTACCCTTGAGGGTGACTGGGATATCGACCCCCTGAAGGAGATACCAGACCTCCATCATTCTATTCCAGAGGTATGGTGTTGACTAAACCCTTAGAGAGAATTCTTGAAGCAAACCTTGGCAAAACCAACTTAACTTAAAGCTACTTACTTACTCCCCTCCCAAGTATTAGGCTTAGGTCAGGTACACTGGGGTAGGCGTAGTTAGAAGCACCAGTTGAGTATTTTAGCCTAATGTATATATGAATGTATATATGTTTTATTCATTTTAAACCATTGTATGGCTAAGAAACCATATCAATGCTTTTACAGTATTATTTCGCAATACTCATCTTACTGTACGTACTTTTTATAATAACAAGTCTTGCAATTGTGCAATTCATTTCTCTTGTACGAGAAGAAAGACTGTTCAATAAATGTTACCTTTTATTGAAAACGCCCGTCTCTCTATTCGCTACATATTGTGAAAGTAAACTGCACAACCACTGACTGAATAAAATAACTGTCTATTGTTTCACACGACCCTAGAGACTGACTCTGATCTGAGGAGCAAAGTTGTCATGTTGCACGGTTGTTGGAAAACTGAATCCCTTCTTGGCTGTGCCAGGGAATCTGATCACTTCCTATTCAGTCAAGAAAGTTTCCAGTGACCTCTGAGCTAGTTGGTAACAAACCCAATTAAGTTTAGCATAGTCAGTGGAGGCCTGGAAGATCCGCACTTCTACGTCGATACTACTGTTTATGTTATTCCAATGCGCAGGGCCTATTGGGAAAATAGGAACTGCACTACAACAGAAACATTAAAAAACAAAATAAGGGGGCAGGGTAGGAACACCCTGACTCCCCAGGCCCAAAAAGAGCATTTTTTAAATATATTTTTGCCCGAGCCAAGCTAGGTGCGCAAACCCCGTCAAAAATGAAAAAGAAATGAGGTGCGGTCTCCCACACTTTGTTTTTTAAAGCCCCCGGGTGGGCCAGGTTCTGGAGGCAATCCTGAATTCTGTAGCGGGGACTGCCAGCTCCCCGGGGCTAAAATAAATGATGTGTATGGGGGGCTTTAGCCCCCCCACACTGCCCCGGGGACCACCACCTCCCCAGGACACATTCAAATGCAGGTGTCTGTTACGGACCCCCAGGCCCCGGGGACCACCACCATCCCCGGGGCTTTAAACACTTGTGAGGGTGGCCCCCCTCCTAGAGCCCTTGATGGCCGTGGGGACCACCCCTCCCCAGGGCACGCTCCTGCAATGTTCAGGGGTGCCCACCCCGGGACATTGCTGTTTGCTATGGCAGAGAAGGAGCACGCCTCCTGCCCTGTCATAGTAAACTCTGCTTTGGTTTTTGGACACGAGAGCAGCAAACCTGCTCTCACTTTCAAAAACCAAAGCAAATTGCTTTTGCACAGGGGGAGCAGCATGTCAGAAGCTCCCTGTGTGCAAAAGCAATGCCGGCTCCCGCAGGAGGTGGGGAGCCGGCGGGAACGTGGGGGCATTGGGGCTCCCCCCATGGTCCCCAACGGTGAGGGCAGGCAATTTTATAAGAAAAAAATGAATGGCCGGGCCCCGGGGATGGGGTCACAGGGCCGAAATTGGCGTGGGGAGGTGGGCCACACAGCCCCCCTCCTCAAAATGAAAATAAAATATATAATGTTCAAGCCCCGGGAATGGGGTCCCTGTTGCCAATAGTGGCTGAGGAGGTATATTTGGCATGAGGAGGGGGGCCTCGCGACCCCCCTCCAAATGCGAAAAAAAGGGGGGGCCACCCAGCCACTTCTAAAAAAACTATTTTTTAAAAGCTGGCATCCTGCCGGAGACCCCGCCCCCTCCCCATACCAGTCTGCAAACGCAACTCCTGGTGCGTTGTAAGTTGGGGAATTAATTCCCCTTGACTAAGGAGGGTCCCTGGGGACCATCTAGCTCACCAGGTACGTTCACAGAACTGGATTGCAGTGAGGTGGTACGAGGCCACACCCCTTTTTACACCACCCTGCAAACACGCCTCTTGGCACACTGCTGGTGGAGCAATCAGGTCCTCCTGTGTCCTTAGAACCTCAGGACACAAGTGGATTTCATCCTCCGAGTAGCAGTGTGCCAGAAGGCATGTTTGTAGAGTGGTGTAAAAAGGGGCATGGCCTCGGACCACCTCTCTGCAATCCAGCTCTGTGGCACTTACTGGAGGTACCTGGTGGGCTAATTGGTTCCCAGGTACCCTCAGTATTCAAGGGGAATTAATCCCCCAATTTAGAACGCACCAGGAGGCGCGTTTGCAGAGTGGTGGAGAAAGAGCGCATGCCGCATGGCCTCTGTCCACCTCTCAGCAATCCCACTGTGTGGGGCTTATTGGAGGTAAGAGGTAGGATACCTGGCCCCTAAAGGACCCCCAGCAGCGAAGGGCACTTCAATCCCCATCCAAGAGTGCGCCAGGGAGCTGGTTTGCAGATTGGTGGGCAAAGGGGGCGTGACCTGTTATGAGAATTTAGTAATCCTGCTGTGTGGTACTTACAAGAGGAAATAAGAGGGGTGGTGGCCCTCAAGGATGTCCTTGGCGGCCAAGTACCCCTATTGTTACATCCAGTAAGTCCCAGACAGTAGGATTACTAGGAGGTCTCCGGAGGCCATGCCCTCGTTCTCCACCACTCTGCAAACATGCCTCCTGGCACACTACGGGTTGGGGGATGAAGTCCACTTTACTTCTGAGGGACTTTGGGGGCCAAGATGCCCTTCTGGTACCTCCTGTAAATCCTACCCAGCAGAATTCCTGAGCGCTGGTCGGATGCCCAGCACCCTTTCTCTACCACTCTGCAAACGCGACTACTAGTTAAAGAAGTGTTTGCAATGTAATAGGTTTCGCATTTACGAGAGTTAAAGCTATTGGTGTTGTAAATGTAAATGTTTTTGGGAGTGGAGTGGATGTACGTTCTGTGTAGTGGAATTATGTGGTATGTTGTGCAGTGAAATTATGTGGATAGAAAGTATGTGGTATTTAGTGTATAGGAATTATGTAGAGTGGGATTATGTCTATGGAGAGTAATTATGTGGTATGGTAGTCTGTGTTGTGGAGTGGTAACCTCAGGTTTAGTGTTCCTCATTTCCATAGAAGCTCAACTATGAACTCAGTGAAACAAAAAAAGAAGGAATCACTAAGGAGCACTTGTGGACCGAGTTGGAGGTTACAGCGTGGTGGAAGGCCCTGTGCAAGCCTAGAATGGTCCCGTTTTTTTTTTTTTTTTTTTTTTTTTTTAAATAAGCTTTATTCGGCTTTTGAGATTAAAACCATAAAAGCAGCAAAAACAAATACATAAATACAAAAACAACTCAACATAACATTGCATACTTAAAAGGGAATACGTTTAACCCAACTAAAATAGTTTAGCAAATCAATGATTCAAAGCAGATCAAAAACTCAAGATACACAAAAATCCCACTTTTTCATCCAGTGTTATGGTGATTTGGTACTCGGGAACCAGGGTAAAAGTCATGCAGGTCCCAAATACAGATGGAACCATCTCTAAGTTTGGGCTGGGTAGATAGCAAAAAGGGGGTAATGTTCCTGCGTTTGAATTTGATTAAAATCAAGTCCCCCGGAACATTTTTGGGCAGATGACCAAGCCACCCCACCCTTCTGACACTCAGTATCCCACCGTCTAGCGTAGATGGTAATGGTCTATTGTTTTTGAGCCAATAAATGGCTTTATTCAGTAGGTCCTGATGTAATTCACGTGTGCCTGGGCTGAGTGCAGGGACCCCAGAAAGAATGGTGACATATGGGGCGGCTTCGGGGGGTAGATCAATACGATGCCCTCTTTCTAGTGGGATAATAGGAACTCTATGTGGGGCATATACAGAATTCAGAGAATCACTGCCACCAGATTGAATGGGTGGTATAGCAGGGGAGTCACAGGTTTGAGGTATCCCGGGGGCATTGTTGATAGACCTTTCCTGGATGTTAGTGGGGATAGAACATGTAGATATAACAGCGTTTCCAGGTGTTGGAATTGACCTTATTACAGATGTTTCGATCCTGGACAGCCTGTCCCCCAAATCATTGATTTTTGCTATCAATGGAGATAGAGCAGTGTGTAATAGGTGCTCGATTTGGGCCAAAAGGGTCAATTGTAGGGGGGATACAAAGTCATTCGGTCGAGTCTCAGCTTTATCCAACGTTGATGAGGCTGGGTTGGGGCCAGGTAAAGAGGGGCTGCAGTCATTGGATAGAGAGAGGGTAATTTTGGGGGAAGCCTGGGGAGTGCTAATTGTTTGATCAGTGGCTCTGGTCACTATGGGGGGGGTTGCAGTATCCGGGATATAATTTGTGCCACACAGGGCATTCAGCTCTTCCCAGATGGACATGGTAGGTGGAAGACAGGATCCCGGGGACCAGGGTGGGTAGGTAGAACGGTAAGGATTGAAAGGATATAAACTGGCTGTACCTTCTCCTATGATGGGGCCAAGAGTGGTGGCCCTTCCCGTCCTCCTTGTGCCTCCGAGGGCCACAGAGGGCCCGCCCTTTGCCCGGGCTTAGCCCGGCGCTGTCCGCGCGTGTCCCGCGGGGCGGGAGGCGGTCCGGTGCTTTGTAGCACCTCCGGTCGCTGGTGGTGGCGTGTGGAGTGCGCCGCGGGTCCCGGGGCACCTGGGGATTGTGGTTTCTCGCGGCCGTTTCCCTCACGGCGCGAAAGTGGACCCGCTGTCCCCTGACAGCAAGAGAGAATGCTCCGCCCGCTAAGCCGTTGCCCTCACGGCTGGACACAGTCACAGGACCTCAGGTAGGTCCCCCCACGATGCAGGAGGCGGTCCGGTGCTTTGTAGCACCTCCGATCGCTGATGGTGGCGTGTGGAGTGCACCGCGGGTCCCGGGGCACCTGGGGATTGTGGTTTCTCGCGGCCTTTTCCCTCACGGCGCGAAAGTGGACCCGCTGTCCCCTGACAGCAAGAGAGAATGCTCTGCCCGCTAAGCCGTTGCCCTCACGGCTGTACACAGTCACAGGACCTCAGGTAGGTCCCCCCACGATGCAGGAGGCGGTCCGGTGCTTTGTAGCACCTCCGGTCGCTGGTGGTGGCGTGTGGAGTGCGCCGCGGGTCCCGGGGCACCTGGGGATTGTGGTTTCTCGCGGCCGTTTCCCTCACGGCGTGAAAGTGGACCCGCTGTCCCCTGACAGCAAGAGAGAATGCTCCACCCGCTAAGCCGTTGCCCTCACGGCTGGACACAGTCACAGGACCTCAGGTAGGTCCCCCCTTACTTGTTGCTAAATGTGGGTGTTAAATTGGTACTATTGGTGTGCAAGCCACTTTTGCTTCCTTCTGCACCTCTCTTGCCTCTTTATGTATTTCTGTTGCTTGTTTCTGCGCATTTCTTTTTTTGCACTTCTCTTGCCTCTTTCTGCAACTCTCTTCTACTTTCTGCACCTCTCTTCCCTCTTTCTGCATGTCTTTTGCCTCTTTCTGCACCTCATTTGCTTCTTTCTGTTCCTCTCTTGCCTCTTTCTGCACCCTTCTTCCCTCTTTCTGTACCTCTCTTGCCTTTTTTCTGTACCACTCTTTTATCTTTCTGCAAACTTTATGCCTCTTTCTACACCTCTGTTACTTCTTCATGCACTTCTGTTCCTACTTTCTGCACCTCTCTTGCTTCTTTCTGCACCTTACTTGCGTCTTTCAGCATCCCTGTTGCTTTTTTCTGCAAATCTCTTGCTTCTTACTACACATCGATGGCCTCTTTCAGCACCTCAGTTGGTTCTTTCTGTACTGCTCTTGCTTCTTTCTGCACCTCACTTGCCTCTTTCTGCACTTCTGTTGCTTCTTTCTACACCTCTGTTGCTTCTTCTAACAATTCTCTTGCCTCGTTCTGTACTTGTCTTCCTTTTTTTGCACCCTTTATGCCTCTTTCTGCACCTGTTCTGACATGGTTTTTGGCTCTATTTCAGAGTGATGAAGACTTTAAGCTTGCTCACATCCATAATCTGTATTCTTACCTTGTGTTGGCCCTTTTAAGCCCTTTTTCCAGACCTAGAAGAGGATAGCTGCTTTATATGATGATAAATCCCTTATTCTTGACTCTAATCCATCTATTGCCTATTGGCTTTGACATAATTATGTGTCCTTTCATTATCCTTCCTATAGTAGAGGGTGGATCCTGTGGTCCTGACTTTATGTTACACATTGGTATGGTTTGTGTAGGTACTCTGACAGAGCTAAGGGTTATTTCATCCTTCTCAGGCCTACAAGCCCCAGAACTAGAGAGACTCCATTTTGCTTTCTGTCCCTGCAGAGCTGAGATGCTTGAAGGGTAAAGGTAATGTTTATAGTTAAGCCTGTTGTCTGCTAGGGGAAAACCAGCCAGGACTTGTTCTTATCGGAAGAATGTGTTTGTCTCTTGGGCCCAGACGTAACATGCAGATGCGCATTGCGGTTGTGCGGAGAGCCCTGGAGCTAGCACAGGAATTCGGTGGGAGGCAGCCCTCTGTTGGAAATTTCCATGAGGGGAGAGGATTCCATATTAGCGAATTGCAGGAGAGGAGGAGTGGTCAGTTTGGTTCTTGAAGAGTGAAGAGTAGAATGTTTGCTGGAGCTGAAAAGTATAGTTCAGTTCAATTGGTTTTCTGGAATGGAGAAAGAAGGCAGATGATTGCTGAAGCTGGAGAGAGCAGTCATATGAACAAAGTTGGAACTATCAGCTGGGGCTGCCAGTTTATCAGAAAGCATTAAAGCAGATGGAGGAGTTGAAGCTGCCAGCTGAAGCAGTTGAGCCAGAGGAGTGAAGCTGTGGTGACGGAGGGAGAGAGAGAGAGCCCTGATCCCACCAGAGAGAGAGAGTAACATTCCTTCTAATAGGTGAGGTAGTCTAAACTAGCTTGCTTTACACTTACACCTTAATCTTGTCTTTATTCCCTAGGCTATTGTATGTCTAATCCTTTTTCTTTCAGCGGTGTGTTACAGTTCCTGTTAGTTACAGAGACCCCGCTGATAACCTTGTCCTTATACTGTATGTCTAATCCCTTTTCTTTCAGCGGTGTGTTACAGTTCCTGTTAGTTACAGAGACCCCGCAGATCTGTGTATGTGTCTATTCCTATTCTATTGTTATTGTAATAAAGATACCCCAGTTCTTAGTGAACCAGTGAGCATGTGATAGAGAGCGTTTAAATCAGGGAATAACTCTTGCATACAGTGTGTGTCTCTTGTTCTTAAAGCGCAGGTAACCTTTCCTTCTAGTCAGGTGTTACAGCCAGAACAGATGCTGCCCCTGATCAGGTAAGTAGCCACTGAATAATTAGGGAGAGAGAGGAGCCCTTGAGCTAAGAAAATAGATAGACACTAAGTAATTCGGCCATTCTATAATATTATTGTAGTAGTGAACCAGCATGTGCCTTGTATTCTTGTTCAATCAGGGTAACCTGTTCTTCTAGTCAGGCATTGTTTTCATGAACGGATGTAATTCCCGGTCAGGTAAGTAGTGACTGAGCAATGAGGGAGAGAGGGGCCCCTTGAGGAGGAGAATAGCTAGTACATTATCTAATTTGGTAAACTGTTGTGTGCTATAATATTGTAGTATCATATCCCGAGTAGTCAATGAGAGAAACTTCCCAACATAGAGAGAGAGAGAGAGCTGAAGGTATTCATAGGAAAGTGATCGTCGTTGGTAAGCGGCGTTAAAGAGAGCATCAGGTGGAAGCCTGATGTGTAGGTCTGCCGGATTGTGGACCGGGCTGAGAGTTAGAGAACACTGGGGAGGACACCAGTGCTTAGGTCCGCCGGATTGTGGACCGGGCTGTGAGGAAGAGAGCACTAGGGCTGCAGACCGGTGTGTAGGCACGCAGGATTGCGGAGGTGCCGAGCGAGCACTGACTGTAGTCAGTGTGTAATGGTAAATAATCAGAACTGCCCCAGGGTAGATTAGTCTGGACCCATGTGGTCGCGAGACTATGAGGTATGAGTGTGGTGTAGGGCATGGACGTCCTTAGTAATCAGTGAGTATTCTTAGTAATCCCTATAGATTTAGTGGTGTTTCTAATGATATGAGCTTGTATATTGCGAGTTCCCCATCCTCAGGTAGGTACCCAGGTGCCTGGATAGATGGGTCCTGAGGAGGGAGGTGGTTACGTTTTGGCCAGGTTGGTGGTGCTCTGGTGAGCTGGTTCTATCTGGTCTGAGAATCTGGTCATAACATCTGGCGTCACGAAAATGTTTACGTAGCCTGTGTGCGCTGTATTGTTTTTATCTTGTTGGTTGGCACTCGGCACGAAAATTGACCTATGGGCTTGAACAGTTGGAGTGTAAGGAGATTGCAGTACATCATGGCATTTGACTTATGCAGGGTGGAAAAAATGCTTTTCATCTTGGTGTTTGAACTGTCAGGCTTGAAGGGTGACATTACATGAGGGAGCCAATTCCATCTTGGTGATGATGCAATTGTATATATGTGTATGAAAAATGCTTTTAAATTGCCCATTAAATTGCTTGCTGCATTTGCTTATGCTGTGCAATGTGAAATGTGTTCAATGTAATATGACTTGTGGTGTTCCTTGTAAATAGCGCCATGTAAATATGGCTTGTGAGGAGCATGTTCTCATTTTGACTTGCTGAGTTTCTTGTGATTTGCGCCTTGTGAATTTGCCTTGTGTAGAGCATGTCATTATTTGGACTTGTTGACTTTCTTGTAAATATGGCTTGTGAATAGCGCCATGTGGATATGGCTTGTACAGTGCATGTTATCATTGCGTTAGGCAGGAGAGAGCTGGATCTCTTTCAAATGCTTGGAGAAAATGTTTTGTAGATGTGCGCACGTGTTATCTGAAAACGTGGAGTGATAAGTTCTTGAATTTCCCATGTACTGCAGACATTGGGGAATGATTGTGTTTGAGCTGCCAAAGGGTTAATATCTTAGACTGAGACAGCAGTATTTATTTTAACATGCTGTTTAACATGCATGGTTACTTGAGCTGACACTAAAAGTCAGTGACTGTTTAGATGTATGATGGTTTGATTTGACTTTTTCATTGGTTGCTGGGTCTGCCTATGTGCTTTGTCAGCTTGCTGACAGAATGGTAACATCTTGCATGGAGAGAAAAGCAGTGTACATTTCACATTCTATTTGAAATGCGTCCACGAATTTGTGTGGGTTTGCCTTTGAACACATGATTTAATGTGTCTGACTCGGAGGTCGGAAAGTTATAAATCAACCAGTCGGATTGAGATAAGGGTTTGCACGGAGGGTGCTTTAATTCTCTCACGGTTGAGAAGAAAATATAACACAGACCCATCATAGAATGTGCTTTTAATTAGTGAAATGCAACTGTGTGCTTTTAAAAAAATGTGTTCTAGAAAATATACATGATTATTTTTTCCAATGCAAGCTGCCCTTTAGAATAGCGTGTGACAGTTAACCCACTCAGTTAGAAAAATGGCTATTTGAAAAAAATGATGAATCTGGCCCTTTTAATAGGTAGAGTAGAAGAGCTTGCACACTAAATTATGAATTCTTGGTTATGCAATGTAAAATTACATGTTGCCCCTTGTTTAATTTGATGGTGTTTCACATGTTATTTTTAAAAAGAAAAAATGAAATGTGTCTGTATGCAATGTTGTTCTAACTATTTTTTCCCGTTCAGCAAGTAGCTGTACTTCATGACAGAATTATTTTTAAGTGCTAGCATGTGACTTAGTTACAAAAAATTTGTCTTTATTAATTTGCTTTTTACCACGTTTAAATCTGCTTCAGTTAGTTAGAAAATAATGGTCAGTCATCCTGCCCTGGGAACAGCTGTATGTTTTCAGTTTGAAGGCATTTGTTTGACCTTGACTGATATGAGCCCGGCATCTGTTCGTGGCTCAAGTTTTGAAAGGGTAGAGGCCGTGGGTAACTTCTGAGAGCAGAGAGAGCCAGCTTGTTATTCCTGGCTATGTTACAATTTCTTTCTGCAGAGAAATGTTTATATAAGGGGGGGTCAAGTCGCTCTTCCTTGCTGTCGGTGCAGACAGCTTCATTGACTTCAGATAAGGGATCCTTGCACATGCAGAATAATTGGCAGACGCTTGGCCCTTGGAGTTAGATAAATACAGTAGGCCCAGTGAGCTTCCCTGACTAGAGATTAGAGATGCTTAAACAGACTAATTGGCAGTAGCTTTGCTCCTGCAATGAGATCAGCATTTGGCAGTGATTCAAAATTACATCACAGTGTAGCCCGGCTCCTGCTTATTATGGTTGGAGCTGATTCAAAACTTTGAGCGCGAACATCTTTCTGAAGGGAGGGGCTGTTTCTCAGATGAGTAAGGAGTAGCTAGGCCCCAGCCCTTCTGGCTGTGTATGACAAAATTAGATTTTGCCCAAACAAATTTAAAGAATATGAAATAAATAGAATGTTTAAATCATTCCTTGGATTTAGAAGAATTATTTTCATGAATTAGGAGGTTTCTTTCGAAAATAAAAAGCACTTGGGGTGCTTTTTAAATGGAAAATGTATTTTTTGCAAGATTGATGATGCGTGTTTCTTGTTTCAGATGGCTTTATCGTGTGGGGGCCCTGGATGAGTGTCATTTTCTTATTTTGGGGTGCTGTGTTTTTTTTGTTTTCGAATGATTGTTTCCCAACCCCCAAAACCCCCGAGGCTGAATCCAGGATTAGAAGCAGACTTACCAGGCTGAATCCAGGATTAGAAGCAGACGTACCAGGCTGAATCCAGGATTAGAAGCAGACGTACCCGGTTGACCAGACTGGAGGGTGTGCGTCCTTGACACCGGATACAGATGAAGATGGAGAATCATGGCCTTTGCAAATAAACTTTTCAACTATAAATTGACAGTTGACTGCCTCAGCAGTCAGGTTCAAACCAGATACTCAATTTTTGAAAAAATTTTCATTGTCCTGGAAAGTAATTTCTTGGCCTGCATTCTTGAGCCTTGCATTTTTCCCATGTTTCTATTTCAGATGGACATTATGCCACTTTTGCAGTTACCATATACAGGCCCCACTTGAAAAAAAGTCTCACAGTCCTGTTCATGGTTTTGATGTTTATGCAGTGCCATATTCATTCAAGATTCATATATATTTTGCTTTTAGTATGCTATGCTATTTCATTATTGATACACTTATTTATCTTTCACCTATTTCATAGTTTTCCTGTTTTCTGCAAAACTGTCTTGCCAATGGAAGAGAAAGCAGTGTTTTAAATGATGGTGCACACATGTGTTCCATAGCATGATACAGTGAGGAACTAGGTGCAAACTGTTTCCTGTTTTGATGATTTGTGATCTTTACCTATTGCCTTTGGCATGGTTCAAATTTAAGTAAATGATGGTGAACACATGTGCAAACTGGGTGCAAACTGTTTCCTGATTTCGATGATTTGTGATCTTCACCTATTGCCTTTGGCATGGTTCAAATTTATCTTTTAGACAATGTATACACCACATTTAGATAATTTTGCAATATATACACCACATTTAGATAATTTTCTTTGATTTATTGCTTGATATGCATAGTGCTACACAAGCTATTTTGTAGGAATGGGGTTATCCTTATTTTCCTGTTATTACACTTTCACTTTGATTCATCAACTCTTAATTAGAACAGTGGGATTAGTTCCAAGGGTGGTTACCCTAGACTTTAAATTGTCCTGGGAGGTGTGTCTTTTAGTCAGGTTATGTCCTACATCTATTAGTAATGTTTGCCCAGACTTTGAGGACCCTTTGTCATGTTTATTTGTTAGATTTCACCAAATTCTTTCTTAAGTTGACCGGAGTAGGTAGGCCTCATTTAGGCCCATTGTTATTTTTATTCCACACACATGGCCCTACACCAATAGATTTCATGAGTTATTATTAGAAGTTGAGGTACATTTAGTTCTTAAGTTGACCAAAGTAGGTAGGCCCCATTTAAGCCCCTTCTTGTTTTTATTCCACGAACATGGCCCTACACCAATAGATTTCATGAGTTATCACTAGGAGTTGAAGCACATTTAGTTCTTAAGTTGACCGAAGTAGGTAGGCCCCATTTAGGTTAAAGGTTTAGAGGCTGGGCACTCCTTTATTTTCAAACTGTTTGTCTAGTTTTCAACTCTTTGTATGCGTGCTGCTAAGGTGAGCACAATGTCCAAATTGTGCTATTCAAACTAACCAAACAACTCAAGTGAAACCACTTGACCTTTTGCGCACTGTTGCACTTCCTGCTGGAGGGCTACTGTTTAGTTTGTTAACTCAAATTGTTTCAAATGTTCAACAACATAAACTTGTTATAATAAACTCAAACATTAGGTGATTTGTTCATTATTGTTTTACTCTTTTCATATTCACAATTTCAATTCAAAACATTCTAACCAATTGCATTTTCATTGGATTACAATATTTCATAGGTTGTTCACAGGTACATTTTATACTTTTTTCAATGCCCTATGCATTTCGGGCCTCTTGGCCCTTAATCGGGGGCTGTATCTGAAAATAAACAGAAGAAATTCATACTATTTGACATGATTCTTCAGCGTAAAAGAGAATGCAGTACCATAAATTATCAACATGGTGACTTTGTGTTGTTCAAACGTGAGTACATGCTGTTTGAAAGCAATTGAAGCAGTGAGAAAGAAGTGTAGATAATAATAGTGATCAATTTAAACAGTCTGGAAAAATACGTGAAAAACTAAAAGAAAGCTATAACCTAAAGGAAGGTAAGGATTTCACCAACGTATTACTACAAAGAGAGATTTTTTGGATAAGGAGATTAGACTCAAAGGATCCGAAAGGGATCAATGATCGAGTGGATTTAGGATGCTTCTTATAAATATTGCCCAAATGTCGCCTGCGTGCGACCTGAGTTCAATCATTAATATTGCTGTTTTATAGTAAACATAGTAATTGAAGTAAAGTTTGAAGACAAAGTTAATGTTTATTTAGATTGCACACTGAACAAACAAAACACAGCATTTCTGCTTTTCTTTTCATCTTTCTATTACTTTGACTCTTTTTACACCTTCACGTCTATATACGATATTTCGAACAGACTGCCCAAGCTAACATGGTCGCCAACAAACTCGGTAGAAACCTGGTAGTCCGTCTTCTAAACTTGCACGTATAGATCCGCCCACTGACGCACTTGTATCCTGCCGAAGCGTAGCAGAAACTACGGTTTCCCGTTTGCGGAGTTTCACGGAGTTTTCACTTCCGTATCAGGTATACGCCGAGCGCTTAGCAGTTTGAATCTTTGGTCTTCCGTTCAGCATTGAGCGTGACCGTGACCAGATGTTATTTATTTTTCCAGCACGGGGATGTAATCGCATCAGAATTCTGACGACTAAGCCGTTATTATTGCAAGATTGATGCGAAGGTAGGAATGGTCTATATTATTATCATTGAATCTCCAGCCTTCCGTGTTGCAAACAAGCTGTATCTTAGTAGTTTCTTTCGCGTTTTTAGGATTTAAACTAAGAAGGCATCTATTGGTTGAAACGCAAAGGACTTAGTTCAGCGTTGTTAAGGTTAGTACCGGTGACGACTCAGCAGGCTTTGTAGTAGATTCTCGCTCCATTTCTCACTTGGTTATAGTCCTTTGCATGCCCCTAGGTTGTTGTATCCTTTAGGTTATAGCTTTCTTTTAGTTTTTCACGTATTTTTCCAGACTGTTTAAATTGATCACTATTATTATCTACACTTCTTTCTCACTGCTTCAATTGCTTTCAAACAGCATGTACTCACGTTTGAACAACACAAAGTCACCATGTTGATAATTTATGGTACTGCATTCTCTTTTACGCTGAAGGATCATGTCAAATAGTATGAATTTCTTCTGTTTATTTTCAGATACAGCCCCCGATGAAGGGCCAAGGGGCCCGAAATGCATAGGGCATTGAAAAAAGTATAAAATGTACCTGTGAACAACCTATGAAATATTGTAATCCAATGAAAATGCAATTGGTTAGAATGTTTTGAATTGAAATTGTGAATATGAAAAGAGTAAAACAATAATGAACAAATCACCTAATGTTTGAGTTTATTATAACAAGTTTATGTTGTTGAACATTTGAAACAATTTGAGTTAACAAACTAAACAGTAGCCCTCCAGCAGGAATAGCAACAGTGCGCAAAAGGTCAAGTGGTTTCACTTGAGTTGTTTGGTTAGGCCCCATTTAGGCCCTTTGTTGTTTTCATTCCACAAACATGGCCCTACATCAATAGATTTCATCAGTTATCACTAGAAGTTGAGGCACATTTAGTTTGAGGGTGCTTTGGTTGGTTTCTGTTGTTATCAGATCAATCTTAGTTACATTTCAGCATTCAGGTCAAGGGTGCTTTGATTTTTTTTCAGTTGGTTGTTAGATTTGTATTCCCTACATCAAGTTTTAGGTGGAATTTCCTTCAGTTGTCATTTATTTTAGAGAGTCTTTTGGTTTTTGGTTTTGTTGATAGATTATGTTGATGTTTGTTTATTTGTTTGTTGTTGTTTATAGATGTTCGCAAGATAAAGTCTAGGGTGGAATGTTCTGACATGGTTTTTGGCTCTATTTCGGAGTGATGAAGACTTTAAGCTTGCTCACATCCATAATCTGTATTTTTACCTTGTGTTGGCACTTTTAAGCCCTTTTTCCAGACCTAGAAGAGGATAGCTGCTTTATATGATGATAAATCCCTTATTCTTGACTCTAATCCATCTATTGCCTATTGGCTTTGACATAATTATGTGTCCTTTCATTATCCTGCCTATAGTAGAGGGTGGATCCTGTGGTCCTGACTTTATATTACACATTGGTATGGTTTATGTAGGTACTCTGACAGAGCTAAGTGTTATTTCATCCTTCTCAGGCCTACAAGGCCCAGAACTAGAGAGACTCCATTTTGTTTGCTGTCCCTGCAGAGCTGAGATGCTTTAAGGGTAAAGGTAATGTTTATAGTTAAGCCTGTTGTCTGCTAGGGGAAAACCAGCCAGGACTGGTTCTTATCGGAAGAATGTGTTTGTCTCTTGGGCCCAGACGTAACATGCAGATGCGCACTGCGGTTGCGCGGAGAGCCCTGGAGCTAGCACAGGAATTCGGTGGGAGGCAGCCCTCTGTTGGAAATTTCCATGAGGAGAGAGGATTCCATATTAGCGAATTGCAGGAGAGGAGGAGTGGTCAGTTTGGTTCTTGAAGAGTGAAGAGTAGAATGTTTGCTGGAGCTGAAAAGTATAGTTCAGTTCAATTGGTTTTCTGGAAATGAGAAAGAAGGCAGATGATTGCTGAAGCTGGAGAGAGCAGTCATATGAACAAAGTTGGAATTATCAGCTGGGGCTGCCAGTTTATCAGAATGCATTAAAGCAGATGGAGGAGTTGAAGCTGCCAGCTGAAGCAGTTGAGCCAGAGGAGTGAAGCTGTGGTGAAGGAGGGAGAGAGAGAGAGAGCCCTGGTCCCACCAGAGAGAGAGAGAAACATTCCTTCTAACAGGTGAGGTAGTCTAAACTAGTTTGCTTTACACTTACACCTTAATCTTGTCTTTATTCCCTAGGCTATTGTATGTCTAATCCTTTTTCTTTCAGCGGTGTGTTACAGTTCCTGTTAGTTACAGAGACCCCGCAGATAACCTTGTCCTTATACTGTATGTCTAATCCCTTTTCTTTCAGCGGTGTGTTACAGTTCCTGTTAGTTACAGAGACCCAGCAGATCTGTGTATGTGTCTGTTCCCATTCTCTTGTTATTGTAATAAAGATACCCCAGTTCTTAGTGAACCAGTGTGCATGTGTTGTTCTTATGATAGAGAGCGTTTAAATCAGGGAATAACTCTTGCATACAGTGTGTGTCTCTTGTTCTTAAAGCGCAGGTAACCTTTCCTTCTAGTCAGGTGTTACAGCCAGAACATATGCTGCCCCTGATCAGGTAAGTAGTCACTGAATAATTAGGGAGAGAGAGGAGCCCTTGAGCTAAGGAAATAGATAGACACTAAGTAATTCGGCCATTCTACAATATTATTGTAGTAGTGAACCAGCATGTGCATTGTATTCTTGTTCAATCAGGGTAACCTGTTCTTCTAGTCAGGCATTGTTTTCATGAATGGATGTAATTCCCGGTCAGGTAAGTAGTGACTGAGCAATGAGGGAGAGAGGGGCCCCTTGAGGAGGAGAATAGCTAGTACATTATCTAATTTGGTAAACTGTTGTGTGCTATAATATTGTAGTATCATATCCCGAGTAGTCAATGAGAGAAACTTCCCAACATAGAGAGAGAGAGAGAGCTGAAGGTATTCATAGGAAAGTGATCGTCATTGGTAAGCGGCGTTAAAGAGAGCATCAGGTGGAAGCCTGATGTGTAGGTCCGCCGGATTGTGGACCGGGCTGTGAGTTAGAGAACACTGGGGAGGACACCAGTGCTTAGGTCCGCCGGATTGTGGACCGGGCTGTGAGGAAGAGAGCACTAGGGCTGCAGACCGGTGTGTAGGCACGCAGGATTGCGGAGGTGCCGAGCGAGCACTGACTGTAGTCAGTGTGTAATGGTAAATAATCAGAACTGCCCCAGGGTAGATTAGTCTGGACCCATGTGGTCGCTAGACTATGAGGTATGAGTGTGGTGTAGGGCATGGACGTCCTTAGTAATCAGTGAGTATTCCTAGTAATCCCTATAGATTTAGTGGTGTTTCTAATGATATGAGCTTGTATATTGCGAGTTCCCCATCCTCAGGTAGGTACCCAGGTGCCTGGATAGATGGGTCCTGAGGAGGGAGGTGGTTACGTTTTGGCCAGGTTGGTGGTGCTCTGGTGAGCTGGTTCTATCTGGTCTGAGAATCTGGTCATAACAGCACCTCTGTTACTTCTTTCTGGACTTTTGTTCCTTCTTTCTGCACCTTACTTGCATCTTTCAGCACCCCTGTTGCTTTTTTCTGCAAATCTCTTGCCTCTTTCTGCACCTCACTTGCCTCTTTCAGCACCTCTGTTGGTTCTTTCTGCACTGCTCTTGCTTCTTTCTGTACCTCACTTGCTTCTTTCAGCACTTCTCTTGCTTCTTTCTACAACTCTGTTGCTTCTTCCAGCAATTCTCTTGCGTCTTTCTGTTTTTGTCTTCCTTTTTCTCTGCACACTCCTGCCTCTTTCTGTACCTCTCTTGCCTATTTGTGCACCCCTCCTACCTTTTTTGCACCCCTCTTGCCTCTTTTTTTTTTTTTGTAAATTTTTTATTTTGCACAGAACAAAAGGAAACACAAGAAAGGAGCACTGAGGTGCCGTACAGTTCCCCACGCAGGGGGAGCAATTCAAATCAAGACGATGGCATTGTCACACCGCAGAGACAAGTCTAATCCAGCCACACTGGATACCAGCAGGAAGTAAGAGCACTAGTTCAAGCAATCAACCATTGGTGCTATACTTTGTAGATAAAGTAAGTTCCAAAGCAAGCAGGTCCATGAGCCTGTGTAGCCAAGTCAAATGTACGTACTGACATTGTTGTGCACATCAGTAGCCCAAAAGAAAAAAAGAGAAGATAAAAAAGGAAAATACAACTCCCATTCCCCCCTCCCCCCCCATGACGGTGACACACACATACCACACTCATTCATAGAGCCGCACTAAACTTGGAAGAGGTGTAGAGATCTCAAAGAGGCTGGGCACACAGCCGATGGCAAGCCTTTAGATAGGAAGGCAACCAAAGGTCCCCACACGAGCGTGAAATTCTTATAATTACCGAGGAAGATGTCAGCCATTCTTTCCAAGCTTAAGAGCTTCCACAGTCGAGCGTGCCACAGGGATATTGCTGGTGCCTCCTTCCGCTTCCATGCCGCCGCTAACGTGAGTTTGGCCGCCCCCAGGCAAAGCCACAGAATCTTTTTGTCAGATCGTGTTTGATGTTCAAGGCCAGGATCTCGCAGACCCAACAGTACAGAGGCTATAGAATCCTCTATAGGATATTGGAGGATATCCTTGATATGTGAGAGGATTTCCTCCCAAAAGGGCCGGATCACTGGGCAGTCCCACCAGATATGGCGGAAGTCCCCTAGGAGACCACATCCTCTCCAGCATTTATCAGAAGTCGCTGGGTAAATGCGGTGGAGCCTGGTCGGGCATAGGTACCATTGCGTGAGAGTCTTTAGATGTGCCTCCCTCAGATGGAGCGAGTGATTAAATTGGGTCATATTCCGCCAAAGCGCCGACCATTCATTATCAGTGACATCTCTTCCCACCATCTCTTCCCACTGTTCCATATAGCGTGGCCTAGGCGACATTTCAGATTTAAGTAACAATTGATAGAGGAAGGAGATAACGCCCTTCATGGCAGATGTCCGCAGCAAAAAAGCTTCGAACGGCGTGGGGGGTCTCGTGGCTGCCTCCAGCATCCCCGGCGATGTGGCCCAGTGCAACAATTCTGCGTGCTGATACCGATTGGATTGCGGTACCTGATAGTCCCGCACACAGTTAGCGAAAGTTAGGGGGTCCGGACCATGAAACAGGTGGGTCAATGCCCTACAGCCACCCTCCCTCCAGGCGTCAAAGGCCCCCTCTCTAAGCGCTGGTGGAAAGGCCGGATTAAAATGCAAGGGTGTAAACGGAGAGGGGAATGTCGTCCACCGCTCATCAGCAGCCAAGGTATCCCAGACCTTCAATGTGGTACTCGTGGGGGTACTGATATAAGCGTTCAAGGGACGGTCCCTCTTCGGCTTCCAGGCCAGATCCCATATCGACCGGCCAGCCACACTCCGGTCCATGTGCAGCCAGTGTTTTTCTGATAGTTGCTGCGACCATTCCACCAGTACCCTCAATTGGGCTGCCTTGTAGTAAAGGTGCAGGTCCGGAAGTCCCACTCCGCCCTCCAATCTAGGCCGGCGTAATACTGTAAAGGATAGGCGAGCTCGGCCCCCCTGCCAAATAAATCGCAGTATCTGCGTCTTAAGTTGCCGAAAGTAATTGCTGTCTAGCGGAATGGGTAAGGCCTGGAATAAATACAAATATTTAGGGAGAAGGACCATCTTAATTGCGTGTATCCTGCCCAGCCATGACAGGAATTTGGGTTTCCATCTCTCCAATTCAGCTCGGGTCTTCGCCAGGAGGGGTGGGAAGTTGGCCGAGAACAATTTGCCCACTGTCGGGGTCAAGTGGACTCCCAGGTAAACAATTGACCCAGTGGCCCAGGCTAGAGGTGTCAGTGTCCGTACGTGATCCACGTCTGCCTGCGAGAGAGTCAGATTCAGAATATATGATTTGCTATAATTCACCTTGAATCCCGCCACTTCTTCATATTCTAGTAGGAGCTCCCTAACGCAGGGCAAGGAACATGCCGGGTCCGCTACAGAAAACAAGATGTCATCCGCGAATAGCGTGATCTTATGTTGCTCTCCTGTAAACGGTATGCCTCGCACCCCCTCATTTTCTCTCACCGCCACAGCTAAAGGTTCAATGCTAAGCGCGAACAGCAAGGGAGAGAGGGGGCAGCCCTGTCTGGTGCCCCTCGAGTGCGGGAAGAAGGCCGACATCTGGCCATTCACTACCACTCTCGACCTGGGACTGCAGAAATTTGCCCTCACCATAGTGATACATTTTTCCGAGAATCCAAAATCCGACAGTGTATTATACAGGAAGCCCCAGTCCACCCGGTCAAAGGCCTTTTCCGCGTCCAGGCCCACAATCACCGCCGGGATGCGGAACCTGTCCGCCTTTTCAATTAAGTGAACCACTCTGCGAGTGTTATCGTGGGTCTGGCGTCCTTTGATAAAACCGGACTGGTCAGGGTGTATGATCGCCGGCATCAAATCCTGTAATCGGCACGCCAGGATCGCTGAATACAATTTAGCATCAATGTTGAGTAGTGCTATGGGGTGAAAAGACGCACAGTGCGCGAGATCCTTCCCCGGCTTCGGCAGGACCATGATCACCGCCTCCGCCAGAGACCCTGTAGAAGACCCGGACATTGCCATATCATTAAAAAGAGACACTAGGAAGTCACATATCTCGGCAGCATACGCCTTATAAAAAACAGCGGTATAACCATCCGGTCCCGGTGCCTTGTGCAACTTAAAATTCTTAATGGCTGAAAGGACCTCCTCCCTAGAGATTGGCGCCTCCAACAACTCATTCCACTCCTTAGATATCTGGGGTAGGGGCAGGCGTCGCAGATACTCCTTTTGGGCTTCTGCTCCCAGACTATCTCCCGTATAAAGGTCAGCATAGAAGCGTCCAAAAATGCCCGCCTTCGTTTCGTCCCGATGTTGCAGTACACCCGCTGCATCTCTGATGCCTCCAATATACTCTCTCTCCTTCCTATCACGTAATTGACGCGCCAAATGCCTGCCCACCTTGTTCCCACAGGAATAGGATTGTCGCCCCAGTCTCAAGAGCGTGAGTTCGGCCCTATTGGTGTAGTGGGCCCTCAATTTCCCCCTCACCGCCGTCAATGGTCGGAGGGTCACTCTCGAGGGATTGAGCTTGTGGGCCCGTTCGAGCTCTACCACCTCAGCCTCTAGGGCCTCGCGGTCCTTCCTTCGCAGGCTGTTGAGTTGCGAGTTGAGACCTAGACACGTGCCCCTGATTGAGGCCTTAAAGGCGTCCCACGTGTTCGAGAACGAGGTATCCGACGGAGGGTTAAGCTCAAAAAATTCCTTAATGGCAAGCGGCAACGCTTTATTGGAGGTATCGTCCCTGATCACCAATGCCGGGAAGTACCACTTCCGCTGTCCTGTACCGGGCGACGACCAACTGAGGCTAAGCACCAGCAAGCTGTGATCCGAAACTGATATTGAAAGAATGGCGGAATCTACTATGTCCCCGCGCAGTGATTGGCCGAGAAAAATGTGATCTAGGCGGGAGTAGGAGTGGTGTACGTGGGAGAAAAATGTGTAATCCTTTGTGGTAGGATGAAAAAATCGCCAACCATCAATCAGCCCCAGCTCCCCCACCACCTGCTGCGTTGAAGTAGAGAACACACCCGTGCCTGCCCTGTGACCCCCCGAGCTGTCCATCTCCTTATCCCACACCAAGTTAAAATCCCCCAACAGAAACAGGTTCCCCTCCGCAAAATCCCCAATCTTCTGCAACAGGCTTTGTAAATATTTATTCTGACCAGAGTTGGGGAGATACACTACCACAAAGGTGCACAGCCGCCCCTGAACAAGCCCCTAGACCATCAACCAATGGCCATCCTTATCATTGCGCACCTCTACAGGTTGGAAATGAAGTGCAGCGCGGAAAATGAGGGCCACCCCCCTATGTTTCGTGGCAGTAGAGGACCTATATATAATGGGATATGCCCTATGCCGCAGACGCAACTCATCTTTCCGTGCCAAATGAGTTTCTTGCAACCCCACAATGTCCAGCTGGTGATCAACCACATACTTCCATACCTTCTGCCTCTTCTGCGGTGAGTTCATACCCTTGACGTTCCAAGTCCCTATGCTAACCGGCATAATACAAAAGAACCCCGGGACTCTCCGCTGCCACCCCATGAGTTCCCTCCCCCGTACTCAGGAACCCTCCATTCAGAAGCAATGTCAGTGGGCCAACCATGTTTCCCTCAATGGAACCCCAAGCCCTCCACCAGCCTGCAACCGTCCTGACTGCAACTCCACCCTGCCCACACCAACCCAGAGCATTCACACACAACAACATCCAACCATGCATCAGACCCCCCTCGTCACCGTCACGGAACACCCCCCCCCCACCCTTCACCCCAAACCCCCCAACTCCCGATCCTCCCCGTAAAGGGAAAAACAACAGGAAGAAAAGACTCAAACAGTAAAGTTGAAGAGAATACTCATCAGTTCCAGTAGTCCAAAGTTTGTGAAGGGCCTTCCAAACTGGAAGTGGGGTAGGGGGACCAACTTGGTGACCCCCATGGCCATGGTCCGGGGTGTCTCCTCCAAAAGTACATCCATACCCCCAGACCGAAGGGCCGACGCCCCTCCAGCGCCGATCCGCCTTTAGATCAAAGGTCATGCCGCTCCGGAGCTTTGTTGTGAATCTGCCAGAGTTGCCGAGGCCACAGAAGCCACCGCGTTACCCCTTTCCTGCAGACTGGTATTGCGATCCGGCCGCCGCCGGTCCGGGGATGCGCCCACTCTGTGCCAGGAAGAAGAGCGGTGGCGCCTCCGAGACGGGGATGCGCTCGCTCCCTGAGAAGGTGGTACGTCATTCAAGCCCAAGAGGTCCTTCGCTACTTGGAGAGAGCGAATCTGTGCCAGCCGATTCTGCCATCGGAAGATAATCCTGAAGGGATGACCCCATGAGTAGGCGATGTTGCGTTCCCGCAAGAAGGCAGTCACTGGACGGAACTCCCTTCTTTTCTGTAGCGTAGAAGCTGCTAAGTCCTGATAAAGCTGAGGGCGGTGGCCCCTGAATTGCAGTGATGTGATGGCCCTGGCTTTGCGGAGGATGCGTTCTTTCACCTGGAAATCATGTACACAGACGAGAATGTCAGGAGGGGGGCACCCTCCTTGCCTGGGCAACCCCACTCTATGTACTCTGTCCATCTTAATTTCCCGCACATCCTCCTCATCCAAAATCTGCAGAAACAACTCCTGAACGTAGCCACGCAGGTCGCCCGCCTCACCATCCCATGGCACTGCTCGAATGCGGATGTTGTTCCTTCGGGAACGGTTTTCCAGGTCCTCCGCGTGTGTCTGCAAGTCCAAGTTCTGTTCTGTGAGACGGATGATATCTTGCTGCAACAGGTGTACATCATTGGCCACACTCAAATCATGGTCCTCTAGGGTCGCCACCCTCTCGCCAATTCCATCCACATCTCTCTGTACTTCCCGCAGGTCAGACGCTAATTGTGCGCGGATCTCAGAAATATCTTCCTTGATAGAGGCAAAAAGCTCAGACATAAAGGCCTTGGTCACAGGTGCCTCATCGTCCGACTGCTTCGACGAGCCACTGGCCCCTGGGGATGCCGGTTGCTGTGAGGACTTCGATGCGCCATCCTTCCCCAGACGCCCCTTGCGTAGCGTATTGGACATCGTGGTGGGCAGCACTCAGTCCGGATGGCACTGGCGATAGCCAACCAGTTACACCAAGAGGCCAAACAAAATGGCCCTGCGACGTTCCGTGCCGGGGTGCGCTTCTAGAACAATCGGTGCAGGGCGCGAGCGACAGCAGCTTACTCCACCTCCGACCCAAATTCGGGGTCCACGTTCTCAATGTCCCATCAACGCGCCTTCCAGGCCGCAATCTGTACTTCGAGGTGCTTCCGGCCCACTCACGTGGCCCACACGATAGTACAGGCGCCCAGCCCTCACGTGCCCTCACCGCCGGCACCGGCTCCACACTCCTCCTCCAGTCCAGTACGGGGCCCCACCTGTTGTCGACTCACCACGGCGGCCCTCGGCGTGCACAGCTCCGTTAGCACCCAGGCGTCTCCGGGCACCCCCTCGGGTGGTCACCGCGGGGTGTCTTTGCTCCGCCGCCTCGTCGCCTCGTGGTCCCTCTCCACGCCTCAGACCAGCATCACCGATCTCCCCCGAGGTGCATCGGCGACCAGATCTGCCACTTCGCCGGCAAGAAGCGCTCCTCCTCTCTCGGTCAGCGCAGGGGGGATCGTAGGCGGGATCGTAGGCAAGCCCTTCCTCCTCAACAGCGGGCGCCGCGGACCACGCGAGGCCGGGGTCTCTTAGGCCTCAAAGCTCAGCTGCTCCTGCGGCCACTACAGATGCCGTTCCGCCCCACCGACGGCACCGGACCACTCCGCTATGCAAGGGGGACCTCCGCCACACTTTTGAAGCTAGTCCGCTCCCCCAGCACCGAGCTATAAGAAGCTATGTCGGATCGGCGCCGGAGAGGTTCGGAGAAGCGTCCTACTCCGACGCCATCTTGGCCACGCCCCCCCTCTTGCCTCTTTTTGCACCTCTATTGGTTCTTTCTGCACTGCTCTTGCTTCTTTATGCACCTCACGTGCCTCTTTATGCACTTCTCTTGCTTCTTTCTACACATCTGTTGCTTCTTTCAGCAATTAGTTGCCTCTTTCTGCACTTCTCTTCCTTCTTTTTATACCCCTTCTGCCTCTTTCTGCACCTCTGTTACTTCTTTCTGGACTTCTGTTCCTTCTTTCTGCACCTATCTTGCTTCTTTCTGCACCTTACTTGCATCTTTCAGCACCCCTGTTTGTTTTTTTCTGCAAATCTCTTGCCTCTTTCTGCACCTCACTTGCCTCTTTCAGCACCTCTGTTGGTTCTTTCTGCACGGCTCTTGCTTCTTTCTGCACCTCATTTGCTTCTTTCGGCACTTCTCTTGCTTCTTTCTACAACTCTGTTGCTTCTTCCAGCAATTCTCTTGCGTCTTTCTGTACTTGTCTTCCTTTTACTCTGCACCCTCCTGCCTCTTTCTGTACCTCTCTTGCCTCTTTGTGCACCCCTCCTACCTTTTTCTGTACCCCTCTGGCCTCCTTTTTTCACCTCTGTTGATTCTTTCGGCAGTGCTCTTGCTTCTTTCTGTACTTCACTTGCCTCTTTCTGCAGTTCTCTTGCTTCTTTCTACACCTCTGTTGCTTCTTTCAGCAATTCTCTTGCCTCTTTCTGCACTTCTCTTCCTTCTTTCTGCAGCCCTCTGGCAGATTTCTGTACCTCTCTTGCTTCTTTGTGCACCCCTCCTACCTTTTTCTGTACCCCTCTTGCCTCTTTTGCACCTCCATTGGTTCTTTCTGCACTGCTCTTGCTTCTTTCTGCACCACATTGGCTTCTTTCTGTACCACTCTTGCCTCTATCTGCACACTTCTTCTTTCTTTCTGCACCTCTCTTGCATTTTTTCTGTACCCCTCTTATGTCTTTCTGTACCTTTTATGCCTCTTTCTGCACCTCTGTTACTTCTTTCTGCACTTCTGTTCCTTCTTTCAGCACCTTTCTTGCTTCTTTCTGCACCTTACTTGCGTCTTTCAACACCCCTGTTGCTTTTTTCTGCAGATCTTTTGCTTCTTTCCAGACCTCACTTGCCTCTTTCAGCACCTCTGTTGGTTGTTTCTGCACTGCTCTTGCTTCTTTCTATACCTCACTTACTTCTGTCTGCACTTCTCTTGCTTCTTTCTACACCGCTGTTGCTTCTTCCAGCAATTCTCTTGCCTCTTTCTGTACTTGTATTCCTCTTTTCTGCACCCTCCTGCCTCTTTCTGTACCTCTCTTGCCTCTTTGTGTACCCCTCATACCTTTTTTGCACCCCTCTTGTCTCTTGTTACACCTCTGTTGGTACTTTCTGCGCGGCTCTTGCTTCCTTCTTCACCTCACTTGTCTCTTTCTGTACTTCTCTTGCTTCTTTCTACACCTCTGTTACTTCTTTCAGCAATCAGCTTGCCTCTTTCGGCACTTCTCTTCCTTCTTTTTATACCCCTCCTGGCTCTTTCTGTACTACTCTTGCCTCTTTGTGCCGCCCTCCTACCTTTTTCTGCATCCCTCTGGCCTCTTTTGTCACCTCTATTGGTTCTTTCTGCAGTGTTCTTGCTTCTTTCTGTAGCTCACTTGCCTCTTTCTGCACTTCTCTTGCTTCTTTCTACACCTCTGTTGCTTCTTTCAGCAATTATATGCCTTTCTGCACTTCTTTTCCTTCTTCCTGCACCTCTCTGGCCACTTTCTGTACCTCTCTAGCCTCTTTGTGCACCCCTCCTACCTTTTTCTGTACCCCGCTTGCCTCTTTTGACCTCTGTTGGTTCTTTCTGTACTGCTCTTGCTTCTTTCTGCACCACATTTGCTTCTTTCTGTACCCCTCTTGCATCCTTCTGCACCCTTCTTCCCTCTTTCTGCACCTCTCTTACATTTTTTCTACACCCCTCTTATGTCTTTCTGCACCCTTTCTGAACATTTCTGCACAGCTGTTACTTCTTTCTGCACTTGTTAGAACCCCAAATTATGTGCTAGCAGTAATGGGCACACAGTTTGGTAAAAATCCTGACCTGACTGGCAAAAGACGGCCAGGAATCAGCAGTTGGGCAGACCTCCATCGGTCCCGGAATTCGAAGATGGCTGCCGATCTCGAAAACAAGATTGCAGTCTAGTTGTTCATCCTTTTCTGCCACACAGGTGTTTTGAGGGTTGTTGAGGCACGCGCGATAAAAACGCTGCGCACTTCACTAAAGTATTTTCGTAGTGCGTACCTGTTAGTGATAAGCTCCGTCAGAAAGTGAAAATCTTAGTTTAATCGTCAGGACTTCGTCCGGGCTTTGTCCGCTACTCCCGTCGGGAGTAGGAAATATCTTCCGGCTTCCTTTTTTTGTGCCTTGTGAAGAGGGCGTTCCTGATATTTAGCACTCTCTCCTCCTCTGAGCTGAAGGAGCTGAAGATAGACGGCAACGCTCCAGAAGAGAGATTCCTGTTCATGCTGCAGTTCCTGAAAGAAGAGAATCCAAAGCTAAGTGACACAAGAATAGAATGTCAAAATAAGTTATATCTAAAAACGATACATAAACATAGAACTACTTACCGTTGACAGAAGAAAAGGCTTGAGTAATTGAAGGCCTCAGAAAAGAAAAAGAAAACAAGTTTAAGAATATAATAATAAGAAAGAAAACCGTATGTGTTATAGTTCGCTATAAATAAATAGAAGAAAAGTGAAGCCATAGGAAACCCAATATAAGAATTGTAACACAGTAAGAGAAGTGAGTAGAAAATATTTTTAGTTGATCAATAATAAATCCAGAGGTAGATTTAGAGAATTGATAAGAGAAATATTTGTCTTGTAGGTTAAGTATTTAACGGAGTTACATAGAAATAAAGAAGAAAAGAATACAAATAAAGGATAGAAGAGAAGCTCAGATCGTGGAAACTAAGGGGTAGGTAAAGTAGAGTAAATAAGAGTAGAAGTAGAATAGTGTAGGGTAGGAAGTAAATATCTTTGTATTTATAATTTTAGGTTCTCATAGAAAGAAAAGGTCTGCAGGTCGGACTAGGACAGATAGAAGAAGCAGGGAGAACCAGTTCCAGGACCAGTCTCTTCCTGTTTATTATTTTATCCACTCCCCCCTTCTGCCTGGGAGGTAGCTTAGAGTCCAGGTATACATCTGGATCTCTGGGGTATCTTCTGGAGGGAGTTGGGGAAAAAGCAACTCTGTTCCTGCGCAAGTACAAGGTGAGTCTGACAGCACTTCTGTTCCTTCTTTCTGCACCTCTCTTGCTTCTTTTTGCACCTTACTTGCATCTTTCAGCACCCCTGTTTGTTTTTTTCTGCAAATCTCTTGCCTCTTTCTGCACCTCACTTGCCTCTTTCAGCACCTCTGTTGGTTCTTTCTGCACGGCTCTTGCTTCTTTCTGCACCTCATTTGCTTCTTTCGGCACTTCTCTTGCTTCTTTCTACAACTCTGTTGCTTCTTCCAGCAATTCTCTTGCGTCTTTCTGTACTTGTCTTCCTTTTACTCTGCACCCTCCTGCCTCTTTCTGTACCTCTCTTGCCTCTTTGTGCACCCCTCCTACCTTTTTCTGTACCCCTCTGGCCTCCTTTTTTCACCTCTGTTGATTCTTTCAGCAGTGCTCTTGCTTCTTTCTGAACCTCACTTGCCTCTTTCTGCAGTTCTCTTGCTTCTTTCTACACCTCTGTTGCTTCTTTCAGCAATTCTCTTGCCTCTTTCTGCACTTCTCTTCCTTCTTTCTGCAGCCCTCTGGCAGATTTCTGTACCTCTCTTGCTTCTTTGTGCACCCCTCCTACCTTTTTCTGTACCCCTCTTGCCTCTTTTGCACCTCCATTGGTTCTTTCTGCACTGCTCTTGCTTCTTTCTGCACCACATTGGCTTCTTTCTGTACCACTCTTGCCTCTATCTGCACCCTTCTTCTTTCTTTCTGCACCTCTCTTGCATTTTTTCTGTACCCCTCTTATGTCTTTCTGTACCTTTTATGCCTCTTTCTGCACCTCTGTTACTTCTTTCTGCACTTCTGTTCCTTCTTTCAGCACCTTTCTTGCTTCTTTCTGCACCTTACTTGCGTCTTTCAACACCCCTGTTGCTTTTTTCTGCAGATCTTTTGCTTCTTTCCAGACCTCACTTGCCTCTTTCAGCACCTCTGTTGGTTGTTTCTGCACTTCTCTTGCTTCTTTCTACACCGCTGTTGCTTCTTCCAGCAATTCTCTTGCCTCTTTCTGTACTTGTATTCCTCTTTTCTGCACCCTCCTGACTCTTTCTGTACCTCTCTTGCCTCTTTGTGTACCCCTCATACCTTTTTTGCACCCCTCTTGTCTCTTGTTACACCTCTGTTGGTACTTTCTGCGCGGCTCTTGCTTCCTTCTTCACCTCACTTGTCTCTTTCTGTACTTCTCTTGCTTCTTTCTACGCCTCTGTTACTTCTTTCAGCAATCAGCTTGCCTCTTTCGGCACTTCTCTTCCTTCTTTTTATACCCCTCCTGGCTCTTTCTGTACTACTCTTGCCTCTTTGTGCCGCCCTCCTACCTTTTTCTGCATCCCTCTGGCCTCTTTTGTCACCTCTATTGGTTCTTTCTGCAGTGTTCTTGCCTCTTTCTGTAGCTCACTTGCCTCTTTCTGCACTTCTCTTGCTTCTTTCTACACCTCTGTTGCTTCTTTCAGCAATTATATGCCTTTCTGCACTTCTCTTCCTTCTTCCTGCACCTCTCTGGCCACTTTCTGTACCTCTCTAGCCTCTTTGTGCACCCCTCCTACCTTTTTCTGTACCCCGCTTGCCTCTTTTGACCTCTGTTGGTTCTTTCTGTACTGCTCTTGCTTCTTTCTGCACCACATTTGCTTCTTTCTGTACCCCTCTTGCATCCTTCTGCACCCTTCTTCCCTCTTTCTGCACCTCTCTTACCTTTTTTCTACACCCCTCTTATGTCTTTCTACACCCTTTCTGAACATTTCTGCACAGCTGTTACTTCTTTCTGCACTTGTTAGAACCCCAAATTATGTGCTAGCAGTAATGGGCACACAGTTTGGTAAAAATCCTGACCTGACTGGCAAAAGACGGCCAGGAATCAGCAGTTGGGCAGACCTCCATCGGTCCCGGAATTCGAAGATGGCCGCCGATCTCGAAAACAAGATTGCAGTCTAGTTGTTCATCCTTTTCTGCCACACAGGTGTTTTGAGGGTTGTTGAGGCACGTGCGATAAAAACGCTGCGCACTTCACTAAAGTATTTTCGTAGTGCGTACCTGTTAGTGATAAGCTCCGTCAGAAAGTGAAAATCTTAGTTTAATCGTCGGGACTTCGTCCGGGCTTTGTCCGCTACTCCCGTCGGGAGTAGGAAATATCTTCCGGCTTCCTTTTTTTGTGCCTTGTGAAGAGGGCGTTCCTGATATTTAGCACTCTCTCCTCCTCTGAGCTGAAGGAGCTGAAGATAGACGGCAACGCTCCAGAAGAGAGATTCCTGTTCATGCTGCAGTTCCTGAAAGAAGAGAATCCAAAGCTAAGTGACACAAGAATAGAATGTCAAAATAAGTTATATCTAAAAACGATACATAAACATAGAACTACTTACCGTTGACAGAAGAAAAGGCTTGAGTAATTGAAGGCCTCAGAAAAGAAAAAGAAAACAAGTTTAAGAATATAATAATAAGAAAGAAAACCGTATGTGTTATAGTTCGCTATAAATAAATAGAAGAAAAGTGAAGCCATAGGAAACCCAATATAAGAATTGTAACACAGTAAGAGAAGTGAGTAGAACATATTTTTAGTTGATCAATAATAAATGCAGAGGTAGATTAAGAGAATTGATAAGAGAAATATTTGTCTTGTAGGTAAGTATCTAACGGAGTTACATAGAAATAAAGAAGAAAAGAATACAAATAAAGGATAGAAGAGAAGCTCAGATCGTGGAAACTAAGGGGTAGGTAAAGTAGAGTAAATAAGAGTAGAAGTAGAATAGTGTAGGGTAGGAAGTAAATATCTTTGTATTTATAATTTTAGGCTCTCATAGAAAGAAAAGGTCTGCAGGTCGGACTAGGACAGATAGAAGAAGCAGGGAGAACCAGTTCCAGGACCAGTCTCTTCCTGTTTATTATTTTATCCACTCCCCCCTTCTGCCTGGGAGGTAGCTTAGAGTCCAGGTATACATCTGGATCTCTGGGGTATCTTCTGGAGGGAGTTGGGGAAAAAGCAACTCTGTTCCTGCGCAAGTACAAGGTGAGTCTAACAGCACTTCTGTTCCTTCTTTCTGCACCTCTCTTGCTTCTTTTTGCACCTTACTTGTGTCTTTCAGCATCCCTGTTGATTTTTTCTGCAAATCTCTTGCTTCTTTCTAGACCTTGCTTGCCTCTTTCAGCACCTCTGTTGGTTCTTTCTGAACTGCTCTTGCTTCTTTCTGTACCTCACTTGCCTCTTTCTGCACTTCTCTTGCTTCTTTCTACACCTCTGTTGCTTCTTCCAGCAATTCTCTTGCCTCTTTCTGTACTTCTCTACCTTTTTTCGGTACCCTCCTGCTTCTTTATTTACCTCTCTTGCCTCTTTATGCACCTCCTTACCTTCTTCAGTACCACTTTTGCCTCTTTTTGTACCTTTGTTGGTTCTTTCTGCACTGCTCTTGCTTCTTTCTGCACCTCACTCGCCTCTTTCTGCACTTCTCTTGCTTCTTTCTACACCTCTGTTGCTTCTTTCAGAAATTCTCTTGCCTTTCTCTGCACCCCTCTTCCTTTCTTTTGTATCCCTCCTGCCTCTTTGTGTACCCCCTTGCCTCTTTGTGCACCTCACCTGCCTCTTTCTGTACCCCTCTTGCCTCTTTTTGTACCTCTGTTGGAATCTTTCTGCATTGCTCTTGCTTCTTTCTACATCTCACTTGCCTCTTTCTGCACTTGCTCTTGTTTCTTTCTAAACATCTGTTGGTTCTTTCTGTACCTCTGTTGCTTCTTTCTGTACTTTTCTTGCCTCTTTCTGCACCCTTTGTGCCTCCTTCTTCACCTCTGTGTCTTCTTTCTGCACTACTTTTGGTTCTTTCTGCACTGCTCTTACCTCTTTCTGCACCCCCTTGTGTCTTTGAGCACCCTTTTGATTCTTTCTGCACTTGATTCTCCTCTTTCTGCACACCTCTTGCCTCTTTCTACACCTCTGTTGCTTCAATTCTCTTGCCTCTTTCTGTACTTGTCTTCCTTTTTTCTGCACCCTCCTGCCTCTTTCTGTACCTCTCTTGCCTCTTTGTGCACCCCTCTTACTTTTTTCTGTACCCCTTGGGCCTCTTTTTGTACCTCTGTTGGTTGTTTCTGCACTGCTCTTGCTTCTTTCTGTACCTCACTTGCCACTTTCTGCACCTTTCTTGCTTCTTTCTGTACCTTACTTGCGTCTTTCAGCACCCCTGTTCCTTTTTTCTGCAAATCTTTTGCTTCTTTCTAGACATCACTTGTCTCTTTCAGCACCTCTGTTGGTTCTTACTGCAGTGCTCTTGCTTCTTTCTACACCTCCGTTGCTTCTTTCAGCAATTCTCTTGCCTTTTTCTGCACTTCTCTTCCTTCTTTTTGCATCCCTCCTGCCTCTTTGTGTACCCCCCTTGCCTATTTGTGCACTCACCTGCCTCTTTCTATACCCATCCTGCCTCTTTTTGCACCTCTGTTGGAATCTTTCTGCATTGCTCTTGCTTCTTTCTGCACCTCACTCGCCTCTTTCTGCACTTCTCTTGCTTCTTTCTACACCTCTGTTGCTTCTTTCAGAAATTCTCTTGCCTTTCTCTGCACTCCTCTTCCTTTTTTTGTATCCCTCCTGCCTCTTTGTGTACCCTCTTGCCTCTTTGTGCACCTCACCTGCCTCTTTCTGTACCCCTCCTGCCTCTTTTTGTACCTCTGTTGGAATCTTTCTGCATTGCTCTTGCTTCTTTCTACATCTCACTTGCCTCTTTCTGCACTTGCTTCTTTCTAAACATCTGTTGCTTCTTTCTGTACCTCTGTTGCTTCTTTCTGTACTTTTCTTGCCTCTTTCTGCACCCTTTGTGCCTCCTTCTTCACCTCTGTGTCTTCATTCTGCACTACTTTTGGTTCTTTCTACACTGCTCTTACCTCTTTCTGCACCCCCTTGCGTCTTTGAGCACCTTTTTTGCTTCTTTCTGCATTTGACTCTCCTCTTTCTGCGCACCTCTTGCCTCTTTCTACACCTCTGTTGCTTCAATTCTCTTGCCTCTTTCTGTACTTGTCTTCCTTTTTTCTGCACCCTCCTGCCTCTTTCTGTACCTTTCTTGCCTCTTTGTGCACCCCTCTTACTTTTTTCTGTATCCCTCGGGCCGCTTTTTGTACCTCTGTTGGTTGTTTCTGCACTGCTCTTGCTTCTTTCTGTACCTCACTTGCCGCTTTCTGCACCTTTCTTGCTTCTATCTGTACCTTACTTGCGTCTTTCAGCACCCCTGTTCCTTTTTTCTGCAAATCTTCTGCTTCTTTCTAGACATCACTTGTCTCTTTCAGCACCTCTGTTGGTTCTTACTGCAGTGCTCTTGCTTCTTTCTACACCTCCGTTGCTTCGTTCAGCAATTCTCTTGCCTTTTTCTGCACTTCTCCTCCTTCTTTTTGCATTTCTCCTGCCTCTTTGTGTACCCCCTTGCCTCTTTGTGCACTCACCTGCCTCTTTCTGTACTCCTCTTGCCTCTTTTTGCACCTCTGTTGGAATCTTTCTGCATTGCTCTTGCTTCTTTCTGCACCTCACTTGCCTCTTTCTGCACTTCTCTTGCTTCTTTCTAAACATCTGTTGCTTCTTTCAGCTATTCTCTTGCCTCTTTCTGTACTTCTATTGGCTTCTTTCTGCACCTCTGTTGCCTCTTTCTGTACCTCTGTTGCTTCGTTCTGTACTTTTATTGCCTCTTTCTGCACCCTTTATGCCTCCTTCTTCACCTCTGTGTCTTCTTTCTGCACTACTTTTGGTTCTTTCTGCACTGCTCTTACCTCTTTCTGCATCACTTGCATCTTTGAGCACCTCTTTTGCTTCTTTCTGCACTTGACTATCCTCTTTCTGCACACCTCTTGCCTCTTTCCACACCTCTGTTGCTTCAATTCCCTTGCCTCTTTCTGTACTTGTCTTCCTGTTTCTGCACCCTCTTACCTTTTTCTGTACCCCTCGTGCCTCTTTTTGTACCTCTGTTGGTTCTTTCTGCACTGCTCTTGCTTCTTTCTGTACCTCACTTGCCTCTTTCTGTACCTTTCTTGCTTCTTTCTGCACCTTACTTGCGTCTTTCAGCACCCCTGTTGCTTTTTTCTGCAAATCTTTTGCTTTTTTCTAGACCTCACTTGCCTCTTTCAGCACCTCTGTTGGTTCTTTCTGCACTGCTCTTGCTTCTTTCTGCACCTCACTTGCCTCTTTGTGTACTTCTCTTGCTTCTTTCTACACCTCTGTTGCTTCTTTCAGCAATTAGCTTGCCTCTTTCAGCACTTCTCTTTCTTCTTTTTACACCCCTCCTGCCTCTTTCTGTACCTCTTTTGCCTCTTTGTGCACCCCTCCTACCTTTTTTTGCACCCCTCTGGCCTCTTTTGTCACCTCTGTTGGTTCTTTATGCAGTGCTCTTGCTTCTTTCTGTACCTCACTTGCCTCTTTCTGCACTCCTCTTGCTTCTTTCTACACCTCTGTTGCTTCTTTCAGCAATTCTATGCCTTTCTGCACTTCTCTTCCTTCTTTCTGCACCCCCCTGGCCTCTTTCTGTACCTCTCTGGCCTCTTTGTGCACCCCTCCTACCTTTTCTTGTACCCCACTTGCCTCTTTTGACCTCTGTTCGTTTTTTCTGCACTGCTCTTGCTTCTTTCTACACCACATTTGCTTCTTTCAGTACCCCTCTTGCCTCTTTCTGCACCTTTCTTCCCTCTTTCTGCACCTCTCTTGCCTTTTTCTGTACCCCTCTTATGTATTTCTGCACCCTTTCTGCCTCTTTCTGCACCTCTGTTACTTCTTTCTGCACTTGTCAGAACCCAAAATTAAGTGTTAGCAGTAATGGGCACACAGTTTGGTAAAAATCCTGACCTGACTGTCAAAAGACTGCCACAATTCAGCAGTTGGGCAGACCTCCATCGGTCTCGGAATTCCAAGATGGCGGCCGATCTCGAATACGAGATCGCGGTCTAGTTGATCTACCTTTTCTGCCACACAGGTGTTTTGAGGGTTGTTGAGGCGCGCGCAATGAAAATGCTGCACACTTCACTGAAGTGTTTTCGTAGTGCATACCTGTTAGTGATCAGCTCCGTCAGAAAGTGAAAATCCTAGTTTAATCATCGGGACTTCGTCCGGGCTTCGACCGCTACTCCCGTCGGGAGTAGGAAACACCTCGCTGCTTCCTTTTCTTGTGCCTTGTGAAGAGGGCGTTCCTAATATTTAGCACTCTCTCCTCCTCTCAGCTGAAGGAGCTGAAGATAGACGGCAACGCTCCAGAAGGGAGATTCCTGTTCATGCTGCAGTTCCTGAAAGAAGAGAATACAAAGCTAAGTGACACAAGAACAGAATGTCAAAATAAGTTAGATAAAAAAACGATAAATAAACATAGAACTACTTACCGTTGACAGAAGAAAAGGATTGAGTAATTGAAGGCCTCAGAAAAGAAAAAGAAAACAAGTTTAAGAATATAATGATAAGAAAGAAAACCATATATATTATAGTTTGCTATAAATAAATAGAAGAAAAATGAAGACATAGGAAACCCAATATAAGAATTGTGACACAGTTAAAGAAGTGAGTAGAAAATATTTGTAGTTGATCAATAATAAATCCAAAGGTAGATTTAGAGAGTTGATAAGAGAAATATTTGTCTTGTAGGTTAAGTATCTAACTGAGTTACATAGAAATAAAGAAGAAAATAATTTTAAAGAAAGGATAGAAGAGAAGCTCAGATCGTGGAAACTAAGGGGTAGGTAAAGTAGAGTAAATAAGAGTAGAAGTAGAATAGTGTAGGGTAGGGAGTAAATATCTTTGTATTTATAATTTTAGGTTCTCATAGAAAGAAAAGGTCTGCAGGTCGGACTAGGACAGATAGAAGAAGCAGGGAGAACCAGTTCCAGGACCAGTCTCTTCTTGTTTATTATTTTATCCACTCCCCCCTTCCCCCTGGGAGGTAGCTTAGAGTTCAGGTATACATCTGGATCTCTGGGTTATCTTCTGGAGGGAGTTGGGGAAAAAGCATCTCTGTTCCTGCGCAAGTACAAGGTGAGTCTGACAGCCCTTTATTTATTTATTTATTAATTAAGCTTTTAAAGCGCGACAACTACCCGAAAGGGTTTCCCGGCGCTAATATAATGCAACTAGTAGAATATCAAAAAAGGCCAATCAGTTATTGATTAAAAAGCCAGGTCTTAACGGCCTTAAGAAAGCGAACATAGCAGTCCTCAGAACGAATGTCAAGAGGAAGGGAGTTCCACAGCTTGGGCTCCAGAAAGGTGAAGGATCTACCGCCCATTCTGAAGAGTCTGAACTTAGGGACAGAGAAAAGAATTTGAGAGGAGGAACGGAGAGAACGGGAAGGAGAATAAATATTCACCAGGGTTTGCAAGTAACTAGGAGCCAGCTTCCTTTTGATCTTATGCAAGTAACTGAGCGCCTTGAACTTTACTCGACTGTCCACCTTCAGCCAATGAAGGTCATGAAGATGACTCCTTATGTGATCAGTTCTGCGGCAGCCACTGAGCAGGTGAGCCGCAGCATTTTGCACAAGTTGGAGGCGTCGAATGACTGCCTTGGTCGCCCCCATGTAGAGTATGTTACCATAGTCCTACCGAGAGGTGACCAAGGCATTCACCACAGATCTCTGGGTGTCACTGGGCAGCATCCATAAGATCTTCTTCAGCCAGCGCAAGATGGTGAAGCAGGTAGAGGAGACCTTGCTGGCCTGACAATGCATTGTCAGACCCCTGTCAATGATCACCCCCAGGTTGCGCACATGCTCCGCAGGAGAAGGAAGCAGGCCTTTCTCAGCGGGCCAGTGCCTGGAGGTCCAAAGGTCTTGCTTGTGCCCGAGGACAAGGACTTCCCTCTTCCCTCCATTCAGTTTGAGGAGATTTTGATTCATCCACCTGGCGATTTCCCCCAGTCCAGACTGAAGGAGGGAGGTAGCAGCCATGTCAGATTTAGAAAGGGAGAAGACAACCTGCGAATCATCGGCGTACATGGACAAAGTTAGTCCAGCGCTAACCGCAATGTGGGACAAAGGGGTAACATAAAGATTGAAAAGTAGGGGACTATGAATAGAGCCCTAAGGAACACCATGAGGTTGGGAATTAATATTGGAGGTGGCTGTGTGAGAGAAAATGTGAAAAGTGCGATCAGATAGAAAGGAAGCCAGCCAATCAAGGGCTAGACCTCAAATGCCCATAGCGGCTAGGGATTCCAGAAGAATTTTGTGCGAGACAGTGTCGAACGCCACACTAAGGTCAAGTAGTATCAGCGCGGCCATCTCGCCTCTGTCTAGCAGAGACCAAAGGTTCTCCGTGACGCCAAGAAGCGTCGTTTCTGTGGAGAAACCGGAATGAAATCCTGAATGTGAAGGATGCAATAGATTGTTGATAGTGACAAACTGAGTCAAATGGTGGTGGATGTGTTGCTCTAAGACTTTAGAGAAGGCTGGCAACAAAGAAATGGGGCGGTAGTTGGCAAGGACCTCGGGGTCTGCAGTAGGCTTTTTCAGCAGTGGCGCAACCATTGCATGCTTCCAACTGGCTGGAACAATAGCAGTCTTAAGGGAGAGATTCAAAGTGGTGCAAATCACGGAGAGCTGAGAGGAGTCCAGTGACCGGAGTGAGTGCTCCTTCTTTCTGCACCTCTCTTGCTTTTTTCTGCACCTTACTTGCGTCTTTCAGCACCCCTGTTGCTTTTTTCTGCAAATCTCTTGCTTCTTTCTAGACCTCGCTTGCTTCTTTCTGTACCACACTTGCCTCTTTCTGCACTTCTCTTGCTTCTTTCTACACCTCTTTTGCTTCTTCCAGCAATTCTCTTGCCTCTCTCTGTACTTGTCTTCCTTTTTTCTGCACCCTGCCTCCTTCTGTACCTCTCTTGCCTCTTTGTGCACCCCTCATACCTTTTTCTGCACCCCTCTGGCCTCTTTTTTCACCTCTGTTGGTTCTTTCTGCAGTGCTCTTGCTTCTTTATACACCTCTGTTGCTTCTTTCAGTACTTCTCTTGCCTCTTTCTGCACTCCTCTTCCTTCTTTTTGTATCCCTCCTGCCTCTTTGTGTACCGCCCTTGCCTCTTTGTGCACCTCACCTGCCTCTTTCTGTACCCCTCTTGCCTCTTTTTGCACCTCTGTTGGAATCTTTCTGCATTGCTCTTGCTTCTTTCTGCACCTCACTTGCCTCTTTATGCACTTCTCTTGCTTCTTTCTAAACATCTGCTGCTTCTTTCAGCTATTCTCTTGCCTCTTTCTGCACTTCTTTTGGCTTCTTTCTGCACCTCTGTTGCCTCTTTCTGTACCTCTGTTGCTTCTTTCTGTACTTTTCTTGCCTCTTTCTGCACCCTTTGTGCCTCCTTCTTCACCTCTTTGTCTTCTTTCTGCACTACTTTTGGTTCTTTCTGCACTGCTCTTACTTCTTTCTATACCCCCTTGCGTCTTTGAGCACCTCTTTTGCTTCCTTCTGCACTTGCCTCTCCTCTTTGTGCACACCTCTTGCCTCTTTCTGCACCTCTGTTGCTTCTTTCTGTTCTTCTATTGCCTTTTTCATCACCTCTCTTGCTTCTTTCTGCACCTTTTTAAAAAAATTAATTCATTATGAAAGTTATGTTTGACATACACAGAAGTACGCCTACAACCCTGGGTCCGGCTGCGCTTATACTTGAGGCACTACTCACAACGGCGCTTCCCACATCCCGCGGGTCACTTCTTTTTGTATCCCTCCTGCCTCTTTGTGTACCCCCTTGCCTCTTTGTGCACCTCACCTGCCTCTTTCTGTACCCCTCTTGCCACTTTTTGCACCTCTGTTGGAATCTTTCTGCATTGCTCTTGCTTCTTTCTGCACCTCACTTGCCTCTTTATGCACTTCTCTTGCTTCTTCCTAAACATCTGCTGCTTCTTTCAGCTATCTCTTGCCTCTTTCTGCACTTCTTTTGGCTTCTTTCTGTACCTCTGTTGCTTCTTTCTGTACTTTTCTTGCCTCTTTCTGTACCCTTTGTGCCTCCTTCTTCACCTCTGTGTCTTCTTCCTGCACTACTTTTGGTTCTTTCTGCACTACTCTTACTTCTTTCTGTACCCCCTTGCGTCTTTGAGCACCTCTTTTGCTTCTTTCTGCACTTGCCTCTCCTCTTTGTGCACACCTCTTGCCTCTTTCTGCACCTCTGTTGCTTCTTTCTGTACTTCTATTGCCTTTTTCATCACCTCTCTTGCTTCTTTCTGCACCTTTTTTTAGAATTAATTCATTATGAAAGTTATGTTTGACATACACAGCATTACGCCTACAACCCTGGGTCCGGCTGCGCTTATACTTGAGGCACTACTCACAACGGCGCTTCCCACATCCCGGGGGCCACTTCTTTCTGTACCTTATTTGCCTCTTTCAGCACCTCTGTTGCTTTTTTCTGCAGCTCTCTTGCCTCTTTCTGCACCTCACTTGTGTTTTCAGCACCTCTGTTGCTTTTTTCTGCAGATCTCTTGCCCCTTTCTGCACCTCTCTTTTCTCTTTCTGCACCTCACTTAGCTCTTTCTGCAATTCTATTGCTTCTTTCTACACCTCTGTTGCTTCTTTCAGAAATTCTCTTGCCTCTTTCTGCACTTCTCTTCCTTCTTTCTTCACCCCTCTGGCCGCTTTCTGTACCCCTCTTGCCTCTTTTGCAGCTCTGTTGGTTCTTTCTGCACTACTCTTGCTTCTTTCTGCACCTCACTTGCCTCTTTCTGTACTTCTCTTGCTTCTTTCTAAACCTCTGTTGCTTCTTTCAGCAATTCTCTTAGCTCTTTCTGTACTTCTCTTGCTTGTTTCTGTATCTCTCTTGCATCGTTCTGCACCTCTGTTGCCTCTTTCGGTACCTCTGTTAATTCTTTCCAAACCCCTTCTGCCTCTTCCTGTACCCCTCTTTCCTCTTTCTGCACCCTTCATTCCTCTTTCAGCACCTCTGTTGCTTCTTTCTGCACTTCTTTTCCTTCTTTCTCCCCTCTTGTGCCTCTTTCAGCACCTCTGTTGCTTTTTTCTGTACTTCTCTTTCTTCTTTCTGCACCCCTCTTTCCTCTTTCTGTACCTCTCTTGCCTCTTTGTATACCCCTCCTACCTTTTCCTGTACCCCTCTTGCCTCTTTTTGCACCTCTGTTGGTTCTTTCTGCACTGCTCTTACTTTTTTCTGCACCTCATTTGCCTCTTTCTGCGTCCCTGTTCCCTGTTTCTGCACCTTTCCTGCCTGTTTCTGTACCTCTCTTCGCTCTTTCTGCACCGCTGAGTTGGAGGGAGTTTTAATCCCTTGCCCTATTATTTACTAGGCCCATACAGAGCACCAGTACCAGTCAGTAAAAAGTTGGGGGCACAGCCTGTTGGTTCTTTCTGCACTACTCTTGCTTCTTTCTGCACCTCACTTGCCTCTTTCTGTACTTCTCTTGCTTCTTTCTAAATCTCTGTTGCTTCTTTCAGCAATTCTCTTAGCTCTTTCTGTACTTCTCTTGCTTGTTTCTGTATCTCTCTTGCATCGTTCTGCACCTCTGTTGCCTCTTTCGGTACCTCTGTTAATTCTTTCCAAACCCCTACTGCCTCTTCCTGTACCCCTCTTTCCTCTTTCTGCACCCTTCATTCCTCTTTCAGCACCTCTGTTGCTTCTTTCTGCACTTCTTTTCCTTCTTTCTCCCCTCTTGTGCCTCTTTCAGCACCTCAGTTGCTTTTTTCTGTACTTCTCTTCCTTCTTTCTGCACCCCTCTTTCCTCTTTCTGTATGTCTCTTGCCTATTTGTATACCCCTCCTACCTTTTCCTGTACCCCTCTTGCCTCTTTTTGCACCTCTGTTGGTTCTTTCTGCACTGCTCTTACTTCTTTCTGCACCTCATTTGCCTCTTTCTGCGTCCCTGTTTCTGCACCTTTCCTGCCTGTTTCTGTACCTCTCTTCGCTCTTTCTGCACCGCTGAGTTGGAGGGAGTTTTAATCCCTTGCCCTATCATGTACTAGGTCCATACAGAGCACCAGTACCAGTCAGTAAAAAATTGGGGGCACAGGATGAATTTGAAGCAAGGCCATTTTCTGCCCCTCTGTTGGCCCTTTCTGTATATTGCTTGCTTCTTTCTGCATTTTTATTTATCTTTCTTGACTTCTGTTGCCTCTTTGTGCATTTCTCTTGCTTCTTTCTGCGCCTTTCTTCCTATTTCTTCACATGTCCTATCTTTGTAGGCATAGTTAGAAATTATCATTTAAACAAGCCTTTGAAATTCACTGAAAAAACCATAGGTTTCAGGGACGTTATAGTTAGAAATTGGCATTTAAAAAACATAGAAATTCACTGAAAAAGCTTTAGGTTTTAGGGACGTTATTGTTAGAAATTTGCATTTGAAAACCATTTGAAATTCACCGAAAAAAACAAAGGTTTCAGGAACGTTATAGTTAGAAATTAGCATTTAAAAAACCTTTGAAATTGCGATTCTCCTATTAACATGACCAGAGAATCTGGATTTCATTAAAGACACGGAGGTTAAGATTATGCATTATTTTTTAATGCAGTCACAAGCAGCCGCACTACATCATAAGGAAAATAGTTCTAGAATAGAGTGAACAGATGGTATGAAAGGCATGAGCACCAAACAGACTGCCTCTTTTAAAAGCGGCTCTCAAGTAGATAAGTCCCTTTACATTTTCCTTCCTTGATTTTACTGTGTATACTGTTTATTGACTCTAATTCTAAAATAATCTTAATATTCTATAGGTAGCTATACTGTATTAATATAACTTATAGCTTAATTTTACTTTCTGGGATTTAGGGTTTCTTTCCCAACCCTCCTTCCCTTTCCTTTCCCTTGATTTCCAATTTACGGTCATCAAGCTCCTAACCACCCTCCCCCCTTCTCCTCACTGTTAGAAATGGGATTTCTGGTTGGCTAAGGCTTGCGCCAAAGCCAGGCAGAAACCACCACTCTAGTCAGGGCAAGGAAGTCACCCGCCAAAGCTAACCCCTGCTCACCCCCTTGGTAGCTTGGCACGAGCAGTCAGGCTTATCTCGGAGGCAATATGTAAAGCATTTGCGCACGCACCCACCGGCAACAACATCCAAGGCCCCCATATAAAGGAACTCCACACAAGGTTATATCGAAAATAGCCTTTGTATTATCACAACACATCAGAATCAGAATCACAGGATGTACATTGTGCCAACTGGCACAGGCAATATTTACAAGGGATTATGTACACCTGACAGGGACACATGGACCACTGTCAGCAGCAGCACTTGGTAAAGAAATAGTACATTAGATAAATTTGTAAAAGTAAGATAGGCCATAAAACGTACAACCAGTAAACACTGGTAATCACTGCACTTTCAACAGGCTTTGCCATGAAATCCATCATACACAGTATCCCACTAGTCTAACTACATTAGACCCTCACCACCTAAGTGAAACCTTACACTAGAGGCGTAAATCACACAGGGAAGTACAATCTCCCTAACATACCTAAACAGGTAAAATAACCTGCTATGCATAAGCCATGTCTAGAGGTATCAGAACACAGGGTGTGCGAAACATACTACACACAGTACATTTCCTAACATCCAAAGCATTAGCACATAAATCACATTGAGCACATAACTCACATCAAGGTCCAGGTTGCGCCACTGCGCCAAAACCTAAACGTTGCAGCTGCCCACTACTTGCTGGGCAGCTGAGGAGAAGAACAGGGCCTAAACGCTGCAGCTGGAACTAAGTGCTGCGCAGCTGGGGAAGGCCAAAGTAGGGGCAAAGGAGTGCGACCCACTCCTGAGTCCAAGAGAACATGTCCCCTAGAAAGAAAAACCTAAACGGTGCAGCTACCCACTACTTGCTAGGCAGCTGCGAAGCAAACTGCAACAGGGGCCCTTGATGGCTCATAGGAACAAATATGCCAATGTTAGAGCCACACGGGGCTCTTTAAAATAATGGGCAAAGCGTTGGAAGGAACACGGGTCCCTCTGGTCCATTAAATAATCCTGGTCAAATGTTGGAGCCCTCTAGGCTCTGGGCCAAAGAATGCGCATTTTGGGAGCCCTCTAGGCTATGAAAATAATGGGGGGCTTCATTGGAGCCCTCAGGCTCTAGTCAATAAACCTGTGCCCCCTGTGAAGCATCTGGCTCTCAAAACTACTGGGGCCTCGGAGCCACGGGGCTCTGTAAGGGAAACTTGCCCCCAGGAGCCCACGGACTTCTTAAAGCGATACATGCCCCCAAGCGCCTCACAGGGACTTTTAAACAAATATGGGCCATCGTTGGAACCCCACCTGGGCTCGGTAAATGGGGGGGGGCGGCCCACTGCCATCCGGGGCCTTTGCAGCAAAGATGGCCACTGATGGAGCCCTTCTGGCTCGGTAAAACTTTGGGGCGGCCCACTGCCATCCGGGCCGCCCTAAATGCTCCCACTTTCATGATGTAATACCCTGGCGCCAACACATACAAGGAGCTTCCCCCCCTCAGCCCTTCAACTGTCACCGGGCTGCTAGGGGGCTCCTCTTCACTCTTGGCGGGGGCAGGCACCGGCAATGTGCCTCGCGGCCCCTCCGCCTTCTGCTGCCACTAGCTGGCACCTGCGGGGCTCTCCCTCAGCAATGGGAGCACCGCACCGGCAGGTGCCAGCGTCCATCTCCCCGGGCGGCTTCTCTTCTTCTCTCTGGATGGCGCGGGACTCCTAGCCAATCCCAGCACGGTGGCGGGCGGGACTTCCTCTGACAAACCGGAAGTCCCGCCTGCTGCCAGGCGCAAAGCTGCCTGACTTCAGGTTTCACCACGGGCCGTGGCGGTGATTTCTGGGGGCACAGACGAGGGGTAGGCACCCTCGCAATTAAGAACAAAGGTAGGAGTGGGGTGGGCATCTGCTCTGAATCAAAAATAGGACTCCTGTGCATAGTCGTGGGGTGGGCACCTGTGCAATCAAAGTAACATAAATACAGGCAAAATGTAGGGTGGGCACCTGCTTGCAAAATATGAAAAATAAGCTGAGTGGGCACCCGCGCTGCCATTAATAAAGGCAGCTATGAGGGGTAGGCCCCCTCAGTTACATGTCAAATCAGGATAAAGCACTTCCCAGGTGCTAGGGGGGCATAGAGACCACCAGGCCCCCAAGAAATGACCACTAAAACAAAAAGGGTCCCAGAAAAAGAAGTCCTCCAGGTGAAGAGGGCAGGAGGGTCCCAGCAACAAAAGTCCATCAGGCATTCAGGGGCTGGGCAGGGCCCAAGGAGGCAAGCCTTCCCCTGAGCCCCAGCAGCAGCGCGCCACTGGTAGATTCAAGTAGGAACAAAAACATTTAACATGAGGTCACAGCCTCTCTTTATACACACATTTCCTTTGTTTCCAAAGGTGCAGGCAAGGGGCGAACCAGATGCAACTGGTTCATGAGAACTTTGTTTTGCTCAGCCCCTCTCCCTATTCACAGGACAGGCCAGGGACATCAGACACACCACAGGGGGTGGAGCCGGCATTGTGGAGGGAAGGCCCAGCCCTATTCAGGTCCCAGGTGCACTCTTCCCTCCCATCAACATGCAGATCTCTCCATTCACCACCCGGGCAGACCCATCGTGACTCCTGGAGCCGGGCACACCAGCCAGCTCCAGCCAATCACAAGCCAGACAGTCAAATCACATTCACTGCACAGACAGGCCAACTTCTAGAAGTGGCACTTCCACACTAGACACGATAAATCTGCACACATAATCGCGCAGCATTTAATCACACGAGTTCGCACATACCAAACTCGAGCCTGCACTCCCCACACATCAGGAACTACCAAGGACACACATATCCCCCATGCATTCCTATGGGAGGGCAGGCCAATATCACACACGCACTCAGAGAGCGCAGGCACTTTACACTGGGACACAGTGTCAAAGTGCCCAAAGACCAGAAATCACTATGATGATGTAACATTGAAAGGCAAAAAGTTCAGGGGTGAACATGCCAGAAGGGCCAAGTCCAACACTCACCGAAATGTTTCCCCTTCATCTGCCTCGGGCGGGCCCACACTTTTCTCCCCACAGTTTTGCGCGTTCGCTGAACATGCCTTACCCTTACTCCTGGCCTTTATCCCTCATCCGGTTTTCTTTCCGCTGCCTTCCCTCGCGTTTTTGACCATTTTCCATGTTTTTCACACGCGAACTCACATGAAGTGAAAAGAAAAACAGACGCACTCCTTAGCAACGGTGGCGCTCCGCCCCTCTGTTGCCCACGCTCTCTCCTTTAACATCTCCGGCAGCGGTTGGGCTCGAGCGCTCATGAGAAAAAGGGAGAACTTACTTATTTAAGCTATTTTGTCTACATTCTCCTTTCCTTTATCTGTTTCACCACGCATTAACTAGCCAATATCATCTTAATTAACAAGTATGTCAGATATTGACTCAGATGATGCCGCAGCTAGTTCCCCCAATTATACCAATGAGTCCTTTAAAACTTTTTTTTAAAGGAAATTAGGTCTTGCATGTTACACACTCTTAAAATAAGTGATGCCTTCAAAGAGACCCCTTGCCTTTGATCACGGCGAGCTTCCTGTTGACCCCGTTACTCATGACCCTCATGTTACTCAAGGCAAAAGGGCTAAGAAATCTAAACACTTTGAGCTTCTTTCAAGGAGCACTATGGGAGGTCCTAGCACCCCAACTGACTTGGGAGGTCTTAGCACCTCAAACATTGTGGGTGGTCCTTGCACCTTGAATCCTACAGGTATCTCTTGTGGCACAACTTTGATGGGTGTCCCTCGCGGCACAACTTTGATGGGTATCCCTCGTGGCACAACTTTGATGGGTGTCCCTAGCGGCACAAACTACAGAAGTGCTTATAATGACGCAGACACTGATTCTGAGGAGGAGGAGAGCTTCCCTAACCCCTACGATGAATTTGTCCTCGATTTAGATGATGAGAACCTTGTTTTCAATAACCAACTTGACGTTGACTCCCCCTCCTCATCTAAAAATGCTATCCTCAACCCTTTGGGCGAGGAAATGCTTTCTCCACTCAGCATCTCCTGCCCCAACAGCTCAAAATGGTTTCCGCCAGACCATGTTGCCCAATTCATTAAAAGATGGCTCACTAATTCCCTCGAAAGAGAGACTCGGAGTACCCTTAGAGTACCCTTAGATCCGAGTGCCCTAGACATACGATATAAGATAAGGTCTGTCAGACCCCCAACCTTGACCCTGACTTAATTACATTTCTGTTTTAACTGGGCAAAGACCCAAAAAAAGGTCTAGAGAGATCCCTGAAGGGCTGCCAGGATCGCCTCCTCGATATCCTGGGTCCCCTCATCCGGATTTCTAGATATGGCTGAAGAGTGTCATATCTCTGACACCCCTCTTGACACCGACCTCATCAGAGGCTGGAGCTAAAGGGCCTTTGTCCTCCTAGGCAATGCCAATGTGAGCCTTATCATCGAGAGGAGGAGTGCCACCCTCACCAAGATCAATCCCAATTTGGGTGACATGGCTGAAAAAGAGCCCTCTCAAAACCCCAGAGGACTCCTCTTTGGTGAGGACATGATTACGTTAATTGGGAAATATGTCTCCACCTTCACCGCCCTTGACAAGATCCAAGCCAATATGAGACGTGTTTTTAATCCCAACCTTTTTGGACGGGCTGGAAGAAGGGGCCTTTCTTCCGGCCGTGGCAGCCAAAGGCCCTTTTCAACATTTAGAGGCTCTGGAAGAGGCTTCTACCCATCCAACCTTCAATTATATCCTCAAAGAGGGAGAGGCTCACGGAGCAGAGGTTACAGATCCCGTGGAATACCCAACAACACCAATTTTCAAAGTATGTTTTCCTCTTCCTCCTTCTTCGTCCCCTGCAAAGGTAGGGGGCAGACTTCAACACTTTTATCATATATGGGAATCTTTAACTCAAGACCCCTGGGTTATGGAATTACCCAGTAGAATAAATGCTGTCTGGCTCCATCCTCTGATGAGATTGGTGTTGAGAGGGGTGCCATTGATGTGGCTGTCTTCTGCGGAATCTGGGATTCTGGCTAATGGTCCCAATATATCGAAAAAACAGTCCTGGCACCCTTTCATGGATTTTTCCATCCCTTTTCTTGGATCACGTCCAAGTTTGAATAGGAATTTATTGAATTCAGGGTCCAAATTAGGGGTATAGCAGGTTTTATCCTCGATAGAAGGTCTAGAGCATTCAGCTCTAAGGATGTTATGAGTGTCCCTTTCTAAGAGTGCTCACTCTCCTGCAATGCACTGATGATGATGTCACATATTACATCATTCATGACATGGTCAATGACATCACTGATGGCATCTCAAATTACATCACTGATGACATCACTGATGACATCATTCATGTGATAATCTGATGCACCTCTTTAAACCATAATATATCCTTTGATACACCCACTCTAAAATACAAGCTACCGTTTTCAAAACCATAGACACACCAATATCAGTTACTACATACCCACTCACTGGTTCCTAGGTCTACACACACATCCACTCATTCACCTATAGTCACTCATACATGCAGTCACTTATCAATACAGCACTATCATAAGCACTAATATACCTATACAGACACTCACACACCACCACTCATCCATAGACTTACTCACACACCTAGTCAGTCATGCAAAGTATCAATCACAGACCCACTCACCTATACAGTTATACACACACCACCTAACTTATTCATACAGATACTAGTATATACTTAGTCTCTTATACAATCACTGAGACAACCACACACTCATCCATACAATCACTCTCACAATCACTCACTCTCACATATAGTCATTTCTAAACTCCAACACTCACATATACTGCCTTTCACATATGTAGTTACTCATACATGACCCACTGAGACATCCATTCACTCACCATCACACCTATACACATACACACTCACCCATACAGTCCTTCACAGATGTACTCTTCAACCCATACACCCAGTGAATCACTCACTCACACATCTATGCACAGAGTCACACAAACGCCACCCTCCCACACAGACACTCAGGCACCCATACAGATACTCAGACAACTAATCAATAACCCATATAGACACTCATATAGCTACTCACCAACCCATGCAGTCACTTACACACCAATTGACAGACTGATACAGACATTTACACAGTTTACTCACTAACCCACGCATTCAGTAAGACACATTTAATCCCTCACGTATACAGTCAGTCACGTACCTACTAAATCATCTATTCAGACACTCATACACCCACTCATACTTCAAAACACATTGGTATTGTTGGACCTGCGATGGGCAAGCCCAGCACGAAGGGGGTAGCTTGGCTCAAGTGACAAGGCAAGTGAAGGCTTTCGTGCTAAGCCGGCTCTGACCCAATAATAACTCCCTGTACAGTCACCAAAAAGAAGGACACCACGCCACTGCTGTAGAAAAATACGATTCCTTTATATAAAAACTCTCTGTTGTAAATAGGGTTCAATTAGGAAAGCACATACACATTTCTTTTAGCCACAATTTTCTGGGTTTCGGTTTTAAAATAAATACAATAAATAAGTTCAGGAATAAATATCAGCAATAAATAGAAAATAGAGTAAATATCAGGAATACATATCACCAATAAATATCACTTTTGTTTAGCAGAATAAATACTGGTTCATTTAAATAAACAAACACATGTTCATTCTGGTATCGCTGCCACCAATTAAATATTTCAGGAACATTACACTTGCAATACGTTTCAGTTTGGAAAGATAACTCTTACAGATTGCGTTGATTTCACTGTTAATGTATACAGGCTTCTCTGGGCACAAAAGGTGTTTTGGGGCTCTTTAAGGTTCACTCAGGGAGTATGCGCGTGTATCTAAAAGGCAAGGAAACACAGTGAACACTTCATTTACACTCGGCTGCCACCGGGATGAGATCTCTGCTTGCCGGTGGGGTCTAAGCGCGCCTACGGGCTTTGTCACCGCTAGCACTCAGGCGGCACCAGTTCAAAGTCTTTCGACTGACTAACGGGCTGCCAGAGAGGTCACACAATCTTCGCGCTCAGTCAAATAAATGCCGGTTCACAGTTTCTTTACAATGCCGCTCCCCACCTGAAGAAACGGGCCCACCTCACATCGGCTGCAATCGGGAAACGATTCAGTCAGGGCACAGCACTTCTCACGCCAGCGACGGGGTTCCCAGGGGCTCCACGGACCTCCCTCCGACTTCCTCATACAGGGATGGTTCCCGCCCACAGCTACAGCTGCCGATTCACTGGGGAGGGCCAGAGACAGTAGTCCCGCCCAATGAAGGCCGGCCTTTCCCCGCCCCGGCGCACCACCTCACCTTCAGACTGCGCAGGAAGCACTCTACGTCGGTGGGGCTCGGAGACGTCCAAGCTCCTCGCTGGAGGCACCTGTCGCGAAGGGGCACAGAAGACGATCGCGGTTGCGGCGAACTTGCTCTCGCCTCGCGACCCGTGGAGTCTATCGTGATTCACCACCGGGGGGGGGTGGCGGGGTGGCACACGAAATCGGCCACAGTCTCTTGGGGGTAATGAGGCACTCGCTGGGCAGGCACTGTAGGCGCAAGGTCACCGCACACGCAGCTGACTGGAACGCCAGTCAGGACCAACGCCAATGACCTTTGCTACTCTACCGCCCGCGCTACCAGCCACCTCAGGGGTCAACAGGGCAGGTGTCAATCTGGTGTCAAGTCTGGAATATCCTTCTTCATCTAGAACTGGAACATCATCATCCAATCTAGCCTTCTTGATCATCTAAAATGGCCGCCAGGGACTGGACCTTATATAGCCAGTGGCCTGGGGTGCTGGCTCGTGCCAGTAGGTTCTAGAACCTTCTCTGGCTATGCCAATGACATGGCACTTTTAAGATGTATTTGGGACCCTAACAGCCACCATACTGTGGTTCTATAGCAGCCATTTTGTGTACCTGAGGGAAATAAAGCAATTCCTGTCAGGAATGTGCGCCAGACAAAAGGGCGCCAAAACCTTGAAAGGTCAAAGTTCATGGAGGCTCCAAGGGGAGTCACTCACATGAGGGAAAAGGATGACCACCATTTTAGGGCCATTCCTACAGGTTGCCAATCCCAGTCTATAATGCCACAGGTTTCGCCAGGCGCCTTGTAAATAGGTGCCAAAAACCTTGTGAGCAACTGGGTGTCAAGGAACATCTAGCCCCATGAAACAGCACATACAAAAGTCCTGGTAGACAAAGAAAAGCGACAAATTTTGGGAGGTACAGGGGAACAAAAGAAATCATAGTGGTGAGGGGACTCTCAGAAGCAGACGGGTCTAACACGCATCCCCCCCAGCTGAAAGTTGGGAGAGCTACCCAACCCCTTGGGAGTTCTCACCACTAAGGCGGAAATACCTGGAGAGACCGTCTACATTGGCGTGGTCAACTCCGGGTCGGTGTTCCACCCGAAAGTCCATTCCCTGTAGGGAGATAGACCACCTCAACAGTTTGGGGTTTTCCCCCTTCATCTGCATGAGCCAGTGAAGGGGTCGGTGGTCTGTCTGAACAAGGAAGTGTGAACCAAACAAGTATGGTCGCAGCTTCTTCAGTGCCCAGACCACCGCACAGGCTTCCCGCTCAATGGTACTCCACCTCTGTTCCTGGGGAAGCAGTCTCCGTGACAGAAAGACCACGGGTTGATGCAGACCCTCTTCATTGAGTTGCGATAACACCGCCCCAATGCCAATGTCGGATGCATCTGTCGGGACAATTAATTCCTTCGTGAAATCTGGAGCCTTCAGGATGGGAGCATTACACAATGCTTGTTTCAGAGTGTTGAAGGCTCGCTGACAAGCCTCCGTCCAGATGACTCTCCTGGGTTGCTTCTTGGCCGTGAGTTCGGTAAGGGGTGCCACGATAGTGTCATACCCCTTCACGAACCGTCTGTAGTAACCTTTGAGGCCCAGGAAGGCTCGGACCTCAGTCTGGGTCTTGGGGGGTTTCCAGGCCATGATTGCCTCAATCTTCGCCTGAAGGGGCTGCACCTTTCCCCTGCCCACCAAGTGACCTAAGTACACTACCGACCCCTGTCCAATCTGACATTTGCTGTCCTTGATCTCCAAGCCAGCCCTTTCCAGGGCCTGGAGAACGGCTTGCAAGTGCTGCAAGTGAATCTCCCAACTGCTACTGAAGACAGCTATGTCATCCAAGTAGGCAGCAGAGAATGACTCCATCTCGGTGAGGATCGTGTTCACCAACCGCTGAAAAGTGGCAGGAGCGTTCTTGAGCCCGAAGGGCATGACGCAGAACTGGTAGTGTCCATCAGGCGTGGAGAAGGCTGACCTTTCCTTGGCTCCATCAGTCATGGGAATCTGCCAGTACCCTGCAGTAAGGTCAATGGTACTGAGATATTGGGCAGCTCCCAACCGGTCAATCAGTTCATCCGCCCGATGGATCGGATGAGCATCCGTCTTGGTTACCGAATTTAGTCCTCGGTAGTCCACACAGAATCGCAATTCTTGTGTGGCGCCGGGTGGAGCAGCTTTGGGCACCAAAACCACCGGCTAGACCAAGGGCTACTTGAAGGTTCGATGACTCCTAGCTCCAGCATCTTAGCTACTTCACTTCGAATGCTGGCCTTCACCTTGTCAGACAGCCGGTAAGACTTTGACTTCACAGGTGAGCTATCTCCTGTGTCCACGTCATGGGTACACAGGTGGGTCTTACCCGGGACAAGGGAGAACAGAGGAGCGAATGACCCCAAGACCTGGCGACATTCCTCCTGCTGCTCAGGAGTCAGGGATGGCGAGAGTTTCACTCCCTCCACCGACCCATCCTTTTCTTGAAGCGCAAAGAGGTCAGGGAGAGGCTCGGTGCCCTCTTCCTCTGATCCGTCAGTCACCATAACCAGCATGACTTCGGGCCTCTCGTAGTGGGGCTTGAGGCGGTTGGCATGTAACACCCGATGTGGATGCCGAGGGGTCTTTACGTCAACCAGATAGGTAGCCTTGCCCATCTTCTCCAACACCTCATAGGGGCCTGTCCAACGGTCCTGGAGGGCACTCAGATCTCCAGGCTCCATCACCCACACCTTCTGGCCAGGCTTCAACTCCACTGGGTGAGCATTATGGTCATACCACGCTTTCATGACTGCCTGACTGGCTTCCAAGTTGTCAGAAGCTTGCTTCCACAACTTAGCCATTTGGCTCCGGAAGGCCAAAATGTAGCTCACCACGTCCCGGGGAACTTTCCGGGGAGACTTTTCCCAGGAGTCCCTCACCAGGCTGAGAGGTCCACGTACAGGGTGCCCGTACAAAAGCTCAAAGGGGTTAAAGCCCACTCCCTTCTGCGGCACTTCCCTGTAGGAAAAGAGCAAACAGGGTAGGAGGACGTCCCATTTCCTCCGCAGGCTTTCGGGTAGACTTCTGATCATACCCTTCAAGGTTTTGTTGAACCTTTCCACGAGGCCATTGGCATGTGGGTGATAAGGAGTGGTAAACCGGTAGGTCACTCCACACTCCTTCCACATTGCCCGCATATATGCTGACATGAAGTTGGTCCCCCTGTCAGACACAAGTTCTTTGGGGAATCCCACTCGGGTAAAGATCCCCATCAGGGGCTTCGCTACTACCGGTGCAGTAATGGTACTCAGAGGTATTGCCTCCGGATACCTTATGGCATGATCCACCAGTACCAGGATAAACCTGTGACCGGATGATGTCGGTGGATATAGGGGTCCAGCAATGCCAATGCCCACCCTTTCAAAGGGGGTGCCAACGACTGGAAGTGGTTCCAGGGGAGCCTTCAGCTTCATCCCTGTTTTCCCACTGGCTTGGCATGACACACACGACCAACAGTATGTGTCAGACGCCACCCTCATTCGAGGCCAATAAAAGTGGGGGACAAGCCGGGCAAAGGTCTTGTCCTGACCCAGGTGTCCTGCCAAGGGAATCTCATGAGCCAACTCTAATAGGAAGGCTCTGTAACACTGTGGGACTACTAGGGCCCGTGACAATCCGTGCACTGGCGCCCTGAGTTCACTGTAGAGGAGACCATCCTCCCAGTAAACGCGATAGTTCCTAGACTCGTTACCTGCTGCTTGGGCTTCAGCCTGTTGCCTCAGACCCTCGAGGGTGGGACATTCCCTCTGTCCCTTGCTCAGTTCCTCCCTGGATGGTCCCCCCTCCACTCGCCACTCAGCGGGGATAGGCAGATCCTCCAACGGAACCATGTCCTCCTCCGCGGACTCCTAATTCTAATTTCTAATTTCTAATTTCTAATTTAAAATACTTGTAGAGCGCAGCATACACCTTGCGGTTTCTTGGCGCTGGGGGGATCGGCGACTGAGATGAAAAAGGCCAGGGAGAGATGAAAGGATATTGCGTGAGTTTTAAGTGGGGAAGGCCTGGCTGAAGAGGAACGTTTTCAGCTCTCTGCGAAAAGGGAGATACTGAGTAGCAGAGCGGATAGGCCTCCGGGTCCACCTCCTCCGGTGGCCTATCCATCTCACGGGCACGGACATCGAGGCAGGCTCCTCCTGTCCTCAAGATGCTCCCTCATCAGCAGCTGGGTGGGCCATTGTTCCAGGCTCCAACCCATGCAACTTCTCCTCTCGAGCAGCCGCAGACCTGGTACTCACACAGGCCCAATCAGGTGTTCCCAGCATCTCAGAATGAGTCCGGTATTCCACCTCCTTCCAAGCATTGTGCTCCATATCATTGCCCAGCAGACAATCGACTGGCACGGCGGGGCTTACGGCAACTCAAAGTGAACCTGCAACCCCTCCCCACTCAAAGGGAACCTCAGCCACCGGATAGTGGCTCATTGTGCCGTCAGCCATCGCGGCTGGATGAAGTACGCCTGGGATCACCTGCTCCGAGGACACCAGATGACTTCTGACGATAGTCATACTCGCTCCTGTATCTCTCAGAGCTTCCCCTCTATGGCCATTGATGGTGACCCATTGCCCTACCTTGGTAGTATTTGAGTGCACCTGTATCTTCGGAACCATCTCCCGATCACCCAGGGACACTAAGGTGACACCCGCCCACTCCCTTCCCTTAACTAAGGGCATCTCCTCCCCGAGCGCTACACTAGCAACTCCCGGGGCCTTTCCTCCAGTGTGAGGGGGTGGTCTCTTTGGGCATTTCACGTCTCCCTTATAATGTCCAACACCACCGCACTCAAAGCAATGGACAACCCTTGGCTGCTGACTCTGGCCAGGATTAGGGTTCTTTTGCGGGCTAGCCTTAGAGTTGGAAAATAAACTTTTCCCCTTAAAGTTATTTTGGGGGCCTTTGGAGAACTCCTGTTTCTTATTATCTCCCCCCTCTTTCTTCTGGGGAGCGCCCTGTCCGGACTTCTGAGAATCTCCTCCCGTCCCCTTCGTGGACACTCGGGTACTTACCCAAATGTCCGCCTCCTCAGCAAGCTTACGGGGGCAAGTAAGTTTGCTGTCTACCAGGTGCTGCCTCAGCTCGGGAAGGCAATTCTCGAGTAGATGTTCCTTGAGTATTAGGTTGTACAACCCTCGATAGTCTTCCACTTCACTACCTTGGACCTACCCGTCCAGGGCTTTCTTGGCATAATCCAGAAAGTCAACCCAATTCTGTAAGCTCAGTTTGTGGCTGCCCCTAAACCTCTGCCGGTATTTCTCTGGGGTCAACCCAAACTTCCTGATGAGCGCCACCTTCATGGCAGGGTAATCTACCTGATCCTCCCGGTCTAGGGCCAATAGGGCATCCCTACCTGTCGGAGGCATGTAACAGTATAATCCACCACCCCAATGCTTCTCATGGATCCCATGGGCTCTTAAGGAGACCTCATAGGCTGCCAGCCACTTAGCTATGTCATCTCCAGTGGTATAACTGGTGACCACGTCCTTGGGTAAGTGAGGCCTGGGCTCCCTGGCAAGTTCCTTAGACTCAACACCCTCCTGAGTGATGTTATGGGCCCTGAGGTCGAGCTCTCGTAGCTTGAGCTCGTGTTCCATCCTCTTCCCTTCCATCTCCAGCTTGGCTAACTCCCACCTTAATTGTCTTTCCTCCCTTCTGTCGGCTAACTCGGTCTCTGACAACCCTCCTGTTGACGCACTGCTGCCCTCCAGTGAGGCTACCTTGGGGCTGATTATCATTTCACCCACCCCCAGGGGACATTCCGCAGTCCTCTCAACGACAGTACCTCTGTCTGACTCCTCCTCCTCTACCATTCCCTCCGGATGTGCTTCCACCCAGGCTCGCAGACTGATACGGAGCTCCTCTCTTTTGGCCCCTCGCCTAACGAACACTCCCCTTTCCTGACAGAACTCCTTGAGCAGCGCCACAGTATAGGTCTCCAGCTCTGACATGTCGAATTCCATCTTGTCAGTGAAAAGTGTGGACAACCACCTCGAAGTAGGTTACAAGGATAGGAACTCTGAGGGTCACCTCCACCCACCTCCAGAAGAGAATTTGGAAAAAGCAAAATATTGAATTGGAGGGCCGCTAGGAGAAAACTCCGGGTGTGTACCTGTGGCGCACACTGAATTATTATGGGGTCCAAAACAAGCACGGCTCGTAATCCCACCCGCTGAGCACCAATTTTATGTTGGACCTGCGATGGGCAAGCCCAGCACAAAGGGGGTAGCTTGGCTCAAGTGACAAGGCAAGTGAAGGCTTTCGTGCTAAGCCGGCTCTGACCCAATAATAACTCCCTGTACAGTCACCAAAAAGAAGGACACCACACCACTGCTGTAGAAAAATACGATTCCTTTATATAAAAACTCTCTGTTGTAAATAGGGTTCAATTAGGAAAGCACATACACATTTCTTTTAGCCACAATTTTCTGGGTTTCGGTTTTAAAATAAATACAATAAATAAGTTCAGGAATAAAAATCAGCAATAAATTGAATAAATATCACCAATAAATATCACCAATAAATAGAATAAATATCAGGAATAAATATCACCAATAAATATCACTTTTGTTTAGCAGAATAAATACGGGTTCATTTAAATAAACAAACACATGTTCATTCTGGTATCGCTGGCACCAATTAAATACTTCAGACAGGAACATTACACTTGCAATACGTTTCAGTTTGGAAAGATAACTCTTACAGATTGCGTTGATTTCACTGTTAATGTATACAGGCTTCTCTGGGCACAAAAGGTGTTTTGGGACTCTTTAAGGTTCACTCGGGGAGTATGCGCGTGTATCTAAAAGGCAAGGAAACACAGTGAACACTTCATTTACACTCGGCTGCCACCGGGATGAGATCTCTGCTTGCCGGTGGGATCTAAGCGCGCCTACGGGCTTTGTCACCGCTAGCACTCAGGCGGCACCAGTTCAAAGTCTTTCGACTGACGAACGGGCTGCCAGAGAGGTCACACAATCTTCGCGCTCAGTCAAATAAATGCCGGTTCACAGTTCCTTTACAATGCCGCTCCCCACCTGAAGAAATGGGCCCACCTCACATCGGCTGCAATCGGGAAACGATTCAGTCAGGGCACAGCACTTCTCACGCCAGCGACGGGGTTCCCAGGGGCTCCACGGACCTCCCTCTGACTTCCTCATACAGGGATGGTTCCCGCCCACAGCTACAGCTGCCGATTCACTGGGGAGGGGCAGAGACAGTAGTCCTGCCCAACGAAGGCCGGCCTTTCCCCACCCCGGCGCACCACCTCACCTTCAGACTGCGCAGAAAGCACTCTACGCCGGTGGGGCTTGGAGACGTCCGAGCTCCTCGCTGGAGGCGCCTGTCGCGAAGGGGCACAGAAGACGATCGCGGTCGCGGCGAACTTGCTCTCGCCTCGCGACCCGCGGAGTCTATCGTGATTCACCACCAGGGGGGGGGGGGCAGGGAGGCACACAAAATTGGCCACAGTCTCTTGGGGGTAATGAGGCACTCGCTGGGCAGGCGCTGTAGGCGCAAGGTCACCGCACACGCAGCTGACTGGAACGCCAGTCAGGACCAACGCCAATGACCTTTGCTACTCTACTGCCCGCGCTACCAGCCACCTGAGGGGTCAACAGGGCAGGTGTCAATCTGGTGTCAAGTCTGGAATCTCCTTCTTCATCTAGAACTGGAACATCATCATCCAATCTAGCCTTCTTGATCATCTAAAATGGCCACCAGGGACTGGACCTTATATAGCCAGTGCCCTGAGGTGCTGGCTCGTGCCAGTAGGTTCTAGAACCTTCTCTGGCTATGCCAATGACATGGCACTTTTGAGATGTATTTGGGACCCTAACAGCCACCATACTGTGGTTCTAGAGCAGCCATTTTGTGTACCTGAGGGAAATAAAGCAATTCCTGTCAGGAATGTGCGCCAGACAAAAGGGCGCCAAAACCTTGAAAGGTCAAAGTTCATGGAGGCTCCAAGGGGAGTCACTCACATGAGGGAAAAGGATGACCACCATTTTAGGGCCATTCCTACAGGTTTCGCCAGGCGCCTTGTAAATAGGTGCCAAAAACCTTGTGAGAAACTGGGCGTCAAGGAACATCTAGCCCCATGAAACAGCACATAAAAAGTCCTGGTAGACAAAGAAAAGCGACAAATTTTGGGAGGTACAGGGGAACAAAAGAAATCATAGTGGTGAGGGGACTCTCAGAAGCAGACGGGTCTAACAGGTATATATATATATATATATATATATATATATATATATATATATATATATATATATATATATATATATATATATATATATATATATATATATTAAGATCCACATTTGCCAACAGCTTTAGGAAGCACTCCTCATTGTACCAAATTCAGGCAGCAACCCCCCCACAACTCCCTGGAAATATCATGGTGCCAACGCGTTTCAGACAAAGTGCGTCCTTCTTCACAGGCAGAGTGACCCCAAGTGAAAGGCAAAGACTGCTGCTCGATCTTTCAAACCAATATTTAATTGCCCACAGGTGAAGGCACATGCAGATAGAAAACATAGCATTCTGGGAGCAGTAGTTCGTAATGAGCCTTGTAGTTCTAATAAACAACCAAGTCACTCTCAAATAATGTCTTTAACAATACCGCCATTAGTGGGCTTCACCAGAGAGTGCAGGAAGGGTTGCCAATGTTTTTGTGCCAGCACGATGACCAAAACGGGCTCCAGCATCCAGAGCCGCCGGCCCGCAGTCCTCGCGGTGGTGCATTCCCCGCGGCTTGGCTGCCGCGCATTTATTAAGTTCCACATTTGCCAACAGCTTTAGGAAGCACTCCTCATCGTACCAAATTCAGGCAGCAACCCCCCCACAACTCCCTGGAAATATCATGGTGCCAACGCGTTTCAGACAAAGTGCGTCCTTCTTCACAGGCAGAGTGGCCCCAAGTGAAAGGCAAAGACTGCTGCTCGATCTTTCAAACCAATATTTAATTGCCCACAGGTGAAGGCACATGCAGATAGAAAACATAGCATTCTGGGAGCAGTAGTTCGTAATGAGCCTTGTAGTTCTAATAAACAACCAAGTCACTCTCAAATAATGTCTTTAACAATACCGCCATTAGTGGGCTTCACCAGAGAGTGCAGGAAGGGTTGCCAATGTTTTTGTGCCAGCACGATGACCAAAACGGGCTCCAGCATCCAGAGCCGCCGGCCCGCAGTCCTCGCGGTGGTGCATTCCCCGCGGCTTGGCTGCCGCGCATTTATTAAGTTCCACATTTGCCAACAGCTTTAGGAAGCACTCCTCATCGTACCAAATTCAGGCAGCAACCCCCCCACAACTCCCTGGAAATATCATGGTGCCAACGCGTTTCAGACAAAGTGCGTCCTTCTTCACAGGCAGAGTGACCCCAAGTGAAAGGAAAAGACTGCTGCTCGATCTTTCAAACCAATATTTAATTGCCCACAGGTGAAGGCACATGCAGATAGAAAACATAGCATTCTGGGAGCAGTAGTTCGTAATGAGCCTTGTAGTTCTAATAAACAACCAAGTCACTCTCAAATAATGTCTTTAACAATACCGCCATTAGTGGGCTTCACCAGAGAGTGCAGGAAGGGTTGCCAATGTTTTTGTGCCAGCACGATGACCAAAACGGGCTCCAGCATCCAGAGCCGCCGGCCCGCAGTCCTCGCGGTGGTGCATTCCCCGCGGCTTGGCTGCCGCGCATTTATTAAGTTCCACATTTGCCAACAGCTTTAGGAAGCACTCCTCATCGTACCAAATTCAGGCAGCAACCCCCCCACAACTCCCTGGAAATATCATGGTGCCAACGCGTTTCAGACAAAGTGCGTCCTTCTTCACAGGCAGAGGGACCCCAAGTGAAAGGCAAAGATGAGGAAGAACTACTTTGTTCGAAACGCGTCAGGCATCATACTTTACCTGTGGTTGGCGGAGAACGCTGCAGCCTTATTTGAACAAATGGAGAGTGCATCCTAAAGCTTCTGGCAATGTGAACCCTTATGTATTACGCGGTAGCCAAAACCGCGGTGATTGCACCAACCGCCGAAATTGCGGCCGACGGCCCTTGATGTTGGGGCTGTTTTGGATCCATTTTGTTGGCGCTAGATGATTTGCAGCGTCATCTGCCTTGCACGGATGGCCCACTAATGGCATTATTGTAACTATGTACATTTTGATTGACTTTTTAGAAGCTGATGATCTTCAAGGTTTATATGCATGGACTGCTGATCCCAACATGCAAAGCAAAAGTTCTACAAGGCTCCACCTGGGGGCCAATAAAGTGATGGGTTATATGTCAAGCAGCGGTCTTTGCCTCCTGATTTAAAAAAGTCCAATCTGCCTATGAGGAAGAACTACTTTGTTCGAAACGCGTCAGGCATCATACTTTACCTGTGGTTGGCGGAGAACGCTGCAGCCTTATTTGAACAAATGGAGAGTGCATCCTAAAGCTTCTGGCAATGTGAACCCTTATGTATTACGCGGTAGCCAAAACCGCGGGGATTGCACCAACCGCCGAAATTGCGGCCGACGGCCCTTGATGTTGGGGCTGTTTTGGATCCATTTTGTTGGCGCTAGATGATTTGCAGCGTCATCTGCCTTGCACGGATGGCCCACTAATGGCATTATTGTAACTATGTACATTTTGATTGACTTTTTAGAAGCTGATGATCTTCAAGGTTTATATGCATGGACTGCTGATCCCAACATGCAAAGCAAAAGTTCTACAAGGCTCCACCTGGGGGCCAATAAAGTGATGGGTTATATGTCAAGCAGCGGTCTTTGCCTCCTGATTTAAAAAAGTCCAATCTGCCTATGAGGAAGAACTACTTTGTTCGAAACGCGTCAGGCATCATACTTTACCTGTGGTTGGCGGAGAACGCTGCAGCCTTATTTGAACAAATGGAGAGTGCATCCTAAAGCTTCTGGCAATGTGAACCCTTATGTATTACGCGGTAGCCAAAACCGCGGGGATTGCACCAACCGCCGAAATTGCGGCCGACGGCCCTTGATGTTGGGGCTGTTTTGGATCCATTTTGTTGGCGCTAGATGATTTGCAGCGTCATCTGCCTTGCACGGATGGCCCACTAATGGCATTATTGTAACTATGTACATTTTGATTGACTTTTTAGAAGCTGATGATCTTCAAGGTTTATATGCATGGACTGCTGATCCCAACATGCAAAGCAAAAGTTCTACAAGGCTCCACCTGGGGGCCAATAAAGTGATGGGTTATATGTCAAGCAGCGGTCTTTGCCTCCTGATTTAAAAAAGTCCAATCTGCCTATGAGGAAGAACTACTTTGTTCGAAACGCGTCAGGCATCATACTTTACCTGTGGTTGGCGGAGAACGCTGCAGCCTTATTTGAACAAATGGAGAGTGCATCCTAAAGCTTCTGGCAATGTGAACCCATATATATATATATATATATATATATATATATATATATATATATATATATATATATATATATATATATATATATATATATATATATATATATATATATATATATATATATATATATATATATCCCTGCTCCAAACTCCGTACCAAGGGACACTGTCCAAACGGCAAAAAAGCACTTGCAGGGAACAGTTTGGGTTAGTTTATTTCAACACCAACCAGACACTCCATAAACAGACGCGTTTCGGTAGTAACCCTTCATCCATGTTTACCGAAGCGCCGTCTTGGTCACAGTTATGAACACAAGGTAAATGGAAAGCAAAAAAGGACTCGAACAAATCAACAAGAGCGCCATCTTAGAGTGTCAAATTAACCTCTAAAATAATATCTGAACCTGATTGAGCCCATGGATGGGCATATCTGTATTCAATCCATACAGTATATACAATATAAACATATATATACCAACAACCACCATTAGGCCCTGAATGGGCATACGCTCATATCCTGCTGCTCCCCCTGCGTAAAACAGTGACCAATAAAGTATCCTAATACCAAAGGAGAAAGAGAGAGGACAAAGAAGAAGAAAAGAAGAAGGAGAAAGGAACAAGAGGCTAGAGGAGAGCAAGAGAAATTCTATTTACATTTTGTACAGTTAATCAAGACATTAATTACAGTATGTACAATAGCTTATGGTCAGGGTTGTTGCCATCCCCTAGTTCTTAACCCAGCAGACCATAAGAACCCAACAAACTCATGTATCCCTCATGGATTAGCCACCCAGAAGGTCCATACTCATTCCCCCAAATGTATAGCCAGTTCTTCGCTGCTATTTAGCCCTAGAGGATGTTTCGTATGCATATTGATGATGTACCTCGACTCAAGCCTGCGAAGTCTTAACAATCTACCTCCCCCTCTAGGGTTGCTGGGAACATGATCCAGGCCAAAGTAACTCAATAAATCCCTGTTGCGTTGATGAACTTTGTCAAAATGACGTGCAACAGGGTATGCCTCATCACCCTTGGCAATGGCCCGCATGTGTTCCAGTATTCTCATTTTCATGGGATTAATTGTACTTCCCACGTAACGCAGCCCACACGGGCAGGTTAAACAATAAACACTTTAGGGAGTAGTACAAGTTAGGAAACTTCTGATCTTTCTACGCACTCCTGCAATGGGGATTTCATAGCTCAAGACTCTTTTATCGATCTTACAAGCTTTGCATTTTCCACAAGGCAAAAAGCCCTGCATAGGTCCAAAAGCTGATTTGGATTTGATAGCAAGTGACTCTGTACCAGATCGTTCTTTAAAGATCTCGCCTTTCTAAAGGTAATCAATGGATTGGATGGTAGATCTGTATTTAAAGCCTCATCGGTCTGCAGTATATGCCAGCTCCTTCTCAGAATCTTTTTTAGGTGCATGGTATTCTTGGAATAAGTTGTTATGAGGCGAAATTTGCCTTCATGTTTGGAGTCCTGCTCTTCTCTGTCTTTAGTCTTGAGGAGATTTATCCTTTTAAGTTTGTTGGCTCTTTCAAAGGCACCACTTAGGATTTCCTCACTGTAACCACGGTTTCTGAAACGTTGCATGCTATTTTTGGCAGCACTCTGGAATTCACTCTCATCTGAGCAATTTCGTTTGATTCTAAGAAGTTCCCCATAGGGGATACTTCTAATAAGATTCGGGGGATGACAGCTGGTGGCTTCTAACACTGAATTTCCTGCCGTAGGCTTATGATACAGACGGGTATTCAGTTCTCCTGCATCTATATAGATATTGATGTCTAGATAATTCACAGATGTAGTGCTAACTTCACCCGAGAATTCCAGGTTGATTTCATTCCTGTTCAGGACTTTGATGTATTCCCTAGCTCTGTCAGGAGGCCCATTCCATATGATCAAAAGATCGTCTATGAAACGATACCACCCTACAATGTGATTTGTCCATTCTTTGTTGGGGGCCCCCCAGGCCACCTGCTCCTCCCACCAGCCAACGAATACATTCGCATAGCTGGGGGCGAAGCAGGTGCCCATGGCTGTCCCAGCCAGTTGTCTATACAGCTGTTTCTCAAAAAGAAAAATGGTATTGGACAAGCAAAATTCTACGAATTCCAAGACCATTGCACTATGTTGTGTATATTTCAATGGCCTTTTTTCAAGGAAATACTTCGTGGATAAGAGACCATCCCTATGTTCGATCGATGTGTACAGGCTGGTTGTATCCAGAACCAGCATGCAATATCCCTCCTCCCATTTCAATACAGACAATTTGTCCAATAGGTCCATAGTGTCCCGAATATAAGAATTTAGAGTCTTCACATGTTGTATCAGGAAAAAATCGATGTAGATAGACAAATTCTCTGTCAAACTTCCTGGTGACGCTACAATCGGTCTACCCGGGGGCAGGGTCTTATTCTTGTGGACCTTGGGTAGGTGATAGAATGTAGGGATGTTAGGGTTCAAACGTCTCAAAAATAGGTATTCATCCATGTCTAGTAGCCCTTTGCTGTGCCATTTCGATGTTAACGCCAGGTATTCTACCATACTCTGTTGATATTCCTTGGCTGTAATCGGAGAATATGTTTCCTTGTTGTTGAGTTGGCGGAGAGCTTCTCCCTAATAGTTATACTTGGTCTGGATAACGATATTGCCGCCTTCATCTGACGGTTTGTAGACAACACTTTTATCATCACATAATTTCATCAGCGCTCATTTTCGTGTCTCAGTGAAATTATTGTTCGATGAATTCGAGTATTTTTGTTTGCGTCTGAATTTCGTTAAATCCTTAACCACTGCATCAGCAAATACATCAATAGCATCCACAGCCATCTGAGGAGGAAACTTGGAGGCAGGTTTGAAAGATGTTGACCCTCCGACTTGTCCTATTCCAGATACAGTGAGTTGTTGTGTCCTACTCAACGTTGTCAATTCTTTGTCCGTTCTTAACTCCTCGAGGGTCATTATTGCCCCGAGATCTTTCACAGCCAGTTTATCCGTTTCTGTTTCCGTGTTGACTCGTTTTGTCGCCCTCCCAGTTTGTGGTTTGGTCTTTAAAAACTTATGAAGTTTAAGTTTATGCTTGAATCTGTACAAGTCAATACGTGTTTGAGTAAATTCCATAGTTTTTTGGGGGCAGAATGTCAACCCCAACTTGAGTACCGACTCTTCAGTGCTCGTAAGCGATTTCGCTGTCAAGTTGATAATGGTGAGATTGTCTTCCATTATTGCCATTTCTGATTGTAAATCTTCCTGCTTCTTGTTGCAGGTGGTGAGAACTTGCCTCTTCCAGCCCCCTTGCCCCCTCCTTGTTTTCCTTTTCCGGATTTTTCAGGGGGCTTTCCCGCACCCCCTTGCCGCCACGATTGGCGGATCAGTTTGAATTCCTTGTGAAAAGGGCGTCCTGACCGCAGCGCTCCTCCACCTTCCTCCTCCGAGGATTCGTTCTCGGTTACTTCCGATTCTGAAGTTACTGGGGCCGCCGTAGTACCTGTGGCTCTTTGTACCGGACTTTTGTTTTTGTTTAGTAACTCCTTGCGTGGGGCGTCAAATTTTTTTGCAAATGTCAGAACCCTTCCTTGGGCATAGTCGGCTGCGTCTCTGTCGAATTTACTTTGTTTGCATACTTTGATCTTATCTTCATAAAGTTTCAAGCGTTTTTTCATTTGCTCTTTATACTCTCCAATCCTTACTTGGTCCTCCTCCTCTTTCAATTCTTCTTCCAATTTTTCAATATCCTTGACCACCTTGTCGTGGTCACTCCACGCGAATTTCACCAGAATCCGCAGGCTCCCCTGACAGGAGGCAGCGGTGTGTTCCGCCCATTCATCCAATAATAATGGGTCTGGAGATTCATAGGCTGGTACAGTATAAATTCTCAAGCCTCTCGGGACCCTGTTGACCTTAATGTAATTTTGGAGGGAGGTCCCCTCCCACCACTTCCTAATTTCACGCTCGTACAGCTGTTCGAGCGTGATACATTTAGTGGTCAAGTTCATCTTAGTTGGTCCTGCTTGTACTTGTTGATTTGCCTCTCTTTCTCCTTTATTTTTAAATATGTTCAGGGCCGCATCCCGGCGCTCCGATTCACTAAACATATTATTCATGCAATTTACGGCCAGATGCCCACAATGTTCGTGTCTAGTCCCCCTCGCCTTGTTCGGGTGAAGCTCAAAAATAAGTTCAGTGCGCCAGCCGGCGCCCTACCGGGATTCTCCGCTGTGTGTGGAAGCGGATCAGTACTTTTCTCAGCACTTGCCAATCCGTCGTCTAGTTCGCTTCACTCGACCGGTGCATCGTCAATTTCCATCGTCGCTCCTGAACAACACCAAGGGATCTTGTTGATTTGTTCGAGTCCTTTTTTGCTTTCCATTTACCTTGTGTTCATAACTGTGACCAAGACGGCGCTTCGGTAAACATGGATGAAGGTTTACTACCGAAACGCGTCTGTTTATGGAGTGTCTGTTTGGTGTTGAAATAAACTAACCCAAACTGTTCCCCGCAAGTGCTTTTTTGCCGTTTGGACAGTGTCCCTTGGTACGGAGTTTGGAGCAGAGATTGGATAAGTGGGTGCACCCCCACTTTGAGGAGCACCCGCCTGTGAGTGCATCGTCCTGGTGTTGTTCAGGAGCGACGATATATATATATATATATATATATATATATATATATATAAAACACCAAGTTGCCCAAGTGAGGAGCTGCACACGTAAGGACACACACCACTCCACAGGCGGCAGTGTGGTTTTCCAAGCTGCACAAGTTTTCTTCAGCCATACACGTTTCGAGCTATTGACGCTCTTGATCACTGGCAATGAAAGGCAGGAAGCGGAATGAAGAACAGCCATTTATTCAATACAAAGTCCCGCCCCAGTGGGCGCTCATGGCATGCTGGTTGATGTAGTCCCGAAATCATGCCATCACTAGACTTCAAAGTTCACTCACCAAGTGGCTTCACTCCTGCCCCTCAAATAATAATAAAGTTCTGTGATGCTGGACTTCCTGCTGCCCAATATCTCTGCGGGCGAGGCTCCTTACGTCCAAGGAGCGCTGATGTTGTTCAGCACTTCGGGTCCGCCATCCGGCGTCAGAGATCCTCGCGGCCGGACTCGCCGCTATACAAAAAAACACCAGGTTGCCCAAGTGAGGAGCTGCACACGTAAGGACACACACCACTCCACAGGCGGCAGTGTGGTTTTCCAAGCAGCACAAGTTTTCTTCAGCCATACGCGTTTCGAGCTATAGACGCTCTTAATCACTGGCAATGAAAGGCAGGAAGCGGAATGAAGAACTGCCATTTATTCAATACAAAGTCCCGCCCCAGTGGGCGCTCATGGCATGCTGGTTGATGTAGTCCCGAAATCATGCCATCACTAGACTTCAAAGTTCACTCACCAAGTGGCTTCACTCCTGCCCCTCAAATAATAATAAAGTTCTGTGATGCTGGACTTCCCGCTGCCCAATATCTCTGCGGGCGAGGCTCCTTACGTCCAAGGAGCGCTGATGTTGTTCAGCATTTCGGGTCCGCCATCCGGCGTCGGAGCTCCTCGCGGCCGGACTCGCCGCTATACAAAAAAACACCAGGTTGCCCAAGTGAGGAGCTGCACACGTAAGGACACACACCACTCCACAGGCGGCAGTGTGGTTTTCCAAGCTGCACAAGTTTTCTTCAGCCATACACGTTTCGAGCTATTGACGCTCTTGATCACTGGCAATGAAAGGCAGGAAGCGGAATGAAGAACAGCCATTTATTCAATACAAAGTCCCGCCCCAGTGGGCGCTCATGGCATGCTGGTTGATGTAGTCCCGAAATCATGCCATCACTAGACTTCAAAGTTCACTCACCAAGTGGCTTCACTCCTGCCCCTCAAATAATAATAAAGTTCTGTGATGCTGGACTTCCCGCTGCCCAATATCTCTGCGGGCGAGGCTCCTTACGTCCAAGGAGCGCTGATGTTGTTCAGCACTTCGGGTCCGCCATCCGGCGTCGGAGCTCCTCGCGGCCGGACTCGCCGCTATACAAAAAAACACCAGGTTGCCCAAGTGAGGAGCTGCACACGTAAGGACACACACCACTCCACAGGCGGCAGTGTGGTTTTCCAAGCAGCACAAGTTTTCTTCAGCCATACGCGTTTCGAGCTATAGACGCTCTTAATCACTGGCAATGAAAGGCAGGAAGCGGAATGAAGAACTGCCATTTATTCAATACAAAGTCCCGCCCCAGTGGGCGCTCATGGCATGCTGGTTGATGTAGTCCCGAAATCATGCCATCACTAGACTTCAAAGTTCACTCACCAAGTGGCTTCACTCCTGCCCCTCAAATAATAATAAAGTTCTGTGATGCTGGACTTCCCGCTGCCCAATATCTCTGCGGGCGAGGCTCCTTACGTCCAAGGAGCGCTGATGTTGTTCAGCATTTCGGGTCCGCCATCCGGCGTCGGAGCTCCTCGCGGCCGGACTCGCCGCTATACAAAAAAACACCAGGTTGCCCAAGTGAGGAGCTGCACACGTAAGGACACACACCACTCCACAGGCGGCAGTGTGGTTTTCCAAGCAGCACAAGTTTTCTTCAGCCATACGTGTTTCGAGCTATTGACGCTCTTGATCACTGGCAATGAAAGGCAGGAAGCGGAATGAAGAACTGCCATTTATTCAATACAAAGTCCCGCCCCAGTGGGCGCTCATGGCATGCTGGTTGATGTAGTCCCGAAATCATGCCATCACTAGACTTCAAAGTTCACTCACCAAGTGGCTTCACTCCTGCCCCTCAAATAATAATAAAGTTCTGTGATGCTGGACTTCCCGCTGCCCAATATCTCTGCGGGCGAGGCTCCTTACGTCCAAGGAGCGCTGATGTTGTTCAGCACTTCGGGTCCGCCATCCGGCGTCGGAGCTCCTCGCGGCCGGACTCGCCGCTATACAAAAAAACACCAGGTTGCCCAAGTGAGGAGCTGCACACGTAAGGACACACACCACTCCACAGGCGGCAGTGTGGTTTTCCAAGCAGCACAAGTTTTCTTCAGCCATACGCGTTTCGAGCTATTGACGCTCTTGATCACTGTCATTATTATTTGAGAGGCAGGAGTGAAGCCACTTGGTGAGTGAACTTTGAAGTCTAGTGATGGCGTGATTTCGGGACTACATCAACCAGCATGCCATGAGCGCCCACTGGGGCGGGACTTTGTATTGAATAAATGGCAGTTCTTCATTCCGCTTCCTGCCTTTCATTGCCAGTGATCAAGAGCGTCAATAGCTCGAAACGCGTATGGCTGAAGAAAACTTGTGCTGCTTGGAAAACCACACTGCCGCCTGTGGAGTGGTGTGTGTCCTTACGTGTGCAGCTCCTCACTTGGGCAACCTGGTGTTTTTTTGTATAGCGGCGAGTCCGGCCGCGAGGAGCTCCGACGCCGGATGGCGGACCGGAAGTGCTGAACAACATCAGCGCTCCTTGGACGTAAGGAGCCTAGCCCGCAGATATATTGGGCAGCGGGAAGTCCAGCATCACAGAACTTTATTATTATTTGAGGGGCAGGAGTGAAGCCACTTGGTGAGTGAACTTTGAAGTCTAGTGATGGCATGATTTCGGGACTACATCAACCAGCATGCCATGAGCGCCCACTGGGGCGGGACTTTGTATTGAATAAATGACAGTTCTTCATTCCGCTTCCTGCCTTTCATTGCCAGTGATCAAGAGCGTCAATAGCTCGAAACGCGTATGGCTGAAGAAAACTTGTGCTGCTTGGAAAACCACACTGCCGCCTGTGGAGTGGTGTGTGTCCTTACGTGTGCAGCTCCTCACTTGAGCAACCTGGTGTTTTTTTATATATATATATATATATATAAAATCCAAACCTTTGCTCGTCCAGATTAGAAAAAAGGCACTGACTCCGTGGGCGTCACGAAAAGGGATTTATTCACCCTGCATGAATGGCTTAACGCGTTTCGACGGACACAAGCCGCCTTGGTCACAACACCTTTGTATTCAAAATAGACAGTTTATATACACAAGTGCCACTCGATGGTCGGAGCAGTCTGATGACGTTTTTTGTTTACCTCGGCTCTTCCATAGACATAGAAAAAGTCTTTGCTCACATTATTCATACAGAATTTGATCGTAAATGGGCATTGCTTTGCAAGTTCAGAATCTGATTCACTGCAAGTGCAGTTTGCAACTGTGATACAATTATTATTACAAATTCATTTGAATCAATTTCAATGAAATATGTCGCAAACTCATTATTTTTCTGTGCCCCAATCAATGGTAAAACATTCATTCCTATATATGCATAGCAATATAAATGCCTATATATACGCAGCCAATGAAACGAAAACAGTGTAAAAGTGCAAAAAATAAATAAACACTAACTGTGAATAAGTGCCTTAATGAAACATAGTCAACCACTTTAAGATCTCATTTCATACTGTCACTTGTTATGCCTAAACCACATTGTGTCTATGAAATTCATTTGTATGCTTCAAACAATCATTTTCAATTGGCGAACAAAGATTTTCACAATGGAATTGAGCCCTAGTGGGCATTCTGGTAGTTCTATGTTCACTCACAACCTCCACAATTTATAATGGTTTAGGACTATTCAGTCTTGAATTAATGATTTCTTTATTCGTGGTTTACCTATTTCAGTTACTTTATGTGCTCCTAACCTAGTGTAAGTAAATGAAAGTGCCTTTTGTTTTTTTTTAAAAAGAGTGAACTTGTGCTGATACTTTGATATCACATTAGTATCCTCACTGTTAAGGTTCAAAGGAGTGGGATACGTCTGCTTAGCATGGAGCTAATATGTTCTTATATCTGAATTACAGGACCCTGGTTATTTTTCTGAAAGGTTATGATTTTACAAGTGTATGCTTAAGGCTTCGTCAGAGTTTAGTCCATTTGGGGTCTTACTGTCCAGGAGAATTATATATCTGGACTCTAGTCTCCTAAGTGCCAGGAGCCTATTGTCTCCCCTGACATTTTTGCTAATACTATCGATCACAAAGTATTGCAGATCTTCTGTTCTCCCCTTATGAAAAGCATTGATGTGGCGAGCCACCGGATAGCTTTGATCATCATTGGTCACTGCCCTCAAATGCTGTAAGATTCTTACATGGACAGGATGTAAGGTGCTACCCACATAACGTTTTTTGCAGGTACATTGAAGTACATATATTGCATAATCTGTTTTGCAATTGTAGGCCCCCCTCAACTCTAGTGATGTTCTCCTTAGAGGAAGGTGTACTTTCCTGACATTGACTCCATATTGACAAGCTTTGCATTTTGTACACTTAGAAAATCCTTTCTTATTAGAGAGCCAATTGATGTTTTTTGGTTGGCTCGGAATATTGGTTACCAGTTCCTGTTTCATCGATTTTGCCCTCCTGTACGTAATCTGCGGCAACTTGGTGCAAATTGTTCCTAAAGCAGGATCACTACGTACTATGGGCCAGTGCCTATACAAGATTTTTCGTACTTGAGTATGATAGGCATTGTACCCAGTGATGATTCTAGGCATCTCATTCTTATCTGTGGATGTTACACTAGATTTGTTTTGAAACAACAAGCTCTCTCTACTTTTCGTCAGGCATTTGTCCTCTGCTGTTTTCAACATTTTGTCTGAGTAGCCTCTTGTACGCAGTCTTTTAAATAATTGGTTTTTAGATGTTTCAAAACCTTCTTGCGTACTGCAATTCCGTTTCATTCTGAGACACTCAGCGTAGGGGATGCTGGAAATCAGGCTGTGTGGGTGAAAACTTCCGGCATGTAAGATGGTATTGCCGGAAGTGGGTTCTCTATAAGTTCTTGTTTGTATCTTGTTCTCAGAGATAAAAAGTTCTAAGTCCAAGAAGACAATAGAAGATTTGCTGGTATTACACGTGAACTTTAAGTTCACAGAATTCTCATTTAATTTCTCAGCAAATAATCTAGCACTCTCTTCACTGCCTCTCCACAGCAAAAAAATGTCATCGATGTAACAACTGTATTTTAACACATTGTTGGACATTTCTGTGCCGTGTTCTGCCATGAGTACTTGCTCCTCCCACCAGCCCATATGCAAATTAGCATAGCTGGGGGCAAAGCAAGTACCCATGGCAGTCCCCTGGATTTGACGATAGAGAAGCTTGTTGAACATGAAGGTGTTATTCTCGAGACACCACTCCACCATTTGCAATAACATGCTGTGTGCTGATGTAGTGTAATGTCCCTAGTATCAAGATAATATTTGATTGCATGCAGCCCATCATGGTGCCGAATACTTGTGTACAAACTTTGTACATCTAATGTTACCATGACAAGGTCTGAGTGCCAGTCAGTGTCATATATTTTTTTCAAAAAGTCACCACTGTCTTTTATGTACGAAGGCAAATTACGTACAAAGGGTTGTAGAAAAAAATCGATGAACTTGCTTGTATTTTCAAATAGCCCCCCAATTGCCGATATTATAGGCCTCCCCGGGAGGCATCGTTCATCTTTATGAATTTTGGGAATGAGGTACAGGTGTGGTGTCATCGGATAGTTATTTTTCAGGAATTCAAATTCCTGCTTAGAGATTAATCCTGCAGACTTATATATATATATATTGCCACTCCAAGGATGTCCACCCTTGAGTAGCACACGAGCAGCAGCTTGATTTATGTGTAGGTGAGGATGGGGATCCGCTTGTAGATGCTGCTCCATAATGGATCTGTCCGACGCGTTTCGAAGCTCCATATGCTTCTCTTCAGGGGCTTTAACAGAAGCGGTGTGCGCAACCCCTAACCCACTTCTCCATTTTCCATATGACACACCCACCAATGGGAGGCTCAAATGAGACTATATATTATGGGAAGTGTGGTGCGAAAAGCACACAATGAAGTCCTGTACGAACCCCACAAGTGGGCCTGTCCTCGATCCCGTGTACGGCTGCTGTTTCACTTCCGTGACCCCCAAGGATGACGGGTCACGGAAGTGAAACAGCAGCTGTCATTTGAGATGTCATCAGTGATGTCATGAGTGATGTCACTGACCATGTCATGAGTGAGTTAATATGTGACGTCATCAGCAGTGCATTGCGGCTGTGCGAGTTATAGTTAGCTGAACTGACTATAACAGTGGAATTTCAATGGTTTTGTATGAGTGAAACATCCAGCTAACTATAACATGTGTGAAACTATGGTTTTTTCTGTGAATTTCTAAGGTTTTATAAATACTAATTCCTAACTATAACGAGGCTAAAACCTATGGTTTTTTCAGTGAATATATATAAATATATATATATTCCTCCACCATTACCGGCATAAAGATCGATCGCTGTCGTAGGGCGGTCCGAGTTGGGTAGCCGGTACCCCAGCAAATTCTTTCCACAACACTTCCCAGTAAGGATAATACTCGGACACCCGGATTGCCTTGCAAGTGAAAATTTTATTCGGCAGATAGAAAAACGACGCGTTTCGCCATTACGGCTTGTTCATGCTCGCCGAATTGCTTTATTTTTTTTTTTTTTTTTAATTTCGTTTATTATGCAAAGATAACAGCACAGTACAATGTGCAAGGAGCCCTTCGCCTACAACCCTTCACAGGCCGGCGGTGGACTGCCTCGCCATAGTCATGACACTTACATTTAGCAAGCAGAAGGACCTGTAGATCAGAGCTTAGGTCTCAGCGGCAATACGGATCAAGCGGGGCAACCCCCGCTCGCTATTCCTTACTGCGTTGCGGTGTGCATTGCGCGTATCTTGAACAAAGACTGTACATTTTTATCATTTTCTCCCAACTAACTTCCCAACCCATGAACCCCCCCCTCCCACACCCGGTCCCGTGTGTGTGCTTCTCGTGTGCGGTAGTGTGCATCCCAGTGGCGTGTACGGCTCGTGTCACTCACAGCTTCCCAGCATCCCAGCAGAGGCTCTCTAATATCCCATACAGGCAGGGGAGTGGTGTCCTTTCCCCCCGTGACGTGTTACAGTGCAGTGTAAAAGACTATCCAGGCTCCGTGTGCAGTTCGCCGTCTAGGTCTTCCCCCTCTCCCTCCGTGGAGGCATCCCCTTCTATTCTGGAGGTTAGGTAACTCTGGTACAGCCCCCAGAAGTTCTTAGGGCGGCTTCGGGGCGGGAGGAGCTCGCTGTATGTGTCCGTTTGCGTGTTGCAGTATTTCATGTCGCAAGTCCACCTCTTCAGTGTGGGGAGGGGCCCCCGCAGCCAGCACAGTGCCACCACCCTTTTCGCAAGGAGCATGCCCATGCTCACCAGCCTCCTCACCGCGACAGGTATCTCCTTCGTGTAACCCATCAGTGCGAGGGCCGGGCTAAGGGTCAAGTCCAGCTCCACTATAGTACTAAGTTCTGCGAATACGCTTGCCCAGAACTTCTGAACTCCAGGGCACCACCAGGCTAAATGCAGGAAGTCCGCCACCGGCGCGTGACATCTCTCACAGCGGGGCGAGTCACGTAGGCCGTATCTATGCAAGCGTTCCGGCGTGTGATACACCCGCTGCAGAAATTTAAAGTGGATCAAACGGTGCCGCCCGTTTAGGGAAATGCGCCTGGATGCCGCGCAGCAGTACCCCCACATGTTGTCATCAACTGGAGTCCCTAGGTCAGTCTGCCAAGCTAACCGCGCCCTAGTGTAGTGCAGTGCCGTGTGCTCATGACCTATCGTGTAAAGCCTAGAAATCAGTTTCTTCGGGTTCTCGGTACCTATGACGTATACCAGTTCCGGGACGTCAGGGGGTTCCTCAAGGTCGGGGCCCAACAGATCCAGCAGAGCACTCCTCACTCTATGATACTGGAAGCGGTGGAGCACCGAGGCACGCACCCCCTCGTGCGCGAGTTGGTCCCACGTCCTCACCTTCCCTTGCGCAAAGAGGTCACCCATGGTGCGTACGCCTAAGTCGTTGAGGGCCTTGTAGACACCGGGTTCCGCCAATGTTGGGAGCCATAGCGCCCATTGTATCGGCATGTTGGATGCGTACATCAGGACTTTGTCTTGGCGCTGCAATATAGAGTGCCAGGCATGATTAGTGGACAGAAGGGAGTCCAGCACACCCACTCTGCGGTCTTTGGGTCCGCATATGGTAGCTGGGAGCGGGGTGGGGTCCGCAAACAGCCGCTCCAGGATCACGTGCGGGATGTCCCGGTTACCGTGAATCCAGGTGTGCAGATGGGAGGCTTGCGCGACCCGGTAGTAACGCTCCAGGTCCGGGGCAGCTAGGCCACCCTGCTCGTACGGCAACTGCAGCACCTTCCACTGCACTCTAGGCTGCTTGCCAGCCCACGCCAATCTCACCAGTAATTTGTTCATGGTAGCAAAGAAAGCCTTCGAGAGGACCATCGGGAGGTTATTAAAAAGGAACAGAAATCTAGGGAGAATTACCATTTTCATCATGGCTATTCTGCCCATCAGTGACAGCGGAAGCTTGATCCAGACCTCTACGTCATCTACAAGTTTGCTGTATGCTACTCCGTAGTTTTCCCTCATCAGCACATCCGGATCAGTGTGGAGCATGATGCCCAAATACCTCACTGGTTCCGTGGACCAGTGGAGCGGGTAATCCATCTCGAATGGTTCTGTGATAGGGGTCAGTGGGAAGGCCACCGACTTTGGCCAGTTGACCTTTAGTCCCGAGAGCGCGCCAAATCTCACCACTTCTCGTAGGACCGACGACAGGTTATTGGCGGGGTCTCTAATGTACAGCAGAGTGTCATCTGCGTACGTGGATATGCCAAGCTTGTATGTAGGGTAGCTGATGGCCTCATAGGAGTGGTATTCCCGCATCGCGCACGCCAGTGGCTCCGCCACCAGTGCATAAAGCAGAGGGGAGAGTGGGCATCCCTGTCTTGTGCCCCTGCTGATGGCGATCGGCTCCGAGACTGTGTCCCCCAGCCTGATCCTCGCCGTGGGCATATGATAAAGCGCGCCCAGGAGTTGGAGGAAGAGCTCCCCCAGTCCCATCTTTTTCAGAACCCTGCGCATGAAGGGCCACTCCACCGAGTCAAAGGCCTTCTCCATGTCGAGGAACACCGCCATGGCTTTTGTATCATGCCTAGTGTGCTGCATGGCTCCCAGAACAGTGCGGAGGTTGTAAGTGAGGTTCCTTGCTGGGATAAACCCTGCCTGCTCCGGGGCTACCAATTCCGGGGCCACCAGTGCCAGCCTGGTTGCCAGGACTTTCGCATAAAGCTTAGCGTCCACATTCAGCAGGGAAAGGGGGCGGTAGGAACCTGGGAGATCAGGGGGCTTGCCCGGCTTCAAAATTGTGACGATGAGCGCCTCTCTCATCGAGGGCGGCATAGCACCGTACTCGCAAATCTCGTCAAAGAGCGTGGAGAGGTAAGGCAACAGCTTGTCCTTGTATGCCTTATAGAATGCTACCGACAGCCCGTCTATCCCGGGGGCGCTTTCGGACCTCATGGTATCGAGCGCGTCCGATATTTCCTCACGGAGTATAGGGGACATCAGGAACTCCCTCTGCCAGTCCTCGAGGAACGGCATCTTAATGTAATCTAAATAGTGGTCAATTTGGTCCTCCACCCCAGTGATCTTGGTAGTGTAGAGGTCCCCATAGAATCTCCTAAATTCCGCTAGAATGTCGTCCTCCGTGGTGACTCTCTCCCCCCCCGGAGTTTGCATTTCCGGGATTGTTTGCCTACGCCTAGTGCCCTTCATTATCCTAGCTAGCAGTGCTCCAGGCCGTTCGCCCTCTCCATACGAGCGCGCTGACGCATACTTCCCCAGGTGCCTAACCTCTCTATCCGCTTCCTCCTGGAACTCTTTCATCAGGTCCTGCAAGGTCCCATCCCCGAGTGGTGTCGGGTCCAGAAGCTGGCGGCGCTCGCAGTCCGCAATCTGCCCCTCAAGGAGCTTAAGTCTGTTCCTAATAGCTTTGAGAACACTGGAGTGTTTCGCCATGGCTACCCCCCTGACGTAGACTTTGAATGCCTCCCAGACTGTCCCAAATCTGTCAACTGAGCCTACGTTAGTCGCAAAATAGGTATCAATGTCCTCCCCCAGGTCTGCCCTAAATGCCTCATCTAGAAGTGAGTATGGCGGGAAGCGCCACGTGAACGGAGGGATCCTCTTCTTGGGAGTGGTCAGCACTAGCACTACTGGGGAGTGGTCCGACAGGGTGCGGGGGAGCACACTGCAGCCCTTAACCATGGGAAGCAGCGTGTGCGTGGACAGCCAGTGATCTATCCTGGTATGGATGTTATGGTACGCAGAGTAGTGTGTGTATCCCCCCTGGCCGCTATGCCTATCTCTCCAAACGTCTACCAGCCCTAGGCGCAACATTTCAGCCTGCATCTGCAGAGCGGCCGCCGCCGGGCGCCGGGGGGGGCCCGCCGACCTATCTAGCTCTGGGTTGAATGTGAAGTTGAAGTCCCCCCCCCAGAGCATTCTATCGGAGGGGCATTCAGCGCAGTGGCTCGCCACTGCCGCAAAGAAGTCTGGGGAATCGTAGTTTGGGCCATAGATGTTCATGACTAGTATGTCGTGGCCCTTGCCTACGCACCTGCTCAGAACAAATCTACCCTCCGGGTCAGCTTTCAGCAGTGTGAGCGACAACTTGGATCTCGGGTTTACCCATGTGAGGACTCCCCTTGCATGTGTGGTGAAGCCCGCGTAAGTGGCGTTTCCCTGAATCCCCCTGTGCGTGAGCATCTTGCTGGTGTCGGGCAAGTGTGTTTCCTGCAGCAGTGCCAGATCTATGTGGTGTCGGAGTAGGTACTGGAGCACCTTGCGCAGTTTTCGGTAATCATTTAACCCCCTAACGTTCCACGTAACAGCCTTGAGGGTCTCCGAGTCACTCAGCAGGTCGGCATGTGGTGCATCAGCCATAGTCCCTAAAGAAGCAAAGTGGCATCAAGGCCCAGCCATTCACCGCCCCTCTCCGTCCATAGCATGCACCTACGCCCTCCAAGTAGCACAACAGTTCAAAGCACAGTTCGGACCCCCACCCCAAACAGTTCTGAACCCACAGGCCCCAATTCCCCCCCCAACCACAGTCCGCCAACCCCAACCCGGCGTAAAAGAATCCCCCAACTCTCGCAGCCCCCCGCCTCCCACAGTCACTCAACCCCCAACCTGATGTGACCGAAATTCCCGTGTCCCTCCCCCCCCCCACATCCCCACTCAAGCAACAATTCCCCATTTCGGCTCAATCCGAGCCGTAACCGCAGTACGCGCTGGGGCAGAGGTAGCCTGTGTAGTCTGTTGGTCGTCCTCTTCCCCACCGGGACTATCAATCAGTGTCCTTCAGCTCGCCCCTTTGCCAGCGCCTCGGTAACCAGGTCTAGCAGTGTCCGCTCTACTCCATAGTTCAACAACGTGTTGGCAATCCCGTCCCCCTCACCCCCCCACGCCCAGAATCTTCAGCACATTGCAGTGTTCCGCCATTGGGAGTCAAATCGCGCCAAGGGCAGTTTCAGTAGCATAAATGCAGCACCCCTGCGGCCCCAGAACATAACACACAAATCTCACCCACAGTTCAGCGTGTAGCAGTCCAGGGCCTGTGGCCGTGCGCTCCGGGCAGCCATCGCCCATTAGTTCAGCAAGGGGACGCAGGGCCCCTAAGGCGCTCAGGTATACGGGTCGCACTGCTTACCGCCCGCCGTGACTCAGTCTTGTTCCTCGAGGTCCCCAGTGCAGGTCCGGTCCGCCGTGTGTGGATTCGGACTCCCCCGGGCCTCCTTTATCCAGACCTTCAAGGATTTCTGCAGCTCTTTAGGATCCGTGAAGAAGTGCGAGTGTCCCTGCCTGTTGATGCGTAGTCTCGCTGGGTATAACATAGCGTAGTCCAGGCCCAGTTCTCTAAGTTGCTGTTTGTATGGAACAAATCTCCTTCTTTCTTCCTGGACCTTTGAGGTGAAGTCTGGATATAGCGATATGTCCATTCCCTCATACTGTAGCTTGCCCTTTTCCCGGGCTGCTCTGAGGGCGGCGTCTCTGTCCCTGTAATTTAATAATTTCGCTATTATCGGCCTAGGGCTGGCGCCCGGGGGAGGCCTCGGGCCGAGGGTGCGGTGGGCGCGTTCCACTATAAACATGGGCGAGAAGGTGTCGTCCCCTAGCATCGTCTTCAGAAGTTTTTCAATAAACAACTCCATTTTGCCCGTTTGGGTCGATTCGGCCACGCCCGTGACGCGGATGTTGGAGCGCCGGGAACGCGCCTCTAAGTCCTCCGACTTCTCCTGGATGATCTGAAGCAACCTACCAAATTGCTTACGATCCGAATCCCACTCGGTTTGGGCCTCCTCCGCCTCGGTGAGTCTGCGTTCTGCCATGTCCAGCCTCTCCGCGTGCTTGTCCACTCTTTCTGTCATCCGGTCCATCCGGTAGGCCAGTGCGTCAATCTTACTTCCAATGGCTGACATACCTTCCTGCAGCCCCTTCTCCATAGTGTTGAGCATCTCCTTTATCTCAGCACATAGTGAGGGGCTCTGATCGCTAGCCGGATTCGGAGATTGGGCAGCCGGTCTTTCCGGTTCCTTCTGCCGTCGCTGCTCGAACGCCAGCTTCGTTTGGGTCCGGTCCCCCTTGACCATGGTGAAAGTTCGAGGGGAGAGCGGCTCTCTCCGACGGGGGGGGCCCGCTGTGGCAGGGAGTGTCGTCCGTGGAGTAGCTAGGCGGGCTGTGTCTGGAGTGCAGCCTGCCAGGGCCTGATGGCCTCAAGTGTCCACTATATGTCCTAGGGCGGCAAGGGGAGTCCGCACTCGTAGGAGAGGAGCTATGCCCACAGGAGTCTGCTAGCGCCCCGACCAGTGCCCAGTTCACCTTATATGTGTGGCCGATTGACGATATATGGGGCCCGGGCCGAGCCTACCTCCAGGGCGTTCCGCAATCACCACGTGGGCTGCAACCGGCTTCGCAGTCTCACCGGCGTCTCCACCGCTGCTCCCACCGGCTCCCAAGTGTGTGCCAGCTCCTCCGGTGCGCAGTTCCTCAGCGCGGGGCAGTCCGGAGGGCAGCCGCCGTCAGGTGTTATCAGACGCCCAGCCGGCCACTCGCCGTCGCCGCACGTCGGGTGACGTCGCTCGGCCTCGCCGAGCAGGAAAGGCCGGGGATTCGGGCCTGGTCCGGCGTCAGCAGGGCAGTCTGGCAAGTAGGGTTTCCCTAGCCCGATTTCGGCCAGAATTGCAGTCGGAGGTACGCTAGCATCCGCGGGGACGACGTCCGCCGGTTTCAAGTGTGAGGCACCGCTAGAAGAGGATAAATGCCGGATAGATGGTGGCGCTGGCTCGGAGCTTCGCGCTTACGCGTCCGCCATTGACGCCGGCTAGCTCCGCCCCCTCCGCTCGCCGAATTGCTTTAGACACCATCTTAAATACGTGATAAACAAAACACCAATGTGTATAGTGAAAATACTGGCGGACATTTTTACATGGAGTACAAACAGTTGTTATGTATGCCACAAAATGGATTACGCTCGCACTGCTACATTACTGCATTAGATCGTGATTCATATTAGTATGTAATGTAAGATAATACAATATGCATTTCACATAATCATTCTATACGAAAATGTTTCCAATTCGTAATTAATGCGACATAATGGCAACAATGTCGTTCCAAACAGCCGGGTGAAGTTTGTGGGCACGGAAATTCAATTATTAATAATAAAATCAAAAACCGTCATTTTGCACAAAATTAAGTGTCACATGATCGCACACAGTGAATAAGCCAGGATTTCATTGGTTGTTAGCGCGATCATTTTGTATCAAGGTATTTCATTGGTTGATACCACGCTATCTGTTCCCATGGTTACAGATAATATATGTACACACACATACACATTGCCTCTAAGCCCAAGTGGGCTATAATCACAATTAAAGTCATATAATCTTAGTCCATGCCCATGTGGGCTTATAAACAAGATGTCAGTCCTTGTGCATATATTCATTTGTAGATGACCCATTATCTATCACCATGGCGTCACATGGTAAATACATATCTATGGTACTTCTAAGCCCAAGTGGGCATTGATCCCAAATGTGATTTTAATTGATTCCAATCTTAGTCCATACCCATGTGGGCTTTTCAACAAGATATCAGTCCTTATACAAATCTCAACGGTTTGATCCTAGTTGTTTTCTGTAGATAATGTTATCTTAAATCCTCGCCCCAGTTGGCAACTGAGTAAATTTCCCGGAATCACACTAATATGTCCGTCAACAAAAGAAAGTGACCAAATTCTGAAAATGATTAAAAACATGTATGTTAAAAACATGTACGTTAAAAACAAGCAGACTGATATAGTAATAATGAAAATTCAATAATCATCAAATGCAGTTACTCATATAGATGAATTGATAGCTCCTCGCTTACATTGAGGCCTTTAGGTGTTGAACAGTCAAAGTCAATTATATAGCGTGATTCCAATTTGCGAAGTGATAATTCTCTGTTACCACCCCGCACGCCTAAATTGACACAGTCAATTACAACCATCCGCACCAGATTTTCATTTTGCATATGCATCTCTCGAAAATGACGTGCAATGGGATATTGTTTGTTGTTACTTCTTATGGCACGTAAATGTTCAAGCACCCGTTTCTTTGCCTCATGCTTGGTGCTGCCAACATACCATTTTTCACATGGACAGATCAAAACGTATACACTATATGGAGTAGTACATGATAGTCTCTTTCTTATGACAAACTCCCTAGATGTATTCAGAATCGATAATGTCTTGACATCTTTGCTGTTCTTACAAGCTTTACATTTGTGACAGCATTTGAATCCTTGGAATTTGCTATTTACATCAGAATCAATACTGGTCACGTAATTGTGGCTTAATTCGTCACGTAGAGATCTACTTTTTCTAAAAGTGATCTGGGGTTATCATTCAGTTCTTTCTTTAAATGATCATCGGTCATGAGTACATGCCAATGTTTGCGAAAAATTCTACGTATCTCATTGGCCTGACCCGAGAATGTTGTAATGAATCTTATACTGTTAGAATCCTCTTGATCTTTATTGGGATAGAGCAGTTCATCTCTAGAATTCATTTCTGCTCTTGTCGCAGCATCAGTGACCATTTTTCGACTATATCCCCTCTCTAGGAATCTTTTGTGTATCACTTTTTCTTCATCTTTATAGGCTGCCAGAGTGCTAAAGTTCCTTCTGGCGCGTAAAAGCTCTCCGTACAGAATGCTCTGCACTAAGTTTTTGGGATGGCAGCTCTTAGCACTGAGAATACTGTTGCCCACTGTTTGCTTGTGGTACAGTTTGGTGGTAAGTGCTGTATTCTGTAGCTCCACCAACACGTCAAGAAACTCTATTTTTTCTTTGCTGACATTTTGAGAAAATTGCAGGTTCAGAGTATTGTTATTGAGCTTCTCAATGAATAAATTCACAGATGTTATGTCCCCGACCAAATAAAAAAGATGTTGTCAATGTACCGTAGCCACAGGACAACGTTGGTGAATTCTGCCATCTCACTGGCAACCTGCTCCTCCCACCAGCCCATGAAAAGATTCGCGTAGCTGGGGGCGAAGCAGGTTCCCATGGCAGTGCCCTGTGACTGCTTGTACACGACTCCATCACAAATAAAAAAATTATTCTCCAAACAAAACTCGATCATGGACAGGATCATTTGAGAATGATGCAACAAAGATATAGATCTCATTTTCAAAAAGTGCTGAGCAGCTCTTAAACACTGTTTGTGTTGTATACTGGTGTATAAGCTGCTCACATCTAACGTGACCAATAAGAAAGTGCTTTCCCAATGGATTCCGTTGATGATAGTCAAAAAATGGATTGTGTCTTTCAGGTAAGACGGAAGGGCCATCACATATGATCTGAGGTAGTGGTCTATGTATTTTGAAGTGTGCTCTAAAAGGGAGCCAATGGAGGACACTATAGGTCGTCCCGGGGAATTTGAGGCATCCTTATGGAGTTTGGGGAGTAGGTAGAGTACGGGAATTCTAGGATGGGCACAATACAGGTAATAGAATTCTTCCCACTCTAACAAACCTCTCTCCCTCCAATCTACAAGACGTTCCCTGTATAGAACATTAGACTTCAGTGTCTCATCATGATTGGTTTTTATATAGCAAGTATTGTCATTCAATTGCCTGTAGCCTTCAGCTAAATATTTCTCTTTGTCTAAAATGACAACATTACCACCTTTATCAGATTGTCGTATTACAATACTTTTATCTGATTTCAAGCTGTCTATAGAGGCAACTTGCTCTTCTGTCAGGTTCTTGTGTTTATTTGGCAATTTTTTATATCGTACTTTCTGAAGGTCAAGTAAGACACCCTTTATATATATATATATATATATATATATATATATATATATATATATATATATATATATATATATATATACTACAGTACTGAAGCTACGAACAAACGCACAAGAATCAGGTACGGACCACGAACGTAGATGGTGCAATAAAGTGCTTTATTCCTCAATGGGCAGCAGTATGACGCGTTTCAACCGGGTAAACCCGGTCTTGATCACATGACATGCTCAAAGAAACCACAGGTTTAAATACTGTTGAGTTGTTCTACCATGCCCCACCCCCTTAAAAAACATAGACATCGAGAAAATACTACAAAATTACGTTCAGTGTGCAAATATAGGTCAAGACAAAAAGGCTAAAATTCAGATAGGTGCAAGAGAGAATTATGTAGTAATTCAATCTCCAGTAAAAACCACCAAGACCTGTATAAATAATCAGTTTACAAAGTGTAAAATGTTGATCATGCCGCAAATTAAAATAGTAATGTATAGGCAATGAAACAAAAACATGGTGGTATGCAGCTAATACAGGGCAAGTGCCCTAATATTAAAACCAATTAGTCTTGATCCTAATACATCAATTCTCTATAAAGGCTAGTCGTCGGAGCAAGAGAAGAACCAATAACAGTAAAAAAAAATAAAGTGCAGAATGTGAAATACAATCCATATTAAATTCATATTAGATTGCAGAGAGCTAAAATACATATGAAAAACATATCATATAGATAGCAGACACTAAACAAGATAAAGTGCAAAGTGCTGAAAAAGTGCATTAAGTGAAAAAAACGGAAAATATTGTCACTATTATTCAACACACAGTTAGCAGCATGAAAATATACTAAAGTTCAAAAGTGCTATATGTAATTATTAACCATAGACAAATGGCACAGTAAGAAAATTCAAAGTTCAAATACTCAAATGCATAAAGCGGAAGGGACCAACGGATCACTCGAATGCTCAAAAAATTATTAATTTGGTCAGTGTGGTATTCATATAAATCTCTAACTCACAATCAAGATGAAGTTCACTCGGTTCCCATACCCTATTCCCAACACGTTAAAAACCGGATAAAACGTCAAAACAGTAAAACCAATTAAAAACGGGATTAAGAACAAGGCATAAAAGAATACAGCTAAAATCCACCCGATTATCAGTGGCCCAGAGTTCATGAAAATACAATAGCAATCAGTAATGGAAAAAATCATCAATTCATATAGGCTCAGAAATTGCTAAAAGGGACAAGCCTGTCACCTTAAAAGAGCTACAAAAACAATCAAACCTCATAGATAAAATTAATTTCATCTAAAATGTTATAAAAAGTTGTGTAAATCCTCCCCCATGTTAAGACCATTCGGAATTTTAGTATTAAGACGTACAATATAATGGCTCTCTAATTGTCTTAATTTCCTTTCTCTATCACCACCTCTTTTAGAGAAAGCTACCGCGTCAATAACAAAATATCTCAAATCATAGAGATTATTGTTGTGAACTAATTTAAAATGACGCGCCACAGGATAGTTGGAGTCGGAATTAACTATCGCCCGAAGGTGCTGTAGAACACAATCGAACACCTGGGGCTTAGTGCTCCCAATGTACTGCAAATTGCAAGAACATTGTAAGACATAAACAGCATGATCTTTCTTACAGGTGAACAAACTCCTTATCTATATATATAGATATATACACACACACACATACAGGGTGGCAGTAGCCACTCTGTAGTTACAGGTAGGATATTCCAAAAGATATGAATTCCTTAGATATTTGCTTGCTAATAACTTGGGCACCATTTATGGAAAATATATATCAGTGATGTGATGTCATCATTGATGTCATTTGAGATGTCATCAGTGAGGTCACTGACCATGTCATGAATGATGTAATATGTGACATCATCAGCAGTGGATTGCGGGTGCGCGAAATATAGTTAGTACAACTAACTATATAGAACAATTTCAATGGTTTTGTATGAGTGAAATGTCCAGCTAACTATAACACCCCTAAAACTTATAGTTTTTTGAGTGAATTTCAAAGGTTTTTTAAATGCTACTTCCTAACTATATAAGGCCTGAAACCTATGTTTTTTCATTGAATTTCGACGGTTTTTTAAATGACAATTTTTAAATGTATTAATTTGTTTTTTTAATACTGATTTACTACATTTTTGCAGGAAGGTGTTCAGAGGGCACGCCCCCTTTTTACAACACTCTGCAGCGCAACCCCTGGTGCGTTTGCAGAGGAGGAACTAATTCCCCTTGCATACTGGGAGTCTCTGGGGGGCAACTAGCCCACCAGGAGCCTCCAGTATAAGCCAGGGGGTTGCATTGCAGAGAGGTGTAATGAGGCCACACCCTTTTTTACACCTCTCTGCAACGTAGCCCCCGGGCGTTTTTAAAGAGGGGGAACTAATTCCCCTTGCACACTGGGGGTCCCTGGGGGCCAACTAGCCCACCTAGAACTTGCAGTATGCGCCAGGGGGCTGCATTGCAGAGAGGTGTAACCCTGGCGTGTTTGCAGAGTAGGAACTAATTCCCCTTGCATACTGGGGGTCACTGGGGGTCCCTGGGGGCCAACTAGCCCACCAGGAGCCTCCAGTATGTGCCAAGGGGCTGTGTTGCTTTGCCCTGGATGCAGCGGTCCCCGGGGAAGTGTGGGGGGGGATTTTGGACCCCCACACTTCTTTATCACTATGTCCCCGCGATTTGGTCCCCCCGGGGGGTAATTTTTTAAAAAACAGACCAGGTTTTTCAAAAAAAAACAATTTGGTCCTTTTTTGTCCTTGTGGGACCACCTGAGCAGGCCTAGGGTGTCAGGGTGTATCTACCCTGCCCCCTTTTTGTGTTCTTCACGTTTGTTTTTTTGCTTTCTTTTGCCTTTGTCTATCGAGCACAAGATGGATGCCAACACTTCCTGGTTAGAAGTGTTGACAGCCAATGAGCATGCAGCTTTCTCGGGAAGGAATGCTGATTGGCTGCCACTGTCTGTCAACACTAGCACAAGATGGATGCCAACACTTCCTGGTTAGAAGTTTTGACAGCCAATGAGCATGCAGCTTTCTCAGGAAGGCATGCTGATTGGCTGCCACTGTCTGTCAACACTCCAAACCAGGAAGTGTTGGCAGCCATCTTGTGCCTCGGTAGAACCAAGGAACAAGAAAACAGTGAAACAAAGGTGCAAAACACACAAAGGGAGCAGGGTAGAAGCACCCTGACCGCCTAGGCCTGCTCAGGGGGTCCAACAAGGACCCCTCAGGCCCCCCTAATTTTTTTTAAATCACGGGGTACGTGCACGGTACGCATAGGTACGCGTACCCGGTGATTTTTAAAAAAAATATATATTTTTGGGGCCCAAGGGGTCCTTGTGGGACCCCCTGAGCAGGCCTAGGGGGTCAGGGTGTTTCTACCCTGCCCCCTTTTTGAGTTCTACATGTTTGTTTTTCTGCTTTCCTGTGCCTCAGTCTACCGAGGCACAAGATGGCTGTCAACACTTTCTGGTTTGGAGTGTTGATGGACAGTTGACAGCCAATTAGCATTCAGCTCTTGCTCGGAAAGGTACAGAGTACAGTAAGCTTATAGTAATCTTACAGTAAGCTGCTATAGATATATACTTTTTTTCTCTTTTTATTTTCTCAGGAACTACTGGAGGGATTTACACCATTTAAACAAAAGGCCCTACTGCATACCAGTCCCTACCATTTTGCCAAGTTTGGTGTAATTCCTTTCAGCGGTTCGGGCTGTAGCCGTGTCTAACCGTCCTATGGAAATTAACATGGGGAAAACACGTTTTGGGACCCCCCTTTTTTCTCGGCCCCCGCTTGACGAATCCCCCCGACACTTTCAGGGAAGGAGCAGACCGCAACGGGCCATCTTGTTTGAGAAATTCACAAAGATTCATCTCCCGGCGCAAACGTTATTCCCAATAGAATGTTGCAGATTTCCTATTGAAACTAGGTCCTGACTATATATACCTACTGGCGTCCGCCAGTAGGTAATATATATATATAATATATATACAAATACCTCCGAAAGATCGTGGAGGGAACAGAGAGTTACAAATGAGAAAACTTGAGTCGAGGTTCATCATAGACCTTCGGACGAAATTTCCGTTAGGATTAAATACAGGGGAAGATTTAGCCAGTCATCTAGGCTAATTAAGATGTTCCCCCCTTCTGACTCTTAATATCTATAACTGTTTACAGGTTGCAAGAAAAAATCAGAAATGTTACACTGTATATCTTGTTTTTGCTGCTTCTGTGGATGAATATTTATTGATGCACATGAATGATACACTTATGAATTTATCTCATAATTTTTGATAGCCCATCCAGGGCTTAATAACTTACGTTTGCTTCAAATATGCTATATAATTGATGCATTATGGCAACCACTATAAGATGGCCGCCTTGTTTATTATAATTTTGGTCTCTCTTTTGTGTTGATTGAACATGAGATTGACGTCAATTTCTACCTTTATTTAAATGCACATGAAACTGATGCAAGTGACAGCAGACGAAGGCGCGATGCCGAAACGCGTTCTGTTGGATTGTTAAATAAATCATTGAACTTTGACAATTGAGTTGTGGAGTTGTGGAGTGCTGTCAATTCTTTTGCCTTTGGAAAGGAATTTTCCTTAAAATGGTCTCGCTGCGTTCCGCTCCTTCCCTGAAAGTTTCGGGGGGATTCGTGAAGTGGGGGCTGAGAAAAAAGGGGGGTCCCAAAATGTGTTTTCTCCATGTTAATTTCCATAGGACGGTCTGACAAGTCTACAGCCCGAACCGCTGAACGGAATTACGCCAAACTTGGCAAAATTGTAGGGACTGGTACGCAGATGTGCCTTTGCTATGTTTGGTGAAAATTTCTCCAGTGGTTTTTATGAAAATGAACTTCAAAAACACATATATATCTATAGGCGCTCTCGGAGCGTTCACAGGAGCGCGTACCGGGGAGCGCAACCGGCGCGCTACGGGAGTGCGCGAGCGGAAAGCTGATTGGCTGTTGTGTGTCTGTCAACATTCTAAACAGTCCGGAGAGTCCGCCATCTTGTGTCTTGGGAGAATCGAGACACAAGAGGTGAAAAAAGAAAGTGGGAAGGGGGAAGGGGGATATAATTAAAAGGGGGCAGAGTAGACACCCCCTGACCCCCTAGGTTTTCTGAGGGGGGCCTAGAAGGACCTTGAAGGACTAAAAAACTTTTTTTTTAAATTTCGCAGGGTAAGCGCTGGCCGCGCTCCCCGGTACGCTCTCCGGTACGCGCACCCTGAGTGCACCAAGGGGAAAAACAGTGTAAAAAATAGAGTAAAAAAATAATGTTGAGTGTTTAGAGGAATGTGATTCATTGCTGGAGTGTGTCACAAAAGTGACGCAACTCCAGCAATGCATCCTTTCACATGGGGCCAGTCCCATGTGAAAGGGCCTGCATCAGTCTTACGGCTGCTGTTAAGCAGGCGCAAGATTTGGACGCAACAGCGTCATAAAAGTGACGCAGTGATATCTTTTCGATTTCACTGCGTCACCTCTACAACCCTTTCTTGCGTCAATACACCCCTTTTGTATACATAACAGCTGACGTAGGTATAATGTGGTGCAGGGGTTTACAAAGTGACGCATCTACCTAGATGCGTCACTTTGTAAATATGACTCAACAAGGTGCATTTTATACAGCACAGGTGCGTCGCATAAAGTGACGCACTGGTGGCGTAAAAGTGATGCATGGCCTCATAAATGAGGCCTTCAGTGTTCTACTCATGCGTCATATTAAATATATTTAACAACAAGGGGTGGTGATGGACAGAGTTTCTGAATTAAGCAGAATACTCTCACCCAGTCAAGAGATCAGGGCTAGATCCAACACCGTTTTTTAGCTCACTGCACCATCCCAGCTCAGAACCTGGCTATATGCAAATTAGTCTGTTCCTGTCCCAGTGCATGATGGGAACAGGGCAAACCAAACTACCAAGCCAATTCTTACACTGGGAAGGAAACAAGCTTCCGGGGACCGGTTTCTGGCATTTCAGCCGTCGTCGGCCGGCTTGCTTGAATCCTGATGGTGCAATGAGCAAGGGACTCACATCTGAGTATACCCTTCCACGCTTATGGTGGACAAAATATTTAACAACAAGGGGTGGTGATGGACAGAGTTTCTGAATTAAGCAGAATACTCTCACCCAGTCAAGAGATCAGGGCTAGATCCAACACCGTTTTTTAGCTCACTGCACCATCCCAGCTCAGAACCTGGCTATATGCAAATTAGTCTGTTCCTGTCCCAGTGCATGATGGGAACAGGGCAAACCAAACTACCAAGCCAATTCTTACACTGGGAAGGAAACAAGCTTCCGGGGACCGGTTTCTGGCATTTCAGCTGTCGTCGGCCCGGCTTGCTTGAATCCTGATGGTACAATGAGCAAGGGACTCACATCTGAGTATACCCTTCCACGCTTATGGTGGACAAAATATTTAACAACAAGGGGTGGTGATGGACAGAGTTTCTGAATTAAGCAGAATACTCTCACCCAGTCAAGAGATCAGGGCTAGATCCAACACCGTTTTTTAGCTCTCTGCACCATCCCAGCTCAGAACCTGGCTATATGCAAATTAGTCTGTTCCTGTCCCAGTGCATGATGGGAACAGGGCAAACAAAACTACCAAGCCAATTCTTACACTGGGAAGGAAACAAGCTTCCGGGGACCGGTTTCTGGCATTTCAGCCGTCGTCGGCCCGGCTTGCTTGAATCCTGATGGTGCAATGAGCAAGGGACTCACATCTGAGTATACCCTTCCACGCTTATGGTGGACAAAATATTTAACAACAAGGGGTGGTGATGGACAGAGTTTCTGAATTAAGCAGAATACTCTCACCCAGTCAAGAGTTCAGGGCTAGATCCAACACCGTTTTTTAGCTCACTGCACCATCCCAGCTCAGAACCTGGCTATATGCAAATTAGTCTGTTCCTGTCCCAGTGCATGATGGGAACAGGGCAAACCAAACTACCAAGCCAATTCTTACACTGGGAAGGAAACAAGCTTCCGGGGACCGGTTTCTGGCATTTCAGCCGTCGTCGGCCCGGCTTGCTTGAATCCTGATGGTGCAATGAGCAAGGGACTCACATCTGAGTATACCCTTCCACGCTTATGGTGGACAAAATATTTAACAACAAGGGGTGGTGATGGACAGAGTTTCTGAATTAAGCAGAATACTCTCACCCAGTCAAGAGATCAGGGCTAGATCCAACACCGTTTTTTAGCTCACTGCACCATCCCAGCTCAGAACCTGGCTATATGCAAATTAGTCTGTTCCTGTCCCAGTGCATGATGGGAACAGGGCAAACCAAACTACCAAGCCAATTCTTACACTGGGAAGGAAACAAGCTTCCGGGGACCGGTTTCTGGCATTTCAGCCGTCGTCGGCCCGGCTTGCTTGAATCCTGATGGTGCAATGAGCAAGGGACTCACATCTGAGTATATCCTTCCACGCTTATGGTGGACAAAATATTTAACAACAAGGGGTGGTGATGGACAGAGTTTCTGAATTAAGCAGAATACTCTCACCCAGTCAAGAGATCAGGGCTAGATCCAACACCGTTTTTTGGCTCACTGCACCATCCCAGCTCAGAACCTGGCTATATGCAAATTAGTCTGTTCCTGTCCCAGTGCATGATGGGAACAGGGCAAACCAAACTACCAAGCCAATTCTTACACTGGGAAGGAAACAAGCTTCCGGGGACCGGTTTCTGGCATTTCAGCCGTCGTCGGCCCGGCTTGCTTGAATCCTGATGGTGCAATGAGCAAGGGACTCACATCTGAGTATACCCTTCCACGCTTATGGTGGACAAAATATTTAACAACAAGGGGTGGTGATGGACAGAGTTTCTGAATTAAGCAGAATGCTCTCACCCAGTCAAGAGATCAGGGCTAGATCCAACACCGTTTTTTAGCTCACTGCACCATCCCAGCTCAGAACCTGGCTATATGCAAATTAGTCTGTTCCTGTCCCAGTGCATGATGGGAACAGGGCAAACCAAACTACCAAGCCAATTCTTACACTGGGAAGGAAACAATCTTCCGGGGACCGGTTTCTGGCATTTCAGCCGTCGTCGGCCCGGCTTGCTTGAATCCTGATGGTGCAATGAGCAAGGGAGTCACATCTGAGTATACCCTTCCACGCTTATGGTGGACAAAATATTTAACAACAAGGGGTGGTGATGGACAGAGTTTCTGAATTAAGCAGAATACTCTCACCCAGTCAAGAGATCAGGGCTAGATCCAACACCGTTTTTTAGCTCACTGCACCATCCCAGCTCAGAACCTGGCTATATGCAAATTAGTCTGTTCCTATCCCTGTGCATGATGGGAACAGGGCAAACCAAACTACCAAGCCAATTCTTACACTGGGAAGGAAACAAGCTTCCGGGGACCGGTTTCTGGCATTTCAGCCGTCGTCGGCCCGGCTTGCTTGAATCCTGATGTTGCAATGAGCAAGGGACTCACATCTGAGTATACCCTTTCACGCTTATGGTGGACAAAATATTTAACAACAAGGGGTGGTGATGGACAGAGTTTCTGAATTAAGCAGAATACTCTCACCCAGTCAAGAGATCAGGGCTAGATCCAACACCGTTTTTTAGCTCACTGCACCATCCCAGCTCAGAACCTGGCTATATGCAAATTAGTCTGTTCCTGTCCCAGTGCATGATGGGAACAGGGCAAACCAAACTACCAAGCCAATTCTTACACTGGGAAGGAAACAAGCTTCTGGGGACCGGTTTCTGGCATTTCAGCCGTCGTCGGCCCGGCTTGCTTGAATCCTGATGGTGCAATGAGCAAGGGACTCACATCTGAGTATACCCTTCCACGCTTATGGTGGACAAAATATTTAACAACAAGGGGTGGTGATGGACAGAGTTTCTGAATTAAGCAGAATACTCTCACCCAGTCAAGAGATCAGGGCTAGATCCAACACCGTTTTTTAGCTCACTGCACCATCCCAGCTCAGAACCTGGCTATATGCAAATTAGTCTGTTCCTGTCCCAGTGCATGATGGGAACAGGGCAAACCAAACTACCAAGCCAATTCTTACACTGGGAAGGAAACAAGCTTCCGGGGACCGGTTTCTGGCATTTCAGCCATCGTCGGCCCGGCTTGCTTGAATCCTGATGGTGCAATGAGCAAGGGACTCACATCTGAGTATACCCTTCCACGCCTATGGTGGAAAAAATATTTAACAACAAGGGGTGGTGATGGACAGAGTTTCTGAATTAAGCAGAATACTCTCACCCAGTCAAGAGATCTGGGCTAGATCCAACACCGTTGGCTTGGTAGTTTAGTCTGCCCTGTTCCCATGATGCACTGAGCCAGGAACAGACTGATTTGCATATAGCCAGGTTCTGAGCTGGGATGGTGCAGTGAGATAAATAACGGTGATGGATCAAGCCCTGATCTTTGGACTGGGTAAGAGTGGTCTGCTTAATTCAGACAATCTGTTCATCACCACCCCCTTTTCTGAATCGTTTTTGGCCACTATAGGTGTGGCAGGGTATACTCAGACATGAGTCCCTTTCTCACTGCACCATCAGGATTCAAGCAAGCCGGGCCGAAGACGGCTGAAATGCCAGAAACCGGTCCCCGGTAGCTTGTCTCCTTTCTGGTGAAGAATTGGCTTGGTAGTTTAGTCTGCCCTGTTCCCATGATGCACTGGGCCAGGGACAGACTGTTTTGCATATAGCCAGGTTCTGAGCTGGGATGGTGCAGTGAGATAAATAACGGTGATGGATCAAGCCCTGATCTTTGGACTGGGTAAGAGTGGTCTGCTTAATTCAGACACTCTGTTCATCACCACCCCCTTTTCTGAATCGTTTTTGGCCACTATAGGTGTGGCAGGGTATACTCAGACATGAGTCCCTTTCTCACTGCACCATCAGGATTAAAGCAAGCTGGGCCGAAGACGGCTGAAATGCCAGAAACCGGTCCCCGGTAGCTTGTCTCCTTTCTGGTGAAGAATTGGCTTGGTAGTTTAGTCTGCCCTGTTCCCATGATGCACTGGGCCAGGGACAGACTGATTTGCATATAGCCAGGTTCTGAGCTGGGATGGTGCAGTGAGATAAATAATGGTGATGGATCAAGCCCTGATCTTTGGACTGGGTAAGAGTGGTCTGCTTAATTCAGACACTCTGTTCATCACCACCCCCTTTTCTGAATCGTTTTTGGCCACTATAGGTGTGGCAGGGTATACTCAGACATGAGTCCCTTTCTCACTGCACCCTCAGGATTCAAGCAAGCCGGGCCGAAGACGGCTGAAATGCCAGAAACCGGTCCCCGGTAGCTTGTCTCCTTTCTGGTGAAGAATTGGCTTGGTAGTTTAGTCTGCCCTGTTCCCATGATGCACTGGGCCAGGGACAGACTGATTTGCATATAGCCAGGTTCTGAGCTGGGATGGTGCAGTGAGATAAATAACGGTGATGGATCAAGCTCTGATCTTTGGACTGGGTAAGAGTGGTCTGCTTAATTCAGACACTCTGTTCATCACCACCCCCTTTTCTGAATCGTTTTTGGCCACTATAGGTGTGGCAGGGTATGCTCAGACATGAGCCCCTTTCTCACTGCACCATCAGGATTCAAGCAAGCCGGGCGGAAGACGGCTGAAATGCCAGAAACCGGTCCCCGGTAGCTTGTCTCCTTTCTGGTGAAGAATTGGCTTGGTAGTTTAGTCTGCCCTGTTCCCATGATGCACTGGGCCAGGGACAGACTGATTTGCATATAGCCAGGTTCTGAGCTGGGATGGTGCAGTGAGATAAATAACGGTGATGGATCAAGCCCTGATCTTTGGACTGGGTAAGAGTGGTCTGCTTAATTCAGACACTCTGTTCATCACCACCCCCTTTTCTGAATCGTTTTTGGCCACTATAGGTGTGGCAGGGTATACTCAGACATGAGTCCCTTTCTCACTGCACCATCAGGATTCAAGCAAGCCGGGCCGAAGACGGCTGAAATGCCAGAAATCTGTCCCCGGTAGCTTGTCTCCTTTCTGGTGAAGAATTGGCTTGGTAGTTTAGTCTGCCCTGTTTCCATGATGCACTGGGCCAGGGACAGACTGATTTGCATATAGCCAGGTTCTGAGCTGGGATGGTGCAGTGAGATAAATAACGGTGATGGATCAAGCCCTGATCTTTGGATTGGGTAAGAGTGGTCTGCTTAATTCAGACACTCTGTTCATCACCACCCCCTTTTCTGAATCGTTTTTGGCCACTATAGGTGTGGCAGGGTATACTCAGACATGAGTCCCTTTCTCACTGCACCATCAGGATTCAAGCAAGCCGGGCCGAAGACGGCTGAAATGCCAGAAACCGGTCCCCGGTAGCTTGTCTCCTTTCTGGTGAAGAATTGGCTTGGTAGTTTAGTCTGCCCTGTTCCCATGATGCACTGGGCCAGGGACAGACTGATTTGCATATAGCCAGGTTCTGAGCTGGGATGGTGCAGTGAGATAAATAACGGTGATGGATCAAGCCCTGATCTTTGGACTGGGTAAGAGTGGTCTGCTTAATTCAGACACTCTGTTCATCACCACCCCCTTTTCTGAATCGTTTTTGGCCACTATAAGTGTGGCAGGGTATATTCAGACATGAGTCCCTTTCTCACTGCACCATCAGGATTCAAGCAAGCCGGGCCGAAGACGGCTGAAATGCCAGAAACCGGTCCCCGGTAGCTTGTCTCCTTTCTGGTGAAGAATTGGCTCGGTAGTTTAGTCTGCCCTGTTCCCATGATGCACTGGGCCAGGGACAGACTGATTTGCATATAGCCAGGTTCTGAGCTGGGATGGTGCAGTGAGATAAATAACGGTGATGGATCAAGCCCTGATCTTTGGACTGGGTAAGAGTAGTCTGCTTAATTCAGACACTCTGTTCATCACCACCCCCTTTTCTGAATCGTTTTTGGCCACTATAGGTGTGGCAGGATATACTCAGACATGAGTCCCTTTCTCACTGCACCATCAGGATTCAAGCAAGCCGGGCCGAAGACGGCTGAAATGCCAGAAATCTGTCCCCGGTAGCTTGTCTCCTTTCTGGTGAAGAATTGGCTTGGTAGTTTAGTCTGCCCTGTTCCCATGATGCACTGGGCCAGGGACAGACTGATTTGCATATAGCCAGGTTCTGAGCTGGGATGGTGCAGTGAGATAAATAACGGTGATGGATCAAGCCCTGATCTTTGGATTGGGTAAGAGTGGTCTGCTTAATTCAGACACTCTGTTCATCACCACCCCCTTTTCTGAATCGTTTTTGGCCACTATAGGTGTGGCAGGGTATACTCAGACATGAGTCCCTTTCTCACTGCACCATCAGGATTCAAGCAAGCCGGGCCGAAGACGGCTGAAATGCCAGAAACCGGTCCCCGGTAGCTTGTCTCCTTTCTGGTGAAGAATTGGCTTGGTAGTTTAGTCTGCCCTGTTCCCATGATGCACTGGGCCAGGGACAGACTGATTTGCATATAGCCAGGTTCTGAGCTGGGATGGTGCAGTGAGATAAATAACGGTGATGGATCAAGCCCTGATCTTTGGACTGGGTAAGAGTGGTCTGCTTAATTCAGACACTCTGTTCATCACCACCCCCTTTTCTGAATCGTTTTTGGCCACTATAAGTGTGGCATTGTATATTCAGACATGAGTCCCTTTCTCACTGCACCATCAGGATTCAAGCAAGCCGGGCCGAAGACGGCTGAAATGCCAGAAACCGGTCCCCGGTAGCTTGTCTCCTTTCTGGTGAAGAATTGGCTCGGTAGTTTAGTCTGCCCTGTTCCCATGATGCACTGGGCCAGGGACAGACTGATTTGCATATAGCCAGGTTCTGAGCTGGGATGGTGCAGTGAGATAAATAACGGTGATGGATCAAGCCCTGATCTTTGGACTGGGTAAGAGTAGTCTGCTTAATTCAGACACTCTGTTCATCACCACCCCCTTTTCTGAATCGTTTTTGGCCACTATAGGTGTGGCAGGATATACTCAGACATGAGTCCCTTTCTCACTGCACCATCAGGATTCAAGCAAGCCGGGCCGAAGACGGCTGAAATGCCAGAAATCTGTCCCCGGTAGCTTGTCTCCTTTCTGGTGAAGAATTGGCTTGGTAGTTTAGTCTGCCCTGTTCCCATGATGCACTGGGCCAGGGACAGACTGATTTGCATATAGCCAGGTTCTGAGCTGGGATGGTGCAGTGAGATAAATAACGGTGATGGATCAAGCCCTGATCTTTGGATTGGGTAAGAGTGGTCTGCTTAATTCAGACACTCTGTTCATCACCACCCCCTTTTCGGAATCGTTTTTGGCCACTATAGGTGTGGCAGGGTATACTCAGACATGAGTCCCTTTCTCACTGCACCATCAGGATTCAAGCAAGCCGGGCCGAAGACGGCTGAAATGCCAGAAACCGGTCCCCGGTAGCTTGTCTCCTTTCTGGTGAAGAATTGGCTTGGTAGTTTAGTCTGCCCTGTTCCCATGATGCACTGGGCCAGGGACAGACTGATTTGCATATAGCCAGGTTCTGAGCTGGGATGGTGCAGTGAGATAAATAACGGTGATGGATCAAGCCCTGATCTTTGGACTGGGTAAGAGTGGTCTGCTTAATTCAGACACTCTGTTCATCACCACCCCATTTTCTGAATCGTTTTTGGCCACTATAGGTGTGGCAGGGTATACTCAGACATGAGTTCCTTTCTCACTGCACCATCAGGATTCAAGCAAGCCGGGCCGAAGACGGCTGAAATGCCAGAAACCGGTCCCCGGTAGCTTGTCTCCTTTCTGGTGAAGAATTGGCTTGGTAGTTTAGTCTGCCCTCTTCCCATGATGCACTGGGCCAGGGACAGACTGATTTGCATATAGCCAGGTTCTGAGCTGGGATGGTGCAGTGAGATAAATAACGGTGATGGATCAAGCCCTGATCTTTGGACTGGGTAAGAGTGGTCTGCTTAATTCAGACACTCTGTTCATCACCACCCCCTTTTCTGAATCATATTAAATATATGGCACATTATGTCGCAAGTACTTACAGATATGTCAGTATTTCTGACGTATCAGTAAGCCCAAAAGTGATGCATTGTTGGAGTGTGTCACAAAAGTGACACAACTTCAGCAATGCATCCTTTCACATGGGGCCAGGCCCATGTGAAAGGGCCTGCATCAGTCTTATGCCTGTTGTGATACAGCGCAAGATTTTGACACAACGGCGTCCTAAAAGTGACGCAGTGAAATCTCATAGATTTCACTGCGTCACCTCTATGACCCTTTCTTGCGTCAATACACCCCTTTTGCATACATTACACCTGACGTAGGTATAATGTGGCGCAGGGGGTTACAAAATGACGCATCTACCTAGATGCGTCACTTTGTAAATATGACTCAACAAGGTGCATTTTTTACAGCACTGGTGCGTCACGAAAAGTGACGTACCGGTGGCGTAAAAGTGATGCATGGCCTCATAAATGAGGCCTTCAGTCTTCTACTCATGCGTCATATTAAATATATGACGTATTATGTCGCAACTATTTACAAATACGTCAGTATTTCAGACGTATCTGTAAGTACAAAAGTGATGCATTGCTGGATTGTGTCACAAAAATGATGCAACTCCAGCAATGCATCCTTTCACATGGGGGAAGTCCCATGTGAAAGGGCCTGCATCAGTCTTACGCCTGCTGTGAGGCAGGCCCAAGATTTCGACACAACGGCGTCCTAAAAGTGACGCAGTGAAATCTCATAGATTTCACTGCGTCACCTCTACGACCTGCGTCAATACGCCTCTTTTGCATACATTACACCTGACATAGGTATAATGTAGCGCAGGGGTTTACAAAGTGACGCATCTACCTAAATGCGTCACTTTGTAAATATGACTGAATAAGGTGCATTTTTTACAGCACTGGTGCGTCACAAAAAGTGACGCACCGGTGGCATAAAAGTGACGCATGGCCTCATAAATGAGGCCTTCAATCTTCTACTCATGCGTCATATTTAATTTATGACGCATTATGTCGCAAGTACTTACAGATACGTTAGTATTTCTGACGTATCTGTAAGCGCAAAAGTGATGCATTGCTAGAGTGTGTCACAAAAGTGACACAACTCCAGCAATGCATCCTTTCACATGGGGCCAGGCCCATGTTAAAGGACCTGCGTCAGTGTTACGCCTGCTGTGAGGCAGGTGCAAAAATGAGGCCTTCAGTCTTCCACTTTTATTTTTTCTTTCACTTTCTCTGTTTCTTCACTGCCTTACTTACCTGGTCTCACACTTATTTGTCTTTATCCAGTCTGTATCTCCACTCTTTCCAAAACGTCACTGCTCTTTTCTTACCCTTCCACACCCTGTACTAAATTTTCTTCGAATATCCACATTCCCCATGTTCCCTCTCCTTTTCCTCACTCTCCTTCCCCACACTCACCTTCTTTCAGTCCCCCTACTTCACTCCCTTTCTCCTCTCATCCCTTTCTGTGCTTTCTTACTCATTTTCCTCTCCTTTATCAATGCACTCCACTTCACTTACTCTTTTTCATTTTTTTAAGAACATAGCTCTTTGATGAGAATTGGAGGTAGTTCTGAAAAGAACTTTTTTTTTCTTCTTTTTTCTTTTTTTAGAACCAAAACAAAAACAGGGAATGGAAACTGCTCAACAGGAACAAAAAACAAAAACAAATTTAGGGCTGGGAATGGCAGCGATGGTTCTCCAATGCTCGAACCATGAGCAGAACACTTTGTTCCCCATAGCAAAGTAGCTGATCACAGTCTCTGCATTTAAGAACGCCTTTGTTAAAAGCAGGCTGAATGTTCAGAATCAGCTCTTGCGATCGCCCCCTCACTGAAGTAGTTGCTCCTCCAGTTGAAGTAGAGGCCCCACCCATTTCCTTCACTTCTTCTTTCCCTTTTGTGACTGCAAGACCTGCCTTTTTGCTGTCGGATCTTTGTTGAAATAATATCTTGGCTTATCATGGCTGCCAGACCATCCAGCAGTAAAAATGACTCCAATGAATTCCTTGATGAAGAGGTTCCTCAGCCGAAAGTAAAAGAACACTTATTTGGAAGTTTTTTCAATTCCTGATGACCGGAAGAAAGTAAATGCTCCAAAAGTGGAGTGCAGGATTTGTCACACTGTCCTGTCACGGGGTGACCCCACTAAGAAATATTCTTTTGGGAACTCCATAATGATTTGCCATGTGGAGAGGAGGTCCCCCCAGAATTTTGCCCGGGAAAGTGTCAGGGCTCTGGCACGAGAGGTTCCCAGTGATCTCAAATGACATCACTGATGACATCACTGATGACATCATCCAGTGTCTGTGTGTTTCTGTAAAGTTTAAATATGTTTTACATATTGAAGAATGAGTGGATGTATAAGTGTCTGGATGAAGGATTTAGTAGGTGCGTGACTGACTGTATGAGTGAGTGATTAAATGTTTCTTACTGAATGCATGGGTTAGTGACTAAACTGTCTGAATGTGTGAATCGGTAGGTCTGTTGTTGTGTAAGCTGCTGCATGTGTTGATCAGTAGTTATATGAGTGGCTATATGGGTTATTGATTGGTTGCCCAAGTATTTGTATGTGAGGCTGAGTGTGTGTGTGGGTGGCTGGGAGGTGTGTGAGTCTGTGCATAGATGTGTGAGCAGTTGATTCACTTGGTGTATGGGTTCAAGAGTGCATGTGGAAACAGCTGTATGGGCGGTTGACTATGTGCATGGGTGTGTTGGTGAGTGAAAGGATATCTCAGTGCTACATGTCCAAGTAAGTACATATGTAAAACACAGTGCATGTGAGAGTTGACATATATAAATGACTATACATGAGAGCCTGTGATTGCGTAAGTGACTGTATGGTTCAATGTGTACTTGTTTCAGTGATTGTAAAAGAGAGTAAGTATGTGTTACTATATATTTGAATAAGTATGGTTTAGTGTGTATAACTTTGAAGTTGAGGAAATGGGAGTGTGATTGATTCTCTGCATAACTGACTAGGTGTTTGAGTAAGTCTGTGAATGAGTGTCAGTGTGTAAGTGTCTGTATAGGTATATGACTAGATATGATAGTGTTCTATTGATGAGTGACCGTATGTATGAGTGATTGTATGGGTGAATGAGTGGATGTGTGTGTAGACCTAGCAATCAGTGAATGCGTATGTAGTTACTGGTATTGGTGAGTCAATAATTTGAGGAATGGTAGTTTGTATTTAACACTGGGTGTATCAAAGGTTAGATTAGAGTGTGAGGAGGTGCATCGTATTATCACATGGATGATGTCATCAGTGATGTCATTTGAGATGTCATCAGTGATGTCACTGACCATGTCATGAATGATGTAATATGTGACATCATCAGCAGTGGATTGCGGGCGCGCGAGTTATAGTGAGTCTAACTAACTATAACGTGGGAATTTCAATGGTTTTGTATGAGTAAAATGTCCAGCTAACTATAACTGGTGTTAAACCTATGGTTTTTTCAGTGAATTTCAAAGGTTTTTTAAATGCTAATTCCTAACTATAACGATTGTGAAACCTCTGGTTTTTTCACTGAATATATATGTATATACACACACATACATACACGCTGGCAGTAGCCACTCTGTAGTTACAGGTAGGATATTCCAAAAGATAGGAATTCCTTAGATATTTGCTTGCTAATAACTTGGGCACCATTTATGGAATCTCCATGAAACTGGGTAGACCTTGTCCTGTTTCAACATTGGCTGCTGAGGCACAGTTGTGTGGTGATTAGTTAAGGAAGTGCAGAGAAAAAGGGAGGGGTACCCAATGGGATTTCCATAGACGTTTTACTCAGATGTAGCGGCAAAATGGCTGAACGGATTTTCATTAATTGTGACAGGAATATAGATTATGGTATGGAAAGGGTCCTTTTAGTTATTTGATTTACATTGGTTGAGACGTTTTTAAGTTATAAGGGAAAAACCCTACTAATATATTGTGCCACTGTATACCGCAGTACCTTTGCAGTATACCACAGTACGTGGCGATGACTAAATACAGTATTATTGGTTACTGAAAGCTCTTTAAATATGAAGATTTAGCCATATTGTTTATACCATAATTTGTCTTTGTTCTGTATTTTAATGGGAAATATAGGTTATTACTCCTGTTTTAATGTTGAGTAAAAAATAGGCAGTTTAGTGAACTCTGTAGAAGTAGAGAAAAGTCAATTTATTGAGCTATATCTCTTTTTTTATGTTTGTGAAGTTCTTCAGTACTTTTGCAAAATTACCCAGAAAGTACCATGGCACTTATTGAAATATTTAAAAAATGATATATGACAAAAAACACTTGTTAGACCTAGCATATCTTGGCATGATTACCCCTGATGTTTTGCCTCTGCCTCCTTTGCAATCTAGATGCTTTGGGTAAGTTGCCACTGTTGACAAGTGTTCCCTATGTAAAGTGTAATGGTAATTGGTTGGCTGTGATTGGTATGTTTGCCTTACTAGTAAAGTCCCTAGTGATGTGCACTGTTTGTGCCAGGGCTAGTAATGCAAAAGCGCGTAGAGAAGGGAACTCAGGCCTGCAGTGTAGGGCCTGCGCGCAGTGTACTAAGTTAGCATGTTGTCCTGACAAGTGCAACCACTTGTCAGGCCTTACTTTACCTTTTGCATACACATTGGGCACCCGGGCAGGGTGCAGTGTAGGTAAAAGGCAGGACATATACTATAGTGTGTATTATGTCCTGACAGTGAAGAAGACTCCATTTTGTTCTTCACTGCTAAAAGGCCATCCTGCCCAAAGGACAGAATGGGGGAGGATGGGTGTTATGTTTGTTAGCTTAGTTTCCATTAAGTTTATAATGAAGAGGTGAAGTTTAGTATGTATGAACTCCCAGTGTTATAACACATCTTTATGTGAAGGTGGATTTGTCACTAGGTGTTCAGAAACCACTCTTTCAGCAAGTGGCTGAGTTTTGTGCTTTAAGCGTTTCTGTGCGTCTCTGCTTGAATGTGGATTGACTGTCTGGATCTGAAAGGTGAGAGGAGCTGGAAGAGATCTTGCCCCAGGGAGGGGTTGAGATGGCACCAGGCTGTCCTGCTTATAAAGATTAGGGGGAGGAGAAGCCCAAGAGGTGAAAAGGCTTGGGCTGGTGCTATAAACAAATTGGCCAATCTCCTGCTGAGTGAGTTTCCAGACCCCCAGTATCAAAGGGAGATAGGTGACACTGGGAGGGAGACACCCAGAACTGATTTAGGGAGAGGTCAGGGACCCCTGAGCACAAACGAACTTCAAAGACATTAAGGGGTATAACTATGAGAGCTGAAACCCCTGAACATTGGAATGAAACAGAAATGGATTGAGACTGAAAAGGCTTGGACCCATTCTGTAGTCAAGAGGAACCTCTGCTAAAGAAGGAACAACTGAAGAGACTGCTGTGAAACAACCAATCCTTGTTTCGTGATCTGGGGCTGGTCTGCAGTTTGCTGTTCTAACCAAGGGAGAGGCTGTTGGGAATGTGCTTGGAGGCGCTGGGTCCCCCTGCTTGAAGAAGACTGTGCTTTGTGCTGTGTCCTGTTACCCGAGGGCCAGAGGTGAGCTGGCTCCCTGCTTGGAAACTCAGGAACATAAAGGTTTCTGGAGAAGTGCTAAGCAACGCGATGTGCTCATGCTTTTATAGCTTGAGACCCTCAGAATGTGTGCCTTGGTATTGTGGGCACGCAGGAGTAACCTGAGTCTTGGACGCGCAGGGTGCGTGTCGTGGTACAGGCCAAGGCGTAGGTGAGGAGCGCCTGGTTGTTGTGTGCACGGGGAGCCGAGGTGAGACTCGGACGTGCAGAGTGCGTGTCGTGGTGCAGCCAGGGTGCTGGTGAGGAGCACCTGGTCATGGTGTGCACCGAGTGAAGAAATGAGACTCGGACGCACAGACTACGTGTCGTGGTGTAGCTAGGGCTTTGGTGAAGAGCGCCTGGTCATCGTGTGCACCAGGATAAAAGGCGATACTCGGACGCGCAGAGTGCCTGTCGAGGTGCAAGCAGAGGTGTTGGTGAAGAGCCCCCTGTCATCATGAGCACCAGAGGAGAGGCAAGTCTCGGACACGCAGAGTGTGTGTCGAGGTGCAACCTGAGGCGCTGGTGAGGAGTGCCTGGGTAGTGTGTGCACCAAATTTGAAGTAAGTCTCCACAGTGCTGAGGGCGGGTCTTGTGTTCACTGAGACAGCAGGAAGGAGGGCCAGGTCGTTGGGCCCTCAGAGTGAAACAGCAGCGGTCTGGACCGGCAGCCCCGGAGGAGCTGAACCGCCGGCCTTAGCTTGCCGCACCCATTGATGGAGTTCTGGATCAAGGCCCGAGTCGGTGAAGGAGGAGATGACAGTGGGGTCGCCGAACCCCCTTCCCCCAAGGTAACGTGGATCACCACCTGGGGTGGGGTGCGGGCCCAGGGGGACACTCTCTAAGCCTCTCGCTTCTGTCAGCTGCGCAAGCCTGTTGCTTCGGCTCGGATGTAGGCCCGTGCTGGCCCAAGGAGGGGCAGTACTGGGGCCAGAGTAAGAAGTGGTACTTTTGTGTCATCATTGATCCATATTGGGGGCACTGTTAACGGAGCACCTAAACTGTTGTATTACACTTTGCATTATTGCTGCTAACGAACTATCGAACTGTTGCATGACGCCTGACCTCATTTATGCCTGACAAACTACATGCTTGGTGCGCTGCGCACTGCATTATTTTTCCCTTGCAGAGTATATGATTGTAACGTGGCGCATTGCATTATTTCTTCCTCGTACAATACCTGATTATAACCTGGTGCAGAACAGTATTTCTTTATTGCACAGTACATGTTTGTAGCGTGACTCATTGCATTGTTTCTTCCTGGTACAGGGAATGCTGGTAATGATACGCATTGCATCATTCCTTCTATTGCAATGTTCATGACGGTGGCGCTACAAATGGTATTATTTCTCTATTGCACAGTACAAGAAAATATTGTTACGCATTGCAGTATTTCTTTTCTTTTGCAACATGTGTGATTTTAGCACTACGACTTGCCTAACCTTTTGGAAATGGTTAGAAGTTAGCTTAACTGTTGGTTAGAAGTGATGTTGGGATTAGAACCTACCAACCCACCGTAAGGAATACTACCCATTCTTATATGTGTGGTCATATTGTATAACTTCTTATATAAAGATTATACTCCATTTATAAAAACTCGTGTGGAGACTATTTGTGGTGACGCCATTGGGTTGCTGTAAGTGCGGTTGCACATGTTTTACACTCCTGCCTTGGAGATAAGCCTGGCTGCTTGTGCCAAGCTACTAAGGGGGTGAGCAGGGCTACCTCAGATGGTGTCCTTACTTAGCCGAACGTTAAAAGGAGGGGTCAGGGACTCCCGCCTCCAGCATTTGGTGGCGGTGGTGAGGGATAATGACCCCTACTTCCAACATTTGGTTGCCTCGTGGGATTCAATCCTAATATAAATTAAACATGTAAGTGCAAAATCACACACAGTAATTGGTGTTCATCATAAATTGATTGCAGACCACAACACAACAACATATTGTTTTTGATTTGATGGTTCTATTGTTGAGTACCCTTTAATCCACACATCATGTCTCAGGGGGAGAGCCAGATAGCCGATGAGGCTGCAGAATTAGAGTTTGACATTGAGGCACTGTTTACCTACAAGGATGATCAGTTAAGGAAATTCTCCAGAGCTTTGGGATGTCCCAGGAAGAGTAGCGCCAAGAAGGAGGAGCTGCAAGTGGCCTTGAGGGCCTGGTGAGAAGCCAAAGAGGCTCAGGAGACGGGTGATGGTGAAGTGGATGAGGATGACCCAGGGAATGGATTTGGTCCACAGGACTTGCCAGTGGAGGGACCAGCCGCAGGGGCTGGTAGTAGCCATTCAGAGAGGAGTTTTTCACCAGAGGAGTTGGAGGAAAACCAAAGGGTCAGACTGCATGAGTTGGAGGTGTTAAAACTTGAAACTCAAGCAGAGGAGAGCAGGAACGCTCTCGCATTGGAAGAGAAACAGATTCTATTCGCTCATGAGTTAAGCATGAGGGAACTGGACATTAAGGGTAGATAAGCAGAGCCCAGTTTGGATGGTGGCAGTGCACCACCAGTGCCAGTAGGGAAGGTGTACATTCATAAGGATTTAGTATGAGATTACCGGAGGGGTGATGAACAGGGATGGGTGGAATTTGTGCAGTTGCCTTTCGCAAAATTCCACGAAACGGCAAGAAATCTCCACGAGCACGTGAAATTTTAAGTGCATGCAGAGATTTTTCTGCCCCCGTTATAAACTATGCAGGGTCACCCTCAGGCAGACGAGCATCATGCCAGCCAGAATAAATCCTGCCCTGCAAATTTATCCAAGAAGATGCCATCGTTTTGTGCAATTCCTCTACTCAGCTGGCGAACTTTCTACTGGCTAATCAGTAAGTGCTACCTCGAATGGTGCTGAGGTCCCTTGATTGAGCTGTCAATGATAGTGGGGAAATGCCGGGAAGACGTTGCATACCGCTAGTGTGTGTGGGGCGGTGCTGCCTTCAATGCGAGTTCACATGCCTCTTGTATATAAAGGATAGGGAGCAAAAATATCACCTGTAAAATGGCGCTACTGGGTCTGCGTGAGAATAAAAATAACCCAGTCACCGTGTCTTGCTTTATTTATTTATTTATCTTTCGCTTTTTCTTAGACTTTTTTTTCCGCCCTTCTCCATCCAGGCGCTTTACTTTGAATGAGTGAGAACCCAAAGCTGTTGAGGTGGTCCATCTCCTTACCGGGGATTGACTTCACAGCGGAACACCGTCCGGGAACAGAACTTGGCTATTGAAGCATGTACTGGTTGCAGTTTCTCATTTGGCGCCCTCCAGTTAAGTCACCCTAAGCCTACGGGGACCATGTCAAACACTCCTTCAACTGGCTCCTCTACTAAAGACTTCACGTTTCTCAGTTTAAACTGCTGTTCACTCCCCAACCACAAAAGAGACATTTTTGACCTTCTCCTCGAGGAACTACCCAACGCCTTTTTCCTAACAGAAACTTGACTTAATGAGAGCTCGGCCCCCGATGTTGCAATAGCTCTGCCATTTAACTATGCCATCGTTAGTATGGACAGAGTCACAAGAACAGGCGGGGGAATAGCCATTATATACAAGAAACGCCTTCAATGTAAACTTACTCCAGTGGACATCCCTAATTGTGAAGCCGCCTTGTTTAAAATCACTCTTAGCCCCAATTTCACCTTTTCAGGTCTATTGGTCGGATCACTGACATAATATCGACTACAAAAATATAGGCATTTAAAATATCGACTTCAAAATATCGACTACAAAAATATCGAAGTCCTATCTACAAACAGGTAAGTACAAAAATATTGAATCAAAAATATCGTTTAAAAATATGTACTTTATAAAAATATCGAATTTATTAAAATTAATGTCAAATTAAATAAATATTAAACAAAATACCTAAAATATACTTAATAATACCTAAATAACCTTAAATTATTAAATAATTAATTTGAGTTATAAAAAATAAAACATATATATATATATATATTGTATGCTTTATCATCACGGTGGAAACCACCTCTGCAAACCACAGAGTTCTATCCAATGTGCATAGGTAGACCTGAGACAGTGGCGCATTTCTTGTTTGAATGCGGAGAGTACACCTTACCACGGAAGAAATGGCTTAAACATCTATGTCGCCAGCTTGGCACTAGGCGTCATGCAGAGGCAATACGCATACTTAGGTCTGATTGTTGTACCCTATATGCTTGTGTTCTTGCAAAATTTTTATCATGGGCTTAGTCCATTAGATCCAAGAGGCTTAAATCAATTGTTTAATCTGTTTTTTTTTTTAAATCATTCTATTAAATATTTTTTTCTTTCCACTAAAATTTGGAAACTTTTAAATGAACCTTAGAAAACCCTTTTTATGGTATACAAAATTTCTTGTGTTCTTTTTTAAAAATTATGAATTTGTGTATTTTAAATGAGCTTTTATGATAATTTTTATCGAAATAAAGCCTTCTTGACTTGACTATATATATTAACATATTATTATTAATAAATATACAATATTATTACCGTAGCATAGCAAGTGTTAAAATTACTATTCCCACTCCAATGAGAGCAACAGTAGGGAAAGCGTTGGTTAGCGTAGCGGTAAAAATTACTATTCCCACTCCAAAGAGTGCAACAGTGGAGAAGTGTGGCTCAGGGGTTAGAGGCGGCAGACCCGGAAGCTGAGATCGGCCCTGGACCAGGGTTCAATTCCCCGCCTCGGCGAATCTTGGGCTAAAAATTCCATGGACTCGATAATTCTCGCTCCGGTGCCTTCTCGACTCACGGGTTCACACTCTGCGACTCTGGGCAATAGCTTGCTTAATCTCCAGAACAGCCCCTCGTGGCGGGATGCCTGGCTTTCACCTTGTGGATACCCTGCCGGGGTTATCTAACAGGGGAATACCAGGACGGGTTCCCTAAGCAAGCGCCAGGAAACCCACTGCGGGTACAACAGTAGGGAAAGCGTTGGATAGCGTAGCTGTAAAAATTACTATTCCCACTCCAAGGAGTGCAACAGTAGGGAAAGTGTTGGATAGCGTAGGGGTAAAAATTACTATTCCTACTCCAAAGAGTGCAACAGTAGGGAAAGCGTTGGATAGTGTAGGGGTAAAAATTACTATTCCCACTCCAGTAAGTGCATCAGTAGGGAAAGCGTTGGAAGCGGGAGGGTCAAAATTACTATTCCCACTCCAGTGAGTGCAACAGTAGGGAAAGCGTTGGATAGCGTAGGGGTAAAAATTACTATTCCAACTCAAAAGAGTGCAACAGTAGGGAAAGCGTTGGATAGCGTAGGGGTAAAATTTACTATTCCCACTCCAAAGAGTGCAACAGTAGGGAAAGCATTGGATAGCGTAGGGGTTAAAATTACTATTCCCACTCCAAAGAGTGCAACAGTAGGGAAAGCGTTGGATAGCGTAGGGGTAAAAATTACTATTCCCACTCCAGTGGGTGCAACAGTAGGGAAAGCGTTAGATAGCGTAGGGGTAAAAATTACTATTCCCACTCCAGTGAGTGCAACAGTAGGGAAAGCGTTGTATAGCATAAAGGTAAAAATTACTATTCCCACTCCAGTGGGTGCAACAGTAGGGAAAGCGTTGGATAGCGTAGGGGTAAAAATTACTATTTCCACTCCAAAGAGTGCAACAGTAGGGAAAGCGTTGGATAGTGTAGGGGTTAAAATTACTATTCCCACTCCAAAGAGTGCAACAGTAGGGAAAGCGTTGAATAGCGTAGGAGTTAAAATTACTATTCCCACTCCAAAGAGTGCAACAGTAGGGAAAGCGTTGGATAGCGTAGGGGTAAAAATTACTATTCCCACTCCAGAGAGTGCAACAGTAGGGAAAGTAAATACTTCATATATTATTTAAAAAACAAAAAATTAATATCTATAAAAAAATAATTAAAAGTAATTACCAATTTAATATAATATAATAATAAGTCAATTAACATTACAAATTAAATTTAATTATTACAATTAGTTACCTATTAATACAAATTAATTACAAATTAACAATTAATTCAAATTAAATACAATTAAATAAATTGAACTTTTTAATTAATTATAAATATATTACTTCCCACCCTATTCCCCTATAAACCCACAACCCGCTACAGAAAATAAATTAGTAAAATTAACATAATTAGCAATTAATCAATTAAATATAATTATTTGGCAATTGAAATGTAATTAATTACCCATAAAAAAATTAATTAACAATTAATTCTAAATAAATACCAATAAATAATTGTACATATTTAATTAATTATAAATAAATTACTTCCCACTCAATTCCCCTATAAACCCACAACCTGCTACCGAAAATAAATTAGTAAAATTAACATAATTAGCAAATAATCAATTAATTAAAATTAATTGCCAATTAAAATGTAATTAATTACCAAATATAAATTAATTAAAAATGAATAACAATAAATAAATTTACATATTTAATTAATTATAATTAAATTCCTTCCCACCCTATTCCCGTATAAACCCACAACCCGCTACAGAATTAAATTACGCAAAAATTAAAAAAATTAAATTCATTAATTAAAATAAATTATAACATAAATACACACTTTTCACAGATATAATAACATAAAAAACACTATAAAAAAATTGATATTATTTAAAATTCGATAATTTTAATAACCTATATTATATACTTCAATATTTTAACTATCTATATTTTTAACATTCGATATTACATTACTTACCTCAAAAACGATGTTTTTGATGTCTATATTCTGTCCATTCGATATTTTGTCCATGCTATATTTTAGACTCGATATTATGTCCATTCGATATTTTTTACTCGATATTTTGACTGTTTACCCTATTGGTCTACCTCCCGCCGGGCCCTTCCACTTCATGGGCTACATCTCTACCTGGTCTTCTATCCCCTTTAATCATGAGTTCTAAGAACTTCTCACTACTTGGGGATCTTAATCTACATTTGGACAATCCTTCCAATTCCATATGATCCAATTTTATTTCCGACCTCGCCGCCATTAATATTAATCTTTGTAATTCTGGCCCTATGCACAAAGCAGGACATCTTCTTGATCTCATTTTCTCCAGCCTTCCCTACATTCACTGCACTCCTACAGCACCCATTCACTGGTCTGATCATTTTTTATTAAAGTTTAAAGTCTCTCCTCCTTCCACCTCCCTGTCTTCATTCCCGTCTCTCACGACTGCCAAAAGAGATTGGAAAAAAATATACCTTAATGCTCTTAACAACTTACTACGTTCTAACCTCCCCTCATCTGATTCTCATGTAGTTACGTTCTCTAAGAATGTTCATACCTGACTCTCCAATGCTATAGACTCCTGTCTTCCCTTGCCCAATAAAAAACGTATACACCATCGCCCCCTGGCCCCATGGTTTAATGACATTTTAAAAACTGAAAAATCTAAATGCAAAGTATTGGAATGCAAATGGAGGAAAATCTTCACGCCGGACCTCAAAGATGCCTATAAAAAGGCGAAAAAAATCTACCATAACCTTTCCAATACTACTAGGGCCAATTTTGTTTCCAAGACCATTACTGATGCGGCTAACTGCTCAAAAACTCTTTTCAGTCTAGTAAAAATGCTTGCGGGGTCTGAAACCTCGGGAAACCCTTCGCCATTAAATAAAATTCAGTGTGAAGATCTTGCTCACTTCCTCACACACAAAATCGAAAAGATATATCTTGAAATAGCCAACTCTCCTCCGACCAAGCCCTTGCAACCACTTTCCCCTACCAATAACCACATTTTACACTCTCCTAGTCTGACTGGTATTACATCACACACAGTACCAGTCACGTAGTCCCGCACTACTCTCCCCATTCTAGACTCCTGGCCCCTTCTTAACTTAGATGCCTTAGCTACCATTTTAGACAGAGTAAAGTCTGGTTCTCCTAAAGACCAGTTACCTATTTCCATTCTCAAGCAACTTGCTCCTTCCCATATGCATGTCATCCTGAATGTTTTAAACTGTTCCCTACTTGAGTCCAAAGTCCCCGATCATTGGAAACATGCTATGCTGACTCCACTTCTAAAGAAAGCCAAAGCGGACCCTACTGTTCCTGCTAATTACCGACCGATTTCCCTTCTGGCAGTCTTCTCCAAAATACTTGAAAGACACATTCACTATCATCTCTGCCAGTTTATTGAGACTAACAAAATTCTCCACCCCTCTCAATCTGGGTCTCAGAACCGCATTTTCCACAGAGACCACTTTGTTGGGGGTCACAGAGAGGCTACGCCATCACCTCGATATCGGAGACACCGTCGCGCTCATACTTTTAGATCTCAGTGCGGCGTTCAACACGATATATCATCCTATATTAGTCAACACTCTGAGGTCCTTCTGCATATGTGGCTCTGCCTTAGACTGGAGTGTCTCTTTTTCGGATGGCTGCACGTTTCAGATCTATTCGGCTACGGACAGCTCTGATATCCATCCCTCACCCTACGGGGTACCCCAGGGCTCTGTACTGAGTTCCATGCTCTTTAACTTGTATGTCAGGCCTCTAGCTGACATTGCAGAACAGACCAGTCTGACCTTTTTTACTTACGCTGATGATTCTCAGATCATCTTCTCACTTTCACACTCTGACCCCTACTCCACATCCTGTCTTCAGCTGGGTTTTAGGCGTATTGCAGCATGGATGAACCAGAACTATCTGAAACTAAACGGGGAAAAAACTGAGGTCCTAATCCTTGGTAAGGAGAAAAATCTATGGGGTCCGCTTTATTGGCCCACTGAGATGGGTGCACCTCCGCGGCCTTCCAGCCATGTCCGGAACCTAGGCGTTTACATCAATGATTCCCTGTCCATGCATCATCATGCAGTCAAGGTCACAGCTATTTACTTCACCATCTTAAAATGGCTTAGGAAGATCCTTTGGATGCTACCTAATGCCACCCAGAAAACTGTGGTCTATGCCCTCATCACCTCACGGCTGGACTATGGAAATTTCCTTTTTCTGGGCGCAAATAAGGCTGTGACTCGCAGACTGCAGCTGGTTCAAAACTCTGCAGCTAGACCTCTTTGCAGAGTCCCTAGTTCCACTCTCATCTCTGGCCATCTCCGTGATCTGCACTGGGTCAGAGTGGAAAACCGCATAAAAGTCAAAGCCCTCAGCTACATGTTTAGGATCAAATGGGGTTCCCCTCCACAATACTTGCAGTCTCTTGTTCAGCCATACATCCCTACACGCCACCTTCGTTCTGCCACTCTTGAAAAATGTACTGTCCCGAGGTTCAATCTTGCTAGGATGGGTGGCCGGTCCTTTTCTTATCTTGGCCCAATGCTCTGGAACACCATCCCGATCACTATCCGCAAAGAAACCATCTATACTAGTTTCCGCAAATCCTTAAAGACCTGGTTGTTTAACCAGAAATCGTCTTTCATCATTATTCCTCTGTATCTTGCTTCGTCCAGGCGCTGGGAAACCCTTTTTGGGTAGCTGTTGCGCCCTACAAATTCAATAAATAATCAAATAAACTTGCCAATGCTGGTGGTCTGTCCAGATTATTCCACCTTAGTGATGAGAACTCCCATGAGGGTGGGTAGTTCCCCCCACTTTTCATCTGGAGGGGGCGTATATTAGACCTAGCATGTCTTGGCGTGATTACCCCTGACTTTTTGCCTCTGTCTCCTTTGCAATCTAGATGCTTTGGATACTTTGCCACTGCTGATCAGTGTCAAAGTACAATTGTTCCGTATGTAAAGTGTAATGGTAATTGGTTAGCCATGATCGGTATGTTTGCCTTACTAGGGAAGTCCCTAGTGATGTGCACTGTGTGTGCCAGGGCTAGTAATGCAAAGGTGCGCGGAGAAGGGAACTTAGGCCTGCAATGTAGGGACTGTGCGCAGTGTGCTAAGTTAGCATGTTGTCCTGACAAGTGCAACCTCTTGTCAGGCCTTACTTTCCCTTTTGCATACACATTGGGCACCCCTGTGGTAGGTCCCGGATTATCCCTGGGCAGGGTGCAGTGTAGGTAAAAGGTAGGACATATACTAATGTGTGTGTTATGTCCTGACAGTGAAAAACACTCCATTTCGTTTTTCACTGCTGAAAGGCCATCCTGCCCATAGGACAGACTGGGGAGGATGGGTGCTGTGTATGTTAACCTAGTTTCCTGTAAGTTTATAATGGAGAGGTGACGTTTAGTATGTATGAACTCACAGTGTTATAACACATCTTTCTGTTAAGGTGGTTTGTCATTGTTTGTTTAGAACCACTCTTTTAGAAAGTGGCTGTGTTTTGTTTTGTAAGCATTTCTGTGTGTCTCTGCTGAAATGTGAATTGACTGCGGATCTGAAAGGTGAGAAGAGCTGGAAGAGGTCTTGGCCCAGGGAGGGGTTGAGATGGCACCAGGCTGCCCTGCATCTGGAGAGTAGGGTAGGAGAAGCCCGGGAGGTGAAATGGTCTGGGCTGGTGCTATAAACCAATTGACCCATCTCCTGCTGAGTGATTAAGGATCCAGACACCCAGTATCAAAGGGAGAAAAGTGTAACTGGGAGGAAGACACCCAGAACTGATTTAGGGAGGGGTCAGGGACCCCTGAGCACAAACGAACTTCAAAGATATTAAGTCTTATAACTATGAGAGCTGAAACCCCTGAACGTTGGAATGAAACAGAAATGGATTTAGATTAAAAAGGCTTGGACCTATTCTGTGGTCAAGAGGAACTTCTGCTAAAGAAGGAGCAACTGAAGAGACTGCTGTGGGAAACACAATCCTTCCTTCGTGTTTGGGGGCTGGTCTGCAGTTTGCTGTACTAACCAATGGAGAGGCTGTTGGGACTGTGCTTGGAGGCGCTGGGTCCCCCTGCTTGAAGAAGATTGTGTTTTGCGCTGTGTCTTGTTACCCCAAGGGCCCAAGGTGAGCTGGCTCCCTGTTTGGAAACACAAGAACATAAAAGTTTCCGGAGAAGTCCCAAGTAACGAGGTGTGCACATGCTTTTGCCCCTTGAGACACTCAGAACTTGTGCCTTTTGATCGTGGGCATGCAGGAGTAAGCTGAGTCTCTGACGCCCAGGGTGCGTGTCGAGGTGCAGGCCAAGGCATTGGTTATGTGCGCCTGGTAGTTGTGTGCACGGGGAGACGAGGTGAGACCGGACGCACAGAGTGCTTGTCATGTTGCAGCCAGGGCGTTGGTGAGAAGCGCCTGGTCGTTGTGTGCAGCGAATAAAGAAGTGAGTCTTGGACGCACAGAGTACGTTTAGGGTTGCAGCCAGAGCGTTGGTGAGGAGCACCTAGTTGTTGTGTGCACAGAATGAAAAAGTGAGTCTCGGACGCGCAGAGTGCGTGTTATGGTGCAGCCAGGGCATTGGTGAAGAGCACCTGGCCATCGTGTGCACCGGGAGAAGAGGTTTGACTTAGACACGCAGGGTGCTTGATGTGGTGCAGCCAAGGCATTGGTGAAAAGCACCTGATCATTGTGTGCACCGGGAGAAGAGGTGAGACTCGGACGTGCAAGGTGCATGTCGAGGTGCAACCAGAGGCGCTGGTGAGGAGTACCTGCGTAGAGTGTGCACTGCATTCGAATTAAGTCTCCACAGTGCTGAGGGGGGGTCTCGTGTTCACTGAGACAGCCGGAAGGAGGGCCAGGTCATTGGGCCCTCGGAGTGAAACAGCAGTGGCCTGCACCGGAGGCCCCGGATGAGCTGAGCCGCCGCCCGAGCTCGCCGTACCCATTGACGGAGGTCTGGATCAAGGCCTAAGACGCTAAAGGAGGAGAGGAGAATGGGGTCGCGCCCCCCCAGGTAACGTGGATCACCACCTGGGTTGGGGTGCGGGCCCGGAGGGACACTCTCTTGGCCTCTCGCTTCTCTCAGCTGCGCAAGCCTGTTGCTTCGGCTTGGATCTAGTACCGAGCTGGCCCAAGGATGGACAGTACGGGGCCGGTGTCAGAAGCGGTACTTTTGTGTCATCATTGATCCATATTGGGGGCACTGTTAAAGGAGCACCTACACTGTCGTATTACACTTTGCATTTTTGCTGCTAACGAACTATCGAACTGTCATATGGCGCCTGACCTCATTTTTGCCTGTCAAACTACATGCTTGTGTGCTACGCACTGCGTTATTTTTCCTGTTCAGAGTACATGATTGTAACGTGGCGCATTTTTTGAAAAGCAAAAAGTAGTGAACTTAATTAATAAGCCAGAAACCCAAGGAAACCACAAACAAATTATTTAAATAAACATAGTGACATGTAGACAAAATTGATAGAAACAAACCATGCTGTTTGTATACAAAATAGTTTTTTTAGTTTATTTATATTGTTTTCTTCATTTTTGTTGAAAGTTTCTTTTATAAAAATACATATATTCAATTAAAAGGTCAATGACATACATTTTATAATTCAATGAAGTTGTGAAGACATATTGGAAAACAAAGAAAGAGAAAAAAAGGACACAAATGACTAGGTTGTTAGGTCGGGCTAGTGGAGTTAGCAAAGCGGTGGGTGGAGACTCTACGCGCGTTTCGGCTATTGCCTTCTTCAGGAGTCCGTCATTTGCAATAGAACATAACTGAAAATAACATAGCTTTATTCTTAACTATCCTTAATAACACGATATGCCTCTTTCTGTTTCATAATACTGTTAGGATCCTAAGATATTTTTTGTTATAAAAGAACTAAGCAAAATATGAACCTTATTTAAATCAAATATATGTTTATAGCATCAATGTAGTATATATCAGATCATCCTATGTGTAATCAAAGCAAATGTTCCTTTCAGTTTACAGCTGCTCTATTTGTATCATATGTAAACATCAAAGTAACATTGAATGTGGTATTTTCTGTTTTGTTTGTTTGAATATAAACTAGACCTATGCCCAAGGTTCCTATACTGAATTTATAACAATTGTATGATATCATTAGATTGTGACATGGTCTTTTATATGTTTTTCAGTGTTGTGTTTTATGTTCTATTGCAAATGACAGACTCCTGAAGAAGGCAATAGCCGAAACGCGCGTAGAGTCTCCACCCACCGCTTTGCTAACTCCACTAGCCCGACCTAACAACCTAGTCATTTGTGTCCTTTTTTCTCTTTCTTTGTTTTTCAATATGTCTTCACAACTTCATTGAATTATGAAATGTTTGTCATTGACCTGTTAATTGAATATATGTATTTTTATAAAAGAAACTTTCAACAAAAATGAAGAAAACAATATAAATAAACTAAAAAAAACTATTTTGTATACAAACAGCATGGTTCTACTACACGGCACTTCATTCTACTGTATGGCATGCCACTCCACAACAAGCTGCTCCACTCTTCAATACACTGCTCCACTGTATGACAGTCCACTCCACTTTCTCACACTCTATGCAACTCCACTCTAAGACACGCCACTCCACTCTATGCCACTCCACCATACAACACTCTACTCCACTCTATGCCCCTCCACTCTATGGCACTCCACTTCACTCTATGACATGCCACTCCACTCTAAGACATACTACTTCACTCTACCACATACCATTCCACTCTACCACATGCTACTCCACCCTACACCACTTCACTCTATGCCCCTACATTCAAAGACACTCTATGACACACCACTCTATGACACAACATGCCACTCTACTCCATACTACGCCACTCCACTCTACTCTATGATATGCCACTCCACTCTATGCAACTCCACTATATGCCACACAACTGTATGCCATGACAGTCCACGCTACAACACTCTACTCCACAACACTCTACACTACGACACTCTACGATATGACCCTCTACTGAACTCCACTTTACACCACTCCACGCTATGCTACTCCACTCTTTGGCAGTGTACTCCACTTCATGACACTCTAGGGCTCTCCACTCTATGACACTCTACTCCATTCTATGCCACTTCACTTAACAACACTCTGCTTCACCCTATGTCACTATATGGCACTCTACTCCAATGCATGCTACTGTATGACACTTTACTCCACTCTACGACACTGTACTCCACTATTCCACTCTTTGTCACTCCACTCTACGACACCATATGCCACTACACTCCACAACATTCTATGCCAGCCAACTCTACCACACTCTACAACACTCTCCTTCACACTATGCAACTCCACTCTACAGCACTCCACTCCACTCTACTCAATGCCACACTACTCTACTCCACTCTATGATACTCCGCTTAATGCCACAACAGTCTATGCCACAACATCTATGCCACAACACTCTAGGCTACAACACTCTATGGCATTACACTCTACGAAACTCCATTCTACGTCACTCCACTCTATGCTATTACACTCTATGAGTCTACTCCACTCTGTGACACTCTACGATTCTCCACTCTATGACACTGTACTTCATTCTATGCCACTTCTCTCTACAGCACTCTACTCTACTCTATGCCACTGTATGACACTCAACTCCACTCTACAACACTCTATTCCACTACTCCACTCTTTGCTAATCCACTCTACGCCACTCTATGCCAATCTAATCTACAACACTCTACGCCACCCAACTCTACCACACTCTACAACACTGTACTTCCCACTACGCCACTCCTTAACACTCTATTCCACTCTATGCAACTCCACTCTACGACATACCATGCCACCCTATGACACACCACTCAACTCTATGACAGGGCTCTCTACTCTACAACACTCCACTCTATGGCTTTCCATGCCACTCCACTCCATGGCACGCCACTCCACTATATGACACAACACTCAACTGTACGACATGCCACTCCACTCTACAACGCGTTACTCCTCTCTATGACATGCCATTCCACTCTACAACATGCCAATCCACTCTACGCCCCTCCACTATAAGACACTTTATGACACTCTACTCTACTCTACAACTCGGCACTCCACTCTATACCATTCCACTATACTCTATGACACTTTACTCCATTCTATGCCACTTCACTTAACAACACTCTGCTTCACCCTATGTCACTCTATGGCACTGTACTCCAATGTATGCTACTGTATGACACTCTACTCCATTCTACAACACTGTACTCCACTATTCCACTCTATTCAATGCCACTCTACTCTACTCCACTCTATGATACTCCGCTGAATGCCACATAAGTCTATGCCCCAACATATATGCCACAACACTCTAGGCTACAACACTCTATGGCATGACACTCTATGAAACTCCAATCTACGCTACTCCACTCTATGCTATTCCACTCTACGGGTTTACTCCACTCTATGACACTCTACGATTCTCCACTCTATAACACTGTACTTCATTCTATGCCACTTCACTTTACAGCACTCTACTCTACTCTATGCCACTGTATGACGCTCTACCCCACTCTACAACACTCTACTACACTACTCCACTCTTTGCTAGTCCACTCTACGCCACTCTATGGCAATCCAATCTACAACACTCTATGCCACCCAACTCTACCACACTCTACAACACTGTACTTCCCACTATGCCACTCCACAACAGTCTATTCCACTCTATGCAACTCCACTCTGCCATGCCACTCTATGACACAACACTCTATGACACTCCACTCTGCACCACTCAATTGTACGCCACTCCACTGTACTCTTCTCTGTGACACTCCATTCTACAAAACACGACGACATCCACTCTATGACACTCTACACTACTCTATGCCACTCTCCTCTACAACACTCTACTTCACTCTATGCTAGTCTACGACACTCTACTACAGTTTATGCCACTCTACAACACTCTACTCCACTCTGCAACACTATGCAACTTCCTCTATGCCACTCCAATTTACCCCACTCTATCCTATGATACACCACTCTACGCAAAGGTACTGTGGCACCCACAAATATTAAAACAACTAATACCATATTAAACAACATAATATGATTTTATACACATTTTTTTTAATCCCTGAAAAACACAAAGGCTGAGGATACGTTATGGTTAGGAAAAAGTAAATAATAATTTTTATAGAAAAACAATTTAAAGTACAGAAACCTTAGAAATTCTAAAGTTAGAGCTGTAACTTATAGTTAGAGCTATAACCTAAAGTTACTATTTGTGCCCCACCCAAAACTTCCTATAACGTGCAGCCCTCCGTACACGCTGCCACACTATTTTAACTCTATCTCACGTCTTCCCCATGCACTGCTTCTATATGGCATCATTTTTAGCATGTTAAATGATAGCATTCATCACAGGACTCATGACATCTCAAATGACATTGGAATTTTGATTATTGAATACTATTGGAATCCTAAATGTTCAATATTCGGTTCTTTTTTTGTAAACATATCTTCCATGACCCTGGTTTCATTGGAGATCGCAACTCATAATGTTCATGGAGTTTGTAAACTGGAGCCAGGTGGCCTCTGGAAAATCTGGAGTTTATGTTGGGCCCTTGCATCTTTATCAGCCCTCAACAGAAAAGGACACAGGATATAGGGTTGGGAGGACAGCTTATCTCTTTTGTGTGGGTCTGTATCAGGAGCGGTGCAGTAGGTTGCAGGTCTTTTTTCTGGTGTTGCACATCTCAAGCCACAGGTTGACTTGTTCGAAGTGGTTTAACTCAAGGAGCATGGAAACAAAAGACGTCCTGGTTTATTCCGATTGTGTGATTTCTAGCCAGACATGTACATCTGGATTTACAGTAGTTTCTGCATGCTGGGGAAAGCAATGCAGAAGAACTGACAACGAAGGGCAAGACACCAGCTCTGGTTACCATCCCACCCTATGGAGCACCCTATGGCTCGTGGAGTACCTATATACAAGGGGACCCTAAACTGTAAGTACATGTCCTCGTACGTCCCCTAGAGCTGACTACGTGGATTTACACAGGGAAAGTGGATAGATAGCCTCCCCACCGGGGTTCAGGTAAAAAGACCGGTACCCACATGCCACGACTTTTGAGCAGCTGAATGCAGAGATGTGATGGGCTGGTCACGAGGACCTAGTCACCTATTGCAAAAGCAGTACCACTTTAGGTGCATTATTACCACCCATCAGAGTCGAGCACTCTACTGGTGAGCAGCATTCAGATACACGTAGTGAACCGGTCCGCGTGTTTATGACACGACTCCCATCGCGCAGGAAACAAAATATACCAGGAAAGAGGAAATCGAGAGCAGGGTGGCATATGGCTACAGCACCCGGGACTTTCAGTCCTGCCCCCTTGCACACACGCGTATACACACACATGCACTGCATGCTGATTATATGTTTCCTATCAGTCCTTACTTAATCAATGGCTCCGACCTCTCTGACCGGCTCCCCATTGCCAAAATCTCACTCACACATGCACGCACGCCCTTATCTAGCCGTTTACACATCTGCACACTTGCACACTTCTATACCTCTGTACAAATGCAGTCACACACCGTGCACACCCCTTGACGTGTGCACATAAGTACATTCAAATACGTGCATACACCCATAGCCACAGTCTAGTCAAAGGCACATATACACGTGCATCCCTTGCCTCACGCACATAAGCATGCTCACAGACGTGTCCACAAATGCGCATTCACACAATAAACACCCCTGTACTCAAACACCTGCGCACACATATTCATACGCCTAGAATTATTAGCTACAAGCACATATAACACATTCTTACACACTCATACGTGCACCCTTACACCTGTTCACACTAGCACATATGCACACACGCACACATATGGACCCATAAACCTATTCATAAATGCACATGTCCTCACACACATTCACACCCCTAGACAGATACACAAATGCTCACCCCTTGACGTGTACACAAATGCACACTGACACAAATATAATCACAACCCTTCACTCATTCAAAAACATACTCATGCATGTATATGCACACTTCTAGACTCGTACACATATGCACACTTATAAACACTCATACACAACCAAAGGTCTTAAAACAAATGCAGATATGTACACACACATGCATACTCTAGGCCTGCGAATGCCGAGACCTGTGCACATATGCACTAAAACAACCACATACACACCTCTAGATGTATGAAAACTCACAGACAGACAAGCCCAAGACTCCCACCCAAATGTACATAATCCCATTTGCACACATATACACTTATTCCTAGGCATATACACACAATAACAAAGCCCAGCATTCCTACACATATGCACTCACTCACTTATTCAAGGCATATATGCACACATGCATGCACACTAACATACACACCTATAGACACACTTACATAAACACCTCCACATGTGTTCAAATACACATTCCAGGAGTGACACGTACACATTCAAATACACTTGGACACATACACTCACACCGAAGCATGCTTTCATTGTAGTGCCAAAAGCGTGACAAAAAAAAGGAATGGTCGGACTGTGGTCGGAGGATGATTTTGAGTGGAAGGCGGAGAGTCATAGACCAGTGCTAGTTTAATATGTCTTGGGACCTTATTTATGAGAGGCTTGTGGCACCAGAGCATCACTTTTTTTTGACACTCCAGTGGCGCTAGCCTCTCAATCATATATATGAGGTGGCGCAAAGTTAGACTGCAAAGCTTTGCATGGCCTCATAGATATGGAGTAAGAAAAGCATTGCAAGTTGCTGCCTTGCCTTACTCTGCGTCCAGGAGGCGTTCTGTGGGCATTGAAGTGGGTTCCCTGGCAACACCCATGGATTTTGATGCTGCCCCAGAATTATTTAATCATGTAAACTTGGGGCAGCACCAAAACCTTACTCCTCCCCAGAGCAGGCGTAACAAAGAGAAATATTTTTATTTCTCCTCGTTTTTTTCTCTTCCATGTGTAAAGCATTCTGCAGCACACATGGAAAGAGGAAACTGCCTCTCTGGATTAATTTTGGGCAGAACGGTACCCCATCCTGCACAAAAACAATCCTGCCTGCAGCTGAGGCCCCCTTGCACCATGGTGCAATGGCTACATTGGCGTTAGGCGGCAAATTGGGCAACCACGCAGGGGAAAGGACAAGAATGCACCATTTCGTAAATGCGGTGCATTACTGGCCTTTCATGTTTGCCTAGGGCAGTGCATCAAGAAGACTTGCGGCGCTGCCTGGTGCCAATTCCCATAAATGAGGCCCTCGGATTGTTAGGTGACACGTGGGGTGCTGTTGTAAAATGAGAAGAGGTTTGCTAATGCTCCAAAAAACAAAAGGATCAAAAATGTTATCTTGAATCTAAAAAGATGTGGAATAGTAAAAAATAAAAGCTTTGGGACTATGTTGCGGTAGTTATTGCCCACTTCGAGCCCCCTGTCATGAGAAATGGAAATAAACGCAGGCTTACACACAAGTGATTTCAGTTATCAAATATATTTATAAATAAATGCTCAAAGAGAATGACATATTTACATCGAGTACGTACAGTATATACAGTTGACGTAAATCACAGCGCCTGTATTGCAATGGAAATACTTGTTAATGTAGCCTATGCTCCTGGATTGCTGGGACCCATGGCACGCTTGCTAGCTACTGTTTTAGACAGAAATTATTCTAAAACCTCCACAACAGGTGCGCGTGCAGTAGAACGCATATGATGCACTGACACACATGCCAGCGTAATAAACAAATTGCCAAGGCAAGGCATAGTGCATGTCCTCGTGGGCCGGTGCCTGGTCTGCCAGGTTCCTCGTGCTCTTGTCCTCGCCTCGTCCAAGCACGCATGGAGGTCACGTGATGACGCATGGCTGGCGTCTCTCCGGTAGCAGAATGTTGCGTGAGGAGCGCTTGGAGAGTCCAGCGTGTCGCACGCAGCGGCGGATACTTCATTATCCGAAAATATTGCACAAACAGTACCAGGCGCGGACCGTGCATTACCAGCCCCTGGGCACGGGCGCGGCACGGCGTGGGCCTGGGTGAAGTGCATTATCAGCTCTTGACGCGCCAAGAGTCACGGCACGGTGCAAGACGTCGTGCGTTATCGGGCCTGAACGGTCCAGCAGTGTCAGAGCACGGCGTGGTGCTGGGAGCTATGCAGGCTGAAGGAGCTGGGGTGGGAGTGGCCCATGAGGTTCAGGTAGTGTCGGTCCAGCCCCTGGCGCTGCACTGGGCTCAGGAAGTTGGCGTGGTGCTGGGTGGGGCTGCAGGGCAGGGCCACGGTGGGACTGGGCAGGTATGTGGGGGTGGTGGGACTGCGGGCCGATCCGTGCCAGGTGTAGGGCCCCACAGACCCCTGCTGGAAGGTTGTCTCGCCGGGGCTCGGGTACTCGCAGCCCTGGAGGAGCTGGCAGAGCTCGGGCTCGGGCAGGGCGGCCGGCTCGGCCATGAAGCGCGCCTTGGACTGCAGGAAGGCCAGGATGCGCGCGTACTGCGTGTCCTTGCTCTCCAGCCGCTCCACCGTGGTCAGGTAGTGCACCAGGTTCTTCATGCACTCGTGGTAGCCGTAGTGGAAGTAGTTCGCGAACTCCGACAGCAGCTCTGCGGGAAAGGAGGAGGTTCGAGTTAATACAAGTCATCAAAGCCCATAAAAACGCTGCTAGCTTGCGTTTAATAACAAATCATTTACTAATACTATGAGATATTAAGCTGCATCTAAAAAGTGGACCGAAAGCGCTTAGAGGTGATGCTCCCTATGTAAGCTTCACACGTACTTAACATCTGAAAGGCAGCCCTGGGCTATGTGAAACAATGCAGTGTCATATGGACATACTGTCCACTTGCGATGTTATCTAAACATCGTGATGTGCTCAATTAATACATACATATAGCGCTTACAATCTGTGCAATGTGCCTGAGGTGCTAGGGAACTATATACGCGGCAGAGTGGGGGCGAGTGAAATCTACCAGGCCAAATGGCAGGTCTTTCTGTCCCGTGAGGTGCTCAGGCAGGTTTACCAATGTAGCTCATAATATCTTAAATTCTGCTCTTTGCAACTGTGCATTTGAAATGAGAAATGTAGAAGTATCAGAAGGTAGAGCCATGGGAGCCCAAAGCCGTCCATGTGTCTGCCTCTGACCCCTAGCATCATGAGCTGCCTGGGCAGTTGGGAGTAAAAGGACTCGGGGTTGGTGTCAGGGCCGGGTACTTCCCTAGGCGGCGTGGGCGCTGGAGGAGATCTCTTGCTCCGAGTGAGAGAGTGGCAGTTAATCTGTGCGCCAGGCGCGCTGGGCACAAAGGTGGTCTACGCGGCTGTGTAAGTAGCCCTCCCTTCTGCTGTAGGGGGGCTCTTGCTCTGTGCGAGGGAGGGCACCTGCTGTTGCCAGGGCCTCACGCTCTGCCCACCAACACAGGGCCCCGCACCAGTGCGACACTGCCAGGCCACTGGAGCACACCGGCCCTCAGCCGATCCAGTTGAAAGAAAATTGACTCCTTGCAATTGGGCCAAGAGTTGGGATCCCCACTCTCTCTTGGGCCTCGCAGCAATTGTGTAGCTGGCAAGGCATAGGGAGGGGAAGGCCTCCTGGAGTTCTAGTTGCATGGAGACACATTCTGCAGGTTGGTCGTGCCATTAGGCGTGCTGCCAGGCACTAGGAGATGCTCATTGTCCAGAAGTTTAGCTCCCCCAGTTTCAACTCTCAGCTGATAAGCAACTCTCACGCCCTCAGCATTTAGGAGCTGCAAAAGAGGTGCTTGTAGCTGGCTGAGGGGGACAGGTTGCTGCCCAGGAAGGGTCTGCACTAAGCAGCTTCAGGAGCATGGTCATCAATTGAGATGCAATCAGCCCTGAATGTCACACGTTGTATGGAAATTAGAGGAACCTCGGACATTCCCTTTTTGCCCGGGATCCTAAAAGTCCTAGAACCACCTCTGACTGTTGCCCCTCAAGTGACTGCTGTGAGTCCGGGGCGCTGGGCGCAAAAGGGAGTGGTGTATGCGGCTGCCCGCAGCTGCCCCTCTAGGCCACAGCTGTGCCTGGGAGCAGAAGTGAGTGATCTATGCGGCTGCCCCAGCTGCCCCTCCTGACTGCAGCTGTGCCTTGGGCGCATCATTGAGCGGTCTATGCGGCTGCCCGCAGCTGCCCCTCTAGGCCGCAGCTGTGCCCTGGGCGCGTCAGTGAGCAGTCTATGCGGCTGCCCGCAGCTGCCCCTCTAGGCTGCAGCTGTGCCTTGGGCGCGTCAGTGAGTGGTCTATGCGACTGTTTGCAGCTGCCCCTCTAGGCTGCAGCTGTGCCCTGGGCGCAGAAGTGAGAGATCTATGCGGCTGCCCAGCTGGCCCTCTTGACTGCAGCTGTGCCTTAGGCGCGTCAGCGAGCGGTCTATGCGGCTGCCCGCAGCTGCCCCTCTAGGCTGCAGCTGTGCCTTGGGCGCAGAAGTGAGAGATCTATGCGGCTGCCCAGCTGGCCCTCTTGACTGAAGCTGTGCCTTAGGCGCAGAAGTGAGTGATCTATGCGGCTGCCCCAGCTGCCCCTCCTGACTGCAGCTGTGCCTTGGGCGCATCAGTGAGCGGTCTATGCGGCTGCCCGCAGCTGCCCCTGTAGGCCGCAGCTGTGCCCTGGGCGCGTCAGTGAGCAGTCTATGCGGCTGCCCGCAGCTGCCCCTCTAGGCTGCAGCTGTGCCTTGGGCGCAGAAGTGAGAGATCTATGCGGCTGCCCAGCTGGCCCTCTTGACTGCAGCTGTGCCTTAGGCGCAGAAGTGAGTGATCTATGCGGCTGCCCGCAGCTGCCCCTCTAGGCTGCAGCTGTGCCTTGGGCGCAGAAGTGAGTGGTCTATGCGGCTGCCCAGCTGGCCCTCTTGACTGCAGCTGTGCCTTAGGCGCAGAAGTGAGTGGTCTATGCGACTGTCCGCAGCTGCCCCTCTAGGCTGCAGCTGTGCCTTGGGCGCGTCAGTAAGCGGTCTATGCGACTGTTTGCAGCTGCCCCTCTAGGCTGCAGCTGTGCCTTGGGCGCGTCAGTGAGCGGTCTATGCGGCTGCTCTCTAGGCTGCAGCTGTGCCTTGGGCGCAGAAGTGAGTGGTCTATGCGACTGCACGCAGTTGACCCTCTAGGCCGCAGCTGTGCCTTAGGCGCAGAAGTGAGCGGTCTATGCGGCTGCCCGCAGCAGCCCCTCTAGGCCGCAGCAGTGCCTTAGGCGCCGAAGTGAGCGGTCTATGCGACTGTCCGCAGCTGCCCCTCTAGGCTGCAGCTGTGCCTTGGGCGCGTCAGTGAGCGGTCTATGCGGCTGCCCGCAGCTGCCCCTCTAGGCCACAGCTGTGCCTGGGAGCAGAAGTGGTTTGCGCGGCTGTGTAAGAAGCCCGCGCGCTGCTGCAGCGGGCTCTTAAGCGCGCGGGCTCTTGCTCTCTTTGAAGAAGGTACACCCACCCTTGCGCGCCAAGCAACTGCAGTGCGCCTGGCGCTCTGGTCGCGCGGGGGGACTGTGCAGCTGTAGGAGCCCGCGCTCTTCTGCGGGAGGGTTCTTGCTCTGTGTGAGGTAGCGGCACCCACTGGTGCCCCTACAGGTGGTTGCTCCAGGAGCGCTGGGCGCAGCTATGTCTTCGGGGCTGGGTAAAGATACCCCCGCTCGGCTGCAGGAGAGCTCCTCCTCTGTGCTAGAGAGAGGTATCCACCGTCTACTCTACGCGCTGTCTAAAGAAGCCCCCGCTATGCCGCCGGAGGGCTCCTCTGTGCTAGAGAGAGGCCCCCACCGTCTGCGCGCTGTGTAAGGGCCCCAGCTCGGCTTCCGGAGAGCTCCTCCTCTGTGCTAGAGAGTGGTACCCATCGTCTACGCGCTGTGTATAGAGGCCCCGCTCGGCTGCAGGAGGGCCCCGCCTTTGTGCTAGGGAGAAGCATCCACCGTCTACTCTAGGCGCTATGTATAGAGGCCCCCGTATGCTGCAGGGGAGCTCCTCCTCTGCGCTAGGGAGAGGCGCCCACCGTCTCCGCGGCCGTGTAAAGGCCCCGCTCTGCCGCAGGATACGCGTGCGCTTGGAGTGGACGAGAGGCACCTACCTTTATCCCTCCCGCGGGGGAAGTCTGCGGAGTGCAGGGCGCGCAGGTACTGGACTGTCATCTCCAGGATCTCCGCCTTCTCCAGCTTTCCTGAGCTCTGCAAGGGACGGAGAGAGAGAGAAAGGTCAGTGTGAAGCAGCGGCGTGGAGGGCGAATCTACTGTCAGTCATACGCAGGGGCCCAGGAGGAGAGAAGAGGAGACGAGTCTGTCGGCACCCCGTGACCACCGGAGGACAGGGGGTGTCAGCCAGGGGCTCCGTGTGGGAGACGAGAAGGAAGGACTTCCCGCCTCCGCGGGGTTTATTTACTGCCCATTCAGAAATGCTTGAGCAGGCCCCACCCCACACACACACACAAGCAAGGGGCGAGAACAACCCTGCACTGGAAGAGAGGAGGAAGGAGTGCCAATCCTATTCTCTCCAGGAGTTGCTAAAACCGCAGTGCCAACCTAAGACACCTTGCGCCAACGAGGAGCTGGGGCTGCCAGCTACTGGGACCCGGGGCAGCAGCGGACTGCCGTCTCGGGAAAACCATGGAGAGAGGGGGGCTGTGAGCAACAGGCACCGACGATGCAGAGGACCTCTAACCCCGGTGACCACTGACCGCTGGAAGAGAGTGACTGCTAAACCAAACCACTCTACTGGAAGACAGTGCCGACTGAATGAGGGTGACTGCTAACCCCAGGGACTCCAGCGGTGGAGGAGGGGGTGGGGTGGGGGCTTGCCAAACCCTGGAGAAGAGCGACGAGGAGAACAGACAGTCAAGCCCACAAGGACCCCAGGAGTGGAGGGTTGGGGCTTCCAACCCAGGTATCCTAGCAGAAGAGAAGCTACCAACTGTACGGTGCCCTGAGGACAGGGGATGCTAACATGAGCGCCACTTAGCTCTGCGCACTGACATTTTAGCCCACCTGGAATACCGAGACCTGAAAAGGGCCCACAGCGCGTCTTTCCACTCTCAAAGTGCTGGGACGCCGTGTCACTTAACGTGCCCTGGCGACCCGGCTCCGATGGCTAGCTTTACCCTCTTCCACAGCGCTATTCTTATGGATCACGCTGCCCGCTACCACAGCGTACACCCGTCTCTGGTGGCTTACTGTACCTGCCACCGCAACGCTACATCCGTCTCAGATGGCTTACTGTACCTGCTACCACAGCGCTACCTTGCGGTTGTGACGGATTACTCCACCCGCTACCGCCGCGTTATCCCCCGGCTCTAAGGATACCTGTAGCCGTCGCTACCGCTCTTCGGCACTCTGCTTCTGTGCCGCTCGGGTATCACTGGGTCACAGCGCCCTTCTGTCCGCCCTGGAGAGCTAAGTGACTGCGCCCCCCCCCCCCCTCCCCACAGCTCAAGGTCACTGCGCCCGTCCCTCCCTCTCGCAGCGCTGGGTACTGACTGTCCTTCTCCCCCTGGGGCAGCGCTAGGTCACTATACCCCGCCCCCCTGTGGTGCGCCGCACCACTGTGCCCTTCTGCCCCTCCCGTAAGTCTTGGTCACTGTGCCCCTCCTGTAGTGCTCGGCCGCTAACAGCTCTAGTTCACCTCGCCCTTCAATCTTCGACTCCCTTCTCCCACCCCTGGTCCCACCTCCCAAGCCCAGCGCCACCGCGCCCCTCCGTACAGCTCGCTCTGTCTCTGTGCCCTACTGCCTCTACAGCGGCCCTGCGCCGCCCGCTATACCCGCTGCCCCTCCAGGTACCTGGCACTGTTTCCCCGCACGACACATACCTGCTTGGCCAGCGCCATGGGCACCGCCTTGCCCAGCTCCAACAGGCAGCGGTTGATCCGGTCGCGCCTTCTCTTCTCAATCACCTTGTGCGACACTGGAATCCGCTGTGAGAAGAAACAGCACCCGGTGAACATGCGTCACCCACACCTCGAAAACGTACATTGCTATTTGCATAGAAAGGCGGGAAAGGGGCTGTAACATTCCCCATCACGCATGAAAATACAAGTCTATACTTGCATATAAAGCCTTTCCACGACATTAATACATTGGTAATGTACAATAATTATAGTTTGACGTCACTCGCACACAGGTACCCCAACCCTAAAATGACTCTTTTTCTTAAAACCTGTGTTTAAAAGAAGTGCAGGGAATTTGGTCTAAACCCTGTAACACAGTCATCCCTCGAACAGTTCTTTCCAATGGAAGGTTTAGCTTGGCCCCGCTCTTCAGCGCCCGAGGAACCTGGAGCAGGTTGCGCGTTATGGATATCATATTACCAAGCAAACTACCTGGACCCGAGGACGCGCCTCTTCAATCTCATTACTGCCACGGTCCACCTAGTCATGTATTAATCAAGACAGAACAAGCGCCAAGCAAGCAGCCCTTCGCAGTACGCGCAGACCACTTTTTGTCCCAAGTGGCCCACTTGGCACAATGATATGCAGTTAGTTATCCGTAACATTTTTGTATTTGTAAACATATAAAGTTTGAAATACAGGTGTCAGGAGTAAAATCTGGGATAGGGGTGAAGCCTCGTCTGCCAGGTGTAACACCTGAATACAGATCATAAAGCTCACACCTTCTTCCACGTTCCCTGAGAGGCAATATTGTCATTTCCAAGAAAGCCAAACGTGGCCACTTTGGATACATCTAAGCGCGCGGTAGACATGCACCAGAATGGCCTCTCTGGAATAGGACACCAAAACTTTACTGTGTAAACTAACTTTAAAAAAGTGTTAATTCTTTGCCATAAAAAGTAGCTTCAATGCACAGGCAGCACTCACTCTGTGGTCTTTCAGCTTGGAGGCCATCCTGACCGATGCGCAGAGACCCTTCTCAGTTGCTTCGTTTGGTGCCCTTGTACGAACTGCTCAGGGTCCTGGGTGCAAGTGCAGTCCCGGCCTTGCCATGGGCTGCTTATAAAGCGATCACCCTGGGGTGTGAGGGGGGCTCCTGTATTCATGGCCCGGATTATTCCCCGGGATTAGCAGGGCCCAGTGTTTGGCCGGCGAGGAGGAGTGCATGCATTAAAAGTAACAGTTTAAGTCTGCATGCGACGGGGAAGGGGGGCCTGGGAGACGGGCGGGCCTTTTGCTTTGGGGGGAGGGGGTCAGGGGCAACTTGGTGAATCCACGTGGGCCCTTGAAGGGACACGTGAAGGTGGGTCTTGCATGTGAAGGGGCGGGCGGGAAACGTGATGGCGCACTGGCCCTCTGAGTGGCCTGTCGTCTCATCCAAAAGGGGCCGCTGCGCAGAGCGCGCGCCCATGCCGCCTCAGCTAGACCTGCCTCCCCCGGCCCCGGCCGAGCCCCCACCCACCCCAGGGCTTTTTATTATTATTATTATCACTTCCAGCAGCCTTTCTGAAAGGCCTGTCCAGAGGCATTACAGTAATTAAGTAAGCCTTTAATAGGCTGTTCCGCCAAGCCGCGGGGACCCTCTCCAAGGCGGGAGTCTCTTCCCAGGCCCTTTCTCACACGGCTCGGTGACACGACCGAGCTTTATGAGAGATGGCAAGGCAGCCTTTGTGAGCGTGTCGGCTCCGCCGCCGCTTCACACCCGCGGCAGGTGTAGGGGGGGAGCCGGGCCTGGCACACGAGCCCGGCCCTCCCTCCCCGGCCCTGGCACACGAGGGGCCGCCAGGCCCAGGTCCCCCTCCAGAGAGGCTCAATTTGTAGCCTATTATCCTATAAGAAAATGTCCATTGAAGAGTGTGAATAGTTTCATTGGCCTAAATTTTAATAATGCCGAGGAGGAGTTGTGGGAAGAGAAAGGGAGGGCAAAATAAAAGGCCGCAGCTGCTTAAGACGCATTATTCGGCGTCACCTGCGAGGGGCCTGACAGGCCCTCCCTTCATTTGCTTAATTTTTGGACCAGTTTACCAAACTTCAGGAGAAATTATCCTAGCATTGTTCGCAAGGGCAGAGCCTTCTGATCGAATTAACAGCGTGTTTTGATCCGGGAAATGTCATTAAAGGGAAAGAAACAATCGCGTTTTAAGGGCCGCGAGTAACGCGCCAAGCGGAGACGCCAAAAGCGCACAGCTCACAAAGGGGGCAAGTGCCTGCCACAGGGGACTTTTGTAGCCCCGCATCGCCTGGGTTTTGTTTCTTATTGCGGAGAAAGGCATTATTTCATACTTGAATACGTTTAATCCAACGATTGTCCATTTTCTGCAAACATATTTTGGCAGCATTGTCAGCTCTGATGTCCCCCTCGTTGTGCCAGACTTTTTCCCAAAGTTTGTGCACAGGACGCAGACAGTTCCCGAGCCCCCTGAGCCCCCCTGAACCCCTATACACTTCTTAGACGGCAACCCCTCGTGTGTCCTAAAATGTGTAGAAAGCACTACACGTACACGAGCGCAAGCTTTAGAGAAATAAACAATACGCCCCCGAAGTCCCGGATTTAAAAGCAGTGTGCGCTGACAAATGCCAGACTATGGCTGCTTCGTGGCACACGCATTCCCTCCTCACATAGCCACGTTCCCCGTGTGTAGAACAACACTATACACCGAAGCCTGCTCTGTCAGCAGAGCCGGCACTTGTTCCCCTTTTGAAAATATCGCAGCAGCAACACAAAGTTATGTTCCTCGTTGTTTACCCAGACGAGCGACCCCTCCCCTTCTTCACTGGCACAGAGGACGCTGCGCTCAGTGTGATTCTCACCTCCCTTCTGCCTTGTTTCCTCGCCCTTCCACATGCACCCTTCGAAAACATGGATCCCAGCACCACTGGTGCGTGTTTGTTTGTTTGTTTTTTATTATTTATTACTTTACGTGGCTTTAAATGCCATCTTCGCTGCAGCCACTCATCCAGTGGCTGTTGGGCGAAATATAACTAAATATTCAGGCTTCTGGTCCGTTCTCTTACATTTTCAAACAGTATTATAACCCCTCGCCCCACCGTTGACCCAGGGCCATATATAAGCCCCTTGCTAGCACACCCCTTGTCTGAAATTTATCTACGGTACATCAGTAAATATTCCCTTATAGGTGGCTTTTCGCTCATTACATTTCCAAAGGTCTTTTTTTATGTGATCAGGTCCACTTTGGCTACTTTTAAATTATATTTTAGTATCTCAAACTCGGCCTTTTATTTAAAATGATTGCACATGATGTGTTTATTTGGGCACGTGTATCTCATTTCCCCTGGCACCGTTCCCTTCCCAGTAGTCCTACAGAACAGGCTTGCGCAGTGCAAGTTAACAAGCCTGCATGCACATTAACTGAGCCCAACAGTAACCAGGGGGCTGTTCCATTCCCTAAAGAAAGGAGGCTTATCCTCGTGCTGTCTGTGTTAATTTAACTTAACTGTGTTAACTGCCGGCTGCAGGCAGCCGCCGGGGCACTTTGTGGAAGGGCTTTTTCGAGTGACTTTGGAGTCTGCAGAGCCGATAACAATATATAATGATCGCTTAAAACCTGGAGCCACTGCAAATAATTAAAGAGACCACTTGGAAAAATAGAAATATGATGTATTCAGAGAACCGTGTCCACGTGAGTCCCCCGGGTGTGCTGTTAGTGCAGCCATGGAAATGTGTCCTCAGGTCCATGGAGTGGAATCCGACGGGCCCACTTCGCCTTTCATCCTCCTAAAGTCGGCATAGTTCGTGCCACAGAGTTGCGTCCGGGTAACGTGACATTACGTAAACAGTTATAAGTGCGCCTGCATCCACTTGTGGAATGAACCCGTTGCTCATCACGCGGGGAACCTGTGGGGAATAGAAACACAAGCACGTGAAGGCGCCAGACTCCAACAGGTGAGCGGTTTACAGGTGTCTGTCAGGCTTTAGAGACGGCGCGCGCCCTTTACTGGACGAGAAGAAGAGCTGTGCGTGTACTGACAGCTGTGCAGCGGTCAACGACGCGCTCACGCACTATACATATCCTGAGGCAGGGTTCATATGAATGTCTCTGACATTTGTGTGGCTAACGTGACTTACCAATTAACACTACCCCACAACCACAAGTGAATAAAAGCAAACCTCGAGATACAGTGCTTAGAAGCCATGTTTCTTCATAGAGGTGCACTTAAAAAAAGTAATAATTGGGGCTAACCAGCTGGTTTTGAAGAGGAGATCCAACAGCCACTGTTCCGTCCCCACAGCCGTCTCTTTCAGGCAAAAAGTAAAGTGCCTTGAGGCGATGCGCTTTCGTTTCTGGTTCCTCCGTTCATTTGCTCGTTGGTTGGGTGATCGCTTCATTCCTTTCTAATGAAACTCACACATTAATACGCTTTAAAGAAACAGCCTCGGGCACTTAAGGTTCTTAGTTCGAAGTACTTAAAAACGGATAAGAGCCGTGGTAGGGTATTTCATAGGGATCGTGCGAACTACTAACATTGTGGCAGAGGAGTGCAGTGAGCGGACACAAGAGGTGCAGGGCAGGGGTCAGGCACTGCACGTAGGTGGGGGGGGGGGGGGGGGGAGATATTGAGCCGGGCTGGCTTTAAGGCGCGGAAGGGGCTGCGTGGCATCTTAAAGGGCTCGCCAAGAGGATGTGAATGGTTATGGGCGAGGCAGGTGGGTGGTAAAAAACTGGGCTTGAAAGGTGATGCCACAGCTGGCACATGGGGGCCCTTGAAGGCTAGTGCACGCATATCCCCGAGAACACGTTTCAATAGGATGGGGTTGTGGTGGTCGATGGCATGTAAGCAGGTAAGATACTCAAGGCGCTGTAATACAGTGGCGCGTGACCCAGACAGAAGTTGGAAGCAAGAGATCACAGAAGTAGCTGAGGGCGGGGAACAGTGAAGAATCTAGTGTCCATCATTTTTTTTCTCTGCATTTCCTCACGGCCCTCTTTCACTACCCGCAATTCTTTCTCTGCACCTCTTTGTGGCATCTCTTCCAATGTCCGCCATTTTTTTCTGCACCTCCTCATGCTCCTCTTATACTGCACGCCCCCCTTTACCCGCATCGCCTCCTGGCACCTCTTACATTGTTCGCTATACTCTCTCTGCACCTTCTCCTTGATCCGCTTACACTCTCCGAATTCCTTTCTCTGCACTTTCACCTGGGTCCGCTTACACTATCCGAAGTTCTTTCTCTGCACCTTCTCCCGGATCCGCTTACTCTGTCCACATTCCTTGCTCTGTACTTTCTCCTGGGTCCGCTTATACAGTCCGCATTCCTTTCTCTCCACCTTCTCCCGGGTCCGCTTACTTTGTCCACATTCCTTTCTCTGCACTTTCTCCTGTCCGCTTATACTGTCCGCATTCCTTTCTCTGCACCTTTTCCCGGATCCGCTTACACTGTCGACACTCCTTTCTCTGCACTTTCTCCTGGGTCCGCTTATACTGTCCGTATTCTACACACATATCTAAAACGACAGACAGCCACAAACACGGAGGTAGGCTAGGTGGGGATATATAAAGACTAACCCCCACACGGAAATCTGAGACACAAACATGTGCACCAGGACAGGGAGACACAAACAGTGATCCAAAGACACAAACACTGGCCCAGGGAGACATGGACTCTGAGATACAGACATGTGCACAAGGAGAGGGAGACAAAAATACAGACCCAGAGACACACACACACTCATCCATTGAAGCATGGATCCTGAGACCAGACAAGCCCCCTAAGAGAGTGGAACACAAATGCTGACCCAGAGACACAAACACTCATCCTTTGAGGCATGGACCCTGAAAACCAAACATGTGCAGCAGGAGAGGTGCACACAAATACTGATCAGAGACACACACACTGACTCAGAGACACAAACACTCATCCATTGAGGTATGGACCATGAGACCCAGCCGTGCACCAGGTGCAGGAGACACAAATACTGACACAGGGACACAAACACTCACATTGAGGCATGAAGCCTGAGACCCAGACAGAGAGACTAATAATGACCCAGAAACAAGAACACCCATCCATTGAGGCATAGACTCTGAGACCCAGACATGTGCACCAGGAGAGGGAGGCACACCCATTGACCCAAAGACACAAACACTAGCCCAGAGACACAAACTCTCATCCATTGAGCCATGGGCCCTGAAAATGAGACATGTGCACCAGGAGAGAGAGGTACCAATACTGACCTCGAGACGCAAAGACTCATCCAGTGAGGCATGCCCCCTGAGAACCATACATGTGCACTAGCAGAGAGAGACACAAATACTGATCCAGAAATACAAACACTTGCCCACAGACACAAACACTTGCCCAGGGAGACATGGACTTTGAAATACAGACGTGCACCAGGAGACGGAAACACAAACACTCATCCATTACAACATGGACTCTGAGAACAAGACATGTGCACCAGGAGAGGGAGACACACATATTGACCCAGAGACACAAACACTCATCAATTCAGACATGGACCCTGAGATACAGACGTGCACCAGGAGACGGAAACACAAACACTCATCCATTACAACATGGACCCTGAGAACAAGACATGTGCACCAGGAGAGGGAGACACAAATATTGACCCAGAGACACAAACACTCATCAATTCAGACATGGACCCTGAGATACAGACGTGCACCAGGAGACGGAAACACAAACACTCATCCATAACGGCCTGGACCCTGAGAACCAGCAAGTGCACCAGGGGAGGGAGGCACAAATACTGACCCAGAGACACAAACAGTCATCAATTCAGACATGGACCCTGAGATACAGACGTGCACCAGGAGACGGAAACACAAACACTCATCCATAACGGCCTGGACCCTGAGAACCAGCCATGTGCACCAGGAAAGGAAGGCAAAAATACTGACCCAGAGACACAAACACTGACTCAGAGACACAAACACTAATCCATTGAAGCATGGACCCTGAGAACCAGACATGCACCAGGTTCGGGAGACACTAATCCTCAACTAGAGACACTAACACGCATCTATTGAGGCATGGACCCTGAGAACCCAACATGTGCACAAGTAGAGGGAGACATAAATTGTGACCAGAGATACAAACATTCATTCGTCGAGGGATGGACCCTGAGAACAGACATGTGCACCCAGAGAGGGAGCCACCAGTACGGACTGAGAGACACAAACTTTTATCAATTGAGGTATGGACCATGAGACCCAGACATGCACCAGGAGAGGGAGACACCGATACTAACCCAGAGACACAAACACCAGTGGTGTCTACTCCACTAAGGCAGAGGAGCGTCGCCCCACTGCTCAAAAGGAAAAATAAAATTATGATAATGTATCGCTATTATCATTTTATTTTACTGATTGCAGTCAATGGCGGGCCGGGCGAGCCATAGCAGGGAGAGGAGTGCTTTGCATTCCCTAAGTGCCCATGACTGTTTGGCCGGCCCTCTTACGCCGGCCAAAGTGTCATGCGCACTGCGCATGTTTCCCACCAGGCTGCAATACACAGCCTGGTGAGGAGCATGCACAGGCTCCCTGTCCTGGTCTGAGCGCCGAACCACGGCACTCAGACCAATCACAACACTGCATTACAGCGTTGTGATTGGCTCAGGAGAGCCTGCGTACCCGAGCGCTTTCTGACGCAAGCCAGAATCGGAGACAGGAGGAACGAAGATTGCAGAGGACAGAGGAGAGGCGGTGGCCAGCCGTTCCATGTAAGTCCTTTTAAAAATAATTATTTTCATTCCGCCCTCCCCAACCTCCACGCCTCACCACCCTCGTCCAGTCGCAGCCACTACTGACAAACACTCATCCATGGAGGCATGGAGCCTGATACCCAGACATGTGTACCAGGAAAGGGAGACACAAATAGTGGCCCAGAGACATAAACGCTGCCCCAGAGACACAAACACTTATCTATTGAGGCATGGATCCTGAGAACAAGACACATGCACTAGGAGTGGGAGATACAAATAATGGACTAGAGACACAAACACTCACCCATTGAGGCATGGACCCTAAGAACTAGACATGTGCACCAGGAGAGAGAGACACAAATACTGACCATAGACACAAACACTCATCCATTGAGGCATGGACCCTAAGAACCAGACATATGCACCAGGAGAGAGGGATACCAATACTGACCCAGAGACACAAACACTTATCAATTGAGACATGGACCCTGTAACTCAGACGTGTGCACCTGGATAGTGAAACGCAAATTCTGACCCAGAGCTGCAAACACTCATCCATTGAGGCATAGATCCTGAGACCCAGACATGTGAACCAGGAGATGAAGGCACAAATATTGACCCAGAGACACAAACACTCATCCATTGACGTATGGACCATGAGACCCAGACGTGCACCAGGAGAGGGAGACAAAAATATTGGCCCAGAGATACAAACACTCATCCATTGAGCCATTGACCTTGAGAACCAGACATGTGCAGAAGGAGAGGAGGACACAAATACTGACCCAGAGACACAAACACTGATCCATTGAGGCATGGCCCCTGAGACCTGGGTGTGCACCAACAGAGGGAGACACACATATTGACCCAGTGACAAAAACACTGACTGTGAGACTAAAAAACTCATCCATTGAGGCATGGTCTCTGAGAACCAGACGTATGCACCAGCTGAGAGGGACACCGATACTAACCCAGATACACAAACACCAGTGGTGTCTCCTCAACTAAGGCAGAGGAGCGTCGCCCCACTGCTCAAAAGGAAAAATAAAATTATAATAATGTATCGCTATCATCATTTTATTTTACCGATTGCAGTCAATGGCAGGCCGGGCGGGCCAGAGCAGGGAGAGGAGTGGTTTGCATTCCCTAAGTGCCTATGACTGTTTGGCCGGCCCTCTTAGGCCGGCCAAAGAGTCATGCGCACTGTGCATGTTCCCCACCAGGCTGCATTACACAGCCTGGTAAGGAGCATGCACAGGCTCCCTGTCCCCGTCTGAGCGCCGAACCACGGCGCTCAGACTAATCACAACACTGCATTGCAGCTTTGTGATTTGCTCAGCAGAGTCTGCGTACTCGAGCGCTTTCTGACGCAAGCCAGGATCGGAGACATGAAGAACGAAGATGGAAGAGGACAGAGGAGAGGCGGTGGCCAGCCGTTCCAGGTAAGTCCTTTTAAAAAGAATTATTTTCATTCCACCCTTCCCTACCCCCCACGCCTCACCACCCCCGTCCAGTCGCAGCCACTACTGACAAACACGCATACATGGAGGCATGGAGCCTGATACCCAGACATGTGCACCAGGAAAGGGAGACACAAATAGTGGCCCAGAGACATAAACACTGGCTCAGAGACACAAACACTCATCTATTGAGGCATGGATCCTGAGAACAAGACACATGCACTAGGAGTGGTAGACACAAATAATGGCCCAGAGACACAAACACTGACTCAGAAACACAAACCCTGATCCATTGAGGCATGGACCCTGAGAACCAGATGTGCACCAGGAGAGGGAGAGACCAATACTGACCCAGAGACACAAGCACTCACCCATTGACGCATGGACCCTAAGAACCGGACATGTGCACCAGGAGAGGGAGACACAAATACTGACCAGAGACACAAGCACTCACCCATTGACGCCTGGACCCTAAGAACCAGACATGTGCACCAGGAGAGGGAGACACAAATACTGACCAGAGACACAAACACTCATCAATTGAGACATGGACCCTGTGACTCAGACATGTGCACCAGGATAGAAAAACGCAAATTCTGACCCAGAGCCACAAACACTCATCCATTGAGGCATAGATCATGAGACCCAGACATGTGAACCAGGAGATGGAGGCACAAATACTGACCCAGAGACACAAACACTCATCCATTGAGGCGTAGATCCTGAGACCCAAACATGTGAACCAGGAGAGGGAGGCACAAATACTGACCCAGAGACACAAACACTCATCCATTGACGTATGGACCATGAGACCCAGACGTGCACCAGGAGAGGGAGACAAAAATACTGGCCCAGAGACACAAACACTCATCCATTGAGCCATTGACCTTGAGAACCAGACATGTGCAGAAGAAGAGGCGGACACACATACTGACCTAGACAAGCAAACACTGACTCAGAGACACAAACACTGATCCATTGAGGCATGGCCCCTGATACCTGGGTGTACACCAGCAGAGGGAAACACACATACTGACCCAGAGACAAAAACACTGACTTAGAGACACAAAAACTCATCTATTGAGGCATGGTCTCTGAGAACCAGACAGGTGCACCAAGAGAGAGAATCACAAATTCTGACCCAGAGTCACAAACACTCAATTGAGACATCGACCCCAAGACCCAGACATGTGCATCAGGAGAGAGAAACACAAATTCTGACTCAGAGCCACAAACACTCATCCATTGAGGCATAGATCATGAGACCCAGACATGTGAACCAGGAGATGGAGGCTCAAATACTGACCCAGAGACACAAACAGTCATCCATTGATACACGGACGCGGAGAACCAGACATGTGCACCAGGAGAGAGAGACACTGATACTGACCCAGAGAAACAAACACTCATCCATTGAGGCATGTATCCTGAGACCCAGACAAGTGCACCAAGAGAGGGAGACACAAATACTGGCACAGAGACACAAACACATGATTTAAAGGTGTCGGAGGATCCGGCTGCTCCAAAAAGCAGGCCCACTTAAGTTACTACATACAATCCCACATGGTTGCGACGAATGCTGGGAACACTCTGGTTGACGAAGCATTGAACCACGAACACCTACAACCCCTTTTTTTCCTTTATTGTGATATTATGGGATATGGAGGACAGGGTTTCAGCACGATAGCGGTGAGGGGAAGAGAGGGAATGTTTGTTACTAGGTTTACCTCTTGGGGGTTGTTCTATAAACAATTGATTTTTACACATCACCAATGATGTTCAACTATGACTAATACTGATGCTTTCCTGGGATCCTATTTATTTGGAATTAGCAAATTAGAGCCTGTAAAATGTTACATGTCCATTTATTTTCACTCAATTCTATTACGTTGTACAATCTGAATGTCTCACCTGTATTGCACTTGGAATCTCTGTTTACTTTAATGCTTGCATTACCTGGGCTATGGAATGTGACACTCAATATTCAAATAAAACTCCTTGGTTGGACTGCTTCTACACCATTGACAAAAAAATCAGTAAAGTTTAATTTTTTTAACGTACTTGTAGGGTGCGACTGCCAGTGTCTCCCAGTCTGCCAGGTATGGCAAGAGCTTGGGTGGCATACGCCAGTGCCTAGCCTTTTGCCTTCCCCCACGGCAAACGAAGCAGCACCGGTGCATGATCTGAGAGAAATTTCCCTAGATGGTCAACTGCCCGTAGCATCTCCAGGGTCATCGCAGCTATCAGTAATCGATCTAGACAGCTATATGTGTTGTGTGTCTGGGAGTGACATGCAAACTCTCTCGATTGTGGATTGAGTACACACCAGCCATCCAACAAGCCCAAGTTGCTCATGATCTGGGTGAGGGACTCAGTCATCGGGGCTTGTACCCAGTCGGGGTGGGTGCCGGTCCCTGTCCCCATCTAGGATGCAGTTGAACTCCCACCCATATTATTGGCGACCACATGATACCCTTGAGCATTGTACCATTGAATTTCCCATCATCAATGTTGGGGCCATAGGTGATCAGGATGCTGATGTCTTCACCTTCCAGCGTACCGCATAGGAGCAAATGGTATCCCTCCACATCCGCTTCATTATACACATGGCGAAAGGGAACCTCGGGGCAACCCAGATTGCAACTCCTCTAACATAAGATGAGCAGGTTGCTGTGAAAAGCTGTCCTCTCCATTTTGTAGCTAATTTTTGGACTTCATCACCCATTAGATGTGTCTCCTGCAAATAGGGTATCTGAACCTGGATGCACCAGAGGTGTGAATGGACTCTATAATGCTTTGTGTAACCCTTCAGCCCTGTGACGTTCCAGGTAATGATATTGGTAGAGTCAACCATTAGATGTACTTGACTACCACCCAAATCCTGACCATCGGCCCTGGGAGGGGAAGGGGAGAGAATATCTGTGTCCTATGGATGGAACACTACCACCAGAACCTGCACATGCACTGTAACCGGAAAAAGAATCCCCCCCCCCCACTCAGACAACCCACTGCATAACAAAACTGTGTGTTTGCCCATTCGGTGTCTTACTGTTAGGACCTACAACGAAAACACCCCTTCCCAAACCTAAGACTTACCACTAGTACAAGGAGAGGGCTCCCCAGCCCCTCATTGTGTTTCATGGATTGTGTGCCATGCCATTATTGCATACAATATCATGTGACATTCCTCCTACCCTCTGTATGCCTCCGCCTGATACCCTACACCCAGTCAAACAGGTCTCATAACGATCAGCTGTGGTGCCAGTTACCTCAATGTCCATTGTTGGGGTAGAATCAGCACCTGGAGAGCTCGGCCCTGCCTCAGAAGAGGGCATCATCATAATTCTATCATCCTGAATGACAACTCTGGCAAGATCTCGTCCCTCACTGGCTCCACCGGGATCAAGCTTGTCTCGTAATCTGTCCACTGCCTCATGTGCTGGTTCTCCAGGAGCCTCCTCTCTCCCATGGCACTTTGTCCCACATCTCCAACCACCTCCAGACATTCTCGGGTTTGTAAAAAAAAATGTGTCTTGCCATCTGAAATCACTGCAATCTGCTTGGATATAAGAGAATATATCAGAGACCCATGGCCCTCAACTTCCTCTTCGGTTCGAGGAAAGATTTGCATTGAGCCTACACTTTCTGCGAGTCCAGGAGAAGGGAGGTCTTGTGATTCACATAATGGCCATGATCTGTTTCAAAGGCCGCATGAAGGAGACAATCCCTGTCCCTGTAGTTTAGGATGCGCGCTATGATAGCATGTGACGAGGTCCCACTCTCAGGGCTCCGTGGGCCTTCTTGAGCGCAAAATATAGAAGTAGGCCAGTGGGTTTCAGGGTGTTGCAAATCCAGGTCTCCACAAACCTCTCCACTTTGTCTCACTTTGCTCACTCGGGGAACCCCAGCAGGCAGACGTTGTTTCACCATGATCTCCCCACTCTGTCTTCAGCCCGCGCCTCCAGGGCGCCTGTTTTCGATGTAAGGATAGCCACCTGTTTCTTTAATGCTGTCACCTCCGACTGACGCTCGACGATAGAGCCCTCCATTGCCCGGACCACATGTGATATCTTTCACAGATTTGTGCACTGGAGGTACAGCTCTATGGATACAGATTCAATCTTCCCTTCTAAGGCCACCCAGGATCCCTGGATGGCCACCAGAATGTCTGCCTGTTAGTGTTCCTCTGGAGACAATGCCCCGGGGACCCCCATGTCGTGTCTGTCGTTTGAAAGCGGGCATGAGGGTGACTCAATAGTGTTCCCCTGAGGGTGTCCAGGGAGCCTCCCCTTCCCCCTGTGGAAAGAAGATAAGGAGTTCCCCGGTCAGGATGAAACAATGGGAACTGCTACCATGTGCTGGGGCTGCTGCCCCCACCCAATCCCACACTGTCCAGTTAACATAGTAGAACCCTCGCTGCTCTCCTGGGGGTTGCCACAGTAGAGTTGGACTGCCTTTAGTCAATGGCACCTGGCCGGGCTCACCCTACCCATCACTACCCCCACGACTGTGGTGCTTATTGGAGTCCCAGCCCCTCACTATGATGGAAGTGCTCCGGACCCCATGGGGACTCTCAGCTGTTATAGGTGGTCACCTACATGGACACCTCAGGACCGGCTCCCCATATCACTGTCCAGTAGCCCCCATGGCAAAGACCTGGGTCACAGGGTCCCAGCCAGCACGGATAGTCCAGAAGGCCCTCCACCACTGCAGGATCTCCCCACCAGTGCACCGCACCCACTTTGATCTGACAGCGCCCACAGCAACACCCATGCTTACCTCAAGGAAGATGCAGAGCAGATGCCCCCAAGTTGGGCACTCCAGTGTCAGGGGGGCCCTCGTCCCACGAGTCGGTGCTCCGGCGGTGGCCCGCTGCAGATGAAGGAAAATGAGGAAGGCCTGGGTACGCATGCTCTCAGCTCATGCCCACTGGTTGCCCAGCAGTGCTCCGCAGCACAGACGCAACAATCTCTCTCAGCTAGGTTCAAACTAAAGGAAGACACCACGGACCACTGTTTCTGGGGACTCCTCATGCCAGCAAATGCGAAGGAAATCAGGTAGGAGCAGGGAAGGCCCTGAACACTGCAGGTGCACAGGCCCCACCCTTGCCACCTCAGGCAGTGTCCAGAATCAGGGAAGCCAGGCCCTCTACCAGCCTGCCGGCCTGCACTCTCTCATAGGAGCCCCCGAACCAGCTCCAGAGGCACTCCATAATCCGGTCCGCTTAAGTCTTCAGGCCACTGGTCTCCTCTGGCCTGCTCATCTCATCCTGGCAGGTATAGGAGGGAGGGAAGCACCCAGGATTCAGATCGTTCTCCTCGCTGGGCTCAGTGTCTTTTCAGGGCTCAACCCTCGCAGCTCTGCAACAGCAGGTGCCCACATAACAGATGAGGCCCCCCAGGTGGGCCCAACACTCGCTCCATGCTACCACCCTGTTTCTCGTTACTCCGTGGCCGCACTCCAGGAGAACTGCTTGTCACAGGTCCAACAGGCCACGGACAGGCCTTTAAACTGTGCCCTTGCCACTGCACATAATGCTTTCTCCACACATCAGGGGCTCCACCAGATTGGGCAGGGAGGCCCCTTTATTCAGCAACAGCTCCCCTCCAGCGAGAGGGTGTTACCAGGGTAGATTTGACGGTAAGAGTAGCAGGATTGTGCTGGATAATGCAGGGTCTACGAGGAACCACTCAAGGCCGTGTCCTGTCAGCCATCTTGCTTGACCATGACACCAGTGCTGATATGTGTTACCATGTGACTCAACACTCCTTCACCTCCCCAGCCATCACTGGGTAATCTGCCACAGTCTCCAGGGCTAGCCTATAGCAAGCTTGCATTGTGGAGTACAAAAATGTTTCCATGTCCCAGCACACTGAACACAATCCCTTTTTTTTAACACAAACATTATTGGGTATTTCTAGTGTACATTACATATGTAAGCAGTACTTCATACATGTTACTTTTGTAAAGAAATGATCTGTAATTTATATACATAACATTTGACATCCACATGTCACAAGTTGCTCATATGCTCCTGTGCATAACCATTTTACTCAAACCAAGGAGAAATTCACTCAGATTGACATTATAATATCACGACATATACTTTGTGCTTGAGGTATATTATCACTAGAACCCAAATGCATCATTCTACCCTATCTCACTCCCGATAACCAAACCCGCAACAAGAAAACAATTGCAGCTGTGAAATTATTCCTTTGTATCCTGGTAGAAAGTACCAGGTGATAAGTACAACCGATAGTGTTAGGGAGGACAAGGGAGGGGATGCAAGAACAATACAAGGGACCAGGGAGGGGAATGATAATCCACTCAGAGTTCATCTGCTAAGAGTACAGCCGTTGCGTGAGGGGGGATCGAATAGCCACACCACTAGTAGTTTGTGGAGTTTGAGAGTGTCCTGAAACCTCCTCCGTACTCGTTCTAAAAAGCTCTACCAATTGCGCCCATTCTAAGGATATTGGACGTTTTCGTAGTCCCCTGTATTCCTCCCGCTGCAGCGCCTCCCTCTCTGCAGTAGTCCAACGGAGGACTTCCTCCTTCCATTTACCCACACGTAGTGGTGTGCAAGATTTCCAGCGCTATGTAATCAGCCTTTTGGCAATCATCAGGGCTAGGCCTGCAAAGCAGCGCAGCAACTTCGATTTCTTGGGAAGTGGGAAAAGACCTAAAATGCAGGCTTCTACAGTATCCCAACACGGATAAGTTCTGAATAATTCCCATCCCACTGAACACAATCCCTGGTGAGCAAACACTCCAGAAATCCTGACATTATCACCCGCACACAGGGCCTCCCTATTCCTCCTCCAATCAGGACCTTGTTTTGTTAGGAAAACTATGGTGAAATGGTTGGCTTAAGCGGGGTGGATGAATGAATGACTCAGGTTCCCAAGATCTACCTGAGTCACCATAACATGATCAGAAAACTTAATACTATAACTGCCCTCTGACTCTACTGGAATCAAGAATCTCCTCGACTTTATATTCATTTGGCCCACCTATTACAATTGGAGGAGGTGTCAGCTTGTCTGTATTGATTGCTTTCTTAACCCTAGAGATCTGAACTACTGGGTGTACACACCATTTTGCTGGTAATTTTAGGCACACTGCAGAATCCCTGATTAAGTCAGTGCTCTTGAAAAGACCCACAACTCTGGAAAGGAACTTAGGGGCCGATTAGGATTGCGGACGGAAAGCGTCCTGACCGCCAATCCCGCGGGAATTGACCGTCCGACCGCACCGTGGTGAAACCGGCGGTGCAATTATGATTCCCCTCCAGCAAAACCTGACTGCGGTGGACGGATGCCATCAAAGTTCGCCGACCGTGGACGGAACCATTGGATAAAATGACCGCCGCGGACGGAGTGGCCGCGGTAACAGGCCCACCCGCCGACAGTGCAGCGGAGTGACCGGGCGCACAATTAGGATAACACCGCCAGGGCAACGTAAAGAATCCCCCTCCACGACAGTCGCGGAAAATAACATCGACAAATGTAAGTAACAGCGGAAGGGCCAAAGCTAATCCCTCGCTGCGGTCTGACCGCAAACAAAATGGCGGCTGCAAAGCAATATTCAATCCAGCAAATCAGGACACAAACCTACCATGAACACGCCCCTCCCCCAATAACCCACATCAAAAACACACCCCCATGGTGGAACACCTCACAAGCAGGTGTCCACACACATAACATACCTGACTGCAAGATCCCATTGGGACACAGCCACAAAGACGAAAATAAAAGGAGCCCATCCCATCCCCACAATACTTTGCATCACAGCAGAACCAAGAGAAAGAGGCACACAGCAGAACTGAGAGGAAGAGGCACACAGCAGAGCACAGAACCACATACACAGCAGAGCACAGCACCACATACACCAATAGCCACACAACAACCTGCACATCAACACACACACCTCACCATCCACCACAACACCATCACAACAAACCACACACCTGCACCCCCAACACCCTGCACAGTGCACACCATGGCCCACAAGAAACAGCCCAAATTCACAGAGAGTGAGCTGAAAGTCATGGTGGATGAGATCATAGGCGTAGAACCCAACCTGTTTGGAAACCTTGTACAACAGACCACACTGGCCAACAAAACCAGAATGTGGGAAAGGATAGTCACCAGAGTGAACGCATCACGGACCGCACCACGCAACAAAAGAGACATCCAGAGGTGGTGGCACGACCTCAAGGCAAAGGTGAAGTCAATGAGAGCCAAGAACCGTGAGCGGGACGAGCGTTCTGGCGCCGGCAGTCCCATCCAGACAATACCATACACTGAATGGGAGGAGAAGGTGCTTGGAATACTTCACCCAGAGAGCCTGGAAGGAATAGCTGAGGGAATGGAGGCTGGTAAGTACAACCTAATGACCACAATCACAATGTCAAGTACTGCTGTGCACAACTGCTAAGATTCTCTGCCTAGGCCCCACACCATGCATGTTGAGCACACATACATCCAAATGTGTGAATGTCAGGGTCAAAATGCAGCCACCATGACCACCCACACACGGTGCAAGCACCATTTCCTGGGTCACATGTGGCTAAGCAGCCAGCACTACAACTCCCAACAGGCCCCCTTCACCCACAGCCCAGCAAGATGGAGTCCCTCCACCATGTTCTAGCCTCACCAAAGTAACAGGTAGGTAGTCATCTTCACAGGGAGGGGTGTACCTAGGTGAGGGGCCAGCACTACAACTCCCAACAGGCCCCCTTCACCCACAGCCCAGCAAGATGGAGTCCCCCCACCATGTGCTAGCAATGCAATCCCTCTCACCAAAGTAACAGGTAGGTAGCCATCTTCACAGGGAGGGGTGTACCTGGTTGAGGGGCCAGCACTACAACTCCCAACAGGCCCCCTTCACCCACAGCCCAGCAAAATGGAGTCCCTCCACCATGTGCTAGCCTCACCAAAGTAACAGGTAGGTAGCCATCTTCACAGGGAGGGGTGTACCTGGGTGAGGGGCCAGGACTACAACTCCCAACAGGCCCCCTTCACCCACAGCCCAGCAAGATGGAGTCCCTCCACCATGTGCTAGTCTCACCAAAGTAACAGGTAGGTAGCCACCTTCACTGGGAGGGGTGTACCTGGTTGAGGGGCCAGCACTACAACTCCCAACAGGCCCCCTTCACCCACAGCCTAGCAAGATGGAGTCCCTCTACCATGTGCTAGCCTCACCAAAGTAACATGTAGGTAGACATCTTCACAGGGAAGGATGTACCTGGTTGAGGGACCAGCACTACAACTCCCAACAGTCCCCCTTCACCCACAGCCCAGCAAGATGGAGTCCCTCCACCATGTACTAGCCTCACCAAAGTAACAGGTAGGTAGCCATCTTCACAGGGAGGGGTGTACCTGGGTGAGGGGCCAGCACTACAACTCCCAACAGGCCCCCTTCACCCACATCCCAGCAAGATGGAGTCCCTCCACCATGTGTTAGCAATGCAACCCCTCTCACCAAAGTAACAGGTAGGCAGCCATCTTCACAGGGAGGGGTGTACCTGGGTGAGGGGCCAGCACAGTATGACCTAGCCAAGTGGTGTATGCCACCGAACCCGTCATGATGCCCAGTACTGTGTACCACAACAATGTGATGAGTTCGTCAACCTTGTGCTGCATGACATGACATCCCAATTAAGCATGGGCGAATTTTGCGAAACTGGCGTTCGCGAATTTTGCGAATTTGCAAACTCGCAATCCGCAAAATCCGTGAATTCTCGCGAATTTGCGGATTTTATTATTTTTTTTGTGTTCGCAAGGGTTTCTGCCAGTTTGCGAGGGTTTGGTACTAGTTCGCAATTGCGAACTTAATTGTCGGCTCGCAACGGTCGCGACTATGTTGTTTCTACGTCTGGTTCATCATCACAGGTTCCCAGAACCCTCTGTTTCACCACTGCCACCCTCTGTTTCACCTATGCCACCCTCTGTTACATCAATGCCACCCTCTGGTTCATCATCACTGTAGATTATGGGGGGGGGGAAGCAAGCACACCTGCCCTGCTTCAACTGACATGAATTAATTTGGGGTTAGTTTATTAATGTGTCACTGTTTTAAAATTCCAGGTCTGGCACCTGCTTTCTTATCAGTAATTTGCTTTCTGTTGCAGTGCAATTTTTTTTTCCAGGACCTTTGTGGCCTACTTGTAGCTATTCTATGAGCCTGCTGTGAGGGTCAGAGCAGGGTCATACAATTGTTGCAACTAGCAACTGAACTCTGGAGGGGCCCCAGTCAGGAAGCACTACAGGGAATGGTTACTAATGATGAGTTTGAACTCTTGCACCTGCCGAGTGCTTTCAGTTTTGCAAAACTCGTTTTTCTGCAATTTCGCGGGATTCGCGGGGCGCGAACACGCGTGAGATCGGATTCGGAAGCCGCAAATTTGTGCGAATATGCGATTTTTTTTGCGGCGTGTTAGTTCGCAAGGTTTTGTGCGTTTTCGCGAGCCGCTTGTAGCGCAAGGTGCGAAGTTACCCTCGCGGTCGTTCAAGGGCGCGGCCATCTTGTTTGCATGACGTATTTCCATTTCCGGGCGCGAAGTGTAATCTCGCAAAGTGTGCGGCTCGCCAGTACACTTTTGCGAGTGTTCGCGAGGAACATCTCGCGCGAACTTACCCGCGCGGTCGTGAACGGGCGCAGCCATCTTGTTTCTCATTCATTGCTATGGTTCTGGGCATGCTTCTTGTATCCTCTCTAAATCTCTGCCATCCTTTGCTTGTTTGAAGTTTTTTTGGATCTATTTTACTTATTATCTATCCCTCTATTTTTCTAGCCCTACATTTTTGTGTTTACTGCTACTTTTGGTTAATTTTAAACTACTTTTTAAAACTCTTTTCTTTTCTTCTCTTCCCTATTCTATTTTCTTTATTCCTTTCCGCCCAGACCATGGTGAAGGGAGCCGGGAAGCATCCCGAGAAGGGGAAGGGTCCCGCACCCCGTGCCCGGCTCCCGTGCGGGCGTTTGAGGGGGGAGTTAGTGATGCCACGGGAGATCTTTAGCGCGGAGGAGGTGGCTGCACTAGTGTTCTATGTACAGCGCCACCTCCCCAGGACCATCATGGCAGGCGGCAAGATCGAAGGCGGGTACGGGATGCGGGAGCGCCGGTAGCGGGGGAGAAGGTGTGCCGGGCCATGTACCACCACTCTCGGGTCCGGCGCACCTACAACCAGGCCACCCACCGCTGGACGGATGTCCTGACCTGTGAACGAGATCTGCTCGACCTGCTTGACCTCGAGATCCCCGGGCTTGGTGAGTAGTAGTAGCTATTTCTTTACTACTCTATTTTCTCCTGCTGTGTTATTATATTGCAAATTTTTGTTTTTTACCAAGAGCAATAATGCGGCTCATTACATTGTAGGTAAATTATATTTCAAAATATTCTGTGCATTTCAGGTGCACTGCTCTCCTTCTCAGTAGTGTTGCTACTATGCTTATTTGTTTTCGATTTTGTGTTCATTTCATTGGCCTGTGAAATTATGTATGAGTGTAGTTTAAAGAACTGCGTAATGCTACACAGTAAGGTTCAGATTTTTAATTACCGGCGCATCCCTGCAAAGTAGCAGGGATGCGCCAGTAATTGTGCGCCACGCCACTATCACCCATGGTGCGCCGTATTTACAATGCGGCGCACCATGGGCCCAAAACGTCACCAAAGCGTTACGCATCTGTGCCGTAAGGGCGGCGCATTGCTGGAGTTGCGTCGCAACGATGGCGCAGCTTCATCAATGCTCTGGGGTGCCCTATCTCCCCAATTCTGCGTCAAGCCGTACGTCTGCTTCAAGCAGGCGCAAGGTTTGAGTCATGCATCATTGTCGTTAAAGTGAGTGATTGAAATCTTGTAGATTTCCCTCAGCCACTTTTAGGATGCGTTCCTGCGCAGGAACGCCCTCCCTTGCGCCGGAACGCCCCCTGATGGCGCAGGGTTTTACAACGTGATGCATCTCCTATATGCGTCACGTTGTTAATATACCCCGCACCATTGCGCTTCTTTTGTGCTGCCGCTGCGTCACAAAAGTCACGCAACAATGGAGCAAAAGAGCCGCAAGGGGCTTCTAAATCAGCCCCTACAGACTCAAGTCCAGTCCTTCCTTTGTACACATGGCGATAAGAAGAAACAGTGATGGTGGATTGATAGTTTGAGTATTTTAATGACTGGTTAATGTAGTAGGAAACTTTAATGTTGTCGCTGATCTGAAATCACGATGGACTTTGGCTGTCACTTCGTGTGCTGTGGACTGCTGCCTGCCAATCCTAGGCAAACCTTTTTAGTACTTTGTGTAGTGAGTTACATAAGAAGTTTCCAATTCGACGGTCCGCAAATCAAGCAGTACTAATAACGTAGTAGACCACATGAGATTGGTCAATAATATATCCCGTGGAATAGTTGTCTATTTGCTCTTTCGCCAAAATATTTTGTTAGTTCTTTTGAAATGTTTGATTTGGTTGACAAATATCATCCATGTTTTCTGTTTTTCTTGGTATACACCTGTTACAACGCAATTTTTACTCCGCACTACCACTACAACGCAGGCATTACAACGCATACCGTTACAACGCATTGCGCTGGGGGGCGCTCTAGGATAAGAGGTAAGTTTAATTTACTATCCAACACCTTCCCTAGGGTCCACGGGGACTGGAGTTAGAATAGTAAATTATACTTACCACTATCCAGCACCCCAAAGCGCTATGCGTTGTAACGGTATGCGTTGTAAATACCGCGTTGTAATGGTATGCGGAGTAAAAGTATGCGTTGTAACGACATACATCCGTTTTTCTTTCTTTCATGTTGTACATCAGCTTCCCCCAGGGGCAAGAGGAGGACACAGGAGGAGGAGGAGGAGGAGGAGGGTGCTGTTCAGGACGCAGGCCAGGATCGGGCAGGCGAGGGCTCCTTTGCTTGCCCCAGTAAGTTTTAATTTTAATATAGAGTACTTATTTTTTCCCAGCGTTCCTCATTCGATTTTTCCTAAATCGTCTTTGATATTCTTGTAGACTGGATCTAAATTCTTATCCTGCCTCAACTATGACTCCGTGTGGTATTACTAGATTATTCCTATTAGGCTGTCTGTGTAGCTAACTAAGATTGCACATTTGGCAATTCCATTGGACTCCCATTCTAGTCAGCAATAGCTCTATGCACTGAGTGCAGTGCTCTGGGATTGTCCATAATGTCTTTTCAAGTCTTCTAAATGTTTATGCTTTGACAATTGCCAACAATAAAAAGGTGAATGACCACCAAGAAAGAATAAGATACTACTTTACTTTTGGTTTGGATAGGAGGACAATCCATTCTACTACTGTTGCAGGGACAAATCTGCACAAACAGAACTATGGACACAAAATAATGCATTGCTTAGCTTATCAATTATAATAGGTGCTGTTAGACTTTCCACATACCTCAGTGATAACAGACTTTGTAGTTGAACCCCCAATCTCCTTACTGACTAGATAGTGTGGCAGAGTCATTTAGCTCCCAAAGTCACAGATGATTATTCCCCAATGATGTCAGAGGCACGGACTCATGCTTGCAAAAATTGCAAAACCTTTAGCTCATCCACTCTAGTCTGGAGGACCAAAAACCACAGAGTCTATTTAATTTTAAAAGCTTTATTAAAAGTAAACACATTTATTAAAATCAAGTTTGTCATAAAAGTAAACGTTTAACTGAAAATGGAAAAGTGCTTAGTGCTGACGATTAATTGGACACATTTCTTGTGGTCGAGCCGAGCTCTCACCTGTTTTGAACTTGATCCTGCTCGTGTTCTTAGAAGTCAAGCTTCTGTCTGTTAGGAGAAAAAGTGGTGCGTGTTAAAAATAAAAAGCAAGCATTCATCAGTTGTGCCAAAAAGTGCAGCAAGACAACAGCCTTCCCTGGAAAAAGGGACATTTTTACTTTAGAGTAGACAGTCACAATTCATTAAATTGTATACTGTTTTTTTCACATTTCTTTCTTCCTCCTAGACCAAATATTATATAGTAGTGAGTGGTGTATTCTAACATTATCAAATGTACTTTGTAGGTGGAACATCTGGAGGCGGGGCCAGCGCGGAGGTGGTGGTGGCATTGGACGAGGACAACTCTGGGGAGGAGGCGGTGGAAGTGCCGGACAATTCTGTGGGGGATGACACGGTGGTGGCGGGCAGAGGTAAGCTATATATTCCTTACTTATTGAGATTGAAGACTGCAGAGTGTGCTTTTTGCACGGGTGTATTATAAATAAACCAGGTATAGTAGCCTCCTCTAAATGTACTTCGGCTTAGCTGTGAAGTTTTTGGCGAGAAGAATCCCAATCAGATCTGAGATGAACTTGATGGATGGGATGAACGAAAAGCGAAAGAAGGGTGTAAGTAAGTGTGGAAGGATGAGAAAAGTAATTATGACTGGCAAAGAAGAATGATATGTGTTTTCTTGGGCCCCGGGGTGGCTGGGAAGGAAAGAATATGGTATGGTGCATGGCTGGGTGAATGATGAAGCAAGGATGGGTGGAAGGAGAACAGCCTGGGTGGGTGAAACAGAAACTGTATGTGTGCATATACTTTGAATGGATGGATGCCTGGATCATTCATGGTACTATCTGACTCTTAGATAGCATATGTGTATCTAGAGAGAGTAGACGGTCACTGGATGAACTAAGTGTTACTTTGAAGAGCATGTAACACCGCACCCGCACGTCCGTTCCAGTGTAGGAAAGGCAAGGAAAAGAAGTTGTAATTTTGTCCAAATACTACCATGAATAGTAGCAGTAGTTTGTATTGCAACTGCAAGCACAGCATATATCCGGTTATTACGGTGGACACTCCCTACCTCTCTTAATAACTTTAGTTTAGTAGTAGTACGTCATTCATGTGTGGGTGTATCACTGTTCACTCAATAATAAGCAAAGCACCTATAGTCATCCCATATGTCATCAAATACATCCCATGTGAAGTGATAGATAATCAGATTATTTAGCTTCTTCATTTTCCTTTTCTAATACTCATTTGCACTGTAGGGTGAAAGCTAAATTAATTAAGCAGTAGCCCTTTTAACAGAGTATTCTCAGTGCCACCCGTAATAGAAAAGTAAGAGCTTCACCACCTGCATGTACTGGACCGGTACAGTAACGCAAGTCTGTCTCACTCACCTTGGTGTGCGTCTGTTTTTCTCGGGTGCAAGTTCACTGCGCTGGCATTATGCCGGCTTGCATAAGATAACGTACCAATTTTCCTAAACAAGAGAGAAGAAGAAGAATAAGACTGGTGTACTGTCATAGTCGACTGTAATGGAAGTCCATAGTGCTCGTAGAATTTGTTCCTTAAACTCCCACTAATGTTAGAGCAAGGATGAAGAAGTCGGAGGTTACATAGATACTGTCCTCAATAGTTATGTACTATGCTTTCAATTTGCTACTTGTACTGTGACACAACTTTCTGCTCAATCATTTTGTGTTAATCTTAAGGAGCACTGGTTACAGACTATGTCTTTCTTTCTTCATATAGTAGCTCCTTCCAAATCCAAGAGACCATCAAGGAGGAGGGAGCTGGCTCGAATGGCCCGGCAACGGAGGCTGGATGCCACTGTCGCTGAATATCGGCGGCTGGTAGCCCTGGAGGAGGAGGAGACGCAGTCTGGTACTACAACAACGTCCACTGGGACAGCTGCATCCTCCTCCGTGCGGAGAGGAAGGGGTCCCAGCGTGTGTGTGAATTGATTTGATACACTTAGACCAAATAAAAATAAGCAAATAAATTAGGTCTACATTGTTTTAATCACAACGAGACATAGTATATCCAATATACATAAGAATAAATCAATCGGTACAATCGGTTGTACAGTGCCCCGGGGGGAGGGGGGGGAGGGGGGGGGGGTGAGTGATCAAGTGAGGATCAAGTGGTGAAGTAACGTGAGTGATAGTAAACTCAAGGAATTGACACAAAACTGTATTCTTGAATCAACTACAGTAAGAGAGACATAAAGTTCATAACAATGGTTCAGAAGATCATACGTCACATTTAACAATTAATGAAATTAGTAGTGGCGTGAAGTTGATAGATCAATGGGCAATTGTCGACGTTTCGACCCTCTAACTGCAGGGATGATTGTACCCTTGCTGTGGGGTCTTCATCAGGACTGGACAGGGGGGCAGGCAACCTATTTTGGTGTAATACATGTATGTGGGACCACGGGGTGGGAACATCACAGGCATCCTTAACACACGAGAACTTAAATGGATTTATTTCTTTAATTCAATTGAGACAGGGCTGAATGAACATGATCGCTCCTTTTCGCAATTAGCAACGCTTGTGTAAGCTTCTGACCATGCCTGTCCAGATGTGTATGTACCTTGTTCTCCAAATATGTTGGCCTACACCCTCATGTGAGAGGTGCGCCCTCGATTACCAGGTCTCTCTGTATTAACAATGACGTGTTATTGATGGTTTACACTACAACATAATGGTCTTTACCCCTTTGTTGGAGGTACACCGTTATATTTAGATCACCATTGCTGATTTTTGTACTAATCGGGCACATTATTGTTGAATTATCTATTACATGTGTACATTATCCCTTCACAGTCACATGAAATATGCACCTGCCCAACTGCAATTTAATACTTTACGTTGTACTCGACAATCAGAACTACCTTCTATCGAGTCCGTTTTTTATGAGTATTTTTCTAAGATCTTCCTTTAAATTATTATCCCATTTTTGTCCCATTTTCCATCTAATATAATCTTTCCTTTGAGATCTTCATCCCGCTTTCAATACAATTGCTCCTCATTCTAATCCGTTCGCATAGTCTTTCTTCTATGCCTATCGGACCTGGGGACGTCACGTGGTACAATCTCCATGGTGACTATACCAACAGGAACTACAGTCCGCCATCTCATTCCCGAGTGGCGTCCGTAGCAAGATTTACTCTGCACCCTGCCAGTAAGTAGAAGGACACGCTTTTTGCGCACATACAGACGATCTTTCACCCCACGTTTATGCAGTCTACTGACTTGCTCCTTTAATCCTTTGCAGAGACTCCGGACCGCTGATACATTTGGCCGGCCCCTCCATCTTTCCACATACCGGGTAAGCGACCATTGGGGTTCCTTCCCGAGCATTGCCTCGTACTGGCATTGTTGCCCCGTTCTTTCCTTGTATCGTTTTTTCATTGTGCAGTTTAGTGATTTGCTCCTGTAATCAGTTTTAGAAACTCCTGGACACTTGCTCTATCTGGCCGGTCCTTGATGAAACTCCACACACCGGGTAAGCCAATACTTAGTTTCCTATCGAGCATCTTGTACTTCTTAGTTGCAATATTTTTCTTGATCGTGCCAACCTCCCCTTTTTACCCTCAGCTTCCCAAGTAACTTGAGTCCGCAGCTACCACGTGCGACATTAAACTACGCCTGTGGGGTAAGTTTACTATCCGGTTCAACCCCATGCCCACCTGCCTATTACTACCTACCGACACTGGCAATTGATTGCTTTTTTTCGCCCCCCCGCCCCAGTTACCGCCCTCTGGATTTTTCCAAGTACCGGACAACGTATGACTCCTACTTAATTCAGGTCACGCTCAGGTACCTTTGTGATTACTTGTACTAATGTTACACCTGACGCCGCCATTTCCGGGCTGGCACATTGCTCCACTCGCTTTGGTATACCATTGTGGCCGTCTTTTTGTCCTACATGACCATTTTTTGGATCACGTTCAATTAATTCCACCCTACTTAGGTACTAATGCATGTTGATTTGTTCACTGTCATTAATTATTCAAATGATTACCAATGAACCCTTCTAAGATTAATCGTCCTATTTCCCCACGTGTGCGCCAACTACTCAGTAATCTATTACTGCCTCAATAATCCTAATTTTGTATTACACCAAAATAGGTTGCCTGCCCCCCTGTCTAGTCCTGATGAAGACCCCACAGCAAGGGTACAATCATCCCTGCAGTTAGAGGGTCGAAACGTCGACAATTGCCTATTGATCTATCAACTTCACGCCACTACTAATTTCATTCATTGTTAAATGTGAAGTATGATCTTCTGAACCATTGTTATGAACTTTATGTCTCTCTTACTGTAGTTGATTCAAGAATACAGTTTTGTGTCAATTCCTTGAGTTTACTATCACTCACGTTACTTCACCACTTGATCCTCACTTGATCACTCACCCCCCACTACCCCCCCCTGGGGCACTGTACAACCGATTGTACCAATTGATTTATTCTTATGTATATTGGATATACTATGTCTCGTTGTGATTAAAACAATGTAGACCTAATTTATTTGCTTATTTTTATTTGGTCTAAGTGTATCAAATCAATTCACACACACACTGGGACCCCTTCCTCTCAGTACTTGTTGCACCCAGGTCCCAGTGACTATGTTTGAGTAAACCTCCCTTTTATATATCCTCCTCCGTGCGGGCTGCCAGCCAGCGCAGTGCTCCAGCGGTACGGAGCCGGGCTACCAAAGCCAAACGCCACCGCCGAGCAGCAAAGACAGCCGCTGCCCCCCACAGGATTTGCAAGGCACGCCGGCGCCGCTTATCCCTCAGACTGTCCTACCTGGAGCAGGAGGTCCTGAACTATAAGAACTTGTTGGAGGGCCTCCGCTTCGAACATGCCACCCTCCGCAAGGAGCATGATGCCCTGGCTGCTAAAGTCAACAGCACCCTGCCGTAGTGTCCCTTGCCCCTTTTTTAGAGACTTTTGGGGGTGGGAATTGGGAGTTGGGTTTTTTGGGGACTTTTGAAGGACAATCATTGGGGTTATGGAGGGTCTTGCGGGAGATTATTTTGTTAGGGCTATAAAAATATACTTTTTGAAACTTTATTTGTCCATACCTGTTTTTTACTGCTTTTGAGTCTGGTGGGCGGGGGTTTAACAGTAAGTTTGTTTTCCTGAATAGTCCTAGGACTTTAGTAGTACTACCGTCAATCTCTCGTCTCTCCTAATACTCCATTATACTACCTCCAACCAAACGCTTATCTTACCTGTAATTTCTGTTTGAAAGTAGGGCTAGGCCCAGGGCTGGCTCCACGGGAAATGGCGATTAAGGTTGCAATCCAGGGCGGCTGAAATTTCCTCCTCATTGCGCTGGTACTAGTGGTGTGACACAGTGGCAGTTGCATGGCTATGGAAAAAAAGAAAATGAAACCTGGTTTGTCCTTACTGTAGCATTACAACGGTACAATAGAGAATATAGCAGGTGACAGTACACTAGAATACAACAGTGCCACAATGTAGCCTAACAAATGGTAAAGTATTGATAGTATAACTTGTACTTGTGTAGGATTTCTTTGACATTGGCTACTACTACAAGAAATAGTACTGAAGCTGAGTAAGTCTAGAATATATCCTCGGATTCCTTCACCAGCCTGTTGCTATGACCTTATCCTCCCCAGCAAGTGTGTGGAATTATTGATGTCATTTAGTCACACATCAAGCAAAACCACACAACCCGGGGGAAGAGGGTTAGGGTTTGTAAAATGGATGGGAATGGGGGTTTCTTTTTGGGTAGGTTTTGTTGAGAGAAAAAAAAAAGCACAGCATGGACAAACAATAATTGAACATAAAGAAATTTTTTGGTACAAAGCTAACCATAAATCTTTTACGTGACATAAAGGAAGTGCATGCACTACTGAATGCATTGTTACAGAAAAGTAAGTAGTACTTTCGACAACCGTGAATGACAGAATGTGACAGTACACAGAGCTACATTAAATGAGGTTTAAAAAATAGCCGAAGTAAAACATATAGAATGGCTGTAGGGATCAATTTAGAAGCAGAGAGAGATCCAAGAAATGCAGTCACACACACTCATTGAAGAAAAGAATGGATACTGTATCTGTATTGTTGTAGTTGTCCTGTTGAATTTGGTAAGTAAGTTGCATGCAGCAAACAATTCCTCTTATTAGCGGCACTCCTCCATTCCAGCTGACGCTTCGTCCATCAATGTTGGTGACCAGAAGACACCCTGTCCACTGCCTGCCTGGCGGATGCTGAATTGCGGCTCGCTAATGTGAAGCCTGACTCCATCCTTTTTTCCCCATTGCACAGACTGAAACCCGGCCTGTAATTATTGAACGAAAAACAGCACTGATAAATAAATATAAGGTATGTACGCTGTGTAGTGCAAAAAGTCACACTTTGATTTTCCTAATAGGCAGTACAACATTTTTGAAAGTGCGTACTCTGTCTGAGTCACCTTTTGAAGGATAAATAAGTATGGGCAAATTAATTTAGCGGATCTTTTCCCTCAAGCTAGGTGTACTGTAAACTGTGTTTTAGAACAAAATTAGACCTTCCCAGCAGTGCTTCCACCCAGACCCTTACTAAAGCCAGTTGCAAAAATGTAGGAGACCCCCAATCAGATCTCAAAAAACGAGGCCTAGCAGAAAACTGGTGACAAAACGTACTTCGAAAGTAAAAGTAGGCCCAAATACCCCCTTACCCACCGTGGATTGTATTCAAACACTTGCAAGCAAGCAAAAGTATCCATAGCCAGCATCGCTCCAAGACTCGAAAACCCCCCCACCCAAACACATGCAATAGAAATACTGCTAACCCTAACGAGCCCTAAGTTAAGAATAGTGGCAGAGGCTTTCTTTAACTATGCCAAATCCCCCCTTTCCCACCATGGATTTTCTTCAAATGACTTGCAACCAAAATGACACATTCTCACGAGTGCTCTAAGACCCCAGAACTCAGTTGCAAAAATCTAGAACACCCCAAAACACATGCAATCCTGCTGCTAGGGCTAACCCTAACCAACCCTAAGTTACAAAAAGTGCCAAAAGGCTTTTCCTTATGGATTTTGTCCCAACCACTTCTATCCGGTATTAGACCTTCCCAGGATTGCCCCAAGACCCGCCAACCCACCCGCCAAAAAGCACAACACCCCCAAACAGCCCAAAAGCAAAATCTCATACTTACAATATTTCTCGGCCTTCGGTCTAAACGCGCTGTGCAGCTAGGCCTTAACTCCAGTTTCCCACCACGTATTTCCTGAAAAGCAAATGCAATCAAGATTAGACTGTCCCAGCAGTGCTCCCAGACCCCAAAACTCACCCACAAACAGCCGGAACCCCCCCAAAGAGCTCCTCAAAGGCAAGCAAGTCAGCAAAAACACAAACAAATGTCTGCCTCCGATTTGGTCCAAACCACTTTTATCCGGTATTAGAGCTTCCCAGCAATGGCCCCAGAGCCGTCAACCCAGGAGAAAATGAGTAGAAGACCCCCAAACAGCCAAAGAGCAAAAGTACAAAAATGGGTACTTAGTCATTTTTTGGCCAATTTCCCAAATCACTCCGCGGGCGCTCTGCAGCTAGGCCCTAACTCCCCAGCTCCAGTAAGGTTTGAAGCCCCTTTGCCCCCCAAACAGGCCCCCGAAAACGCTACATTGAGCAAAAATGTCAGAAATAGCAACAAAAAAAATCAGCGTGGATTTTGTCCCAACCACTTCTATCCGGTATTAGACCTTCCCAGGAATGCCCCAAGACCTGCCAACCCACCCGCCAAAAAGCACAACACCCCCAAAAAGCCCAAAAGCAAAATCTCATACTTACAATATTTCTCGGCCTTCCTTCCAAACACGCTGTGCAGCTAGGCCATAACTCCAGTTTTCCACCACGGATTTCCTGAAAAGCAAATGCAATCAAGATTAGAGTGTCCCAGCAGTGCTCCCAGACCCCAAAACCCACCCACAAACACCAGGAAGCCCCCCAAACAGGCACCCGAAAACGCTACATTGAGCAAAATGTCAGAAATAGCAACAAAAAAAATCAGCGTGGATTTTGTCCCAACCACTTCTATCCGGTATTAGGCCTTTCCAGGAATGCCCCAAGACCCGCCAACCCACCCGCCAAAAAGCACAACACCCCCAAAAAGCCCAAAAGCAAAATCTCATACTTACAATATTTCTCGGCCTTCGGTCCAAACGCGCTGTGCAGCTAGGCCATAACTCCAGTTTTTCACCACAGATTTCCTGAAAAGCAAATGCAATCAAGATTAGAGTGTCCCAGCAGTGCTCCCAGACCCCGAAACCCACCCACAAACACCAGGAAGCCCCCCAAACAGGCCCCCGAAAACACCACATTGAGCAAAATGTCAGAAATAGCAACAAAAAAAATCAGCGTGGATTTTGTCCCAACCACTTCTATCCGGTAAAAGACCTTCCCAGGAATACCCCAAGACCCGCCAACCCACCCGCCAAAAAGCACAACACCCCCAAAAAGCCCAAAAGCAAAATCTCATACTTACAATATTTCTCGCCTTCGGTCCAAACGCGCTGTGCAGCTAGGCCATAACTCCAGTTTTCCACCACGGATTTCCTGAAAAGCAAATGCAATCAAGATTAGAGTGTCCCAGCAGTGCTCCCAGACCCCGAAACCCACCCACAAACACCAGGAAGCCCCCCAAACAGGCCCCCGAAAATGCTACATTGAGCAAAATGTCAGAAATAGCACAAAAAAAATCAGCGTGGATTTTGTCTCAACCACTTCTATCCGGTATTAGACCTTCCCAGGAATGCCCCAAGACCCGCCAACCCACCCGCCAAATAGCACAACACCCCCAAACAGCCCAAAAGCAAAATCTCATACTTACAATATTTCTCGGCCTTCGGTCCAAACGCGCTGTGCAGCTAGGCCATAACTCCAGTTTTCCACCACGGATTTCCTCAAAAGCAAATGCAATCAAGATTAGAGTGTCCCAGCAGTGCTCCCAGACCACAAAACTCACCCACAAACAGCCGGAACCCCCCCAAAGAGCTCCTCAAAGGCAAGCAAGTCAGCAAAACCACAAAAAAATTCCACCTCCGATTTGGTCCAAACCACTTTTATCCGGTATTAGAGCTTCCCAGAAATGGCCCCAGAGCCGTCAACCCAGGAGAAAATGAGTAGAAGACCCCCCAAACAGCCAAAGAGCAAAAGTACAAAAATGGGGACTTAGTCATTTTTTGGCCAATTTCCAAAATCACTCCGCGCGCGCTCTGCAGCTAGGCCCTAACTCCCCTCTGCCACCATGTATTTGCTTCAAACCTCTTGCAAACTAAAGTATCCATAGCCAGCAGTGCTCCCAGACCACAAAACTCACCCACAAACAGCCGGAACCCCCCCAAAGAGCTCCTCAAAGGCAAGCAAGTCAGCAAAACCACAAAACAATTCCGCCTCCGATTTGGTCCAAACCACTTCTATCCGGTATTAGACCTTCCCAGGAATGCCCCAAGACCCGCCAACCCACCCGCCAAAAAGCACAACACCCCCAAACAGCCCAAAAGCAAAATCTCATACTTACAATATTTCTCGGCCTTCGGTCCAAACGCACTGTGCAGCTAGGCCATAACTCCAGTTTTCCACCACGGATTTCCTGAAAAAGCAAATGTAATCAAGATTAGAGTGTCCCAGCAGTGCTCCCAGACCCCAAACCTCACCCACAAACAGCCGGAACCCCCCCAAAGAGCACCTCAAAGGCAAGCAAGTCAGCAAAAAGACAAAAAAAATTCTGCCTCCGATTTGGTCCAAACCACTTTTATCCGATATTAGAGCTTCCCAGCAATGGCCCCAGAGCCGTCAACTCACCCGCAAAGAAGTAGAACACCCCCACAAGTGCTGAGTCTTTCTTCATTGGGCGTAAACCAGCCCTCTGCTTTGATGGAAATAGGAGTCTGGAGGAGGAGGATAGAGGAGCATGTTCTTCTGAACTTGTGAACCTGAGGAATGCAGACTGCAGCACCTTCAAATCAATAAGCAAACAAGTGAAGACAGTTCTGCTGATGGGCTTGTTTTTGTGATTAGGTGATTAAAGTTTGAATTATATTAACTGTGCACAACAAAGAAAGACAGACACACAGGAATAAAAGTGAATAAGGACGAAAAAGAAAGTTTTTGATTCATTGTCTCATTTTCAGGGCTCGGTGTCAGGGTCCATGAATAAGAATAAGGCTTCGTCATCATAGTCTGCGAATTCAGGCAGGGTGAGCTCAGTGTCACCTGACAGAGAAGAAATTCCCTCATCTACGTTGCTGTCCACCTCGTCTTCATCCGGCGTGCTTTCTCGTACTCTGTAATCTGGTGGTATGAGGTGCTGATTCATCTTGATCATTGTTAACCTCTCCACATTTTTGGGCGAGAGGCGGCTCCGTTTGGAAGTTACAATGCCACCAGCAGCACTGAAAACACGTTCAGAAGACACGCTTGCCAGTGGGCAAGACAAGTAGTTTAAAGCCAGGTTGGAGAGCTGTGGCCACAATTCTTTTTTCCCATGCCAATACGCCAATGGGTCAGCATTAACATAGACCTCTGTTGAGTCATTCAGATAGTCCTTCACCATCGACTCAAGGTCCTCCTCCAAGGTTCCTCCACTTTGCTTGCTGTTACTGTGACCTTTTGAGAACCAAACCCAAGCCGAGCTAGCCAATCCTCTTCAGCCTCCAATGTTACTGTTGTGTCTGGCGCAGATGATCCGGTTGCCGGTGTCTTTAACGGCTGAGAGGTCACTTGTGGCACAGCCACAAGTGCAGAAGTGGATTGTTTTGACTGGGGATGGCCTGCTGATGCTGATGTACTGCCTTTTCCTTCAATTTTCTGCCGTTCTCTTTCAAACCTCTTGGCTGAGAAGGCTAGCCACTGTTTGTACTTTGTAACATCTTCATCAGCAAAAGGAAAGAATGCTCGGCCTGCCAGCGCCTTTTTGTAGCGTGGATCCAGAATAGTAGCACAAATGTAATGCTGGTTTGAGTGGATCATTTTAAGACGTTCATCACCTTGTAGGCGCTCTAATAATTTCTCCGCCAAAACAAAAGGGTCTTGGTTTTTTTCATCTTTTTGAAACACAGAACACACCTCCTTCAGTTGGTGCTCCAGCATGTACAACAATGGGATAGCTTTTCCCAAATTACAGTCCTCCTTGCTGACTGCACGCGTGAATATCTCAAAAGGACGAAGCATGCGTGTCAGGCTTTTAACTATGTCCCATTGCGCCGCACCCATCCTCAGGTCCTCCTTCTGAGCCGTACCCTGTGTTAAGAAATAGGGATTGAGTACCGTATACTGCTCATACAGACGCTAAAGCATGTAGAAGGTTGAGTTCCAACGTGTTGCCACCTCCTGGATGAGTGCTTTCACTGGCATTCAACGTTCATGTAGCAGGCTCCTCAGATGCTTCCGGGCCTTAAAAGAATGGCTGAAATGGTTGCACATTTTTTGGCAGGTGTCCACTACCCTCTACGCTGCACTGTCTTTATCACTCAAGAATTTTTTGACAACCAGGTTTATACAGTGCGCCAAACACGGCACTCTGAAATAGTTACCCAGCTCCATGGCCTTAACTACATTGGCGCCATTATCCGTGGAAACATAACCAATCTGGCATTTTTTTGGGGACAGCCAGTCAAGGACCTTTGTATTAAACTCATCCAAAATGTTTTCTGCGGTGTGACGTTTCTCCAAAACTAGACTGACTCGTCAGTGGAAAAATGTAGATCAAGATACACTGACCACATCACTTAGAGGAATTGCCCAGCCAATAATGCTCAATCAAGATGTAGACCAGGATTGTAAAAACCTGATGGACTATCTGGTAAAGGCCATTGATCAGATAGCCCCTGAGAAACTCCAGACAAAGAATAGTGGGAAAAAGGGAGCCCCTTGGTTTACACCTGCTCTGAGGGACCAAAGGAAGGCCCTGCGTAATATAGAGAGAAACTGGAGGAGGAATAAGAATACAGCCACTTGCGAACAATACAAAACGGCGTTCCGTAGTTACAAAAAATCTATCCAGACAACTAAAGCTGCTTTCTACGAGGCTCGTATAAATAAGGCGAATAATGTTCAAAAGGAAACATTCAACATTCTGAAAGAACTAACAAAAAGAGCCCAAGATGCAGAAAGCAGCATAGACTGTGACACCTTCCAGAAATACTTTCTGGATAAAGTTGACATTATCAAGCGTGAAATAAAAAGCACGGGGTGCAGCTTAATTGAGCAGCACACCGATTTAATGCCAACGGTTAGCGGCTTATTATCATTTCCCCCCATGGATCCACTAACCCTTGAGTTATTGATGAGAAAGACGAAATCTGGCTCCCCAGCAGATCCATGCCCCCCAAGCATTTTCCGCTTGGCAGGACCAATCCTAGAGAACCATATTCTAGCCATACTTAATAAATCCCTGAGTACTGGCAGGCTCCCAACTGGCTTCAAGGAAGCCCGTGTAAGACCGCTGCTAAAAAAAGTGGGGGGAGATCCCAATGTTTTAAAAAACTATCGACCTATATCTCAGCTGCCCTTCCTGTCTAAAGTACTCGAACAGCATGTACTCAAATCTTTGTCAAGCTATCTGGAGTCTAACCATCTACTCCATGAGAGGCAAGCAGGCTTTCGTGCACACCACAGCACCGAGTTGGTCATGCTCTCGGTGCTGGATGAGCTCAGAAGGATGGCTGACAGCAAAAGACCGAGCGCCCTGATTTTGTTAGACCTATCGGCGGCGTTCGATACTGTCAGCCATCCCATCCTGCTGAACAGGCTGGCTGGGTTTGGGATTCAGGGCCTAGCCCTTCGGTGGCTGGAATCATTTTTATCTGGGAGAACGCAGAGAATCCAGATGGGAGACAGTGTATCAGGAGTGGGAAGTCTGACCTGTGGTGTCCCCCAGGGTTCAGCACTATCCCCACTCCTGTTTAATATATATCTACAGCCCCTGATTAACACACTAGCGGGAATGGGCTGCCGAGTATTCAACTATGCTGACGACACGCAGCTGCTGCTGGGCATAGATGATACAACACATGCCCAGTTGCATGCGCAAGATATACTCCGATACACGGTCCACTGGATGTCCATCAACCAGCTCAAAATCAACCCGGAGAAGACAGAGGTGCTGATAATACCATCCAAGTGCACCTCCTGGAGTGACTTGTACTGGCCCCAGGAGCTGGGCCCAACCCCACAGCCGGCAGCCACGGTCAAAAGTCTGGGTATTAAACTGGACAGTGGCCTCTCAATGACCAACCAGGTTTCCACAGTGGTTGGCATTTGTACAGGTCTTTTAAGACAGCTGCGTAAACTGGCCCCTCTTCTTTCCCAATCGATGTTACGCACAGTGGTCTCGGCCACTATAGTGTCAAGACTCGATTACGGCAATGCGCTATACCTAGGCCTGCCAAAAACACTAACAAACAGACTTCAGGTAGTCTTAAATGACGCCGCCAGACTTATCTTCAATCTCCCGCGGAGAACCCATGCCTCTCCATTGTTAAAAGACCTACACTGGTTACCAATTGGACAGAGGTCTGTTTTCAAAAGCCTCTGCATAGCCCACAAAGCCATTTACGGGAAGGCCCCGACCTACATCAAGGAACGGATCGAGATATATAGGCCGGAAAGAAATCTTAGGTCCTCTGATGCCAAATTCCTTGTATGTCCTCGCTTTAAGCTGGCCACAATGGGAGGCAGATCTTTTTCGGTTTTAGTACCGAAGCTTTGGAATGCCCTGTCTGAAACTCTCCGAAAGGAGGAGAATCTACTCCGCTTCAGGAAAGCCCTGAAGACCAGCTTGTTCCGAACATCGTTCAGCCCAGCCTAGGCATTCCACCTTCTCTCTCTCCTGGATGTTATGTTCTGTGGTCAAAGTGCCCTGAGACCTGTAGGTGACCCGGCGCTATATAAACCCATAATAACAATAACAATAACAACAAACATGGCTAGTGTCTCATGTTTCCGAGCAGCTTTAAAAACTTGGTCCGGGCCAACACCTGCGTTTAGCTTTGCTTTAACCCCTGAAAAAGAGACCCAGTGTGCAGTGATGCACATGTAATCAGTGCCTGCGCCACTGGTCCACATGTCTGTTGTCAGATGTATAGTGTGAACAGCACTCTTCTGCAAAGCTGCCCCAATCACCTCCAGAACATCTTCATGTAGTGCTGGAACCGCACTCGGGCAAAATAGAACCGGCTAGGAACCTTCCATTTAGGGCAGAGCGCTGCCACTAATTCTAGAAAACCAACCCCTTCTACAAAAGAAAAAGGGAGAAGGTCCAGAGCTAGCATTATAGCCAGCTTAGTGTTATACAGACGCGTCAGTGGGTGGTTGCGTTCATATTGCGCTTCTGTAAACAACATCTTTTTAATGTTGCCAAGGACCAAGCATTTACGGGATAATGATGATGATGATATCTTCGACCCAGTTACGCTCGCTGATGAACTTTTTCGCATTGGTGTCTCACTCTCTCCCACACTCTTAGTGTGGCTAACATGGGGTGTGCTGCTGACAGGGGTACTGGGTGTAAGTGAAGTGTTTGACACATCTTCTTCCTCCTCGTCATCATCAGATGAAAAATCAACGTTTTCATTACGTGCAATTAGGGCTTCCTTGATCGCCTGTAGGTGCGCAAACCATTGGACAGTGTGCTGTCTCTTAAGATGACCTCTCTGGCCTCCGGTACCATAGTTGGTACCAAACTTACCACGACTAACTGCAACCTTACAAATGCTACAAATGGTGAAGTTTTCCCTTTTTGGGCAAACACTAAAGAAGTCCCAAGCTGGGGACTTGAATTGTCTGTGGGGGCCGGAGGAGGCGGCGATACTGGTGGCGGTGGTCTTGCTGCTAATGCCAGATGAAGTGGAGGATGTGGATTGCCGAACTTTAGTACGTTGTGCACTTTCACCACCACTAATTGAGGTCGAGGTGGATGGAGGTCCCTTCTTGCGAAGAAGAAATATGGAAGCGGTAGGTGTTGGTGTACTAGTTAACTCCAATGATTGTTGTGTTTCCATTACCTCCTCGTCGACATCATCATCACGCTCAGCAGCTTCTCGGGCTAGGGTCAAAATGTCTCTTTGCTGCATGCCAGCTGGGGCTGCAGTGACCTTTATGATGACTGGCTCGTCGTCGTGAGAGGCTTCATCAGCAGCAGTATCCGCCACTTCTTGTTGAGCCTCATCACACTCCATAACTATGAGTTTTTCGACGACCTTCCTTTTACGCTTAAGTACCTTTGTCAGATCATGGTGTGCCTCACTCTCAGACGGCCGTGATGGTTCCCAATCTTCATCCAGATCATCAGAAGGAGGTGGGCTTGAAGAAGATGTAGACACCCCACTTGATCTTTTCCTTGCTAGGGATGTGGAAGACAATGAATGATCATCAGGAGGAGTGGCTTCCTCAAATGATACCTCGGCTTGATTGTCGATTTCCTGATGTGCCCCTACTTCGGGAGGAACAACTATTGTGGGCACTTGTGACCCTCCATGCACCTCTGCTTGCACATCTCCTTGCGCTGCCTCTCCTTCCACATGTACTTGGGCTTGTACTTGCACATGTGGCTGTTGTTGCGGCTGTGGTTGTTCAACACTTGTCAGATGAGTTACAACAACCTGTGTTGATTCAGGGACATTGCTGCTACTTTCTTGCGAAGAGCCAACATCACTGGTCGATGGTGATTGAAGAAGTACACTGACTGCCTCTGCAGCACTCAAGGGCTTGGACTTAAGTTGGCGTGGTGGTGGTGGTGGTGGCGGCACTGAGCCCAATGGAGCGGGGGTGCTGCTCCCAGCTTGGTCCCCAGCAGATCCCGCTGCTGCTGCAGGCGTACTTTTTTTTTTACTCCCAAAAAACGTGGCGGGCGGCACACCAGCCTCCTTGGTAACTTGCTTCTTCTGCTCCTTACTGGCAACTTTCTTGCTAGAGGACCTACGGGGAACTCTTTTTGGGGCCATCTTCTTCAGAGCAGGTCAGAACAGCAGGCCGCAGTTGCACGAGTTGCAGAGTTGTCTGTGGCCAGACGTGACGTCGCGTGACGTTATGCTGCACACACACACCGCTGCAGGACTTCTTCCTGGCACTGGTGGTTCTCTTCAGTCTTGTGCACCTAAAAGCAATGGAAGACAGAGGAACATCAGTTCAGTTATACACCCCAAAAAAATCGAAAAAACACAGAAAAATCAGCACAATCCCATGCCCTCCATGATGTTTAAATTCAAGACACCCCACAGAAAGACTAGGCACATGCACCACTCACTATCCCTGGTGAAAAGGCCACAACAACAGGCCAAAAAAACGAAAATCACAGAAAAATCAGCACAATCCCAAACCATCCAGGCCCTCCATGATGTTTAAATTCAAGACACCCCACAGAAAGACTAGGCCCATGCAACACTCACTACCCCTGGGCATAAAGGTTGAAAACTAGGCAAAATGGTTGCAGGCCTAACAACACTGACTGCATTCAAAATGGCCACCTGCCTCCCAGCACATGGCCTGCCTGTAGCAGCACTCAAAATGGCCCCCACCCACATGGCCTGTCCCCATGAACACCCCAAAAAATCGAAAAACACAGAAAAATCAGCACAATCCCAAGCCATCTAGGCCCTCCATGATGTTTAAATTCAAGACACCCCACAGAAAGACTAGGCCCATGCAACACTCACTACCCCTGGTGAAAAGGCCACAACAACAGGCCAAAAAAACGAAAATCACATAAAAATCAGCACAATCCCAAACCATCCAGGTCCTCCATGATGTTTAAATTCAAGACACCCCACAGAAAGACTAGGCCCATGCAACACTCACTACCCCTGGGCATAAGGTTGAAAACTGGGCAAAATGGTTGCAGGCCTAACAACACTGACTGCATTCAAAATGGCCACCTGCCTCCCAGCACATGGCCTGCCTGTACCAGCACTCAAAATGGCCCCCACCCACATGGCCTGTCCCCATGAACACCCCAAAAAATAGAAAAACTGAAAAATCAGCACAATCCCAAGCCATCCAGGCCCTCCATGATGTTTAAATTCAAGACACCCTACAGAAAGACTAGGCCCATGCAACACTCACTACCCCTGGTGAAAAGGCCACAACAACAGGCCAAAAAAACGAAAACCACAGAAAAATCAGCACAATCACAAACCATCCAGGCCCTCCATGATGTTTAAATTCAAGACACCCCACAGAAAGACTAGGCCCATGCAACACTCACTACCCCTGGGCATAAAGGTTGAAAACTAGGCAAAATGGTTGCAGGCCTAACAACACTGACTGCATTCAAAATGGCCACTTGCCTCCCAGCACATGGCCTGCCTGTACCAGCACTCAAAATGGCCCCCACCCACATGGCCTGTCCCCATGAACACCCCAAAAAATCAAAAAACACAGAAAAATCAGCACAATCCCAAACCATCCAGGCCCTCCATGATGTTTAAATTCAAGACACCCCGCAGAAAGACTAGGCCCATGCAACACTCACTACCCCTGGTGAAAAGGCCACAACAACAGGCCAAAAAAACGAAAATCACAGAAAAATCAGCACAATCACAAACCATACAGGCCCTCCATGATGTTTAAATTCAAGACACCCCACAGAAAGACTAGGCCCATGCAACACTCACTACCCCTGGTGAAAAGGCCACAACAACAGGCCAAAAAAACGAAAATCACAGAAAAATCAGCACAATCCCAAGCCATCCAGCCCCTCCATGATGTTTAAATTCAAAACACCCCACAGAAAGACTCAGTGCAAAAATCGAAAATTCCAAAATTGTAGTTGCAGCTACTGTAATGCCCCAAACAAACTTACTTGTGAAATTTCTAATCCAAAAGTGATCCAAAGAAAGTCAAAAAGGCCTCAAATCCAAATATCCAGCAGCATCCACAAAAAGTAATCCTTCCAGCTCCAGATCCAAATGAAAAGTGACCAGGAGATGGACAAAGCACTGGGAGGAGCCTGCTGGACAGGAACAGGAAGTTGAAGACTGTGGGGCACTTCCTTCCTCCCACCCTCCCCCTCCCCAAAATGGACTCCTCGCAAAAAAAGTGCAGGCAAATGTCAACCTGAGGAGTTATTCAGATAAAAATCATAATTTCCAGAAGGTTTATGCTGCTTGCTGGTGGATTTCTTGTGCAGAATTGCAAATTTTGTATTTTCGCGAGTGCGAGATTGTTGCTGCTCGCCGCATCTACAAGCTCGCAATTGCGAAGTCCCGCGATACGTGATCACGGCGTACTCCCGTTGACAAACTCTCGCTGTGCAAGTTGGCAAGCCGCGATTACGTAATCGCGCTCGCCAAATTCCCGCGGGATCCCGCAGCAAGATCCAAAATGGCGCAGCACTCGCAAAATATCAAGAAAAACAACTCGGCAAACGCTGAATGACGGTAAGTAAACACCGCGCGCCGCAAAATTGTATCACCAAGAAAAAAAAATCCGCTGCGTGCGAATTTGCGGATTTTCGGTAAATTCGCGAGCGTTCGCGGATTGCGAATTTACCGAAAATCCGCAAAATCTGCGAGCGTACCAGATTTTCCGCCCATGCTTAATCCCAATTGTCATAACAACCAACCTGTGCAGTACACATCAATGACTCTCTATCCTTTGTACAACAGGTGATCGTGAACTGGCAGGAAATGTCAGCAACCAGCAACACCAGGCACCCCCCTCAGACCATTGACTCTCTGGAGCTGATGACCTTGACTCCTCGGATGCCGTGGAAGTGGCCAGTACACCAGTGTCACTAGTGCTTCCATGGTCCCAGGAAATTGCTGTCACCACCACCTTGACCACAACACCAACAGTGGCCCCTGCCATCGGGACCTGTACTGACACTACCACCACTACCACCACTGCAACAAGTCCACCCTGTCCCACCCTCCCAGACCCATTGGACAACGAAACAGCCACACCATCCCCGGAGAACAGGGAGGGTCTCCAGGCTAGGACCCAGGTGAGGCAACAGGTTCCGAACAGGAGGGCAGGTGGAAGGGCAGGTGGCCAGCAACACCCACCCAATTGTGGTGCCGAGGCCCTGGATGCCATCAACAGGGTTGTGGACGTTTATGAGCGTGCACAGGCACAGGCACGCCAAGACACACTGGAGCACCGGCAGCTGTTGAGGTCCATCTACAACAGGCTGGCACAACTGGTGGACATCATGGGGCAGCAAGCAGCCTCTCAGGGGGAGCAGCCTATAGCCCATATACCACCTCCCCCTACCCCCAGTGGCCTGCAGGAAGTCATTACACAAACATCCCCTGAGGCCACAGAGAAGGATGTGGCCCCGAGCAAGCTGCCCCCACAGCAGTCCCTCTTCCGTCCAAAATACAGAGGGGACGTCCGAGGAAACAGCCAGCTCAAACCAGTGGCACCAGCCAGTTACCAGACGAGGAGCCGGCGCTGACTTCACAATGCCCTGAGCCTGTGATTCACTCTGCTGACTATCCTCCCCCACACCGCCAGGCCATCGCTTATATGTGTTGTACTGGGTTCCCACAACAATGTGGGTTCTACACAATGTTCTCATCCTCCATGACTTTCAACTGGATGATCCCCACCCCCCCATCTTGTAAATATGCACTCCACCAACACTGCCACCATTGTAAATAAACACCCTTGAAACACTCATGTTTTAATCACAGGGTGTACAATGATGTAAACGTTACCATGTCCAAGGAGCAATGCTTGTCTGTACTCATGTTGAAAATTAAGCGACCTAGGAAGAACAAGAGCACAACATACACATGTCAGGAAACTGCATCACAGCCTTCACACCACACCACATTTCACGGCTGTGCTATCTATCTACTCCAAATTTTCACCAGTCACAACATACCCATTCATGAGCCGTGCATGACTACCATGTCCCACACACATTTGCAAGCAGCACAGAGCCAACCACAGGCTGCAGTCACAACACACATCCAGACATCACCACCAACCACCCCTCCCGCATACCATGTCAACACCATACATTGACACCCACCTTCAGGGGAAGTAGCGCTCAATGAGCTGACGTCTCTGGTCCACACCTTCCTCCTCTCCACTATCATCATCACTGGACACGGGAGGGATAGCATGCGGAGCCACTTGTTGGTCTGCAGGGTCCAGGATCAGGGGGATCCCCTTGCGCAGGGCCAGGTTGTGGAGCATGCAGCAGGCAACCACGATTTTGCAGACCCGGGTGAGTAAGGCAGGGCCCCTCCAGTCTTGTCCAGGCAGCGGAACCTTGACTTCAGCAGCCCGAATGTGCGCTCCACCACCTGACGTGTCTTGCAATGTGCCACATTATATTGCTGTTCGCCTGGGGTAGTGGGATTCCGTACTGGGCTCAACAACCATGGGCAGTTGGGATACGCAGAGTCACCTATGGGAGAGGTGGACAGGCACATCCAACATTACCACTGTGGTGTGGGTCAGCAGGGTACACATACAACACAGTGTTTGACACTTACAACTCACCAACAAGCCAGCCACGTTCCGGATGCATTTTCGCCATCAGTCGGGGCACAATGCTGCTCCGCAGGACGTGGGAGTCATGTGCAGAGCCTGGAAATCTGGCACACACATGCGAGATGATCTGATTGGCCTGGCACACCACTTGGACGTTGATGGAGTGGTAATGCTTCCTATTACGATAAATGTATTCACGTGCCTGTGGTGGACCCAGACCAATATGTGTGCCATCAATGGCACCCACCACATGTGGAATCCGACCCAGAGCGTAGAAATCAGCCTTCACAGCTGTCAATTCCGCTGCCCCAGGAAAATGGATATATTCATCCTTAAATAGCATCATGGCTGCCAGGACATCACGCAGTACCACACTAAACATGGGTAAGGACATCCCCCCTGCTGTACCAATTGTGTGCTGGAAAGTGCCAGTAGCGAAGAATTGAAGCGCCGCCATCACCTTGGCCATTGGTGGAATTGTCCCGGGATATTCCCTGCGTGGCTGCAGGTGGGGCTCCAGTTGGGCAACCAGGATCTGCAATGTGGGACGGTCCAAGCGGAATCTGTGTATCCCCTCATTGTTCACAATGTCCTAGAGCACAGTGTATGGACGGTGCACATTCGGAGCCCTCCTAGGATGGTAGCACATGTCAATTGTAAACACAACACAGCTGTACCACATTTGTCATCATGACAGACACAGCAATAACAATGACTGACATCAACAGTGATGGTACCACAGACTACATGTCGGTTGGCCCTGGCACACAACAATGGCACACCTGTAGACTTGCCACACATTGAAATCCCCACAATGACGTCACAGACATGTGTATGCACAAAGGCACATTCCCACATGTAGCCCAGACAGCCTTGATTGTGCAACATACACCTCATGTGTGGATATGCATCCACACAGGCCCCAATCTTTGTGCTGCACCATGCCAATACATAAATACACAGTCCATGAGGTCATGCACCTCTGACTAGACTTGCATAGGCTGAACAAGGACACATGAGAGGGCAATCCATCAGGCATACATCACGCAGCAACAAATTCATAGTGCATCCATCACATCATCACATGTTGTTGCACATACCATGCACAGACACACATGTAACACAATCTGCAGGTCCATGGTAACAATGAACTGTGTAAATGTAAACCCACAACCCATGTCACATGTGAGACACCACATCACTACATTGTCACAGATGTGCACTGGCCTGGCATGTGCACTCAGCACTGGTCTGGGTGTGTAACTTGCAATGTTAGCACTGCCTTGTTGCATGATCATGGTGGCCAATGGACACCCTTAGACAGCGCCTGCGCCACAGCATGATGTGTTGGCAGGTACCATGTACCTGCTCAGCCACCTATGTCCCCTTGCGAACACGGAATGTGTGCCTGACCATGCAGTAATTGGCCTCGCGCTGGCAATGCACGCCTGCCGCAATTTCAAAACTTGCATTCAGTCTCCACGAATGCGTTTCCCATTGGCTGTTGAATAGGGTGCCATGGCGGGGACACACCGGCGCGGTCATGCGTGCCCTGCCGCTAGGGTGCATCTTTCAAATGCATCCAGTTTCCGGCACGAAATGGAGATTCACGCAGGCCGCGTAGGCGGGACAGGCTTTCCACAACATTTAAATCTACATTGTGAAATGGCAGTTGGTATGTCCCTCCATGCAGATAGCAGTACCCACCGCCGTTCCCCGTGGTGGGTGCCGCTACGTGACTGAATGGGGGATAACAACTGGTATTGCCACTTGCACATTCATATGTATCTGTTAGCCTTCCCCACCCCCGCGGAATGCGTGCTCCGCAATTGCGATGCCAGCAAGTGATGTATTTCAAATGATGCACCATCGCGGTAGCGCGCACATGTGGTTGGCGATATGTGACCGTGATGGTCCTTGCACATGCAGCCAATGGAAACAGGTACCACGGAACGTGTAAGCGATTTTCAAAAAAGCAGAAGCCGTGCACCGCCACAGCGGGGCCTGCCATTGGCTAATTTTGAATGAGGCAGCCCGGGAACAACAATTGCTGCAGACGTGTGCCACTGATATCAGCTCAGGGCCTAAAAAATGTGTGAGTCTGAGCACCACACATCCACTGCTTCCAGCCACTGCTGCCTGCACCCATCACCTCTACCTGCTACTGCTGGCCACTTCACCAACTGCTGCCTGCACCCATCACTTCTACCTGCTGCTGCTGACCACTCCACCAACTGCTGCCTGCACCCATCACCTCTACCTGCTGCTATGGCCACTCCACCAACTGCTGCCTGCACCCATCACCTCTACCTGCTGCTGCTGCCCACTCCACCAACTGCTGCTGTTGTGCCAGTGTCCTGGACCTTGCCATGGCCAGAGTTTCACAGATCCGGTCCTGTCCCTTCAGTGCAGAGGAGCTGGAGGTCCTTGTGGACGGTGTGCTCAGCCACTATGAACGGCTCTACGGTGCCCCAGGACAGGTGGTAAGTGCAGTGGGGGACATGTTGGTGTGCATGAGGTGGTCCCTGACTCCTGGTGTCTGCAATCTGGGCAGTGTTCTGAGGGAGGCAGTGTGGGTGTGCCCCAGCAGGCAAGGAACACTGTGATGTGTTCCTGGTTCTGTCACTGACTGATTGACCTCTATGCGGCGCAGTGTTATCCTTGAGGGGTAACAAACATGACATGTGTAGTCTTGTGGCTGTGCTGGGTCACGACCGATCACAGCTATCTTGTGTGTGTGTGTGCCTCACCTGCTACCATGATGGACTAATGCCATATTGTCCTGTCAGTCACATATGTTGTACTGTGCATGGCTGCTGACAGATACCTGTACTTTCTATCTGTGTGAACGGCCAACTGTTCACTGACTTGCCCCCTCGTGTTTCCCATTATGGTAGGTCAAGCTGCACCATCGCAAGGCCGTGTAGAGGGCCATAGCACATGATGTACGGGCAGTGGGGGTGTGTAACAGGCGACACACACACTGCCACAAGCGGTGAGACAACATCTCCAGGCTCAGCAAGACTGTGGCGGAGATAACACTGGGGCTGATTCCAAGATCAGGCCGGCTTGCACGACGTACCATGACCCCTCTAATTCTACGTATCATAGCTCTGACACATCCTGACCTGTCCGCACGACTAAGAGGGGAGCAGCAGCAAACTAGCAGTGAGCACACTGGGTTTGTGACTTGGGAGTGCATGCATATATTGCTGGTCAGACACAGTAGTGACATCCATGGTGTATATGGTGTGCTGCTATTGCATGTTGGTGGATTAGCGGAGTGAGAGTCAGCATCCATGTCAGCCAGCTGGACATACCAGTTGCATTGTAGTGCAGGGGCCCAGGACATGTAATTCATGTCTGTGGTCCCATGGCATCACATGTGTGGTGGTCTGCATGCACTTGCCCTGTTTGTTTCATGTACATGGTGTCACAGGGCCCACTAATTCTTTGACATGAGGATGTCTGGGAGGGGTGGGTCATGTGCAGGATGGGTTCGACATGTTGTCCAGCAGTCAAGGAAGTTTGGATTTTGTAATTTGCAGCTAGTGAGTGTGGCACTTATGTATACCTCTGATCTCTCTCTTTCAGCTTTGGACGAGGGCACTGACAGACAAACGATGGAGGGAAGTGGTGGCAATGCATCCGGATCAGAAACCACACAAACACTGACTGAGATGGAACAGAGCAGCCCCGGAGAGGGGGACAGAACTATCCCTGAGGACTCACATGTGGAGACACCATCGTCATCATCTTCAGACAGCGGTGGTGAGTCAGAACTGTTGGTAGACACAGGAAGTGGACAATCTACACCTTCAGTCGGTACACAGCACACTGGGCCCACACTGCCACTAACTGCAAAAAGTACTGCTCGTGCTCGCAAGAGTAGGGGGAGCAGAGTGGCCTTTGGTGCCCCTGTGACACAAACTGCCCTTAGTGCTGAGGCGGTTGATCTGCTGCGACAGCTGTGTGTAGGGCAAACAAACATGATAAATGCATTCCTGAACCACAATAAGAAGTTGAGGCAGGTGGTAGCATTCATGGAGGGGATGCATGGTGATGTTGCTAGTCTCCACAGGACAGTACAGTCCTTATACAACACAGTATCTGCAGCCATTCAACAGTCACATGGCCAAGGTTCTACTCAGTTCCCCCATCCACACCACTTACTGTCTCAGGGGAGAGTGACACTTCTGAACATGCATCATTTTCAGGGTATTGCACTAGAAGCAGTCACAGGCAGCAAGGCAGGCAATGGAGGCCACAGACACCCAGGGAAATGGAAATCTTTCACAGAACAGGACATCAGCTACCTTGGAGATGACACACAGGACCCTCAAGGGGTGATGGGGGCACAGATTCACGGGATACACAGACATCCCCCTCAAAAGGTACTCACAAGGGCAAGGCACATCTCATGGACAAGGCACAGACCAAGGACAGGGCATCCGCAAAGGACAGGACACCACCCACAGACACGGCTCCTCCCAAGGAGCAGGCACCTCCCAAGGACCAGGCCCCTACAAAGGACAGGGCACCTCCCAAGGACAGGGCACCTCCCAAGGACAGGGCACCTCCCAAGGACCAGGCCCCTACAAAGGACAGGGCACCTCCCAAGGACAGGGCACCTCCCAAGGACCAGGCCCCTACAAAGGACAGGGCACCTCCCAAGGACAGGGCACCTCTCAAGGACAGGGCACCTCCCAAGGACAGCGCACCTCCCAAGGACAGGGCTACTCCCAAGGACAGGGCACCTTCAATGGACAGGGCACCTCCCAAGGACAGGGCACCTTCAATGGACAGGGCACCTCCCAGGGACAGAGCACCGCCCATGAATAAGGCACATTCCAAAGGCAAGACACCTCCTAAGGCCAAGGCGTCTCCCACGGCCAAGGCTACTCCTAGGGAGCAGGCACCTCCTAGGGCCAAGGCATATCACATCGACAGGACATCCACCAAGGACAGACATCCATCACCCATGCGTCCCCTGAAGCTGGTGTTGATGAAGGAACGTAAGCCACATGTGTCAGAGGTGGAGGCCTCCCATACCTCTACTCCCATCCGCACCCCAGTGAAGCAGAGGAAGGAGTATACTGTTGTTGCATCCCCCATTACACATGATGCAGAGGGCAGAAGGCAGGGCCAGAGCAAGCGTCAAGCAGGTTCCAGCACGTCCCACAGAGAGCAGACCCACACATGCACATGATCGAACCTTGATGGGTGATGTTTCAGATAAGGCTGCACCACTTACCAGTCCAATAATGTCCAGGGTGCCCTTCCGAATCCCCAAGAAACAGAAACACACATCGGTAACACCTGACCACCCCAATGACGCACAAGTACAGCTGTCCCCAGCTTCCAGAGCCACCCTGCCTCCTGGCCCATACAGCCCTGTAGCTCATCATTTCAGTGGTCCTAGTGGGTCAGCTGCAGTTCACTCTCATGTGTCAGATAGTGGCACTGTGTCTGTTGTTCGCTGTCATGCCTCATGTAGTAGCACTGTGTCAGTTGTGCCCTCTCCTGTTTCAGGTACTGCCACTTTGGGTGTCCGCCAATCTCATGTCTCAGATGCTGGCATGGTATTTGTTGATCAGTGTCCAGGGACAGGTCCTGGCAGTGTGTCAGGGTCTATCGCTCATGTGTCAGTCACTAGAGTTGTGGCTGTTTCTCACACTCCTGTATCAGGTTCTGGCTGTGTGTCAGGGTCTGTCACTCATGTGTCAGTCACTACAGCTGTGGCGGTTTCTCACACTCCTGTATCTGGTCCTGGCAGTTTGTCAGGGTCTATCGCTCATGTGTCAGTCACTAGAGCTGTGGCTGTTTCTCACACTCCTGTATCAGGTCCTGGCAGTGTGTCAGGGTCTGTTGCTCATGTGTCAGTCACTAGAGCTGTGGCCGTTTCTCACACTCCTGTATCAGGTCCTGCCACTGTGTCCGAAGCTATGAGGTCCCACAGTCCACCGGATACTGTGCTGTGAGGTGCAGTTCCCATCACTCAAATCTCATTGTACTTGATGTCTGGACTGTTCATTGTAACCACCCTTGCAATATTCTTGTCCGTGGGACTGTCCGTATGACACACGTCCTTGTGCTGCCTCAGATGTACCTGCTCTGTTCTGGCCACTGGCCCTGTTAGTAATGTGATGTACCGTGCCCCTCACTTGTGCTGCCTCAGATGGACCTGCTCTGTTCTGGCCACTGGCCCTGTTAGTAATGTGATGTACTGTGCCCCTCACTTGTGCTGCTTCAGATGGGCCTGCTCTGTTCTGGCCACTGGCCCTGTTAGTAATATGATGTACCGTGCCCCTCACTTGTGCTGCCTCAGATGGACCTGCTCTGTTCTGGCCACTGGCCCTTTTAGTAATGTGATGTACTGTGCCCCTCACTTGTGCTGCCTCAGATGGACCTGCTCTGTTATGTTATGTTATGTTATGGTATGTTATGTTATGTTATGTTATGTTATGTTATGTTATGTTATGTTATGTTATGTTATGTTAAAGGGGGGTGCTTCTATAGCGCACAGCTACTCCGAGGAGTGTCCCGGCGCTGTCGGAGCCTCACAGGTCCAGGGTGAAAAAGAGGGTGAGTGAAGCAAAGGTGGCTAGGATGGCAGTTTTATTGTGTAAAAAGCAGAGTTTTCAGATCTTTCCTGAAGGCCAGCAGATTAGGGCTGGATCTAAGAGAGAAAGGGAGGTCGTTCCATAGTCGGGGGGCAAGATGTTTGAAAGAGCGGCCTCCACAGCGTGCACGCCGGATTAAAGGTGTCACTGCCTTGGCCTGGGTTAAGGAGCGCAGGGATCTAGATGGAAGATAAAAGCTGATCCATTTCTGAAGATAGCGGGCACCTATGCCGTGGAGGGCCTTGAAGGCGATGGTCAGGGCCTTAAAAGTGATCTGCTTCTTTATGGGCAGCCAGTGAAGGGTTCTGAGGAGCTCACTGGCCCTGGCCCTGGCCCTGGCTCTCTATGTTCTGGCCACTGACCCTGTTAGTAATGTGATGCACTGTGCCCCTCACTTGTGCTGCCTCAGATGGACCTGCTCTGTTCTGGCCACTGGCCCTGTTAGTAATGTCATGTACTGTGCCCCTCACTTGTGCTGCCTCAGATGGACCTGCTCTGTTCTGTGCCATGGACTGTTGATGCACTGTTCCCCTCACTTGTGCTGCCCCAGATGGACCTGCTCTGTTCTGGCCACTAGCCCTGTTAGTAATGTGATGCACTGTGCCCCTCACTTGTACTGCCTCAGATGTACCTGCTCTGTTCTGGCCACTGGCCCTGTTAGTAATGTGATGTACTGTGCCCCTCACGTGTGCTGCCTCAGATGTACCTGCTCTGTTCTGGCCACTGGCCCTGTTAGTAATGTGATGTACCGTGCCCCTCACTTGTGCTGCCTCAGATGGACCTGCTCTGTTCTGGCCACAGGCTCTATGGTAACTGTGCCGCGTGTTGCCCCTTGGTTGTGCAGCTTCTCATGGACATGCTCTGCACTCTCTCATTGCCCTGCCTGGAACTGTGCTGCTTGTTGCCCCTTGGTTGTGCAGCTTCTCATGGACATGCTCTGCACTCTCTCATTGCCCTGCCTGGAACTGTGCTGCTTGTTGCCCCTTGGCTGTGCAGCTTCTCATGGGCATGCTCTGCACTCTCTCATTGCCCTGCCTGGAACTGTGCTGCTTGTTGCCCCTTAGTTGTGCAGCTTCTCATGGACATGCTCTGCAATGTGTACTGGCCACTGGGCTGGCTCCTGGGTACATCAGAGTGCTATCTTTGTGATGTTTAATAAAGGCAGTTACTCATGTTGTGTACTTTGTCAGTGTCCGTGCTTGTTGTGTACTTGCATTGTGGATTTCTTGTGTTTACAACATGCCCTGTCTACCACGGATTAGTTCACAATGGTGAGGCACCTGACAACTAGTGAGGCGAGTTTTGATCAAGCCCCCTGCACCGCTCAATATAATTATATTACTGGTCCGGCCCAGCAAGAGTAAGGGAGTGACACCTCTGCCATTGATGTGAGGGTGGCAATGAACGCACATTTACTTACAGGAAGGCCTCTCAGGCACCAACTGGGCCACTGGTGGTCATTTACAAATGCAGGGACCGCCCAGATCAGTCCACCACGGCTGCCCACAACCGCAGCCCTCAGCTGGGACAGAACACTGGCCCCTCGGGCAGTGCCCTAGTGCCCTTGTTGCTAATCCTACCCTGCTGGTGTGAACAGGTAACAGTGTTCATGTATGCTGTGGCGTGGTATGTGTGTATTGCATACTTGCGTACCTGCGGCGGCGTCCACGACGGTGCATGGCTTGCTGGAAGTGAAGTACGAACAGGGCGGTGAAGGCGTGTAGGGCTGGGTCCATGGCGGTCGGGTCCGTGCGGTGGGTCTCGAGGCACTGCTTTCCCTCTCGGTTGTGGTGCCTCTGCCATCTATGAGGTGGTGGTTTTTCCGCTGCGGTGTTCTGGGTTGTTTGCGACTACGTAATATTGCGGACGGTCGGGAAGTCATTCCACACGGTGGTGAGGCTGGATTGGCTCCGTCCGCCGTGGTGTCTGATGTGTTCCCGCAGCGGTTCACGTTTTTCCGCGGCGGACGGTAAATGTGCCCAGTTCGCCTTCCTAATATGGCGGACAGAAGGCCCGCTGCTGGGTGCATTTTCCGCCGCCTCCAGCACTGCGGTCATGCATCCGTCCGCCATCCTAATGGACCTCTTAGGGTGGCAGTCAGGGATAGATAGATTCTGTAAGGTTAGCCAAACAAGATCATTCAATTTGTACAGTGGATCACACTCTCTGGGCCAATCAGCCTTGGGGAGTTGTCCCCTAGTGATGTAAGTGCAGGCAAGCAATGTATTGGAACTCATCCAATGTAGACCCTGAAGGACTAATTTTCATGGGCTGGTCATTGGCCTTGTTTATTTTCCATATTCGTGATTGCATATTTAAATGCTGAATAAAGCAAATTGTGGGATTTTGGCTACTTTTCTGGGTGTACATTTTGTTGCTGAGGATAGTACTGCAAATGCTGTTTTTTACATTGTTTAAGCCAAATCATGCACATTGATGGCAGTGGTAGCCCACAATGGCAGTGGTTGTCTCCACATGACAGGTATTTTTTTAGTGAGACAAGAAAAAATTAGAAAAAATTGGTTCCTTTCTGTGGTTCTTGAATTTGAGGTACAATTTACTTTTTAAGGACTAAGACACCTACAACATTTCTGATCTCAATGATATGTACCCAGAAATTGTTCCACAATTATCTCTCAAAAAACATAATTTTCATTAAAATCAAATTTATTAAAAACATCATCAGAATCAAAATACAGTATATACTTAGTAATTCTACATTTAAAAGCAATCACAGTATATTAACATTCAGCACAAAATTCAAATTCACAAAAATTCACAAAAAGTTAAAAAAAGTTAAAAAAAGGGGGTAGCCAAGTTGTCCACAAAAATTCACAAAAAGTTAAAAAAAGTTAAAAAAAGGGGGTAGCCAAGTTGTCCACAAAAATTCACAAAAAGTTAAAAAAAGTTAAAAAAAAGGGGGTAGCCAAGTTGTCCACAAAAATTCACAAAAAGTTAAAAAAAGTTAAAAAAAAAGGGGGTAGCCAAGTTGTCCACAAAAATTCACAAAAAGTTAAAAAAAGTTAAAAAAAGGGGGTAGCCAAGTTTTTTTAACTTTTTGTGAATTTTTGTGAATTTGAATTTTGTGCTGAATGTTAATATACTGTGATTGCTTTTAAATGTAGAATTACTAAGTATATACTGTATTTTGATTCTGATGATGTTTTTAATAAATTTGATTTTAATGAAAATTATGTTTTTTGAGAGATAATTGTGGAACAATTTCTGGGTACATATCATTGAGATCAGAAATGTTGTAGGTGTCTTAGTCCTTAAAAAGTAAATTGTACCTCAAATTCAAGAACCACAGAAAGGAACCAATTTTTTCTTGTTTTGCTACCTTTCCCAGTCCTTTCTGGGTGTGTAAGGGAAAACTCTCTCTTTTGTCAAAATTTTTTTAGTGAGGCCCCAATATGTCTGCCTCTACAGATAAGTGTTTGTTTGGCAGACTGCCACTATTTTGTCACTACATTGCTCCCCTATGTGCCTGACACTTCAGGGTGTTTGATCCACGATCACTTAATGGTCAAAACACTGATAGGGGGTTACCCCATATCCCCTATGTGCTTGGCTAAGTTGGGAGTTTGAACCCCATGCTCATTTTTTGGGCATCACATTTATGTTGGGGTGATACCCCATCACCCCTATGTGCTTCTCAATGCTGGGGGTTTGTACCCCACAATCTGCTTTTGTTCACTGGAGTGATGAATGTAAGTGCATTTGTTTGCAGAATGTGTCACTGATTCAGGGTGTTTGCACACAATACACAAACTTGGCATGGGAGTAGGAGTGGACTGTTTGCCCCCCACCCACTCTGGGGTGGACTGTCCTGGGGTGGACATGGATCCCCTTCTGGGGTGAACTGTGCTGTGGTGGACATTGACCACCGTCTGGGGTGGACTGTGCTGGGGGTGGACATGGATCCCCTTCTGGGGTGGACTGTGCTGGGGGAGTTGGACATAGACCCAATTCTGGGGTGGACTGTGCTGGGGGGTGGATATGGATCCCATTCTGGTGTGGACTGTGCTGGGGGGTGGACATAGACCCCCTTCTGGGATGGACTGTGCTGGGGGGTGGGCATAGACCCCTTCTGGGGTGGACTGTGTTTAGAGGGTGGACATAGACCACAGACTGTGCTAGGGTGATGTGCTAGGGTGATGGGTATCCACCCTTCTAGGGTGGACTGTGCTGGGGGATGGACATCCACCCTTCTGGGGTGGATTGTGTGGGGGTGAACATAGACTCCCTTCTGGGGTGGACTGTGCTGAGGTGATGGGCATCCACCTTTTTGGGGTAGACTGTGCTGGGGGATGGGCATCTACCATTTTGGGGTGGACTGTGCTTGGGGTGAACATAGAACCCCTTCATGGGTGGACTGTGCTGGGGGGTGGACATAGACCCCCTTCTGGGGTGGACTGTGCTGGGGTGATGGGGATACACCCTTCTGGGGTGGACTGTGCTGGGGTGATGGGCATCCACGCTTCTGGGGTGGACTGTGCTGGGGTGATAGTCAACCGCCTTTCTGAGGTGGACTGTGCTGGGGTGATGGGCATCCACCCTTCTGGGGTGGACTGTGTGGGTGGATGTAGAACGCCTTCAGGGGTGGACTGTGCTGGGGTGATGGGCATCCACCCTTCTGGGGTGGACTTTGCTGGGGGGGATGGGCATCCACCCTTCAGGGGTGGACTGTGCGGGGGTGGACATAGACCCCCTTCTGGGGTGGACTGAGCTGGGGGGATGGGCATCCACTCTTATGGGGTGTACTGTGCTGGGGGTTGACATGAACCCGTTCTGGGGTGGACTGAGCTGGGGGTGGACATAGACCCCCTTCTGTGGTGTTCTGTGCTGGGGGAATGAACATAGACCCCCTTCTGGGGTGGACTGTGCTGGGGGGTGGACATAGACCCCCTTCTAGGGGGGACTGTGCTGGGGGGTGGGTATCCACCCCCTATGTGTGTTTTGGCTTTCGCAAGATTTTGACGTGTTAGTGGGTGGTAGGTGTCTGTCTTACCATCTGCGATGTACGTGTCCATTCCGATTGTTGATTCGGTCATAGGTGTACAGTACAGGGATGACATGCACGATTGGATATATGGCAGCTTCGTCTCGTACACTGTGTTCGTGTTGTGGAGCGAATGGGACCTGATATACAGCTCTTCCGGGTGCTGTGACGTGCTGGAGTTAGAGACCTGTTCGGCGCAGAGGAAGTGCGCATTACACTTGCCCGGCCGGAAACTGCAATGGTAATGGTTCTGGCGGGTCAATTCTGTCTTTACGGAAATGCTTTGTATGTGAAATCTTGCTTGATTCGGAGGGTGCGTGTCGTTCGGGATTTGGACACATTTGCGCATCGTACTTCATCGTTGGGACGGACCGGCTCCCAGAACGAGTTGGTCGGCAGGTAATGCTATGGACAGCTCTGGGAGGGCTGTCCGGGCAAGATCGGAATCGGCCCCTAAGTAGAGTGCTACTCAGCCTCCAAAATTAGTTTGGTGCCTCATAATTGGTGTCTTCCATATAGGGTCGGACTGGGACAGAAATTAGGTCCGGGAACGATAATGAACAGGGCCCTCATTAGTAAATAACAAAAGCTAAAAAAAGTAGTCTGTGTTTGAAAATTTTGTGCGGTTTTGAACTTGTAAAGACAGGCGTTATAAGTGTTTTGCAAGGTAGCGGAGACTCCATGGATTTGAGCTAGCAGCAGGTAATCTTTGTGTTAATATCCATACCGCTGCTAACACTACTGTTTCCCCATTGCTGGGGGTGGAGAAAGCCTTGCCGAATATCGGGTGACAGGGAGGAGCTGGACTACATCTCCCAGCGCCCCCTGTGGCACGGCGAGACAGCCGCCAACGCCATCAGCCACCTAAGCGCCAGGAGGCACCAACAAAAGCACACAAATGCTCCCGCAGCGTGGGAAATCCATACCGCCGCTAACACTGCAGTTTTCCCCTTGCTTGGGGTGGAGGAAGCTTTGCTGAATACCGGGTGACAGGGAGGAGCTGGACTACATCTCCCAGCGCCCCCTGCAGCGCCGCGAGCCAGCCGCCAATGCCGTCAGCCACCTAAGCGCCAGGAGGCGCCTACAAAAGCACACAAGTGCCCCCGCAGCACATGAAATCCATACCGCCACTAACACTGCTGTTTTCCCCTAGCTGGGGGTGGAGGAAGCCTTGCCAAATACCCGGTGACAGGGAGGAGCTGGACTACATCTCCCAGCGCCTCTTGGGGCACCGCGAGCCAGTCGCCAACGCCGTCAGCCACCTAAGCGCCAGATGGCACCTATAAAAGCACACAAGTGCCTCTGAAGCGCGGTCCGCGCCCTGGCAAAGCCCGGGCCAAGGGCGGGCCCATCTGCGCCCGTCCGCGGCCGTTTGAGGTCGGGCCGGGCCATTCCCCTTTGTTCTTCCATCTGTGTGGATTATTACCCACGTTCCATTCTACCGAAGTTCCACTGTGGATTAATGCAGAACAAGGCAATGATGCCGAGCTGAGTGAGAATTCTTGTTTAGTTCCTTTTTCATTTAATCTACTTTTAATCCTTTTTTTTGCTTTATTTTAATGAAAGTATTTTAGCTGTAGAGACATTTTCTTAAGGGCTCGGTTGTGTATTATATTGGTGTGTTTTTGGACATCGCACTTTGGACCAAAGATTTGTGTACCCTTGCATACAGCTGATTGTATTGTGTATTGTACACCTTATAAATGCCCTAGTACCTAGCACTTTGCCTGACCCTAGCACTTTGTACTTGCACTTGGCACTTTACATTGAAACTGTAGGTGTCCCAGATCATAGATGACACCAGTTTACATCCCACACATAAATACTGATTAAGAAGTCACCATGACTAGGCGCCAAATCCCAAAAGCTATAACTGATAAGCCTTGCACCACAATATACTCATTTATAGTGTGTGCAGTTAGTGCAATTTCTGATGAAATTGACAGGACAGAACGCCGCTTATTGCTGGGCCCTAGTATGATGGTTGGGGAACAGCTAGGTAGAGATAGTGTACTCCACTAGGGCAATCCTATGCAATTTGCAGAAGCTGCCCCCAACGCACTCCACGGTACACCAAGACCCCATGGAAATGCATTAGAATTTGAACAGGACTTGTCTACCCAACCTGATTCCCCCACCCTGCATACACCCGATAGATTGCCATCTCCATAGAGAAGAAAGGTTGCAAGAAGAGACAAACAGGGGTGGCAATTCCAAAGGCAAGAAGTACCCTATGCAGAACCCTAAAGACCCGACATGTGATATCCAGGATGGCCAAGACAATATTGCCAACTCACAAACTTCATTAATTATAATCCAAGATAGAGGAGTTACTTAGGCCGGTCCATGAGAAAATTGATTAACTATCTAGTGAGGTGACCAAGATCTGCAGCTTATTGAGGGACACCAACACCAGTGACAGGACAAAGAGGAATGTACACAGGGGAGGTATAAATGAGCCGGCGCCCAAGATAACTATCTTTAGTGTTAATAGAACAAACAAAGGAATAGGTAGTGTATTCCCTGGGGGCTGAAATGATATGGCAAGTGCAAGGTTCACCAGTGGAACTAATGAACCAACAACCCATAATCCACCAAGGCAGGATGCCCGGATTAACCACTCCTGATCTGTTCGAGGGGCCAGAATGGAGGGGACGGTTGTAGATCATCCAATTTCTATCTTAAATAAGGCAGGCTATAATTCAAGCCAAGAGAGGAGAGTAGAAGTCCCTATCAACCTTCCCCCAGAGTGCTGCCCATATGTTGCTGTTCTGCTGAATGTGCCACCTCTACAACCAGGACAAACGGAGAGTAATGATACCTTAAAGAATAGAATAGTATACTGGCTCAATAAGAATTGTGACTTTCCCGTGACAGGAGCGAATCAGATTCTCCCGACATGTAGAGTGGGATGGATTGACCCCTTACAAAAGTGTCTTACAGGAGACTGTACAATTGTTAATTTTTGAACCCCTATCTGGGCTAGAAACACCTTAGTTAGAGCACCCCCACTGTCTCCTTTTGAATCGATCATGACACTGTTACCACTTGGCTTCTTCTATAGGCATTTAAAGTTCAGACAACCAAGGGATGACAACATAAATCCCCAGAGTACAAACTCATTTTTATCAATCCCATACCATCAAGATTTACCAGTCTCTAATAGATACCAAGTCCTGAGCTCCCTTGAACAAAACGATTGACATAAGGGTATTAACCATTTTAGATTGGAGCCACTCACTAATGAAGATCAGGCTAATAACAAACATGTAGGGGGTTTATTTATAATTGAACTACCCCAGACTGAGTCTATAGACACCACAGACACTACAGACATAGTGTGTATAGCTCCTGGGGCTCCATCTGCAAATATAGTAAAAGGAAGTAATGGCAAGTTTACAGGAGCCAACATTGGGAAAACATTTGAGAACGGTTACATTATTACTACCTGGAATGTTGCAGGCCTAAGGGGAAAACATAATTTACCAACTTGGCAGGATTTTATTACTACCGACCAAGATATAATTTGTCTACAAGAGACGTAGTGTACCGAACCTATATATGTAGAAAGATTTACATCGTATTGACTCCAGGCCGTGCCTTCGCCAGCAGGTAGAGCCAAAGGAGTGCTTCTGACCCTTATTTCAAATAAGCTATCTGTTTTTATTGCTAAAAGAATTATTACCGTAGGAACACACTCGCAAATTCTATGGTTACATTGCAAAGATGGTAGGGATATGGTCATGGTAAATTACTACAATAATGTGTTTGATTCAACCCGTAGTAATGTTGTATCCGAATTGGATAATGAGCTCGACAAACTGTTAAGCCTCATTAGGACATCCATTGTTAAAATTTGGGTATGGGATTTTAACACTCAACCCTGTCCATTGTCGATGATTAAGGTCTGCGGGAACATCCATGGAGAGGAAGACGAAAGTATGCATTTTATACATAACGATTATGGAGGAGCTCTTCATTTATTGTTGGCCAAATATGACCTAGAATTATTACAATGTGCATGGGATATGAATGGTGCTACAATTCCCACGTTTACTGGGAGAAATGCGTCTTCTTTTATTGATCATATGCTTATTACAAATAGCAGCAGTTACTTGTGCTCTACTCCATGAATTACTAGCAGGTATTGAGTGACCATAATAGTATCTCCATGTCAACACTATGCTGGGGTTCAAAAATGACAGTAAATCATGACTTGATAACTAGTATTACCCCTATCAGACCTAATTGGAAATGAAGCAAATGGGCTGGCGTAGACCCCGCAAAGGTTTTAAAAGAAATTGTCGTTAAATGCGAGCCTAAGAATTGTTATTGCCTTAATGAGGACGTTAATCCCCATTGCTATGAGCCAACTTTCAAAAAATAAATGCCATAATTTAGGGGATATTGACTGCACCTTTTAGGGGAAATAGTATACAAAATGGAGGTTGGTTTGATCATAACTGTACCCAGGCCCTAAACCAACTTAAACAAGCCCTGGGTAGTAGATATAGAAATGCTGAGACCATTAAAAACTCAAGCTATAACTACAAATTGGTTCTTAAGGCAAGAAAAAATAAGCTCCAAGAGTTATCGTGGGATAAGTTAACCATGGCAGCAGATAAAGTTATTCTGGGAAACTGTCAACTCACCGTTCCTAAAGAATAACTCATTCCCCAAATTATTTCGCATATAAATTGTGACGCGAGGGTGGAACATTTCTCCAGTATTTTTAATCCACCTGAGCGTGATGTATTTTATTTGCTTTTTTTTTTTTTTTTAATATTTTTATTTTTCCCTTTTTCTTATTAACTTGCACATTGACTTACATGTCATACTTTTGTACATTTTGCAAATTACATCCATTATGCATCTCTGGTTTGAAGTTTCGAAAACAATATAAACAGTATAATTAATATAATTATATAACAATATCATAGATCAAAATTCTAACCTTTACTATTCATTTACATTTACAATATCTTACAATGCCATCCTCTCCTTCCATTTGATTATTGGTTCCCAAATTTTCAACCCAAGTCTCCTTCCCTTTTTCCCCTTCCGTGCATATATAGCTTTCTCGAGATTATAGCTAGCTAGTAAGTTTGCCAGCCAAACTTGCATATCCGGGGGTACCTTGTCCAACCATACTCTTGCTATTGACAGTCTCAGTACTGCAGTTGCTATAAACATAAATTCTTTCTGGTCCAATCCATCTTGATTATCTATTCCAAACAATATCATCCTAGGTGTTAGTTTGATTCTTATATCAAGAGTTTTATTAATAAAATCTTCTATGCTTCTAAACAAGGTATACAGCTGAGGACAAGTGGCAAACATATGAATGATATCTGCATCTCCTACATTACAGCGGGGACAGGTAATACCAGTGATCCCTCCCCACTTGGCTATTCTAGCTGGGGTATAGTATAATGAAAATAACGTCTTATAATGCTGTGATTGCAGGGGTCCAGAGCATAAAATATTACATCCCAAATTCAAAGATTCTTGCAAACTTCCGGGGTCCACTCCCAATTTTCCGACCCATTTGTTGCTAACTTTCTCCAAATCGTCCACCTTCCCTTCCATTAAAATTGCATAAAAAGATCTAATTGTGCAGTCCCCTCCTATTTTTATCTTTTCCAGTACTTCATTCCTGTTAAACCCCTCCCTACCACCTTGCTTGTGCGATAGGAAGCTCCTTACCTGCAAGTATTTAAAGAAGTCCTTCCTCTCAATCCCATATTTAGCGCTAAGGTCTGAAAACTGTATTACCCCGTCCCCATTCATTACATCCCCAATCTGTTCTATCCCTTTCTGTGTCCAACCCAACATCGTTGAATCTGCAAATATTTCTGCCGGAAAAGATATATTTTTATAGAGCCTAACATACCTATTATATCTCCCCATTCCCATTTTTTTAAGGAATGCATTCCATATCCTATAAGCTGCCGTCAAGGTCTTAAACCTAGTCCTTTTATAATATCCAAACTCCACTCTATTTAAAAGATTATTTTCCGCCTCTACCCCCAGTGTAATAGCATAGACTTCTGTAGACATAGTCATGACCCCTATGTCACTTCCTCCACCCCCGATTAGGCCCTGCATATACTGTAGTGCTGCAGCCATCTGATACAGCCTAAAATCGGGGATTCCCAACCCCCTCTCTCTCTTGGTAGGGTCATGTACCTGTAAGCTCTTCGGGTTTTTCCATGTGCCCAGATGAATCTATTGAGCACCCTTTCTAACAAATTAAACCATCTAGCCTCAAAAACTAGAGGGATAGTACGAAAAAAATATAAAAATTTAGGTAGGATTAGCATCTTGACAACATTTGTACATCCCATAAGGAAGAGGTGCAGGTTGTTCATCCTTTCTAGATCTTTTTTGACTTTACCTATTAGAGGGGCCAGGTTCATCTCTACTATCCTCTCCAAACTCGCCGTTAATACTACTCCTATATATACCGCTGAGTTAATCACCCTATCATCCGCGCAAGGAGTATATCTATTCTTGATAATCTGAGTCTTTGTTCTATTTAGACTATACCCAGATATTTTTCCAAATTTCTGAGCCTCTATCTCCACCTCCTTTATAGCGAAAGTAGGGTTAGGAGTTAAGATTGCTACATCATCTGCGTAGGCTAAGCACTTCACCGTACATTCATTTATCCTCATTGGCGGTATCCTTTCATTCTCTTCCAACCTGCGCAGTAGTGGTTCCAAGTATAGTGCAAACAGCAGGGGAGAGGAGGGACATCCCTGTCTAGTACCCCTAGCAATTTTTACTTTATCTGAAAGCCCCCCATTCACTCTTATTCTTGCTGCTGGGTTCCTGTACAAAACCTGTATAGCTTTTATAAAGGGTTCCCCCAGCCCACACCACCTCATTACATACCAAAGATATTCCCAGGCGACCCTATCATATGCCTTCTCAGCATCAAGGAAAAGTGCTGCGACAGGGTCACCTAGTATATCTGCAGCGTCAAACACCGTGATCGCAGTCCTTACATGCTGCGTAGTCCCTTTCCCAGGTATGAACCCATGTTGGGTAGGATTTACTAACTGCTCAATGATTCCAGCCAATCTTTTTGCTAAGATTTTAGAATATATTTTAATATCCAAATTCATTAATGTAATTGGTCTATACGACCCTGGCATTTCTGGTGGCTTTCCTTTTCTTAAAATAACTATTATATCAGCCCCCCCCATGTTTCCCTGGTTCCCCTGCTTGTGCTTGATTCATAGTTATAAACATATCTGCCAGGAGTACATTTTTAAATATTTGATAAAATTCGAGCGGGATTTGGTCTGGTCCTGTTGCTTTACCTACCGGCAAACTGCCAAGAGCTTCCTCCAATTCTTCTAACAATATAGGACTATCTAATATTTCTTTATCCTCTTCTGATATCGTCGGAGGGGATATATCACCCAAGTACTCTTCAATCTCCCCTAGGTTTGGTGAATCTTCTGGAGTATATAAATCTGTGTAAAATCTCCTAAAGACATCTCTTATTAAGTTAGTCTCCATGACCAAATTTCCCTGTGCATCCCGTATTTCTTTTACTCCCGCTTCAGCTGTTCTCTGCCTAGTTCTAATTGCCAACACCCGCCCCACCTTCTCACTAAGCTCATATGTTTTTTCCTTTTTAGTCAAGAAGCTATCTGCTGCCTGTCTGGCCAGACCTTCCACTGCCTCAGCTTTTAGGGCTATTATTGTAAGCAGACAGTCCTCTAGCGGCAGATTAAATCTTATTGCCCTACTTAAATTCTCCTCCTCCCTTAATAATGTATGTTCTACCATCTCTCTCCTGTCCCTTTCTCTTTTTTGTCTTCCCAGGACGAAGCTAATTGTTTCTCCCCTTATTCCCGCCTTGAATGTATCCCAGACTATTCCTATAGCTGCTGTCCCCCTGTTGATGTCCCAGAACCATTTAATCCACTCCGTCATGTGCTCCTTGTATATAGGATCCTTTAAAAGGCCTCTCTCAAAAGTCCACTGTGTGGGTGTTCTTGGTATATGGTTATTTTTAATGGTAAGTATTACTGGGCTATGGTCTGAGATCACCCTAGGAAGTTTCTCAACCTGTGTGTCAGATAATATACAGCTAGTTATCAGAAAATAGTCAAGCCTGACCAATACTTTATGTGGGGCAGAGAAAAAAGTGCTTCCATCAAGATGAGGATGTAATTTTACCCAGGGATCAATCAATGAATTATGCAGAGCCATATCCGCCAGAGCCCTGAACACTTTTCTTTTCCTCCCTCTATACACTGCATCAGTTCGTGTAAATGAGCTCTCCAAATCATGAATATTGAAATCACCACAGCAAACTATGGGTTCAGGCCACTGGGCCAACTCCGCATCAAGAAACTGAAATACCTCTGGGTCATCTTCAGTAGATCCATAGATTGTAGCTAATGTTCTTTTCTGCCCCCTGAAACATATTTCTGCTATAGCCCATCTTCCCCATTTATCTTCCTTCTTCTTCCCTACTACCACATCCCTATGTCTACCCAAAATTGCTACACCTCTGGTCCTAGTTTCTTGTTTAGAGCTAGCCAGTAACCTGAACCCCAGTTGCTCCATAATGTTTATATTACTTAGCTCTATATGGGTTTCTTGCAAACATATCAGATCCAATCGCAAAGTTTTTAAATATGCAGCCACCCTCATCCTCTTATTTGGGTCATTTAAACCGCCCACATTAATTGACGCTATCCTACATGCCATTGTGTAATCATGTGTAAATACCAGCCACGATAAACATTGTCTATTGCCAACAAACCAGTCTGTGTACTTTCACTGTAACTCAAAAACATAACAATGTGCAAAATCATAACCAAACAGTTGTCAGTCCACCCCCCCACACCCTCTCCCTCCCTCTCCACCCCTGCTCTGCTCTCCCCCCCCCCTTACAGGCAAATAGGTCAGCCGACCTATGTGTGCCCGCCTTGTGTTGTGCAAGTCGCTTCCCTCTCCCAATCAAAAACTTTGCCATGTCACCCACGAATCCCACTATGTCCTATCCGGCCTCTCATCCTCTGTTCTGTTTCTTCATCTCTTCTAAAAAGAGCTCTGCTTTGATTTCAGAGTTAAACATCCAAGTTTTCCCTCTAACAATTACCTTCAGTCTGGCAGGGTAAAGTAGATATGCCTCCATACCAAGAGCCTGAAATGGTGCAATCATCTGCCTCAGCTTCCACCTCCTCTCTACAGTAAAATGGCAGAAGTCAGGCCTAGCAAAAAAGGTATTATCCTCAAAAGTCCTCCTATTCTCTGGCCTAGCTTTACCCAAAATCTCCTCCCTGAGCAAAAAGTTTCCAAAGTATTGCCCTTGGATGGCTTTTCTGCCCCCCTCTTCCTGCTCCTCCTGCATCGCCCATCTTCCTTACTGTGAATGGGAACCTATGCGCCCTTTGTATTTCTGTTTCCCACTGCCATTGGGATTCTGGGAATGCCCCCCTCAAAAGATTTATCACGAATTGCCTGACATCCTGCCCTTCTGCCCCTTCCGCCGCACCCAGGAGGCGGACATTGTTCCTCCTCTGTCTATTTTCAAAGTCCTCCATCTTCCAGCGCATGTCCTCCGCCATTTTCTCGTGTTCTGTCTTAAATGTCTCCCACCTCCCAACGTCATCTTCGAGCTTGCCTGTCCGTTCCTCAACCTCTGTAACTCTGTCCACCAGCTCATCATATAATTTATTGACCTTCCTTAGGCTGTTCTGTATTTTCTTTGACGCCTGTCTTGCTCTGCGGCTCTCTACTCTTGCTTCATTCTGCATCTGTTTCAGGGTCGAGAACAGAGTCTGGAAAGGGTCTTGTTGGGAAGGGATATTGCCACTCGATGCTCTCTCCGCCATGTTTATATGCGTGTCCTCCTCCTGGTATACTTGAGAAGTCGCTGAGTAGTCCCATAGGAGACGTTTCTCCACCTTGGTATGCTTCCTCTTTTTCATTGTAGATTCTTTGCCAGATGTGCTTATGCCTGACTCGGTGCCCTCATCCTCCTCTGTGTTAGACTCCACTGATGATAATGACTCAGAATCTTCATTCACAGAGTAAAACTTGCCTTCCCCCTCTAGGGAAGTACAGTCTCCCCCCCGTGGAGTTGTTTGATTATATTAATTTCCCCTGGAAGGCTTTGTTTTTCTAAGCTTACTAAGCTTTCTCGGCTGCCCCATGAACCAGCCTTTTTCCTGGAGTCATTAATCTCTTTTTCAACTTGCATTAATGCTCCAAGCATATCCGCTGTGGTGTCTCCCATGGCGCCTGTGTTCCCCATTCCAATGCCTCCAGTGACGAGCTCCCCTTTACCTCTATCTCCAGTTGGTTCTTCCTCGTCAGCGCGAGCTCCAGCGTGTGCCCCGTTTGCCTGCAGCGGTGCTGCAGCGTTCTGACTCTCTCTCCGCACCGACTCGGCCCGTTGCCTGGCAACCACCTTTGCAGCGTCTTCCTCGCCGATTACGTCCTCGAGGACGTTTCCAGCCGTCGGAGTGACAGCGTCCGACTCGCGTAGAGAACCTGGCATCTCTGCAGCCACTGCTTCGGTAGGCTTCCCGGACAGAATCTCCGTCATGGTAGGCTGGCGCATGTTCGTTTCTCGAGCCTTTTGCTCGTCTCCCTTCGGAAAAATGTTTTTATTTGCTGTATTGGTCAGCTTGGGATTTATATTTTGCTTCCGTGTTTCACTCTTCTTGTTTTTTTCCACCGGGGGGGGATTATCTTCCTGATCGCGCCGGTATTCTTCCCTGTCAAGGAATCCCCCTTCAAGCTGCCAGCTACCCCAGTCTTCGCTATCGCCGGGGTATCAGGGGGTTTCTTGGTTCCCTCCTTTACTTTCTCCTGGTTAGCCATACGGGTGAGCGGTTTAGGAGCCATGTACTGCTGCTTAGTTAGAAAGTTCAGGATTCCTTCCTTCAAACGGATCCAAACCTTTCCAATCCGCAATATTTGTCTTTTAGGGGATACTCTTTCAAGCCAGTGAAGACCAGTCTCCATTAATACCTCTCCTTCGTGGGTGACACTTTATTCCTCTCAATGTATCAACTCATTGTGGGAGAGAGGAAAAGTGCGACCTCTCAGCACATCAGTCCGGCGGCCATCTTGCCTCCGGACCGTGATGTATTTTATTTGCAAAGTATAGTAGGAAGTCAGTGGCCGGTGTTGCCACCAGATATCACTATTGAGGAAGTCCAAGATGGACTGACTGGCAGTAGGGGAGGTAAAGCACCAGGCCCAGATGGGGTTCCTATTGATGTTTATAAAAGTGAAATAGCTCTATGGAGCCCCATTTTAACCAGAGTTTTCGACTTAGCAGCAACAGAGCCCATACCGCCGTCATGGGGTCGATCTGTGATAATCCCTATTTTTAAAAAAGGTATCAAAACTGAAGCAAAAAATTATCATCCTATTTCGCCTTTGGATTCTTCAGTTAAAGTAATGAGCAGAATACTATTGGAAAGACTCGAAGACTGGGTTACAAAAAAAGAGATTCTCTCCCCAGTCCAATATGACTTTAGAAAAGGTCTGGGAACCCAGGAGCAATGTATTAACCTAGAACTTCTGATAGGTAAATATACCCAGGCTAAAGAGGGATGATTTTATCTGTGTTTTGCAGATTTTAGCAGTGCGTTTGACCTTGTTGACCACTCTATTTTATGGCCAACCTTGCTCAATCTAGGTACCCCCAAAGAAATAATTTTCTTCTTAACAAGGTTGTATGAGAAACTCTCTAGCAAGGTGCGATGGACAGCGGGGGAGTGTACAGCACACTTTGAGGTCAAAGGAGGCATCCGCCAGGGCTGTGTTTTGGCACCGTTTCTTTTCTCCCTCTTTATGAATGATGTAGACATAGCCCTTAAGTCGATACAGGCAGATGCACCACAAATAGCTGGAAACCCCGTACCCATCTTACTTTATGCAGATGATTCAGTGTTGCTCTCCAGAACCCCACTTGGCCTACAGCGACTAATGGATAATATTAGCATTTTTATCAAGAGTAGGAAACTGTTAATAAACAAGACCAAAACTTTTGTAATGGCTTGTGGTCAGAAACCCAAGAAATGTAAAACTTTTTATATAGAGAATTTCCCTGTGGAATTGGTCAATTACTTCTGCTTTTTGGGGGTAAAATATTCAGGAAATGGGAATTAGGCAAACAAACTTGTGAATGTATGCTCCAAGATGGTCAAGAGCGCCCATGGGATCTTCAGATTTGCAGCCAAGCTAGGTACCCGTCGTATTAAGGTTATGGTTGACATGTACAAGGCCAGATGTGTCCCCATAGCCCTTTACTGCCCAGGAGTTTGGGGCCATAATCGTATACAGGCACTCCAGCTTGAAGAAAACTCTTTTTTAAAACGCCTTTTGTGCTTACCGCCATCAGCATCCACCGAAATTATACACTGTGAAGTGGGCATTTATTACTTATCGGATCTTATTGGCTTGCGGCCATTACTTTTATGTAGATCCATTTGGGCTAAAGAGGAGACCAAATTTACCCAAACCATCATTAGAGACTATCTACTCTTGGATAAAAGTTACAGGGTCCCCTGGCTGAAAAATATTTGGGATTGGTTTAGTAACTTATTCAATCTTTCTATCTAGGGAGACCCTGGTTGTGTTACACTTATATCCAAACAGGAGATTAAAAACACCTTTTTAACCCATCAAAATGAAGTTCGCAGGAGAGTGATTGGGAAGCAAGCCACTCTTGTATTTTATCAACAGCTGGAGGTTAGAAGAGGCTTCCAAGATTACCTGACAGTAGTGACTAGGCCATCACATCGCTTTGTTTTGACTCGCTTGAGACCAGGCATAGTACTCCATCTAGTTGCCTTTCCCACCACAACAATGTGTCCGTTTACTTTATGTCCTTGTGATGGGATATCCAAACAAAGCACCACCCATTTTTTACTATGTTGTGAGTTCTATTCCCTTTTAATGCGATTTTATCTGAAACCTACATTCTTAAAATGTAATGTGAGAACAACCCATGCTGCTATGAACTAATTGGTTACATTTAATGACCCAGGATTATGTTTTTATGTGTCTTCTTACATCCTAAAATCAATTGCTGCTAGGAAATCTATTATAGTTGTTAATTAATTGGACTGCCTTATGCATTGGATACTGTTTTTAACAAATGGCTGCTAGGAAATGTATTATGCACTACTATTAATTGGACTGTCATACGCATTGGATGTTCATATATGTGTGTTTTAAAATTATGTTTTTGCTTTTATGGTTGCTGCATAAACCAAATAAAGCCTTTTTAATGGTGTTAATATCAGGGAAATCAACAGTAAGAGGTTTTGGCACGCAAACTTATCCTAAAATCTAACCCATGGGGCACGTCAACGGCTAGACCTGGTAGCGGTGTTGTCTCGATACAGACTTTGGTGCTCCCCAAATGGCACGTCAACCTCTGTCAAATTGATTAAGCTCAGTAGCAGGTGATAAACATTTTTATAAGAATGAGAGACGAGGATTGCCGTTTCAAAGCTTTATATAAATGATTGATAGACAATTTACAAAGAACATGCTATGAGAAATGTTAGTAGCTAAGTGGGGAGTTCACGGAGGGAGAGGCGCAAAACACGTTTTAAAAGCAGATGGTTGGAAAAAGAGAGGTTATTTCGCTCTTCGTTTGAGGGACTGTGATGTTTAGTCAGTAGCAGTCACCCCTGAAAAAAGGCCCCAGAGGCCTGAAATACATTGGGTCACAATAAAACTGCTTTTTAACGGATTTGGCTTCAGTACATGTTTATGTTAAGAGGTTCGGATGGCCCTACATTAACATGAGAAACTTTGAAAATAGCGTTTCCTGGCATGTGGATGGAAAAATTGATGAATGTGAAAACGGCAAATGGATATAAATAGGAGAAATATGATAAAACAGTGAAGAAGTTGAAAAACGACTGCATATGCAATTGAACAATGCTGTGCCACAAGTTGGAGCCTACATGTGTTCCATTTTGATGATGATGAGAAATTTTAGTAGCTAAGCATACACATCATGGCTACAAAGAACTCCTTACAGTTCTGTGTAAATTTCGGCATGGATACGCCTTCGAAGGGTGAGGGATAAGGCATTCTGTACAAGTCCTATTAAAGGACTTCTAACAAAGACCTTCATACATTCTACATGAGTACATTGCAATCAGGATATGCACCAATAAGGAACAAGCAAGAAGAAACCTTTTTACTAGGGAATACATTTGAAGAGTTTCTCATGGTAGTAATATATTGAGTTTGCAGGCATTCTCACAGTTTATTCAAGCATTCAGGGGCGCGAGCTGGACTCCAACAAAGATAGCGGCCCATCCCTAGCTCCCCTGAGTAGGTAGAGGCCCATCTGGAAAATACTAAAATAGTCTAAACAAGATCCACATGGTTAGCATGCAAAGGGGTTGGTGCGCTGAAGGTCTGAGGAGCTGTTTTCCTGAAACTCCAACTCGATGTCGGATTGAGTGGGCTTATCGCCGTCTTCCCTCCCGTCTGAGTTATCGCAGAGCCGGAGCACCAGAGGCCATTGGCGGCCATTGTGTTAGAGAGCATCTACTGCCATCATCTACCCCAGAGCTCAGGGCTGGCTTTAGGGCAGTACGACCGGTGCGGCCGCACTGGGCGTTGACCTTTGGAGGGGGCGCTGACCTTATGGGGGCCGCTATGTTTAGCAATAACTAACACATGATTGGAGGGGGATGACAAAATGTCACTGAGGTCGGTGACAAAATGGTAAAATTCCATTCCCCCAGCTCTCAACTTCAGTATGGCACCGTTGCGGGCGGCAATCTGTGGATTCGCCAGCACCCCCATTCCCCCTTCAAGGAGTCCCAGTGTGAGTGGCAAACGCAGGTACTGCCCTGGGCTGTCTCAGGTCTAGCTACGCCACTGATGAAGGACACATTTTCCCGGTATTAGTGAGAGAATCTGAGGAGGTGGTCATGGGGTGTGGGGGTGCCAAAAATGATTGTCGTACCAGGCGCCAAAAGCGCTAAAGCCGGCCCTGCCAGAGCTGCAACTTTAATGAAGGTTGCCAGCGGCCAAGTACTCATTTTCATTTAAAGCTCTATGATGTTCATATACAACGACTTTGTTCCTGGTCGCTAGGAGCTGTTTGGAGGGTTCACTGACAGAATATCAATGTAAAAAATTGCGAAGTAAAAAATATCAATGAAAAAATGTAGAATGCGAGGGGCGTGCCCCGACTAGACATAGAGGAGGACGTGTGTTGTGAAAACTCCGGACCGCCGCCAATGTTTTCTTCTTTTTTAAGCAGCTTGATAGCGGCAAGGGGGCTCTGACGGGGCCCCCTGTTTGGCGGAAGACTCTTGGAGTTGGAATTGAGCCTCCTTGTCCCCTGGACCTGTGAAGTGGTGAGCCTGCTCGGGTCCTGCAGGCGAGTGTTTGTGTCCTGACAGGATCGGGTCGCCATCTTAAGTGCCTTGGGCCAGCCTACCTCTGAGGCGAGCACACGTCCTCTGAGTCCTGTGGGAGCAGCGCGGGAGCTGGACGGCCTCGCGATCGGCGGAGAGGGGGCTGCTGTGCCATCGTTGCTGAGACTGATCGTCCCCCAGAGGCTTCCGTGATGAGGGATCAGCGCAGCTGAGGGAAAGCGGGGGCCACGGCCGGGCTGAGCGCCGAGGTGCCTGGCCGCCACCACCAGCAACCTGATTCTGTGCCTCCTTCTGTGGCCGGCCTGCCTGGGGCCGGGAGGAGCGACAATGTAGGGCCCGTGGGCGGCCTGAGGGGGCCGCGTGGGCTGGGAGAGTTCTGGTTGCCTGCGGTCGTGCCTGCCATTCTCCCGCTGAGCGGCGGCGGCCCGCAATTATAGTGCACTGGGCCGTGGCTGCTACACAGAGGGGGGTCTCGCCAGCAGGTACAAAGGCGGCACGGAGATGTGGGGGCCGCTGGAACTCCTCTGCTATGCACTGTTTATGAGGTGTTGGGAGCAACCGGAGGCTGCTACTGCGTGTGGATAGGGGCTGATTTTGTTGACTCGCCGCCCAACCGCCATTTGGGGCCTGTGTAGCTCCTCTTTGGCCACTGCATCGGCGGGGGCGCTGGTGGCGGGTGCGGAATCCTCGTTCTTCTAGCCCCATGGATTGAAGTGTGTTGTGGGGCATCCTGCGAGATTTCTCTTCGGCCTTGCCCAGCTGAGCGCCCTGTTGCTACTGGCCTTGGAACAGGCCCTCCAAGTGAGTAGTGGCGGCGCTGGGACCGAGCGGCCATCAGTGGGAAGCGAGTGCCCCATACCACCCGTTTGCACCTTCCAAGTGGGGGGGTTGCTGGACTAGTGGCATTTTCTCCCTATCCCTACATAGAGGCTGCAGCTTGCATCTGCTAAAGGCTTGGACGGTGAGAGAGTGAAGGCCTGTGATGCAGCAGTTGTGGGAAGGTGGTGACCAGGGCTTGTGGAGGGCTCCTTGCGCCTAGAGCAGCTGCATTGGACTACATCGGAGTTGGAGGGACCAGGCCTTCGGCTCAGGTGCGACTGGCTGGGCCGGGGAGGAGGAGGACTGCCTTTGAAGGAGAGTAGTAGCTGGTGGGGCGCTGAAGGGGAGCGCAGTGGATTGACTTTGATGACAGCTTGGCCCTAGTTGGTCTGGAGAAAGGCTGAGTGGGGGATGTCCATTGGGATCCCTCAGTGCCTAGATCTGGCGACGGCGCCTCAACCTGCTGCATAAGATCCCTTGGGGTGGACGGCGGGTCTCCTTGGTTTTGGAGTCTGCTGCACGCCCACTGGACTACCGCATGCGGGCCGCGCTCCCCCCCCTGGTAGGATCGGAACAATAGCGCACGCGCCCAGGGCAGTGGACCCAGGTAAGATAGATTGTCTGGGCCTAGTGGGGAGACTGGGGAGTGGCTGTGGCGAAGGCTGTGAATCCCCCTGGGGAACCCTATGGTGAGTAACCCAAGCCCTTTTCCTTCGTTACATGGTCTTGTGAACGCTGCTGTGGACCCTTACTGCCTCGGAAAGTCGGCACGCTGTGGGGAACTTCCCGTCTAAGAATGACACACTCTAAAGGGAGCAAAGAAGCCCCGGGGGCAATTACCAAGGACAACTCAGTGGTAGCCATGTAGGGCAAGACGAACACACCTGTTCCGATCGAGGCGGGCCCTATGCCTGGGGGGGGGACTCGCCGCCGGTCCCGCAAGGGTTTATGACCTCCTTCATGTCGGAGTTAAAAATGGAAATTGGATCCCTGCGCTCTGAAGTGCACTCCTGCGTCAAAGAGCTGAGAAATGAATTACCAGATCTAGGTGACCGAGTGGATAGCCTGGAAAAGACTGTTGATGCCTGCACGGAGGACCAGGAGCAAATATGGCAACCCCTGGCCACCTTGGAAGAGCAGCATATTGAACTACAACTAAAACAAGAAGACCTAGAGAATTGGAGTCATCGGAACAACCTGCGATCAGGCGGGTTCCTCTCGGAGTGGAGGGGAAGGACATCCTGACGTACGTGGCTCAGCTCCTACATGAAGTCTGGGGGGATGATGACACCTCGCCACCGACTCTGGACCGGGCCCATCGGGTGTCGGAGCCTGCTGGGAGGCCGGGAGTTCTGCCAGACATCCTCACCAGAGTCCACTTTTTTGTAGAAAAGGAAGCCATCCTCAAGGTGGCGCGTGCCAAGCAGGACCTCACATATGATGGACATAGGATCCAGATTTTTCAGGATCTGTCGCCCAACACTCTAAGAAGACGGCGAGCCTTTAAACCAATCACCGACAAGCTGCGGAGCATGGACATTCCTTATCAATTGGGGCACCCGTTAGCTCTCATATTTGCATGGGAGTCCAAGCGGAGGGTGGTGCGATCCTACAGGGAGGCGGTGCAGCTACTTCGACTCCCATCCTCGCCGCCGGCCAGCCCCACCCGACCCCCAATCACAACACGGATTCCTGCTCAACCAACGTGGTCTACAGTGCGACGTCGCCGACGATCTCTGCCTACTGATGAACAAGCAGCATCACAGGCCAAGCAGGACATTATAGAACATATCAGGTCTCTAGAGGGTGACACAGCTGGACCTACACAACAACCGCAGACCCCTTGATTGAATTTAATGCAGCCATATTATGTTCACTTTATGTATCAGGGGCTGTTTCTCCGCCTTATATGGCGGGACTATTGAGTTAATGAATCAGTCATTGTGTTAGCCACCTGGTTGCAATGTTGGGGGGGCCGGAGCTCCTTCTCTGGATGCGCTGGTCAAGGGGTATCGCCCTCCTCTAGCTGTTCCTGTGGGAGTGACATCTCTAGGACTATCCAAACCTCGGGTGTAGGATGTCCTATTTCTGGAACAGGATGGCCTGGCCCATTGGCCACTGTTGGGTTTTTCTCTTTTTTCTCTATGTTTCCGTCTTTTCCTAGCTTTTTTTCTCGCTTCCTCTTGTTTCTTGAGTGTGACGGTCGGGGGATCCTGAGGCTGCAGCACATTGTACTGGAGGGGATGGGTAGGCCTTTCCGTCCTCGTGCGTCCTCCTTGAAATTGAGTAGGGGACAGCGGAACGGACCAATTTGGACTTAATCATGACTACGACTCTATCTAGCCCCTTGAAAGTCTTAACGCTTAATGTCAAGGGCCTGAATTCTCCCAATAAGCGGCGGCAAACGTGGCGCTATCTTCTGCAGCATAGTCCTGACATCATATTTCTCCAAGAAACCCACCTCCTACAAGCCGATGTGCAGCGCATGGCGCACCCTAAATACCCCCTCCAATTCTGGGCTGCAGTGGACACCAAAATGGCAGGAGAGGCTATTTTGTGCAGGAATGGCATCAGGCGGGGGGAAGCTAAACCCTTTAGGAGCAGGGATGGACGCTTTATTAGAGTAAGTGTTGGGATTGGTAGGCACCTCATTACATTGTGTAATGTATAGGTACCGAACCAGATGCAGGACAACTACCTCGGGACAATTCTGCGGGAGCATGTGCCACAGGGCGACCCCTTACTGATCCTGGGGGGGGATTTTAACCTAGTATGGGACCCTAGAATAGATCACAGTGAAGCCTCGTTTAGTGAGATGGGGACTATGTCTTCAGCGCTACGCACACAGATAACGGACTTAGGCCTGTTGGACACGTAGCGGTATCACTCCCCGGAGGTGAGGGACTATTTGTATTATTCCCATGTCCACCGCTCGTACTCCAGTATTGATTATTTATTTATCTCCCATGCACTGATGCAGGACATGCTAGGAGCATCTATGTCTGCTATATCGCTCTCTGTGTTGGGGTTCAAGGGGGCCTGGATCCTTCTGTCTAGTTCCCCGCTCAGCGTTTTTTTCTTAAAAGTGCCAAGTGCATATGCGAATTTATGGACGCTCCCTAGGTCTCGCTTTAAAAGGGGGCTGCCAACAGGAAACAGGTGCTTGGTTTCTTTATTGGTCCCTTGCCGTGTGATTTCTGTTCCTGTGGTTCTACCTTGCTTCCCTTCCTTCGAGCTCCGTTCCAGCGGTCTTTTCTAGTGCTGGGTTTTGATCCCCTTTTTCCCCTGTTCCCCTATTTTCCTATTCCCTTGGGCATTACTGAACCCTTTGTGGGGACCTGTTTTTGATCTTCGGTGACGTTCTGAGATTCGTGCCTGCGTTTCCTTTGAGTTTTAACGTCCCGTTATTATCCCTTTTTGTATCCAAACCATGTTTTTGTACGCTGTGTTTGGGTGGTTTCACGAATGAGCTGAATAACGACCGTTTTTGCGCTACCTTTGTGTTCTTTTTTAGATTCCAGGGGTTTTTTGGGTGTCTTTCGTATTCCCTTGATACCAATTTTCCCCTGTCCCTTTTTGTCCTAAGAATTGTGAATTCCACCCCCTTTGTCATTCTCGGTGTTTCCCGAGGGGGCGTGGTTGGTCTGGGGTTATGCAAGAAACAACCAATACGATTGCAGTGGAAGAATTCCTGTTTCGTATCAAGCTACTCCCGTTTGTTATCTGGGGTAAGCAGGGAGGTCGGTGGTTCGTGTGTGTACTTGGCACTGGTAATAGTAGTAGGGGTGTGTTTAATCTTGTCCCCTTTTTTCATTTTAGCGGTCTCGTCTGTGTCAAGCTGTCAGCTGCCAAGAAGCCAGAGGAGACGAGTTGTGTTCTCCAAGACCTTGGGTTCCCTTGTTTTGTTACCCACCTTCTCCCAGTGTCGTGTTCTCCACCATCCGTTTTGATTGCGGGTGTTGGGGGTCACGGTGAGGGTAGAGGATTGGGACGTTCTTCACTCCTGCGGTATTGGGCCGGTCGGCATCGGAACACTCTGATCATGCCCCTGTTGAGCTGCTCCTGCAGGACCCGTGATATGCAGTGGCACCTGCCGCCGAGCTTTCTCTGGGACTCAGCAGATGTGTAAAGCATATGGCTGCCATTGACTCTTACTTCGCTAGTAACGATCTCCCGGAGACGCCCTTTCCTGTGGTATGAGACGCCTTCAAGGCCATGATCCGAGGGCACATCACCTCTCTCTCGGTTGTGCGGGCGCGCGAGGCCCGGCTTCTAGAAGATACCCTCTCAAAGGACATAAAACTGTCCGAAAAGCGGGATCAGTACCGTTCCTCGCTGGCGTCTAGGCGACGGCTCGCTAAACTCCGGGGACAGCTCCGACTTCTGCATACTAATAGGGCGGAAAATTCTTTGTTGGCCCTGAAGCAGCGGTATTTTGATGGGGGGATGAGGTGGGAAGGCTGCTAGCGAGACGTCTGATGGCACGGGCAGCTAAAGCCCATATAGCTAATATTCAGCTGCCAGATTGGATGAGAGTTACCTCCGAGAGGGATAGAAGCGATTCGTTCAGAGCTTACTACGCCGCACTCTATACGGCAGAGACACCATCACTGGATCTGGTAACGGACGTTCTGAACCGGTATACCTCTACGCCGATACACCCCCAGCATGCAAGGACCCTGGAAGGTCCTCTCACAGGGGAGAAGCTAACAGCAGCATAAGGGACCTTCCTCTTGGGAAGACGCCGGGCCCAGACGGCCTGCCCCTGTCCTTCTACCGCATGTTCCAAGCACAACTTCGGCCCTTTCTTTTGTGGCTGTACAACTCCTTTACCGACATGAACGGACCATCGTCCTCCATGGGTATGGCGGAGATAGCTTTCATGCCTAAGCCGGGAAAGGACCCCACGCTTTGTGCTTCCTATCGACCTATAGCCTTGTTAAATACAGACCTTAAAATGTATACTAAGCTGCTTGCGAAATGCCTGGATCCCCACATGCCGGGACTGATAGAGCCGGATCAAGTTGGCTTCATCCGCAATCGGCATGGGGCAGATAATGTGCATCGAATTGTGCACTTAGTGGGGAAAGCACATCACTGGAATATACCAGCCTGCCTACTGTCATTTGATGCAGAGAAGGCATTCGACCGGGTGGACTGGACCTTCCTCCGGGCGGTTTTGCAAAAAGTCGTACTGGGTCAGAACATGGTTTCAAGGATCATGGTGCCATATCTCGCTCCGCAGGCCAGGATTAGGGTAAATGGGCAGCTCACTGCGCCCTTCTCCATCCATAGATGTACTAGGCAGGGGTGTCCTCTCTCACCCTTGTTGTTTGCCCTTGTAGTGGAGCCCCTAGCGGAGCTGATCTGGCAGGCAACGGATATCCACAGAATTTCCCTTGAAGGTCGTGAGAACAAGGTAGCGCTCTTTGCAGATGATCTTATCCTTACATTAACACGCCCCCAAGTGTCCCTCCCAGCGCTTCACTCTCTGCTGCAGCTTTTCGAGCGGGCCTCAGGCCTTAAAATCAATCATGACAAATCTTGGGCCCTCAATCTTACCATTCCCAAGGAGGAGATACCACTCCTAGAGAAGCTTGCGCCGTATCGATGGGCCTCCAACCACATCCGTTATCACGGCCTCCAGTTGACTTCCTCCTTAGATACATGGACTCAAGTAAACTGGTGGGAGTGTAGGAAGGCTGTCCTAGAAGAGCACGGGGTTGGAAACCATTGACGATGTCATGGTTGGGCAGAATCAATGCCATTAAGATGTCGGTCCTCCCTAAAGTTTTATATCTCTTTCAATGCTTCCTCACACCTATTCCGCTACATGATATACAAGGCCTCCAAAGAGAACTTACGGCCTTTATATGGGGCAGGAGTTGGCCACGTTTTTCTCATAACCTTCTTATGTCACCGCGAGACAGGGGAGGGCTGGCCTGCCCCAACCTCGTGGATTACTATTGGGCCTCGCACCTTCGCTTTGCGGTGGAATGGACGACGACTGAGAACGAGAAGGTATGGCTGCATATGGACCGGGTGGTGACTGGGCGAGCTATCTGGGACCTTACATGGCTCCACCGGGCGGCTAAGCATGGGCGGGAAATCCGTTACGCTCGCGGATTTTGCGGATTTTCGGGAAATCCGCAATCCGCGAGATTTGCGGATTTCCCGCAAAATCCGCAAATTCGCACGCAGCGGATTTTTTTGGCGGCGCGCGGCGTTGGTGATACAATTTTTGCGGCGCGCGGCGTTTATCATCGTTTGCCGAGTTGTTTTTTTCGATAGTTTGCGAGTGCTGCGCCATTTTGGATCTTGCTGTGTGATCCCGCGGGAATTGGCGAGCGCGATTACGTCATCACGGCTTGCCAGCGATAGTTTGTCAACGCGAGTACGGCGAGATCACGTCTCGCGGTACTTCGCAATTGCGAGATTTGAGATGCGGCGAGCGAAAATATAAATTTGCAATTCTGCACAAGAAATCCACCAGCAAGCAGCATAAACCTTCTAGAAATGATGATTTTTATCTGAATAACTCCTTAGTTTGACATTTGCCTGCACTTTTTTAGCGAGGAGTCCATTTTGGGGAGGGGGGCAGGGGGGTGGGAGGAAGGAAGTGCCCCACAGTCTTCAACTTCCTGTTCCTGTTCAGCAGGCTCCTCCCAGTGCTTTGTCCATCTCCTGGTCACTTTTCATTTGGGTCTGGAGCTGGAAGGATTACTTTTTGTGGATGCTGCTGGATATTTGGATTTGAGGCCTTTTTGACTTTCTTTGGATCACTGTTGGATTAGAAATTTTACAAGTAAGTTTGTTTGGGGCAATACAGTTGCTGCAATTAAAATTTTGGAATTTTCGATTTTTGGGCTGTTTTGGGGCCTTTTGCCCAGGGGTACTCAGTGGTGGGTGGACTGAGTCTTTCTGTGGGGTGTCTTGAATTTAAACATCATGGAGGGGCTGGATGGCTTGGGATTGTGCTTATTTTTCAGTGATTTTCGTTTTTTTGGGCTGTACTTGTGGCCTTTTCACCAGGGGTAGTGAGTGTTGCATGGGCCTAGTCTTTCTGTGGGGTGTCTTGAATTTAAACATCATGGAGGGCATGGATGGAATGGGATTGTGCTGATTTTTCTGTGTTTTTCGATTTTTGACCTGTTGTTGGGGCCTTGACCAGGGGTAGTGAGTGGTGCATGGGCCTAGTCTTTCTGTGGGCTGTCTTGAACTTTAACATCATGGAGGGCATGGATGGAATGGGATTGTGCTGATTTTGCAGTGTTTTTCGATTTTTGGGGGTGTTCATGGGGAGGGACATGCCATGTGGCTGGTGGCCATTTTGAGTGCAGCTACAGGCACTGGCCATGTGCTGGCAGGCAAGTGGCCATTTTGAATGCAGGCTTTGTTGTTAGGCCTCCAACCATTTTGCCTACTTTTCAACCTTTATTTATGCCCAGGGGTAGTGAGTCTTGCATGGGCCTAGTCTTTCTGTGGGTTGTCTTGAATTTAAACATCATGGAGGCCATGGATGGAATGGGATTGTGCTGATTTTGCAGTGTTTTTCGATTTTTGGGGGTGTTCATGGGGAGGGACATGCCATGTGGCTGGTGGCCATTTTGAGTGCAGCTACAGCTACAGGCACTGGCCATGTGCTGGCAGGCAAGTGGCCATTTTGAATGCAGGCTTTGTTGTTAGGCCTCCAACCATTTTGCCTACTTTTCAACCTTTATTTATGCCCAGGGGTAGTGAGTCTTGCATGGGCCTAGTCTTTCTGTGGGTTGTCTTGAATTTAAACTTCATGGAGGCCATGGATGGAATGGGATTGTGCAGATTTTTCAGTGATTTTCGTTTTTTGGGCCTGTACTTGTGGCCTTTTCACCAGGGGTATTTGAGTCTAGCATGGGCCTAGTCTTTCTGTGGGCTGTCTTGAACTTAAACATCATGGAGGGCATGGATGGAATGGGATTGTGCTGATTTTTCTGTGTTTTTTGATTTTTGACCTGTTGTTGGGGCCTTGACCAGGGGTAGTGAGTGGTGCATGGGCCTAGTCTTTCTGAGGGGTGTCTTGAATTTAAACATCATGGAGGGCATGGATGGAATGGGATTGTGCTGATTTTGCAGTGTTTTTCGATTTTTGGGGGTGTTCATGGGGACAGGCCATGTGGGTGGGGGCCATTTTGAGTGCTGGTACAGGCAGGCCCTGGCCATGTGCTAGGAGGCAAGTGGCCATTTTGAATGCAGGCTTTGTTGTTAGGCCTCCAACCATTTTGCCTACTTTTCAACCTTTATTTATGCCCAGGGGTAGTGAGTCTTGCATGGGCCTAGTCTTTCTGTGGGTTGTCTTGAATTTAAACATCATGGAGGGCATGGATGGAATGGGATTGTGCAGATTTTTCAGTGTTTTTCGATTTTTGGGGGTGTTCATGGGGAGGGACATGCCATGTGGCTGGTGGCCATTTTGAGTGCAGCTACAGGCACTGGCCATGTGCTGGCACTGGCAGGCAAGTGGCCATTTTGAATGCAGGCTTTGTTGTTAGGCCTCCAACCATTTTGCCTACTTTTCAACCTTTATTTATGCCCAGGGGTAGTGAGTCTTGCATGGGCCTAGTCTTTCTGTGGGTTGTCTTGAATTTAAACATCATGGAGGGCATGGATGGAATGGGATTGTGCAGATTTTTCAGTGTTTTTCGATTTTTGGGGGTGTTCATGGGGAGGGACATGCCATGTGGCTGGTGGCCATTTTGAGTGCAGCTACAGGCACCGGCCATGTGCTGGCAGGCAAGTGGCCATTTTGAATGCAGGCTTTGTTGTTAGGCCTCCAACCATTTTGCCTACTTTTCAACCTTTATTTATGCCCAGGGGTAGTGAGTCTTGCATGGGCCTAGTCTTTCTGTGGGTTGTCTTGAATTTAAACATTATGGAGGGCATGGATGGATTGGGATTGTGCTGATTTTGCAGTGTTTTTCGATTTTTTTGTGCTCTATAACTGAACTGATGTTCCTCTGTCTTCCATTTTTTTTAGGTGCACAAGACTCAAGAGAACCACCAGTGCCAGGAAGAAGTCCTGCAGCGGTGTGTGTGTGCAGCATAACGTCACGCGACGTCACGTCTGGCCTCAGACAACTCTACAATTCGTGCAACTGCGGCCTGCTGTCTGACCTGCTCTGAAGAAGATGGCCCCGCCCCCAAAGAAAGTTCTCCGTAGCTCCTCTAGCAAGAAAGTTGCTAGTAAGGAGCAGAAGAAGCAAGTTACCAAGGAGGCTGGTGTGCCACCCGCCACGTTTTTTGGGAGCAAAAAAAAAAGTACGCCTGCAGCAGCAGGATCTGCTGGGGACCAAGCTGGGAGCAGCACCCCTGCTCCATTGGGTTCAGTGCCTCCACCACCACGCCAACTTAAGTCAAAGCCCTTGAGTGCTTCAGAGGCAGTCAGTGTACTTCTCCAATCACCATCGACCAGTGATGTTGGCTCATCGCAAGAAAGTAGCAGCAATGTCCCTGAATCAACACAGGTTGTTGTAACTCATCTGACAAGTGTTGAACAACCACAGCCGCAACAACAACACCATGTGCAAGTACACGCCCAAGTACATGTGGAAGGAGAGGCAGCAAAAGGAGATGCGCAAGCAAAGGTGCATGGAGGTTCACAAGTGCCCACAATAGTTGTTCCTCCCGAAGTAGGGGCACATCAGGAAATCGACAATGAAGCCGAGGTATCATTGGAAGCCACTCCTCCTGATGATCATTCATTGTCTTCCACATCCCTAGCAAGGAAAAGATCAAGGGGGGTGTCTACATCTTCTTCAAGCCCACCTCGTTCTGATGCAAGTGATCTGTCTTGGGAACCACAACTGCGGTCTGACAGTGAGGCACACCATGATCTGACACCGGTACCTAAGCGTAAAAGGAAGGTCGTCCAAAAACTCAAACCTATGGAGTGTGATGAGGCTCAACAAGAAGTGACAGATACTGCTGGTGATGAAGCCTCTCACGATGACGACGAGCCAGTCATCACAAAGGTCACTGCAGCCCCACCGGGCATGCAGCAAAGAGACATTTTGACCCTATCCCGAGAAGCTGCTGAGCGTGATGATGATGTCGGCGAGGAGGCAATGGAAATGGAATCATTAGATTTGGAGTTAAGTAGTACACCAAAACCTACCGCTTCCATATTTCTTCGCAAGAAGGTACCCACCTCGTCCTCGACCTCAATTCGTGGTGGTGAAAGTGCAAAACGTACTGAAGTTCGGCAATCCACATCCTCCACTTCATCTGGCATTAGCAGTAGGACCACCACCACCAGTATCGCCGCCTCCTCCGGCCCCCGAAGACATTTCAAGTCTCCAGTTTGGGACTTCTTTAGTGTTTGCCCAAAAAAGGAAAACGTAGCCATTTGTAGCCTTTGTAAGCTTCGATTTAGTCGTGGTAAGCTTGGTTCTAACTATGGTACCGGAGGCCAGAGAGGTCATCTTGAGAGAGCGCACCCTGTCCAATGGTTTCCGCACCTAGAGGCGGTCAAGAAAGCCGGAATTGCACGTAATGAAAACGTTGATTTTTCATCTGCTGATGACGAGGAGGTAGAAGACGATTCAAACACTTCACTTACACCCAGTTCCCATGTCAGCAGCACACCCCATGGGAGCCACACTAAGAGTGTGGGAGAGAGTGAGACATCAATGCGGAAAAGTTCATCAGCGAGCGTAACTGGGTCGAAGAGATCATCATCATCCCGTAAATCCTTGGTCCAGGGCAACATTAAAAAGATGTTGTTTACAGAAGCGCAATATGAACGCAACCACCCAATGACCCGTCTGTATAACACTAAGCTGGCTAAAATGCTAGCTCTGGACCTTCTCCCTTTTTCTTTTGTAGAAGGGGTTGGTTTTCTAGAATTAGTGGCAGCGCTCTGCCCTAAATGGAAGGTTCCTAGCCGGTTCTATTTTGCCCGAGTTGCGGTTCCAGCACTACATGAAGATGTTCTGAAGGTGATTGGGGCAGCTTTGCAGAAGAGTGCTGTTCACACTATACATCTGACAACAGACATGTGGACCAGTGGCGCAGGCGCTGATTACATGTGCATCACTGCACACTGGGTCTCTTTTTCAGGGGCTAAAGCAAAGCTAAACGCAGGTGTTGACACGAACATTGTTTTTAAAGGTGCTCGGAAACATGCAACACTAGCCATGTTTGGTTTGGAGAAACGTCACACAGCAGAAAACATTTTGGATGTCTTTAACACAAAGGTCCTTAACTGGCTGTCCCCACTAAAACGCAAGGTTGGTTATGTTTCCACGGACAATGGCGCCAATATAGTTAAGGCCATGAGGGACGGTTACTATTTCAGAGTGCCGTGTTTGGCGCACTGTATAAACCTGGTTGTCCAAAAATTCTTGGGTAATAAAGGCAGTGCAGCGTAGAGTGTATTGGACACCTGCCGAAAAATGTGCAAGCATTTCAGCCATTCTTTTAAGGCCCGGAAGCAGCTGAGGAGCCTGCTATATCAACATCAAATGCCAGTGAAAGCACTCATCCAGGAGGTGGTAACACGTTGGAACTCAACCTTCTACATGCTTGAGCGTCTGTATGAGCAGTATACGGAACTCGATCAATATTTCCTTAAAGAGGGTGCAGAGGAGCTGAGGATGGGTGGGCCGCAATGGAACATAGTTGAAAGCCTGACACGCATGCTTCGTCCTTTTGAGTTCTTCACGCGTGCAGTCAGCAAGGAGGACTCTAATTTGGGAAAAGCTATCCCATTGTTGTACATGCTGGAGGACCAACTGAAGGAGGTGTGTTCTGTGTTTGGAAAAGATAAAAACCAAGACTCTTTGCTTCTGGCTGAGCAATTATTAGAGCTCCTACAAGGTGATGAACGTCTTAAAAAGATCCACTCAGAACAGCATTACATTTGTGCTACTATTCTGGATCCACGCTACAAAAAGGCGCTGGCAGGCCAAGCATTCTTTCCTTTTGATGATGAACATGTTCCAAAGTACAAACGTTGGCTAGCCTTGTCAGCCAAGAAGTTTGAAACAGAACGGCTGGAAATTGAAGGAAATGGCAGTACATCAGCAGGCCATCCCCAGTCAAAACAATCCACTTCTGCACCTGTGGCTGTGGCACAAGTGACCTCTCAGCCGTTAAAGACACCGGCAACCGGATCATCTGCACGAAAGACAACAGAAACATTGGAGGCTGAAGAGGATTGGCTAGCTCTGCGTGGGTTTGGTTCTCAAAAGGTCAGAGGCACAGCAAGAGCTAAGCAAAGTGGAGGAACCTTGGATGAGGACCTTGAGTCGATGGTGAAGGACTATCTGAATGACTCAACAGAGGTCTATGTTAATTCTGACCCATTGGCGTATTGGCATGGGAAAAAAGAATTGTGGCCACAGCTCACCAACCTGGCTTTAAACTACTTGTCTTGCCCACTCGCAAGCGTGTCTTCTGAACGGGTTTTCAGTGCGGCTGGTGGGATTGTAACTCCCAAACGGAGCCGCCTCTCGCCCACAAATGTGGAGAGGTTAACAATGATCAAGATGAATCAGCACCTCATACCACCAGATTTCAGAGTACGAGAGAGCGTGCCGGATGAAGAGGAGGTGGCCAGCAACATAGATGAGGGAATTTCTACTCTGTCAGGTGACACTGAGCTCACCCTGCCTGAATTCGCAGAGTATGATGACGAAGCCTTATTCTTATTCCTGGACCGTGATACCGACTTCGAGCCCTGAAAATGAGACAACGAATCAATAACTTTCTTTTTCATCCTTATTCACTTTTATTCCTGTGTGTCTGTCTTTCTTTGTTGTGCACAGTTAATATAATTCAAACTTTAATCAGATAATCACAAAAACAAGCCCATCAGCAGAACTGTCTTCACTTGTTTGCTAATTGATTTGATGGTGCCGCAGTCTGCATTCCTCAGGTTCACAAGTTCAGAAGAACATGCTCCTCTATCCTCCTCCTCCAGACTCCTATTTCCATCAAAGCAGAGGGCTGGTTTACGCCCAATGAAGAAAGACTCAGCACTTGTGGGGGTGTTGTTCTACCTCTTTGCAGGTGAGTTGACGGGTCTGGGGCCATTGCTGGGAAGCACTAAAAGTGGATTGGACCAAATCCGAGGCGGAAAATTTTTTGTGTTTTTGATGACTTGCTTGCCTTTGAGGTGCTCTTAGGGGGGGTTCCGTCTGTTTGTGGGTGAGTTTCGTGGTCTGGGAGCATTGCTGGGACACTCTAATCTTGATTGCATTTGCTTTTCAGGAAATCCGTGGTGCCAACCCCGACTTATGGCCTAGCTACGCAGCGCGTTTGGACCGAAGGCCCAGAAATATTGCAAGTATGAGATTTTGCTTTTGGCCTGTTTGGGGGTGTTATGCTTCTTGGCGGGTGGGTTGCCGGGTCTTGGGGCATTCCTGGGAAGGTCTAATACCGGGTAGAAGTGGTTGGGACAAAATCCAGGCCGATTTTTTTTTTGGCTATTTCTGACATTTTGCTCTATGTAGCGTTTTCGGGGGCCTGTTTGGGGGGCTTCCTGGTGTTTGTGGGTGAGTTTCGTGGTCTGGGAGCACTGCTGGGACACTCTAATCTTGATTGCATTTGCTTTTCAGGAAATCCGTCGTGCCAACCCCGACTTATGGCCTAGCTACGCAGCGCGTTTGGACCGAAGGCCCAGAAATATTGCAAGTATGAGATTTTGCTTTTGGCCTGTTTGGGGGTGTTATGCTTCTTGGCGGGTGGGTTGCCGGGTCTTGGGGCATTCCTGGGAAGGTCTAATACCGGGTAGAAGTGGTTGGGACAAAATCCAGGCCGATTTTTTTTTTGGCTATTTCTGACATTTTGCTCTATGTAGCGCTTTCGGGGGCCTGTTTGGGGGGCTTCCTGGTGTTTGTGGGTGAGTTTTGTGGTCTGGGAGCACTGCTGGGACACTATAATCTTGATTGCATTTGCTTTTCAGGAAATCCGTCGTGCCAACCCCGACTTATGGCCTAGCTACGCAGCGCGTTTGGACCGAAGGCCCAGAAATATTGCAAGTATGAGATTTTGCTTTTGGCCTGTTTGGGGGTGTTATGCTTCTTGGCGGGTGGGTTGCCGGGTCTTGGGGCATTCCTGGGAAGGTCTAATACCGGGTAGAAGTGGTTGGGACAAAATCTAGGCCGAATTTTTTTTTGGCTATTTCTGACATTTTGCTCTATGTAGCGTTTTCGGGGGCCTGTTTGGGGGGCTTCCTGGTGTTTGTGGGTGAGTTTCGTGGTCTGGGAGCACTGCTGGGACACTCTAATCTTGATTGCATTTGCTTTTCAGGAAATCCGTCGTGCCAACCCCGACTTATGGCCTAGCTACGCAGCGCGTTTGGACCGAAGGCCCAGAAATATTGCAAGTATGAGATTTTGCTTTTGGCCTGTTTGGGGGTGTTATGCTTCTTGGCGGGTGGGTTGCCGGGTCTTGGGGCATTCCTGGGAAGGTCTAATACCGGGTAGAAGTGGTTGGGACAAAATCCAGGCCGATTTATTTTTGGCTATTTCTGACATTTTGCTCTATGTAGCGTTTTCGGGGGCCTGTTTGGGGGGCTTCCTGGTGTTTGTGGGTGAGTTTCGTGGTCTGGGAGCACTGCTGGCTATATATACTTTACTTTGCAAGAGGTTTGAAGCAAATCCATGGTGGCAGAGGGGACTTAGGGCCTAGCTGCAGAGCGCGCGCGGAGTGATTTGGGAAATTTGTGAAAAATTGACTAAGTCCCCATTTTTGTACTTTTGCTCTTTGGCTGTTTGGGGGTCTTCTACTCGTTTTCTCCTGGGTTGACGGCTCTGGGGCCATTGCTGGGAAGCTCTAATACCGGATAAAAGTGTTTTGGACCAAATCCCAGGCAGAATTTTTTTTGTGTTTTTGATGACTTGCTTGCCTTTGAGGTGCTCTTAGGGGGGGGTCCGTCTCTTTGAGGGTGAGTTTCGTGGTCTGGGAGCATTGCTGGGACACTCTAATCTTGATTGCATTTGCTTTTCAGGAAATCCGTCGTGCCAACCCCGACTTATGGCCTAGCTACGCAGCGCGTTTGGACCGAAGGCCCAGAAATATTGCAAGTATGAGATTTTGCTTTTGGCCTGTTTGGGGGTGTTATGCTTCTTGGCGGGTGGGTTGCCGGGTCTTGGGGCATTCCTGGGAAGGTCTAATACCGGGTAGAAGTGGTTGGGACAAAATCCAGGCCGATTTTTTTTTTGGCTATTTCTGACATTTTGCTCTATGTAGCATTTTCGGGGGCCTGTTTGGGGGGCTTCCTGGTGTTTGTGGGTGAGTTTCGTGGTCTGGGAGCACTGCTGGGACACTCTAATCTTGATTGCATTTGCTTTTCAGGAAATCCGTCGTGCCAACCCCGACTTATGGCCTAGCTACGCAGCGCGTTTGGACCGAAGGCCCAGAAATATTGCAAGTATGAGATTTTGCTTTTGGCCTGTTTGGGGGTGTTATGCTTCTTGGCGGGTGGGTTGCCAGGTCTTGGGGCATTCCTGGGAAGGTCTAATACCGGGTAGAAGTGGTTGGGACAAAATCCAGGCCGATTTTTTTTTTGGCTATTTCTGACATTTTGCTCTATGTAGCATTTTCGGGGGCCTGTTTGGGGGGCTTCCTGGTGTTTGTGGGTGAGTTTCGTGGTCTGGGAGCACTGCTGGCTATATATACTTTACTTTGCAAGAGGTTTGAAGCAAATCCATGGTGGCAGAGGGGACTTAGGGCCTAGCTGCAGAGCGCGCGCGGAGTGATTTGGGAAATTTGTGAAAAATTGACTAAGTCCCCATTTTTGTACTTTTGCTCTTTGGCTGTTTGGGGGTCTTCTACTCGTTTTCTCCTGGGTTGACGGCTCTGGGGCCATTGCTGGGAAGCTCTAATACCGGATAAAAGTGTTTTGGACCAAATCCCAGGCGGAATTTTTTGTGTGTTTTTGATGACTTGCTTGCCTTTGAGGTGCTCTTAGGGGGGTTCCGTCTCTTTGTGGGTGAGTTTCGTGGTCTGGGAGCATTGCTGGGACACTCTAATCTTGATTGCATTTGCTTTTCAGGAAATCCGTCGTGCCAACCCCGACTTATGGCCTAGCTACGCAGCGCGTTTGGACCGAAGGCCCAGAAAATTGCAAGTATGAGATTTTGCTTTTGGCCTGTTTGGGGGTGTTATGCTTCTTGGCGGGTGGGTTGCCGGGTCTTGGGGCATTCCTGGGAAGGTCTAATACCGGGTAGAAGTGGTTGGGACAAAATCCGCGCGGAAAAGCCTTTAGTTTTGGCACTTTTTGTAACTTAGGGTTCGTTAGGGTTAGCCCTAGCAGCAGGATTGCATGTGTTTCGGGGTGTTCTAGATTTTTCCAACTGAGTTCTGGGGTCTTAGAGCACTCGTGAGAATGTGTAATTTTGGTTGCAAGTCATTTGAAGAAAATCCATGGTGGGAAAGGGGGGATTTGGCATAGTTAAAGAAAGCCTTTGCCACTATTCTTAACTTAGGGTTCGTTAGGGTTAGCAGTATTTCTATTGCATGTGTTTGAGTGGGGGGGATTTCGAGTCTTGGAGCGATGCTGGCTATGGCTACTTTTGCTTGGTTGCTTGCAAGTGGTTTGAAATTGAATGCAATCCACGGTGGGTAATGGGTAATTAGGAAGGGGGTACTTCGGCCTACTTTTACTTTCAAAGTAAATTTTGTCACCAGTTTTCTGCTAGGCCTCGTTTTTTGAGATTTGATTGGGGGTCTTCTACATTTTTGCGACTGGCTTTAGTAAGGGTCTGGGTGGGAGCACTGCTAGGAAGATCTAATTTTGTTCTAAAACACAGTTTACAGTACACCTAGCTTGAGGGGCAAGATCCGCTACATTAATTTGCCCATACTTATTTATCCTTCAAAAGGTGACTCAGAGTACTCACTTTCAAAAATATTGTACTATCTACTAGGAAAATCAAATTGTGACTTTTTGCACTCCACAGCCTACATACCTTATATTTATTTATCAGTGGTGTTGTAATATTATATCACTTCCTGTTTTTCGTTGAATAATTACAGGCCGGGTTTCAGTCTCTGCAATGGGGAAAAAAGGATGGAGTCAGGCTTCACAGTAGCGAGCCACAATTCAGCATCAGGCAGGCAGTGGACAGGGTGTCTTCTGGTGACCAACATCGATGGACGAAGCGTCGGCTGCAATGGAGGAGTGCCGCTAATAGGAGGATTTTTTTTCTGCAGGCAACTTACTTACCACTTCCAACAGGACCACTACAACCACATAGATACAGTATCCCTTGCCTTTTTCTCTGACTGTGACTGCATTTCTTGTCTCTCTCTCGGCTTCTAAATTGATCCCTTAACACATCACTTAGTCCACTCCACTATCACATCTGCACCACACATAGTCATTTGTAAGTGCTCCTACGTAATTCGCAAGTCGCAGCACGCCCCAGGCCGTAGAGGACTGGGATGGCCCCAATGATGAAGCATGTCACCAAGGGGCAACCCTGGTGAGTGAGGGGACACCTAGAAAAAAAGCAATTTCTCCTTTTCTATCTACTATACCTTCCAGACCAACCCCACTGAGTGTTGTTGTGAATGGATTTATAGTGACCAGCAAGGCTCTCGGGTATCTGGCTACAGAGACCTTATGTTGAATATCGTTATCAATAATTTACACATAGGCCCTTTACTGTTGCATTCTTTCTTCCACAGTTGTCGAATGTACTACTTACTTTTCACTGACATGCATGCAGTAGTGCATGCACTTTCAAAGATTGATGGATAGGTTTGTACCCAAAGAATTGTTTATGTTCAATTGTTTGTCTATGCTGTGCTTTTTTTTACAGGGTGTCTTCTGGTGACCAACATCGATGGACGAAGCGTCGGCTGCAATGGAGGAGTGCCGCTAATAGGAGGATTTTTTTTCTGCAGGCAACTTACTTACCACTTCCAACAGGACCACTACAACCACATAGATACAGTATCCCTTGCCTTTTTCTCTGACTGTGACTGCATTTCTTGGCTCTCTCTCGGCTTCTAAATTGATCCCTTAACACATCACTTAGTCCACTCCACTATCACATCTGCACCACACATAGTCATTTGTAAGTGCTCCTACGTAATTCGCAAGTCGCAGCACGCCCCAGGCCGTAGGGGACTGGGATGGCCCCAATGATGAAGCATGTCACCAAGGGGCAACCCTGGTGAGTGAGGGGACACCTAGAAAAAAAGCAATTTCTCCTTTTCTATCTACTATACCTTCTGTCAGGTTACGCAGCCCCTAAGCGCCTACCGTACTATGAAACTACATTTCCCATGAGTAGGCGGGAGACTTGCAGGAAGTTTATCTGGGGAACAGACACGCTTCCTGTTGCGCGTTATTCTGGTTTCTGTTCTGCACCGGCATGAGAGCGGACGCTCTGCATGCTTTTCTATTGTGTCTCCTGTGGACTATCACCTTCCCCCCCCCCCCTGAGGCTCAGTGGGGAGCGCTTCCGTGTTCTGTCCTTGGCGGTAGACGGACTTCACGCGTCTTCAGGTAAAGCCGCTCTAAACTCTTCGGCCGCCCGTGCGGTCAGCTGATTACTGCCTGAACGGATTGTTAAGGGAGGTTCTGTGACTGTTTTCTAACAGAATTCTACCTTTGCTGAATTCCTGTTTGGTTGAATTGTGTGTGGCGGAGCACAGTGGCGGTCTATACCACGTGTTAGCGTTCACATCGGGGATCGTTTTTGTACTATTAAAACGGAGCGCGGTAGTAAGGACAACTACGCGTCTCCGTTGTATAACTGTGTATTTCAAAGGACCTCCATAACTGGGCATGTAGTGAGGTAACTACAGGCTACCCCAGTTCTCTTTGTGTAGTGCACCGTGGGGTGTGTTGTTGGCAGAATTCAGTGGTGGTCGCAACTACGTTTTTCTGTTTGACCGTCACCAAAGATTCTCTACTGGGTCATTACTTAGAGAGCGCAGTGTTGTAGTTCTTGCTTCCTACACACTACCGTTTCCCTCTTCCTTTTTGTTGGACCATACATCTTTGCTTTGACTATTTGGAACCCCCTTTGTACATTGAGTCCTCTACCATGTTTGTGGTATGTTGTGAGTAGTGGGTTTGATGTCTTAGTATAACGCGAGTGTGTTTGGTGCGACAGGAGTGTGTTCGTTAACTATATGTTTATGTGTTTCTTAGGCCTTCCTCACAGATTGTGGCAGAAGGGCTATAGTATTTCCTATCCAAGGTCATGTTTTCTTGGTGCTCAGGTACTTGTCTACTTCCTTGGTTATTTAGTGAGACTATATGAGAGTAGCCTTGTATGTTAGGACAGCACTTCACTGATGCCTGTCTTGTCTTCTGTTACAGGTATCCTTTCCCTGCTGACCCTACCTTTACCCATCCCACATTTTTTATTTTAGTTTGTTATTTTTCTCCCCCGCCTAATGGCTCGAACACCCTGTGTTTACACTTCTGGGTGTTGGTGACATTTGGAGGTGGAACCATATTTGCATCGACTGGATCACGGGGAGTAAACCTGACACCTTCCAGACCAACCCCATTGAGTGTTGTTGTGAATGGATTTATAGTGACCAGCAAGGCTCTCGGGTATCTGGCTACAGAGACCTTATGTTGAATATCGTTATCAATAATTCCACACAGGCCCTGTACTGGCGCATTCTTTCTTTCCACAGTTGTCGAATGTACTACTTACTTTTCACTGACATGCATGCAGTAGTGCATGCACTTTCAAAGATTGATGGATAGGTTTGTACCCAAAGATTTGTTTATGTTCACAATTGTTTGTCTATGCTGTGCTATTTTTTCTTGTCTCCCAAAACCTTTCCCAAAAACCCCCGTACCCATCCATTTTTCAAACCCTAACCCTCTTCCCCCGGGCTGTGTGGTTTTGATTGATGTGTGACTAAATTATTATTACAGCAATAAATCCACACACTTGCTGGGGAGGATAAGGTGATAGCAACAGGCTGGTGAAGAAATCCGAGGATATATTCTTACTCTGCTTGACAAAGAACCATTGCTAATGTGAAAGAACTTCAACCGAATTAGTAGTTATACTTTACCATTTGTTAGGCTACAATGTGGCACTGCTCTACTGTACTTCTGTCACCTGCTATATTCTCAGTTGTACCGTTGAATTGCTCAGGAGGACAAACCAGATTTCATTTTCTTTTTTTTTCATAGGCATGCAACTGCCACTGTGTCACACCACTAGTACCACCGCTATGAGGAAATTTTATCCGACCAAGATTGCCAACCTTATTCGGTGTTTCCCGTGGAGCCAGCCCTGGGTCTAGCCCTACTTTCAAACACAAATTACAGGTAAGATAAGCGTTTGGTGGTTTGGGGGTATAATGGAGTATTAGTACGAGAGACGAGAGACTGAAGGTAGTACTACTAAAGTCCTAGGACTCTTGGATTCACTTCACTTAGTCTGTGAGAGGCACTTAGTGTTGAAAACATTTGGGCATTTACACTTAAAGGAAGAAAATGGAACTAAACTTTCAGGAAAACAGTCAACGTTAAACCCCCACCCACCAGGCAAGCAGTAAAAAACAGGTATGCTCAGATAAAGTTTGAAAAAGTATATTTATATCCCTAACAAAATAATCTCCCGCAAGACCCTCCCTAACCCCAACGATTGTCCTTCAAAAGTCCCCAAAAACCCAACTCCCAATTCCCACCCCCCAAAAGTCTCTAAAAAAGGGGCAAGGGACACTATGGGTGGATGCTGTTAACTTTTTGGGCCAGGGCATCATGCTCCTCGCGGAGCAAGGCGAGCTCCTGCTGAAGGCGGGACACCATCAGGGTAGTGCGGCGCAGGCGTGCCTTCACTGCCTTGCAGGTGCAATGCCTGTGAGAGGCAGCTGTTGGCCTTGCTGCTCGGCGGTGGCGTTTGCCTTTGGCAGCCCGGCTCAGTCTGGGTGGACCACTGTGCTGGGTGGCAGCCCGTGGGGCCACGGAGGCCGATGCAGACGACGTTGTTGTTGTTGTCGACTGCACACTTTCCTCGTCCTCCAGGGCCACCAGCCGCCGATATTCCGCAACAGTGGCCTCGATCCTCCGTTGCCGGGCCGCTCTAGCCAGCTCCTTCCTCCTTGTTCGTTTGGAAGGAGCATCTATATGAACAAAGAAAGACATAGTCTGTAACCAATGCTCTTTAAGATTAACTCAATCATTCAGCAGAAATTTGTGTTGCAGTACAACTAGCAACTTGCAAGCGCATTACATAACTATTGAGGCCAGTATCTATCTAACCTCACACTTCTTCATCCTTGCTCTAACATTAGTGGGAGTTTAAGGAACAAATTCTACGAGCACTGTGGACTTCCATTGGAGTCGACTATGAAAGTACACCAGTCTTATTCTTCTTCTTATCTCTTGTTTTGGAAAATTGGTACGTTATTTTCTGCAAGCCGGCATAATGCCAGCGCAGTAAACTTGCACCCGAGAAAAAGAGACGCACGCCATGAGGAGTGACCTAGACTTGCGTTGCGTTACTGTACCCGTCCAGTACATGCAGGTGGTGAAGCTCTTACTTTTCTATTACGGGTGGCACTGAGAATACTCTGTTACAACTCAAGGGCTACTGCTTAATTGATTTAACTTTCACCCTACAGTGGAAATGAGTACTAGAAATGGAAAATTGAAGAAGATAAATAATCTGATTATCTATCACTTCACATGGGATGTTTTTGCTTATATATGGGATGACTTTAGGTGCTTTGCTTTTTATTGAGTGACCAGTGATACATCCACACATGAATGACTGAGTACTACTAAACTTATTAAGAGAGGTAGGGAGTGGCCACCATAATAACCGGATCTATGCAGTGCTTGCAATACAAACTACTGCTACTATTTATGGTAGTATTTGGACAAAATTAAAAGTTCTTTTCCTTGCCTTTCCTACACTGGAACGGACGTGCGGGTGCAGTGTTACATGCTCTTCAAAGTTACACTTAGTTCATCCACTGACCGTCTACTCTCTCTAGATCATGGGTACTCACAAACTTTCTCTCAGGGGCTACATTTACAGTGTAGTTTGGGGCCGAGGGCCGCACTGGTGGGGGCGGAGTCAGAGGGGGCGGGGCTAAAGCAAAACGATAACTTGTGACCATGAGGTTGCACACAGGTCCCTGCAGCAGATGCCCTCATCCACTGAGCCACCAGACCCAGCATTTACATACATCTCTCTCCCTCCTGCTCTCCCTCCTGCCCTCCCTCCATCTCTCTCTCTCTCCTGCCCTCCCTCTCCCTCCCCCTCTGTCATCTCACTGTGTGTGTGTCTATCTGTGTCAGCCTTCAGCCCGGGTTGAGACCGCTTCCTCAACGCGCACACACAGACAACAACACCAAAGTACTTAACAGGTCTTTAAAAGACCATTAACATATTATTGAGGCTTTGTTTGTTGTAGCGCCCCTGCTTCTCCACCCTGACAATCACTGCTTGCCCGGCCCCACAGAGCAGAGGCTTTGTTCTATTTCACCTCTTTGTGGCCTTGCATCTCCACTCTGCTCTGTGGGGGCCGGGGGAGCAGTGATTGTCAGAGTGGAGATGCAGGGGCGCTAACAGGTGAAATACAAAAAAGCCTCTGCTCTGTGGGGGCCGGGGGAGCAGTGATTGTCTGCAAGGTCTGCGCACCGCCAAGGAAGGCTTGCCGGGCCACCACCGGCCCGCGGGCCGTACTATGAGTACCCCTGCTCTAGATACACATATGCTATCTAAGAGTCAGATAGTAGCATGATCCAGGTATATGGACACATACAGTTTCTGTGTCACCCACCCAGGCTGTTGTCCTTCCACCCATCATTGCTTCATCATTCACCCAGCCATGCATCTCATATTCTTGCCTTCCCAGCTAGTCTTCAATCTCAATAAGTAAGGAATATATAAGAGCTTACCTCTGGCCGCCACCACCACCGTCTCAACTCTCACAGCCGCCGCCTCCTCCCCTGAAGAATCGCCCTCCGCCTCCGTGTCGAGCACCACCACCTCCACACTGGCCCCGCCACCAGATGTTCCACCTACAAAGTACATTTAAGAATGTTAGAATAAAGCACTCACTAGTCTTTGGTCTAGGAATGAAGACATGTGAAAACAATGTAATTTGTGACTGTCTACGTTAAAGTTAAAAAAAATGTCCCTTTTTCCAGGGAAGGTTGTCTTGCTGCACTTTTTGGCACAACTGATGAAGGCTGTTTTTTTAACACGCACCATTTTTACCCACACAGACAGAAGATGGACTTCTAACAACAAGATCAAGTTGAAACCAGGTGAGAGCTCGGCTCGACCACAAAAAATGTCTTCAATTAATCGTCAGCACTAACCACTTTTCCATTATCAGTTAAACGTTTAGTTTTATTATGACTTCATTTTAATAAATGTGTTTACTTTTAATAAAGCTTTTAAACTTAAATACAATCTGTGTTTTTTGGTCCAGACTAGAGTGACTGAGCGAAAGGTTTTGCAATTTTTGCAAGCATGAGTCCAGATAGAACACTTCAAAAGACATTATGGACAATCCCAGAGGACTGCACTAAGTTGATAGAGCTATTGCTGACTAGAATCATGGGAGTTTCGCCAACCGTGCAATCTTAGTTAGCTACACAGACAGACTAATAAGAATAATCTAGTAATACCACAGGGAGTCATAGTAGAGGCAGGATAAGAATTTAGATACAGTCTACAAGAAGAGCAAAGACAATTTTGAAAAAAGTCAAATGAGGAACGCTAGGAAAAATAGGTACTAGTCTAAAATGAAAACTTACTGGGGCCAGCAGAGGAGCCCTCGCCTGCCCGATCCTGGCCCTGTTGAACAGCATCCGCCGCCTGCTGCTCCTGTGTCCTCCTCTCGCCCCTGGGGGGAGCTGACGTACAACATGAAAGAAAGAACAGAAAACATGGATGATTGTTGCTTGTCAATGTCAACCAAATCAAACATTTCAAAAGAACAATAACAAAATATTTCCGCGAAATTATATTGATTATGGTTACTTTTCATTTATTTGCGGACCTGTGACTTCGAAAGTCACGTAACTCACTAAACAAAGTACTGAAACGTTCACCTAGGACTGGCAGGCAGCAGTCCGCAGGCAAGACGCAAAGTGACAGACAAACTCCATTGTGATTTCAGTCAGATCAGTGACAACACTAACAGTTGCCTGCTACATTACCAGTCATTTAAATAGTCAAACTATCAATCCACCGCCACTATTTTTCTTATTGTCAGGGGTACAAAGGAAGGGGCAGATTTAAGCCCTTGCGGCTCTTTTGCGCCGTTCTTGCGTGACTTTTGTGACGCAGCAGCTAAACAAAAAAGGGCGCCATGGTGCGGCGTATAATATTATAACAACGTGACGCATTTGGGAGATGCATCCCGTTATAAAGCCCTGCGCCATCAGGGGGCGTTCCGGCGCAAGGGAGGGCATTCCTGCGCTGGAACACATCCTAATAGTGGCTGAGGGAAATCTACAAAATATCAATCAGTCACCTTTAGGACAATGATGCGTCACACAAACCCTGCACCTGCTTGAAGCAGACGTATGGCTTGACCCAGCATTGGGGAGATAGGGTACCCCAGAGCATTGATGGAGCTGCGCCATCGTTGCGACGCAACTCCAGCAGTAAAGCTTCGGTGACGTTTTGGGCCCATGGTGCGCCGCATTGCAAATACGGCGCACCATGTTTGGTGGTGGTAGCGGGCCGCACAATTAATGGCGCATCCCTGCTACTTTGCAGGAATGCGACGGTAATTGCAATTCTGCCCCTTAGGGGCATACTTACTTACGCGTTCTGGCGCATCTCCAGAGATGCGCCAGATCAAATGCGTCACGCAAAACTACCCTTGCGACACGGCAGATGTGCCTCATTTACAATGCGGCGCGCCCTGGCGCAAGGGTAGGCACTTGCGTGACGCATCTCGTCACGTAAGAGCGGCGCATCGCTGGAGTCACGTCGCCAACGCAATGCAACTCCAGTAATGCTCAGGGCCACCCAATACTTAACATGCTGTGTCAGTCCTTTCGCCTGCTTCGAGCAGACATAAGGAATTGAATTGACGTAGCAGCGTCGCAGAAGTGCCTGCGTTAAATCTTGTAGATTTCACGCAGGCAATTTTGCGAGGCGCACAGCCGCTGGACCGCCCACCCTGCGTACTAGGAACGCACCCATTGTGGTGCAGGCCCATGGCTTTATAACGTGACGCATCTCCCTAGATGCGTCATGCTGTAAATGACTCGCAGGGATGCGGCACGTTTACGCCGCTGTTGCGTCACGCAAGGCAACGTAAACGTGGCGCAAGGGGCTTGTAAATGTAATCTGCCCCCTAGTGTCTAGCATTACGCAGTTCTGTAAAGTACACTCATACATAATAGTTACTCAGGCCAATGAGACCACGAAATAGAAAACAAATAAGCATAGTAGCAACGCCACTGAGAAGGAGAGCAGTGCACCTGAAATGCACAGAAGATTTTGAAATATAATTTAACTACAATGTAATCGTCATCAGTGGCATTATTGGCTTGCTCCATGTAAAAAACAAATATTTGCAATACAACAACACAGAGCAGGAGAAAACATCATAGTAGTGAGTGATTAAATGGCTACTACTACTCACCAAGCCCGGGGATCTCCAAGCCGAGCTGGTCCAGCAGGTCGCGCTCGCGGTCCAGGAGGTCCGTCCAGCGATGGGTGACCTGGCTGTAGGTGCGCTGGACCCCGTAGAGGTGGGATATGGCCCAGCACACCTTCTCCCACCGCTTCCGGCGCTCCCGCATGTTGTAGCCGCCGGCCGCGATCCTGCCGCCTCCCGCGATGGTCCTGGGCAGGCGGCGCTGGACGAAGTAGACCAGCGCGCCCACTTCCTCCGGGCTGAATATCTCCCGTCGCGTCACCTGCTCCCCCCTCAATCTCCCGCATGCTGTCCTGCCACTGGGTCCAGCACTACTCCCCGCCGAGGCTGTGGCCCTCAAGTGCCTGGGCAGCTTCACGGCGCCTGGCTTGACCATGGTCTGGGCAGGTAAGGTAGGAAGAAGTAGAAAATTAAGAAAGAATAGGATAGGGAAGAAGAAAAGAAAAGAGTTTAAAAAAGTAGTTTAAAAGTAAAGAAAAATAGCAGAAAAGACAAAAATATACAGCTAGGAAAAGAGAGGGATAGATAAGAAGCAAAATCGTAAAAAAAAAACTGAAAACAAGCAAAGGATGGCAAAGATACCAAGAGGATTAAACACCATGCCCAGACACAGGAAATGAATGAAAAACAAGATGGCCGGCGCCCGTTCACGAGCGCGAAAGTAAGTTTGCGCGAGATTTTCCTCACGATCTCGTGCGAACCTCTAGATCTCCCGCGCGATCTCGTGCGAACCTCTACTCGCAATGCGCTTACTACGCAAGATTATACATAGCGGGCGGAAACGGAAATACGTCACGCAAACAAAATGGCCGCGCCCGTACTCGACCTTGGGGTAAATTCGCGTGTTGCGCTGCAAGCGGCTCGCGAATACTGCAAAAAAACTCGCGAAACAACAAGCCGCAAAAAAATAAAATGCTCATTCGCACGAATTGGCGGCTTCCGCGGTCGGTTTCGCACGACGCCGCGCCCCGCGAATAGCGCGAAAAAAAACGAAAAACGATTTCAGCAAAAGCAAAAGCAATGAGCAGGTGCAAAAGGTCAACCTCATGATTTGTAACGATTCTTTGTAGTGTTTCCTGAGGGGGCCCTCCAGAATTCGGTTGCCTGCTTGCAACTATTGTGTGACCCTGCTCTGACCTTAACTGTATGCCACAAAGGTCCTGATTTACAGCTAAAGGAGCAGACAAGCAGGTGCCAGGCTGGAACTTTAAATTCTTTCAGTGACACATTAATTAGCCCCTAATTCATTATTGTCAGTTGGGGCAGGGCAGGTGTTGTTAATAAACTAACCCCAAATTAATTCATGTCAGTTCAAGCAGGGCAGGTGGGCTTGCTTTTCCCCCCCATCTTCTACAGTGATGATGAACCAGAGGGTGGCATTGATGTAACAGAGGGTGGCATGGGTCAAAGAGAGGGTGCCAGTGGTAAAACAGAGGGTGCTGGGAGGCTGTGATGATGAACCAGACGTAGAAACAACATAGTCGCGACCGTTGCGAGCCGACAAGTAAGTTCGCAATTGCGAACTAGTACCAAATCCTCGCGAACTGGCAGAAACAATTGCGAACACACAAAAAAAAAAAATCCGCAAATTCGCGGGAATTCGCGGATTTTGCGGATTGCGAGTTCGCAAATCCGCAAAATTCGCGAACGCGAGATCCGCAAAATTCGCCCATGCTTACGGGCGGCACGCTCTAGAAGGGCCTATATAGTGGTGCCCAATAAAATGGTACTGGATATATGGGACAAGGTGGCTGCGCGCAGAGGTCTCACGACTGTTATTCCCTCCGGCCCATCGCTCACGAGCCTTTTCTAAATGGGCGCAAGGGGGATGCAGGGTGATCAGTGATTTGTATGAGGGGCCACACTCAAGACATTCGCCCAATGCAGAGAGGAGTTCCGTGGCCCATTGGAGGCGGGAATGCAGTACGCCCAGCTGCGGCACTGGGTATCTGGCCTGGAGATACAACAGGCAGCTACCCGCACCTTCACCCCCTTCGAGCAGTTGGTCCGTTCTTTTTTTTTATTTGAAGTCTGTTTTTATTTCACCCCGAAGAAGGGAGTACGCAAAAAAGTGACATATACACGGCGATAAGCCTACAACCCCACAGGAGCTGGCCGCGTCAGAGGAAATGCAGTAAAATAACATGAAAAGTGTGTTTGCTTCTCAACATTATACACAGCGTTCCGCCTACCACCCAATAGGGCCGGCCGCGTCAGAAGATAGAAATGCCATTCTGTCATGCGTAATAGTCACTGCCAATAAAACCTGGCCTCTAGAGCCGAGTGTAGACCAGCAACTGGAACTAATAAAACTACAGGACCAGAGTGGTCCAACTTACAACCAGGTGCATAGGAAAAGGCAATAGAACGGCAAGGGTAGCAAAAGAGAAGAAAAGGAAGGAATCAGGAAAGAGGAGAGAAAGGACCTAGAGAACAGCGAATGGTTCGTTCTTTTGACGAATCCAAGGGTCTGGTATCTCGGATCTATCAGATCCTGCAGCACCCTCCTACAACGCCTTCCCACCCGTACCAATGGTAATGGCTGTTGATGTCCAACGCGGAAATCACATCCTCGCAGTGGTACCGATTATGGCCGGATATCCCCAAAATCTATCGCAGTATCATGCAGAGGGAGAATGCGTATAAAATTATGACTCAATGGTACTATATGCCCACGCGCTTGCATAAGATGTTTCCTGCGTCTTCTCCCTTGTGTTGGAGGTGTCTGACTGCATCTGGAGATTTCATTCATGTTTGGTGGGCGTGTTCATCCTTGACCCTGTTCTGGAAGGAGGTCCTTAGCCATATTAAAGGGGTATTGGGGTTCCCTCTGCCTGAAGCCACAAGCACGATTCTATTGGTCATCAAGCCTGCCAATCTGAAGGCACTCACCCGTAGGGACTGGATTCTGGCGCTACACATGCTGGGGGCCGCTAAACAGCTCATAGCGTTATATATATATATATAAAATAAAATAATAAATATTAAATATATTTAATAATAATGAAATTAATTTAAAAAAGTAGATTTAATAACATTTTAACAAATATAACAAATAAACTTAATGTAAAAAAATTAAACACATACTTAATAATCAACATATATATGCCTATTTACTTTAAAATAATCAACTATTCATTATAATTTGGCATTTTTAACTTATATAAAAATATACACATATCTAAATATATATATATATAAATAAATATATATATATATATATATATATTAAACATATATACTTATATATATATATCTATATAGATATATATACCAATAACATAAAATCAATTTTAAAAAACAATCTATTATAAATTAAAATATTAGACTATTTAAAAATCTTTAAGCTTAAATTAATCACTCCAGTCAGTGCAACAGTAGGGAAAGTGTTGGATAGCTGAGGGGTAAAATTTACTATTCCCACTCCAGTCAGTGAAACAGTAGGGACAGTGTTGGATAGCTGAGAGGTAGAAATTACTATTCCCACTCTAGTGAGTGCACCAGTAGGGAAAGTGTTGGAGACCGGAGGGGTAAAACGTACTATTCCCACTCCAGTCAGTGCAACAGTAGGGAAAATGTTGGATTGCTTAGGGCTAAAAATGACTATTCCCACTCCAATTACTGCAACGGTAGGGTAAGTATTGGATAGCGGAGGGGTAAACTTTATTCCCACTCCAGTAGGAAAAGTGTTAGACAGAGTAGGGGTCAAAGTTACTATTCCCACTCCAGTGAGTGCAACAGTACGGAAAGTGTTGGATAGCGAAGAGGTAAAACTTACTATTCCAACTCCATTCAGTGCAACAGTAGAGAAAGTGTTGAGTTGTGCAGGGGTAAAAATTATTATTCTCACTCCAATCAGTGCAACAGTAGGAAAAGTGTTGGATAGTGGAGGAGTACAACTTACTATTCCCACTCCAGTAAGTGTAATAGCAGGAAAAGTGTTGGCTAGTGGCAAGATAACATTTACTATTCCCAAATATGGAATATGGAAAATGTTGTATTGCAAAGGGGTAACAATTAATATTCTCACTCCAGTTAGTTCAAAAGTAAAAACAAACAAAATATTTAAAATACAAAATAAATAAATACATATATAAATATATAAAAAATTAAAATACAAATATATTTAATCTTACAAATTAAAAAGATCATATTGTAATGTTAAATGCATATGACAATTAACTACAAATATAATATTAAATAAAATACAAAAAATGTCAAACAAATAAATATCTTTAATTAGAAATTATTTAGAACCAAAACATTCATTATTGCATAAATGTACTTCTTTTTATTTCCTACCCCATAACACTACACAATTCACAAGCCACATCTATTTTTTTAATGTACTTAAATAATTAACATAATTAATTACCAATTAAAGAAATATTATTAATTAAAAAAACAAATTAAAGCTCACAAAAATGTATAAACTTCCCACACTTTACCCCTATACTCGTCAAAAATCATTCATAAGATTAAACTATAACAAAATGCATTTCACAATTAAAACTTATTTTCAATTAAAAAACTAATAATATATAAAAACTAATGATAAAGTGCATATAATTAATTTACTCCCCACCCTTTTATCCTAAAAAAGTAAAACCCACACACAAAAAAATATAAACTACCCTAATTAAATATCAATTAATTAATTAACATTAATGATCAACCAATTATTAATTAATTAAACATAAATTACTCCCTATACTTTACCCCTATAAAGCCCATAACCCCCACCTAAAATAAATTATGCAAATTTAATATTTAATGATCAATTAATTAATCAATAATAATTATGAACTAATTATCAATTAATTAAAAATAAATTACTTCCCACCCTTTACGCCATAAACCCCACAACCCACACCCAAAGAAAATCACCCAATTACCATAATTAATATCAATTAGTTTGTTAATATAAATTAACAACCAATTATTAATGAATTAAACATAAATTACTTCCCACCCTTTACCCCTATAAACCCCACAACCCGCACCTAACATTAAATACACAATTTCCATTATTAATTTTCAATCAATTCATTAATATAAATCAACAAATAATTATTAATAACTCAAAAATAAATTACTTCCCACCTTTACCCCTGTAAACCCCACAACCCACACCTACATTTTTTCTTTACACAATTACCATAATAATTCTCAATTAATTAATATTAATTAATAATTAATTACAAATAAATTACTTCCCACAATTAACACTATACATTCTAAATTAAATAAATAAAAAATAATCATAAATGTATTATAATTAGATTACTACCCACCCCATTCCCCTATAAACCCTCAACCCACTGCACAACTAAAAAACACAAAATGTAATTAAAATAAAATTAATAACTACTAAAAATGTAACACATATATTAAAAAACGTAAACAATACTTATAGGTAAAAAAAGTACATTCCATACATTTAAACTATAAACTACAATGCATAACACTAATTTAAAAATCGATATTTTAACCACGACATAATTTGCAAACAATATTAATGACTTCTATATTTTTTAAATGATATTTCTTACCTTAAATTCGATATTCTTGACAACGACGATATTCTTGCTATCGATATTTCTGAATCACAATATTTCCAACTCGATATTTGTATAAGTCGACATTTGCAACTCGATATTCTGTCTCAACACCATCTGGAGGTATCAAAGTGGAGATCTTCAATTACACTAATGAAGTGGGAATTATCTCTTGAGAGTGGTAGAAAAGTGCAAATAAAATAGTAGATGTACTGCCGTCCAGTTCAAGTACAAAAGCCACAACCTGAAAGTATCGGCCATTCTGGAAGCTCAGTAGTGTTTTTTGTCCTTTAATCAGAGTCAGCGCTAGGTGTTGGGATTAAGTGACTGTCCCGCTGCTGCTCTTTATTCCGTGTGCTGGGGGTTGAAGAACTTACCGCCCGAGGAGAGGGGAGCGGAGCGCGAGTCCACGTGCATCTCTCCTACCAGGACTCCATCTCCCAGGAGCCTTGTTGCCCTACACACCTGCAGAGGGGTCTGAGTACACCCCCCTGCCTATGCTACATTATACCTCGCCGCACCTGCTTCGCGAGTGCCGCAGCGCTAGGTGTTGGGATTGAGTGACTGTCCTGCTGCTGCTCTTTGTTCCGTGTGGTGGGGGTTGAAGAACTTACCGCCCGAAGAGAGGGAAGCGGAGCGCGAGTCCACATGCATCTCCCCTACCAGGACTCCATCTTCCAGGAGCCTCGTTGCCCTACACACCTGCAGAGGGGCTGTAGCACGCCCCCCTGCCTACCCTACATTACACCTCGCCACATCCGCTTCACGGGTGCCGCTGCGCTAGGTGTTGGGATTGAGTGACTGTCCAGCTGCTGCTCTTTCTTCCGCGTGCTGGGGGGTTGAAGAAGTTACCGCCCGAGGAGAGGGGAGGGGAGCGCGAGTCCATGCGCATCTCCCCTACCAGGACTCCATCTCCCAGGAGCCTCATTGCCCTACACACCTACAGAGGGGCTAGAGCATCGCCCCCTCTGCTGACTGTATACATTTTGTGACCTTAGCCGCTGTGCGGGAGCACACAGGAGCATCCCGGGAGAAGCCCAGGACAAGGGCGGGACCATCTGTGGCCGTCCGGGGCTGGCCGTGGCTGGGCTGGGCCACCCCCCTAAAGTTTGGACACTACCAGGTATTAGGTTTCCACCCTTGTTCCCAGCATTATCCCATAAGTTTAGTCGCTGGGCGATTCATATAGTAAAGTGCGCTTCCTCATGCCAGAGCATGAGGGGGGGTGGCTATGTAAGTGGCACAATGGACCAGTTTATTACTCGAGCCTTCTCTGTTATCGAGAAAGAGATCGCCATCACTGAGCTCAGCCTCTCTCTTGAGCCCCTTAATCATAAACGCTCCTCCCTTGGACCCTTGGTACTGGCAGCCTCCCCTGTTCATACAGCTGAGCTCTCGGATATAGCTACTCCTAGTGCTGACCAGCTTAGATCAGGTGCCATAAGGGTCAGCCTGGAGAGGCTTAATGCCCTCGAATCCCGCAGGCACTCGGTTACACAGCCAACACTGGGGTCTGTTTTGCCTCCAGTGCTTCATGCCCCCCTGGGTAACTCCATTTCCCATGAGGGTCCCCCTGTACAACCAGAGGTAGCGGCCGCCAAAAGAGTTAGAGCAGCACCTATTAAAAGGAAAAGAACTATAAGCTATCGAAGGGGTAGCCATCCCAAACCCCCCAAGAAGTTCAGAGGAAATTGCTCTAAGGGTTGTGTGAAACTAATGGGGCTGGGGGTGGTGGTGAAGCAGGTTCCTTCTGGGTCGCAAGGGATTTCGTCTTCTGGTGGCCAGTTGCTATGTACCCCATATGAGCAAGAGAATGTTAATCCACAGCGTATTCCGAACGCAGGCTCCTTACCCCAGTCACCCCCTATCGCCCAAATTGAGAAACTAATGAAATCCTTGATACTCCCGGAACTTGAAAGAGTGAAAGTCTTGACGGAGAGGCTGAATAGATTCGAGCAAGCCACTCTCAACAATTTATTTTCACTCAGGACCCTAATCAAATTACAATCTAAAAACCGGGAGGGTGGGTCCGAGGTGAAAAAATTCTCCCAGGTGGATCGCTCACCCGTTGAGGCGAGTGCACCTAAAGCATCAGGGGCAGCCCCTGGGGTTAACGCATATGCGGGGACTGTTGTCGATGGTAGCCTTATTCAAACCAATGCCCCAATAAGTCCCAACCGTAATCTGAACTTGAATAAAAGGACTCAAGGTCCTCGTCAAAGTCTTCCTGCCCAGAGCAATATCATCAATAACAGCGTGGGAGGTAGAGGGGGCCAGAATTGTAATCCACCTGTTCAACCGAAAATGCCCACTCTGGCTGAGAAGGGAGCAATTATTCCTCTCCACATTAACCTACCCCTTTATTGCCAGCCTTACGTAGTGGTGCTTACCGGGGTCCCACAGCAGAAGGCGGGCAAATATGTATCGTATGATGAACTTAAAAACAAAACTATGTTTTGGCTAAGGGAAAACAGACCTCTGCATAGTTCATTTGATGGGCAGGTCCTTCATGTCAGACGGGTCAGTTGGGTAGCAAATAGGACGAAGGACACGATGGGTGATTGCATTCTGGTCAATTTTAGGGATGCTAGGGTAGCAAGGTTTATCTGTAAAGAACATTCCAGCCAAGGTAGCACAGGAATTAGCACTCACGATCTTAGCTATTTCCATCCTCACCCAGCAATTTCACAGAATGCTAGCTATCATACCTTGGGGGGAGGGTTAGAGGGTCTCACTCCCATGATCTTCACTCCCTTAGACCCTACACCCCAAATAGAGGCCTCAGACCTCACAGGCTGGGGCGGGGTTGTTGACTTGATGTTCTACCTCTCGAGGAGAGGCTTCCTGTTGCAGTTAACAAGTCTGAAGGCTGTAAGGTATCTGAGCATGGTGCACTACATAGGCCTCTTTATCCCCCCGAGTTCCCTCCCTCACTTTTATCCAGCCCCGTGAACAAGCTTGCACTTATTTGTTCCCAACCTGAGAGTAATTATAGGCCGGCTGAGTCGGAGGGTACATCACTGGAGTCCCGATTTGGGCCTGGCATGTTCTTGTTGCAGTCTCCAGTAGAGCAAGTTATAGCAAACAGTGACGTAAGGTTTGTCAGCTGGAACATAGCGGGTATTTCCAGAAAATTAGATCTTCCAGACTGGAACATATTTATTGAGTCTTTTGGGATATGCATCTTCCAAGAGACCTGGTGTTTGGAGCCTTGCTACAAGGTTGGATATACCACGTATTTTGTTCCAGCAATCTCCCCCCCTACTGGGAGAGGTCGCCCCTCAGGAGGCCTACTTATTTGGGTCAGCATTTCCCTGGGCTGTCATATCAGGCACAGAGAAATTAACTCTCCTGACTTATTAAGATTATCAGTTAGGGGGCCCCAGAGAGGGCGTAGTTTGGAGATATTCAATATTTATGCTAGGGGCACCAAAGGTGGCTCACCTTCCCCAACCCTATCTGGGCTTGAAGACGAACTTAGCCAGTGTAGTACTGACATGTATGACATGGTTGCCGGGGATTTTAATTGCACTTTTGAGCCCCTTGCGGCAGAGGACATCTTGGGTATCTCAGATGAGGACGCCAGGAGGGGTATTCCACCTTTAACTATATCGCCCATAAAGAGGTGGGCCCAACGGGCCATCCAGCTTAATACCCTAACTCTGGAATATGGTCTAAGGGCAGTGAATGGTAGGCCAATATTTGACCCTTGTGGAGCACATACGTTCAACAGGGTAGACCATTCATCGAGGATAGATTATACCCTACTGAATTTTAAGCTGTGGGGCCTTATGTGTGATATGGAAGTCCTGTCCACTACGGACAGAGACCACAATTCACTATCTCTGACCCTCTGTGTTGCGGACAACTGGAGAAGTTTGTCCCTCAAACTGTGGGAGGCGCCTCAAATGGTGTAAGGTTGCCTTGGATGAGGGGAAGGTTCAGAATATAGGGGCACTCTTGGGAAAGGCCCTGTCCCGGCTGGAAACCACCTCCTTGGATCCCCCTGAGGTATCCTTGCTTTTTTGTGACATCATCAATGCCCTGGAAAAGCTATTTGTAACGGTAAACAGACAAAATATTGACTACAAAATATCGAATGGACATAATATCGAGTACAAAATATAGGCTGGACAGAATATCGAATGGACAGAATATAGACATCAAAAATATCGTTTTGAAGGTAAGTAATGTAATATCGAAATTTAAAATATAGATAGTCAAAATATCGCAGTACATAATATAGGTTAATAAAAATATCGAAAATGTAATAATATTGAATTTTTTATAGCGTATTTTATGTGTTAAAAGTGTTTATTTATGTTATAATGTAATTTAATTAATGAATTTAATGTTATTTAAATTTTGCGTAATTTAATTCTGTAGCGGGTTGCGGGTTTATAGGGGAATAGGGTGGGAAGTAATTTAATTATAATTAATTAAATGTATTTATTGGTATTTGTTTATAATTAATTGTTAATTAATTTTTATTTTGTAATTATTACATTTTAATTGCCAATGAATTTTATTTAATTGATTAATTGATAATTTTGTTAATTTAATTAATGTAATTTTTGTAGCGGGTTGTGGGTTTATAGGGGAATAGGGTGGGAAGTAATTTAATTATAATTAATTAAATATGTAAATTTATTGATTGGTATTTGTTTATAATTAATTGTTAATTAATTTTTATTTTGTATTTAATTACATTTTAATTGCCAATTAATTTTATTTGATTTATTAATTGATAATTATGTTAATTTAATTCATGTTATTTTTGTAGCGGGTTGTGGGTTTATAGGGGAGTAGGATGGGAAGTAATTTAATTATAATTAATTAAATATGTAAATTCATTTATTGGTATTTGTTTATGAATAATTGTTAATTAATTTTTATTTTGTAATTAATTACATTTTAATTGACAATTAATTTTATTTAATTTATTAATTGCTAATTATGTTAATTTAACTAATTTATTTTATGTAGTGGGTTGTGGGTTTATAGGGGAATAGGGTGGGAAGTAATTTAATTATAACTAATTACATATGTTAACTTTTTTGGGGTATTTATTAGATTTTAATTGTTAAGTAAGTTTTTAATTACAAATTAATTAATTGTTAATTTGTAATTAATTAGTATTACTAGATAACTAATTGTAATCATTAAATTAAATTAGTATTTGGAAATAATGAATTTTTATATTATATTAAAATGGTAATTACTTTTAATTAATTTTTTTATAGATATTAATATATATATATATTTTTAAATAATATATGAAGTATCTACTTTCCCTACTGTTGCACTCTTTGGAGTGGGAATAGTAATTTTTACCCCTAAGCTATCCAACGCTTTCCCTAATGTTGCAGTCTTTGGAGTGGGAATAGTAATTTTTACCCCTACGCTATCCAACGCTTTCCCTACTGTTGCACTCTTTGGAGTGGGAATAGTAATTTTTACCCCTACGCTATCCAACGCTTTCCCTACTGTTGCACTCTCTGGAGTGGGAATAGTAATTTTTACCCCTACGCTATCAACGCTTTCCCTACTGTTGCACTGTCTGGAGTGGGAATAGTAATTTTTACCCCTACGCTATCCAACCCTTTCCCTACTGTTGCACTCTCTGGAGTAGGAATAGTAATTTTTACCTCTACGCAATCCAATGCCTTACCTACTGTTGCACTTTATGGAGTGGGAATAGTAATTTTAACCCCTATGCTATCCAACGCTTTCCCTACTGCTGCACTCGTTGGAGTGGGAATAGTAATTTTTACCCCTGTGCTATCCAACGCTTTCCCTACTGTTGCACTCTCTGGAGTGGGAATAGTAATTTTTACCCCTACGCTATCCAATGCTTTCCCTACTGTTGCACTCTCTGGAGTGGGAATAGTAATTTTTATCCCTACGCTATTCAACGCTTTCCCTACTGTTGCACTCTCTGGAGTGGGAATAGTCATTTTTACCCTTACGCTATCCAACGCTTTCCCTACTGGGTCACTCTCTGGAGTGGGAATTGTAATTTTTACCCCTACGCTATCCAACCTTTCCCTACTGTTGCACTCTTTGGAGTGGGAATAGTATTTTTTACCCCTACGCTATCCAACGCTTTCCCTACTGTTGCACTCTCTGGAGTGGGAATAGTAATTTTTACCTCTACGCTATCCAACGCCTTATCTACTGTTGCACTCTCTGGAGTGGGAATAGTAATTTTACACTTCCGCTATCCTACGGTAATAATATTGGATATTTTTTAATTATATTATGTTACTATATATATATATGTTTTAACAAATATGATTGTAAAAACATTTTTTTATAACTTTAATTAATTATTTAATTATTATAAGTTAATTTAAGTATTTTTAAGTATATTTTAGTAAATAATTTTTAATATTAATTTAATTTAAAATTGTTTTTACTAAAGTCGATATTTTTATAAACTATATTTTAGTAAACGATATTTTTTACTCGATATTTTTCTACTTACCTGTTTGTAGATGCAAAGTCGATATTCTGTCTGTCGATATTTTGTCGCCGATATTTTAGGTAGTCGATATTATGTCCCTCGATATTATGTCAGTGATCCATTTGTAACAGACAGTCGGGCCCCCTGAAAGGGAGTGCCGGAGACCCAAGGGAGATCTGGGGTGGTATTCCAAGAAATGTCGGCAGACGAAAAGGGCACTACTGAAAGCCGTTAAACTTAAGGAACCTGAGTTGATTCGTGTTGCTAGGAAGGAGTATAAGTACTCCATCATTGAAGCGAAGAAAGAGTGGGAGGACCAGTTCTGGTGTGACTTGAAGGAAGCTAGTGCGGGACGGACTCCAAGGGTTACTGGGATCTAGTAAGGGCTAGGAATAGGCCTGCTGATACCCGCATAACATGTAACATCTCTGAGGAGACATGGTTTAATCACTTCTCTCTCCTCTATACTACCAACCTGGTTGTAGGGCAGGGGCCGATCAATTTACCACCATTGGGCCCCTCCGGGATAAGTGAAGATCTTTCCTTTACAGCTAAGGAAGTGTTGAATGTGATTAAATCCCTCGTCCCAAACAAAGCAGCAGGCCCAGATGGGCTACCGGGGGATTTGCTCCGCCTCAATTTGAAAGAATGGGGAGACTCATTTCATCTTTGCTTAATGCTACTTACCATGGTGCGGCAATCCCAGACTCCTGGAGGGGAGCTGAGGTCGTCCCGATCCTCAAAAAGGGAGGTCAAGACGACCCAGCTAATTATCGTCCCATAAGCCTAATCGATTTAACTCAGAAGGTTGCAGGAAAGGTGGTTCTTGGGAGAGTGCTCCAATGGGCTGATGACAATAAAATCCTCTCTGATTTCCAAGCAGGCTTTAGGTCTGGCACCGGGACTATCGAGCAGTCATTTAGATTTCTGCTCTTATATTGGAAGGTGATCGTACTAGGCAAAGGCAGTCTTTATCTCGCTTTCATTGACCTAAAGACTGTCTTTGACCTGGTGCCCCGGGATCGCCTGTTGGAGTTACTGTCTGACTTGGGGTTGTCCGCTTATATATTGTCTTTATTGGTGAAGCTCCACACGGGAAACTTTGCGCAGGTGAGGTGGGGTAAGCAGGGTCAGAAGACTGCCAGAATACAAGTGAATAGGGGCGTCCGCCAGGGATGTGTCCTTGCCCCCACTCTGTTCTCATTGTAAGTGAACGGAGTGGTGGAGCACCTTTTGAAAAATCCATCTGACGCACCATCCCTGGTGGGCAAGAGAATACCAACTCTCATATTCGCTGAAGATACCCTCCTGATCTCTAAATCCCCTGTGGGTTTACAGAGTCTCCTGGACAGTTTCCAAACTTTTTGCACAAGTAGGGGGCGTAAAATTAACACAGGAAAGACAAAATACTTAGTACTGAACCCCCCAAAAATCTTGGACGGCCTCCTGTACTAAACCAGGTGCCCCTGGAAAGGGTTAAGGAATTTGATTACTTAGGTATCCCCGGGTTGTGGGGGCTCTCATGAAAGAACAGCGGTCGTCCTCTTTCAAACCAATTGCCCCTGTGATAGATATATATAAGGCGAGAGGTGTTAGTGCAGCACTCTATGGGGCAGAGCTCTGGGGAACCCATAACATTGATCAGCTATCTTGTTCCGAGAATAAATTCCTGAAGGACCTGATGAATCTCCCACAAAGTACCCAGACGCTACCCCTGCTAATCGATATGGGATGCCGCTCAATTAAAGACCAGGCAAAGCTGCGTCCTTTATTACTCTGGGCCCGATTGTGGAGTGTCCCCGAACTCGCCAGCTATGCGGAAGGTCTGCTGGAAGTATTGTCGATGCCTGGTTGGTCCAAAATTGGGTGGCTCAGGTACATTAAATCCCTACTTGGGGAGCTGGGGCTCGGGGAAGCTTGGCTTACTAGATCTGCCCCCCCTAAATCGGTCCTTAAGAATATTTATTGGAACTGGGTATTGGAAAAGAGTAGCACTGACCCCAAACAATGTAGAGCAACAAGTGAGTTCCTTAGGATCAAGGACGTGGCCCTTAGCGAACCCTACCTCGACATAATTTTAAAATCTATAGATAGGGCTCTGTATTTTAAGTTTAGAGTAGGCATGCTCCCAGTGGGTGAATTGACTGCCCGCTGGAAAATCCCGGCCCAAACCTCACCTTTTGGTCTATTTTGTGCGTCTAGGGACGAGTCTGTTGCCCACCTCCTATTTGAATGCCCCGCCTATAAATCCCCAAGATCTAGGTGGCTAAAACCATTGTGCAAGGAGTTGGGCACCAGACACCACATAGTCGCACTGCGAATCTTGACGTCCGACACCCGGCCTCTGTTCGTGTGCGGTATGTCAACATTTTTAAGTTGGGCTTGGTCGATCAGATCAAAAAGGCTTAATGAAATTGTTCAATTATGGTCATTTTAGCTAAACCTTCTTAAGTAATTTATTGATGTCATGTGTACTATTTTATTTAATCTTGTGGATGCATTTTACATGTTCTGGTTTTTACATTGTTGTGCTATGTAAAGCTTTTTAAGATATGTTTTTATCGAAATAAAGCCTATTGACTGACTGAGTCAGCAACACCAGGTTCCATGAACCCTTCATTTTTAACAGCAGCTTCCCAAACCAGGTTATTTACATGATCTGTAGAATATGAAGAAGATTGCATGCGGAAGAAAGCCAAAGTTTTAATAATATTGTAGAGTACTGGCTTATATCAATTAAATTGGAGTACATTACTAGAAATAGACTTATGTACAGTGCAATCACCTCATGTTATACTCTACACTTGAAATTAGTAACCAGGTCAGTTTTTTGGGTGAAGAACACCATTTTGATTTCCATGTCTATATTTCTGCAATGGTACAAGGAGGGCCACGGTGTGTTGAACATCACCATCTGGAGCTGGGATCAACTGCAGATTATACAGTGTGACAGGGTGTGCGGACAGGACACGACTACACCAACAGACTGGTGGTCCGCCACCCCCCTCTCACCTTGCCCCTTTTCCCAACAGCTACCAGAATGCACTTGGACCGAAAGAACCAGAGTCGGGCTGGCCAGCTGATGTCAACACACTCGGCCCCTTTAACTGTCCGGACCACGAGGAAGAGTCCACGCCCCTCTGCAGCATCGGAACGTCAAAAGGAGGAAGTAGGAGAGAGGCGACGGACGGCGTTTCCCTGGAGGAGGCTGGAGTCGGAGTCGGAGAAAGGTGAGACCAGAAGGATACTGAGGAGGAAGAAGAGACTGGGACCGAGAAGCCAGGAGGCCAACGTTTCCGCTCTTCGCCCTGCCACGTTCCCACGGGAGGAGCGTGGCTTCAAGAGGTACGGGGTCGTGTGGCGGGTTGGGTGGGGCGGAGGAACCAGCCCTGTGTGTAAATTTGTAAAGCCCCGTGTAAAGCTTCCCCTTCCTTCCCCTCACGTGCACTCTTACCTCACGGACTGTATATAATCCTCGAGACGCACTATCACTGGTTCCCCTCACTCCCGGCCCTGACTAGTGCACCGCGGTCATACTAGTCTCCTGGTCCGATTTTCCTTTCTTTCATGCACCGGACTGAGGAGAATAGAGGGGAGAGACGTCCCCCTTCCGGAGCCCACCGGTACCCGTCGCCATCACTGGAAGAATAAAGCCAAGCTGGAGCAAGCTACATTTCCCTTTGATCCCACAGCTCATTCCAGGGACTGAGCAGCCCCTCTACTAAGAAAGACTTATATCCCAATAAAACCCTCACTTAAACCCTTACTCAAGGCGCCAGTTTTTCTCTTTACTCCTAAACCTCCTGTCAGTCAGAGTATAGTAACGGAAAGCCCGGGTACCCCGGTCCCCTTGGGACATACAGCCACAATGCATTGCTTCCACTGGTGAGCCATACAACCTTGCGAAGGCCCCTAGGAGGCTGCAACCCATTGGATATTCTTTTTATATCACCTTCATGTGTAGAACTGTGGAAGATTTTTTTCTACCACACAGCTGATTTTCCTCTCCTGAACATATTGTGACCAGCTCTCTATGTTCCCTCCGGTGCTCCTGCAGTCTTGTGGGCCCCCTTATCAGAGACACTTGGAATAGGGCCCCCATCCGCTGTGTGAACATTATTCCTGATTCAAGAGTCATTAACTGGTCTGCCCTCCACAGGAGATGGATGTTACCACCCCCCTCAGGGTGCCAAGCATTACCGTCCTGTCTCAACTCCTGACTTACTCCGGCATATTGGGCTATTTCATTCTCTGTGCCTACCTTAATCACCAATGCCCCTCCTTCATGTTGAAATCCAAACCTGCTTGTCCGCTTACATTCCCAGAAGCCATAGCTAATATAGCTCAGGTCAAGGTGCCATCTACCGGCTCCTCCCCAGCCCCTGCTTTTCCAGAGTCCGCACTCACCAATTACTAACGGAACCAGCTGAGATTTAAGGTTCCATTGCACAGATCTCCTCCGTGGTTTTCGCAATGAGCTCGAAAGTACATTCCTTGCAAGGTGACATCAACTCCTTTCGGGCAGACTGTTTACTGTTGAGGGGCGGCAGATGGATGTGGAATCGCGCCTAGATGCCATTCCGGACTGAGGTGAAGACATCTGGTATAGGCAGGAGAAAATTATCAACTTGGAATACCGCAGTCGCCACGACAATATCAGGATCATTAGCCTCCAGAGTGCACTGAGAACATTATATGCCCTGCTTCTTAGGTGTTTTGATCCCTGATCTTCTGAACCTTACCATAGACCCACAACTGGAATTTCATAGGGCTCACAGGGTTCGCTCCAAGCATGTGCCCAACGACCATTGTCCACAACAAGTCTTGGAATGCTGTGTATGGCATCAGCAGGCTAGACAAATCCTCCAGGAAGCCAAAAACTATGACAGCATGAGAACACTAAAGTTCCGTTTTTTAGCTGAGTTTTCACCCCATACCAACAGCAAATGGAAACAGTTCTTGGCTCTTCGCCCTCGACTTAAAAAGAAGGACATTAAATACGGGTTACTGGAACCCACTACCATGCTCATCACTTTCCATGGCAAAACATCCAAATACCACAAACTGAAAGATCTGGAGTCCTTTTTGGATGCCTTAAATGACACTAACATGGGGGCTACTCTCTGTGGCTTCCTCAACCTGCTCGTCCCCGAACCGGCAGGAAGCAACCCAAGGGGATGTCTCCACTTCTTTGGATGAAGTTAACACTGGGATTCAGTCACACAAAAATGGTCACAAATTTTTCGGCCACAATCTGGAAAGTCATCCACCCAAGAGATAAATCAGGGTCGCCCCTCAAGACTTGAGGGGACCCTGATGGCACCCAGTGGTACTTGTTCTATAAGCTTTATTAGTGCCTTGAATCATCTTTGTGTAATTGGGCAACATTTACCCCCTTTGTTCTTCTTACTTCAAGATTGCATATTCCTTTGGGAGAGAGATTGTGAGTGATTTGATGTATCGTATATTCCTAATTTATTGCTGATGCTGTTTTTCAGGGGCGGGAGACTGGCGAGGTAACAGAGATGGTATTAATAGGGTGAATTAGACTGCAGCCCCTAGGTACTGTGGGGATCCACTCTCACCTTTGCTTTTCAGGGCTATCTTCCTTCATTGTTATTTGCCCATTCAGGGCATTATTCCGAGTATACAGACCCCAATGAGTTTCCCTTATCAGTGGGTGGCCACACTCCCCTCGGTAGTGGTGTCTGCTCTCGCACCCCATTTACAGGTTCAATTTCTAGGTTCTCCGGGGTCCCCTTATAGTCCCGGGACCTATTCCTTCCTCTAGACTCTTGACCCCCAGAGAGCCGATCTTGACGCTGTCACGGGGAATCCTCCCTCGCTGCTGCCATCAACAGCGAGTGAGCTAGCTCCGCCCACTTCGCCGGCCACGCCCCCTTCCCCCAGGCTAAAAGGGCGCGCTGATCACTAGCGCGTCCACTCTTACATTCTCCTGAGGTGGAAAGCCGGGAGCGCTGCTAATTGAATTTTAAAACTTGTGTAATTTTGTGTTTTAACCTACCTGCACTAAAGCTAGGATTCCAGCCTGACTCTTGACCCCCAGACAGCCGATCTTGACACTGTCACGGGGAATCCTCCCTCGCTGCCGCCATCAACAGCGAGCGAGCTAGCTCCGCCCACTTCGCCGGCCACGCCCCTTTTCTTTTCTCCACTTCCTCTAAATGCCCCTATAAAACGATGTGTATGGGCCGGAAGCGCAGCGGACGGGCGCAGCGGGCGCGACGATTGCGCGCCGAAGGCGCGCCTAAGGCAAACCCGTCTGCACCCGTCCGCGGCTGTCCGGGGCTAGGGGCACGTCACTCTGCCCAATTTATCACCTATTCCCCCGCCCAACTCCGCTGCCTCCAGGGCCCATGGCCTTTACCAGCCACTACCTGTTCCCGCATTTCTTCTCTCTGCCTGTCTCCTGCTCCCTCTCCCGCCATCCCTCCCCTACAACACATTCCCCCTCACCCCTCGGGGGGTGATGTTAACCCTGGAACCTTTAAACCCTCTCAGTATACTATTTAAACACCCGGTCTGCAGTAGCCCACTTGCATGAACTATCGGTGCTGCTGGACCTTCATGCACCAGATCTTCTTTTTTTAACAGAAACATGGTTTTGCGATGACTCCCTCCCCGTTCTATTGGCCACTCTCCCGGCCCCATATTACGCTCTACGCGCGGATCGCCATAATGGTAGAGCTGGGGGCGGCGTTGCGGTCATCGCCCGAACTGACCTCCCCTTTCAAACTCTTTCCTTGCCAGATATTGCCACTATGGAGTACCTGGCTATCCGCACCACTTCTATCACACCCCCCCTCACTTGCATACTTACCTATCGTCCCCCTCAATCCCCTTTATTGTTTCTCCCCGATTTTCTGGAAGTTTTGGCCACGATCACAGTTAACAACTCCTCCATTTTGCTCTTGGGTGATTTTAATTTCTGGCCCTCAGACCCCGCAGAATGCCCATCCTCAAAATAATTTTCAGATACCCTTCAATCTCTTAACTTTATATCTCATATTCACTCTCCTACCCATGTCAAGGGTCATATCCTAGACCAGATTTGGTACTTGAACTGTCCCGTAGAGTCCCTATCCATCTCACCTTGTACGTGGTCAGACCATCATTTGATTTCATTTGCCCTTCCCACACACCCACCAGTCAAGCCCCCACTTCCTAAGAACATCTGAGTCCGCGCTTGGGGGCGAGTAGACCCTGAAAATGTATCCACCCTACTCACCACTTCCTACCCCTCCCTACAAGGTCTATCCACCCTCTCCCAGGTCACGGCCATTGAACAGTGGCTCTCCTCAGGCTGCGACTCTATTGCCCCTCTGAAACGGGTCACCTCAAAGCGGGAGAAGGATGCCAACCTGTGGTTTAATGAAGATCTTAAGGCCACCAAACTAGCGGTACGTCGAGCGGAGCGGGCCTGGAGGAGAAACTACTGCCCCTCACTGCGATTGGAGTTCATTAACATCCTGAATCAATATAAAAAGGCTATCTTGGCGGCTAAAACAACCTATTTTTCTTCAAAAATCCTCGCAGCTGAGAACCAATCGAGGGAAATCTTCTTGATTGTGCACAACCTGGCATTCTCCGACAGAACCACTCTAAAGCCCACCCCTTCCCAGGAACTCTGTCACTCCCTAAACAATTTTTTCATTCAGAAAATAGCCACCATTAAAGCCATTATCCCTCTCCCCTCTCCTACTTTTGTGGATCCCCAGTGTCCTCCCCCCAAGGGACAGCTCACTACCCTCCCTTCCTTGACCAAGGAATCCCTGACTTCCATAATTCCCCTTGTCAAATCCGGCTCCCCGTTAGATCCCTGCCCTGCCCACATTCTCCGTCACATCTTTACTACCTGTCCAGACCTCCCCCTTCACCTCCTCAATAGTTCTCTCTCCCAGGGCGTGGTACCCAATCCACTCAAAACAGCAGTCATTGTTCCCATCCTGAAGAAGCCGGGCGCAGACCCCTCAGTCCCCGCCAATTTTCGCCCCATCTCTCTCCTGCCTTTCTTGGCGAAAGTGCTCGAGCGCCATGTCACCTGCGCTCTGAGCTCTTTTGTGGAGAAGTACGGGGTTCTTGCCCCCCGCCAGGCCGGGTTCCGCCCGCACACTCTACGGAGTCCGTAGTCCTCTCGGTCCTCGACAACCTCAGGGAGGGAATGGACACTAACCAGACCCAGTCCTTGGTTCTCCTCAATCTCTCAGCCGCTTTTGACACGGTTGATCATACCATCTTGCTTTCCCGTGTCAGGGCGGCGGGGATCGGGGGCACCGCGCTGGTATGGTTATCCTCCTTCCTGAGGGACTGCACCCAGGCAGTTCGCCTGGGTGATTTTTATGCGGACTTTCGGAAAGTTCAGTGCGGGGTCCCCCAAGGCTCCTCCCTTTCACCTCTTTTGTTTAATCTTTACATCGCCCCTCTTATTTTCTCACTGCAGCAAATGGAGTTCACCGTATTTAATTATGTGGATGACCTCCAACTTGTCTTTAATCTGTCTTCTTCCCTGCCTCTGTTCTTAACTTCCAATCTATCATGATTCATATCCGGGACTGGATGAACCACAACCATCTGAAACTCAACCCAAACAAGACTGAGCTGGTGTTGACGGGTGGTTCATCCAGCCCCTGGTCTTCCTTGTTTTGGCCCCCTTCCCTAGGCTCTCCACCTGTCCCCTCTACCTCAGTAAAAACATTAGGCATTAATCTCAATTCTCAACTCACCCTTCACTCCCAGGTTAGTTCTGTGGTTTCTACTTCCTTTCTTTCACTGCGCACTATACGCAAGATGTCCAGTTTCTTTTCTTTTGACGCTCTGAAATTGATCACCCTGGCAATGGTCATATCCCGCCTGGATTACGGCAACGCCTTATATGCAAGTATACCTGCATATAGCTTAAGGCGTTTGCAGCAGATCCAAAACCAGGCGGCGCGCCTGGTGTTTAAACTACCAAAGTCTCACCACATCACTCCCCTCCTCAGGTCCCTACATTGGCTCCCTGTCCGCGCGCGTGTCCAGTTTAAGCTTGCTTCCATCACCTTCCAAGCACGACTGGGCACGGCACCGGCTTTTATCTCATCCGAGATCATCCCCTACATTCCCTCCAGGGAACTGCGTTCATCCACTCAATCCCTTCTTACAGTCCCACGGTTTCGGAGGAAGAAATGGGGAGGATCGAAATTTGCGACCCTTGCTCCTCTCTTCTGGAACTCCCTGCCTCTTGAGCTTAGAGCCTTAACTCTTTATCCGCAATTCCGGAAACAGCTCAAAGCTCATTTGTTTACTAATTTTTTTAATTAGTTCATTAGCAGTTTTGTTTCCTTTTAACCCAGATTCGGCTTCCCTCGCCCAGATTTCTGTTAGTTGCAGCGCCATGAAACCGCTGGTGAACGTGCGCTTTATAAATAATTTTAAATTCAAATTCAAATTCATAGACACCGGTTTCTCCACTCACACTGGACGTTTCTTGTAGTTATTTTTCTCCAACCAGCTATTCCATCTTGCGCATACCTATCATTTCCTACTCCCCATTGAGAGCACCCAACTAGCTCAACCTATATTAGTAGCTCACTCTTGGTGAGCCTCTTGCATGCTGGTAGACGTCCCCATTCAGACTTGCCATCGCGGTACTATGGCATACACTGATCTCATGGCGTATCCCCTGCCGCAAAGACCCTTGAAGGTTTTTTCCCTCAACATATATGGTTGACACATTTCATCAAACGGAAGAAGAAAACTCTCATCTTATTGAGCCAACATAATCCGGCATTGCCCTCCTTCAAGAAATTCACCTGACTATGACAGAGCGCGATAAGATATGGTGGGGCTGGATGGGCCGGGTCCTCAACACTAGCATCTCAACCTACATCGTGGGGACACATTGAGGTAGGTGGTCCACCTAGGAAAAGGGGTGTTGCTATTCTTCTCCACAAACACCTCTCATACAGAATCCTCCAAACTTGGTCTGACACCAATGGTAGCGATGTGTTTTCCAAGTTCTCAATATAGGGACCTACTGTAAATGTGGGCTCTGTGCATGCCCCACAGACATCTAAGTCTAGGTTTCTTTCTAAGATCGGAAGATGGGTGTCATCATTTGGCACCCTCAGAGTCATCACTGGAGGGGACTGGAGCATTAATCTTGACCCTTTGTTGCACAGATCAAGCAGGCCAGACACAGACAATAATGGGGACAGGCAAGCCCTAAAAGACCTAATGCAGGGTCCTGTTCTTTGCAACCCTTGGAGGCTCTTTTACCCACGAGCTAGAGACTACTCCTTCACCTCTTACCCCCATAACATCCAAACTCGCATTGACTACTTCCTTTGTACCCCTTTAGCAGCCCAACCCTTGACAGATGCAAATATAACCCCTTGTGGGGTCTCAGATCGTGGCATTGCAGAGCTGCATTCAGACCAGGGTTTTAATACACCCCAAGGATCTTGGAGCCTCCATACCTCCCATTATAAGCACCTCGAGGCAAAATGTCGCCTCACAGAATATGTAAAAAGATATTTGGAAGATAATAGGGGTTTGGTGACCTCGGCGCAGACGTTGTGGTGTGCAGGAAAGGCCCTGCTTCAGGGTATGCTGATTAGGGATTTGGCACTGACCAAATGGAGGCTTTCAGACTCCAGGCGGCAGCTGAAAGCGAGGATCGGTTCCCTGACTACTGCCTACGCTTTCGTCACTGGACCCGTCCATTTCCCCGGAGCTTCTACTGGCTAAATACCAATTGAACACACCCTGTACCACAGAGGCAGAGTGATGTATCATGCGGCCTCTCCCGCATATGACAGAGACATTGCTCAAGGGGTGAAAAGGTGGGTAGGCTGTTGACTTACCAACTCCATCAACAAGATTCTTCTAGGACTATCCCTGCCATCTGAGATCCGAAGGCAATAGTGATGGAATTTCAGAAATGTTAGGAACGCCTATACAAGGCTGGAACACCCCCGGCCACAGAAATAAAATTCACCTTTTTTAACACCCTACAACTTCCAAAGCTGACAATCAACTAATCTACGCATCTGGAGAGGGTGATCACAGCGTAGGGAATCACCTCGGCAATTGATGCCTGTTAGACCTGACACCCTTGGCGTGGTTTTCCCCCATCTTTTTGCCTCTGCCTCCTGTATTTTTTATGCTGTGCTGGATTTCGTTTTTGCTGGTTTAGATGCTTTGGACACTCTGCCACTGCTGATCAGTGCCAGAGTGTAAGTGCTCCCTGTGTAAATTTTCATATTGATTGGGTATACCTGATTGGCATATTTGTATCACCATGAAGTCCCTAGTAAAGTGCACTGTGTGTGCCAGGGCTGGTGATGACAGATGCTACTAGTGGGCCTGCAGCGCAGATTGCGCCACCAACATAAGTAGCCCTAAAATGGTGTCTCAGGCCTGCCAGCGCAGCGCCTGTGTGCAGTCACTGGACTGCCATGTCCGCCTGGCCAGTGTCCCCACTGGCTGGGCCTAACCCTTCCCTGTCAGTGCACATCAGTCACCCCTATGGAAGGCTCAAGGTACCCCCCTGGGCAGGGTGCAGTGAATGGGTAAGGTAGAGCATGTACTAGTGCAGGTAACATGCTCTGGTAGTGAGCAGCAGCCATTTTGTGTGCTCACTGCTGCAAGGTTATCTTGCTCCATAGATTAACATGGGGAGGCTGGTCCCAATGGACACCAGCCTATCTTCCCATAGGAACACAATGGGACATAAGTGATTGATTTCCTTGAACTCAGAATTTAATAACACATCTTTTAGGAAAGGTTGTTTTTAACTCCTTCGCTGCGGCGGCTATTCCGCCGCTTCGCTAACGGTCGTGGGCGGGCGCGCGGCTCACCCGCCCTGGTGACAGAACCGTTCCGTCACGGCTCGCGGGTGAGCTGTGCTTGTGATGGAACGGTTCCGTCACGGCCCCGCCCGCTTAATTAAACCTGCCGCGCAGGCGCGAAATCAGCGCCGCGCAGGCGTGGCGGCCGGGCCGTGACAGAACCGTTCCGTCACCAGCACAGCCCACCCGAGGGGCGTGACGGAACGGTTCCATCAGCAGCATCGAAGGAGTTAAATTCTGTGGTTGAGAATAGTACTTTTAGAAAGTGGCTGTTCTCTTGTCTAACCTTTCTGTGTGCCTGGGCCTGCTGGTGGATTGATTGTCTGGTTTGAGGGTGACAGGGGTTGCAGAGCCCCCAAGAGGTTGTCTGAGTCAGCCCATGGATGAAAGGCTGCATCTGCTGCCAGGGAAGTGGGAGGAGATAGCACCTGGGAGTGACTAGGGCTGTGCCTGCCTGACCAAAATGCTGGCTCCACCTCCCGCTGGGCGACTGTCACCTCTGTCCCTGATACTGAAAGAAAGAAGGAAGCCAGGAAGCCCAAGGGCTCCAGAAACACCCAGAACTGGTTTAGACCGGGCTCAGGGCCCACTTGCACAAAGACTTCAAAGACTTTTTTGGGGATAAGAGAAGAACCCTTGACAACAGAAAAGTAGATTCTACAATCAAGAGGAACCTCTGCTGGAAGAAGGACTGCTGAAGAACTGAAGGAAGATTGCCTTGCTTTGTGCTGTAAGGGCTGACCTGTTCTGCTGACCAACTGAAGCTGAGGAGAAGAGGGACTTTGCTGTGTGCTGTGACCCTGCTTACTTGATCTCCAGAGACTTTGCAGTGTGCTGTGTCTCCTAACTGAATCTCCAAGGGCCTGAGAAGAGCTGGCCTCCTGTTCTGGAACCCAGGGTTAAAAGATTCCTAAGCAGTGCCAAACTGCTGAGGAGATCGTGTGGTGTTTTACCCCAACGCGTGTTACCGCTTGTTAGCTGTGGGAGAAGATCGTTGTGCTCATCAGCACAAATTCAGGGGTGAGAAGAGGCCCGTGGTGCCTCCCTGCGTACAGAATTGCCCCCGATGATCTGCTGGCTGGAAACGGTCTTGCTGTGACCTGTGGCCCTGAAAATCTCTTGCCGCCGAATCACTGTCGAGGCCCGGGGCCAGAAACACCCTCCAAAGTTGCAGTCCGTGACCGGAGCTGCGGCAGCGAAGATCGAAGCCGCCGCGCTCCCATTGGCCTAGAAGAACGAGCCCCCTCAGTGATCGCCGCGCTAGGATTGGCCTAGCGCCGCCGGGTCATCACTGAGGCTGCGTCCCGATTGGCCGATTGTGTTTGTGTCCGGAAGGGCCTGTCCCGGGAGCCGCACTGCTATTGGCTGACTCCCTGGCGTCTGAGGAGGCTCGTCGTGAAGGCCGCAACAGGATTGGGTAGCGTGAACGGGACCCCAGAGGCAGCAGCCAAGAGCCGTGTGGCGAGCGCCGAAGCCGGGAAGACTGACCCGACCTCGCCGAGGGAGCAACATGAGTGCTTTCTGCCCCTGGCCTGTTTGTCCTTGCTCGGATCGCCGAGCTAGCTCCCCGCCGCTCCCCGAGGATCTGAGAGCGGGCGGAGGGCTGCTGGGACCGGCCGGGGCTGGGAGCGGGTCTGTTCTGCTAGGCACAGTGGTGCCAGAATAACCAACGGTGAGGCGCGCTGACGTTGCTCGGGCCCAATAAATCGAAGGGCTCATCATTGAGGAGATAAACACACTGGCATTGCTTTATTTAACCATTTCAAGAGCTAATTTTAGATAAGTCAGTAGCATTATTTTTAATACTGATTTACAGAGACTAGAGACGATTCTTTTATAAAAGACCTTCCTAAATACAAGTGCAACCATCAAGATTAAGTGCAACCTTTTATCAAAGAAGCAACCATTGGGTATTGTTGATTTTTAATTGCTGCAACTAGATAAAGTTATATTTTTATAAATATACTCAACTGTGTGGTCTCAGTTTGTGGTGGATTGGGGATCATTGTTTGTGTTAAGTGCATTTATTATACACATTTCCTTGGGGATAAGCTTGCCTGCTCGAGCCAAGCTACCTAGCGGGTGAGCAGGGGTTATCTACTGTGTGTATTTCCTTCACCCTGACTAGAAGCAAGGGTCCCTACTTGGTCTAAGGTACTTACCTCTGCCAATTAGAGACCCCCAGATCTAACATTGTTGGACAGCGGTGTGGATTTTGAACTAATATTTGCACTTGACCTGCAGTGATTTTTTCTACATCACTAGTCTAATTTAGCAGCACAGATTACACAAGATTTTTTCTTTTTGGTGAAACCTATTTTTGAAAGTCTAGGAAGCATCATGTCTCAGAAAGCAGTAAGCGAAGGAGTAGAATTGGAATTTGAAATTCAGGAGTTGTTCATCTATAAAAAGGAGCAGCTGAAGCAATTCTGCAAACAGCTTGGATGCCCAGTGAAGGGCAGCTCAAACAAGGAAGAGCTACAGAAAGCTGTAAGGGCCTGGTGGGAGGCCAAACATGTTGATTCAGAAGATGTTACTGGAGAGGGAGGCACACAGGTGAATGCTTTTGAATCCGGTGATTTGACAGTGAATAGGCCAGCGTCTAGGGTTGGCAGCAACCACTCCAGTAGGGTTATTTCTCCAGAGGAGCTGGAGGATAATCAGAGAGCTAGGGCCCATGAGATTGAGCTTTTTAAACTCAAAGCCCAAGCAGAAGAGAGGAGACTGCGCCTTAAAAGTGAAAAGAAGGAGGGGGAGAGGAGGAATGCTCTTGCTTTTGAAGAGAGGAAACTCCAGTTGGCTCATGAGTTGAGCATGAGGGAGCTGGACATTAAAGCTAAACAGGTGGAGTGCAGTGGCAGCGGACAACCAGTACAGGCGGGTAAAGTATACATACCAGAAAATCTGGTACAGAATTATCAGAGGGGTGAGGATATTTATGCGTTGTTTAGATCGTATGAGCTTGCCTTGAAGATGAATGAAGTGCCTGAGAAGAGTTGGGGGGCAGGTTTGTGGAAGCATTTTGAGGCCTCTGGGAGGGATGTCTTGGCACCCTTAGAAGCAGCAGGTACTTTATCCTACCCCGCTATGAATGAGGCTTTATGCCTCAGGTATGGGCTCACTCCAGAACAGTACCGCCAGAATTTTAGGAACTTCAAGAAGCTTAATTCTAGTACTTGGGTGGAGTGTACACGCGTGCACTGGAAGGTTGGGTAAAGGGCAGCAAAGTTACTGATTATGAGGGGTATTGTCACTTGATTAGTTGGGAGCACTTGAGTAGTCTATGTGTTCCAGAGCTAAGCCAGCATCTTTTAGACAGCAAGTTAACTGATCCCAGTGAGCTTGCTAAGGAGGCGGACCGCTGGACTAGCACCAGGGTCCACAAGGGGGTGGTCGGTACCCCAGCCAAAGGTGGACAGGGTCCCCAGCAGAAGAGTGGGGGGCAAGGGTAATCAAAAGGAGTCTTCTAAAGGGCCCCAAAATAGTTCCCAGGAGAAGGAGTCTCAACCCCCCAAGCCTAATAAGTCCTGGCCCCATAAGGGCAAGCAGGACAACAGGTACCCCCTACATGCCTACTTGCTATGCATGTAGGGAGGTGGGGCACATTGCCCTCAAATGTCCAAACAAACCTCCAGCACCCACTGGTGCTCCAACCCCGGGGTTAGCCAGTGTAGCTTTGGGAGGGGATTTGATTTCCAGTGGGGAGGAGGGGTTAGCAGTGATGACCCTTGTCTCTTTAGGAGACCAAGAGATGGCCCAGGAAACCTTGCTGCCCCTTAACACTAAGAAATATGGGCAGAAGGTGATCATCAATGGAAAAGAGATAGAAGCTCTGAGAGACACAGGGGCCAGCGTGACATCTGTCAGGTGTTAGTGGGTGTCTGAAGAGCAGATCATTCCCACTGTACTCCGTCCTGTGGTGGCAGCTGACAGTTCAGTACGCCTCTGCAAGTTGGCACGTGTTCCATTTGAATGGGGAGGAGTCTCCGGTATTTTGGAAGTTGTTGTAAGTGATGCCTTGCCTGTAAATTGTCTATTAGGTAATGACCTGGAGAGCTCTCCATGGAAAGATGTGGAGCACAGAACTCATTTGGAAATGTTGGGCTTGCCTGCGTGGATCTGTGTGACCACCCGTGCAATGGCAGCCAGTAGGGGTGGATTAGCAGAACTGGAGCCTGGAACAATGGCCCAGGGACCTGCCAAGAGAGGAAGGGGTAGAGGGTGTGGGAAACTAGCCCCCACCGTTCCCACGGTCCAGGAGGAAGCAGAACCTGAGGGGGATGCCCTGGAACCTACAGGGGAACAGGTGGCCGAACTGGGGGAATTGCCTGAGCTGTCCCAGTGGCAGCAAGATGGTGGTCCCTCCAGGGAGGAATTCTGCCAGGTTTAGAGGAGAGCCCTTACCCTCATTGGTGTGCGGCAGCAGGCTGCAGACCAGGCAGCAGGCCTGGGGTCCAAGGAACATTTGATTTACTGGGAGGATGACTTACTTTATAGTGAGCCTAAGTTCGCTGAGCCCGGTGCAGCCCGTGTGCTGTTGGTACCCGAGCGCTTCAGGAACTTCCTACTGGGTCTGGCTCATGACGTGCCTCTCGCAGGACATCTGGGGCAAGACAAGACCTATCACAGGCTTGTCACCCACTTTTACTGGCCCCAGATGAAGAAGCACGTCGCTGCCTTTTGTAAGTCTTGCCAAACTTGTCAGGCCAGTGGCAAGAGTGGAGGGAAGTGCGTGACACCCCTCCAACCCTTTCCTGTGGTGAGCACCCCTTTTGAGCGGGTGGGCATTGACATCGTGGGGCCCCTGGACCCCAAGACAGCCTTAGGCAACAGGTTTATCCTGGTCTTGGTGGACCATGCCACCCGGTACCCGGAAGCAGTCCCTCTCAGGACAGTCACAGCCCCCGTGGTGGGCCGTGCCTTAATGGGGATCTTTTCCCTTGTGGGGTTCCCCAGAGAGGTGGTCTCCGACCGTGGTACAAACTTCCTCTCTAGGTACATGAAGTCTCTGTGGTAGGAGTGTGGGGTGACATATAAGTTCACCACTTCTTACCAACCTCAAGGAAATGGGTTGGTTGAAAGATTCAACCGCACCCTGAAGGGCATGATTATGGGCCTAGAGGAGCCCATGAGGCGGAAGTGGAATGTCTTTTTACCATGCCTGTTGTTTGCCTACAGGGGGGTGCCTCAGAAATCCTTAGGGTTCACTCCCTTTGAGTTGCTATATGGCCACCCTGTCAGAGGGCCTCTCACTCTGGTGAAGGAGGGGTGGGAGAAATCCTGTGGGAAAACCCCTCAGGATGTGTTCAGCTATGTGCTGGCCATCCGCAACCAGACCAAACGCTTCAGGAAGCTCGCTCAAGAGAACCTGGAGGCTAGCCAGGAGGAAATGAAAAGATGGTACGACCAGAACACCTCTCTGGTTGAGTTCCACGCTGGTCAGAAGGTGTGGGTGATGGAGCCGGTAGAGCCTTGTGCGCCTCGTGACAAGTGGACCGGGCCATATGAGGTGGTGGAGCGCAAGAGCGAGGTTACCTACTTGGTTAACCTGAAGACTCCCAGGCAGCCCCTGAGAGTGTTGCATGTGAACCGCCTCAAACCCCACTTTGAGAGGTCTGAAGTGACTATGCTCATGGCTACAGATGCTGGAGGGGAGGAGGATAGTGATCCTCTCCCTGACCTCCTGGCAACCAAGGAGCAAGAAGGGTCAGTGGATGGTGTGATACTCTCACCCACTCTGACCCCAGAACAGCAGAAGGACTGTCACCAGGTCTTGGGTCAGTTAGCCCCCCTGTTCTCCCTGACCCCAGGTGTCACCAACTGGTGCGTCCACGATGTGGACACTGGAGATAGTCTGCCTGTGAAACAGAAGTTTTACAGGTTGGCTGACAAGGTCAGAGCTAGCATCAAGGAAGAAGTTTCCTAGATGTTGGCGCTAGGGGTAATTGAGCCCTCCAGCAGCCCCTGGGCTAGCCCAGTGGTCTTAGTGCCTAAGAAAGCTGCTACCCCGGTGGCCCCCCAGAACTCCGTTTCTGCGTGGACTACCTTGGGCTCAATGCGGTCACCAAGACTGACGCACACCCCATCCCCAGAGCTGATGAGCATGTGGATCGGTTGGGAGCTGCCCAGTATCTGAGCACCTTTGATTTGACTTCAGGGTACTGGCAGATTGCCTTAACTGAGGGGGCCAAGGAGAGGTCAGCTTTTCAACACCAGAGGGGCACGTCCAGTTTTGTGTCATGCCCTTTGGGTTGAAAAATGCCCTTGCCACATTCCAGAGTCTGGTCAACCAGGTATTAGCAGGGCTGGAGGAATTCAGCGCAGCATACCTGGATGACATTGCTGTGTTCAGCTCCACTTGGGAGGAACACCTGCAACACCTCTGCGAAGTGTTGAAGGCTCTGCAGAAGGCAGGCCTCACTATCAAGGCCAGTAAGTGCCAGATAGGGCAGGGATCAGTGGTGTACTTGGGACACCAGGTGGGGAGCGGCCAGGTGGCGCCCCTACAGGCAAAGATTGATACCATTCTGGCTTGGGAACCCCCCAAGACCCAGATGAGGTGAGAGCCTTTCTAGGTCACTGACCATCTGATGAAATATGTGAGGTCAGAAGCAGTGCATTGCAGGGGCGCGAGTTATAGTTAGCTCACCAAAATATAACTGCTGAATTTCTCTGGTTTCTCTGGTTTTGTACAAGTGAAATATGAGTCTAACTCTAATGTCTACATATATAACACCTACTGGCAGCCGCCAGAAGGTACTTATAGTTAGGACCTCGTTTCTATTGAAAAGGCGTTTTTTTGTTTTGCCGTTAACTTTGGCACCGTTTGACAAATCTTTGAGAAATTCTCCTGAAAAAGATCTATTCAGGTCAGCTCAAAGTTTGGGGGTGATTTGTCAAGTAGGGGCTGAGAAAAAAGGGTGTCCCAAAAACAGTTTTCTCCATGTTAATTTCCATAGGATACTTTAGCTAGAGCTCAAGCTCGAACTGCTGAATGGAATTACACAAAATTTGGCACAAATTTACCTCTTGGTTCGGAAAGCGACATTTTTTTAAATGGTGTAAATCCATTCAGTAGTTGCTGAGAAATTCAAAAATAAAAGTAAAAAAATCAATTTCCAAATTCTGAACGTAACTACACCAAATTTGGCAAAAAGGCTCAGAAAGCGACCTTTTTAAAAATTGTGTAAATCCGTTAAGTAGTTGCCAGGAAGTGTTGGCAGCCATCCTGTGACTCAGTAGAAACGAGTCACAAGAAAACAGAAAAACAAAGGTGAAAAAAGAAAAGGGGGGAGGGTAGAAACACTCTGACCCCCTAGGCCTGCTCAGGGGGTCCCACAAGGACCCCAGGGCCAAAAATAGTATTTATTTTTAATCTACCGCAAATCCAGCCGAAATAAAAAAAATGAAGCACGGGCTCCCGCGCTTCGTTTAATTGATGCCCCCGGGTGGGCCAGGTGCCGGGAGGATTTGCAGAAATTATATGCGGGTGCCCGTTGGGGCCCCCACAGCCCCAGGGACCGCTACACCCCGGGGCTTGGTTCAAATTATGTGCAGGAGGGCTCTCGGCCCTCCCGCAGTCCCGGGGACTGCCACTCCCGGGGCTTCTTTATAAATGTGTGGGGGGCCTCCAAGGCCCCCCCAAGCCTCGGGGACCACCACCCCCCTGGGGCTAGTTTTATAAATAAAAAATAATCCTGTGTGGGGGGGCTTGAGCCCACCCACACGCCCGGGAACCGCCATCTCCCCAGGACACTAAATTGGAAATGCGGGGGTCTGTTACAGACCCCCAAGCCCCATGGGACCGCCACTTCCCTGGGGCTTTAATCACATCGGGAGGGGGGTCGTGTGGCCCCCCCTCCTGGAGCCTGTGATGGCCCTGGGGACCGCCACCCCCCAAGGCCAGCTCTTGCAATGTCCCAGGGTGCTCACACCCGGGACACTGCTGTTTGCTATGGCAGGACGGGAGCCATGCGGCTCCCGTCCTGCCATAGCAAACACTGCAAACACTGGTTTGGATTTTGGAAGCGAGAGCAGGTTTCCTGCTCTCGCTTCCAAAATCCAAACCAGATTGCTTTTCCACATGGGGAGCTGCATGTCAGCAGCTCCCTGTGTGGAAAAGCAATGCCGATGCCCCGGGGGATGAGGTCCCCGGGGCCGGGGGCCAGAATTGGCCACGGGAGGGGGGCCCACTTGGCCTCATTCACGTTTAGATTTTTTTTTTAAAAAGGGGTCAGGCCCTGGGGGATGGGGTCCCCTGGGCCCAAAAAAAGAAAAACGAAGAAGGGCCACACAGCACCCCTTCTCCTTCTAAAAAAATAAAATAATAAAAAGACCGGCATTGTGCAGTAGGCCCCACTCCCTCCCAGCAACTCTATGCAAACGCGCCCTGTGGCAAATTGTAAGATGGGGAATTAATTCCCCTTCAATACTGGGGGACCCTGGGGGCCAACTAGCTCACCAGGTACCTCCAGTATGCGCTACAGGGCTGCCTTGCAGACAGGTGGTGCAAGGCAACTCCCCTTTTTACACCTCTCTGGAACGCAGCTCTGTGGCGCTTACTGGAGCTACCTGGTGGGATAGTTGGACCCCAGGGACCCTCAGGACTCAAGGGGATCTAATCCCCTAAATTAAAACAGGGTGCAGGGAGGGGGCGTAGCCTGATTTGACAAGTGTGCAAACGCGCCCTGTGGCGCGTTTTGAGTTGGAGAATTGAGTCCCCTTCAATCCTCAGGGTTCTTGGGGGCCAACTAGCCCACCAGGTACCTCCAGTATGCGCCAGGGAGTTGCGTTGCAGAGAGGCGTTCAGAGGCCACGCCCCTTTTTACACCTCTCTGCAAAGACGCTCTGTGGTGCCTACTGGAGGTACCTGGCGGGCTAGTTGGCACCCAGGGACCATCAGGACTCAAGAGGAATTAATCCCCAACTTAAAACGCGCCAGGGGGGTGCGTTTACACAGTGGCGCAGGAAGGGGGTGGGCCCTGACATAGCAAGTGTGCAAACGCAACCCCTGACACATTGTATATTGGGGGATTAAGTCCCTTTCAATCCTGAGGCACCTTGGGGGTGAACTAGCCCACCAGGTACTTCCAGTATGCGCCAGGGAGCTGCGTTGAAGAGAGGTATTGAGAGGCCATGCCCCTTTTATACACCTCTCTGCAACGCAGCTCTGTGGTGCTTACTGAGGGTTGCTGGGGGGCTAATTGGCCCCTAGGGACCCTCTGAACTTAAGGGGATTTATTCCCCCAATTTACAATGTTCCAGGGGGCGCATTTGCACAGTGGGGCAGGGATGGGGCGTGGTCTGATGTGATAAGTGTGCAAATTCGCCCTGTGGCACGTTTTAAGTTAGGGGATTAAGTCCCCTTGAATCCTGAGGGGCACTGGGGGCCAAGTAGCCCACCAGGTACCTCCAGTAAGCACCAGGGAGCTGCATTTCAGAGAGGTGGTCCAAGGCCACGCCCCCTTTGTACACCACTCTGCAACACAGCTCTGTGGTGCTTAGTGGAGGTAGCTAGTGGGCTAGTTGGACCCTAGGGACCCTCAGGACTCAAGGGATCTTAATCCCCCAATGTACAATGCATCAGGGGGTGCGATTGCACAATGGTGCAGGGAGGGGGTGTGGCCTAATGTGACAAGTGTGAAAACGCGCCCTGTGGTGCGTTTTAAGTTGGGTAATTAAGTCCCCTTGAATTCTGAGGATCCCTTGGGCCCAACTTCCCACCAGGTACGTCTTGTGTCTTGTGTTGCAGAGAGGTGTAAAAAGGGGCGTGGCCTCGGACCACCTCTCTGCAACGCAGCTCTGTGGCGCTTACTGGAGGCACCTGGTGGGCTAGTTGGCCCCCAGTGACCCTCAGGTTTCAAATAGAATTAATTCACCAACTTAAAACCCGTAAGGGGTGTGTTTGCATAGTGGTGAAGGAAGGGGGCAGGGCCTGATGTGACATGTGTGAACTTATGCAATCACTCCACCAAAACCCAAGCACTTATAAATTCACCATGCACTCTCCTTGCAGCACTTAAAGCATCCAGTCACTACCCATGCACTCATGCAATGACCCATGCACTAACTCATGCACTGCTACAATACCCTAAGCAGTACCCATGCAGTCCAGCCATCACCATGTCACTACCCATGCACTCCTCCAATCACCCAGTGAGCACCATGAGCTTATCCAATCACTTCGCCAAAACCCAGGCACTTATAAATTCACCATGCACTGTCCTTGCAGTACACTAATCATTCAATCAGTGCCCATGTACTTATGCAATGACCCAGGCACTAACACATGCACTGCTACAATCCTCTGAGCACTACCCATGCAGTCCAGCCATCACCCTGTCAGTACCCAAGGACTTTTTCATTCATGCAGCCGGCACCATGTACTTATCCAATCACTCCACCAAATCCAAGCACTTATACATTCACCATGCACTCCCCTTGCAGTACTCTAATCTTCCAATCAGTACCCATGTACTCATGGAATGGCCCAGGCACTAACACATGCACTGTTACAATCCCCTATGCACTATCCATGCAGACCTCTAACCACCTACACAATACTGATTCAGTCCTCCAATTACCCAGGTTGTACCCACACAGTCCAGAAATCCCTCTGTCACTACCCTTGCACTCCTCAAATCACCCATCCAGCATCATGTACTTAACCAATCACCCCGCCAAAACCCAAGCACTTATAAATTCACCATGCACTCTCTTTGAGGTACTCTAATCATCCACTCCCATGTACTTAAGCAATGACCCAGGCACTAACTCATGACAAATACAGAGGAGGTCATGCTAATCACAAGGGTACCCCAACGCATAGTGTTCCCTAGTGTATGTAGGTGTTTTCACTGCATTCTAAGTGTCTTTTACCATAGCACTGGCTCCGGTCCTGGTTAGTCAGAGTCAGTTACCACTAGTACCCATCAGTAAAAAGTTGAGGGCACAGGAGGACTTTCTGCTCCTCTGTTGGTTCTTTCTGCACATCTCTTGCTTCTTCCTGCACTTTTGTTCATCTTTATGGACTTCTGTGGACTCTTTCAGCATTTGTCTTGCTTTTTTCTGCGCTGTTCTTCCTCTTTCTTCACGTCATACCTTTGTAGGCATACTTAGAAATTAGCATTTAAAAAACCATTGAAATTCACTGACAAAACCATAGGTTTCAGGCATGTTATAGTTAGAAATTAGCATTTAAAAAACCATTGAAATTCACAGAAAAAAACATTGGTTTCAGGCACGTTAGAGTTAGAAATTAGCATTTAAAAAACCTTAGAAATTCACTGAAAAAAACATAGGTTTCAGAGATGTTATAGTTAGTTGGAAATTTCACTTGTAAAAAAACATAGAAATGCCCCTGTTATAGTTAGTTCAGCTAACTATAACTCGCCCCCCGCAATGCACTGCTGATGACGTCACATATTGCATCATTCATGAAATGGTCAGTGACATCACTGATTTTATCACCATTTTCCTCCTCTTTCATTCTTTGTGATTGTTGCTAATCCAAAATATCTGATGTAGTGCTAGTGTTTGTCTTCATGTGTTGTAGGGGGTTTAGCAATAGCGTAATTCATGTCTCCATTTTGAATTGCTCTAAGATGTTCCAGGGTTCTCTTTTTAAGAGGACATATAGTGGAGTCCACAGTGGCATTCACTCACATATACAACATATGTTGTTTCACATGTGATTCTTTTATTTATGTTGAATGATCTTCCCCTGAAGTCTTTGATCTCCTTTACATTTTCCCCCCTTGGCAAGCTTTACATTTGATGCAGTGAGTGAAGCCCATTTGTTGTTTTGTTAGCCAATTTGTGGGGTTGGCTACAAAGTGACTTTTACTTAATTTGTCTCATATTGACAGTGCTTTGTGATATGTAACGCTAGGTCTTTCTCCAATGTGGTCAGCGATGTCAGGGTCTTTCTTAAGAATGTTCCAATACTTTTTGAGAATGTTGATGATTTTAAAATTCTCCTCGTGTTGTAAATGCTGTTTCCCATTCAGCACACAAACGATAATGTGTGAAAATGTCATCACCTAGTGTATTGATTTGTGTTGATTGTATTAAAATATATGTCTCCACAGCACATAGGAATTACCCAAAAATGTGATTCATTTGTTCTTTCCTAATTCGGCAATATATATTCTGAAATGTCTGCACAGTTCATTTACAGACATTTAAATGTTGTTGTGTGCTAGAAAAAAAACATTGTACAGCCTTCCTCACACACCCCCCAGTACCCAGCATGATTGTCACATAAATCCTCTCCGTTTGAAGTCAGAGAGAGAAAAGTAAATGCCAAGCTCTCTCGGAAGACAAAGCCTGACATTTGACCTCTGCCTCTGAATGTACAGCACCTGTGACAAGATAAGAACCAGATTTAAAGGCCTGTTTACATAAAGGTGCACTAGTGGAACAATACAAGGGCCCTTGGAAACAGGCTAAGCTCCATGGAAGGCACAAATTCAAGCTGGAAGCCTAAAACAAATAAAGCCAGCAAATAGAAAGTAAGTAAATGTGAGTTACGAACCACAAAGCCAATGGTGAGCAATGGGCGGGATGAATTCCCAGGGAAGCTTTCCGAATGTCCCCAAGATGTCTTTAGAAAACTAGAAAGCTGTGCTGTCTGGTAGGCTTCGACCTTAAAACAGGCCCAGTAGACCATAAAACCGGCCCACACATTGTAATGTCAGAACAGCTCGGCGGGCACTGCCTGATTACTCTATAGGCCAGTCCGATCCTGCTTCCATACAACGCAGACAACACACAGACCTAACTAGGTAGAGAGATGTCCAGTCTCAGGGTAACGGGAATGTTTGTCAAAGCAGTGGTAAAGCAGTCAGAGGAACTCAATGCAAGAACCGAAAATGGGCTTCCTTATGCCCAGGGCATAAAGTGGGATGAAAGAACTGGGTGGGGGGGTCTCTCAAAGGGGCGTGGCTGATGTAGGGTGTGGCTTAAACACACATACAGACAAAAAATCAGAGCTTAGCAGAGTGTGGTATTTTGTGCCTGTCTGATATTTTGCTGCTTCTGTCATTGCAACAGTACACCTACAACAAGCCTGGACTATTGGCTTTGTCAACGACTGTTAGTTGCATAAGAAAAATAGGCAACAACTATAGATTTGTTGTATACAATATTGAAAATGCCTCACTTCTTGTGGGAGAGATTGTGGTGTAATAGCTAGGCCTGCAGACTTTGGAGTGAGGGAAGCAGGTTCGAGCCTCGTGTCTGCTCACCATTCTGTGATTCAAAAAAAGCATATGTCCTTGTGCAATGTAGCTGGTGCTCATAGAAAGCGCCCTTATACCTTCGTGTACAGTTCGCACTATATAAAAGTGCACAAAAAAAAACTTCTGAAATGTTGAGACTGTTAAAGAACTCTAACTAGTCTCTGAAGTTACATCAAAGGCAGTAAAGGGTGGTATTGCTGCAGAGTTACGATTTTTTTTTCACCCTGAGGGTGAGGGCAACAATGGAGAGCCGAATAGGGACCCGTCTCAGCACCTGCTTTTAAGGTTTTGCCTGGCGAAAGCTGCGCTCTGCGCAGCTTTTTCGCGTAGGCGAAAACCTAATGAGAACTGTAGTGTGGGTTTGGGTCGGCCCTCGTCATTTATTGGCTAGCTCCATAAATGGAGCATAGCCATTGGACGATGGGCCTGTCCGTCAATGCCGGACCAGATTCGGGGGCGTTCCCGAGATTCTTTGGCTTTTGCCGACGTCACGCAACGTCAGCAAAAAGCCGGGAACGCCCCCGAATCTGGTCCGGCATTGCCGGCACTTCTGCGTCTCTCCTCCCCCCTTTCCCGCCCCCTCCCGCTTGTTTCCTGATGCTGGCCTCGCAATGGCACTGCGTCTCTCCTCCCCCTTTCCCGCCCCCTCCCGCTTGTTTCCTGTTGCCCGCCTTCCTTGTCTGTGCTCGGGTTCCTGATGCTGGCCTCGCAATGGCGCTGCGTCTCTCCTCCCCCTTTCCCGCCCCCTCCCGCTTGTTTCCTGATGCCCGCCTTCCTTGTCTGTGCTCGGGTTCCTGATGCTGGCCTCGCAATGGCGCTGCGTCTCTCCTCCCCCTTTCCCGCCCCCTCCCGCTTGTTTCCTGATGCCCGCCTTCCTTGTCTGTGCTCGGGTTACTTTGGATGCGGAGTTAGAACACCTGTTATTTTTTTATGCCGGCTGAAACATGTGGCTTGGGGCACAGCGCAGCAACACATGGAGGTTGGGGGCAAACAATGAAGCAACAAGTTGGAGGGCACGTGGGAAGGGGCGCAAAAGCAACTGGGAAGGAGCTGAAGGGAATGCAAAAGCAATCGTGGGGGGGGGAATGCAACACAGCGAGCGAGTGTGATGAAACCAAAGGAGAGAAGACCGCCGAGCACAACAGCAGGATGTGGGGAGAAGCAGTCAAGAAACGGAGAGAAAAATGGAGTGCAGGGTGAGAGACCTACATGACTTAGGCGGCTTAAACATGCACTCTAGTGGGATACTCGACCTAAAAATGTGGGGTTAGTCTGGCTTTCGGACTGTGATCCCATCAATGGGAATTAACTCGATAAAGCGTGTGACAACCGCCAAATGTGGGTTAGTTGACCAGTATGCTGGCCAGCATAATACAGTAAGGGCCATGCAAGTCAGAACCAGGTAGCGTGACCGGTGTGAGGCTTTCACCAAGGAAGGGCAGCACGGGGGCTCACAGTGATGACTGGGCCTAATTCATAAACCTTTCTCTGCTGCATGTGTAACTTTAAAATGAGACTTCCAGTCATAAATTTACTGACCATTGTGTTTACCCCTTTGAAAAACTTCACAAGTCGCTGGTATTTTACGCAATAGTAAATCTAGAGCAGGCGAGCAAAAAAATGTACTTTTCCCCAAAAAAGTGTTTTTTGTAAGTGCTGATAAAAACATCAAGGTTGTAACATGTTTGCTTTCCCAAACATTTTAAGTGACTTTTCCTGCCATGCGTGCTCACCTGCATGATTTTCTCATCTGGAGAAAAGAGTTAAATAAAACGTAAAAATGCGCAAGTGCATATTTTCGCCTTTCTTATCCCGGCCTGCTCTCTTCATGGTGAACAATCGGCTGGTTAAAAGTGTTGAATCGGGTTTAACTTGCAGGATTTCAAAGTCCTGTCAGAAGAGAAAGGCCTTGTTAGTGTCGATGTTTGGGCGTGGCTTCAGTGAAAGGAAATTCATTTAGCTTCATCCCACAGGAACGGCCCCCAGGCGAGAAAGCACTTTCCAAAGGTTACTGGTCTGCTGGCAAGGGTAGTTTAGGGCAAGTTAGGTTATGGCGGGGCCATTGCGGTAGCGGTATCGCCTGTTTTTGCGACGTTACCAGCGACAGAAGAGCTGAAGCAAACGCAGTGAAAGGGTGCGCTAACCTTGTTATGAAAGAGAAACCCGTATCACCCCTGCCTGGCAGGCGGCCTCTCACTTATCCTTTTGAAATCACTTGTGCTAAACCGCAGCAATCCACCGGCCCCGCCCGTCCAAACTGCTGACGAGTAACTCGCCTCCATCCCGCGTCTGGGACGAGGTTTGCCGGTCACCCGCATGAGCTCTGCCTGTTACTTACCTTCGGAGAGCAGTTAAGCTCTCATGTTATCACTGCCTTGGCTGCTGAGGGCGGCGTTGGTACCCTCTACCTGCACCCTCCAGGCTCCAGACGCCCCCGCCCTAACCTCCTCCATTTCCGACCTCTCTCCTCCCGCCTCCCAGCCCGTGCCTTGTTCCCAAACAGCAGGGCTGCCGTCCGCCTCCGAGGTTGGCGAGTTCACACATCTGCCAGTGTAATCCCTGCCAGTCAGCCTGGCGGGCAGTCGCCCTTCGACCCCCAAGACCATTACATTAATGTAGTTCAGTTGAGTAATGGTACCAATAGCTGCCTGCAGCCCCGTGGGGGCTCGAGATTGAGCCAGCTGTTGTCGAACATGTTTTTTTTCTTTCTATGAGCCAGCAGGTGTCGGACATAATTTAATTATATCTATGATTGCCTTCCCGCCCCCCCTCCCGCTGACCGTGTGCTGTTCCCGCCCTCCCCCCCCTCGCTGTCCTGTGCCCCGTTCCCGCCCTCCCCCCAACCCTCGCTGTCCTGTGCCCCATTCCCGCCCTCCCCCCCTCGCTGTCCTGTGCCTCGTTCCCGCCCTCCCCCCCCCCTCGCTATCCTGTGCCCCGTTCCCGCCCTCCCCCCCTCGCTGTCCTGTGCCCCGTTCCCGCCCTCGCTGTCCTGTGCCCCGTTCCCGCCCCCTCCCGCTGTCCGTTCCGCACCCCCCCTCCCCTTTCACTCTCCGTTGCTTGTTTGTTTTTGGTGCCCAGGGGGTTGCATTCAGACTTGTATCGCCCAAGCACGTGGTTGCCATACTATTTAGAGCAAGTTTAGGTTTACTGTATGGCTTTTATCTAATTGGGAGCAGGGCATGGTGCTATTAAGAGGATTAGAAAACTTTTGATTACATGCACTATGCCTTGAATTTCTTATGTTGAAGTGGACTCTTTTGGCAGTAATCACATCGCCAGGAGAATAATTGAACACCGTGTGCTGTTCCCGCCCCCCCCCCTCGCTGTCCCGTGCCCCGTTCCCGCCCTCTCCCCCTCGCTGTCCTGTGCCCCGTTCCCGCCCTCCCCCCCTCGCTGTCCTGTGCCCCGTTCCCGCCCCCCCCCTCGCTGTCCTGTACCAGGAGGTGAGTGACCAATACTCCTCTGACTGGATCCAAAGCCCACTGTGTACATCATTTTATTTTTATTATGTCTCACCTCTGCCTGTTGCCAGACGTTTTGGTACTTTACAGTGGACTTAGCGCCCGCCCATTTCTACTTCGGTTCATTGTCACTCTCCTTTGCTTGCTTGGAATTCTTAGCTTCGGTAGGTTTTCCTCCCTCTACTTTATTTCTTTTTTTTTTTCTTCTTTAGCGTTATCGACGCACTGCTGTCCATCCACGGCTCACTATTTCAGGTGGTACTTTTTTCTTTTTATTTAAGCACCACTTTATGAGAGTGCGTGTTTCCTCCAGCTGGCTCCCTTGTGTACTTCTCCCCCTCTGTGTTTCTCACTCATTCTGTTCCTGCATTTCATCCTTTGTCATTTTGCTTGACCCAGCATCTCCTACCCATCCTTCGTTGTCAGTGTGCTCTCCCTACCCTCTCCTGCCCACCCTCCATTGTCCATGTGCTCTCCATACCCTCTCCTGCCTACCCTTTGGTGACGTGTGCTCTCCCCACCCTCTCCAGCCCACCCTCTATTGCCCGTGTGCTTTCTTTACCCTCTCCTGCCCACCCTCCGATGTCCGTGTGCTCTCCCCACCCTCTGCTGCCCACCCTCTATTGCCCGTGTGCTTTCTTTACCCTCTCCTGCCCACCCTCCGATGTCCGTGTGCTCTCCCCACCCTCTCCTGCCCACCCTCTGTTGACGTGTGCTTTTTTTACCCTCTCCTGCCCACCCTCCGATGTCCGTGTGCTCTCCCCACTCTCTCCTGACCACCCTCTATTGCCCGTGTGCTTTCTTTACCCTCTCCTGCCCACCCTCCATTGTCCATGTGCTCTCCATACCCTCTCCTGCCCACCCTCTGTTGACCTGTGCTCTCCCTACCCTCTCCTGCCCACCCTCCATTTTCCGTGTGCTCTCCCCGCCCTCTCATGCCAACCCTCTGTTGCCCGTGTGCTTTCTTTACCCTCTCCTGCCCACCCTCCGTTGTCCATGTGCTCTCCCTACCCTCTCATGCCAACCCTCTGTTGCCAGTGCAGAGTGCAGAGTGCGGCTTTGCGTGTGTGTGGCTTTGCGTGTGTGGCTCTGTGTGGGTGTAAAATGCAAGAGGTCATGCATTTGCGAGCGATTACGCTATTGGCATTGTAAATGACAATGCCATTTATTTATGTTTTAAAAAAAACACATAAATAAAAACAAAGGCAAAACCATTGCATTGTAAATGCTTGTTAGAACTGTCAGTGCTGAGCATCTGGAGGGCCCGGACTACTTAAAGCTCCACTTACGCCTATTTGAGAATTAAAGTACGGCCATAACTGGGGTGCAGTGGACACTCAAAACTCTGAGTCCGGTGCCACTGCACAAACTATGCTAATGAAAGCCACGTCCATGGTCCAAAGAAAGCAACATTAAAATGGACCAAATCTGGGAGTATACCCAGTAAAATATCTTTCTATCTGCAGAGCGCAAGTCTTTGCAATGCGCATAGATTACAAACATATCCCCTCATCCTATGGACACCATGGTACAGTGCCAGCCAAGGCCTTTCCAGTGAGACAAAGAACATTAAAACCCCAGTAAAGGGATCTAAGCTGTGGAAACTCAGAATATTGCTCAGATAACAGCTATTTAGACAACCAGACAACTAAAAACGGTGTCCTTTTAATCTTCATACAGCCTGTTAAATTGTACACATTTTCAAGTACTGGATCAGGTTTTTTATGTTCAACCTGGTATTCACTATGTTTATATTTTTTCTACATTCTAATATTTAAAATTGCGTTTTTTAAATTCTAAGTAGTAATTTAAGCAAAAATAAAGGCTGCAATTTATTTAAAATGTGATCCTTTTTTAATTTTCAAACTGACACTTTATTCCCCCCAAAAATCTACATTTAAAAGTTTTTGACAAATGTTAACTGTACTTGGTGAACTAAAGATTTGATAGATGACGTGAAACACAGGGTTATCCGCAGAGTTCTGGCTTGAGGTTATGTTATGTTATGTTATGTTATAACAATGTTTTTAGCGCACTAAAACCATAGGTGTCTAGGCGCTTGCGGACCGCATACTGTAGGGGGAAACTAGTTTCTGAGAAGCCATGTTTTGAGATTTTTCCTGAACTCAAGCAGAGAAGATATCTTCCTAAGAGCAAGCCGGACAGAATTCCATAGCCTAATAGTGCTATGTCTGAAGCTCCTCCCCCCAGTTCATCGTCCTGACTCTGGAGGTGGGCATCAAAAAGGCATTGGCTGAATGTAATAGTCTGCTGGGGGAGTACCAACTAAAAGAATGCCATAGAAATCGTGGAACTTCTCTAAAGTCCCTTGTGTGCTATACAAAGTGCCTTAAATTTCACGTGTTGGGCAACTGGCAGCCAGTGTAGCTCTCGTATCCCGTCCCTAATGGACAGATGTTTAGGGACATCTAGCACCAATCTGGCAGCAGCATTCTGTACCAATTGTAATCTTCTAAGATGATTATACTGTAGGTTTGTATATATAAAGCATTACAGTAGTCCAACTTAGATAAAACCAAGGTGGTTAAAACAACGTTCCTTGTATTTTCGGAATAAATGGAAGAATTTTACACACGGTTCTAATGGTCAAGAACGCGGATGACACCACCTTAGAAACCTGCGATTTAAAATTATGCTTCTCATCTATTATGACCCCCAATTTTTTTTCCTTTACTCCAGGGGTCTCCAAACCGGTCCTGGAGGGCCGGATCCTTGCCAGATTTTTAAAATTACTACATGTATCTCAATGGGGATATCCAAAAAATCTGTCACGGATCCGGCCCTCCAGGACCGGTTTGGGGACCCCTGCTTTACTCCTTTACTACCGGTGTAGAAAGGGGGCCCAATGTACTTGGCCACCAAACTGGGGACCAAAGGGGAGAAATCTTTCCAAAAAGCACCACCTCGGTTTTTCTCGAGGTAAGCTTCAAGCAATGCCTGCTCATCCAATTACTTAGGGCGACAATGCAATCATGCAGTTTGGTAGAGTGGTCGACATCCTTGTCTATGGTTGAAATAATCAATTGGTGTCTTCGGCATACAAGGTCGGTATTAGATCAAAACTCTGAACAAAGGTGCTAATTCGGATGCATAAATATTAAAAAGCGTAGGGCTCAATGAAGACCCCTGTGGCACCCCACAGGGCAGAATAAAAGATGTAGATATAAAATTGCCTAATTGCACAGTCGGCGTTCTATCTTGAGAAGCGAGAGTGAAGGGAAAAGCGCTGGAAAAGCTCAAGCCAGCCAGAGGAGCGGCTGCAAGCTGCATCTCTGATCAGGAATTTCTAGTGGACGTCTTGAAGCTGAAAAGACCCCTTCGTAGATTGACTTTTTACTGCGGCTCTTTTGTGTCTATTGACCTTCTCCCACCAGAATTCCGTAATAACACCCATAACTGTTCCGCACGTAGGGTACGTAAACAGCAGCTTTCTGAACTTTTGGTTAAAATCACATTACCTCCTCATCCGTCTTACTCGTTCCACTCCTTACTAATGATGCTTCTGCCTCAGTGGGCAGACAATGTCAATTCCCTAAGAACAAAAACAATATACTGAGGGGCTGATTTACAAGAAAGTGCTGCAGCGTGCCCACAAGCCCTTTGGCTGCGCCATGCTGCGGCAGAGCACAGGAATGCAACATATTTACAATGATATGTCGTATTCCTGTGCTCTTCCCTGCGCTTGTGCATAAACAGCTGCCATGCGCCGGCGCAGGAACCCTTGTCTGCGACATAGGGAGATTGATTGAGGGGCACCTTCCTGCACGAAAACAATCACTACAGGCATTTTCCTTTTTCAATGTGTGCTGTAGAATGCAGCACGCATTGAAAGAGGGGAGACTTTCATTAATGGAGAATATGTCAGATTCCGGGCTGATATTTCTTTGGACTTTCTGAGCACTTCAGCTTCTACATCAGCCTCTCCTGTATCTGCTAGAGGACACACGTGGCTGTGTTCGTGAAAGATAAACACTGCACCAAAGGCTTTGCTGAGGCATCTTCCTTTAACAGGATTTACATTATTTGGAGCCCAGTTTGAGGATTTGATCAAGAAATACTCTAGGGTTAGGAAGTTGATGGCTCCAACATGTCTACATACGAGGGGTCACTGGTTTCCAAAGAAAAAAAAATGCTGGGTCTCAGAAATCGGCTAGTGGACGTTTGCGGCCCTGCGGCATGGCTGGGGTGCCAACCTGAACCAACAGGAACAACACAATACTCCTCCACCCAGAAATCCTGACCATGTTGAGCCAGTGAGAGATCATCTTCTTCTTTTCTATGATAAATAGAAAAGCACAATTTCAGAGGGATGCTGGAAAGAACCCAATCTTCTCTTTCTAGATAAAAGCAATTCTTCTTCTTCACCAATCGAGCTGGGTTTTTATTCAGAGGATCGCTCTACCTTGGGTGGACATGTTTGCAATGGAGCAGAATTTGCTACTTTCCAGATTTTGCTCCCTTTTTTCATCACGGAAGCTTAGACACTGGATGATCTGTCTGTTCTCTGGACGAAGGGCCTGGTTTATGCCTTTCCTCCAATTCTCTTACTATCCAAAATCCAGAGGAAGATCATTCAGAAGAATACACAGGACCTGTTTGTAATCCCTTGTTGGCCTTGAAGACTCTGGTATACAGAGGTCGGGGTCTGGAAGTAGTCATGACCAGAATAATTAGACTGGGAAGTTCAGAAAACCATCCACCTTAAGAATTATTATAGAAATTGGAAGAGTTTTCGAACACTGGTGTGGTTCAAATGGGTTTCTTCCTTCTTCTTGCTCCCCTACATTAATTCTGAACTTCATTAGAAACCGTTTTTCACTACGGTTAGCCATCTTCACCTTACCATTAAAACCCTCAGAAGTATGGATGTTTTTGAGTTAGAAAAACATATCTCCAGGCCTTTGAAACGTTTTTCTTACAAAAGACCTGTCATTAACTCTCCCATCTCTTCCTGAGATCTACCATTGGATCCGAGGGCTCTACACCATTTTCCTTTTGAACTACTGGATCCTGTTTCTCCCAGATTCATAACTTTTGTTCTTGTTGCCATTACATCAGGTAGGCGTTCAGGAGAAATTGGAGCCTTGTTGGTTAGTGAACCATATGATACATTCTTTCCAGATGAGGTGGTTAACCAGATCTCTCATTTAAAATGGATTTTTTTCCCTCTCCCTCCTTACAAGGGGAGGAGTTTTTTCCATTTGTTAAAAGTATGTAGAGCTTTTTCTATTTATATATCTCATACTTCATATTTTAGGAAAGTGCAATTTTTGTTTATAACTTTTGGCCCTCCCAGTAAAGGGCTTTGCCCATCCTCTTATACCATGAGCAGGTGGATAAAGAAAACTGTTCCATTAGCTTATGATTTAAATGGATCTGTCCTACAAGGAACAATGTAGGGTAGGTCAACAAGAAGGGTATCTACCTCTTGGATGGCATACACAGGAGTTGTCTCTAAAAGACTTTTGTAATGGTGCTACTTGGGCTTCCTCAAATGCTTCCCACATATGGTTCAAACGATTTTTGAACTCTTCAGTTTTGCATTAATTTGTTTAATGTTTAATAAAGCAGGGAGAGGATGCGGCCTAACGGCTAGAGCGGTCGACCTCAAAGCTGGGGAACCAGGTCCGAGTCTCAGCACGGATTCTCAACATCCTGTGATTCTGGGCAAATCACTTAATCTCCTGGTGCTTAACAAAATGAATGTCAGTCTTTAACGCGCATGTAAAATGCTCTGATACCTTCTTGTGGAGTTTGTGCTATATAAAACTAAAATAAAAAAGCACCATGGTTTAGCCTAAATTGTTGACACCCTCTCTAATTATCTGATATGTAGCCATATATGTGGAGTGGTGTGGCTGGTTAGAGGCGGCAGACCGGAAGCAGAGGTCGGCCTTGGACCAGGGTTTGATTCCCGACGCGGCAGGGTCTTGAGCCATGGTCAGCGGACTTGATAATTCTCACCTCTGTGCCTACTCCAACTATGGGTCCCACTAAGCAACTCTGGGCAATAGCTTGCTTAATCTCTACTAACGGCCCCATCAGCGCCGGGGATGCTTGTCTTCACCTTGGAGATGCCCAGGAGGGACCATCTCACAGGGAAAGCCAGGATGGGTTCCCCAGCGGTATACAGCGTCGGGACGCCCCTTTGCTGGGGCAGCTGTGCGCTTTACAAGTATACGACATTTAACATTTATATAAAATGATGCTAGCTTGGATACAATCTCATTAATAAGGAGGAGCAGGATGAAGGCAGATGAGGAGGTAATGCTCAGATTACTTAGTGATAATCTTCATTACTGAGAGTATTCCTTGTCACAGCCCTATGTACCCCCCCCCCCCTCCTATTTTCCATTTTATGTTGTACTGCTCGTAGTTCTGAATTTAATTTTGTTGCTTTCGTATAACAAGATGTGAGGAAGGGTTAGTCCTTTATTTACGTCAATATGCTGTGGTTCAGCAGAATCATTTTCTATACAGTATATTTTTTGTGTTTAGGGAGTTAACATGGTCTGTGCACTATGGCAAGAGCCTCATTCGTAAGGAGTGTGACAAGGAGGACTGCGACTTGGAGTAATGAAGATCACTTGTAAATAGTACAAGCATTTGTGCACTTCTCTATATTCCTTGTCCTGCCACAGCTTTTTGAGAAGTACTACAACTCTTTGAAGAGAGGAGTAAAGCCTTGTTCAAGACTTTAAGAAATGACTTGTATTGCTACACAATTTCGTGTACCTTACTTGATGTTTACTAAATCAAAGTATCTACTGCCTTCAGCACTTTGAACTGCCCAAGATGTGTTGAGCGCTATACAGAAACACTGAGGGCCATATTTCTGGCAAAGTAAAGCAACACAGCACAGCAAGTCACCTTACTGTGCTGCACTGCGTTACAGGGAAAGGACAGCAATGTGCTGTATTTAAAAGAATACTACCATTCCTGTCCTTGTCCCTACACTGGTTCCAATCGGGCTGTCTAGCGCAAACGCAGGCACCCTTGCCTGTGTTGCAGACAGGATTGTTTTTGTATAGGAAGGGACACCTTTCTGCACAAAAACAATGCAGAGAGGCAAATTCCTCTTTCTATATGTGCTGTGGAATGCATCATATAGAGAAAGAGGAAGTAGCTCCTTGGTATGCTGTATCTTTTTGGCGTATCTCCAGGTTCTTGTAAGTCTGGGAATTGGTCAAAAACCATGGGCGTTAATCGAGATTTATTAAGCCATTTAGGACCAGGCAAGGTGGCCTGCTAGACTTCATAAATCTCATTTCTGAGTTGCGGACGCAACGGAGGTCATAAATATCTCCCTGAACATATAGGGAGAATTTATTACCACCTTGTTACGTTTTGCCCCTAATTAATTATGTAAAGAGGCCGCCTGGTCACATTAATTAATTAATTAGGGTGGCAACCAGGCGCGCAACAACCATTGGGCTGAAAGGGCTTCAGCCCCCCCCCCCCCGTCAGGTTCCGTGGGCTGGGCTGAGGCTGCCAGGCAGTAGTCAAGGTTCATCGAGGGTATTACTCGATCCGTTCTAAAGCCCTGGGGGTCACAGCTTTCATCTGTGTTTATCCTATTTACCTTTCTTTCTTTTAGTAGACTCGCCGCCCCCCCCCCCCCCCCATGACCCTTTCATTCCTTAATGGCTGCATCTGCATGATAACAGCTGGGAGACTGGCAAAGGTAAATGGTTTAAAGGTGTGAAGTAAAGTCAACCCCCGTCCCCCTGCCCCGTCCAGGAATGAACAGAGTATCCTGCAAACACAAAATGGAATACACCACATCACAACAGACTTTTGCAAAGAATGTAGGGGAGAGATGATTCTAAAGTGGGATATGCTATACATAGGGTTGCCACATTTTCAGATGGAAATGAGGACGAGGCTTGTTAGTGGATAGCAATTTATGAACAAATCTGCTGTTAGTCTTTTAAAAAAGAAATCACTCACATCTCAACTTTTTTGCTAAGGCAATTTCATTTTATTTTATAATGTCATCAAACAAAAATGACAGGGGTTTAAAATGAACACAGTGTAGCGAGTGTTAGAGAAAGTATAGTAGTCTTGAGGAGTTCGCATTGCACACTCGGATATTATAGACAATAATAAGACATCATCTGGAGCACAGTGAATGTGAAGCTGCAATTATGTGGCATAATGCTGCACATTTTGTGATAGCATTACTATATTAGTTTGTAATTTTGACACTTTTTAACACTGTCTAAACATTGATTGCATCTCATTAATACCAGTTTAAAACCCAAACACAGAAATAAGCAACAGAATGGTGACCAGTCACCATTTGCAAAGGTCCTCCCACTGCGTGGCAACATGTTGCTGCGTTATTAGTAACTTTTGAACGTTTAAGCTAAAAACATTTTTTTTTTCTGTTAACATCTGCGTATTGTGAGGCAGATGATAGTTTGTGGCAAATGCAGCAAATATTTAACTATGCGAAAAAAAACACAGCCATACAGTTGCATACCTCCAGTGGCCCTGGATATATACCTGTATTAACTGCTTGATCTTCGTATTTCGAACAAAAATAACTATGAGCTTTTTTTAAGTTCCCAGGTTTTTTTTACCAACAGTTACTTCAAAATACCCGCTGTTTAGGTAACAGACTGGCCAGGTGGCAATCCGCTGGGAAATTACAGCATGGAGGGAAACATGGATGAAAGTGTGGCAGAGCTACTGTGCAAAAGTAACGGGCTATAGGAGTGAGGGAGGGAGCAGGGGGAAGGTGAGTGTATGAGGGTAATAATCAGTGAGAAAAAGTCACGCTCCGCAAGAAAGAGGAAGGGTGGACATGCATGGAAGAAGGTAATAGACAGGGGAGAGCTGACAGTTGAAGATTAGGGCATGGAGGTAAGGGGTGAACTGCAAATGCGGACACTGCTGACATATTGAACCGATATTGCTCATTTTAAAGCATACTCATGCAGCTCTGGTAGCAGAGATTGACACTCTAATGCTTGATGTAGGATTAACTCGGATCAAAAGAAACTGGCAGTTTTAGTTTCAGAAGCCAAAGAAAAACTGACACACGAGATCTGAGTGCTCAGGAAGCACTATGACAATGTGCAAGACAGAATCTCATTCCTTGAGTGCTGGGCCGAAAATGAGGAAGGAAAGGGTATGAGGACCAACATTCAGATAGGGGGCCTCACCGAGCAAAGAGCTTTAGCACTGAATGTTTTTGGGAAGGGTTACTAACTATAACACTTGCAACCTATTACCTGACACAATTCTTCTCAGTTAAACAGGCACAGGCCTATATTATAACTACTGCCATCCAAAGGGCCAGCCAGAGCTATAATAATGTCATCTGATGCTACTACAGAGTTTGCTCAACTTTGTTTCACTTGCCACAAGAGAGCTAACTGTTATACTGCAGACAAAGCAGCATCATCTTGCAGTGTGCTAGGCAAGATGACACCAGCACTACCAAAAAGTGGGCAGGCATGGCAATTTTCTTCATGTTCTGCTCCTTAAAGAGGCCATGCAATGCACTATAAGTGAGACTTTCGGCAAGATGTGCAGCATTTTTCGCAGAGTGAAGGGTTAACTGTAATCATAGTCATGCTATGAAACAGACCATGACCATGCTGTGACAAAAGCCTGGCTTCCAGTTGACAGGTTGTGGTAGGCGAGCATGCCTATGTAGGTGTATTGAGCCTCCTATATGAGACCTTTATTGTTATAGATTCAGCCTCATTATTGAACATTAACCCTTTCCTTGCTGCCGACGGGCATTGGCCGACGGCAGCACCCCACCCCCCCCAGTGCTGCCATCAGCCGACGCGGCCCTGCCTGCGCACGGAAACGCCCGCACCGCGGCAGAATTACCGCCGCGGTTAACGGGTTAAACAACATGCAAGAGAGGTTTCTGCACAGTTTGCATCCTGAACAATTATTTCTAGGTGCCTTAAAATATAATGATCCTGAAAAAGGAGCCATAGTGAAGGAATTGCACAGGGTCAAACAGTTTAGACAGTATAGATAGCCAGGTTCTTTGGGACAGGGCACCACCATAGCTCCAGACTGGCCTGGATGGCCCATACACAATTGATGATACACAAGTACTGATTTCTGCAGATTACACTCCAATGGTGCAACAACAGAGGAGAGCATATCTGGAAGTTAAGAAAAAACTCCCTGAATTACACCTCAAGTACATGTTTTCATTCTAAGCGGACCTGAAAGACTTGTACAATGGGAAATTCGCATCTATACTGATACACCCGCAGTATGGAAATGGGCTGAAGCTCCGACAAACTCTGGAAGCCCTATTTATTGGTCATCCCAGAACTGATTGAAATCCCGACCGCAACGTAGGGGAAAAACACAAAAGGTTGACAGACCATCCGCTACTCTACTCAAGCTGAGAGGGCTGCTGCAGCAGTGGAGGCCCTCCATGCATCGCTGGGCTTATCACCAGTGCCTTAGGAGACAGCACATTGGTGATTAGTGGCAACACAAATGACCCGGAAACTTTCCTGAATATGGGACTCGTGGCTGAAGCTCAGTACATATGCAAAATAAGATGGCCCACTGGCTGCTCTTAGTTTAACTGGCCTGGGTTATATTGCCTTTTAGGATTCACTCATGGAAACCTCAGGTGGCTGTGCTGTGAGATGCAACATTTTGGGGGGCTGTGAGGGATGCCAATGTGGACTATTGTAGGGAAAGTGGAGGTACATTATGGAGAGTGCTGACTAAATTCTAAGTGTTAAAGCTAATGATTTGGGTAGTGTGTATCAGCATAGTAATTGGGGCACAAGTGCTGCTAGAGAGGGCTCAAACTTTAATCATGCTTCCGCAAATGACAGATTCTAGTCGTGATTCTGCAATTTTTCTGTGATAGTTTTGATAGGACTTTGAAACAACCACTCTCTATGATGAATATACAGTTTAAAATCCTGGGGCAGCTGCTAGCAAATAGATTGTTGCCTTTGCTCTCTGTCTCATGATCAAAATGGCTTCATTTTGGACAGTTGAACTTGAACTCTCAGAGAGTGGTTTACTCGATGGCAGCCCTCCTAGATGTTTGCCAGCAGTGGCATCCTTGCCCTTTTCAAATTAATACAATTTAAGTTTTGTCATCAAAACTATCTCACCCCAAGGAAGCTCAGAAAGATATGGAGATTAAAGATTAATCTCTAAGACATGAGGGTCTAAAGACAGATTTGATCATCATCTGTCTTTAGGAGCGCTGGAATCTACTAGACTACTGGAAACATGACCCAAACAACAGCACAAGTTGTGGGTGAAAGAATAGACTGTACTCGGAGGGTGAGCATGATGGTGTTGATGCCTAGAGCCAAAAGAAGGAAGACTATTTAGGTGTGCAGATTTGACCATAGTGGCAGCAACATGTAGCGTAGCTATGCCATGAAAAGCAACAATAGCACTTAACAAAAAAAACTGGTTGAGGAAGACAAAGAAATGGGTGGAGGCAGAATGTACAACAGTGAGAAACTCAGTTATACACATTTATGGAACAGATAGGCGGAAGCAATAATGTTGTAAACTGAAAGACTTTCGGATTATAGGCCACCCTCAATGGCCAGTCCTCCCAACTGCATAAACGACTATACTGGTATGTGGTTAACAATTAAGTATAGACTGTATAAGAGGCAGAAGATAATCAAGGGATGGACACACACTACTCACCGGAACAGCAGACACACCGTTGAGTTTGATAGACTCACGACCAGTGAGAGACCCAGTTTACTTGGGGTCCAAATCAGTATCCTATGGTATTGCATAGTTGTGATCACCCATTAAAAACAGGTTAAAGCTGACCCCAACACAGTTTTTTTGCATTGTTTACTGAGGTATACATCTTATTGTCTGCACTTATAGAAGGATTGGCTATGTCACAGAAAGAGTACATTTTAAAATAACAATGTATGTCCTTTAAGGTGATATTCATATGCACTTTAATAACATGATTGTTTTAAACTTTATAAAATGTGTATTAAAATACCAATTATTTGGAGCAATATAGCATTGAAGACAATGCCCTGGAGTGTCTTACCTTTTTTCTATCTAAGAGGGCATAAACAGTCCACATCCCCCTATTTTAGTTATGTTCGAGACCTCTCACTTGCAGATTCCCACGGGGCTTTTCTCTGAGCCCTACATTGTTTACTCTTTATCTTATTAAGTTCCCTTTATTTATACAACCCTTTAGTTTCTCTGTGATGTCCTACACAGATGATATCATAGGATCATTTTCTTCAGCAATGATCTGGGGTCTGCCAAGAGAAATTATGATCTTGCTTTTTCACAGTTGCCTCCTGGATCAAGTAAAATCAAAACTCAATAGTGTCAACACAGAGGGCTTCATCTTTAGGGAACCTTCCCTGAATAGATATGGTCTTCACTTTGGTGGGGGAGCTGGACCCATCGCCCACTCAAGGTTGACTCAGCAAAAAATCCCAAATTCATTTTCAACGACTTTTTCTCATTCGTTCAACAGATCAGGCACATTTTCTTCTTGCATTAACAGCATTCTCATGCTATGCAAAACCATCTCTTCTTGCAATCATAGTACTGCTATCAATTCAACTATTTTCTCACAACCAGATAATGGAAGTCTATCTTGGGCTTCCTGCTTTCAAATCATTCAAAACCCCCTGCAAGCCTCATCTGAGGCCTGCCCCCTTTCTTCACAATCTCTTCTCACTCACTGTTATACTGTCTATTGCCTTTGAACGTGAAACAATGTGACTTCAAAGTGTTGTTCCTAGATCTTGGCACTCTCCATAAAGCAGATTCTCTGCTTCTTTACCATTGTATCACTCTATATATTCTTTCCAAAATCCTATGCTTTAAATTAGTCAACTGCCTGCATTCCTAACATTAGGCAAGTACCTCTTGGATGCTGATGCTGCTCCTTTCTGGCATCAAAGCATTGGAAGTCTCTTGCTCCCGAGCTCCAGAGACTCCAGTCCTCCCTAAAAAAAAGTGCATTTTCCAAATTAGTGCAGTCTCCACCTCTCCTTCATTTACTGCTCAGCCCCAGGCTGGTTGATTAGGGAAAAAGTGCACTTCACATATTAATTTTAACCCCTTCGCTGCTCATGACGAGCTCAGCTCGTCATGAAGCTCAGTGGAGCTGTGCTTATTACGAGCTGAGCTCGTCATGAACAATGGGGAAACTCAAAGCTCAGCATAGGAGGGGAAAACTCAAAGCAGCCAAGGTGTTAATCATTCATTTCATTCAGTAGAATAAAAACTATAGAAGTGCGCTTAAACTGCACTATTTGCCACAATTTTTCGAACCACTCTGGGAGGTAGGACGATGGAGGAACCCAAAAATCTTCTAAAAGTATTTTGAACGGCTAATGGGTTGAAGCCAATACAATTGACCTCAGGTGTTTTACAGTGCATCATATGTCATTAATTGTTGGCAAAACTGTAATTATAAAAAAATGTCATGTGAGAGTAGGTAAACTCATTAAATGTGTACTAAAATACAACATTTAATAATTGTTCTACTAGAATTCCTTTAAGAAAGTCCTAAACTTCTTGCAAAACTTGTTAAAAACTATAATGAATACATTAATGGTAGAGCCCAGCGTGCTTTGAATTGAGCTGTAATGTATCGGCAAAAAAATAAACCCTTTGCGTTATACCACCACAAGGTCAGGATGGCCCTCCAGCAATTTTTAGTCTGACTCTGAATTTGGCTCCGCCTCCAGCATTTGAAGTGTTAGCCCCCCCCCCCCCGCCCCCCCCCCCACCCGACCCCCCGAAATTTAGGTCTAGCTGCGCCCCTGGTGGCAACATACTTTGAGTAATGCAATTACTCAGGTACGTAATTAAAGCATTACCGCCCTACGGGGTGACCCGAGAGTGAAACAATAGCTATTTCGTTCAAACTAGGGTGACCAGACGTCCCGGATTTGCACCAGCTGTCCGGGCAGATTTCGAGTAATGTAGCTCAAGTCCCTGTTTTTTTTTTTATATAGAGTCTACTAAGAACGGAGGAGGTGTTTTTTTATGTTTTTCAAAGCAGGGATCGTTAGCAGTTGTTCCAAGAAAGCAATTTAATTCACAGGCAAGCTTCTGGGTTTAAAAATTGCATCGTATGCATGTTCTTACTCCTTGTTTTGTAATTGTCTGCTGAGGAGCACTGTCCTTCCATGCGCTCGCTTGACGTAAAATTATATATAGTCCTTCTTTTTTTTTTTTTAAATGTCCCGGTTTTTTGCTTTTTAAAATTCTGGTCACCCTAGTTCAAACACTATTCGCGCAACTGATACGCTGGCAGAGCATTCCATTTTTTGTATTGCATCGCCATCTAGTGATACAGATACAGAATACATCTTAGACAACTGAAGCTAGCTAATTAATACGTCGTTTATTTCAAGCTCAGTTGACAGTGCTCTTAATTAAGTAAACGAATCTATTCTAATAAACTAAAATTATAATTAACAAAAAATATAATTGTAGTAGGAATATTTTGATTTATGCCGCGTGTTTCAATTTAGGGTGTGTTGTATGTTTTTGCTCACTCAATGCTTGTATGACAGTTTCGTAGCAATCTGCAGCGTATAGCGCACTAGTGAAAATAAAGTATTTATTTGCATGCATTGCCATAAGATTCGGCGACCAATTTATCAGGGTAATCAAACTTAGTCGCCTTGTATGGTATTGCAGCTGTATTCATACAGCTCTTCAGAATCCTAGCAAGGAACTGAAGAGTAGTTGCTTATAGGTAGCACGCAAGACCGGGAGAGTGCTAGGGATGCGTGTCTCTTTCATGTTGCCTATATGGGGTAGTGCTTCAATGTGTGCGAGCACTAGAGTTGTGACGTTATAGAAATGCATTGCCGGAACTATGCAGGATTTTTCATCAATTACAAGTAACAGATAGGACGTTTAAGCACTAGATGCGAATGAATGGGGCTAGAGAAATTGTGTGAGAGAGAGAGAATAGTGTGAGTGGTGTATTTGTATTGAAGAGACAGCATAAACCGTGCTGCCGCAAGCATGTCATTGCATCTATACATATGTACAAGAAAAGTGTGAGAAAAGACGTGGTTGTGCAAGCATGCAGGTTTAGGGGTTTACTTACAAGCCCCTTGCGGCATGGTGCAGTGCCGGAGTATCACTTTTGTGACGTTCAGTAAGCACAGTGTGCAGACCCATATCTATGAGGTCACGCAAAGTGGCTTTGCGTGGCTTTCATGGCCTCATAGATATGGAGTAAGGCAGAGGTGCACAAGTCGCTGCCTTACCTTACTCAGAGTCAAAGAAGCGTTCCATGGGTGTTGCAGTGGGTGTTCCCACGCAATGTCCATGGATTTTGACACATTTTACCAGATTTACCAGATGGTATACATCTGGGAATGTGTAAATATTGGGTGCCTCCCCAGAGCAGGCGTAACAAGGAGAAATATTTTCATTTCTCCTCGTTTTTGCTATTTCTATGTGACTCACCTTATTTTGCACTTCTTTGGTGCTGAGGAAAGCCATGTCATCTCTATGGAGGGCATTATGGCTGAAACATGTCGACCAGTTAGAGACTATGACAGGTTGAATCTTCCTGCCATAGCCCACACTTTTCTTAATCCTGACCCCTGAATGTCTCATTAAAGCTGGACTGACATACCATGGAGTTAGTTTTAACCTCAGCTTCACTTTCTGTTTACACTCCCTCCATGCCCGGCTCATCTGAAGGTTTTAAAAACATGCATAAACAAATGGATTCTATCAATGTGAAGTGACAAAAAATATAATATTAATTTCTGTGAATTGTGGGAAGATTCACTCTCTCTTAAGGTGGTAAAGATGAGAGCACAATGTGCTTGTTAAAATACCCCTCACACACTAAAAAAATCCAATAGTGTCATGCTTCATCATTGGGGTCTTCCCGTCCCTCTACGGGGCGGGGCGTGCTACGACCTGGCGAACTACGCGGGAGCACTGATAATGTGACAAGGCTATGTGATGGTGCAAGGTGAGGTGTGTCAGTGAAGTGTAGGGACCTAATAATGTGTGGGAAAAACAAAAAGTTAAAAATCCTCTGGCTAGTGGAAAAAAAACAATTTATTCACTTCCCTAGCTGGGGACGTTAAGAAGGGGGTTTTGGGGTAGAGCAAATAGCCACTACCTGGTCTACATGTTTCGTAAGCAGTCCCCTACTGCTTACTCATCAGGACCTTCTAGTGGCCCCTACTAAAAAATAGCTCAGTTGCTAAATATAGTAAGCCTGTCGTCCTAAAAACTAACAGTAAAAATAAACTGATAGTTTTATGCTTCAGGGCATGAGCTGGCCCAGGGAAGCTAAGATTCTCAAAAAGAACCTAAATAGGTCTCTGTAAGGAAAAGAGGAGGAAACAAAAAGGACAAATCTTTACCAATTGTCATTCAATTCGAGACACGACGTATATGTAGCGCCACAATGCCCACGGGTCATTCAAGTTATGCCCAACTCATAAAGGTTATAATTAAAGCTTTATGGACAGAGTGATGATGCAATCTGCCATCCCCTGTGAGTCCGTTTGCTTAACGAACATATTGTTGCCCCACATAATTGAGGGCGGATTCATATTATCACACACATTCATTCATAACTCGATGCCCACATAGGCTCACACACAAGGTTAAAAAAGAGGAATTCGTTTTTCAATTAGTCACCCGGCAAAATTATCTACCGTGCTGATATCATGACCAATGTTCGTTTAAAAACCATGACACACACACAAGATGTCATTACGGAAATTCATACATACTGCTGAGGCGGAATGAATGTGCCTCATGAGCTGGCAGTCGATAGGTGTTTCGATGCGGTAATCTGTAAGGAAAAAGAGCCGCGCCCATAGTGTCAGAGCACGCATCCTTACTGCAATGTTGCCGTTTTTTAAGACCAGGGTTTAACGACGTCTGGTAGCGTCTTTTACTTACAGTAGCCGCGCAAGGTTAATACCTTACTTCTATCCGTCCTGCCGCTCTGGAGAGTGCTCGCGTTAGAAGCCCAGTGCTGCTTATGACTTCCCTGAGCGCCGGACACGTGTGGAAAGACTAGAACGCTCACCTAAGATGGCCGCCCCTGGTGGAACGCGGGGTGTGCAAATTAGGTAGTCTCTTCACTATGTCTATTCCGTTTTGTATCTGCAGTGGCATTATTAAATAATTCACAATTATTTACAATCTTAAGCCCGAAGGTCGCGCTTCATGTTAACAAAAGTACACCCATAATCTTTGATGGAACGAGGGTGATTGTGAGTGCGATGGTTATCAGATTCATCAGTCCTTCAGGGTGGATACAAAATGATAGTTGGTCCCATGTTGGCACTACTGTAGGACGATAAAGTGGTTATGGTAGTCTACAGCTGGGCCCACGGAATGTCATTGTTGAGCCCATATTTGTTTGACTGGACACGGAAAACCCATCTTTGTTCCTTCTCCAGTAGATATTTCTCGTGGTCGATCTGCTCAATCACTGTCCACATTATATCTTCAGGTTTATGCCCGCTTTCAAGAAAGTGGTTGGTCAGTTTCGTGCTTGACTTCTTGCACTTGATAGTGCTCTTATGTTCGCCTATTCTTATTTTCACCGCCCTGCTCGTCATGCCGATGTACTCGAGATTGCAGGGGCAGGTGATCATATAGACGACATTTGAACTGTTACAGTTACTGAAGCTTCTCTGCTCCCATGTAGTTCCATTCTTGAAAGTCAGTTTCTTACTTTTCTTGGTGAGACAGCATACCTTGCATCCACCGCAGGGGTAGTGTCCTTGTGCCAAGCTGGACTTGCCAGAGGTCTTGGCCTCTTTTGGTCTAGTATGTACCAGGATGTCTCTGACACTTTGAGCCCTTTTGTGAGAGAACATGGGTTTTGGAATATCGAGGTCACCACTGTTCAGAATTTTCCAATTCTTATTGATTATTTTGGTGACTTGATCAGAATTCGTGTTATATGTTGTGATACATATTGGTCTCTGTATGTCCGCCTTCTTTACTTTGTCCTCGAGTAGGCTCTCCCTACAATTGTTCCTGGCTCTTTTGTACGCTTGACTGATTGACTTGACAGTTTGCTCGAACCTGAGCGGGCCCCAGCACCATCGGGCCTCAAAGCTGTCCTGGCCGTCCCTTCACCTGCCATACCCCCCCTGGGGGGGTGGATCTGCACTGCCTTCCTGGCCCTGACCCTCCTAGACTCCTCCTCCCTCTCCGCTTCCCTTTCCTCCTCAGAGGTCGGGGTGGGAGGGCCCTCAACCTCATGGCCCCACACGGCCCCCACCCTGGCCCGTGTCTCCTCGGCCCACCTAACCTCCTGAATCTGCTCCAAGATCCTCTCTCCCCGGGCCCTGTCCTCCCAGGAAGCGGCACCCCAGATCTGAGGGGGAGGGGGCGGGCAGTAGCCAAAAAATTCAGCCCCCTGGGGGAAGAAACCCACCTGCGGGAAACCAGGAACCCAACCAGGCCCGCCAATGGGAACCAGAGTGGGGGTCCCACTCCTGCCCCCCAGGTCCCCCACCGCCACCTGCCTCGCCATGGCCGGCGTGCCAGCCCTATAGCCGGTGGACTGGTCAATGGGGGCCTCCTCTTCCAGCCCTTCAGACTCTCGCAAGGCGTCCCTAAGCACATCCTCCCCAGGATCATTGAGAGCCGGCCGCCCGGAAAACCCAGGGCCCCCTCCCACCCGGTGTTCCCGCCTGCTCCAGGGCAGGCCCAGAAAGGCTGTCCGCCTGCCCCTCACCCTGCGTAGCGCCGGCCGGCACCAGCAGAGGCCCTTGGGGTGGAAGCGCGGGGGCGCGGCCCTCACAGCCGTCCCCGAGGCCCCAGGCAAAAACTCGAGCGGAGGGAAGGCCCGCGGGGGCAGGCTCCTGCGTTTCCCGCCTCGCGCCGGGTCCTTCGGCACTCCGCCCCCCCTCCGTTCGTCAATCCGGGCCCGCAGCGTCCTGCTCATCATCCTGGCAGGCCACCACCGCGGCTTTAACCCCGGCCGAGGCAGCGCGCGTGCCCCTGGTGGCCCCCACCCAGGCCTGGTCCAAAACCCCCGGCTGGATAAGGTCTTCCCGACCGGCCCTCGCGAGCAACAGCAAGGCCTCCTGGACCTGTTCCGCGGATACCCCGACATCTCGCCAAAAAGCACACTACAGGCTTGTACAAAAAGAACCCAGCTGCCGTGAAACAGCTCCGGACGAACTCCTACCCAAACCTGACACTACGGTAGCTCCAAGAAAAACTAGCCCTAAACTAACCTCCTTTTGATCTCCCTCCCGATGGTGCCAGGCACAGAAAGAGGAAGTTCCCTTCCTCCCCCGTGCCTAAATACCCACCCCCTGACTCCTCCCCTTCCCCTACCTGGCCTATCCCCTGCGCAAAAGACCCCGGGGGAAGACTAGTCTGCGACTCTGCTTCCCCCGGGGCCCGGCATTCCAGAGAAGCAACATTTTGTGGCACAGTAATGCAGTGTAGCGAGCAAGCACGCACAAACAACCTGGCTCCATCCCTGTCTCTCTCTCCCACTCCCACTGTCGCCCACTCCCACTGTCGCCCACTCCCTCTGTTGCCCTCTCCCTCTGTCGCCCCCTCCCCCTGTCGCCCCCTCCCCCTGTTGCACTCCCTCCCTCCCTCTGTCTCCCTCCATCCCTCTGTCTACCTGCCTCGGTCACCTCACCTCAGCCCCCTGGGCACGCAGACAGTTGCACCCAAGCACTGCACAGGCCTTCAAAACACCATAGAGATGAATGTCCAGGGACAGCAGTCATCTACTAATTGCCTGCAACACACCCACCATTTGCAGTGGACAATGTACTGTGTCAGGACACACATTTGGGAATGGTCTGTAGTACACAATGGGCACAGGTGTAGGCACCACAAGTCTCTCATGTGATCACTGCAAACACAAACACCAGGACAAGGTCACACATCCTGTGCATGAACCCAAAATCACAAATATGCCAGCATGCCACATCAGGGGGCAGCCAAATAATGAACGATGGAGGCTTGCTAATCACACGCAAACTACTAACATGGCCTGTCATACACACCCCTTACAGAAACTCATCCCCTGGGGACAAGCATAGGAGTGCAACAATGTCACAATTGTCATGTATCACAACTAAACACTCACTCATATGAATATGCATACAAGTAAGACATGCACATTGCAGAAGCTCCAGTCCATTGTGCCTTCCAAACAATGCACGTGCCCCATCTCATGACTGATGTGGATGCACGTAAGTAACAACATGGACATGGGTATTGACAAGGTGATGCGTCTTAGAGAAGTGACACATTCAAAAGCCATTATCGATAAGTGTGTGTACAGGTCCAGGGGTGTTGGCATTCTGTGGCCATCACGGAACAGCAAAATACACCCAAAGTAGTTGATGTCATGCAAATTTATGATGCCCTGTGTCTTACATCAACATGCTGTATCTAAACTATGTGCATGCTTGACGCAGACATAAGGATTTTCACCATATCCTGGATGTTGCGTGAACCTGAGCAATGCTTAACATGTGTTGTGCCGGCAATACAAGACACAGCAATGGCTGTGTCAGTCATTGTCAAGAGAATGGAAGAATGAATGTTAGACGGGGACCTGGAGGGTCGGCCGAGGACAAGGGGAGAGGCCTCCGGGGAGAGCCGTCTCCAGCGATCGTACAGACAAGTAACTTCCCCCCCACAGATGGACACCACACAAAGATAAGGTTAAGGCTTTTTATATGCAGCTCTTGAAGTAAGGTAGTACGGTACAAGGAGATCAGGACACGAGGATCCTCTCAATTCTAGTCTCTGGAAGGGAAAGGGGGTAGCGGGACAGTCTTGTTACTAATCTGGTATTTGAGATGGAATGATGGGTAGCTCACAATCCTCGAGCTCGGCGTTCTGGAAGGTCGGGCCGCGGCAGCGCCAGCAGGTCCCGAGGAGGTCGTAGGTAGCAACGGGCCGCGGCAGCGCCAGCAGGTCCCGACGAAGATGGTGGTTGCAAGGGGCCGCGGCAGCGCCAGCAGGTCCCGACGAGGACGTAGGTTGCAAAGGGCCGCGGCAGCGCCAGCAGGTCCCAACGAGGATGAAGGTTGCAGAAGGCCGCGGCAGCGCCAGCAGGCAGGACGACAGTTCACAAGGCAGGGCTGCGGCAGCGCCAGCAGTCCGTCAAGGATGAGTTCTTCACGGTGTCTCTCGACTCCAGGATACAACTGCCTTCCTGCTCTGGAGCTGCCTCAGTTATAGGTCTGGCGCCCTTTGATGTCCGGACCCTCGCACTTAGAGGTCGGGAGGTCCGGGATGAGGGAGTCCAGACACCCAGCAGGGGGGTGGAGCCAGCGCCCGGGGAGGCTGGGCTCGATCGGCACCTGGCGGGGGAGAGCCATCGACACTCCTCTCTCCCATTGACCTGCCAAGTGGTCCGTTCACCTCCTGGGTGGATGGTGGTGCCGGGATGTCGGGGCCTGGCCAGGCCCAGGGTTGGGGTCGAGCTGAGGCCATGCAGCCTCGTGGTGCAGTGTCCAAGATGGCGGCTGGGCCCGGGCAATGGTGCTGACGGTGGCCCGGGCCAGTGATACAGAGATGTTCGGGGCAGGTGTCCCGTAGGGGACGGGTTGCGGGTTTCTTCTGTGGGTAGCACCTGGAGAGCCGGTGTCCGGGCTCTGTCATGCGGGGAGGGAGCGAGCCCTTCCTGGGGCCTGTCCAACATGCGTCCCCCCCAGCTGAAGGCGGGGAGAGTCACCCATCCTCTTGGGGACTCTCCTCGTCGAGGCGGAAAAAGCGTGACAGGCCATCCGCGTTGGCGTGATCCTGGCCAGGGCGATGCTCCACAGTGAAGTCCATCCCCTGCAGGGAGATGGACCATCGCAACAGTTTGGGATTCCCCCCCGCATCTGCATCAACCATTGCAGGGGTCGATGATCTGTTTGCACCCGGAAGTGGGTCCCGAAGAGGTAGGGCCGGAGCTTCTTGAGGGCCCACACTACTGCAAAGGCCTCCCGCTCGATGGTACTCCAGCGTTGTTCTCGGGCCAGTAGGCGTCGGCTGATGAAGGCCACTGGTTGGTCGATTCCCTCGGGGTTCAGTTGGGAGAGGACGGCCCCAATGCCATGGTCTGAGGCATCAGTCTGGACGATGAACTCACGGCTGTAGTCGGGGGCCTGGAGCACAGGGGCGGTGCACATGGCGGCCTTCAACTTCTCGAAGGCCGCTTGACAGTCTGGGGTCCAGTTGGCTGTGGTTGGGTGTTTCTTGGATGTGAGTTCCGTGAGGGGCCCCACAATGCTGCCATAGTCCTTCACAAACCGCCGGTAGTATCCGGTGAGCCCCAAGAAGGCTCGGACCTCGGTTTGGGTGACGGGGGGCTGCCAGGACTGGATGGCAGCGATCTTGAGCTGGGGAGGGGCCACCAGACCGCTCCCCACTTGGTGTCCGAGGTAGGTCACGGACCCCTGGCCAATTTGGCACTTGCTGGCCTTGATGGTGAGGCCGGCTCGTTGGAGGGCCTGCAGGACCTCTCGGAGGTGGTGGAGGTGGTCTGACCAGTGGCGGCTGTATACCGTGATATCGTCCAGGTAGGCGGTGCTGAATTCTTCGAGGCCCGCCAATACCTGGTTCACAAGTCTTTGAAAAGTGGCTGGAGCGTTTTTCATGCCGAATGGCATCACTTTGAAATGGTAGTGTCCATCCAGGGTGGAGAAAGCGGATCGTTCTTGGGCCCTGGGGGTGAGGCCGATCTGCCAGTAGCCCGCTGTCAGGTCGAAGATGCTTAGATAGCGGGCAGCCCCCATGCGGTCGACCAGTTCATCTGCTCGGGGGATGGGGTGAGCGTCGGTTCGGGTGACAGCGTTCAGGCCCCGATAGTCGACGCAGAATCGGAGCTCGGGGGTGGTGCCCGGGGCAGCAGCTTTGGGGACCAGTACGACTGGGCTGGCCCAGGGGCTGTCTAAGGGCTCGATGACCCCGAATGTGAGCATTTTGGAGACTTCTTCTTGGATGCAGGTGCGCACCCGATCTGGTACTCGGTACGCCCGGTGTCGGATAGGGGGACTGTCCCCAGTGTCCACGTCGTGAAGGCACCAGGGGGTGACCCCGGGGGTGAGGGAGAACATGTTTGCAAATTGCAGCAGGAGGGCCCGACAGTCTTGGCGCTGCTCCGAGGTCAGGGCATCGGAGAGTCGGACCCCGTCCACCGAACCATCTTTTTCACGGGTCCTTAGTAGGTCAGGGAGAGGCTCGGAGTCTTCTTCCGCCCCACTGTCTGTAGCCATCAGTAGGCTGAGCTCCGAGCGCACGAAGTGTGGTTTGAGTCTGTTGGCGTGGAGGACCCGGAGAGGGTTCCGGGGGGTTTCCATGTCAATGAGATAGGTGACGGGACCCTTGCGCTCGACCACCTTGAAGGGTCCTGTCCATTTGTCCTGCAAGGCACAAGGCTCGATGGGGGACATCACCCATACCTGCTGACCAGGCTCGAACTCGATGGAGGAGGCATGTTGATCGTACCATTTCTTCATGTCCTCCTGACTGGCCTCAAGATTGGCTTTAGCGATCTCCCTGAATCGCCTGGTCTGATTGCGGAGGGTCAGGAGGTACTTATAGACGTCTGGAGGGGTCTTCAGGGGGGCCATTTCCCATTCTTCTTTGACTAGGCTGAGGGGCCCTCGGACATGGTGTCCGTACAGGAGCTCGAAGGGGCTGAAGCCGAGAGACTTCTGGGGGACTTCTCGGTAGGCGAAGAGGAGGCACGGGAGTAGCACGTCCCACTGGCGGCGTAGGGGTTCCTCCAGCCCCATGATCATCCCCTTGAGAGTGCGGTTGAACTGCTCGACCAGTCCGTTTCCTTGCGGGTGATAGGGGGTTGTGAATCGGTAGGTGACTCCGCACTGCTGCCAGAGGGATTTCATATATTTGGAAATAAAGTTTGTGCCCCTGTCGCTGACGACCTCCCGGGGGAAGCCCACTCGAGAGAAGATCCCCATTAAGGCTCGGCCTACCACTGGTGCTGTCACAGTTCGAAGGGGAACGGCCTCGGGATAGCGGGTGGTGTGGTCTACCAGGACCAGGATGAATCGATGCCCTTGTGCTGTTCGGGGGTCCAAGGGCCCCACAATGTCTATTCCCACCCTTTCGAACGGGGTGGTGACGACGGGGAATGGTTGCAGGGGGGCCTTGAGTTTTCGGCCGCTCTTCCCGCTGGCCTGGCAGGTGGGGCAGGCCCGGCAGTGGTTGGAGACGTCATTTCGCATCTTTGGCCAGTAAAAGTGGGTTACCAGGCGGTTGTATGTTTTGTCTTGCCCCAGGTGCCCAGCCAGGGGGACATCATGTGCCAAGTTCAAAAGGAAGTCTCTGAAGCGGAGAGGCACCACCAGCACCCGACTGGCCCCCAACTCCGCGATTCTTTGCTCGCTGTACAGTAGGTCATTGTCCCAATAGATCCAGTGGGCCCCTGCGGTGTCTCCTGCGCTCTGGGCGAGTGCTTGCTGTCGGAGTCCCTCGAGGGAGGGACAGGTCTTTTGCTCCTGCCGGAATTGTTCCTGGGTGGGTCCCCCCTCTTAGGTTTAAAGTATTTTATTAAGGCACAAAAACACGGGGAGGGGAGCAGGAGGTCAAGCAAACATACAGTACAAGTAGCGGGACGTTGCAGCGAGTCAGAAGAAAAGCAGGGAGGCAGGAAGCCCCAGAGGGTAACAAGGCAAAGACATAAGGCAATAAGGCATTGTGAACGACCCCCCTGGAGACCCCCACTCCCTAGGCAAGGCCGAGTCCGAATAGCACCCCGCAACACAGTAAAGGAGAAGCATACCATCCCACCAACCCCCCGACCCCAGAAAAGAAGAAGAAAGAAAAGCGAAGGAGGAGAAGAAAGAAAACAATACCCCAACATCCCCGTCCGAAAGTCAGCATTAGAAGCATATAACCTCTCTTCCCGCCCCCAACCCCCGGCCCCCGATCCGCACATTCACTCCGCCGCTGCTGCCGGCGGCGTCAGCCTAAGGAGGCGCAAATACCGTGGACACGTGAGCTCGTGAAATTCCGTGGACAGCAGTGCCAAAAAGGGGTGCCAGAGCTCCTCAAACTGGTCAACATTCCCAGCCACCGTTAGCAACATCTTCTCCATGCCCAGTACCTGCCAGAGCCTATGCAGCCAACCAGTGATAGAGGGGGCAGTAGGGGTGCGCCAGAGTACCAGTATGTTCTGGATGGCGGAGCCTAGCGCAATCGCAATCTGCCTGCCCCTGCGAGATTTCAGCGGGTACATCAAGTCATTGGGGAGGCCTAGCAAGACATACGCGGGGAAGCGCGGAAGCTCGATCTCAAAATGCCTATCCACCTCATCTAAGACCTCCTTCCAATAGGCCGACAGCACCGGGCACTCCCAGAGAATGTGCGTGAGGGTGCCCTCCTGTCCGCAGCCGCGCCAGCAAACTTTATCGCCGATTTTGCGCATCTCATAGAGCCGCTCCGGGGTGTAGTACCAATAGGTGGACACTTTAGTGAAGGTTTCCGTCAGCCCAGTGTGGTACGCAGAGTGCCTCGCCCGAAACGCAATCCTGTCCCACTCCTTGTGACTTAGGGTCCTGCCCAGTTCCCTGTGCCAGCGCTCCCTCCCTGGGTTATGGTAATGAAACGGCGGGGGTTGGAGAAACTTATACAAATCAGTGATGAGCTTGGCGTCCGAGGTCCGGGTTACCAACCATCGCTCGTAGGGCGTAATCGAACGGGCAGCGGCGTCACGCACTGGGGGTTGAAGAGCCCAGTGGCGGACCTGCATGTAACGCAGTCTGTCCCCTTCCGTCAGGCCAAACTCCTGTCGGAGCTGCTGGAAGGGGAGAACGCCCTCCGGCCCGTAGATCTGGAAAAGCGCCCTACAACCCGCGCTCACCCAGTGGGAAAAGGCTCCCGGCTCCAGACCCGGGGTAAAGTCCGGATTGCCAGCAATGGGAGTGAACGGCGATGGAAAAGTGGTGAGCTCACGCAGCTCACACACCGCGTCCCACACTCTTAGCGGGACCCGGGTGATGAAGGAGGCATAGAGATTAGGCGGGCGGTGAGGGCGCCGCAGGAACGGGACCTCCTGGAGGGTACGGCCTGCAACTGCCTGGTCTTGAAAGAGCCAGTGTTTGTCCGATTCCCACCGGCTCCACTCCACCAAATACCGGAGCTGCGCCGCCTGAAAGTACTTCCGGAGGTCCGGGACTCCGAGACCCCCCGCCTCCGGGGCAAGCATGGAGAGGACCCGCTTCATCCGAGGTTTACGGCCCTGCCACACAAAGCGGGAGATGTCTGCCTGCGTCTGCCGTATCCAACCCACGGGGGGCTGGAGAGGCAGAGCGCGGAAAAGATACAGAATCTGAGGCAGTATCGTCATCTTCACCGCCGCGATACGGCCCAACCACGAGAGTAGGCCCTTGTTCCGTCGGCCGAGTTCCTCTTTGATCTTTTTGCCCAGAGAGGAATAGTTAGCCGCGACCATGGCAGGCAGGGAGGGAGCAAGCAAAATTCCCAGGTAAGGCACCGTGGAGGAGGACCACTGCAGAGGAAAGAGACTCTGAAGGTCCCGCCTGGTGTCGGCAGAGAGCGACACATCCAGTGCAGCCGACTTAGTCATATTCATTTTAAAGCCCGCCACACGGGCAAAAGCGTCCAGTTCCCGGACGCAGGCAGGGAGCGACCGCCTGGGTTCATCCAGGGTCAGCAAGACATCGTCCGCGTATAAGCTGACAGTGTGCGTGTATTGCCCCATCGTCACCCCAATAGCGTCCGGGTTATCGCGAATCCTCTGTGCAAACGGCTCCATATAAAGGGCAAAGAGGAGCGGCGAGAGGGGGCAACCCTGTCTCGTGCCGCGCTCAATGGCAAAGCTGTTGGAGCTGTGTCCATTGACACGCACTGACGCAGATGGTCTCCTATAGCAGTTAAAGACCATAGTGCGGAACTTCTCGCCGATCCCCAGTTTCCCAAGGACCAGCTCGAGATATGGCCAATGAACCCTATCAAAGGCCTTCTCCGCGTCGACCGATAGCAGCATCCGCTCCCCCGGGACGCGTGAGGCCTTTTCCAACACGTGCGTCACCCTCTTAGTGTTGTCGACCGTCTGCCTACCGGGTACAAAACCGGCCTGGTCCGCCTCCACCAAACCTGGTAGGTGTAGACCCAATCTGGCCGCCAAGATTCCGGTGTAAAGCTTGAGGTCCACATTTAGGAGCGAGATGGGCCGGTACGAGCCGCACAGGGTCCGGTCCTTCCCCGGCTTGGGGATAACCGACACCGTCGCCGAGAGAAGGTCCGGTGGGATGGCTCCCGGCTCGGAGAAGGAGTTGAACAAGCGCGCCAGTAGAGGCGCGACAGTGGGACAGAAGGTCTTGTAAAACAAGGCCGTATAGCCATCCGGGCCCGGGGCTTTACCATGCTTTAGCCGTGCAATCGCGGAAATGACCTCCTCCACGTGAATGTCCCTCCCTAGGTGGTCCGCCTGGGAGGGGTCCAGGGCCGGGAGGGTCACGGATTCCAAATAGGCCTCAGCCTCTCCCGGTGGGGAAGGCTCTGCAGCGTACAGCGCCTCGTAAAAGGAACGAAAGGTATCTGCCACCTCCGCGTCACCGGAAACCGGGACCCCATCCACTCCCACCAGCTCCTTCACCACATTGCGTTGCTGCGCAGCCCTAAGCCTATGGGCCAGGAGCTTACAGCACCTGTCTCCGCCGGTGTAAAAGGCATGCTTCAGGCGCAGCGCGGCATACTCCGCCCGATCTAGATCCAACGCAGAGAGGAGTTTCCGTGCCGCCTTCAGCTGCTTCCAGACACGAGGAGCCCCTGTTCGGCGGTGAACCTGCTCAAGCTCCCTAACCTGCGCTGTCAGTTCCTCCCTCTTGCGTTGGCGTTCCCTGTTTTCCGCCGAGGAAATGGAGATAAACTCCCCCCTGACGACCGCTTTCAAAGCCGCCCACTGCGTTGCCAGGGACGTGGCAGAGTTGTTATTGTGGGTTAGGTAGTCCTGGATGACCTCCTCCACTCGCTTCACAACCGATTTCTTATGGAGAAGCGTGTCCCGAAGCCGCCACATCCCCCTAGAGGGGGGGGCCGCCGGCCAAGCAAAGATCCCGGAAACCGGTGCGTGGTCGGACAGGGACAAGACCCCGATGTCTACCGCTGTGGCGGCCGAACGAAGCGGTCCGCTCACCAAGAGGTAATCCAACCGTGAATACGTGCGGTGCGCGTGGGAGAAATAGGAGTAGTCCCTATCGGTGGGGTGCATGGCGCGCCAGAGGTCATGCAGGTCCATTTCCGCAAGCTGGTCCTGTACCGCCCTAGAAAGCTCCCCTGTCTGCGGAAAGCGCTGGGCAGACCTATCCAGGGTGGAGTCGAAGACCATATTCAGGTCTCCCCCCAAGATGATATGGCGATCGGGCGAGGCAGTAACGTCCACCAACACAGATTCCAGGAAACGATCCTGGTGGTCATTTGGGCTGTATACCGAACCAACCGTAAAGGCAACACCTCCCAGACGCATGCGATACACTAGAAGCCTCCCCTTCTGCTCAGCATGTTTATGTAACACCTCCCCCCTGAAGGAGCTGGCTAGAAGAATGGCCACCCCAGCAGTCTTAGTCGCAGCAGAGGAAAAGAGTTGCGTGGGGAACTTGGCAGAGCGCAACCTATGGCAATCTTTGGAAAGTAAATGGGTTTCCTGCAGGAGGCAGATATCCGCCTGCGACCCCTCCAACAAGGAAAGGATCGCCCTACGCTTCACGGGGTTATTCAGACCCTTAACATTAAGGGTCACCACTTTCAGGGGCGGCATCGCCTCCAGGGAAACAACGCGCTATGCAGCGAGCGAGGGATCAGTGGAGGGGGCGCGCGGGGCAGGGGAGCAGGGAAGGCCAGAGGCAACATCGCACATGTTCGGACAACTTCGGACGGGACCCCCCCCACACCAAACCAACAGTTAAACCCCCCCAGAGCCAACCCATGGCAACCAACCAAAACAAAGAAAAACAGGAAACAACACCCCATAGTCTCAGTCTAGCCCAAGCGGGCGAGTCTGCAGAAAGCAGTCAAGTGGACGTCCAGCCACACACCCCCCCCTTCGCCCCCCCAGCCCCCAGCCCCAGCCCAGCATCGTTAAAGCTAAGAGTCTCTCCCCCCGGAGAAAAGTTAGGCCGTTAGGGCCACACCAGTAGCTTCAGGCAAGTTCCTGGCCGCAGTCCTCAGGGCCTCCGCCATGTCCGCTCTGATGGTGGGCGAGTCTGGACGACTCGCCGTCGCTGACGATTGGCGCCTCCTCGATCTCCGTCGGCCCCGCCGCTCGGGGCGCCGCCATGCGGGTGTAGCCCCTTCCCCCTCCGTAGCAGTAAGGCCCAGTACTCCACAAACATCTTGTAAAGAGCGCAGCTGATGCAGCACCCCGTTCCATCGAAAGATAAGACGGAAGGGGTGACCCCAGGAATAGGGTGTCTCATGCTCTCGCAGAAAGTCCGTAGCAATGCGGAAAGACCTGCGCTTCTGCAGTGTGATGGCGGACAGGTCCTGATAGAGCGCCATAGGTCTTTCTCGGAAGGTCAGCGGCTGCTTCCTGCGGGCCTCCGTCATGATGCGCTCTTTTAGGGGGAAATCCGTCAGGAATGCCAGGATATCAGGCGGGGGTGCCGATGACTGGCGCTGGCGGCCCACCCTGTGTGCTCTGTCAATGCGGATCGGGAAATCCGCTTCTTCCTCCAAGATGTCGCGGAACAGGTCCTGCAGATAGGCCACTAGGTCCGCACCTTCATCCGCGGATGGAACACCTCGCACCCGGATCTTATTCCGCCTGGACCTGTTCTCGAGGTCCTCCGAGTGGGCCTGGAGCTCAACACATTGCTCCCGGAGGCGGAGGACGTCCTGCTGGAGATGAGTTATCTCCTCATCGCGACGTTGGCCCGCCGTCTCCACCGTATCGACCCGCTCGCCCAGGCCTTCGACCTCCCTGCGCACTTCCCGGACCTCTCCAGCCACCTCGGTCTTAAGAGTCTGAAATTCCTCCTTGAGGGAGCTGAATAAGTCCTCCATGAAGGACCTCGTGACTGGTGGTTCGCCCACAGTTGCGTCCGTTGATGCCCGGGAGGCCCCCGGGGACGGCTGTGCCCTGTCGCGTAGTTGCTGGGACCTGCCGAGCATTTCCGGCAAAGTGCGATCTCCTCGTGCCGCGCCACGTCTCCCAGTCATCTTGGCCCCCGGTGAAGCCTAGGGTCAGTTGCTGTAGGCGAGCGCCACCGCTCGCGGGCACCAGATGTGAGGCCCTCGTCGGGGACAAGGGTAGTGCGTCACAGGCGACAAAATGGCGGCCCGGGCCTGGGCAAGACGACCCCCGGGCCAGCAGGGCAGGCAGCAACGTCCAAAGTGGAGGCCTCCAGCCTCGTACTCCCAGGGAGGGCAGCAGATGAGTCGGTGCCCGACGAACCGAGGCTCCCGTGTGAGAGGGGTGCGAGCAAGGGTCACTGGGCTCAGCTACACAAAGACAAGATGGCGGGAGGGTGTAACCCAAGGAGGCAGCCCGGGCCAGCAAGTCCATGGGCGACTCTCAAACAGCAACGGGTCCGGAAAGTGCGAGACCGATGTCTCCCTTCACCACCAGTTGATTTGCCCGGCTCGGGCACTGCTCGAACTCCGCCATCCAGTGCCTCCAGGCGCGGAGTTCGCAAGGCGTCACCCCTCGAAGCCCAGGGTTGGGGGAAGGTCGCCGGCGCAGGGTTGGGGTTCGTCGCCCAGCAATGGTGTTTGCCACCAGGGCATCGGTCAGGAAGCCTCCTCACTCCGCGGAGTCCGTCTATTCCGCTCCCTCGGGATCTCCGGCTTTCAGCTTTTCAGCACTCGGCCCAGCCGAGGCGCGCGGACAGCGCCGCAGTATGCTCCGCCTCCAGGCTCTTCTCCTCGGGGCGACCCGGGCTCCACTCCTCGGAGCGATCTCCGAATAAACTTTTCGGGGACTTCCCCCGGGGTCCCCCCTCTTGACGCCACTGAGCCAGGTCTGGGAGGTCTTGGGGCTGAACGAGCCCCTCTTGGGTTTGCTCTGGGGGGTCAGTATGGACGGTGTCTTCCTCTGGAGTGATCGGGGGAGGAGGTGCTGGCCATTCGGGTTCTTCGGGTCTGGGGATGGCACGGGCGGCCATGGACCGGGTTGTTACGCACGCCCAGTCCGGGAGGCCCAACATCCCCAGGTGTTCTCTTCTTTCAACGGCCGCCCACGGGGAACTCTCGAGATCGTTTCCCAGGAGGCAGTCCACGGGGGCATCATCGCGGACAGTCACTTTTAGCATGCCGGACACTCCTCCCCATTCGAAGGGGACACAGGCCATCCGACACAGGCTCTCAGAATTGTCGGCCGATCGGACGGGGCAAAGAACGTTTGGCAGGATTTGTTCTGGGGTCACCAGGTGACAGCGGACGGCCGTCACACTGGCCCCCGTGTCATGCAGGGCTTCGGCCTTGCGCCCATTTATGTTCACCCACTGGCTGTATTTTCTGGTGTTTGCGGGTAGGGGGACCCGCGGGATCATGTCTCTTCCCCCTAGGCAAGCCAGGACCATGGCGGCAGGTTCCCACTCGGGCTGCTCCTGCTCGTACTCTTCATGCTCTTCGGAGATTTGCTCTTCTCCTAGGGCGGCGGCCGCGACCTGGCGGGGCCCGGGAGTCTGGTTCTTTGGGCAGTTCGGGTCGCTGGCATAGTGGCCGATTCGCTGGCACCGGTGGCAAGTAATGTTGGCCCGGAACCCTGGGCGCATCGGGGGGTTTCCCCGACCAGCCGGGGGTGGTGTGTTGTTGGCGGGAGCTGCCGGGACGGCATCTCTGCCCCGGCCCTGGCCCTGGCCTCCTCCTCCTCCTCGGGACTACGGTGACCTTGGTTGGTTCGGTTCTGCTCGTTTGGCCCACTCCGGGCCACTCGGGTGCTTTCCCATCGGTCAGCCTCAGCGGCGAGCTGCCGAGGGTCAGTCAATTTACTGTCGAGGAGGTGCTGCCTGAGCTCGACGAAGCAGTTGTTGGAGAGGTGCTCCCACACAATGAGGTTGAAGAGTTGCTCGTAGGTGGTTACGCGGCTACCCTTGATCCATCCCTCGAAGGCTCGGCTGAAATAGTTCACATATTCTACCCAAGTCGTACCCGGGATCCGTGTGCAGTCGCGGAACCTCTGGCGGTACATCTCGGGCGTGAGCCCATATCGAGTGAGGAGGGCGGCCTTCATGTGGTCATAGGACGTCATCTGATGGTCCGGGAGCTGTAGCAGGGCATCGCGGCCTTCATTGACGAACCTCCCCCATAGACCGGCTCCCCAGTCACTTCGATCGATCCGGTGGGAGGTCATGGCGATCTCGTAGGCCTTGAACCACTGTTGTATGTCGTCGTTCCGATAATATTCTCGGACGACATCTTTGGGGATGTGGACCTTTTGTTCTGTAGCGCCTGGGGTGCGCGGTTGCTCGGGCACCCCTAGTTCTTTGTTCTGTTTTCGCATTTCGATCTCTGCTAGCTTGCGCTCGTGTTCGTATGCCAGTCTTTTCTCTTCGAGTTCTCTTTGTCTTTGCTTTTCTTCCCGCTCTTCTCGGAGCCGTAAGTGTTCTAAGTTCATCTTTTGTTCCGCCAGTTTCAGCTCTCCGTCCAACTTGAGCCGTGCCAACTCTAATTCGTGGAGTCTGTTTTTTTCTCGTTCTTGGATCTCTTCCCGGGAGAGACCCGCTCTCTTTTCTTCGGTCGGAGTGGTGTTTGTCTCTGGTGCTTCGACGTTTTGGTCCCGGGGTCTGGCGGCACCGGTTTCCGCCCAAGATTCTAGGGCGTGTTTGAAGTCCTCTTTCGTGCTCAGACCGGTGGTAGCAATGCCTAGTTCTATGCAAAATTGTTTTAGCTCTCGATGGCTGTAATCTTCTAGTTTTTCCATCTGGAATTTCTCTGTGGATCCGCTCTCTTTGGTTGTCATTGTGGTTTAGTCTTGGGGTGAGCTACTCTCTGTACGGTTACGCGTTGGTTCGGATCGCGCCGCTGGCCACCAATGTTAGACGGGGACCTGGAGGGTCGGCCGAGGACAAGGGGAGAGGCCTCCGGGGAGAGCCGTCTCCAGCGATCGTACAGACAAGTAACTTCCCCCCCACAGATGGACACCACACAAAGATAAGGTTAAGGCTTTTTATATGCAGCTCTTGAAGTAAGGTAGTACGGTACAAGGAGATCAGGACACGAGGATCCTCTCAATTCTAGTCTCTGGAAGGGAAAGGGGGTAGCGGGACAGTCTTGTAACCAATCTGGTATTTGAGATGGAATGATGGGTAGCTCACAATCCTCGAGCTCGGCGTTCTGGAAGGTCGGGCCGCGGCAGCGCCAGCAGGTCCCGAGGAGGTCGTAGGTAGCAACGGGCCGCGGCAGCGCCAGCAGGTCCCGACGAAGATGGTGGTTGCAAGGGGCCGCGGCAGCGCCAGCAGGTCCCGACGAGGACGTAGGTTGCAAAGGGCCGCGGCAGCGCCAGCAGGTCCCAACGAGGATGAAGGTTGCAGAAGGCCGCGGCAGCACCAGCAGGCAGGACGACAGTTCACAAGGCAGGGCTGCGGCAGCGCCAGCAGTCCGTCAAGGATGAGTTCTTCACGGTGTCTCTCGACTCCAGGATACAACTGCCTTCCTGCTCTGGAGCTGCCTCAGTTATAGGTCTGGCGCCCTTTGATGTCCGGACCCTCGCACTTGGAGGTCGGGAGGTCCGGGATGAGGGAGTCCAGACACCCAGCAGGGGGGTGGAGCCAGCGCCCGGGGAGGCTGGGGCGGGGGAGAGCCATCGACACTCCTCCCTCCCATTGACCTGCCAAGTGGTCCGTTCACCTCCTGGGTGGATGGTGGTGCCGGGATGTCGGGGCCTGGCCAGGCCCAGGGTTGGGGTCGAGCTGAGGCCATGCAGCCTCGTGGTGCAGTGTCCAAGATGGCGGCTGGGCCCAGGCAATGGTGCTGACGGTGGCCCGGGCCAGTGATACAGAGATGTTCGGGGCAGGCGTCCCGTAGGGGACGGGTTGCGGGTTTCTTCTGTGGGTAGCACCTGGAGAGCCGGTGTCCGGGCTCTGTCATGCGGGGAGGGAGCGAGCCCTTCCTGGGGCCTGTCCAGCAATGAAAATACCCCTGAGTACATGTCAATTTACTACCACTACATGCACAACTGAACAATGACAAGAATGTAAAGCATGTGGAACAGTGATGCAGATAATGGATAAATAAACAATATGTCACTTGATACTGCCTTAACAGTGTCTCTCTCTCCCACACACAGGGCAACGTGTGGAGCCCACCCCCCCCCCAGTGGGGAGAAGGATCCCAGTCCCAGGCTCAGCCGGACACAGACCCCACCGACAGCCATGCCACTCAACGCACTGTGGATGACCCCAACCAACCTGGCACCTCTGGATCCCAAACACCTGCAGCAACTGTACCAAAAACATCTCTGCCAACCACCGGAACCATTCCCAACACATCACAGCAGACAGGTCAGAGCCTTGCACATGATTCATCAGAGGGCCTGTCTGAAGATGAGGGACACCCTTTGTCGAGCGCCCCTGAGGTGGCAGACAACCTCCACTCTGCCAGTACTTGGGGGGCCCGTCAACCGGATGTGCCCACAAGCGCAGGCGGTGCACATGTGGGTCAGGGTGGTGGCAGAGGTGCAAGGCGGAGGCGGGAATCTGGCCAGCCAGCTGCAGGGCCCGGTATGCCTGAACTCACTAACATCATACCGGCGGGACACAAGGGAGGTAGGCCAGCTTGCGGAGGTCCTCAACCAGGTGAAAGAACAGCAGGCAGAGCAAATAGCCAGGCAACAACAACATTATGGACGGGTGGAGGAAAGTCTGGCTCAGCTCTTGACGGTGCATCGGGAAATGAGCCAATCGCTACGTCAGATAGCTGCCAACATGCAGCCCCCTCCCTGTGTCACAAGGCCATCAACATCACGGCAAAGTGTGACACCAGCCGCAGGGAGGGGGGAGGCGGAGGAGGAGGAACTCTCTGATGTAGCTTCCCATGCATCGTCCAGGCCTGCACCTGAGGGCCCCCCAAGGAAGGTGGGTCGTCCACGGCTAAGACGTTGAGGGGCAATGGCCCATGCACGACTCCCAGGACACAGGACCTGGCATTTTGCCCCTGGGTGCAACAGTATCCCCTATGCGACTCTCCCACATGGACTTGCTGGTCACAGTCTACCCGATGATGCCAAGCACTGTGGCCTTGACTTTGTTGAGAGTAACTGTAAGGCATCTCATCTCCACCGCTGAACTTTGGATTCAACCCCTTTATGTACAGCACCTATTCACGTTTCATGCACAAGATCACCAAATAAATACACTGAACCACATACGCATTTGTCGATTTATCTTTGAACCACAGCATAAAATGATATGTGTGTGCAAATGTATACAATGCAAGGGTATACAACAAACAGCAGCAATCCACATACTTGTATCAGATTCCGTGTGAGGACACACATCGGTCAGAAATCACTAACAACTACATACATGGATGGCAAGACACAACTGTGTGGGATAGTAAATGCTGGAGGGGGGTTTGGATGCCAAACTGCTATCACAGCCAGGCCCAGGAGAGTCACATTGAGGTCTACAGATCATTGTGACAAAACTAGTTGTCCACGTAGGGAGAACCTACAATTGTGTCCTAGGGTTATGTGAACTATCATCAACATGATGCAGTACTGTGGATGTCATGAATGGCGCAAAGGACAAGGGTGGCAGGACAGACAGTGGGCAATGGGCTGTTGCTCTCTACACATGCACACCTGACTAGGTGACCTACCCCTATGTAGCTACAAGTAATAGACTCCTGTTATGGGAGCAACGCATACAGAACAACTACCCACGTCTGACACATACCTACACCAGACTGGGTAAATCACACCACACCCAAGAGACGTGGTCATGGTGTGTGTCCCCTGTGGCAACTTGACTGACTGTGACAGCTATGTCGAAGTGGTGTGACCAGGTTGTGTACTGCCACGTGACTGTTAGCAAGATGATTTTTCCTGCTGTGGTGTTGACAAGGTAACAATGTACAATATTGTGCCTATGGAAGGTGTGTGTGTGCTGTACACGGCACATGACCTGGTGGTACGTAGACCCAATGTCATGTGAATCTGCATAGTTGTGCCAGTATGTGCTGCACACACAGACACATAAGCTGCAGTGGCTGAGTCAGAAGCATTGTGTTACCAGGAGGGTGATTGTCTGGTGTTGTCTGTGTGTAGGGTGGCAGGAGCATGCTCTACAAAAGGATGGAAGGAGGGTCATCCTGTGGGTGTCTGTGTACCTGGATCGTGTGTGTTGCATTGTGCCTGTGCATGCAGCAGCAATGAGTGAAGACATGACTTCAGGAGGGGTGTGACAACTTGCCAAATGGGCACATACCGCAAGGGCATTTGCAAGCCACAGAGTTACATGTGAATGTGAAGGCAGGAGTGTCTGACTCACTCGGGGTCAATGCAAATAAAATGGCACAGTAATGACCAAAGATCACAGTCACTGTATCAGGGCCCTTACAGACAAGTGGGGCACTGGACACACAGCGTCAGCAGGTGTAGACTACAGCTAGGGTGTGGAAAGCTGAACAGCTGCTACAAAGCCATCGACCTTACACAAAATATAGTATTACAGCCTTCCCAAACACCATGCATGTGCCCGCTGGACACATCAACACATAACAAGCATAAGCATACTACATGCCAAATACTAAACATGCACATTAGAAGGACATGTCCGTTGACATGAAGGCGGCAGAATCTTAAAAATAAACACACGTCATGCACAACATGAGCTAATTACATTGTGAGCCCATGGAGCACTGTCAAACATACATGTGCATTGGCAAGGACTCAAAATGACACTATTAATGATGTCACCTGTAATGCAGCAGTAATATTGGGTACAAGCCTGTCAAGGACTGGCCGTACCTTTCTTCATCAGAGTGGTGTGATGCTCAAAGGGTTCCACCTCCAAATAGCCCCTTGGTCTGAGTACAAATGACAGACACAAAAGGGTGATCAGGCGACGGAAGGAGAGGATGGGAACTGCTGGGAGGGAGACCTGAAACAGAGGCAAATAACCATTAGGTGTACATTCTCATGTCACTGCTAATACAAAAACCTCATGTGATACACTGTACCAGTCACACCTGTGAAGTAAAATGACTGGAGACAACATTACATTAGTCATCATGCTATCACATCAGATCCGATGCAATGACACAGACACATAAAACCTAGGACAGTCTGTGATCCATTAGAGTATTGTGAAACGCTCACAAGTGAGCAATCATGCAATGAGACGTATGTTGGTAAAAATTCATTCACTGGCTCAGATGCGGTGGACCTCACAAACAAATGAAAACAGTTGGCAATGCTACTTACGTAGACTGTAATATCTGTTATTGATCATGTGTACCGATAAGGGCCATGTAGGCAAAATTTACTTCAACCACAACAGCTGTAAGAATCACATATGATGAGGAAGCTAATTACCTACATGCAATGAAGGCACTCTGTAGCCAGTCTTTTAATCTATCAACATAGCATTACTAAGCTAAACATGAGATGCTGTTAGAAGAAATATCAACTGGAAGTGAAGTTGAACCAAACCACAAAATGATACCCTACCATTGCACATAAATGCTGCACGGGACTCGAGAATCATGTGAATGACCGCACTCCACTGGTGCAACACAATAATTAAGATATGCATCATCCCAACATTGTCATGTCTCAAGCAAAACATACATGGCATCATGTGATTCAAAACAGAAGTGCTACTCACTGTGAAGGCTGGTGGAGCAGTATTTTCAACCTGCACGGAGGTAACGACATGACAGTGACATGAAATAGTGCAACAAGGGGCAATGCATCCATGTCCACAGATTCACAGGACAGTTCTCAGGACATGTGGAACATACAGTGGGCAACACCTACACGACATGGTAGAATGGCAACCAAAGTGGACTGTCCCACAAGGCGGAGGTGAGGATCCAGTCACATTCAAATGCACACAGTGATGCTGCAATCCCCCACGGAGTCCGTGTTTGAAACCTCTGACACAATGTCAAACCATGGTATATGCAATGTTGCAGTGGCAATGTCTACACACATTGATGCATCCACCAGAGTATACAACTACAACAGATGACTGTCAGATGGGGTAACTATCCTGTCATGGGAGTGGGCATACATGTAATCAGTAACATATTGTTGTTGCATGTATTCATGGTCGCACTACATGCACATGAACATGTACCACACGTTTCAACACATACCAACGGTAAACAGCCTCTTATGAGTCCTTACCCAAAATGACTTCTCCACATGTCCATGCATGCTCCGTTGATTGGGCTGACGTTGCAATCATCTTCAGCAATAGCAGGGTGACCACGATGACCCAAACGGACAACAGGCAGGGTGAGCTGTGGATGAGAGTGGCACACAAGGGGTCAAATTCTGTACAATGTCATTCAGACAATGTCCTGTTCAATATCCAGTTGTTGTAGTACACCTGTACATTCCAAGTAGACACATAGCACATATGTGTATTGCATTACATCTGCACCTGTGTGACACAGCACTACAGACATCCAAGTGACATTGCATACAGTCTGCTGCATACACATCATGCTACCCATGCAACTCTGTATTACATGTATTACATAAAACCAGCTATGACTCACCATTATGAGAAGAAGTTGCGGATGAGGTGACTCCGGATATCATCTTCTACCTCCTCATCACTGGTATCCTGGGCAAGGCCTTCATCCTCTACGGGCGGATGTTCCAGCTCATCAGGGTCAAGGTAGAGCGGCACGGCCTTCTCCACTGCCATGTTGTGAAGCATGCAGCACACAGTGAAGATGTCACACACCTTGCGTGGGCTGTATTGGAGGGCTCCGCCTGTCTTGTCCAGGCACCTGAACCGGCTCTTCAGGACTCCAAATGTCCACTCAATCACCCGCCTGGTCTTCCCATGAGCATTGTTGTACCGCTGGTCTGCAGCTGTCCTGGGGTTGCGTAGTGGCGTCATTAGCCATGGCATGTTTGGATATCCAGCGTCTCCTGCAAATCCACATCATGGAAATGAGTGTGTAATATGATTCAGATGAAGAAGGTGTGACATACTGACATACATAGCTGACAGAGTATACTCACCAACAAGACATGCCCGGTGGTTGTGCAGCTGCAGCATCATCTGTGGTACCCTGCTACGCCCTCATGATGAAAGCATCGTGGCACGATCCTGGAAAACGTGCAGAGACATGTGAGATAATCATGTTGGCAAGACACACCACCAGGGCATTTATTGAGTGGTAGTGTTTCCTGTTGCGATACGCTTGCTCCTGAGCCTGTGGTGGCACCAGACTAACATGTGTACCATCAATTGCACCAATTTCATGTGGCATGCGTCCCAGGGCATAGAATTCCCCCTTGACATCTGTCAACTGTTCTGGAGTAGGGAATGTGATGAATTCATCAAGGTGGAGCAACATCGCAGCCAAAACATCTGTCAATACACGGCTGAACATGGTCTGAGACATCCCTCCCACATCAGCTATGGTCAATTGGAACGTACCTGTGGCAAAGAAATGGAGGGCTGCCATCACCTTTACCTTGGGTGTCAGCGCCGTTGGATACCTGTGTCGAGGTTGCAGGCGAGTCTCCAGTCTGTCCGTCAGGTCCTTGATCATCTGTCTGGTGAAGCGATAACGACGGATGCAATTGCGTTCCCTCATGGCTTCCAAGTCAGGTAACGGCCGTTCCAGAGGGGGTGCCCTGCAATACACAAATATTAGGAAATGTGTTCAACTGTCTGACTAAGACAATAACAATGTACATGGCACAAGCAACACTCCTTCAACAAATCTAGACAAGTGTGAGTGTGGCATGGGAGACACACTGTTGTAACATGTTCCAACTCCCAGCCACTCCTCCGTGAACAGTACAAGACCTGTGGTCTGTGGAATGGATATGACATGCATACAAAATATCTGATGGAAAGGTCTTATTGAGCATGACAATTTATCATGTCAGTGACACACGGCATGTGAATGTCAGTAGGAGGTTGTCTGCACATCCAGACAGCTTACAGCAATACACACACCACATGTGGCATCATTTGCACAGTTCTGACATAGTCATGCTGCGGTGTGATATTTCCCTAACTATTACATGACAATCATCATACTGCATTAATGTTTGATTAGTCACAAATGGTCTGTGATGCAATCACACATATGAGCGCTTCATTAACACAAGTGGTATGGTGTGCGTACATTAGAAACCCTGTAATCACGGCAAGGACACAATATGGATGCTCCTACAGAAGATGTACTGAAATGTATGAACTGGTTACTTACCTTTCGTAACAAAATATCATAATGGAACAGTAGTAAGTAGCATGTTCCTGACTTTGAATACATACCAATCATCAGACAAATTTGCCTCCCTGGATGCCATCTATGTGAGTTGGGGATATTGAGCCATCACTGGATGATATACGGTGTTGCTGACTGGCATCCTACAAGTGCTTGGCCAAGTATTGCCCGTACCTACAACGCACACTCTGCCAGCAGTTACACAACCATGTCCCACAGACAGTGTGGGAAGCGGACAAAGAGGCATGTGATGTTGTAAGACCTCAGTCCCAGACTCAGGGAGGATGATGACATCTGTCCGTACTGCTCAGACCTCTTGGATACCCTCTACAGCGGAGCTACGGGGAATGTGGTCTGTGATTTGGCGGGCTGGATGCCCATGCTCTCTGGGGTGGGGTGGGAGGACAGGGCACATGGTCAGTCCGGGGAGGGGTGTGGTCGTCTGACAACGTGCCTATCTACAGCCAAACATGCAGCGTGCCTGTACATGCAGAACAATATAGATACAGTACATTCCTCAGGATCGGCCTGCAGACGCTCAGCGGAGCTTGACTGCACTTGAAGGACCTCAGTGAGGAGGTTGGTCCTCACCGCGGCAACGGGGAAATTATTGGGCAAGGCTATGGCCGCCCACATAAACATTACACTGTACGTTGGCCGCTCATCCATTAACACGTTTGGAGTAGAGACATCACCAGTGTCTGGCTAGGTGTCCAGACCGCTTGCATGCCCCAGTCCACCTGTCCTGTCACCTTGGGACCAACACTCATGTGTCAGTGGGTCTTCAAGACCCTCCCAATACTCATTGACACCCATTTCCTGATAATCAGGCCTGTCATGAGCTGTGGCCGGCTCGTAGGAGTTGAACCTCCCCCTGCAGCATTAATGGCGGTATACTGCCGCACAGTTCCCACGCCACTGCCGTACAGGGTGTGGTATCGGGGACACCACCACCCGAGAACGGCGCAAAGGCTGGCACCTGGGAGACAGTTGCCAGTGAGGTTGTGAGATGAACCAGCGAGGACCAGGATCAACATTCAGATCCTTTCTGTCACAGCGGGTCTGGCACAAATGCGCCGCCTGCGTCAGGGACGAAGTGAGTGATGGCGTCACGGGCAAATCACCAGACGTGCAAGTGCCCCCAGACGGGTCCGCTGGGCCCGAATCCGCCGCGTAGGCCTTTGGTGGTGTGAGGGACATCATGGACATGAGTACCACAGGTTGTGGTGCAGGCTACAACGGCTGCAAATCTGACAGAGCCGCGTGGGCGATGTCACCCGAATCCCATGCAGCATTGCATGTGCATTGTGTTGATTTGGAAGTGTGATGACATCTCTTTCACATATATGGGTTACCTGACGACTTGGCCCTGGAGGACTGATGTAAAATCCAGGGGCTATGATGTCTCAACACCCACGCCCAGGCACTCCTCCTACGTCCAGACCATGAGCCATTGTGCTGCAGGGACAACTGCTGGAATCTGAGCGGCATGTGTGACCAATCACACCTGCATTCATATGTCTGGTCCCAGCAGTCGGAGCAGATCTACTTGTCTTGCTTGACGTGCACACTGTGAAGACACCGACGGTGAGGGTCAGTCACCAACATGAGAGGGTTGCAATCCTCACAGGCTTTGAAATGGACATCCCTATTGGCACCGTCCTGAGTCAGACAATCCAAGTGAAATGGTCAGAAGTGATCGTACTATGATCTTGTTTAAAAAATGAGTTAGGTTACACTTATACGGGACCAGCGCAGGTGTTGTTAATACAGAGGACCTGACGTCAGCACGCTGAGGTCACGTATGAGTACCCAGACAACGTCATCACGGCACACACAACGCCAACAACACACGGTGGGCCGCAGGAAATGCCTACCGACACACAAGTGTACTACTCAGCGGAAATTGGCATGTCCAAGATGACACGTGGGGATATTCTAAGGTGAGTAATATGATACTGTCCTGAACATTTCATATGCAAACAGCAGGCACAATATCACATATGGCACACACATGACGTGGTGACTCAGGGTCATGCTGTGCGTCTATTACACCTCTGTCACAGTGGGCATGTTGCTGTCATCATGTGCCAGTTCCCTGTACTGAATGGTGTGGCAGTCCAGTGTTGATGTGCATCGCAATATGTTGTAGACGTTACGCCGGTGCAAAGTGTTGTATGCATGCGATGCACATGTGCTGAAGGAGTAATGACACGTCTTGACAGCTCTTCACACATCAACTGAGGCACTAGGTCACAGTCCCTGTGCTTCTTCAATGTCTGCCACACCTGGGGCATGCTGATGTGAGGATGCCATGCTGATGTATGCATCCACATTGTCAACATGAGGGTAGACTACATCCCTGCTATGTGATTTCCTGGAGTCACTCTCCCAATGGTGACATGAAGGAGGTCAGGAACGCAGCCTACACAAACGTTCACTTGAGCATGTCTGACGCACTGTACATACGCCTCGTTTCCCTATTGCATTTCAGCCCTACGCGAGCAAAGCGTACCCCAATGGTACGTGCGTGTGTACGCCTCATTTCCCTATTGCATTTCAGCCCTACGCGAGCAAAGCGTACCCCAATGGTACGTGCGTGTGTACGCCTCGTTTCCCTATTGAATTTCAGCTCTACACGAGCAAAGCGTACCCCAATGGTACGTGCGTGTGTACGCCTCGTTTCCCTATTGCATTTCAGCCCTACGCGAGCAAAGCGTACCCCAATGGTACGTACGTGTGTACGCCTCGTTTCCCTATTGCATTTCAGCCCTACGCGAGCAAAGCGTACCCCAATGGTACGTGCGTGTGTACGCCTCGTTTCCCTATTGCATTTCAGCCCTACGCGAGCAAAGCGTACCCCAATGGTACGTGCGTGTGTACGCCTCGTTTCCCTATTGCATTTCAGCCCTACGCGAGCAAAGCGTACCCCAATGGTACGTGCGTGTGTACGCCTCGTTTCCCTATTGCATTTCAGCCCTACGCGAGCAAAGCGTACCCCAATGGTACGTGCGTGTGTACGCCTCGTTTCCCTATTGCATTTCAGCCCTACGCGAACAAAGCGTACCCCAATGGTACGTGCGTGTGTACGCCTCGTTACACCATTGAATGGGTTGCATTGGCAACGGCAATGTCACCTTACTTGTGTGGGTATTTGATTAAATACATAGGGAACATCTAGGGGAACAGTGGACAGATCAAAATGCAACCAGGTTGTCATGGATACTGAATTTTTTGAGCCTCCTACAGGTGTTAGAGAAAATTCAGTTGGGCAAAAGTATACAATGTTGCAAAAGTTGTTGTTCAGCTCAGGCTCAGTTTTCAAACCATGCATATGTGTGTCATGTCCTTATGTGTGAAGTGATTGGATGGAAAGTAGGATGCTAACTATGGTGGCCTATCAAACACTACTCCTTGGACTCACAGCCCCTCTGCAGCACAGATATAAGGCAGCATGTGGCTGTGGTAGGGCACTTGCCTGCACAACATTGGTGTGGTAACCACAGCTGCTGTCTCTGAATCCTCTGGACCCTGATTGGCTTAGCATGAGAGGGCACCTGCATTCACTGATGGTAAGAACAAGGCCCTGCTGGATGCCCTCCTGCCTAACTACAGCAAGCTGTATGGGAGACCAGAGGATCAGGTGAGTGATGTGTGCAATACCTTGGAGTGTGCACCTGTTGTGTGTGTGACATTATAGCCACTGTGTATGTATAGTGTCTAGATGCAATGTTGTTGGGAGTGAGTGCCAGGGTGTACAGTGTTGTTACTAGAGGGTTCTTTGTTGCAGTGGGGTGTGTGACAGCGTGTCACGTGCTGCAGTGCACCCAGACGTAGCATACATTGCTCAGTGAGTGCCATGCTCGGAGAGTGTTTAGCACCCATCATGTCATCTGTAGCCTTTTAATGGCATGTCATGCAGTGGTGTTTGCTCACAGGCCACATACTCGTGGCCAAAAATGCTAATGTGTTTAGCTTACAATGCCCTGTTATCATCAAGTTTTTTGTGCACATATGTGTGTGTTTGGAACATGGACCAGGTGTACTGATGCTGTTTTACTTTACATTTGTGACAGGTATCTGCCTATGAGAAGGATGAAATCTGGCTGGACATCACCAGGGCTGTCAGGAGTGAAGGGGGGCCTCGCAGGAGGCTCCGGAACATCAAGAAGAGGTGGCAGGACATCCGGTGCTGGAGCCGCCGCATCGCCAGAGTACAGCTAAAGCTGGAAGCTCCACGCCGGCATGGCGGCACCCGCCACCTCACCCCCAACATGCTCCGGGTCCTGGAAGTGGTGTTCCCAGACCTCCATAGGCAGTCGCAGGAGGGACAGCAGCAAGTAGTGGGTAGGTTTATGTCTGTTTGTTGTGATGTGTGTCACATGCTCCATGCAGTGCTCAAAGGCATGGTTACACTCCCATAGTTTGAGTGTTGTGGTCAGACAGGCACTCCATGCATTGGCATCAGAATGTCCCAGTTTCTGCAGCTGCTTCTTTACATGCCTTTCCCTAATCCACTTTTGACCTGCGCTTTGGATGATGTTTGTTTTTCACATGTACTCCTATGGTGCAATGTCTATGTATGCATTTTCCTTTGCACATCATCATGTTGGAGGGGGGGATCTGTGACACCTGTTGGAACCTTACATGTGGCACCACATGTGCACTGTGTCTGCCGTTCTTCATATTTAGGCACTGATCTTGAGTCTAAACATGTGTCTTCTGCACGAGTCAGCCTCAGTGGCCTTTGTCCATGGTACTCTTTCAAATAGTCTTGTGTTGGCTACAGGTGCTTAATGTACATGTGCAATATTTTGGGCTTATGCATACTCACACTGGACAGTGCGTGTGTGCATAGTTGCCAAATAAGTCAAATGTTCTTTGTAATTACTATTGATGGTCAGTCACACAATGAGGCTTGGGGTGTCAACAGCTGTGATGCCAGTGTGAGGTGATGTTACTCTTGGTTCAGGTCCCAGGATGGCATCACATGTCACTTCAGGAAGGACTTTTCCCATGTGGCACAAGGTGTAAGGAAATTCAACATGTGCAGGTCTGGGTATGGGTGGCAGGGTGTGTAAATGAGCTGTGATGCTTCATCAGCTATCCTGTTGTCAGGCAGTCAATCATCATTGTGTCGCTCATGATAGATTTTTCCCTTCACTGTTGCTTGTATCCTACTATACATTATGTGTAGTGTCTCTCGCAATTGGCCACAACTAGACATCATTGTGCAGTGTTCAGTCTCATGTGACTCATGATGCATACCATGTTCAGAAATGAAGACTAATGAATTGTAGCTGACATGTCTGATGTGTACAGGTGACTGATATGTTATTATTCTTCTCCTTGCCCACAGCATCATCATCTGAATCTGGAGGGGACACAGGTGCTGACCAGGAAGAGGGACACACCGACAGTGCCACCTGCTTTGAGGAGTCAGAGGGAGGCAGTGGCACGGAGGGTGATGAGAGTCTGCTGGCCGGACGACATGTGACTGACACATCTTACCATGCCGACAACTCCGAGTCAGACTCTCAGGAGGAGGGGGAATATGCAGCAATGGTCTCTCCATCATCTTTGGCTGGCGTCCCCTCCTCCAGTACCATCTCCACCCTCCCAGTCGTTAGTGTCCCTAGGGTCCGTGCTAGCCCCCGTGTCTCCTTTGTTCCCGGCACCGCAGCCCCTGCCCCTGTGTCCCCTGCTGCCCTCAGTGCTGAGACTGTGGACCTACTCCGGCAGATTGCAGTAGGTCAGACATCCATACTGACTGTCCTCCATGGACATACACAACTGATTACACAGTTGGTGTCGTTCATGGAGGGCATGTCATCGGCCATGTCTGATCTATGTCGGAGTGTGGCTGCCATAGAGTCAACACTCACGGCAGCAATGTACTCCCAGCAGCATCTGTCTCCCCCCCATCCTTCAGACCCATCCACCTCTGCCTCTCCCATATCTACACAACATGCACGCAGACGCCACAGGTCACACACACCCAGCACACCCACACGTCAGAAAAAGCTCAAAGCTCCACGCACGCAATCTCAAGGGGATGTAGGCACACCCACAGGGAGAGGGGACACAACGCACACAAGCATCCATACACCCAGGAGTACAGACTCACAGCCCTCTGCCTCCACCCCCAATGTGTCCCCGGGTTCAGGTGGTAGTTTTTCCACACTGGCTGAGTTGTGCAGCCAGGTTTTCGAAGCTACTTTTGGCAATACACCAGCCAATGTGGCTGAATGCACTACACCTGCACCCACTCCGCCTGTCCTTCCCTCTCCTGTCCATGCGGTGCCGGAGGATTCCACAGATGGTGGCCACATCGTTTCCACTGCGGATTAAACGCCATGTGCAGGCAAGTTTGGGTGTGCCCACACCCATGGAGGTACAAACTGTTGCTCAGACTTTTTAGGACTGGACATTGGCCTTTAATGAGCAGGGACTCTTATTTGCGTTTCTTTTTTGAAGCAGCTGAATAAAGCAATTCTTGTTATTTTCTGAAGTTGACTTTGTGTGATAATGTCTGTGACTGCTGTGTGCCTGGGAGCTGGTGTCAAGTTGTAATTTAGGTATGTTCATATGTGTCAATCTCCAGATGGTAATGCGGTTCACAATGGTATGTGTTTTTGTGAAACAGCTGGGCAGGGGGGGATGTTAGCCACACACACTCTGATGCTGCGCACTGGTGGGCACTGGGGGGCAGTGGTGGGGGGGTGTTAGGCACACACTCTGATGCTGGGCAGTGGTGGGCACTGGGGGGGGGGGTGTTAGGCACACACTCTGATGCTGGGCACTGGGGGGTACTGGTGGGCACTAGTGGGGGGGGTGTTGGCACACACTCTGATGCTGGGCACTGGGGGGCACTGCGGGGCAGTGGTGGTGGGGTGTTAGGCACACACTCTGATGCTGGGCACTGGTGGGCACTGGGGGGCAGTGGTGGGGGTGTTAGGCACACACTCTGATGCTGGGCACTGGGGGGCACTGGGGGGCACTGGTGGGGGGGTGTTAGGCACACACTCTGATGCTGGGCGCTGGTGGGCACTGGGGGCAGTGGTGGGGGGGTGTTAGGCACACACTCTGATGCTGGGCACTGGGGGCACTGGTGGGGGGTGTTGGCACACACTCTGATGCTGGGCACTGGGGGGCACTGGGGGTCACTGGTGGGGGGGTGTTAGGCACACACTCTGATGCTGGGCACTGGTGGGCACTGGGGGGCAGTGGTGGGGGGGGGGTGTTAGGCACACACTCTGATGCTGGGCACTGGGGGGCAGTGGGGGGGGTGTTAGGCACACACTCTGATGCTGGGCACTGGGGGGCACTGGTGGGGGGGTGTTAGGCACACACTCTGATGCTGGGCACTGGTGGGCACTGGGGGCAGTGGTGGGGGGGTGTTAGGCACACACTCTGATGCTGGGCACTGGGGGCACTGGTGGGGGGGTGTTGGCACACACTCTGATGCTGGGCACTTGGGGGCACTGGGGGGCACTGGTGGGGGGGGTGTTAGGCACACACTCTGATGCTGGGCACTGGGGGGCACTGGGGGGCAGTGGTGGGGGGGTGTTAGGCACACACTCTGATGCTGGGCACTGGGGGGCACTGGTGGGGACGGGTGTTAGGCACACACTCTGATGCTGGGCACTGGTGGGCACTGGGGGCAGTGGTGGGGGGGTGTTAGGCACACACTCTGATGCTGGGCACTGGTGGGCACTGGGGGGGGTGTTGGCACACACTCTGATGCTGGGCACTGGGGGCACCGGTGGGGGGGGGGTGTTAGGCACACACTCTGATGCTGGGCACTGGTGGGCACTGGGGGGCAGTGGTGGGGGGGTATTAGGCACACACTCTGATGCTGGGCACTGGTGGGCACTGGGGGGGTGTTAGGCACACACTCTGATGCTGGGCACTGGTGGGCACTGGGGGGGTGTTAGGCACACACTCTGATGCTGGGCACTGGGGGGCACTGGTGGGGGGGTGTTAGGCACCCACTCTGATGCTGGGCACTGGTGGGCACTGGGGGGCAGTGGTGGGGGGGTGTTAGGCACACACTCTGATGCTGGGCACTGGGGGGCACTGGTGGGGGGGTGTTGGCACACACTCTGATGCTGGGCACTGGGGGGCACTGGGGGGCACTGGTGGGGGGGGGTGTTAGGCGCACACTCTGATGCTGGGCACTGGGGGGCACTGGAGGGCATTGGTGGTGGGGTGTTAGGCACACACTCTGATGCTGGGCACTGGGGGGCACTGGGGGGCAGTGGTGGGGGGGTGATAGGCCCACACGTTGATGCTGGGCACTGGGGGGCACTGGAGGGCACTGGTGGGGGGGGGGGGGTGTTAGGCACACACTCTGATGCTGGGCACTGGTGGGCACTGGGGGGCAGTGGTGGGGCGGGGTGTTAGGCACACACTCTGATGCTGGGCACTGGGGGGCACTGGTGGGGGGTGTTGGCACACACTCTGATGCTGGGCACAGGGGGGCACTGGGGGGCACTGGCGGGGGGGGTGTTAGGCACACACTCTGATGCTGGGCACTGGGGGGCAGTGGTGGGGGGGGTGTTAGGCACACACTCTGATGCTGGGCACTGGGGGGCACTGGTGGGGGGGGGTGTTAGGCACACACTCTGATGCTGAGCACTGGTGGGTACTGGGGGGCACTGGTGGGGGGGTGTTAGGCACACACTCTGATGCTGGGCACTGGTGGGCACTGGGGGGCAGTGGCGGGGGGTGTTAGGCACACACTCTGATGCTGGGCACTGGTGGGCACTGGTGGGGGGGTGTTGGCACACACTCTGATGCTGGGCACTGGAGGGCACTGGGGGGCACTGGTGGGGAGGTGTTAGGCACACACTCTGATGCCGGGCACTGGTGGGCACTGGGGGGCAGTGGTGGGGGGGTGTTAGGCACACACTCTGATGCTGGGCACTGGGGGCACTGGTGGGGGGTGTTGGCACACACTCTGATGCTGGGCACTGGGGGGCACTGGGGGTCACTGGTGGGGGGGTGTTAGGCACACACTCTGATGCTGGGCACTGGTGGGCACTGGGGGGCAGTGGTGGGGGGGTGTTAGGCACACACTCTGATGCTGGGCACTGGGGGGCAGTGGTGGGGGGGTGTTAGGCACACACTCTGATGCTGGGCACTGGGGGGCACTGGTGGGGGGAGGGGTGTTAGGCACACACTCTGATGCTGGGCACTGGTGGGCACTGGGGGCAGTGGTGGGGGGGTGTTAGGCACACACTCTGATGCTGGGCACTGGGGGGCACTGGTGGGGGGTGTTGGCACACACTCTGATGCTGGCCACTGGGGGGCACTGGGGGGCACTGCTGGGGGGGGGGGGTGTTAGGCACACACTCTGATGCTGGGCACTGGGGGGCACTGGGGGGCAGTGGTGGGGGGGGTGTTAGGCACACACTCTGATGCTGGGCACTGGTGGGCACTGTGGGGGGGTGTTAGGCACACACTCTGATGCTGGGCACTGGTGGGCACTGGGGGGCAGTGGTGGGGGGGTGTTAGGCACACACTCTGATGCTGGGCACTGGGGGGCACTGGTGGGGGGGTGTTGGCACACACTCTGATGCTGGGCACTGGGGGGCACTGGTGGGGGGGTGTTAAGCACACACTCTGATGCTGGGCACTGGTGGGCACTGGGGGGCAGAGGTGGGGGGTGTTAGGCACACACTCTGATGCTGGGCACTGGTGGGCATGGGGGGGTGTTAGGTACGGCCGGTCACCGTATTTCACTGGTGATGTGCGGGAGTGTGTGGCGCAACATGGCTAGACATTACAATCGTGAAATGGAGATGTGTGCGTGTTCCAAGATGTACAGGTATGTAAAACTTCGTTGTACTCACCTTCTGCGCCGTCGTCGGTTTCTCAGTACGAGGTGGTGGGCGTACAGGATAGGGATTACACGGACGATGATGTCCATGTCCTGCTTGTCGCGTACCGGGGTGCGGGTCGTGCCGGAGTTTGATTTTACGGTAGTTTTGAGCTCTCGTAGGAAAAGAGCCGTACGGAGTGTGTGGAACACGGATCGTACTTTGTGGTTCGGGAGACGCGGTCTATTTACGTTCGGACGTAGCGTCGAGCGTCAGCCGACTGCTATTCGTATGGACTTTCGATTCGTACGGCGTTTTTTACGGGGCGTACGGAGTGCCGCATTAGGTTGTGATCGTACTTGCACATTCGTACGGGGACGCCTTCTGGTACCATTCGTACGGGGAAAAACGCTCCGTACAGCAATTCGGAGCGCTTTTTACCGGATCGGAATCGGCGCCCTAATGTGGATTTTTGGAGATGTCTCCCTATGCTTTGGTTAAAATGATAATAACAACCTTGTATTGCTGTGTGGGGAAATGTTTTTAAAATGCTATTAATCATTGCTAGCTCAAAATCTATAATTATTTTCTGGGGAAAATAATTAGCATTTCTGTATATGTGTTTTGTTGTTTGTTAGGTAACAAACAGTAAATAAATGGTATATTGTAATGATGGTACAATCCATGTATGCTATAAAGTTGGTAGAATGGTTTAGGACATGGATTAAAAGTCCCATCCATCATCCAGTGTTCGCATTGTTGTAGTTTCCTTAAATTTGTTACAGTAGCAAACATAATAATTCTGTTGGTAGGGCTTTCGTTGTCAAATAGTGCAAATTTATCCTTATTATGTGTTATGCTCATTTCTGGGGAAATTACAATTTCTTCAAATGTTTTAGGGTTAGGTTGAGTTGTATTTGTGAGTCTTTTTTGGCGTGCTATTGTGCGTTTTAGGGAGTCAATTGAGGGTAGTTGACCTGAAGCATGGGCAGGAACTTTTAAAAGTTCCTCTTTTAGGATCTGTGTTGTTAGTTTGTTAGTCCCAGTACTTGCTTCTTTGATACTTTCCAAAGCATTCTTGATCTCCATTTCTGTGACATAAGGGGGGTGATTGTGCTCTCTAGTAAATAATACATTTGCTTCTTCAGTAGTAGCCCTACCATAGCATTTATTTGAATAGTATTTAGTATATTTCCAAAATACTTTGGGGTCCATTATGATATCGGGCGGATTGCCTCCGCCAGCCTGGCGGAGGCAATCCGCCCAATATCATAACCAGATTACCCCCCGCCATATTAGGATGGCGGGGGGGACCACGGCAGACGGAAAGACCGTCCGCCGCTTTTCCACCCCGGTCGCCTTGCGGCCGTGGCAGAAAAGGAATAATATGGTGGCGGTGTCTAATAGACACCGCCAGCCATATTATGATGTCTGGTTTACAGTGCCTTTCCGCGTCGGCGATGCCGCCACGGAAAGGCATGCGGTCTTCACTGTGGGGGCCCCCTGCGGGCCTCCAGACTGAAGTACAGGTGGGGGTGCACATGGGGGGTACCTGTGGTACCCCCCTTCATTGTCATCTACAAAGCAGCAGGCACCGCACGGTGCTTGCAGGTTCGTAAATGACAATGTGAATGTGCATGTTCAGCATTGTGGCAGGCGGTGCAGAAAGCACCGCCCGCCACAATGCTGAAAATACAGGATGTGCCCGCCACTGTGACCGGCACATCCTAATAGCACCCCCGGGACCCCCGCCCTTATGGCGGGCGGTCCCGATTTACGATGGAATGACGGGCGGGCAAAGTCCGCCCGTCATTCTAATGTGGCCCTTTGTTTCCTGTTTGTCTTTCCTGATTATAAACATACCCCATATAGCATAGCAGAAGTTTATTTTTCTGTGACATTACAAATTCAGCACCTTCAGTCATTTTTCTACTACTTGTGCTAGGAAAAATTAGAAAGATAAATATTTGAATGTAAAATATAGTTCTACATGTGTTTTAGGAATTTATATTTCACTGTTTATACTTACAGTTATTTTTTCTTGTTTAGAGAAATGCTGAAAAGATGTTTTCAAATTTTTTCTTGTATGTTCTTCTTTTATTTCTGTTGGTAGGAAATGCAAGAATTGTATAAACTAATCTTTTATAATATTTGGAGCTTTTTCTAGGGGGAAGCTGTTTTGTAGTTAGCATTTTAGGGCCTTTTAGGAAGTTAACAGATATACTTACTTGTTTGAATTGTGTAGTCTTTGCCTTAGATGTAGTACATTTGGGATGTATTCTGAATATCTGTCAAGAAGATAGAAAATAAAAAAATGTATATTAGAGAAAAGCTTTAGCATTTTAGGGCCTTTTAGGAAGCCAACAGATATACGTACTCTTTAAAAATATGTAGTTTTTGGCTTTGGGGGAGTAGATTTATGATGGATGATGATTATCTGTGAAGAAGATAGAAGAACGAAAAAATGGCTATTAGAAAAAAGCTTTAGCATTTTAGGGCCTTTTAGGAAGCCAACAGATATACTTACTTCTTTTAAATTGTGTAGTCTTTGCCTTTGGTGGAGTAGATTTAGGATGTATTCTGAATATCTGTTAAGAAGATAGAATAAAGAAGAAATGGCTATTACAAAAGAGTTTTAAAGAAATGCAGTTGGTGTGTTAGAGAACATTTATATATACTTACATTCAGTATTTAGTGGCAAAGAATTAGTAACAGGTTATTTGATGTGTTTTAGAGATTTCTGTAGAAGAAATCTTAAAGTTGAAAAATAAATGTTATTTAAACTGTTAAGAGACATAGTTACATTTCTAGACTAGTACTTGCTTTTTTATAAAAATAATGTTTAACTTACTTGAATTATTTATGTAGCAATCTTGTTTTCTGAAGTAGATTTCTCAGGAATAACCTTGTCAAAGTGTAGCCTTCTTTTTTCTATATAGTTAGCAGCAGGAAATAGCTGTAGGAATGTACTCCTTTTATAGTGTGTATTTTATTTGTTCTTTCATTTGATTGGATGTTTTAAGAAAGGGAGCATTTCATTGGCTTGTTTGAATTGTTTTACATTTAATTGCTTGGTTTGTTGTTGTGGGAATGCTAATCAGTGAAGATTTCTGCATTAAAGCTCGTTTGTATTTTAATGTTTTTCAAATATATGTAATAATAATGTGATAATATATGTAGAAAGCATAGTATTTATTTATATATATGCTGCAATGTTTTGATGATATGTGGCTAAAATGGTTAAATATTTTAATGTGTTTCAAAAAATGTTTATTTATAAGTTTATATGTATTGTGGAGTGTATAATGAATTTTAAATCTAGAGTTTTATAGTATTTTACATATTTAATGTATTTAATCTATTGTCGATAATCATCTATTTTCGATATTTTTGCTCTCTATATATTTGCAGTCGATATTTTTGTAGTGTTTTATATATTTTTTAAGAAAACAATATTATTGTAGTCTATATTTTGGATATCTATATCAGTGTTGTCGATAATTTATATACTCGATATTTTGTCCTCGATATTTTTGAAGTTTCCTAAATAAATATAGGAACTTGATATAATTGCTGTCGATAATTTATCGCCGATATTTTTGCTACTCGATATTGTGTCCGTCGATATTATGTCAGTTATCCCCTGTGGGCCGCCGCAGCTAAAAGAAAGCTTCTGCTGCTGAGCGCCCGCACCGTTGCCAACTGTACATCATTGTGAATCGTCCTGTGGGCTGCCGCAGCTAAGAGAGAGCTGCTGCCGCTAAGTGCCCGCAACTTTGCCAACTGTGCATCATCGTGAATCGTCCTGTGGGCTGCCGCAGCTAAGAGAGAGCTGCTGCTGCTGAATGCTGAAACAACTTTGCCAACTGTGCATCATCATGAATCATCCTGTGGGCCGCCGCAGCTAAGAGAAAGCTGCTGCTGCTGAGCGCCCGCACCGTTGCCAACTGTACATCATCGTGAATCGTCCTGTGGGCTGCCGCAGCTAAGATAGAGCTGCTGCCGCTGAGTGCCCGCAACTTTGCCAACTGTGCATCATCGTGAATCGTACTGTGGGCCATCGCAGCTAAGAGAGAGCTGTTGTCTCTGAGTGCCCGCACCTTTGCCAACTTTGCGCCATCGTGATCTGTCCAGTGGGCCGCTGCAGCTAAGAGAGAGCTGCTGCCATCTGTGCATCATCGTAATTTGTCCTGTGGACTGTCGCAGCTAAGGGAGAGCTGCCGTCGCTGTGTGCCCGCAACTTGTTCACCATTGTTGAGGATTGTCGCCATCGTCTCGTGGGCCACTGCAGCTAAGAGAGAGGTGCTGACACTGTGAGCCCACCACACAGCTGCATGATGAGAGTCATTGTCATCACCAGCCCGGGCCACCGCAGCCGCGTGCTGCTGGCGCTGAGAGCCCATATGTCCCAGGGTGCCCGAATCATTGTGGGTGCACGCTGCGGACCACGGCAGCCAGGACTTGTGGTTACTGGGAGTCCGCATGTCACCGTCTCTGCTTCTTCGAGAAGCTGTATGCTGAGTCCCCTTCAAACAGCAGGTATCTGGTGCGCAACGGGGCGCGTAGGTCCCGGCCTTGAACACAGTCAGTGCCACGTTCTGGTGAATTCGTTATTTCCTTTTTAAGTCCCTACTGATTTACGTGCGTTATAATTTGTTAAAACGTTTGGAGAGTCTTGAGTTAAGCTTTAGATAAAGATACTATTTTTCTATACCTCCTTGAGTTGTGTCCTTTTGAGGTGTTGTTACTGCCTTATTGTGCATGGTCATAAATGCTTCACACACTGCCTCTGAGATAGGCCTAACTCCTTGTGCTGCATTACCACAGGTTTGAGCAGGGTTGTCAAAAGGGGTAGCCGACTTGCCATAACATAGGAAGAAGAGTCCCTATTTGGACATTGGCGCCAGTCATTGCCAACTAGAGACCCCCATTTCTTTTTTTAAGTTTAGAATGCTTTATTAATGTAGTAATCAAAGTAAAACATCAACAAAGTCATGTAGCAAGAGGATAAGCATAAAACATAAGTATTTCATGGAAAAAATAACAAGAACAATATCCTCAAAAGATAAAAGCTGCACAAAGAGAAAATACTTTTTAAAAAATTGAGAAAAAAAGGGGAAAAGAGAAGGAAAAAAAGAAAAAAGAAAAAAGAGAAGGAGTAAGAGGGAGAGAAAGAAGAAGAAAGAAAAAATATAAGAAGAAAGGAAGAGTCCAATGAATGAGGTAAACAAAACCAGTTCACAAAAAAAACTAATAAAATAAAATCAAAGATAAAAGCACAGTAGCAAATGCCAAGCATAATCAATTATGCAATCTAGAAAGAAAAGAAGTTAGTGGCAACCATAACAAATCTTTTTTAATCACCAAAGCAGTGGAGGTAGCATAAGCACGGCCTAATCTATGATGGTGACACAATAGATTCCACTAGGCTTGGAACGAAATTTTTGAAGTATTGTTCCAATTTGTGGTAATGATCTGAAATGAGATGGCTAAAAATAAGTCAATGCTGTTGCCAACATTACTGTGAGTGTCCCAAATAGGAGAATAGCTACCCAGAAAAACATGTGTAATGTGAAAGGGAACGTTAGTCAACCGAATGTCATTCAATTTCAACCAAATACGAGACCAAAATGATTTAACTAAAGGACAATGGAAAAACATATGGAGAAAATCGCCATTATCATTTGGACATGACCAGCACTTTGGGGAATCTATTACTTTAAATCTTTGCAGCTCATTAGGAGTTAAAAACAATCTGTTGTAAAAATAGTATAAAGTCTGCATGGTGCAGGCAGAGTGTCAGGAGATATGAATTTTAGACCATAGGGAGCCCCAAGTATGCAGGGGAAGATCAAGGTCCAGGTCTTTTTCCCATAGGAGTTCCAAACTGGATTTGGTTCTAACCTTAGTAGGGTGGGATAATATCTTGTAAATAGTAGCAGCTTTAAATTGGGTGGAAAAGTCAATAGAGGGATGGGACGGTTGATCAGGTGTAACCATAGGTCTTTCCTGGAGGTATAAACGAGTAAGAGAATCCTTAATTAAAGAATAATGAAAGACGTGTAGAGAGGAGATAGGATGTTTGAAGTTCAGAAAAGTGCATAAAGGACCCATCCTTCATCAAATGTTGAGATGTGATAATGCCTTTGTCAATCCATTCCTTCCAAAATAAAGCGCGATTATTGATCAATAAATGTTTGTTATATCAAATTGGAATGCCTAGGGACCGATCTACAGGAGGGAGGTAAGAGCTACACAGGGAAGTTGTACGTTTTTTGGAGTGAATTAAAATAGGAGAGGAGAAACGTTTCGGGGGTTGGGAAATACAGGTGGCTGAAATAAAAGAGAAAGGAGAATATTGGGCCTGTTCCAAAGGGCTCCATGCTGTCGCTGGTGGAATTGTGGATTCAGATAAGAAGGTCCAAATCAGTTTCAGGGTAAATGCCAAATGGTATCGTCTAAGATTAGGAAAGTTGACACCACCCAGTCCCTTAGAGAGTTGAAGACGAGCCAGTGAAATCCTAGGCTTGCAATTGTTTCAATGAAATTTGGATAAGGAACTGTTAATGGTAATGAAAAAGGTGTTAGGAAGAGAAACAGGAAGCATAGAGAGGTAAAAATTAATAATTGGGAGAAGCATCATTTTGATTGCAGCTAATCTATTCCACCTAGAGAGGAAGAGTGGAGAGTTTTTTCACATTATCAGAATGATTAATTTTAATAGTCTCCCTGATGGTATTGGAGTAAAGAATACCAAGACATTTAATATGTTTGGAGTTCCAAGCAAAACCTGAATCAAGAAACATAGAAGGGGGAGCCAGGGTGGAGACAGCTAATACATCCATAGGTGTAATACTGGCATATCCCCTTACGTTAGAGTGTCACGAGATAGGTTTATGGCACACCCACGACCACTATTCTTGTCTATTTTATTGAATGTTGTGTTTGTGTGCACGTTCTAGATGGAAGCCATAGTGCCTTTTAGTACAACGCGGCCAGCCTTAAAAAAAAAAAGGTTGTAGGCGACTTGCTGTGTTATCCTGATTATGTTTTGTACTCTTTATTTTGTTTATTTGACAGTGACGTTATGACGCTGCCGGACAGAACTGGTTGTAGGTAAAGAGCTGTGTACCCATGTAAACTACCAATAAAGGTCTTTGAAACCTAAAAAAAAGAAACATAGAAGGGAAACAGAATTTGTTTAGGGGCAGGATTTCCGATTTATCTATATTCAATGTATAACCGGAAACACTAGAGTAATCTTATACAAGGGAAAGGAAGACCGGTAAGGAAACGGATGGATTGGAAATGTATAACAAAATGCATTCTGCATATGCAGTATATTTGATGTCAAGATTATGAAATTGAAAACCTGTGTAATGTGGTGAGCGTCGATGTGTTTCTAGGAAGGGTTACAAAGCAAGGATAAATAGGAGTGAGGAAAGAGGGCATCCCTGTCTAGTCCCACTACAGAGAGGGAAATAACGAGATTGGCAACCATTTACCCAAACAGAAGTAGTGGGGGCAGAATATAAGAGTTGAATATAATTAAGAATAGGAGGACTAAAACCATGCCATCTTAAAGCACCGGATATAAATACATTCCCAATTAACCCTGTCAAATGCTTTTTCAGCATCCAAGGTAATAGCTGCTATAGGTGAGTCAAGCTTGGAGGCCAAATTAATGATATTAAGAAAAGTATGTAAATTGTCTGTGATAGAACGTCCTTTGACGAAGCCAGATTGGTATATAAAGACTAGATCAGGAATAACTTTGTTAATGCGAAGGGCAAGTAATTTAGAGTAAATTTTACAGTCTATATTTATCAGGAAGATGGGCCTATAATTTTTACACAAAGAGGGATCCTTATCTTTTTTGGGTATTAAGCAGAGCGTTGCCTGCGATGCATCAATGGCGAGAAAATGATTGATCAATGAAAGGAAGTGGGGGACCAAAAGTTGTTTGAAGGGCATGAAGAATAGAACAGTAAAGCTGTCAGGCCCCGGTGCTTTGTCCTTAGGTAAAAGAGTAATAGCCTCAATGATTTATTTTTCTGAAATAGGAACATTCAAAGATGTGAGGTCAAGGTGACTTTCAGGGGATTTGGGAATATTTTTAAAAAAGGAATCTATATGATCTGGAGAAGGGGGGATTCGAGAGTGTAAAGGGAGGTGTAATAGTCGGTGAAGCAGTCAAGGATCTTGGCATCTGAAAGTTGTAGAGCCCCAGAATTATCCCTAATGGAGGTAATTTAGGATTTTTGTTTTTTAATTTTTAGATAGTTTGCTAAGGATCTTCCTGCCTTGTTCCGACCACCATACATTTTTGCATTGAATTTGAGAAGATTATTACAAGCGGAATCCCAAGATTGTTTGTTGTATTGCATTGTGCTTTAATGAGAAGTGATAATGTGTCAGGACAATTGGTAGTCAAGTACTTATGTTCTAAAGTTTTAATTTCCTTTAAAAGCAAAGTTGAGTTTGAGAGAGCTTTCTTTTATTTCTGGGACACAAAATCTATTATAAAGCCCCTGGCAGACACCTTGAAAGCATCCCAAAGAAAATGATATTAAGAAACTGAGGAGCAATTGTGATGAAAAAACTCTTGAGCAAATAGGGAGAACTGTTCAATAAATTGAGAGTCCAAAAGAAGGGAATTATTAAAGCGCCAATGCCGAGACATGGGCGTAGAAGAGGGATAATCTATATCTAAAATGACGGGGGCATGATCGGAGATAAGAATGGAGCCAATCTCAACATTGTTCATGAGATCTGTGGACAGGTGAGAAAAAAGGAAATTCTAAAACATCTGGGTGGATTGTGCTCCATGCGTCAACCAGTCCCCTTGTACTAATAGCCTTAAAGAATCCTTTTTGCATCTTATTGGGGACGTATTTGGTCTGAGATTTCCGATCAAGGTAAGGGTCCATAAGTTGGTTACAGTCTAAGCCCACAGTCAGATTTTCAGCGGAATGGGAGGAGAGGATAATAGAAAAGTCACTCCAAGTAGATAGATCAACACTATTCTGACCATAAACATTGCAAAAAGAGAAATGAGTATTATTAACTTTGACATTTAAAAATAACCATGTACCATATGTATAAGTAAATTCATTTTGTAGGAAAACATTCAAAGATTTATGAAAGATTATCAAATCATTCTTATTATTCACAGCTGGAGAGCAAAAGATTTCACCCACCCAATGTTTACGTAGTGAAGGTAGGTCTTGTAACTTAAGGTGTGATTCTTGTAACAGCACTACATGACAATTCAATTTAGCAAGATGAGACAATACCCGTTGTTTCTTAACGGGGTTGCGCATACCTTTAACATTCCATGAAATCATGAAAAGACCTTTCATGAGTAAAATGTATAGAAAAATAAGCGACAGGAAAGTGTATTATATTTGGAAAGAACAAGGAGAGAAAGGATATGAAGAACCAACAAGGAGAGGAGTTTGCAGTGCAGAAGAGCAAGTGGATAAATATAGAAGAAAGCAGAAAAATGCCTGTAAAACATGAACGAAAAGCGTAGCATAGAGTAAAGAGAGTAAGGAGTTTAACTTGATGAAACCATAGTAGTAAGCAAAAGAAAGAAAAAAGAAATATATTTAAGGAAAATTGAAAGAGTCTAAGTATAAGAAGAACAGGAGTGGACCCTAAAGAGAAGGAGATAGAAGAAAGGTAAGAGGAGAAGAAAGAGACAAGAGGGGGGAAGTATAGTCCCCCTAAAAGGGATATCAAAAAGAGGATGACAAAAAGCCAGAAGGCTTTAGTCATAAAGAACAAAACAAGGAAAGACATTAAAGTTGGAGGGGGGCGACGAAGAACAAGACAACCACACATAGAAGAGACACCGAGGATAAACAAGTTACCACACAATAACAGATAGAGATACGGAAGTCCAGTCCAAAGGCAAAAAAGAGGTAAACAAATGAGACAAAATGAAGGGAACTTACCAAACAATAGGGAATAATACAGCAGTGGGAATCGCACATTACTGACACAGGGGCAACACTGGTAAAACACTACAGCAGCAAATCTGCAAAGGGGGAGGCCAAAGAAACATGGGAAAGAACAAACAAAGACACAGTTAGAGTTTGCAAAGTACATACTAAAAAACTCAACATAACAGACCAAAGAACCAGTAATAAAACAATTAAGGTTTGCTCAGTTCCATAAGTTCTCTTTAGTGAGAATGAATGAACTTCCAGAGATCAGCTGGATCCTCAAAACTCAGAATTCTGTCCTTATAGGTGACCTTGAAGAAACAAGGGTGGATTGGACCGTAGCAGGCATTCTTGGATCTCAAAGCAGGTCTGAGGTTGAGGCATTCTTTTGGCCGGTTAGCAGTTGGCTTGGAGACATCTTGACTGAAGAAAACTCTGTGGCCAGAACAGAGCATCTGCCTATTTTGCTTAGCAGCGTTGAGAATTGCCATGATGTCTGAGTATAGAAGGAAATAGGTAATTATTCCTCTTGGTTTGGATGAAGAAGATGCATCTCTGGCCTGGCCTCAATCGATGTGCTCTTAGGATATTAAAATCCATGGATTTTGGGAGACCAACGATCTGAAGGGCTTGAGTTTTCAAAAAAGTAATCATATCCGATCCTTTGGAACTTTCCGGAATACCATAAACGTGCAAGTTATTTCCCCTGTTGCGATTTTCCAAATCCTCTGTGGTCTTTTTAAGTTGGCTAACTTCTTTAGTAAGACTATCATCTTTAGCGACAACACCGTGAGCATCACTAACTTTTTGCTCTACATCTGAAAGTCTCGAATCAAGGCCGGACCATTTCTCCTCTATCCTCTGGAGAGTAGAAGCAGTATCCGACATAAAGGGACGAATGAGGCGTAATTCCTTCATCATATCCTCTAACGTGAGAGGAAGCAGTGACTTCGAGGGAGAGGGTGGGTCCTTCTTGATGCGTTTACCAGAACCCGTGGTTGATTCTTTACGCCCTCCAGACGAGGTCCCCTGAGATTTATTTGAATGTGAAGACTCCATAATGGAGCAGCAATTGAAGTACAATAGGAAAGATGCAGCCGTAAATTATGCAAAAAGCAGGAGGAAGAACAACGCTGGTGTAACTAGGAAGAGGTGCCAGAAATTGAGGCCACCAATAGGCTACTGTCCAAAGGGAGTAGCAAATTGCTAACAAGGTCCGGTGATAGAGGATGTTCCACTGCAGGTCAAAAAGGTGTGCACGTAAAAAATAGTGCATGGAAATGGTACAAGCACAACCGTAATCCACAGGACGAACCCCTAGCCACAAGACCAAATCTCCTCTGCTGGCCAAGACTGTTGTAATTAAAAATGAGGAAATTTAGAAAACAAAAATGTAGGTAAATGTGGCCAAAAACAATCCCACCAGCATGGTAAGGGCCAAAAAATCAGGCTGCCATGAAGAAGGAGAGAGATTACAGTTGAAGGGAAGAGACAAACAGCATTTTGGCCGTATGAGTTGCTGCACTGATAAAATGCTCAAAATGGCGGCCGCATTGAGGAAAAAACAAACTGAGCGGAAAAAGAGTCAAATAGACCGTTTCATGGTCTAAAAACTTGCCACAGCATGCCCAGCTGTCTCCGGTGCATGAGGCCGTTGTTGCTGTGCAGCAGCGCTGCAGAAAAGGGGTCCCTTTGTTTATGAGTGTAGCTCGATATCACGGAGCTCTTCAGGTGGCGGCCATCTTGCGTTGCGGCTGGCGTGCGCTATGGGACCCCCATTTCTAGCAGAGCGCATATGCACTTTAACACTATAAGTTGTTATAATCAAACTGCGCATTCTGGTCTATGGAGAACAGGTAGCCTTGCAATAGTGAAAAACAAAAATGGCTGTAATTCACTAGTAGGAAACGCCACACACACTAGGGCATGTCCTACCTTTTACCTACAATGCACCCTGCACTTGGGCCACCCATAGGGGTGACTAATATGCAGAAAAGGGAAGGTTCAGGGACTGGCAAGTGGGTACACTTGCCCAGTCAACATGGCAGTACCAGACTGCACACAAGCTCTGCAATGGCAGACCTGAGACACATTTTACAGGCTGCTTCTGTGGTTGGCACAACTGGTGCTGCAACCCCACCAGCAACATTTGATTTACAAGCCCTGGGCACATGCAGTGCACTGTACTAGGGTCTGACAATTAAACCAAACTAGCTAATCATGGAGTCACTAATCCATACATCAATTTATAATAGGGAGACTATATGCACTTTAGCACTGATCAGCAGTGGTAAAGTTCCCAGAGTCATAAAACCAACAAAAACTGGTTGAACTGAATATAGGAGGAAGGCAAAAAGTTCAGGGATGACCCTGCAAAAAGGGCCAAGTCAAACACTACCCTGTTGGGCTTCTCTGCTTTGGGCAATAGAACATGGACCCTGGCCCGTAACAGCCGGGCATATTCCAGTTCTACGCCAATCTGAACCCTTTTGGATCCCTTTGTCCATACTCTCAGGGCCCACCATGCTAACCCATGGGGAACCCTTCTCCTCAACTGTGGACACCATATGTGCAACACCTAACCTTAGCTTGCTCACAGGTGTGTCCCGACAAACAGCAAGCCACAATGGCCACTGACAGTTGTCAGTGATGAGACCCAGGCCTTATGCCTCTCAGGGCTCTCAAACCTCTGTGGCATCAGAGAGCAGGGGGTAGTAGCCCCAGGTGCTTGGTACCCATTGTTTACTCTCCCTCCTGTCAGGTCAGGTATGACATCCTGACACTGACCCACCAGCCCCGGGCCTGTATCCGGTGGCTGGACAAGAGACTGGGGTGGGCTCTCCCACACCTGATCCTCCTCCTTTGGGCTCTGCACTCTCCCATTTGGAGTGGGACCCCCTTCCAGAATTGTCAGGGTGCCTGTAGCAGGAGTCCTGCATAATTCACCCACCTGTTCAGGGGTTCTATCCTGCAACTGGGCTTCCAGGTTAGGGGGGACACCCTGAACCTGGTCGTCCAACCTGGGGTCTAAACCCTCCAGTTGAACTGGGGTCAGAGGTGAGGACTCCCTCCCTCTGCACCCCCTTCCACAATACTACACCCTCCCTTCAGGGGTAGTACCCCTAGAAGACCAACCGGTCAGGACACTGTTTACAGTTGTCCCACCCTCCAGGTCAGACAACACCTGAACCTGGTTTCCTAACCCAGGGACCAACCCCTGCGGTTGAACACATGCCTGGCGCACCAGAACTTAATTGGGAGCACATATGCCCCCCTGAGGGTGACATATGTTTAGATCCCCCAGGACAAAAGTGATGTCACCATGGTCATTCCTTGGTGACTCAGCCCTTCTGGCTGGCCCCTGACCCACTGGTGCTTCCACTGGGGACTCATTCCCCCTCTCACCCCCCCCCCCCCACTCTGGACTTCCGCACTCTCCACGGAGGAGTGGTACTGCTAGACACTAGAACTGATGGAGGCCTGCTTACAGACACTCCCAGTTCACCAGACACTAGGGGACCCCCTCAATGGGTGGCCCATCCGGACAGACTAGGCTTCCCACCTGGTGTTCCTTTAAAGAACCATCCAGGCCCTGAGACTGAGTTTCGGGCACCTTGGGACATGCAGCCCCACACTCACTCCATCTCCACTGAGACAGGACGTGAGCCCCTACAACCCTCCCACTACACCGGGACCAAGCTGGGCGACTCTGAGCCACTTCCACCACTCTGGGATGGAAGATACCTGAGCCACTCCTCTTAGGATCACTCCCCAATCCCTCTCCAGACCCTCTGAAATCCACCAAAATGTCTGCCTCCAATGTCTGTCCTCCAGCTCTTCTGGGGACAGGCCCTTGGCAGAAACACTGGTAAATGCTGTGGAAGGTGCTCTCCTCCCCCTGGACCCAATAGCCCTTCCAGCTGCTCCTCTGCATTTTCAGCCCTCTCCTCATTCCCAAGGGTATTCCTTGCTTTGACCCAGGCCCTCAGCGCCTTTTGGAACTCCTCCGTCTTGGAGAGATCCATCATAGCAACTTTAAATCTCCTGCAGAAGTGCTTCAGCTGTTTCACATTGTAGCATTCTAGTTTCTCCTCTTCCCAATCAAAATCAACAGATGATATAGATGCTTCTTTATCCATGGTGGTTAAACTTGACAGTTCTTGGCAAAAATAGAAAATCCCAGGAAAAACAATCTACCAACAGTATGTGGTTGCGTTTTGGTCTGCACTCACTAGTAGTGTTCACCAATCGCTGTATATGAGTCACAAATTCAAGTTCAGAATCCTCACCACTGACCACCAATGTTAGATTTGGGGGTCTCTAGCTGGCAGAGTTAGGTACCTTTGACCAAATAGGGTACCTTGCGTCTAGTCAGGGTAAGTAGGTACACTCCTAAAACAACCCCTGCTCACCCTCTTGGTAGCTTGGCACGAGCAGGCAGGCTTATCTCAGAGGCAATGTGTAAAGCATTTGTGAACACATATAGTAATCCAGTGACAACACTACAGATGGACACCACACCAGTTGTAGTATAAAAATACGTTTTTTTATATAGACTTAACACAAGACCACCAACAACAAAAATCCACAATACTGTACTTCAAAAATGGTAGAAAAAACTTAGTTTTCTGTAGATCTAAAATGCAACACTTTGAGTTCAATGTACCTTTGGATGCGTAACCCTATACAACGAAAGTGTTGCAGGGAAGGTGATACGTCGGTTCCTTACACGCAATAATAGGGTTCTTCTGAGCATGGGGAGGTGATGCATCGGTGTCTTACTGCACTTCTGTGGCGATGTGGCCAGCAGAGCCGTGATGCTATGATGCTATGAAGATCCGGTGTAATGAAACAAAATGGTGTCTTCTTCTTGATGCGACAATGATGCGTGCACGACCGACGGCCGTGCGGCGACTCAATGATTCTTCTGAGCCGCGATAGGCCCTGCAACACGCTTTTCCGGTGATGCGACGGTGTCTGCTGCGAAGGCGACACTCTTCTCCGGTGATGTGAGGTGCTTTGGGTGATGCAATGCTGGCAGCGGTGGTACGCTTCTCCGGTGATGCAATGACGTCTGCTGCAACGGCGACACTCCTCTCCGGTGATGCGACGACAACGGCTGCGGCGGCAACACACTTCTTCGTCTTGAGTCCAGCTTCCAGCTCCCAGCGACACGCAGTCTCTCAGAAGGCCCAGCTCAACAGCAGGCACTTCAATTCCCAGCAAGGGAAGGCAGGGGAGCTGGTTGGTGAAGTCTGTTGTCCATGAGACTTCAGCAGGATGCAAGCTCTATCTCAAGCCCTTGGAGATCCTTTACAAGTTGATTTGAAAGTAGCACAACGTCCTTTCTCCTTTCTTTGGCAGTCAGGCAATCACTGCAGGCCAATCCCCCAAACAGCACTCAGTTTTGGGATAGTCTCCTCCTCAGTTTCTCTGGTTCCTCTCCTCAGCAAAGGTTCTTCTTGTTGTCCCAAAAGTGATCGAAATTTCCAGGGTCTGGGTCCCCCCTATTTATACTAGCAAATCCTTTGCCCTCTAAAGGCAAAGGGTCCTGTACCCAGTCCAAACCAGTTCTGTGCAGTCCTGGAGCACTTCGTTGACACAACTCCTTCTTTCCTTTGACAGTGTGGGTCAGGGACATCAGACTCACCACAGGAGATGGAGCCAGCCTTGTGAAAGGCAGGCACAGCCCTATTCAGGTCTCAGGTGCACTCCTCCCACCCATCTACATGCAGATAGCTCCTTTCAGCCCTGTGATGATTCACCCTGTTTCCTGGAATCCCCCCCCCCCCCCCCATGTCACTCAAACTCCAGACAAGGAATACACAACTCAGGAGCGGCAGACTTGGATAGTTAGGCAAGAAAATACATGGTATTTTCAGACACAGAATGTTAAAACCAACTTCACTAAAAGATGTATTTTATCATTCTGAGGTCAGGCACATACACTAGAATTTCTACCTGGTTCCCTGAGTCAGTTAGGATTATAAGATGTTATAATCAAACTGCCCATTTTGCCCTTTTGAGAACTGGTAGCCCCATTTCTAGCAGAGCGCATAAGCACTTTAACACTATAAGTTGTTATAATCAAACTGCGCATTCTGGTCTATGGAGAACAGGTAGCCTTGCAATAGTGAAAAACAAAAATGGCTGTAATTCACTAGTAGGAAACGCCACACACACCAGGGCATGTCCTACCTTTTACCTACAATGCACCCTGCCCTTGGGCCACCCATAGGGGTGACTAATATGCAGAAAAGGGAAGGTGTAGGGACTGGCAAGTGGGTGCACTTGCCCAGTCAACATGGCAGTACCAGACTGCACACAGGCTCTGCAATGGCAGACCTGAGACACATTTTACAGGCTGCTTATGTGGGTGACAAAGCTGGTGCTGAAAGCCCACCAGCAGCATTTGATTTACAAGCCCTGGGCACATGCAGTGCACTGTGCTAGGGTCTGGCAAGTAAACCAAACCAGCCAATCATGGAGTCATTAATCCATATATCAATTTACAATAGGGAGAGCATATGCACTTTAGCACTGATCAGCAGTGGTAAAGTGCCCAGAGTCATATAACCAACAAAAACAGGTCAGACAAAATACAGGAGGAAGGCAAAAAGTTCAGGGATGACCCTGAAAAAAGGGCCAAGTCCAACATTGGTCAAACCTCAAACATTTGCACGAACGTCCAAATGCAGAGGATCGAGGCGCAGCCTAAAACCTTAACTTCATGATAATTGCATGATGGTGAACCATATAGTTGCAATCAAATGATCCATTGGGCAGGACGAAGAGAGAGTAAAGCAGGCGTGACTACGGATGTAACTGTCACTGAATCCCTACTAAATTATCACAATACCATCAAGCCTTGGCTAAGCCAAGAGGTCTCACATATGCGGGATCTATAGACTTTGCCAACGTGTTTTGGTCATGTTGTACGCCAGCATGGCTGCAGTTTAGCAAGGCTAAAAGCTAGTGGCATAGAAGAGAGTGGTATGGAGTGGTATTGCATCATATAGAGTGCATCAACATAAAGTGGACTAGAGTGGCGTAGAGTGGAGTGGCGTAGAGTGTAGTGGAGGGGAGTAGAGTGGAGTGGTTTAGAGTTGCGTAGAGTGGAGTGGCGCAGAGTGGCATAGTGTGGAGTCGAGTACAGTTTTTTTAGAGTGGAGTAGAGTAGCGTAGAGTGGAGTAGACTGTTGTAGAGTGAAGTGGCATAAAGTAGAGTGGTGTGGTGTGGAATGGAGTGCCGTAGAGTGGAGTGGCTTAGAGAAGAGTGGGATAAAGTATTGTAGAGTGGAGTACCATAAAGTGGAATAGAGTGTCATAGAGTGGAGTTCCACACAATAGAGTTGTACAGAGAGGAATAGTATAGAGTGACCTAGTATGGAGTAAAGTGTAATTGTAAATATCTGCAGGGCAGAGGGTGCGGTGATCCGGCCAACGCGCTCCTGAATCCTCAGAAGGACAAAGAACTACAAATCCCAGCAGGCTGAGGGGACGTCACGTAAGTGACGCACGGTGCACGCGCATCGCGGAAACAAAGGCACTCCTGTGGAATCAGGCGCTGCCGATAATTCCTTCCAGTACCTTGGTGACGGTTGGTTTACTTGGATATGCGGTAAGAACGAGGATCTTACCCGCGGAGCCCTGATACTTTCTTTAGTATCTTTTGGACCAGTACGAGCCACGTTTTCGGCGTGGCATTCTGTTCAGCTGATGTTTTCCTCTCGGCTGAGAGGGAACTTGGTTAGCCGCATGATTAGCGGACAAGGAGATTTTGTGATTACGAAGCAAGTTTTCATTTAAGAGTGCAATTAACTTTGGAGTTTTCCAGGGAACCGCTGCGTTTGCTCTCTCCTTGTAGCAGACCATGGTGAAAAGCCTGGATACGCATTGATGGTGTTGAAGGTCAGGGGTGTATGCTTAACACCCATAATAAAGACCCGTCAGTACAAATAGACTGAGCTGAGAGTCATTAACCCTGTCTGTTGTCATATCCTTTGATTTCCCTTCCACAACATTGTTTATCATTTACCCAACTCAGGAGACGCAGGAGGGGTACCATTTCAGAAGGATTGTTCTCATCCATTGATGTGTGTTCATTCCATGATTTAGGTAGGTGTGTAAGTCCTCCTTAAGCATAGCGTAGCCCTCATTAGGTTAGGGTTTTCATTAGATGCCTCTCTGTTTGTTTCCCTACAGCTGGGTAGAGTCTCTGGTACCGCCTCACTCCGTGTCTTCTAAAGAAACAGTCAGTTATATTTTTCTTTACAGGTACGAGTGTGGCTCTTGTGAGGCATTTTTGATTTAAGGGGACATAGAGAAGTGGGTGGGTTAGGATCGCATACACGGGAGGGTTTTCTAAAACACATGTCCTTTGTCATTTCAGGTCTCCCTCCCTGCTGTCCCCTTCCTTTCCCTCCCCGGTTGGACTCACTTAGCAGTCTGTGTTTTAAATTCAGACTCTGAGGTCGTTCATAGGGGAGGTTATAGGCATTTCAACACAGCCCCGAAGAGGCCAGAAAGCAGAGCCTGACAGAATTATCGGACCAAGAATTTTATCCACTTCTTGGCTGTGTTGACCCTTACTATGAGAACCTTAGATGACGTGCTGGCAGCGTTAGCGCAGGTCCAGGTAGAATTGACGGCTTCGAATAGAGAAGTGGCAGACTCTAGGGCGGAGAACGCTCAATTAAGAGCTCATTTGGACAGGATGCCTGGGACCCCAACCGCGGCGGGTGGTAGTCCCTATACCTCCACCTCAGTGGTGGTAGAAATGCCCTCTCAGATACCACTGGCCCCACCTGAGCGGTTTTATGGAGACAACAAAAAGGTGCAGGTGTTCATGACACAAGTGTTGCTACACTTTATGTGTAAGCCAAAGATGTTTGCCACTAACCAAGCCAGGGTAGCCTTTTTGATCTCATACTTGGGGGGGTGAGGCCGCGCAATGGGCAGTCCCTCTAGTTAGGAGAGACGACCCTCTCCTTTATAAATGGGATGAATTCCGTGAAGAATTCGAAAAAACATTCGACAGAAGGGCAGAAACCTTCACAGCGGATCGGGAATTGCTGAGACTCAAGCAGGGAGACTCGGACTTAGTGACCTATTTGAAAACCTTTTGTCGTTTGGTGGAGGAAACGGACTGGCCCGAAGCAAAACAAACAGCATTATTTTATCAAGGGCTGAGCGAGGAGCTGAAAGTAAGCGTGGGCGGAAAATCCGTTCCGCTCGCGGATTTTGCGGATTTTCGGGAAATCCGCAATCCGCGAGATTTGCGGATTTCCCGCAAAATCCGCAAATTCGCACGCAGCGGATTTTTTTGGCGGCGCGCGGCGTTGGTGATACAATTTTTGCGGCGCGCGGCGTTTATCATCGTTTGCCGAGTTGTTTTTTTCGATAGTTTGCGAGTGCTGCGCCATTTTGGATCTTGCTGTGTGATCCCGCGGGAATTGGCGAGCGCGATTACGTCATCGCGGCTTGCCAGCGATAGTTTGTCAACGCGAATACGGCGAGATCACGTCTCGCGGTACTTCGCAATTGCGAGATTTGAGATGCGGCGAGCGAAAATATAAATTTGCAATTCTGCACAAGAAATCCACCAGCAAGCAGCATAAACCTTCTAGAAATGATGATTTTTATGTGAATAACTCCTTAGTTTGACATTTGCCTGCACTTTTTTAGCGAGGAGTCCATTTTGGGGAGGGGGCAGGGGGGTGGGAGGAAGGAAGTGCCCCATAGTCTTCAACTTCCTGTTCCTGTTCAGCAGGCTCCTCCCAGTGCTTTGTCCATCTCCTGGTCACTTTTCATTTGGATGTGGACCTGGAAGGATTACTTTTTGTGGATGCTGCTGGATCTTTGGATTTGAGGCCTTTTTGACTTTCTTTGGATCACTGTTGGATTAGAAATTTTACAAGTAAGTTTGTTTGGGGCATTACAGTTGCTGCAACTAAAATTTTGGGATTTTCGATTTTTGGGCTGTTTTGGGGCCTTTTGCCCAGGGGTACTCAGTGGTGGGTGGACTGATTCTTTCTGTGGGTTGTCTTGAACTTAAACATCATGGAGGCCATAGATGAATTGGGATTGTGCTGATTTTTCTGTGTTTTTCGATTTTTTTTTTTGTAAAATTTTGTGTTTTTCGATTTTTGACCTGTTGTTGGGGCCTTAACCAGGGGTAGTGAGTGGTGCATGGGCCTAGTCTTTCTGTGGGCTGTCTTGAATTTAAACATCATGGAGGCCATGGATGGAATGGGATTGTGCTGATTTTGCAGTGTTTTTCGATTTTTGGGCCTGTACTTGTGGCCTTTTCACCAGGGGTATTTGAGTCTAGCATGGGCCTAGTCTTTCTGTGGGCTGTCTTGAATTTAAACATCATGGAGGCCATGGATGGAATAGGATTGTGCTGATTTTGCAGTGTTTTTCGATTTTTGGGCCTGTACTTGTGGCCTTTTCACCAGGGGTATTTGAGTCTAGCATGGGCCTAGTCTTTCTGTGGGTTGTCTTGAATTTAAACATCATGGAGGCCATGGATTGAATGGGATTGTGCTGATTTTGCAGTGTTTTTCGATTTTTGGGCCTGTACTTGTGGCCTTTTCACCAGGGGTATTTGAGTCTAGCATGGGCCTAGTCTTTCTGTGGGTTGTCTTGAATTTAAACATCATGGAGGCCATGGATTGAATGGGATTGTGCTGATTTTGCAGTGTTTTTCGATTTTTGGGGGTGTTCATGGGGAGGGACATGCCATGTGGCTGGTGGCCATTTTGAGTGCAGCTACAGGCACTGGCCATGTGCTGGCAGGCAAGTGGCCATTTTGAATGCAGGCTTTGTTGTTAGGCCTCCAACCATTTTGTCTACATTTCAACCTTTATTTATGCCCAGGGGTAGTGAGTCTTGCATGGGCCTAGTATTTCTGTGGGTTGTCTTGAATTTAAACATCATGGAGGCCATGGATTGAATGGGATTGTGCTGATTTTGCAGTGTTTTTCGATTTTTGGGCCTGTACTTGTGGCCTTTTCACCAGGGGTATTTCAGTCTAGCATGGGCCTAGTCTTTCTGTGGGCTGTCTTGAATTTAAACATCATGGAGGCCATGGATGGAATAGGATTGTGCTGATTTTGCAGTGTTTTTCGATTTTTGGGCCTGTACTTGTGGCCTTTTCACCAGGGGTATTTGAGTCTAGCATGGGCCTAGTCTTTCTGTGGGCTGTCTTGAATTTAAACATCATGGAGGCCATGGATGGAATAGGATTGTGCTGATTTTGCAGTGTTTTTCGATTTTTGGGCCTGTACTTGTGGCCTTTTCACCAGGGGTATTTGAGTCTAGCATGGGCCTAGTCTTTCTGTGGGTTGTCTTGAATTTAAACATCATGGAGGCCATGGATTGAATGGGATTGTGCTGATTTTGCAGTGTTTTTCGATTTTTGGGGGTGTTCATGGGGAGGGACATGCCATGTGGCTGGTGGCCATTTTGAGTGCAGCTACAGGCACTGGCCATGTGCTGGCAGGCAAGTGGCCATTTTGAATGCAGGCTTTGTTGTTAGGCCTCCAACCATTTTGCTTACTTTTCAACCTTTATTTATGCCCAGGGGTAGTGAGTCTTGCATGGGCCTAGTATTTCTGTGGGTTGTCTTGAATTTAAACATCATGGAGGCCATGGATTGAATGGGATTGTGCTGATTTTGCAGTGTTTTTCGATTTTTGGGCCTGTACTTGTGGCCTTTTCACCAGGGGTATTTGAGTCTAGCATGGGCCTAGTCTTTCTGTGGGCTGTCTTGAATTTAAACATCATGGAGGCCATGGATGGAATAGGATTGTGCTGATTTTGCAGTGTTTTTCGATTTTTGGGCCTGTACTTGTGGCCTTTTCACCAGGGGTATTTGAGTCTAGCATGGGCCTAGTCTTTCTGTGGGCTGTCTTGAATTTAAACATCATGGAGGCCATGGATGGAATGGGATTGTGCTGATTTTGCAGTGTTTTTCGATTTTTGGGGGTGTTCATGGGGAGGGACATGCCATGTGGCTGGTGGCCATTTTGAGTGCAGCTACAGGCACTGGCCATGTGCTGGCAGGCAAGTGGCCATTTTGAATGCAGGCTTTGTTGTTAGGCCTCCAACCATTTTGCCTACTTTTCAACCTTTATTTATGCCCAGGGGTAGTGAGTCTTGCATGGGCCTAGTATTTCTGTGGGTTGTCTTGAATTTAAACATCATGGAGGCCATGGATTGAATGGGATTGTGCTGATTTTGCAGTGTTTTTCGATTTTTGGGCCTGTACTTGTGGCCTTTTCACCAGGGGTATTTGAGTCTAGCATGGGCCTAGTCTTTCTGTGGGCTGTCTTGAATTTAAACATCATGGAGGCCATGGATGGAATAGGATTGTGCTGATTTTGCAGTGTTTTTCGATTTTTGGGCCTGTACTTGTGGCCTTTTCACCAGGGGTATTTGAGTCTAGCATGGGCCTAGTCTTTCTGTGGGCTGTCTTGAATTTAAACATCATGGAGGCCATGGATGGAATAGGATTGTGCTGATTTTGCAGTGTTTTTCGATTTTTGGGCCTGTACTTGTGGCCTTTTCACCAGGGGTATTTGAGTCTAGCATGGGCCTAGTCTTTCTGTGGGCTGTCTTGAATTTAAACAGCATGGAGGCCATGGATGGAATGGGATTGTGCTGATTTTGCAGTGTTTTTCGATTTTTGGGGGTGTTCATGGGGAGGGACATGCCATGTGGCTGGTGGCCATTTTGAGTGCAGCTACAGGCACTGGCCATGTGCTGGCAGGCAAGTGGCCATTTTGAATGCAGGCTTTGTTGTTAGGCCTCCAACCATTTTGCCTACTTTTCAACCTTTATTTATGCCCAGGGGTAGTGAGTCTTGCATGGGCCTAGTATTTCTGTGGGTTGTCTTGAATTTAAACATCATGGAGGCCATGGATTGAATGGGATTGTGCTGATTTTGCAGTGTTTTTCGATTTTTGGGCCTGTACTTGTGGCCTTTTCACCAGGGGTATTTCAGTCTAGCATGGGCCTAGTCTTTCTGTGGGCTGTCTTGAATTTAAACATCATGGAGGCCATGGATGGAATAGGATTGTGCTGATTTTGCAGTGTTTTTCGATTTTTGGGCCTGTACTTGTGGCCTTTTCACCAGGGGTATTTGAGTCTAGCATGGGCCTAGTCTTTCTGTGGGCTGTCTTGAATTTAAACATCATGGAGGCCATGGATGGAATAGGATTGTGCTGATTTTGCAGTGTTTTTCGATTTTTGGGCCTGTACTTGTGGCCTTTTCACCAGGGGTATTTGAGTCTAGCATGGGCCTAGTCTTTCTGTGGGCTGTCTTGAATTTAAACATCATGGAGGCCATGGATGGAATAGGATTGTGCTGATTTTGCAGTGTTTTTCGATTTTTGGGCCTGTACTTGTGGCCTTTTCACCAGGGGTATTTGAGTCTAGCATGGGCCTAGTCTTTCTGTGGGCTGTCTTGAATTTAAACATCATGGAGGCCATGGATGGAATGGGATTGTGCTGATTTTGCAGTGTTTTTCGATTTTTGGGGGTGTTCATGGGGAGGGACATGCCATGTGGCTGGTGGCCATTTTGAGTGCAGCTACAGGCACTGGCCATGTGCTGGCAGGCAAGTGGCCATTTTGAATGCAGGCTTTGTTGTTAGGCCTCCAACCATTTTGCCTACTTTTCAACCTTTATTTATGCCCAGGGGTAGTGAGTCTTGCATGGGCCTAGTCTTTCTGTGGGTTGTCTTGAATTTAAACATTATGGAGGGCATGGATGGATTGGGATTGTGCTGATTTTGCAGTGTTTTTCGATTTTTTTGTGCTCTATAACTGAACTGATGTTCCTCTGTCTTCCATTTTTTTTAGGTGCACAAGACTCAAGAGAACCACCAGTGCCAGGAAGAAGTCCTGCAGCGGTGTGTGTGTGCAGCATAACGTCACGCGACGTCACGTCTGGCCTCAGACAACTCTACAATTCGTGCAACTGCGGCCTGCTGTCTGACCTGCTCTGAAGAAGATGGCCCCGCCCCCAAAGAAAGTTCTCCGTAGCTCCTCTAGCAAGAAAGTTGCTAGTAAGGAGCAGAAGAAGCAAGTTACCAAGGAGGCTGGTGTGCCACCCGCCACTTTTTTTGGGAGCAAAAAAAAAAGTACGCCTGCAGCAGCAGGATCTGCTGGGGACCAACCTGAGAGCAGCACCCCTGCTCCATTGGGTTCAGTGCCTCCACCACCACGCCAACTTAAGTCAAAGCCCTTGAGTGCTTCAGAGGCAGTCAGTGTACTTCTCCAATCACCATCGACCAGTGATGTTGGCTCATCGCAAGAAAGTAGCAGCAATGTCCCTGAATCAACACAGGTTGTTGTAACTCATCTGACAAGTGTTGAACAACCACAGCCGCAACAACAACACCATGTGCAAGTACACGCCCAAGTACATGTGGAAGGAGAGGCAGCAAAAGGAGATGCGCAAGCAAAGGTGCATGGACGTTCACAAGTGCCCACAATAGTTGTTCCTCCCGAAGTAGGGGCACATTTGGAAATCGACAATGAAGCTGAGGTATCATTGGAAGCCACTCCTCCTGATGATCATTCATTGTCTTCCACATCCCTAGCAAGGAAAAGATCAAGGGGGGTGTCTACATCTTCTTCAAGCCCACCTCGTTCTGGTGCAAGTGATCTGTCTTGGGAACCACAACTGCGGTCTGACAGTGAGGCAGAGGCACACCATGATCTGACACCGGTACCTAAGCGTAAAAGGAAGGTCGTCCAAAAACTCAAACCTATGGAGTGTGATGAGGCTCAACAAGAAGTGACAGATACTGCTGGTGATGAAGCCTCTCACGATGACGACGAGCCAGTCATCACAAAGGTCACTGCAGCCCCACCGGGCATGCAGCAAAGAGACATTTTGACCCTATCCCGAGAAGCTGCTGAGCGTGATGATGATGTCGGCGAGGAGGCAATGGAAATGGAATCATTAGATTTGGAGTTAAGTAGTACACCAAAACCTACCGCTTCCATATTTCTTCGCAAGAAGGTACCCACCTCGTCCTCGACCTCAATTCGTGGTGGTGAAAGTGCAAAACGTACTGAAGTTCGGCAATCCACATCCTCCACTTCATCTGTCATTAGCAGCAGGACCACCACCACCAGTATCGCCGCCTCCTCCGGCCCCCGAAGACATTTCAAGTCTCCAGTTTGGGACTTCTTTAGTGTTTGCCCAAAAAAGGAAAACGTAGCCATTTGTAGCCTTTGTAAGCTTCGATTTAGTCGTGGTAAGCTTGGTTCTAACTATGGTACCGGAGGCCAGAGAGGTCATCTTGAGAGAAGGCACGCTGTCGAATGGTTTCCGCACCTAGAGGCGGTCAAGAAAGCCGGAATTGCACGTAATGAAAACGTTGATTTGTCATCTGCTGATGACGAGGAGGTAGAAGAAGACGATTCAAACACTTCACTTACACCCAGTTCCCATGTCAGCAGCACACCCCATGGGAGCCACACTAAGAGTGTGGGAGAGAGTGAGACATCAATGCGGAAAAGTTCATCAGCGAGCGTAACTGGGTCGAAGAGATCATCATCATCCCGTAAATCATTGGTCCAGGGCAACATTAAAAAGATGTTGTTTACAGAAGCGCAATATGAACGCAACCACCCAATGACCCGTCTGTATAACACTAAGCTGGCTAAAATGCTAGCTCTGGACCTTCTCCCTTTTTCTTTTGTAGAAGGGGTTGGTTTTCTAGAATTAGTGACAGCGCTCTGCCCTAAATGGAAGGTTCCTAGCCGGTTCTATTTTGCCCGAGTTGCGGTTCCAGCACTACATGAAGATGTTCTGAAGGTGATTGGGGCAGCTTTGCAGAAGAGTGCTGTTCACACTATACATCTGACAACAGACATGTGGACCAGTGGCGCAGGCGCTGATTACATGTGCATCACTGCACACTGGGTCTCTTTTTCAGGGGCTAAAGCAAAGCTAAACTCAGGTGTTGACACTAACATTGTTTTTAAAGGTGCTCGGAAACATGCAACACTAGCCATGTTTGGTTTGGAGAAACGTCACACAGCAGAAAACATTTTGGATGTCTTTAACACAAAGGTCCTTAACTGTCTGTCCCCACTAAAACGCAAGGTTGGTTATGTTTCCACGGACAATGGCTCCAATATAGTTAAGGCCATGAGGGACGGTTACTATTTCAGAGTGCCGTGTTTGGCGCACTGTATAAACCTGGTTGTCCAAAAATTCTTGGGTAATAAACGCAGTGCAGCGTACAGTGTATTGGAGAACTGCCGAAAAATTTGCAAGCATTTCAGGCATTCTTTTAAGGCCCGCAAGCAGCTGAGGAGCATGCTATATCAATGTCAAATGCCAGTGAAAGCACTCATCCAGGAGGTGGTAACACGTTGGAACTCAACCTTCTACATGCTTGAGCGTCTGTATGAGCAGTATACGCAACTCGATCAATATTTCTTGAAAGAGGGTATAGAGGAGCTGAGGATGGGTGGGCCGCAATGGAACATAGTTGAAAGCCTAACACGCATGCTTCGTCCTTTTGAGGTCTTCACACGTGCAGTCAGCAAGGAGGACTCTAATTTGGGAAAAGCTATCCCATTGTTGTACATGCTGGAGGACCAACTGAAGGAGGTGTGTTCTGTGTTTCGAAAAGATGACAAAAAGAAAGACTCTTTGCTTCTGGCTGAGCAATTATTAGAGCTCCTACAAGGTGATGAACGTCTTAAAAAGATCCACTCAGAACAGCATTACATTTGTGCTACTATTCCGGATCCACGCTACAAAAAGGCGCTGGCAGGCAGAGCATTCTTTCCTTTTGCTGATGAAGATGTTACAAAGTACAAACGTTGGCTAGCCTTGTCAGCCAAGAAGTTTGAAACAGAACGGCTGGAAATTGAAGGAAATGGCAGTACATCAGCAGGCCATCCCCAGTCAAAACAATCCACTTCTGCACCTGTGGCTGTGGCACAAGTGACCTCTCAGCCGTTAAAGACACCGGCAACCGGATCATCTGCACGAAAGACAACAGAAACATTGGAGGCTGAAGAGGATTGGCTAGCTCTGCGTGGGTTTGGTTCTCAAAAGGTCAGAGGCACAGCAAGAGCTACGCAAAGTGGAGGAACCTTGGAGGAGGACCTTGAGTCGATGGTGAAGGACTATCTGAATGACTCCACAGAGGTCTATGTTAATTCTGACCCATTGGCGTATTGGCATGGGAAAAAAGAATTGTGGCCACAGCTCACCAACCTGGCTTTAAACTACTTGTCTTGCCCACTCGCAAGTGTGTCTTCTGAACGGGTTTTCAGTGCGGCTGGTGGGATTGTAACTCCCAAACGGAGCCGCCTCTCGCCCAAAAATGTGGAGAGGTTAACAATGATCAAGATGAATCAGCACCTCATACCACCAGATATAAGAGTACGAGAGAGCGTGCCGGATGAAGAGGAGGTGGCCAGCACCATAGATGAGGGAATTTCTACTCTGTCAGGTGGCACTGACCTCACCCTGGCTGAATTCGCAGAGTATGATGACGAAGCCTTATTCTTATTCCTGGACCGTGATACCGACTTCGAGCCCTGAAAATGAGACAACGAATCAATAACTTTCTTTTTCATCCTTATTCACTTTTATTCCTGTGTGTCTGTCTTTCTTTGTTGTGCACAGTTAATATAATTCAAACTTTAATCAGATAATCACAAAAACAAGCCCATCAGCAGAACTGTCTTCACTTGTTTGCTAATTTATTTGAAGGTGCCGCAGTCTGCATTCCTCAGGTTCACAAGTTCAGAAGAACATGCTCCTCTATCCTCCTCCTCCAGACTCCTATTTCCATCAAAGCAGAGGGCTGGTTTACGCCCAATGAAGAAAGACTCAGCACTTGTGGGGGTGTTGTTCTACCTCTTTGCAGGTGAGTTGACGGGTCTGGGGCCATTGCTGGGAAGCACTAAAAGTGGTTTGTGCCAAATCCGAGGCGGAAAATTTTTTGTGTTTTTGATGACTTGCTTGCCTTTGAGGTGCTCTTAGGGGGGGTTCCGTCTGTTTGTGGGTGAGTTTCGTGGTCTGAGAGCATTGCTGGGACACTCTAATCTTGATTGCATTTGCTTTTCAGGAAATCCGTCGTGCCAACCCCGACTTATGGCCTAGCTACGCAGCGCGTTTGGACCGAAGGCCCAGAAATATTGCAAGTATGAGATTTTGCTTTTGGCCTGTTTGGGGGTGTTATGCTTCTTGGCGGGTGGGTTGCCGGGTCTTGGGGCATTCCTGGGAAGGTCTAATACCGGGTAGAAGTGGTTGGGACAAAATCCAGGCCGATTTTTTTTTGGGCTATTTCTGACATTTTGCTCTATGTAGCGTTTTCGGGGGCCTGTTTGGGGGGCTTCCTGGTGTTTGTGGGTGAGTTTCGTGGTCTGGGAGCACTGCTGGGACACTCTAATCTTGATTGCATTTGCTTGTCAGGAAATCCGTCGTGCCAACCCCGGCTTATGGCCTAGCTACGCAGCGCGTTTGGACCGAAGGCCCAGAAATATTGCAAGTATGAGATTTTGCTTTTGGCCTGTTTGGGGGTGTTATGCTTCTTGGCGGGTGGGTTGCCGGGTCTTGGGGCATTCCTGGGAAGGTCTAATACCGGGTAGAAGTGGTTGGGACAAAATCCAGGCCGATTTTTTTTTGGGCTATTTCTGACATTTTGCTCTATGTAGCGTTTTCGGGGGCCTGTTTGGGGGGCTTCCTGGTGTTTGCGGGTGAGTTTCGTGGTCTGGGAGCACTGCTGGGACACTCTAATCTTGATTGCATTTGCTTTTCAGGAAATCCGTCGTGCCAACCCCGACTTATGGCCTAGCTACGCAGCGCGTTTGGACCGAAGGCCCAGAAATATTGCAAGTATGAGATTTTGCTTTTGGCCTGTTTGGGGGTGTTATGCTTCTTGGCGGGTGGGTTGCCGGGTCTTGGGGCATTCCTGGGAAGGTCTAATACCGGGTAGAAGTGGTTGGGACAAAATCCAGGCCGATTTTTTTTTGGGCTATTTCTGACATTTTGCTCTATGTAGCGTTTTCGGGGGCCTGTTTGGGGGGCTTCCTGGTGTTTGCGGGTGAGTTTCGTGGTCTGGGAGCACTGCTGGGACACTCTAATCTTGATTGCATTTGCTTTTCAGGAAATCCGTCGTGCCAACCCCGACTTATGGCCTAGCTACGCAGCGCGTTTGGACCGAAGGCCCAGAAATATTGCAAGTATGAGATTTTGCTTTTGGCCTGTTTGGGGGTGTTATGCTTCTTGGCGGGTGGGTTGCCGGGTCTTGGGGCATTCCTGGGAAGGTCTAATACCGGGTAGAAGTGGTTGGGACAAAATCCAGGCCGATTTTTTTTTGGGCTATTTCTGACATTTTGCTCTATGTAGCGTTTTCGGGGGCCTGTTTGGGGGGCTTCCTGGTGTTTGTGGGTGAGTTTCGTGGTCTGGGAGCACTGCTGGGACACTCTAATCTTGATTGCATTTGCTTGTCAGGAAATCCGTCGTGCCAACCCCGACTTATGGCCTAGCTACGCAGCGCGTTTGGACCGAAGGCCCAGAAATATTGCAAGTATGAGATTTTGCTTTTGGCCTGTTTGGGGGTGTTATGCTTCTTGGCGGGTGGGTTGCCGGGTCTTGGGGCATTCCTGGGAAGGTCTAATACCGGGTAGAAGTGGTTGGGACAAAATCCAGGCCGATTTTTTTTTGGGCTATTTCTGACATTTTGCTCTATGTAGCGTTTTCGGGGGCCTGTTTGGGGGGCTTCCTGGTGTTTGCGGGTGAGTTTCGTGGTCTGGGAGCACTGCTGGGACACTCTAATCTTGATTGCATTTGCTTTTCAGGAAATCCGTCGTGCCAACCCCGACTTATGGCCTAGCTACGCAGCGCGTTTGGACCGAAGGCCCAGAAATATTGCAAGTATGAGATTTTGCTTTTGGCCTGTTTGGGGGTGTTATGCTTCTTGGCGGGTGGGTTGCCGGGTCTTGGGGCATTCCTGGGAAGGTCTAATACCGGGTAGAAGTGGTTGGGACAAAATCCAGGCCGATTTTTTTTTGGGCTATTTCTGACATTTTGCTCTATGTAGCGTTTTCGGGGGCCTGTTTGGGGGGCTTCCTGGTGTTTGCGGGTGAGTTTCGTGGTCTGGGAGCACTGCTGGGACACTCTAATCTTGATTGCATTTGCTTTTCAGGAAATCCGTCGTGCCAACCCCGACTTATGGCCTAGCTACGCAGCGCGTTTGGACCGAAGGCCCAGAAATATTGCAAGTATGAGATTTTGCTTTTGGCCTGTTTGGGGGTGTTATGCTTCTTGGCGGGTGGGTTGCCGGGTCTTGGGGCATTCCTGGGAAGGTCTAATACCGGGTAGAAGTGGTTGGGACAAAATCCAGGCCGATTTTTTTTTGGGCTATTTCTGACATTTTGCTCTATGTAGCGTTTTCGGGGGCCTGTTTGGGGGGCTTCCTGGTGTTTGCGGGTGAGTTTCGTGGTCTGGGAGCACTGCTGGGACACTCTAATCTTGATTGCATTTGCTTTTCAGGAAATCCGTCGTGCCAACCCCGACTTATGGCCTAGCTACGCAGCGCGTTTGGACCGAAGGCCCAGAAATATTGCAAGTATGAGATTTTGCTTTTGGCCTGTTTGGGGGTGTTATGCTTCTTGGCGGGTGGGTTGCCGGGTCTTGGGGCATTCCTGGGAAGGTCTAATACCGGGTAGAAGTGGTTGGGACAAAATCCAGGCCGATTTTTTTTTGGGCTATTTCTGACATTTTGCTCTATGTAGCGTTTTCGGGGGCCTGTTTGGGGGGCTTCCTGGTGTTTGTGGGTGAGTTTCGTGGTCTGGGAGCACTGCTGGGACACTCTAATCTTGATTGCATTTGCTTTTCAGGAAATCCGTCGTGCCAACCCCGACTTATGGCCTAGCTACGCAGCGCGTTTGGACCGAAGGCCCAGAAATATTGCAAGTATGAGATTTTGCTTTTGGCCTGTTTGGGGGTGTTATGCTTCTTGGCGGGTGGGTTGCCGGGTCTTGGGGCATTCCTGGGAAGGTCTAATACCGGGTAGAAGTGGTTGGGACAAAATCCAGGCCGATTTTTTTTTGGGCTATTTCTGACATTTTGCTCTATGTAGCGTTTTCGGGGGCCTGTTTGGGGGGCTTCCTGGTGTTTGCGGGTGAGTTTCGTGGTCTGGGAGCACTGCTGGGACACTCTAATCTTGATTGCATTTGCTTTTCAGGAAATCCGTCGTGCCAACCCCGACTTATGGCCTAGCTACGCAGCGCGTTTGGACCGAAGGCCCAGAAATATTGCAAGTATGAGATTTTGCTTTTGGCCTGTTTGGGGGTGTTATGCTTCTTGGCGGGTGGGTTGCCGGGTCTTGGGGCATTCCTGGGAAGGTCTAATACCGGGTAGAAGTGGTTGGGACAAAATCCAGGCCGATTTTTTTTTGGGCTATTTCTGACATTTTGCTCTATGTAGCGTTTTCGGGGGCCTGTTTGGGGGGCTTCCTGGTGTTTGTGGGTGAGTTTCGTGGTGTGGGAGCACTGCTGGCTATATATACTTTACTTTGCAAGAGGTTTGAAGCAAATCCATGGTGGCTGAGGGGACTTAGGGCCTAGCTGCAGAGCGCGCGCGGAGTGATTTGGGAAATTTGTGAAAAAGTGACTAAGTCCCCATTTTTGTACTTTTGCTCTTTGGCTGTTTGGGGGTCTTCTACTCGTTTTCTCCTGGGTTGACGGCTCTGGGGCCATTGCTGGGAAGCTCTAATACCGGATAAAAGTGTTTTGGACCAAATCCCAGGCGGAATTTTTTTTGTGTTTTTGATGACTTGCTTGCCTTTGAGGTGCTCTTAGGGGGGGTTCCGTCTGTTTGCGGGTGAGTTTCGTGGTCTGGGAGCACTGCTGGGACACTCTAATCTTGATTGCATTTGCTTTTCAGGAAATCCGTCGTGCCAACCCCGACTTATGGCCTAGCTACGCAGCGCGTTTGGACCGAAGGCCCAGAAATATTGCAAGTATGAGATTTTGCTTTTGGCCTGTTTGGGGGTGTTACGCTTCTTGGCGGGTGGGTTGCCGGGTCTTGGGGCATTCCTGGGAAGGTCTAATACCGGGTAGAAGTGGTTGGGACAAAATCCGCACGGAAAAGCCTTTAGTTTTGGCACTTTTTGTAACTTAGGGTTCGTTAGGGTTAGCCCTAGCAGCAGGATTGCATGTGTTTCGGGGTGTTCTAGATTTTTCAAACTGAGTTCTGGGGTCTTAGAGCACTCGTGAGAATGTGTAATTTTGGTTGCAAGTCATTTGAAGAAAATCCATGGTGGGAAAGGGGGGATTTGGCATAGTTAAAGAAAGCCTTTGCCACTATTCTTAACTTAGGGTTCGTTAGGGTTAGCAGTATTTCTATTGCATGTGTTTGAGTGGGGGGGATTTCGAGTCTTGGAGCGATGCTGGCTATGGCTACTTTTGCTTGGTTGCTTGCAAGTGGTTTGAATGCAATCCACGGTGGGTAATGGGTAATTAGGGTACTTCGGCCTACTTTTACTTTCAAAGTAAGTTTTGTCACCAGTTTTCTGCTAGGCCTCGTTTTTTGAGATTTGATTGGGGGTCTTCTACATTTTTGCGACTGGCTTTAGTAAGGGTCTGGGTGGGAGCACTGCTAGGAAGATCTAATTTTGTTCTAAAACACAGTTTACAGTACACCTAGCTTGAGGGGCAAGATCCGATACATTAATTTGCCCATACTTATTTATCCTTCAAAAGGTGACTCAGAGTACGCACTTTCAAAAACATTGTACTGTCTACTAGGAAAAACAAATTGTGACTTTTTGCACTCCACAGCCTACATACCTTATATTTATTTATCAGTGGTGTTGTAATATTATATCACTTCCTGTTTTTCGTTGAATAATTACAGGCCGGGTTTCAGTCTCTGCAATGGGGAAAAAAGGATGGAGTCAGGCTTCACAGTAGCGAGCCACAATTCAGCATCAGGCAGGCAGTGGACAGGGTGTCTTCTGGTGACCAACATCGATGGACGAAGCGTCGGCTGCAATGGAGGAGTGCCGCTAATAGGAGGATTTTTTTTCTGCGGGCAACTTACTTACCACTTCCAACAGGACCACTACAACCACATAGATACAGTATCCCTTGCCTTTTTCTCTGACTGTGACTGCATTTCTTGGCTCTCTCTCTGCTTCTACATTGATCCCTTAACACATCACTTAGTCCACTCCACTATCACATCTGCACCACACATAGTCATTTGTAAGTGCTCCTACGTAATTCGCAAGTCGCAGCACGCCCCAGGCCATAGAGGACTGGGATGGCCCCAATGATGAAGCATGTCACCAAGGGGCAACCCTGGTGAGTGAGGGGACACCTAGAAAAAAAGCAATTTCTCCTTTTCTATCTACTATACCTTCTGTCAGGTTACGCAGCCCCTAAGCGCCTACCGTACTATGAAACTACATTTCCCATGAGTAGGCGGGAGACTTGCAGACTATTTAGTGAGACTATATGAGAGTACCCTTGTATGTTAGGACAGCACTTCACTGATGCCTGTCTTGTCTTCTGTTACAGGTATCCTTTCCCTGCTGACCCTACCTTTACCCATCCCACATTTTTTATTTTAGTTTGTTATTTTTCTCCCCCGCCTAATGCCTCGAACACCCTGTGTTTACACTTCTGGGTGTTGGTGACATTTGGAGGTGGAACCATATTTGCATCGACTGGATCACGGGGAGTAAACCTGACACCTTCCAGACCAACCCCATTGAGTGTTGTTGTGAATGGATTTATAGTGACCAGCAAGGCTCTCAGGTATCTGGCTACAGAGACCTTATGTTGAATATAGTTATCAATATTTCCACCCACGCCCTGTACTGTCGCATTCTTTCTTCCACAGTTGTCGAAAGTACTAATTACTTTTAACTGACATGCATGCAGTTACAGTAGTGTATGCACTTTCAAAGATTGATGGATAGGTTTGTACCCAAAGATTTGTTTATGTTCACAATTGTTCGTCCATGCTGTGCTACTTTTTCTTGTCTCCCAAAACCTTTCCCAAAAACCCCCGTACCCATCCATTTTTCAAACCCTAACCCTCTTCCCCCGGGCTGTGTGGTTTTGATTGATGTGTGACTAAATTACAGCAATAAATCCACACACTTGCTGGGGAGGATAAGGTGATAGCAACAGGCTGGTGAAGAAATCCGAGGATATATTCTTACTCTGCTTGACAAAGACCCATGGCTAATGTCAAAGAACTTCAACCAAATTAGTTATACTTTAACATTTGTTAGGCTACAACGTGGCACTGTTCTAGTGTACTTCTGTCACCTGCTATATTCTGTATTGTACCTTTGTATTGCTCAGGAGGACAAACCAGATTTCATTTTCTTTTTTTCATAGGCAAGCAACTGCCACTGTGTCACACCACTAGTACCACCGCTATGAGGAAATTTTATCCGCCCAGGATTGCCAACCTTATTTGCTGTTTCCCGTGGAGCCAGCCCTGGGCCTAGCCCTACTTGCAAACAGAAATTACAGGTAAGATAGGCGTTTGGTTGGAGGTAGTATAATGGAGTATTAGGAGAGACGAGAGATTTGATTGACGGTAGTACTACTAAAGTCCTAGGACTATTCAGGAAAACAAACTTACTGTTATGTTAAACCCCCACCCACCAGACTCAAAAGCAGTAAAAAACAGGTATGGTCAGATAAAGTTTCAAAAAGTATATTTTTATAGCCCTAACAAAAGAATCTCCCGCAAGACCCTCCCTAACCCCAACGATTGTCCTTCAAAAGTCCCCAAAAATCACAACTCCCAATTCCCACCCCCCAAAAGTCTCTAAAAAAGGGGCAAGGGACACTATGGCAGGGTGCTGTTGGAATTAGCAGCCAGGGCATCATGCTCCTTGCGGAGGGTGGCAAGTTCGAAGCGGAGGCCCTCCACCACGTTCTTATAATTATGGACCTCCTGCTCCAGGTAGGACAGTCTGAGGGATAAGCGGCGCCGGTGTGCCTTGCAAATCCTGTGAGGGGCAGCTGCTTTCTTTGCTGCTGGGCGGTGGCGTTTGGCTTTGGTAGCCCGGCTCCGTACCGCTGGAGCACTGCGCTGGCTGGCAGCCCGCACGGAGGAGGAGGCAGCTGTCCCAGTGGACGTTGTTGTTGTTCCAGACTGCGTCTCCTCCTCCTCCAGGGCCACCAGCCGCCGATATTCAGCAACAGTGGCATCCAGCCTCCGTTGCCGGGCCATTCGAGCCAGCTCCTTCCTCCTTGATGGTGTCTTGGATTTGGAAGGAGCAACTACATGAAAAAAGAAAGACATAGTCTGTAACCAATGCTCCTTAAGATTAACACAAAATGATTGAGCAGAAAGTTGTCACAGTACAAGTAGCAAATTGAAAGCACAGTGCATAACTATTGAGGACAGTATCTATGTAACCTCCGACTTCTTCATCCTTGCTCTAACATTAGTGGGAGTTTAAGGAACAAATTCTACGAGCACTATGGACTTCTATTACAGTCGACTATGACAGTACACCACTCTTATTCTTCTTCTTCTCTCTTGTTTAGGAAAATTGGTACGTTATCTTATGCAAGCCGGCATAATGCCAGCGCAGTGAACTTGCACCCGAGAAAAACAGACGCACACCATGGTGAGTGAGACAGACTTGCGTTACTGTACCGGTCCAGTACATGCAGGTGGTGAAGCTCTTACTTTTCTATTACGGGTGGCACTGAGAATACTCTGTTAAAAGGGCTACTGCTTAATTAATTTAGCTTTCACCCTACAGTGCAAATGAGTATTAGAAAAGGAAAATGAAGAAGCTAAATTATCTGATTATCTATCACTTCACATGGGATGTATTTGATGACATATGGGATGACTTTAGGTGCTTTGCTTATTATTGAGTGAACAGTGATACCCCCACACATGAATGGCGTACTACTACTAAACTAAAGTTATTAAGGGAGGTAGGGAGTGCCCACCGTAATAACTGGATATATGCTGTGCTTGCAGTTGCAATACAAACTACTGCTACTATTCATGGTAGTCTTTGGACAACGTTACAACTTCTTTTCCTTGCCTTTCCTACACTGGAACGGACGTGCGGGTGCGGTGTTACATGCTCTTCAAAGTAACACTTAGTTCATCCAGTGACCGTCTACTCTCTCTAGATTCACATATGCTATCTAAGAGTCAGATAGTACCATGAATGATCCAGGCATCCATCCATTCAAAGTATATTGCACACATACAGTTTCTGTCTCACCCACCCAGGCTGTTCTCCTTCCACCCATCCTTGCTTCATCATTCACCCAGCCATGCACCATACCATTTTCTTACCTTCCCAGCCACCTCGGGGACCAAGCAAACACATATCATTCTTCTTTGCCAGTCATCATTACATTTCTCGTGCTTCCACACTTACTTACACCCTTCTTTCGTTTTTCGTTCATCCCATCCATCAAGTTCACCTCAGATCTGATTGGGATTCTTCTCGCCAAAAACTTCACAGCTAAGTCGAAGTACATTTAGAGGAGGCTACTACCTGCTTTTTTTATAATACACCCGTGCAGAAAGCACACTCTGCAGTCTTCAATCTCAATGACTAAGGAATGTATAGCTTACCTCTGCCCGCCACCACCGTGTGAACCCTCACAGGCATGTCCTTTTCCGGCACTTGCACCGCCTCCTCCCCAGAGTTGTCCTCCTCGTCCAATGCCACCACCTCCGCGCTGGCCCCGTCTCCAGATGTTCCACCTACAAAGTACATTTAATAATGTTAGAATACACCACTCACTACTATATAATATTTGGTCTAGGAGGAAGAAAGAAATGTGAAAAAAAGTGTACAATTTAATAATTTTTGACTGTGTACTCTAGAGTAAAAATGTCCCTTTTTCCAGGGAAGGCTGTTGTCTTGCTGCACTTTTTGGCACAACTGATGAATGTTTGCTTTTTACTTTTTAACACGCACCACTTTTTCTCCTAACAGACAGAACCTTGACTTCTAAGAACACGAGCAGGATCAAGTTCAAACCAGGTGAGAGCTCGGCTCGACCACAAGAAATGTGTCCAATTAATCGTCAGCACTAAGCACTTTTCCATTTTCAGTTACACGTTCACTTTTATGACAAACTTGAATTTAATAAATGTGTTTACTTTTAATAAAGCTTTTAAACTTAAATAGACTCTGTGGTTTTTGGTCCTCCAGACTAGAGTGGATGAGCTAAAGGTTTTCGAATTTTTGCAAGCATGAGTCCGTGCCTCTGCCATCGGTGACTTTGGGAGCTAAATGACTCTGCCACACTATCTAGTCAGTAAGGAGATTGGGGGTTCAACTACAAAGTCTGTTATCACTGAGGTATGTGGAAAGTCTAACAGTTACAGCACCTATTATAATTGATAAGCTAAGCGATGCATTATTTAGTGTCCATAGTTCTGTTTGTGCAGATTTGTTTATTTATTTTATTTATTTTGCATATTTATAGAGCGCTCTAATACCCGGAGGTGTCCCTGCAACAGTAGTAGAATGGATTGTCCTATCCAAACCAAAAGTAAAGTAGTATCTTATTATTTCTTGGTGGTGGTCATTCACCTTTTTATTGTTGGCAATGGTCAAAGCATAAACATTTAGAATACTTGAAAAGACATTATGGACAATCCCAGAGGACTACACTCAGTGCATAGAGCTATTGCTGACTAGAATGGGAGTCCAATGGAAATGCCAAATGTGCAATCTTAGTTAGCTACACAGACAGACTAATAAGAATAATCTAGTAATACCACACGGAGTCATAGGGATAAGAATTTAGATCCTGTCTACAAGAAGATCAAAGACGATTTAGAAAAAATCGAATGAGGAACGCTAGGAAAAAATAAGTACTCTATATTAAAATTAAAACTTACTGGGGCCAGCAAAGGAGCCCTCGACTGCCCGGTCCTGGCCTGCATCGACAACAGCACCCTCCTCCTCCTCCTCCTGTGTCCTCCTCTTGCCCCTGGGGGAAGCTGATGTACAACATGAAAGAAAGAAAAACAGAAAACATGGATGATATTTATTTCTCAACCAAATCAAACATTTAAAAAAGAACTAACAAAGTAACAAAATATTTTTGCGAAATAGCAAATAGGGAACGACTCCACGGGATATATTATTGACCAATCTCATGTGGTCGACTACGTCATTACTTTAGTATTGCTTGATTTGCGGACCGTCGAATTGGAAACTACCCTATGTAACTCACTAAACAAAGTACTAAAAAGGTTTGCCTAGGATTGGCAGGCAGCAGTCCGCAGCACGCAAAGTGACAGCCAAAGTCCATCGTGATTGAAGATCAGCGACAACACTAAAGTTTCCTACTACATTCACCAGTCATTAAAATACTCAAACTATTAATCCACCACCACTATTTCTTCTTATCGCCATGTGTACAAAGGAAGGACTGGACTTGAGTCTGTAGGGGCTGATTTATAAGGCCCTTGCGGCTCTTTTGCTCCATTGTTGCGTGACTTTTGTGACGCAGCGACAGCACAAAAGAGGCGCAATGGTGCGGCGTATATTAACAACGTGACGCATCTGGGAGATGCATCACGTTGTAAAGCCCTGCGCCAATAGGGGTGTTCCGGCGCAAGGGAGGGCGTTCCTGCGCAGGAACGCATCCTAAAAGTGGCTGAGGGAAATCTACAAGATTTCAATCAGTCACTTTGAGGACAATGATGCGTGACTCAAACCCTGCGCCTGCTTGAAGCAGACGTACGGCTTGACGCAGCATTGGGGAGATAGGGCACCCCAGAGAATTGATGGAGCTGCACCATCGTTGCGACGCAACTCCAGCAATGCGCCACCTTTACGGCACAGATGCGTAACGCTTTGGTGACGTTTTGGGCCCATGGCGCGCCGCATTGTAATACGGCGCACCATGGGTGATGGTGGCGTGACGCACAATTACTGGCGCATCCCTGCAACTTTGCAGGGATGCGCCGGTAATTAAAAATCTGAACCTTAGTGTGTAGCATTGCGCAGTTCTTTCAACTACACTCATACATAATTTCACAGGCCAATGAAATGAACACAAAATCTAAAACAAATAAGCATAGTAGCAACACTACTGAGAAGGAGAGCAGTGTACCTGAAATGCACAGAAGATTTTGAAATAAAATGTACCTACAATGTAATGAGCAGCATTATTGCTCTTGGTAAAAAACAAAAATTTGCAATATAATAACACAGCAGGAGAAAACATAGTAGTAAAGACATAGCTACTACTACTCACCAAGCCCGGGGATCTCAAGGCCAAGGAGGTCGAGCAGATCTCGCTCACGGGTCAGGACATCCGTCCAGCGGTGGGTGGCCTGGTTGTAGGTGCGCCAGACCCGAGAGTGGTGGTAAATGGCCTGGCACACCTTCTCCCACCGCTTCCGGCGCTCCCGGGCCCCGTACCCGGCACTGATCTTGCCGCCTCCCATGATGGTCCTGGGGAGGCGGCGCTGAACATAAAAAATGAGTTGGGCCACCTCCTCCGGGGTAAAGATCTCCCGTGGCATCACTAGCTCCCCCCTCAAACGCCCGCACGGGAGCCGGACACGGGGTGCGGGACCCTTCCCCTTCTCGGGATGCTTCCCGGCTCCCTTCACCATGGTCTGGGCGGAAAGGAATAAAGAAAATAGAATAGGGAAGAGAAGAAAAGAAAAGAGTTTACAAAAGTAGTTTAAAATTAACCAAAAGTAGCAGTAAACACAAAAATATAGGGCTAGAAAAATAGAGGGATAGATAATAAGTAAAATAGATAAAAAAAAACTTCAAACAAGCAAAGGATGGCAGAGATTGACAGAGGATACAAAGACCATGCCCAGAACCATAGCAATGAATGAGAAACAAGATGGCCGCGCCCGTTCACGACCGCGCGGGTAAGTTCGCGCGAGATTTTCCTTGCGAACACGCGCGAGACTGTACTGGCAAACCGCGGACTTTGCGAGATTACACTTCGCGCCCGGAAACGGAAATACGTCAGGCAAACAAGATGGCTGCGCCCTTGAACGACCGCGAGGGTAACTTCGCGTCTTGCGCTACGAGCGGCTCGCAAAAACGCACAAAACCTTGCCAACTAACACGCCGCAAAAAAAACAAATTGCATATTCGCACGAATTTGCGGCTTCCGAATCCGATCTTGCGCGTGTTCGCACCCCGCGAACCCCGCGAAATTGCAGAAAAACGAGTTTTTCAAAAGTGAAAGCACTCGGCAGGGGCAAGAGTTCAAACTCATCATTAGTAACAATTCCCGGTAGTGCTTCCTGACTGGGGCCCCTCCAGAATTCAGTTGCTAGTTGCAACAATTGTATGACCCTGCTCTGACCCTCACAGCAGGCTCATACAATAGCTACAAGTAGGCCACAAAGAAGGTCCTGGGGAAAAAAAATGCACTGCAACAGAAAGCAAAATTACAGATAAGGAAGCAGGTGCCAGACTGGAATTTTAAAACAGTGACACATTAATAAACTAACCCCAAATTAATTCATCTGAGTTGAAGCAGGGATGGTGTGCTTGCTTTTCCCCCCCATAATCTACAGTAATGATGAACCAGAGGGTGGCATTGATGTAACAGAGGGTTGCAGTGGTGAAACAGAGGGTGCTGGGAACCTGTGATGATGAACCAGACGTAGAAACAACATAATTCGCGACCGTTGCGCGACGAAATGTAAGTTCGCAATTGCGAACTGGTACGAAACCCTCGCGAACTGGCAGAAATCCTTGCGAACACAAAAAAAAAAAAAATCCGCAAATTCGCAAGAATTCGCGGATTTTGCGGATTGCGAGTTCGCAAATCCGCAAATTCGCGAACGCGAGATCCGCAAAATTCGCCCATGCTTAGCTGAAAGATGTGTTGGCACAAATCGACCCCCAACCACATACCTGCGCAGCACTTATCGAACTTACATTACGCTTCAATCATAGGATGAAGGAAAGAAAGGGAGATCACAAGAAGAGAGACGGGATGGTCGCACCCTATGAAAGCCAGAGCCATGGGGAGAAATCACCCACAGTGCCAGAACCTATGGAAATAGGTAAGCATGGGCGCAAAATCCGTTCGGCTCGCGGGTTTTGCGGGTTTTTGGCAAATTCGCAATCCGCAAATTCCGCGAATTTGCCGAAAATCCGCAAATCCGCGAGCGGAACGGATCCGGGGGGCAAAAGTTCATGCTTCAAGCTTGTAACTATTTTAGAATGGCGCAGGCAAGCTGCCAGCGCTGTTCTAAAATAGTTACTAAGTTAGCTTCAATAGGAAGCACTAATAGAAGCAGGTGCTCGAGTTAAACTGAATTTGAGCACCTGCTTTATTTTATCTATTAGTGCTTCCTGATGAAGCTAACTTAGTAACTATTTTAGAATGGCGCTGGCAGCTTGCCGGCACCATTCTAAAATAAAACAGGAGAGGGGCAGAGGGCAGAAGGGCATAACAGCGAGTGGGGCAGAGGGCAGATGGAACAACAACGAGTGGGGCAGAGGGCAGAATGGCACAAAAACAAGTGGGGCAGAGGGCAGATGGAACAACAACGAGTGGGGCAGAGGGCAGAATGGCACAAAAACAAGTGGGGCAGAGGGCAGAATGGCACAAAAATGAGTGGGGCAGAGGGCAGAAGGGCACAAAAACGAGTGGGGCAGAGGGCAGAAGGGCACAACAACGAGTGAGGCAGAGGGCAGAATGGCACAAAAACGAGAGGGGCAGAGGGCAGAAGGGCACAACAACGAGTGGGGCAGAGGGCAGAATGGCACAAAAACGAGTGGGGCAGAGGGCAGAATGGCACAAAAACGAGTGGAGCAGAGGGCAGAATGGCACAACAACAAGTGGGGCAGAGGGCAGAAGGGCACAAAAACGAGTGGGGCAGAGGGCAGAACGGCACAAAAACGCGTGGGGCAGAGGGCAGAAGGGCACAACAACGAGTGTGGCAGAGGGCAGAAGGGCACAACAACGAGTGGGGCAGAGGGCAGAAGGGCACAACAACGAGTGGGGCAGAGGGCAGAAGGGCACAACAACGAGTGGGGCAGAGGGCAGAATGGCACAACAACGAGTGGGGCAGAGGGCAGAAGGGCACAACAACGAGTGGGGCAGAGGGCAGAATGGCACAAAAACGAGTGGGGCAGAGGGCAGAAGGGCACAAAAACAAGTGGGGCAGAGGGCAGAATGGCACAAAAACGAGTGGGGCAGAGGGCAGAAGGTCACTAAAACGAGTGGGGCAGAGGGCAGAAGGGCACAACAACGAGTGGGGCAGAAGGCAGAAGGGCACAAAAACGAGTGGGGCAGAGGGCAGAAGGGCACAAAAATGAGTAGGGCAGAGGGCAGAAGGGCACAACAACGAGTGGGGCAGAGGGCAGAAGGGCACAACAACGAGTGGGGCAGAGGGCAGAAGGGCACAACAACGAGTGGGGCAGAGGGCAGAATGGCACAAAAACGAGTGGGGCAGAGGGCAGAAGGGCACAACAACGAGTGGGGCAGAGGGCAGAAGGGCACAAAAATGAGTGGGGCAGAAGGGCACAAAAACGAGTGGGGCAGAGGGCAGAATGGCACAAAAACGAGTGGGGCAGAGGGCAGAAGGGCACAAAAACGAGTGGGGCAGAGGGCAGAAGGGCACAACAACGAGCGGTCTCGCACAAAAAAAACAGCGAACACGGAAAGCGCCCCGCGAACACGCGAATCGCCCCGCGAACACGCACAAATCGACCCCCAACCACATACCTGCGCAGCACTTATCGAACTTACATTACGCTTCAATCATAGGATGAAGGAAAGAAAGGGAGATCACAAGAAGAGAGACGGGATGGTCGCACCCTATGAAAGCCAGAGCCATGGGGAGAAATCACCCACAGTGCCAGAACCTATGGAAATAGGTAAGCATGGGCGCAAAATCCGTTCGGCTCGCGGGTTTTGCGGGTTTTTGGCAAATTCGCAATCCGCAAATTCCGCGAATTTGCCGAAAATCCGCAAATCCGCGAGCGGAACGGATCCGGGGGGCAAAAGTTCATGCTTCAAGCTTGTAACTATTTTAGAATGGCGCAGGCAAGCTGCCAGCGCTGTTCTAAAATAGTTACTAAGTTAGCTTCAATAGGAAGCACTAATAGAAGCAGGTGCTCGAGTTAAACTGAATTTGAGCACCTGCTTTATTTTATCTATTAGTGCTTCCTGATGAAGCTAACTTAGTAACTATTTTAGAATGGCGCTGGCAGCTTGCCGGCACCATTCTAAAATAAAACAGGAGAGGGGCAGAGGGCAGAAGGGCATAACAGCGAGTGGGGCAGAGGGCAGATGGAACAACAACGAGTGGGGCAGAGGGCAGAATGGCACAAAAACAAGTGGGGCAGAGGGCAGATGGAACAACAACGAGTGGGGCAGAGGGCAGAATGGCACAAAAACAAGTGGGGCAGAGGGCAGAATGGCACAAAAATGAGTGGGGCAGAGGGCAGAAGGGCACAAAAACGAGTGGGGCAGAGGGCAGAAGGGCACAACAACGAGTGAGGCAGAGGGCAGAATGGCACAAAAATGAGAGGGGCAGAGGGCAGAAGGGCACAACAACGAGTGGGGCAGAGGGCAGAATGGCACAAAAACGAGTGGGGCAGAGGGCAGAATGGCACAAAAACGAGTGGAGCAGAGGGCAGAATGGCACAACAACAAGTGGGGCAGAGGGCAGAAGGGCACAAAAACGAGTGGGGCAGAGGGCAGAACGGCACAAAAACGCGTGGGGCAGAGGGCAGAAGGGCACAACAACGAGTGTGGCAGAGGGCAGAAGGGCACAACAACGAGTGGGGCAGAGGGCAGAAGGGCACAACAACGAGTGGGGCAGAGGGCAGAAGGGCACAACAACGAGTGGGGCAGAGGGCAGAATGGCACAACAACGAGTGGGGCAGAGGGCAGAAGGGCACAACAACGAGTGGGGCAGAGGGCAGAAGGGCACAAAAACAAGTGGGGCAGAGGGCAGAATGGCACAAAAACGAGTGGGGCAGAGGGCAGAAGGTCACTAAAACGAGTGGGGCAGAGGGCAGAAGGGCACAACAACGAGTGGGGCAGAAGGCAGAAGGGCACAAAAACGAGTGGGGCAGAGGGCAGAAGGGCACAAAAATGAGTAGGGCAGAAGGGCACAACAACGAGTGGGGCAGAGGGCAGAAGGGCACAACAACGAGTGGGGCAGAGGGCAGAAGGGCACAACAACGAGTGGGGCAGAGGGCAGAATGGCACAAAAACGAGTGGGGCAGAGGGCAGAAGGGCACAACAACGAGTGGGGCAGAGGGCAGAAGGGCACAAAAATGAGTGGGGCAGAAGGGCACAAAAACGAGTGGGGCAGAGGGCAGAATGGCACAAAAACGATTGGGCAGAGGGCAGAAGGGCACAAAAACGAGTGGGGCAGAGGGCAGAAGGGCACAACAACGAGCGGTCTCGCACAAAAAAAACAGCGAACACGGAAAGCGCCCCGCGAACACGCGAATCGCCCCGCGAACACGCAAATCGCCCAGTGAACACGCAAAAAAATCCGCAAATTCGCACAAATTCGCAAATTTTGCAGATTGCAAATTCGCAAATCCGCAAATTCGCAAATCGCGAATTCGCAAAATTTGCCCATACTTAGAAAAAGGTACTGTGGGGGCTTCCCTGACATTGAGTGAAAAAGACTATTGTCGTAAACAAGGATTATGCCTATATTGCGGCAAGAAGGGGCATTTCTTACGGAAGTGCCCTGTGAAACCCAAACCTGGCCGGTTTTGGGTTGGACAAAACGCAGCAGGCGATGCCGGGAAGGAGCCGGAAAACTCCAAAGCTTGAAGGTGAATGAAGGGGAACCATCAAGCAGGAACATCATCCCTTCCATAACACCAGATATTAACCAGGAGAGGAACCATTTGTTTCTGAGTATGACGTTGGTGATGGGTTCCGAGGAAAAAGGTGTTCGGGCTATGGTGGACTCGGGGGCTACCGGCTGTTTTATGGACTATTCAGAAGCCCGGCGGATAGGAGTGCGCCTCATCACCAAGAAGCAACCGGAAATTGTGTACGCAATCGCCGGGAAAGAGCTAGAGGCCGGACCCATTACACACCACACACCAGAATATGGGCTTTCCTACGACGGAACGCATCACGAGCAAATGGCATTCAATATTATCCAAGCACCCCAATATGGGATAATTTTGGGGCTTCCCTGGTTACAGAAGCATGATCCAGTCATACAATGGACTACCAAGAAGGTACAATTCCAGTCTCTTACTGCATAGAACATTGCCTCTCTGGGTTACCCAATCCATCACAAGCATTAGCCTCAATACAACGGATAGCCACGGCCGCAGAGAAAGAAGTGTCTCTTCCTCCATGTTACCAGGCCTACGAAGCAGTATTCAGCGACAAGGAAGCAGAGGTACTTCCTCCACACAGGGCATATGATTGCCGAATCGATCTGCTACCAGGGGCAGAGATACCCAATGGTCGGATCTACGCTCTCACAGTACCTAAAAATGAGACTTTAAGGGCATATCTAGACAAATACCTTGCCCTAGGATATATACGTCCTTCTAGGTCTCCCGCAGCATCGCAGTTATTTATTATCCCGAAAGCGAATGGAAAAAAAAGATGCTGCATCGATTATAGTACATATACAAAAGGGGTCCCCGCAAGGGAAGCGTATTGTATACTACATACACTGAAAGTACTCTAGACTAACAAACAAAAAAATAATGAGGAATTTTCAGGTATTGTCATTTATTTATCAACACCGAATATCTACCATTACCACATTACAATCACATTTAATAAATAGCCCCAAATGGGGAGAGGAAGGAAAAGGGAAGGGAGGGGTGGTGCTCAAGGAAGTGTAAAGTCAAAGAAAATAAACACAGTCAAAAAACAGGTAATAATTACAATATTACAAATAGGATCGTGATAATTCAGATACAAAAGCCAAAAATCAAGGCATACATTGAAAATTATTAGACTAATGACATTCAACGGTCACATACTGAATTCAGAAATATCAGGGGCATGTGCCGGAAGTCCAAGGAAAGAAAAGAGCCGTCGACGTTTCGACCCCTGTCAATTGGCTATGTTAAGTCCTTTATCGGGGTCTTCATCAGGACATATACAGGGAAGAAGTGGAGTGGGGCAATCCTATCTGAAAAATTAAAACAAGGATTCAGACTTGGTACGTTATAAGGATAAATTAAATTAACACCGTCCTATTTGGCAGTAATGAATTCATTTAATTTAATTACCATGGAGTAAAGGCCCAGCTGGGCTCTAAACGTAGGAAATGAGTAAGCCACGCAGGATGTTGTGGTCGATCTCAGCGATAATATTTCGCAACTACAGAGGAGAAACAGTCAAATCAAATAGAAGAATAAGGATGAATTTCAAATAATACTACCAGTAGGGAGGTATTTTATCATTAAACACTGTCTACTTGGTTAAAAACCGGGACTAAACTTACACAAGCTTCAACCATTAGGACGAATGGTGAGTTAATTGTTAAACCACAGTCGTCATTTGTCGGATTCAAAAGTCTGAAAGGGCCGAGGGTGCAACCAGAATGCACGGGCTGTGGGTGAAACAATTCGACAAATCAGAGGGGTTTAGAAGTATGTAAATTAATGATGAAGCCGCACTGAGTTAATGGCCCATCACTGGGAGCCACAGTGTTACCTGTCAAGCTCAAACACACCTACATGAAGAAGCGGTAGGGACCAACAGCCACTGGTTGAGTTTGAAACATGGGACACAATTCGATTACGGTGAAGATCGCAGTAAAATATAAGACAGGGGCTCTGTTGTAGGTTGGTAAAAGGCTAATGGGGAAAACACACCTCGTGTAAAAGATATCAGGAATCTGTTACATACCTCCCGATTGACAGCGGGAGGAGAACTAATTAAGCAGCCGATCTTATATCCGGCACAAGTGTGCTCTGTGGTGAAGTCGTCTTAAACCACCACAACCCGCAGGTCAGAGAAGGCAGTGTATGGACACCCGTTCCGTCAGCCCTAATACGATTGAATCCTGCAAGAAGCACGGAGACAACCAGTTAGAAGGGGAACCTGTCTAAGGTTACAGATGGCCGCGAAAACGTCTCGGCAAAGGCGCACTGTTACTTACAGATGCCCGGGAGGGCCGCTGCAGTCAACGCCGGTCGATACAAACTCCGCAGGACTGCTACGCGGAGTTAGGGGGCGGAGTCAGTGGATGTATGCCACGAAAGAAAGGGAAGGGTTACTCAAGGCTACTAATGTGCTCGCTAGTGTAGTAATGCGAGGGAACCTTACTAAATTACAATTTTGATGAAGACAGATTGTTACGGAAATATTCACTATTTGAAGTGGTTAATAGAAAAGACACATTTTAGCAGATTAACGCTATGACTTAGAAAATGCTGAAAACAGAACTATACAGATTTTTTCAGAAGATTAGACTAAGATACTTCTTTCGTAACCAAACAACTAGACAACAAAGTTCCATTACTGGACTTAGAGAACCCTCCACCTTCTTACCACCCACCTATGCCATGAGCCACAAGATCTTGGCCTTTGAAGAAATTGTGACCACCTCGGTAGACCGAGCACTTGATCAACGAAAATTTGTTAGATTGAACCTAAGCAAAACAGAGAAGAAGGCCCTAACAGGCCTATGTACCAACAAAGAGGTCGTCATTAAACCCGCCGATAAAGGCGGGGCGATTGTCGTGCAGGACCTTTCCAAATACAAGGAAGAAATCTACAGACAATTGTTGGATGGTGTCAGTTATCGGCAACTACCAATTGACCCTTCACGTGAATTGGCATCTACAATTTTGACAGCTACACAGAAAGGATTGGATGCCGGTTTCCTTAGTGAGCAAGAATTTAAATTCCTTAACCAAAAATTCCTGAGACTGGCAACCATATACACCTTACCGAAGGTGCACAAGAATCTGAACAGCCCCCCTGGACGTCCTATTGTGTCAGGCTGCGGGTCTATGTTAGAGCCCCTGTGTAAATATGTTGACTTCTTCCTAAAGCCCATCGCCCTTAACACCAGGGCTTATCTACGTGATACGACACAGACAATCAATCTGATAGATGAGAGACAATTCAACCCAGAAAGTGCACTCCTGGTTACTTGCGATATCGTATCGCTCTACACCAGTATTCCTCATCAGGATGCTTTGGAAGTGATGCGAGAGGCTTTAGATAAGAGACCGGCCCCTTTACCAGTCCCGACGGATTTCATAATTGAGTTGCTGAGTATCGCCATGATGCAGAACTTTTTTATCTTCCAAGAAGGTTTCTATTTGCAGACAAAGGGGGTAGCCATGGGGGCTACCTTCGCTCCAAATCTGGCCATAATATATATGGACCACTTCGAACAACAACATATCTTTTCAGCTAATAATCCTTTCCAGGCCAGGTTGACCTTATGGGTCAGATACATTGATGATGTCCTGTGTATCTGGGAGGGCAACAAAGAACAACTGAAAGATTTCTATGATTGGCTCAATTCAAGAAACCCCCATATCCAATTCACCATGGAATCCAGCAACGTAGCCATACCTTTCTTGGATATCTCCATCTATGCGGAAGGAGACCGCTTACAAACCACCCTATTTAGGAAACCGACTGAGCGCAACTCTTTGCTGCAATATGGGAGTCATCACCCCAGAGGTCTCAAAGACAATTTGCCTGTCAGGCAATTTCTCAGAATCAGGAGAAATTGCTCAACTCGAGCCAACTACATCCAGGAATCTGAGGTTCTAAGTGAGCGTCTCATCTCGCGGGGGTACCCGGCCCGAATGGTGAAACGAGCTAGGAAACGGGCGTGGTACAACCCACGCGACATTTTGCTTAACCCAGAAATTACTAACCAAACAGGGGTAGACCGTATTATCTGTGTCACGACTTTTTCGACACGGAGTAACGAAATCAAACAAATCATCAACAAGAACTGGTCCTTGGTGGCAGATGAGATTGAGCAAATTCAACTCCACCTTCATTCCTTTAAGAGAGCCAAAAATATACGGGACATGGTTGTCCATTCTTATTTGGAACCAGTGAGTCAACCAACTCTCACAACCTTATGAAATCTGCCCCCTCTGGTAGGACACCATAGATGTGGCACATGCATAGCATGCGACACCACCATTCAGACTAAGACTTTTGATCATGGTGGGCGTTCTTACACTTTAAAACACTTCACGAATTGTAATTCGACTGGCGTTATCTACATTGTCCAATGCCCATGCAGTCATGTATATGTGGGGCAAACCCAACTAAAAGTAAATCCCGTATTTCTTCCCACTGCAGTAGACTGCGGTGCAAAGTGGTGGGCGCACCTTTGGTAGAACACTGGCAAAAAGCAGGACATGCGGTGTCCGATTTGAGATGGCTTGTAATTGAAAAAGTATCCCTAGGTAGAAGAGGGGGTAATCTTTTGACAGTATTAAATACACGTGAATCCAAATGGATGTCCCTCTTAGACTCGATTAAAAATGGTCTCAATGAGCAGGACAGTAGTTTGGCACAATTGGCAGCGCTTGGCTAATCTGCCTGATTAAGATTGATATCTTTTATGACAGGTTATGTAGATTACCATTTCTCTGTAATGCTTGTCACACCAGATGTAACCAATGTTACTCGTTTACACTCTCATGTTGGAGAAGTGCACGAGCTGGTATTTTCTCTTGTGGGATGGAATTGTCATATGGGCACACATTATACATGAACCCTGTGTGCACCCCGTTTTAATTCAGTAACATCTGTTAGGAGCCTAGCAGACTAAATGTTATGCATCTCGCCTACAACCTCTTGCTAGAGAGTTGCGCGGGTATTTATATTGATAATTACTGATTTCAGCACTAATTGTTCAACTGATGATTCATTCATTAATCTAATGTACTAATCCATTCTTGCCATCTAGCGACCACACTATGATCAGCTTTTGAAACTCGTTTACAACCTCCTGTGCGAGGGTTGCACGAGCGTAAGTCCATTTTCTAAGTCTCGCCATAGCGTTAATCTGCTAAAATGTGTCTTTTCTATTAACCACTACTAGCCACCTTACCGGCCCCATACTATGCCCTTCGGGCAGATCGCCCTACTGGCAGAGCAGGGGGCGGCGTGGCGGTCATCGCACGTACCGATCTTCCCTTTCAAACCCTGTCCCTACCAGACATCGCGACCACCGAGTATCTGGTTATCCGCACCACCTCCACCACTCCCCCTCTGACCTGTTTTCTTACCTACCGTCCTCCTCAATCCCCTTTACAGTTTCTCCCTGACTTCTTGGAAGTCTTGGTTACTATTACAGTTAACAATTCCTCTATTCTACTTCTTGGCGACTTCAACTTCTGGCCCTCTGACCCAGCTGAATGTTCGTCCTCAAAGGAATTTTCCGAAACCCTCCAATCCCTTAACTTCACACCCCATGTTCATTCCCCCACCCACATTAAAGGTCACACGCTAGACCAGATCTGGTCCCTGAACTGTCCTGTGGAATCCCTCTCAATTTTGCCTTGCACATGGTCTGACCACCACTTGATCTCACTCTCCCTACCCATTCACCCCCCAGCCAAGCCCCCTTGCCCCAAAAACACCTGGGTTCGAGCCTGGGGCCGAGTTAACCCGGAAGATCTCTCTTCCCTTCTCACCACCTCCCTCCCTTCCCTGCAGGGCCTATCCACCCTCTCCCAGGTTAAGGCCATAGAACAGTGGCTCTCCTCAGGCTGCGATTCTGTTGCCCCGCTCAAACGTATTACTTCCAAGCGTGAGAAGGACGCCAACCGGTGGTTCAACGAAGAGCTCAAGGCCACCAAATTAGCAGTACGTCGCGCGGAGCGGGCTTGGAGGAGAAACTATTGCCCCACTTTACGACTGGAGTATATCAACACCCTGACCCAGTATAAAAAAGACATCTTGGAGGCCAAAACCACCTACTTCTCCTCCAAAATCCTTGCTGCAGAAAACCAGTCTAAGGAAATATTTGCGATCGTTCATAACCTGGCGTTCTCGGATAGAACAACCCTTAAGCCCGCCCCGTCCGAAGAACTCTGCCACTCCCTCAACAATTACTTTATTCACAAAATTGCTACCATTAAAGCCAACATCCCTCCCCCTTCTCCCTCCTTTGTTGACCCCCAATGTCCCCCTCCCAAGGGAGAACTCACCACCCTCCCCCCCATAACTAAGGAATCTCTGACCTCCTTAGTACCTTTGGTCAAATCTGGCTCTCCACTTGGCCCCTGTCCTGCCCACATTCTCCGCCATATTTTTGTCACCTGTCCAGTCCCCCCCCTTCATCTCCTCAATAGCTCTCTTGCTCAAGGCGTGGTACCGAACCCCTTGAAATCTGCGGTTATTGTGCCTATCCTGAAAAAACCCGGTGCGGACCCCTCTATCCCTGCTAATTTCCGCCCCATCTCCCTCTTGCCATTTCTGGCAAAGGTGCTCGAGCGCCATGTCACCTGCGCTCTGAGCTCCTTTGTGGAGATGCAAGGAGCTCTTGCCCCCCGCCAGGCCGGCTTCCGCCCCGCACACTCTACGGAGTCCGTTGTCATCTCGGTCCTGGACAACCTCAGGGAGGGTATGGATACCAACCAGCGCCAGGCCCTGGTGCTCCTCGATCTCTCAGCCGCTTTTGACACGGTGGATCATACCATCTTGCTTTCCCGTGTCAAGGCGGTGGGGATCGGGGGGACCGCTTTGGTCTGGCTATCCTCCTTCCTGAGTGACCGCACCCAGGCCGTCCGCCTGGGTGATTTCACAGCGGACGTCCGGAAAGTTCAGTGCGGGGTCCCCCAAGGCTCTTCCCTCTCCCCCCTTCTGTTTAATCTTTACATCGCCCCTCTTATCTTTTCTCTGCAACAAATGGAGGTCGCCGTATTGAATTATGCGGATGACCTCCAGCTTGTTTTCAATCTGTCCTCTTCCCCCTCTTCTGCTTTAAACTTCCAATCTATCATGCTCCATATCCGGGACTGGATGAACCACAACCACTTGAAACTCAACCCCGATAAGACCGAGCTGGTGTTGACGGGTGGTTCATCCAGCCCCTGGTCCTCTCTGTTCTGGCCCCCCTCTCTTGGCCCCTCTCCTGTACCCTCTACCTCAGTCAAAACTCTAGGCATAAAACTCAATTCTCAACTCACCCTTCACTCCCAGGTCAGTTCTGTGGTCTCTTCTTCTTTCCTTTCACTGCGCACTATACGCAGGGTGTCCCGTTTCTTTACTTTTACCGCTCTCAAACTTATCATCTTGGCCACGGTGGTGTCCTGCCTGGATTACGGCAACGCCCTATATGCAGGTATTCCTGCATAGAGCTTACGGCGTTTGCAACAGATACAAAACCAGGCGGCCCGCCTGGTCTTCAAACTCCCGAAATTCCACCACTCCACCCCCCTCTTGAAGTCTTTACACTGGCTCCCTGTGCGAGCCCGGGTCCAATTTAAGCTCGCCTCCATCACCTTCTTGGCTCGACTGGGCTTGGCACCGGCGTTCATCTCATCTGAGATCACCCCTTACGTTCCCACCAGGGAACTACGCTCGTCCTCCCAGTCCCTCCTCACCATCCCACGCTACCGGAGAAAGAAGTGGGGAGGCTCGAAATTTGCCACCCTTGCCCCGCTCCTTTGGAACTCCGAACCCTCACCCTGTACCCACAATTTCGGAAACACCTCAAGGCCCATCTGTTCATGAAGTCCTTTGACTAAAACACCCGCAGCTTCCCCTGTCTTCTAGCCCCGGACCTTTGTTAGATGTAGCGCCAAGAAACCGCTGGTGTATGCGCGCTTTACAAATAATTTCAAACTCAAACTTCAAAAAGTGAATATTTCCGTAACAATCTGTCTTCATCAAAATTGTAATTTAGTACAGTTCCCTCGCATTACTACACTAGCGAGCACATTAGTAGCCTTGAGTAACTCTTCCCTTTCTTTCTTTAAGGCTGATGGAACGGGTGTCGGTACACTGCCTTCTCTGACCTGCGGGTTGTGGTGGTTTAAGACGACTTCACCACAGAGCACACTCGTGCCGGATATAAGATCGGCTGCTTAATTAGTTCTCCTCCCGCTGTCAATCCGGAGGTATGTAACAGATTCCTGATATCTTTTACACGAGGTGTGTTTTCCCCATTAGCCTTTTACCAACCTACAACAGAGCCCCTGTCTTATATTTTACAGCGATCTTCACCGTAATCGAATTGTGTCCCATGTTTCAAACTCAACCAGCGGCTGTTGGTCCCTACCGCTTCTTCATGTAAGTGTGTTTGAGCTTGACAGGTAACACTGTGGCTCCCAGTGATGGGCCATTAACTCAGTGCGGCTTCATCATTAATTTACATACTTCTAAACCCCTCTGATTTGTCGAATTGTTTCAACCACAGCCCGTGCATTCTGGTTGCACCCTCGGCCCTTTCAGACTTTTGAATCCGACAAATGACGACTGTGGTTTAACAATTAACTCACCATTCGTCCTAATGGTTGAAGCTTGTGTAAGTTTAGTCCCGGTTTTTAACCAAGTAGACAGTGTTTAATGATAAAATACCTCCCTACTGGTAGTATTATTTGAAATTCATCCTTATTCTTTTATTTGATTTGACTATTTCTCCTCTGCAGTTGCGAAATATTATCGCTGAGATCGACCACGACATCCTGCGTGGTTTACTCATTTCCTACGTTTAGAGCCCAGCTGGGCCTTTACTCCATGGTAATTAAATTAAATGAATTCATTACTGCCAAATAGGACGGTGTTAATTTAATTTATCCTTATAACGTACCAAGTCTGAATCCTTGTTTTAATTTTTAAGATAGGATTGCCCAACTCCACTTCTTCCCTGTATATGTCCTGATGAAGACCCCGATAAAGGACTTAACATAGCCTATAGACAGGGGTCGAAAAGTCGACGGCTCTTTTCTTTCCTTGGACTTCCGGCACATGCCCCTGATATTTCTGAATTCAGTATGTGACCGTTGAATGTCATTAGTCTAATAATTTTCAATGTATGCCTTGATTTTTGGCTTTTGTATCTGAATTATCACGACTCTATTTGCAATATTGTAATTATTACCTGTTTTTTGACTGTGTTTATTTGTTTATTTTCTTTGACTTTACACTTCCTTGAGCACCACCCCTCTCTTCCCTTTTCCTTCCTCTCCCCATTTGGGGCTATTTATTAAATGTGATTGTAATGTGGTAATGGTAGATATCCGGTGTTGATAAATAAATGACAATACCTGAAAATCCCTCATTATTTTTGTGTTTGTTAGTCTAGAGTACTTTCAGTGTATGTAGTATACAATACGCTTCCCTTGCGGGGACCCCTTTTGTATATGTACCATATAGCGCCCAGGTCCCCGCGACTGCATGGGTTCAACCCCCTTTACTGTAACAGCATCGATTATAGGGCGTTGAATACAATCACCATTAAGAACAAATATCCCCTGCCTTTAATCCCTGTTTTGTTGGAACAGGTGCGAGCAGCAACGATTTACACCAAGTTGGACCTCCGAGGCGCATATCACCTTGTTCGTATACGACAAGGTGATGAGTGGAAGACGGCCTTCAAGACGCGGTATGGGCTTTACGAATACCTGGTGATGCCCTTAGGGCTTTGTAATGCCCAGGCCGCATTCCAATTCTTCCTGAACGAAGTATTGAGAGAGTTTCTTGACCATCACATTGTTGTGTATATCGAGATATACTTATTTATTCAAACACAACAGAGGAACACGTAGAACACGTGAGTTTAGTACTACAAGCGCTACAGAAACATCACTTATACTGCAAAATCACCAAATGTGAATTCCATGTAACAACTGTGGTATTCCTGGGATTGATGCTCACCCCCTCCGGGCAAGTGATGGCGGGTCCAAGCAATAAAAGAATGGCCTCGCCCCTGTAACGTCAAGGACATCCAAGTAGAGCCTCGTAGAGTGGAGTGGCATGGCGTAGAGTGGAATGATGTAGAGTTGAGTAAAGTGGCATGGAGTGGCATAGTATGGAGCAGAGTGTCATGGAGTGGAATGGAGTACAGTGGAATAGAGTGTCGCCAAGCTTTGTGAAGTGATGTGGCATTGGGTACAGTGGTGTAGAGTGGAGAAGAGTGTTGTACAGTGGGGTGTCATAGAGTGCAGTGTCTCAGAGTGGAGTATTGTAAAGTGGAGTGGCATAGAGTGGAGTAAAGTGTCGTAGAGTGGAATGGAGTGGAGTGGCGTAGAGTGAAGTAAACTAGCATGGAGTGCCCTAAAAAAGAGTGACATAGAGTGCAGTGGAGTGTTGTAAAATGAAGTGTCATGGAGGGAATTGTTGTGGAGTAAACTAAAGTGGCATAGTGCAGTGTAGTGTTGTAGAGTTGAGTGGTCTAGAATGGAGTGGAGAGGAATAGAGTAGAGGTACATAGAGTGAAGTGAAAGAGTGGAGTGGCTTAGAGTGGGGGGCACATAGTGGAGTACAGTATCATGGAGTTGAGTGACGTACAGTGGAGTAGAGAGGAGTGGCATTAAGTGGAGTAAAGTGTCATAGAGTGGAGTGTCATTTAGTGGCATAGAGTGGAGTGGAGCAGGGGTGTAACACAGGCCCCCGCAGCCCCCGCGTTGCGGGGGGCCTCGCGCTCCAGTCCGCATCGGCCTCTTAAAAAATGTAATGCTATGCACGGCCGGGCCTCAGAGGCGGCTCTTCATTTATTAAATGGTGCGCAGGTTCAACTGTGCAAGAGCTGGCCCCGGCGGGGGATCAGTCTAAAGCCCTTCATTAATTAAAGAGGAAATGGTAGTAGGTGCGCAGCGAGCAGTTGTTTCCTCCACTCTCTGTGTCTGCGCACTCTTCAGGGTGGGGCTGGTCCATTGTCATGCGCATTGTGGAGAGCAATTAAAAATGCGCGTGTCGGACTTGGGGAGCTGCAGGTGGCAGGCCAGGCCTCAGCCCTCAGGTGAGTGAATCTTATCGAGGCAATGGCGGGCGCTTGTTACAGTGCTGTTCAGAAGTCGATCAGTTTTTTGCCAGTTGAGTGGAGCACGTGGAAATGGAGCCTGGAGTGGAACAGTCTCAAAGTCGGTTTTCAAAAGTGTGCCTGAGACGTGGCACACTTAAATCCTTGCACAAGAGCACACCATGTGTTGATACCAAGTGCACAACAGGGTCACACAAGAGTACAGGCTCTCCGAACACTGGTGCATAACAGGGTCACGTGAGTGTGTCTCTGTGCCCGTCATGCCAACATGCGTCCGTGTCCCATGTTTCTGAATCTCCCCGATGCCCATTGACCCGTGCCTGTAGCGCCTTGAATGGGGCCGGGAAGTCATGGCTGGAGGACGTAAGGACAAAACTGAGCTTGGAGGATCACCCTGTGCAAACATTTGGGCTGCAGAGAGGCCCACCTCTGCCTAGTGCCGCAAGTAGCAAGGAGCGCTATATGAGAAAACTCAGCTCACTCGTAAAAAGCACCCTGACACTCAGCAGTGTCCTTGCCTCTTCTCCCTTTCCCACTTTGTTTAAACTGCACGCTCCTCCTATCTCACCAATTCCCAATCCATATGTTTTTATCTTTTCATCTCCTTTTTACCACATCATTCTTCCTCCCTCGGTCTCCACCGCCCTGTTTGTTGGTAATGGTAAACCCGTCCCAGCGTCTCTTGTCTACTTTCTTTACCGTTGCTTCATGTACTTCCTCCCTCCCCTTTTTGCTGCCCGTTTTCTCTTGCTCCGATCCTCTCTTCTGTCCTCTCTTCTGTCCTCTCTTCGTTGTTTTAAGCGCCCTTTCCTTCCCTCCTTGTCTGCACCCTTCTTAATTCTTTTAAGTTCACCCGCACCCCGTATTTCCAATTTTTACTGTGACCTGTCCCACATGCCTCTGCTGCAGCCTGCCCACTTATCTTCTCTTTCTGGGTCCTGCGCCCCACTTCACCCCTGTTTGCAGCCTGTGCCTTCTTTCTCTGCTGACTGTCCCCCATCCCCTTTTCAGCCGCCTGCACCACTCTCTCTCTCCACTCCTGTTTCTGCAGGTTGCCCCCCCCCCCCCGTTGAACCCTTCCTGTGCCACCCTCACCCTCTTTTTTGCACCCTGCACCCCTCTCCGCAGTCTGTATCCCCCTCATCACCTGCAGCCTGTACTCCTTTCTACTTTCCCTCTCCAGTTTGAATGTCTAGAAATGCTGGAAACATGGGCGTGCATGCCGCCCGCCACATCCGATGGAACACCAGGTGTCTGATAGGTAGGGACTCTCGGGGTGAAAGGGGGAGGGGCCGGAGGAGTGGGGGGGAGCCGGGTTCTCTCGAGACCCGCTCCTGGGGTCCAGGGGCCTCTAAGGTGATGGGCTATGCCTCCGAGGGGGTGTGAGAGAAAAAGAAAAGGGGTGGGGAGGGCATGAGGTAAGATTAGAGCTGGTTTTAGTTAAACTGTACAACACAAAGATATGCGCGGACAGGGAGCCCCCTCTTCGTACTGCCAGCCCCCCCCCCTCCCCTTAGGGGGCTGGCAACATTTATGGATATGCTCTCCTTTCAGACGCCTCTGAAGTTTGACATAATTTATTTGTACTACCAGTCATGCCCAGGAGTAGGTCGCTGTCTGCTCCCACTAGAGAGACTGAGTCGGGAGGAGGGGGACAGGGGCAAAAGGTGGAGGTCCTGCAATTGCTAAGGCTATGTAGACATTGTGTTTGTGTATACACATATTTACGAGATTTACAGGTCAAACTACCTAGCTAGCTAATCCACACACTTTGTATTACATTTTGTTCAAGGCTATGCAAACCAGCATTTGTAATGCAATACGTCTCACATTTGCGGAACTTTGAGCTACTGGCATTGTAAATGACAAACCTTTTATCTATGTTTTGTTTTTTGAAAACATATAAATAAAAGGCATTGTCATTACAATACCAATAGCTTAAAAATGCGAGACGTATTGCATTGCAAATGCTTGTTTTTCTGTAGTGTCAGGTTTGAGTATACACACTGGTGTAAAATAGATGTGCGCATGTTTTCACTGCTGGAAAAGTTACAGCATGAGGTCGCGTAGGTGATCGTTGTACCTGTAAGGGAAATCCTTTTAAGAGAGACATTTTCTCTCTGGGTTTCCCTTTCTTTCTATGATGCAGCAACAACGTCCCTGCACAAGGCACTGGGACATGAGTGCTTTTGAACCAGTAGTGACCAGCAGGACTCTGCTCACAGGAGTCAGAGGTCACCACCTGCAGCAAGATCCAGCCAGCCAACTGCTTAACCCTGCTGTGCCCTTTTACGGAGAGTGCAACATACATCAGAATCAAGCAGCGGCCAAAAGGGACCTCCTGAACACAGCCTCTCCAGTAACTCCCCAAACTGCCTCCACAACCTGTAGGAGAGCTACTCATTATTGTTACCTCTGCATCTAACTTGTAGGTTTAGTTGGAAAAAACCTATGGATTCCTGCGGCTGTCTCAGACTTCCAATTGGGATGCGATTTGCCATTGTATTTTCAAGACTATATGTGACTTTGTGTGTGTACAGCAGTTTTACAATAGACTTAATACATGTAGGGAGAGCCTTGCACATACCGAAACGCCGCCGTGAGTGGAACGGCTAATCCTGGGGTATTACCACTTGCCGTTAGGGGACAGGCTCGCCGCTCTTCGCTCCTCGCACCCCACCAGCACCGTCACCGCCGCAGGGGACTCCATCTCCCAGGTGCCCCGGCGGTTGTGGCACGAGAGTGACGCCAGCAGAGCGCCCGGAGGCGCGTTGAAAGAGAGGAGCGCCAAAGTGCTCAGTGGGAGCGCTTGCACATACCGAAACGCTGCAGTGAGGGGAACGGCTAATCTTGGGACATTACCACTTGCCGTGAGGGGAACGGCTCGCCGCTCTTCGCGCCCCACCAGCACCGTTACCGCCGCAGGGGACTCCATCTCCCAGGTGCCCCGGCGGTTGTGGCGCGAGAGTGATGCCAGCAGAGCGCCCGGAGGCGCGTTGAAAGAGAGGAGCGCCGAAGCGCTCAGTGGGAGCGCTTGCACACACTGAAACGCCACCGTGAGGGGAACGGCTAATCCTGGGACATTACCACTTGCCGTGAGGGGATCGGCTCGCCGCTCTTCGCTCCTCGCGCCTCACCAGCAGAGTCACCGCCGCAGGGGACTCCATCTCCCAGGTGCCCCGGTGGTTGTGGTGCAAGAGTGACGCCAGCAGAGCACCAGCAGAGCGCCCGGAGGCGCGTTAAAAGAAAGGAACACCTCTCGCCCCGCGAGTCGCGCGCGGGAGCTGCCCGGGAGAAGCCCGGGACAAGGGTGGGGCCGTCTGTTGAGTTCGGGCAGGCTAAAAGTAAAACAACCATGGACAATTACCTAATGAAAATTGTGAGTAAAATTAACAATGATGATATAAGGAAGTCGCTGGGACGGGACAATCTACCTGAGACAATAACGGCTGTATCAGATGCCAGTGGCGGATCGGACCCTGTCCGCCCTTCCACTACTGACGTCATCTCCAGCACTCTTATAGTGGAACCCCAGGAGGCAAACTTGATAGACCAGGATGCGTTGGATGATGACGCACCTGATGATCCTATGGATCCTACAGATGTTTCCACTCACTGCTCACCGGCCAAGAGAGCAGTAAGAAAATGTAGGAAAACAGCGTCCAAACGGGGAGGAACACACCTCAAGAGAAAGCCGGATACATCCAGGAGGAGTACTCCCAGCCATAAGGGAACTATGACCACTGACATTGGCATTAACATAAATTCTGATCTTCTAGATCATATTTCTAAGTTGTTGGAAGTCAAACTAGAAGTCATTGTTAAGCCTCTAGTGGCAAAAATCGATGCCCTTACTACTGAAGTGTCTAGACTGGGGTAGCTTTTAAACCAGACAACCAATGGAGAGAACGCTATAAAACGGGACAGGAATGTTTCAACTGACAATGCTGTACAGCCATTAACAATGGGTAAATCAAATATGGTCACAGCTAAGGCGACGAGTGTAGTGGATGGTCAATCTACCCAGTCCAAAGTGACCTCAACAAGTATGGAGGGACTCTCTATCCCAGTAAGGAGAATACGACCAGTCAACCTCCCACCAGCTTGTGACCCGTACGTAGTTGTACTTTCCAATGTTCCACCTGTACACCCAACCAAGTCTAATTTCCGCCAGGAGTCACACGACTCACTGAAGCATAAAACTGTCTCCTGGCTGAACAAAAACTGTGGGTTCCCGATACATTTCTCCGACCAGATACTATCATCTAGACGAGCACCGTGGATTGGAAATGCCAGGAAAACTTGCAGGGGTAATTGTGTTATCGTTAATTTTAGACACCCCCAGCATGTTGCGACTGTATTGCTTAGAGCTGCTTCCCTAAGGCAGGATGAGAATAGTGTGGGTGTACACATCCTGGGATATTTCTATAGCCATTTAGACAAGGCCCCTCAGCGTAATAATCCACCAAGGCCCCTTAATTCCTATTGGAGTCCAATCTTTGAGATCACAACGCACAACAGATATCAGGCACTGAGTGCGATGGATCAGAATGATTGACTCCCATTGACTGACAGAGTTTGTTTGGGGACAACTTTAAGCAATGAAGTAGGCAAACCAAATATGACTAGTCTAGAAGCTGAATATTCGCAGGAGCGGGTAGTGGTGCACACACTTAACAACGACAGGTTAACACATGGGCCCGTTCAAATGGCAGAGAAAATGGATAAGATTTCTAATTGTGTTGGTGATATTTGTGATACCCCAGACGAGGGTACTATATGCCAGTTAGACAGAAGTGTGCTTCAGGGTCCTATTATAGCAAATAATACTGCGGATGAAATATGTAGCCAAGCACAACCCCTGGCCGCTAAAATCACACAAGATTCATTGCTGGACGTACCCTCACCCAGACCCAGTGACAAATTATCTTTAAAACTAGTATCATGGAATATAGTGGGGTTAGCAAAGAACCTTCGGGACCTCGACTGGTGTACCTACATTGAGGACCATGATATCATCCTCCTTCAGGAGACCTGGTCTTTAATAACTCCACACAGGCTTGGGTTTAAAACCTTTAATTGTGACGCAATTCCCTCAATAAGAGGAAGACCATCAGGGGGCCTGGTGATCTGGGTTAAAGTTAATCTAGAAATAGAAGTTACCCCATTAAATATCCCTTCCCCAGATCTGTTAGGATTAAAGATGGTGACAAGGGGGAATGACACTATATGTTTAATAAACATATATAATAGGCCACAGGCAACAAACAAAGAATCTAAGGTAAAAGAACTATTAGACACCTTCTTAGATACCTTAGGACCAAACGCCCAAGTAATAGTAGGAGGGGATTTTAATTGCAAATATGAACCGGTACTGGGCCTGGACAACTTACTTGAAGAGCAGGACACTGCAAATGATATTCCAAACTTGGATGTTAACGGTCCAGTTAAATGCACTGTAGCAGTAACTCAAATCTTTCAGTTAACTGTAGGTCATGAATTAAGAGCTTGTAATGGCCACCTGCAGTCAGATAGACCGGCAGCCCCAACTTTCTGCAAAGCCAATTGTAAGACACACATAGACTTTATATTGGTGTCCCTGAGCTTATGGTACCTACTCATTGATCTAAAAATAGATGCCACAACCGAGAGTGACCACCTCCCACTCCAATTATGGTTAAACTCACAACCGTTTATATCCAATCGAGATGAGGAGGTTGCACGAAATAGCTCCTCAGGGGAGCCACAGATATCTAATAATAGACGTGCACTAAGATGGCCCAATATCCTGGCTGAAGAAGATGTAATGATAAATATCTATAATACCTTTTCTGATACTGTTACATCTTACAAGGAACCCTTATTGGGTAGCCAGGATGTCTTAGATCTACACTATAAACTGGTTGATGCTCTAGGCCCCCTCTTGAGTAAAGCTTGCAAAAGAGAAAAGACCCCAAATCATTTAGAGTTGGTCAACCCCTGGTACAATAAGGAATGTCGCACAGCAAAGTCCAATCTCATTCAGGCTGTTAAAACTAAAAACTCCCATTTTATAAGAGAATGTAGACATGCTTATAATAAAATGTTGTCCCAAACGAAAAGAACTTGGGGTGATGCAATGTAGGAAGACTTACTAACAGCAGCCAAACTAAGAGATCAAGGCACCTTTTGGAGCTTAATATCCAAAGGGAACAGAAAGGGTAGATCACCCAAGGACGTTTATCTAGATGAAAAAACTTGGTGCGACCATTTTGGTAAACTTTACTCAGAAGATAAAGAGGGGTTGCACACACAAAATCCAGAGTACAATTTAGAGCTGAGTATAGTACCATTAAATTTTAGTATAGAGGAGACTATGCAGGCAATAGGGGCTATTAGAGCGGGCAAAGCTCCAGGACCGGACTGGATTCCTGGAGATCTATTAAAACACGATGTGGAAGTATGGGGGCCATACATTAACTTTTTATGTAACTCTATAGTGGCTGGAACGCCAATCCCTGAAAGTTGGAAAGGGGCAGAAATTGTAACAATATTTAAAAAAGGAGATCGTTATGATCCGGGCAATTACCGCCCAATTAGTTTAATTGACCTTTTACAGAAGGTTTTTGCCAGGCATATTTTAAACCGACTCATAGAATGGATAGATGAGACTCAAATATTATCCAAATACCAGGCAGGGTTCAGACCAAAAGTTAGTACAGTAGATCAAGTGTTCAGGTTCACGTGGATCTGCTGGAAGTACATTAACATAAGGAAGGGCAGTTTGTATGTGGCATTTATAGCTTGCGGGCCGCCTTCGACCTCGTCCCACGGAATCTTCTGTGGATTACATTACGAGACATGGGGGTCCCAGGTGAGCTACTTAATGAACTTATTCGATTACATACAGAGAACTATGCAAAGGTTAGATGGATAAAGGATGGTGAATTATCAAAGCCCATACCTGTAAGTTGTGGTGTGCGCCAAGGATGTGTATTGGCACCTACGCTATTTTCATTGTACGTTAATGATATACCCGTGTATCTAAGGGACTGTGACCGCGACTCTCCTAGGTTGGGAGATGAGGCAATCACGCCATTACTTTTTGCCGATGATACAATCCTCATCTCACAGACCCCGAAGGGCCTTCAAAATCTGGTGAATTCCTTTAATGGTTACTGCGAAAAGAAGGGGTTGGAAATAAACTCATCTAAAACAAAATACATGTCAATAAATCCACAAAAGTCTTTCAAGAAGAATTTGGCCTTAAACTATCAAAAATAGGAATATGTTGGGAGCTTTAATTACCTAGGTATTACACTGGACAGCAACAGTTCATGGAAGGGACACCTGACAAAGAGTAGGTTGGCTTTCAAGCAAAACTCTATGCCCAGCCTAAAAGTGCAGGGAGCTAGTGACTCTAAAGCCATTACACCGGCACTGGAAGTCTTTAAAGCAAAGGCCCAATCGGCTGCACTTTACAGTGCTGAGGTCTGGGGGCATTGCTGTAAACATAATTTTGAACGGGAAGAAAACCACTTTGTGTGCAGGTTATTAAAAATACCAACTAGAACCCCCCTAATTCCAGTATTCCTAGATTTGGATCTTAAACGGACAGATCATCAAGCAGCTCTTAGGCCATTGTTGTATTGGGTAAGGTTATGGACAACCCCGGAGTTTTGTAACTACAAAAATGGATTGATAGAAATTACCCAGATTGATGAGTACAAGAAAATTGCATGGCTAAAACACATTGAACTTTGGTGTATCAGGCTAGGGCTGTCCCATTTTTGGGACAAACCCCAGAATATGACTTCTGTGTGTAAAAAGATATTAAAAACTACTTATTGGTCTTATGTTAATGATGAGCCATCTCACTGTCCATCTACTGGTATATTGACTCAGAAATTTTTGTCCATAAAAGACAATGCTGCATTCAAATCGTTTATGGATGAGATAAACCCACCACTAGCAAAAACTTTATATTTGCAATTGAGATATGGGGTATTACAGACCAATGCTCATACATGTAAATAGGGAGATAGCAATGAGGATGGTATCTGTACCCTTTGCCCACTAAAGGCCAAGGAAGATGATGCCCATCTATTGTTTTTCTGTTCCGTTTATGCGTCATCTAGACAGCGCTGGATAAAACCCTTGTGTAAAAATTTGGGAGTCAGGACGTTATATAGAGGCTGAGCGTATTATAAGGTCTAATACCTCACAACTGGTGGTTTTTTGCATAAGCAGGTTCTTATTCAAGGTGTTCCTTATTAGGAAACGTCTTGGACACAAACTATAGTGTAATAATGAAATCTGCAGTCTTCTCTCACAATGTTAAATAATGTAGAATGCACTGAGTTCACTTTTTGTACAAATCATGTGGTTTTAAAGATTTTAATCTAGGTTTTATTCTGGCTTTTTATAAGGAATTAACCTTTTTTATGGTTTTAATTAGATTTTATGTAATATGCATAATTAATTGCACAGAATTCATTGTTACTCTGTCCCACTATATTAATTGTAATGTGTTATGTGATCAATTGTTGTCAAAGGCATTTTTTTTAAACTCTTGTTTGTAAATGTTTTTTCTTGTCTGTACTTCCTGCTTTTATGGCTATATTAGCCGAAATAAAGTTGAACTGAACTGAATACATGTAGCATCCTTGCAACCTATTGCTAAGCTTTTCCAGATTGGTCTTTAGAGTGAGAAGATGCTTGTTGTACTTTTGTGTGGTCAACTCTTCTACATGGATTAATATTGTGTAGCTACTCACACTCTGCATTGCGATGACACAATAAGTACAGACATTTGGTTGTACAATATGTTTTGGGACAACGGAAGCACCATAGAGTAGTTATGGATTTGCAAGAAATCTGTATATTTCAATTATGCTGGAAGGTAGTAACCCCAGCCCTAATTTGTTTGGGAGATCAGTAGATTGAGTGCCGTTAAACTGAGTGATAGAAAACCTCTTATTTACAGTTCTTACAAATGGCAGAAATGTGTTAAGAAACGGCACTATATAAAACAAGCAATAGCAAAGCCAATAGGTGTCTCCTACAAGAGGTATTGACGTTAATGTTTAATTAAACATGTTGTATAGCTGCGTAGACAGTGGAAAGAGGCATGTGGGGGGCAACGCAGACAATAGCAGGAGAGTGGATGGGGTCAACATGTACACCAGAGGATGGTCGGGAGGGGTGGGGCAAGCAGATGGACAAATGGTGGGCTGTAGAGAAGGATTGGGAGCAAGCACACAGACAAAGAAGGGTAGAAGGGAGGTGCTCAGGGCTAGCAGACGGACAACAGAGGGTGGCAGGAAGATGCTGAGGATAATCAGATGTACAGCAGAGGATTGCTGCTCGTTACCTCCTGAGGTGGAAGCCGGGAGGCATTGTCCCTGATAGCGCTTTTTAGAATACTTTCTTTTATTTTGCACTTGTGATTGACCCTTTGTGTCTGCTCCCTCCCCCCTCATACTTCCTTGCGCTCACGGATTTTATCGTGGCGCTCCCCCCGTTTTAAATATTACCTTGTTTTATCACGGACCTCGCAGAACTTGCACTCTGCTCCGCTGACAATTTTTAATTAACTTTCCTCACGTACCCAGGGTAGCTCTTGGCCGAATTAAGGGCTGAGGCCCCCGGGCGGTGAAAATCTGCAGCAGCCATTTTTGGTTGGGCATTCGTGGGTCGGCACTCTAGTCGCCAGTATTTAATCAGCCCCAGATAGCTGGCTCGTGATTGCTGCTCGTTACCTCCTGAGGCGGAAGCCGGGAGGCATTGTCCCTGATAGCGCTTTTTAGAATACTTTCTTTTATTTTGCACTTGTGATTGACCCTTTATGTCCGCTCCCTCCCCCCTCATACTTCCTTGCGCTCACGGATTTTATTGTGGCGCTCCCCCGTTTTAAACATTACCTTGTTTTATCAAGGACCTCGCAGAACTTGCACTCTGCTCCGCTGACAATTTTTATTAACTTTCCTCACGTACCCAGGGTAGTTCTTGGCTGAATTAAGGGCTGAGGTCCCCGGGCGGTGAAAATATGCAGCGGCCATTTTTGGTTGGGCACTCGTGGGTCGGCGCTCTAGTCGCCAGTATTTAAACACCTGGTCATGGCTCCGCGCAGCGGACGCGTTCAGCGGTCGCGCCGCACTCGCGCCGGAGTCAAGCCGGAGTCCTGCCCGTCTGCGCCCATCCACGGCCGACCGGGGCACGGGGCCGGACCCCCTGTTCCTCTTGTCCTCGTTGACAGTGATAGTATCAATAGAGAAAAATGTTGTTATACTTCAAACGAACTACTTGCCCTCCGTCCCGATTTTAAAGACAGCTGTTGCCATACACTGTCAGTGGACCTGCCGTCGCTTCATTGCGCGACTTGCAATTTTACCACCCAATGGCGGAAGAGCAATGAGTTGGTGCCAACTAAAATAAAAATGACATTATTAAATTGCAGATCCATGAAAATGCACAAATTAGAGATGCATGATCTGTTGCAAGAGGGGGACCTTAATGCGCTCTTCCTAACAGAGACATGGCTAGATGAAGCCTCGACGCCCAAAATTCTGGAAGCTGTTCTCTCAGGCTACTGTCTGCTCAGAATTGATAGAGAAGGGCAGAGAGGCGGGGGACTGGCATTAATCTATAAAAGTGATCTACAATGCACCCTAGAGAAGGCCACACTGCCCAACAGTGAGAGTGGCTTTTTTACGATAAAAGTTAACCCTAAAAATATCATCAACGGGTTCCTCCTGTACCGTCCCCCAGGCAGGACTACACAGTTCTGCAACCAATTGACAGAACTGGTAACTCAGCCTGCACTCCGGTATAAAAAATGTCTCATCCTGGGAGAGTTTAACCTCCATTTTGAGGATATTAACTGCGGGGAGGCACAGGCTGTGGTTGATGCACTGAAATCCCTGATGCTCAACGTACAATCAGTGTCCCCGTCACATCAATTAGGTCACCTCCTGGACCCTATATTCGCTAATTGGGAGGGTATTAAAGTTTCCACCCCGATCAGAATAACATGGTCAGATCATCTTATCATTCCCTTCGAGGTAGAAGGTGCTCCACAGGATATCAGGATGATCAAGCCCAGGCCCCAGAAACGTACAGATGGGAAGAAGTTTAATTAGGAAACCTTCAAATCCGCCTTGCTCAAGGAACCTCCCCCTCGTAGTGACACTCTGGCGGAGGCGTGGGTCGACTATGAAAAATGGATGTCCAGGGCGCTGGACACAGTAGCGCCATGGACACTCAATCCCCCTGCCAGAAAAAACAAAACTGCTCCATGGTTTTCCAAAGAGCTTAAGGAAGCCAAAACCAAATGCAAAAACCTCGAACGAGGCTGGAGGAAAAATTACAATCCAGAATATAAGCGTAAATATAAAAGAGAGCTAAAAAAATACCACAAACTCGTGAGAGAAGCCAAAGGCGCTCATTTTAGGGAACGTATAGAATCTGCCAATAACCCCACCAAAGAACTTTTCTCCATTTATAAAGAGCTTACGGTCCCCATCAGACTTGAGGCCCTAGACACCTACTCCAATGAGCTATGTGATGACATAGCAGATCACTTTGTAAACAAAGTGGATATAATACATACCACTTTCACAGGCGGCACGGACTTGCCGATTAAACATATGGAAGTGGGAAACGACTCTGCCATCAAACCTCATCTGACTTGCTTTAAAGTACCTGATAGGCAAGATCTGCTTAATATTGCGAACAGCATCCAGTCCGGCTCTCCTTATGATGTGATTTCTCCTGATCGCTGTAAGGGAGTCTTAGAATGTATGATCGACCAGATTGGACACATGATCACCCCATCCTTTCAAGAGTGCCATGTGCTTGACGCATGGAAAACGGCCCAAGTCATCCCCCTGAAAAAAAAAAACAACGTACATATCTCCCAGCTACAGAATCTCCGCCCCATCTCCCTTCTTCCTTTCTGTGGGAAGGTTGTGGAGAAGGTGGTTAACAGCCAACTCATGAAATATTTTGAGAAGGAATCCCTCCTCCATTCCTCACAGTCAGGGTTCAGAGCAGGCCACTCGACGGAGTCGGCTGTTCTCTTCTCCACAGAATGTCTCAGACAGTTAGTGGATGAGGGGCAGACAGCAGCGTTGGTTTTATTAGATCTCAGTGCAGCTTTTGACACCGTGCTGCACACAACGCTGCTGTCTCGCCTCTCAGACATGGGAGTGGAGGGATCTGCTTATGAATGGATAAGATCTTTTCTAGAAAACAGGAGTTTCCAGATGCACTGCCCTCCATACAAATCTCCTCCCCTGAAGCTGAAACATGGGGTTCCACAGGGCTCCAGTTTGAGCCCTACGTTATTCAATCTTTACATGGAACCCCTGGCTCACATTGTGGAAGCTTTTGGAGTGGATATCGTCACATATGCTGACGATACGCAACTGATGATCAAACTCACGCACAATGAGATGGAGGACGCCACCAACTTTTCCAACTGTATGCTATCTGTGGCAAGGTGGATGAACAACAACTGCCTGCGCCTGAACGGCGACAAAACAGAACTGCTGGTTGTTGGCAAATCCCCTCTGCCTGGTCGCATGCATGGTGGCCCACTGAATTGGGCACGATTCCCTCTCCAGCGGAATCCGTTAGAAATCTTGGAATCATGCTTGACGCGGAGCTTTCTTTTAAACAACAGGTCAGTAAAATCACGGAAAGATGTTTTGGTATACTCAAAACTTTTCGCAAAGTTCTTGACCTTCTCCCCATCAGCGCCAGGAAAACACTCATCCACGCTCTAGTCACACCACATCTGGACTACGGCAATGCCCTGCTCTTAGGCTTAAGCAAAAAAGGTTTACACCAACTGCAGTGCGTTCAAAATGCTGCCGTTCGCCTGGTGCTCAACCTACCGCGCAGAGCATCAGGAAAGACGGCACTATTTAAACTTCACTGGCTCCCCAGTGAGGAACGCAATAAGTTTAAAGCGCTCTGCTTTGCACACCGCATTGCCCAGGGAAAAGGCCCAGGTTACTTGCGTAAACTTCTTACCATCCACCGCCCTATCCGGAATTTAAGATCTGCCGGAGCGATGTTGTACCAACTTCCCCGCATTCATAAGGCTAGGATGGGAGGTCGCTCCTTCAGGTTTTTAGCGAGTAAACACAGGAATGAACTTCCACTTGACTTACGCATGGAACCCTTTGAAATTAGATTCAGATTGAAACAGAAAACCCATCTTTTTCCACGTAAATAAAGCTTTTGTGTTCCTTTGACCTAGGCCATTCGCTTCCTGCCTTCTGTCTCTCTGGGAGCAGCAGCAATTTTAGCGCGGGGACACACTGTCTTGAGTGTAACCAGGCGCTCTAGAAATGGTTTTATTATTATTATTATTATTATTATTATTATTATTATTATTATTATTATTATTAGCTGGAGGAACACAGGGGTGAATAGTACAGGAGGGTGATGTAGAGTGCTTAAACACAAAGAAAAAAGTAGCAACTTAAAAAAATGAGAGGTTAAAGGACACAAGTAACGCGATCATGCTTCAGGGGAGGGAAAAATACACAAAGAGGAAGAAAGCCTATGGCAGCTGACCAAGAGAAAGAAGCACATGAGAGTGACAATAAAGCGATGAACAGTTTCTTAGCCCACTATTAGAAGACAAGAGACAACGAATGTGCTGTCTTGGATGAGACCTAAAATTATGTTATTATTATGAGTGCACCTGCTGCATCATACTTACTCATGGAGATTGACCGCAGGTGAACAATTACCATGATTATGTATCATGAAAATCTGCATTGTACTTTTTAAAACTATATCTCCACAGAGAAATTCTGCACCCCTTTAAAGTTGTGGTATTTCATTTTTCTTTTCCACCTCGAAAGCACACTATAGGCCAAATTCACAAAGATAAGTTTATATGTGTAGATTCACTCATGTGTAGCTCTACAATTACACATGGGTGTAAATCTCTACTCCTTTTATGTTTACCATTTCCAAGTGTAGATTTATCCCAGGTGTAGACTTAGACTTAACAGTTTCTGTCCTCTTATAAGGGGTGGGGAAGACTTCTACGGCTGAATTTATATATGAAAGTTACTGTTAGTAACTTTTGTCCTGTTTGTGGAGAACTCCTCCACCTGGATTGAGATCTCCCTATAGCAAAACACAGAGAGGTTTATTAATCGTAATTTAAGCAAATCAAATTAATGAAAAACTAAAATAGAACATACATTTAAACAAATAATATTAACCTACGACTACTTAATGGAAAAAGATATAAGCCACCACCTCCTAAAATTACTTTGGTATTCAATTAATAATTAATTTAAATATATTAATTCATTTTTAAAATATTATTTTCGAACAATACTTTAAAAGTATCACCTACCCTCGCCTGCATTTTTATTCAATTTGTAACACACTTGGTTATAAGTTATGGTTTTAATTAATTTGATTTAGCTTATTGGACTTTTTAAACTGAGTTCAAATGTAGTTGAATTTATTCAAAATGTATGACTAATATTATACTCAAAATATTAAAATGTAGAATTAGCCCTTATGGGGTGATAGTGTTATAGCCTACCTCTAATGCTTCCAATGGAAGTATTTCCGTTCCAGAGGCAGGCCACGTGTGGTGCTTGACTTACACCATGTCTGGGTTGGAGATCATTACAGACATTTAACCCTATTTTGTCACTATTGGGGCTGTAGTATAATTTGAAGTGTATTTTGTGAATTAGCGAATGGCTTAGTCTTATATGGCTGTGTGTTCTATATCAGCACTTTCCTCCCTAAACCCTTCTTAGATTTCTGTACATCCCACTCATTTTGTAGCAATTATTCCCTATTTTCCCACCACTCACTCTTGTATCACTCACAGTGACTACTAAATCCTACACGTATGTGTGTGATCATCTCAGCCACCGGGCGCAGACATATGTACAGAAAAGACTGAACAAGCAGAGTTCGAAATCTCTGGCCTTAGGTTTGTGAATTGCATTTTGTAGTATGTGAAGTAGTGCTACTGGAGTACTGCTTTACGTATTCCACAATGTCTTTTGTGAATGTGCGTTTACATTACCCTACAAGGCAAAAAGGCTAAGCAGTAATCAGAGACAGGCCTATACAAGCAGTGTGTTTAGAATGATTAAACTCCTTTTTCACGGAGATCCTTACAACTTTAGCTGTCAGGTAGCAGGCCGCACCTGCTTGCAGAGCAGCGGGTTTATCAGTGCCTCAATGAAATAGTGCTGGTCACTGTCAAGCGTGGTGCACACTAGTGGCGTAAAATCAGCCCCGTAGTGCGGGTGGGCCTCCTGAGCTCCATGGGGGCCCCTCCGGCACTGTACACAGGTGGGCATGAGAGCTCTTGACTGGGTCAGAAGTGTTGGGGGGCCCCCCTCCATGCACTTTGCAGGGGGGCCCCCATCAGTTTCGTTACGCCACTGGAGTGGAGTAGTGTGTTGTAGAGTTGAATGGTATAGAATAGAGTTTTTTGGCGTACAGTGGAGTGGCATGTGATAGAGTAGAGTAGCATGTTGTAGAGTGGCATGGCATAGAGTCGGGTGGTGTAGAGTGTTGTAGAATGGAGTATCAGAGTGGAATAGAATGTCATTGAGTGGAGTCTCATAGAATGGAGATTGGGGTGGTATAGAGTGGCATAAAGTGGAATGGCATATCATGGAGTGTTGTAGACTAGAATGGAGTGGTATAGAGTGGAGTAAATTACAGTTACATAGTGTGGGCTGCTGTACAGTGTAGTATCTCATATAGTGTCGTAGAGAGGAGTGTTGTAGAGTGGAGTTGAGTGGTATAGAGTGGAGTGGCATAGAGTGGAGTGGTGTACAAGTTGTAGAGTATTTCAGACCAGAGCAGCATACACTGTCATAGAGTTAAGTAGTATAGAGTGAAGTTGCAAAGAGTGGAGTATAGTATAGTGTTGTAGAGTGGAATGGAATAGAGTGCAGTAAACTGGCATGGAGTGGCCTAGAGAGGAGTAACATAGAGTGCAATGGAGTGTTGTAGGATGGAGTGTCGTGGAGTGGAGTGTTGTGGAGTGGAGCAGACTGAAGTGGCATTGTGCAGTACCGTGTTATAGAGTTTGAACAGTCTAGAATGGAGTGGAGAGGAACAAAGGTGCATAGAGTGAAGTGACAGAGTGGAGTGGAGTAGAGTGGAGGGGCATAGAGTGGGGTACAGTGTCATAGAGTTGAGTGGCGTACAGTGGAGCAGAGTGAAATAGAGAGGAGTGGTTTTAAGAGAAGTAAAGTGTTTAGAGCGGAGTGTCATTTAGTGGCATAGAGAGGAGCGGAGTAGTGTGGAGTAGAGTGTTGTAGCATGGAGTGCTTTAGTTTGGGGTGTTGTAGAGTGGAGTATCATAGAGCATAACATCAAAGAGTGGAGTAGAGTATTTTAGAGTGGAGTACAGTGGTGTGACCCACTTGTGGGACACCCCCGCGCCGCACGGCCACCAGCTGCTGCGTGTGCCCCATTGCCTGCCTTACTGCCTCGCCGCCGGCCTCGCTGCCGCCTTGGTCGCTCCCCATTGGTTTTCGCCATTTGTTTTGCCCTCCATTTGTGCTTGTATTTTTTGTGCTGTGTGATCGTTTATCTTCCTGTTTTCGCCATTTGTTTTGCCCTCCATTTGTGCTTGTATTTTTGTGTGCCGTGATATCGTTTTCCTTCCTGTTGTCGCCATTTATTTTGCCCTCCATTTGTGCCTGTTTCATTTATTGTATTCTCTGTGCCGTGTTTACAGTTTCCTTCCTGTTTGCCCGCCTACCTCGCCGCCCTACGCTCTCCCTCCCCGTTTCCCGCCACCGCCATTTGCCCCGCCCCTTTTCTCTTCTGTTCCCTCCCCGCTCCCGCCTCCCAGCTGCTCCGCCCACCCGCGCACTTCGCCTTAAATGGCGACCGTGCGAACGCGCAGCGGGCGCGCCGATTGTGCGCCGAAGGCGCGCCAAAGGTAAGCCCGTCTGCGCCCGTCCGCGACCGGATCGCGCCCAGCGCCAGGACCCCTGGCCCACGAAGACCCCGACCTACCCGCCTGACGTACTCCGCCGCCACCCTCATCGCACTCAACACCGGCCGACTCCCAGAATGCCACCAAGCCACACCACGACGCACCCACGGACCTTTCAGCTGCCACGCCTGCAAATTCACCTGCATCCGGACCTGCCTCGCACCAGCACCCGCCAAGTCAAACACCAGCAGCACCCACCTCAAGTGCATCCTGCTCAACACCCGCTCCGTCCACAGACACGCCATCGAACTCTGGAACCTCCTAGACGCCACAGCCCCTGACGTTGCCTTCCTCACGGAGACCTGGATGAACGCCTCTTCAGCTCCCGACATCGCCATCCCAGAGGGCTACAAGATCGTCCGGAGGGACCGCAACGCCAACCAGATGGGAGGAGGCATCGCCATCATCCACAGGAACACCATCCATCTCACGACCAGCACCGACAACACCCTGACCAGCGCCGAACACCTGCATTTCCAGATCCACACCAACCCGAACACCACCCTCAGAGGCACCCTGATCTACCGACCCCCGGGACCACGCACCCCATTCAGCGAGGACATCGCCGACTTCGTCAGCCCGCATGCCCTCCCCTCCGCTGACTACATCCTCCTGGGAGACCTCAACTTCCATCTGAAGAACAACAACGACCGCAACACCAGCACCCTGCTCGACAACCTCGCCAATCTTGGACTCAAGCAGCTGGTGTCCACCCCCACCCACCTCGCCGGACACACACTCGACGCAGTCTTCTCCTCCAGCACAGACATCGACTTCAGCCACACCACAGAGCTTCAATGGACAGACCACAGCTGCGTCCACTTCACCTTCAAGAGAACGACGACCCACCACGACCAGCAACAGGCCGCCCGCAGAAGCTGGAACAAGATCACAGCAGACCAGCTCGCCACCTCCCTGAGCCAGCACCCTCCTGCCAGCTCAGCGAACCCCAGCCAGGCCGTCGACAACCTCACGAAGTGGATCAGCAACTGCGCGGACGAGCTCGCCCCGCTGAGGACCCCGCCCAGCAGACCCGGCAGCAAGAAAGCCCCGTGGTTCACCGACAAACTCAAGAGCTCCAAGAAGAACTGCCGAGCCCTCGAGAAAGTCTGGAGAAGGGAACCTACACCGGACAACAGGACCACCCTCAAGCTGGCCACTCGGAAGCACCACCAGCTGATCCGCGCCGCCAAGAAAACTGCATTCAAGGACCGGCTGGACAACAACGCACACAACAGCAAGGAACTCTTCAACATCGAGAAAGAGCTATCCAACCCCAGCGCAGGAAACAACGACATCACCCCATCGCAAGACCTCTGCAACTCCCTCGCTTCATACTTCCACAACAAGATCGCGGACATACACAACAGCTTCAACAACCAACCAACGCACACCATGACCGAACAACCACCCCCCACCACCACCCTCCACGCCTGGACCCCGATCAGCACCGAAGACACCATCCGCACGATGAACTCCATCCACTCCGGATCACCAACCGACCCCTGTCCTCACCACGTCTTCAACAAGGCCGATGCTGTCATCGCACCCCACCTGCGAGACATCATCAACACATCCTTCGACACCGCCACCTTCCCTGAGAGCTGGAAGCACGCCGAACTCAGCGCTCTACTCAAAAAACCAACAGCGGACCCCACCGAACTCAAGAACTACCGCCCCATCTCGCTCCTCCCGTTTCCAGCCAAAGTCATCGAGAAGACCGTCAACAAGCAGATGGCCGCCTTCCTCGAGACGAATGGATCCCTCGACCCCTCACAGTCCGGCTTCCGAGCCAATCACAGCACCGAGACCGCCCTCATCGCCGCCACCGATGACATCCGAGCCCTGATGGACAACGGAGAAACAGCGGCCCTCATCCTCCTAGACCTCTCCGCGGCATTCAACACTGTCTGCCACCGCACCCTAGTACAGCGCCTCAGCAACGTCGGAATCCAGGACAAGGCGCTGGAATGGATCATCTCCTTCCTCGACGGAAGAACTCAGAGAGTCCGCCTACCACCGTACAAGTCAGAGGCCTCCGAAGTCATCTGCGGCGTCCCTCAAGGATCCTCTCTGAGCCCCACCCTCTTCAACGTCTACATGAGCCCCCTCGCGGCCATCGCACGCCAACACAACCTCAGCATAATCTCCTACGCCGACGACACCCAGCTGATCCTCTCCCTGACCAACGACCCCGCCACCGCCAGAGCCAACCTGCACGAAGGGATGAAAGAGGTAGCCGAGTGGATGACGACCAGCCGCCTGAAACTGAACTCTGACAAGACGGAGGTCCTCATCCTGGGCTCCTCACCCTCCGCCTGGGACGACTCCTGGTGGCCTCCCGCCCTGGGCACCGCACCCAAACCGACAGACCATGCACGCAACCTGGGCTTCATCCTGGACTCCTCCCTCTCCATGACCAGGCAAGTCAACAACGTCTCCTCGGCGTGCTTCAACATCCTACGCATGCTACGGAAGATCTTCTGGTGGATCCCCACCGAGACCAGGAAGACCGTCACCCAGGCCCTCATCACTAGCCGACTGGACTACGGCAACGCCCTCTACGCCGGTACCACCGCCAAGCTCCAGAAGAGACTCCAGCGGATCCAGAATGCCTCAGCCAGACTCATCCTCGACATCCCACGAACCAGCCACATCTCCTGACATCTTAGAGACCGGCACTGGCTCCCCGTCAACAAAAGAATCACCTTCCGCCTCCTCACCCACGCACACAAAGCCCTACATGACCAAGGCCCGAGCTACCTCAACAGCCGGATCAACTTCTACGCTCCCAAACGCCACCTCCGATCAGCCAACCACTCCCTCGCCGCCGTCCCCCGCATCCGAAGTGCGACTACAGGAGGAAGGTCCTTCTCCTACCTGGCCGCCAAGACCTGGAACTCCCTCCCGGCCGACCTGCGCCTGACCCAAGACCACCTCTACTTCAGGAAGAAGCTGAAGACCTGGCTGTTCGAGCAGTAGCGGCACCCCCCCTCCCCCAGCGCCTTGAGACCCTACGGGTATGTAGCGCGCTCTATAAGTGTCACTGATTGATTGATTGAGTGTGGAATGCCATGGAGTGGAATGGTGTAGAGTTGAGTAGAGTGGCATAGAGTGGTGTAGAGTTTTGCAGAGTTGAGTGGCATAGAATATCATAAAGTGGAGGGTCATAAGATGGAATAGAGCAGCACAGAGTGGAGTGTTCTAGAAGGTAGTGGCACAGAGTGAAGTAGAGTGGTGTGTCATGTCAAGGAATTGAGTAGAGTGTCTCATAGAGTGGAGTGTCATAAATTGGAGGGGAGTGAAGTGGCATAAGGTGGACTGGTGAAGAGTTGGGTAGAGCTTTGTATAGTGGAAGGTCTTAGAGTGGAGGACAGTGTAGTAGAGTGTAGTGGTGTAGAGGGCATACAGTGGAGTAGAGAGGAGTGGTGTAGAGTGGAGTGGTGTAGGAAAGAGTAGTGTCATACAGCGTCGTGGGGTAGAATGGTGTACAATGGAGTAGAGTGTCGTAGAGTACAGTGTCATTTAGGGGCATAGAGTGGAGTAGAGTGTCAGAGAGTGGTGTGGAGCAGTGTATTGTAGAGTGGAGTGGTGTAAAGTGTAGTAGAGGGTCAGAGTGGAGTGGCTAGAGTGGTGTGGTCTAGAGTGGAGTGGCGTGGAGTATAGTGTTGCAGAGTGGAGTTTCAGAGAGTGGGGTAAAGCGGCATAGAGTGGAGTGGGTGGAGTGGAGTGTGGTTGAGTGGAGTGGAGTACAGTGGAATGATGTACTGTATAGTGGAATGGCATAGAGTGTAGTAGAATATCACAAATTGAAGTAACAAATACTGGAATGGAGTGGAGTAGAGTAGAGTACAGTGTTATAGAGTGAAGTGGGGTAGAGTGGAGAGGAGTGGCATAAATGTGTGGCATAGAGCGGAGTAGCGTAGAGTGGAGTTGCATATTGGAGTGGGATATAATTGCGTGGCGAAGAGTGGAGAGTGGTAAAGAGTGACGTAGAATAGAGTAGAGTGGAGCAGAATGGAGTAGAGTGTGGTAGACTGGAGTGACAGTGTATCATGGAGTAGGATAGAGTGGAGTGGAATAGAGTGGAGTGCAGTGGTGTAGGGGAAAGTGGTATACAATGGAGTGGCTTAGAGTGGAATGGTGAAGATTGGAGTACAGTGGCATAGAGTAGAGTGTCATAGAGTGGAGTGACATATAGGGACGTGGAATAGAGTGGCATAGAGTGGAGTGGCGTAGAGGGGCATATACATGGCATGGTAGCCCACTGTCATTATAGACAAGGCTTTTTTAACTGAAATTACCATTACATTGGCACAGACATGCAGTTTTACAGATAAAACAATACAGTGCACAAACGATAATGTGTGGAAATTGGCATCATCTAGTGTGTTTATTTGTTTTGATTGTATTACAATATTTGTTTCACCCACACTTCAGACTTACAAAACTATTTAGTTTATTTGACCTTTCTAATTCTGATATACGCTAAAATATTTGTACAATTTATTTAACAGCATTTAAATTGTGTTGTGTGCCAGAAAAAATAACCTCCTGCAACATTTCCCACTCCCAACACCCATCAAGATTGTCATATAAATCTTCTCAATTTGCAGTCAGAGAAAGAAAAGTAAAGACCAAACTCCCTCAGAAAACAAAGCCTAACATTTGACCTCTGTCTTTGAATGCACAGAAAATGTGGCAGGATAAAGCCAAAATTTAAAGGTCTGTTTATTGCTCATTCAATCAATCAATCAATCAGGGAATTGTAAGCGCGCTACTCACCCGTGAGGGTCCCAAGGCACTGAGGGGGTGGGCGCAGATCTGTTTAGCCGAAGAGCCAGATCTTGAGGGTCTTCCTGAAGGTGTTCAGGGAGGGGGCGCATCTAATGTCTGCCGGTAGCTCGTTCCAGGTGTTGACTGCAATGTGAAAGGAGGATCTTCTGTCTGCTCTGGCTCTGTAGATGCTTTGATTTCGGCCAGTGCGAGGTTGGAAGATTGGAGGTTTCTTTTGGGTACTTGGAAGTACATTCTGTTGTTGAGGTATTTGGGTCCGTTGTTGTGTAGGCGAGTGAGGATTTTGAAAGTGACTCTTTTCTCCACGGGGAGCCAGTCGAGACTTCGTAGATGTTGACTGATGTGTTCGTGTCAGGGGATGCCGGAGACGAGTCTGGCGGTGGTGTTCTGTATTGTCTGGAGTTTGCGGAGTAGAGACTTGTTGATGCCGGCATAGAGTGCATTTCCATAGTCCAATCTGCTGGTGATGAAGTGTTGAAGCAGCTGGAGGTGATGGCTTTGACCTGTCAGTTCATGGTGAGTGATGAGTTGAGTACGATGCCGAGGTTCTTGGTGTGCTCTGAGGGGGTAGGTGGGCTTCTTAGGGCGGTCGGCCACCAGGTGCTGACCCATGCAGAAGGGGTGGTACCGAGGACAAGGACAACTGTCTTCTCGACGTTGAGCTTCAGGTAGCTGTTGGTCATCCAGACTGCGACGTCTTGCATTTCTGGGAGTTGAGTTTGGCAATGGTGGGGTCTTTCGTGAGGTAGTGGATGAGCTGGCCGTCATCGGCGTAGGTTATGATGTTGAGGCCGTGTTGTTGGACGATGGCTGCAAGGGGGGCCATGTAGATGTTGAAGAGGGTGGGGCTAAGGTATGAACCCTGTGGGACTCTGCAGGTGATTTTCATGGGGTCGGAGAGGAAGGGTGGGAGTCTGATCCTTTGGCTTCTTCCGGTGAGGCCAGGGCAGTTCCTTGTGTGCCTGCGTCATGTAGTCTGGCAACTAGTGTGCGGTGGGAGACGGTGTCGAAGGCTGCTGATAGGTCGAGTAGGATGAGGGCAGCGGAGTGGCCTTGGTCCAGGAGGGTGCGGATGTTGTCTGTGGTGGTTGCCTCGAAATCCTTTTCGGGATGGATCGAGGACAGCGTTCTCTTAAATGAATCGTGTCAGTTTCCTGTTGACTGGTTTCTCTGCAATTTTGCCTGCAAAGTGGAGGAGCGAGATGGGCTGATAGTTCTTGAGGCCGGTGAGTTCAACTGTGGGCTTCTTGAGCAGGAGGTATGACTTCTGCGCACTTCCAGTCATCTGGGAAGGTGCCTGTTTTGAAGGTGGTGTTGATGGTGCGTTGTAGTTTGGGTGCAATGGCGGCCGCAGCTCTGTTGTAGATGTGAGGGGGCGGGGGTCTGTGGGGGCCCCCGAGTGGATGCTTTTCATGGTCGAGGCAGTGTCTTTGGCCGTGATCGTGTCCAGTTGGAGATGGTGGGCTGGCTGGTGTTTCTGTGGGGCGGGGCCATCTGTGGTGCCTGGTGAATGGTCGATGAAGTTGTCTTAAAGGTTTCTGATCTTGAGGTGGAAATAGGTTCCAAGCTTTTCGCAGAGGTCTTGGGATGGGGTAATGTCTGTGGCTTTGCTGCGTGGGTTGTTGAACTCTTGAATGACACAGAAAATTTCCTTGGAGTTGGCCAGGATTTTGTTGTGGATGAAGTTCCTCTTGGTGGCTCTGATTTGGTTGTGGTAGTCTGTCATGGCGTCCTTGTAGGTGGTGTTGTCTTGGTGTTTCTCAAGTTCTTCTCCAGACATCTGCAGGTGCGTCTGGCTTCTTGGAGAGCATTGGAGAACCAGGCGGCTTTCCTGGTGTGTTGTCTGTTGCGGTTGCGTAGTGGGTGAGCTCGTCTGTGTAGTCGGAGATCCAGTTGTGGAGTTCTCTGGCTGCGTCGTTTGCATCGGGTGCCCAGGTGTGGTTGTCTCGGGTGAGGGTGGAGTTAAGTTGCTCATCAGTAACCTTGCTCCAGTTCCTTCGTGGTGAGCGTGGGGCTGGATTGGGTGCATATCACCTTGTTCGTATACGACAAGGTGATGAGTGGAAGACGGCCTTCAAGACGCGGTATGGGCTTTACGAATACCTGGTGATGCCCTTAGGGCTATGTAATGCCCAGGCCGCATTCCAATTCTTCCTGAACGAAGTATTGAGAGAGTTTCTTGACCATCACATTGTTGTGTATATCGAGATATACTTATTTATTCAAACACAACAGAGGAACACGTAGAACACGTGAGTTTAGTACTACAAGCGCTACAGAAACATCACTTATACTGCAAAATCACCAAATGTGAATTCCATGTAACAACTGTGGTATTCCTGGGATTGATGCTCACCCCCTCCGGGCAAGTGATGGCGGGTCCAAGCAATAAAAGAATGGCCTCGCCCCTGTAACGTCAAGGACATCCAAGTAGAGCCTCGTAGAGTGGAGTGGCATGGCGTAGAGTGGAATGATGTAGAGTTGAGTAAAGTGGCATGGAGTGGCATAGTATGGAGCAGAGTGTCATGGAGTGGAATGGAGTACAGTGGAATAGAGTGTCGCCAAGCTTTGTGAAGTGATGTGGCATTGGGTACAGTGGTGTAGAGTGGAGAAGAGTGTTGTACAGTGGGGTGTCATAGAGTGCAGTGTCTCAGAGTGGAGTATTGTAAAGTGGAGTGGCATAGAGTGGAGTAAAGTGTCGTAGAGTGGAATGGAGTGGAGTGGCGTAGAGTGAAGTAAACTAGCATGGAGTGCCCTAAAAAAGAGTGACATAGAGTGCAGTGGAGTGTTGTAAAATGAAGTGTCATGGAGGGAATTGTTGTGGAGTAAACTAAAGTGGCATAGTGCAGTGTAGTGTTGTAGAGTTGAGTGGTCTAGAATGGAGTGGAGAGGAATAGAGTAGAGGTACATAGAGTGAAGTGAAAGAGTGGAGTGGCTTAGAGTGGGGGGCACATAGTGGAGTACAGTATCATGGAGTTGAGTGACGTACAGTGGAGTAGAGAGGAGTGGCATTAAGTGGAGTAAAGTGTCATAGAGTGGAGTGTCATTTAGTGGCATAGAGTGGAGTGGAGCAGGGGTGTAACACAGGCCCCCCGCAGCCCCCGCGTTGCGGGGGGCCTCGCGCTCCAGTCCGCATCGGCCTCTTAAAAAATGTAATGCTATGCACGGCCGGGCCTCAGAGGCGGCTCTTCATTTATTAAATGGTGCGCAGGTTCAACTGTGCAAGAGCTGGCCCCGGCGGGGGATCAGTCTAAAGCCCTTCATTAATTAAAGAGGAAATGGTAGTAGGTGCGCAGCGAGCAGTTGTTTCCTCCACTCTCTGTGTCTGCGCACTCTTCAGGGTGGGGCTGGTCCATTGTCATGCGCATTGTGGAGAGCAATTAAAAATGCGCGTGTCGGACTTGGGGAGCTGCAGGTGGCAGGCCAGGCCTCAGCCCTCAGGTGAGTGAATCTTATCGAGGCAATGGCGGGCGCTTGTTACAGTGCTGTTCAGAAGTCGATCAGTTTTTTGCCAGTTGAGTGGAGCACGTGGAAATGGAGCCTGGAGTGGAGCAGTCTCAAAGTCGGTTTTCAAAAGTGTGCCTGAGACGTGGCACACTTAAATCCTTGCACAAGAGCACACCATGTGTTGATACCAAGTGCACAACAGGGTCACACAAGAGTACAGGCTCTCCGAACACTGGTGCATAACAGGGTCACGTGAGTGTGTCTCTGTGCCCGTCATGCCAACATGCGTCCGTGTCCCATGTTTCTGAATCTCCCCGATGCCCATTGACCCGTGCCTGTAGCGCCTTGAATGGGGCCGGGAAGTCATGGCTGGAGGACGTAAGGACAAAACTGAGCTTGGAGGATCACCCTGTGCAAACATTTGGGCTGCAGAGAGGCCCACCTCTGCCTAGTGCCGCAAGTAGCAAGGAGCGCTATATGAGAAAACTCAGCTCACTCGTAAAAAGCACCCTGACACTCAGCAGTGTCCTTGCCTCTTCTGCCTTTCCCACTTTGTTTAAACTGCACGCTCCTCCTATCTCACCAATTCCCAATCCATATGTTTTTGTCTTTTCATCTCCTTTTTACCACATCATTCTTCCTCCCTCGGTCTCCACCGCCCTGTTTGTTGGTAATGGTAAACCCGTCCCAGCGTCTCTTGTCTACTTTCTTTACCGTTGCTTCATGTACTTCCTCCCTCCCCTTTTTGCTGCCCGTTTTCTCTTGCTCCGATCCTCTCTTCTGTCCTCTCTTCTGTCCTCTCTTCGTTGTTTTAAGCGCCCTTTCCTTCCCTCCTTGTCTGCACCCTTCTTAATTTTTTTAAGTTCACCCGCACCCCGTATTTCCAATTTTTACTGTGACCTGTCCCACATGCCTCTGCTGCAGCCTGCCCACTTATCTTCTCTTTCTGGGTCCTGCGCCCCACTTCACCCCTGTTTGCAGCCTGTGCCTTCTTTCTCTGCTGACTGTCCCCCATCCCCTTTTCAGCCGCCTGCACCACTCTCTCTCTCTCCACTCCTGTTTCTGCAGGTTGCCCCCCCCCCCCCCCCGTTGAACCCTTCCTGTGCCACCCTCACCCTCTTTTTTGCACCCTGCACCCCTCTCCGCAGTCTGTATCCCCCTCATCACCTGCAGCCTGTACTCCTTTCTACTTTCCCTCTCCAGTTTGAATGTCTAGAAATGCTGGAAACATGGGCGTGCATGCCGCCCGCCACATCCGATGGAACACCAGGTGTCTGATAGGTAGGGACTCTCGGGGTGAAAGGGGGAGGGGCCGGAGGAGTGGGGGGGGGGAGCCGGGTTCTCTCGAGACCCGCTCCTGGGGTCCAGGGGCCTCTAAGGTGATGGGCTATGCCTCCGAGGGGGTGTGAGAGAAAAAGAAAAGGGGTGGGGAGGGCATGAGGTAAGATTAGAGCTGGTTTTAGTTAAACTGTACAACACAAAGATATGCGCGGACAGGGAGCCCCCTCTTCGTACTGCCAGCCCCCCCCCCTCCCCTTAGGGGGCTGGCAACATTTATGGATATGCTCTCCTTTCAGACGCCTCTGAAGTTTGACATAATTTATTTGTACTACCAGTCATGCCCAGGAGTAGGTCGCTGTCTGCTCCCACTAGAGAGACTGAGTCGGGAGGAGGGGGACAGGGGCAAAAGGTGGAGGTCCTGCAATTGCTAAGGCTATGTAGACATTGTGTTTGTGTATACACCTATTTACGAGATTTACAGGTCAAACTACCTAGCTAGCTAATCCACACACTTTGTATTACATTTTGTTCAAGGCTATTCAAACCAGCATTTGTAATGCAATACGTCTCACATTTGCGGAACTTTGAGCTACTGGCATTGTAAATGACAAACCTTTTATCTATGTTTTGTTTTTTGAAAACATATAAATAAAAGGCATTGTCATTACAATACCAATAGCTTAAAAATGCGAGACGTATTGCATTGCAAATGCTTGTTTTTCTGTAGTGTCAGGTTTGAGTATACACACTGGTGTAAAATAGATGTGCGCATGTTTTCACTGCTGGAAAAGTTACAGCATGAGGTCGCGTAGGTGATCGTTGTACCTGTAAGGGAAATCCTTTTAAGAGAGACATTTTCTCTCTGGGTTTCCCTTTCTTTCTATGATGCAGCAACAACGTCCCTGCACAAGGCACTGGGACATGAGTGCTTTTGAACCAGTAGTGACCAGCAGGACTCTGCTCACAGGAGTCAGAGGTCACCACCTGCAGCAAGATCCAGCCAGCCAACTGCTTAACCCTGCTGTGCCCTTTTACGGAGAGTGCAACATACATCAGAATCAAGCAGCGGCCAAAAGGGACCTCCTGAACACAGCCTCTCCAGTAACTCCCCAAACTGCCTCCACAACCTGTAGGAGAGCTACTCATTATTGTTACCTCTGCATCTAACTTGTAGGTTTAGTTGGAAAAAACCTATGGATTCCTGCGGCTGTCTCAGACTTCCAATTGGGATGCGATTTGCCATTGTATTTTCAAGACTATATGTGACTTTGTGTGTGTACAGCAGTTTTACAATAGACTTAATACATGTAGGGAGAGCCTTGCACATACCGAAACGCCGCCGTGAGTGGAACGGCTAATCCTGGGGTATTACCACTTGCCGTTAGGGGACAGGCTCGCCGCTCTTCGCTCCTCGCACCCCACCAGCACCGTCACCGCCGCAGGGGACTCCATCTCCCAGGTGCCCCGGCGGTTGTGGCACGAGAGTGACGCCAGCAGAGCGCCCGGAGGCGCGTTGAAAGAGAGGAGCGCCAAAGTGCTCAGTGGGAGCGCTTGCACATACCGAAACGCTGCAGTGAGGGGAACGGCTAATCTTGGGACATTACCACTTGCCGTGAGGGGAACGGCTCGCCGCTCTTCGCGCCCCACCAGCACCGTTACCGCCGCAGGGGACTCCATCTCCCAGGTGCCCCGGCGGTTGTGGCGCGAGAGTGATGCCAGCAGAGCGCCCGGAGGCGCGTTGAAAGAGAGGAGCGCCGAAGCGCTCAGTGGGAGCGCTTGCACACACTGAAACGCCACCGTGAGGGGAACGGCTAATCCTGGGACATTACCACTTGCCGTGAGGGGATCGGCTCGCCGCTCTTCGCTCCTCGCGCCTCACCAGCAGAGTCACCGCCGCAGGGGACTCCATCTCCCAGGTGCCCCGGTGGTTGTGGTGCAAGAGTGACGCCAGCAGAGCACCAGCAGAGCGCCCGGAGGCGCGTTAAAAGAAAGGAACACCTCTCGCCCCGCGAGTCGCGCGCGGGAGCTGCCCGGGAGAAGCCCGGGACAAGGGTGGGGCCGTCTGTGCAGTTCGGGCAGGCTAAAAGTAAAACAACCATGGACAATTACCTAATGAAAATTGTGAGTAAAATTAACAATGATGATATAAGGAAGTCGCTGGGACGGGACAATCTACCTGAGACAATAACGGCTGTATCAGATGCCAGTGGCGGATCGGACCCTGTCCGCCCTTCCACTACTGACGTCATCTCCAGCACTCTTATAGTGGAACCCCAGGAGGCAAACTTGATAGACCAGGATGCGTTGGATGATGACGCACCTGATGATCCTATGGATCCTACAGATGTTTCCACTCACTGCTCACCGGCCAAGAGAGCAGTAAGAAAATGAAGGAAAACAGCGTCCAAACGGGGAGGGACACACCTCAAGAGAAAGCCGGATACATCCAGGAGGAGTACTCCCAGCCATAAGGGAACTATGACCACTGACATTGGCATTAACATAAATTCTGATCTTCTAGATCATATTTCTAAGTTGTTGGAAGTCAAACTAGAAGTCATTGTTAAGCCTCTAGTGGCAAAAATCGATGCCCTTACTACTGAAGTGTCTAGACTGGGGTAGCTTTTAAACCAGACAACCAATGGAGAGAACGCTATAAAACGGGACAGGAATGTTTCAACTGACAATGCTGTACAGCCATTAACGATGGGTAAATCAAATATGGTCACAGCTAAGGCGACGAGTGTAGTGGATGGTCAATCTACCCAGTCCAAAGTGACCTCAACAAGTATGGAGGGACTCTCTATCCCAGTAAGGAGAATACGACCAGTCAACCTCCCACCAGCTTGTGACCCGTACGTAGTTGTACTTTCCAATGTTCCACCTGTACACCCAACCAAGTCTAATTTCCGCCAGGAGTCACACGACTCACTGAAGCATAAAACTGTCTCCTGGCTGAACAAAAACTGTGGGTTCCCGATACATTTCTCCGACCAGATACTATCATCTAGACGAGCACCGTGGATTGGAAATGCCAGGAAAACTTGCAGGGGTAATTGTGTTATCGTTAATTTTAGACACCCCCAGCATGTTGCGACTGTATTGCTTAGAGCTGCTTCCCTAAGGCAGGATGAGAATAGTGTGGGTGTACACATCCTGGGATATTTCTATAGCCATTTAGACAAGGCCCCTCAGCGTAATAATCCACCAAGGCCCCTTAATTCCTATTGGAGTCCAATCTTTGAGATCACAACGCACAACAGATATCAGGCACTGAGTGCGATGGATCAGAATGATTGACTCCCATTGACTGACAGAGTTTGTTTGGGGACAACTTTAAGCAATGAAGTAGGCAAACCAAATATGACTAGTCTAGAAGCTGAATATTCGCAGGAGCGGGTAGTGGTGCACACACTTAACAACGACAGGTTAACACATGGGCCCGTTCAAATGGCAGAGGAAATGGATAAGATTTCTAATTGTGTTGGTGATATTTGTGATACCCCAGACGAGGGTACTATATGCCAGTTAGACAGAAGTGTGCTTCAGGGTCCTATTATAGCAAATAATACTGCGGATGAAATATGTAGCCAAGCACAACCCCTGGCCGCTAAAATCACACAAGATTCATTGCTGGACGTACCCTCACCCAGACCCAGTGACAAATTATCTTTAAAACTAGTATCATGGAATATAGTGGGGTTAGCAAAGAACCTTCGGGACCTCGACTGGTGTACCTACATTGAGGACCATGATATCATCCTCCTTCAGGAGACCTGGTCTTTAATAACTCCACACAGGCTTGGGTTTAAAACCTTTAATTGTGACGCAATTCCCTCAATAAGAGGAAGACCATCAGGGGGCCTGGTGATCTGGGTTAAAGTTAATCTAGAAATAGAAGTTACCCCATTAAATATCCCTTCCCCAGATCTGTTAGGATTAAAGATGGTGACAAGGGGGAATGACACTATATGTTTAATAAACATATATAATAGGCCACAGGCAACAAACAAAGAATCTAAGGTAAAAGAACTATTAGACACCTTCTTAGATACCTTAGGACCAAACGCCCAAGTAATAGTAGGAGGGGATTTTAATTGCAAATATGAACCGGTACTGGGCCTGGACAACTTACTTGAAGAGCAGGACACTGCAAATGATATTCCAAACTTGGATGTTAACGGGCCAGTTAAATGCACTGTAGCAGTAACTCAAATCTTTCAGTTAACTGTAGGTCATGAATTAAGAGCTTGTAATGGCCACCTGCAGTCAGATAGACCGGCAGCCCCAACTTTCTGCAAAGCCAATTGTAAGACACACATAGACTTTATATTGGTGTCCCTGAGCTTATGGTACCTACTCATTGATCTAAAAATAGATGCCACAACCGAGAGTGACCACCTCCCACTCCAATTATGGTTAAACTCACAACCGTTTATATCCAATCGAGATGAGGAGGTTGCACGAAATAGCTCCTCAGGGGAGCCACAGATATCTAATAATAGACGTGCACTAAGATGGCCCAATATCCTGGCTGAAGAAGATGTAATGATAAATATCTATAATACCTTTTCTGATACTGTTACATCTTACAAGGAACCCTTATTGGGTAGCCAGGATGTCTTAGATCTACACTATAAACTGGTTGATGCTCTAGGCCCCCTCTTGAGTAAAGCTTGCAAAAGAGAAAAGACCCCAAATCATTTAGAGTTGGTCAACCCCTGGTACAATAAGGAATGTCGCACAGCAAAGTCCAATCTCATTCAGGCTGTTAAAACTAAAAACTCCCATTTTATAAGAGAATGTAGACATGCTTATAATAAAATGTTGTCCCAAACGAAAAGAACTTGGGGTGATGCAATGTAGGAAGACTTACTAACAGCAGCCAAACTAAGAGATCAAGGCACCTTTTGGAGCTTAATATCCAAAGGGAACAGAAAGGGTAGATCACCCAAGGACGTTTATCTAGATGAAAAAACTTGGTGCGACCATTTTGGTAAACTTTACTCAGAAGATAAAGAGGGGTTGCACACACAAAATCCAGAGTACAATTTAGAGCTGAGTATAGTACCATTAAATTTTAGTATAGAGGAGACTATGCAGGCAATAGGGGCTATTAGAGCGGGCAAAGCTCCAGGACCGGACTGGATTCCTGGAGATCTATTAAAACACGATGTGGAAGTATGGGGGCCATACATTAACTTTTTATGTAACTCTATAGTGGCTGGAACGCCAATCCCTGAAAGTTGGAAAGGGGCAGAAATTGTAACAATATTTAAAAAAGGAGATCGTTATGATCCGGGCAATTACCGCCCAATTAGTTTAATTGACCTTTTACAGAAGGTTTTTGCCAGGCATATTTTAAACCGACTCATAGAATGGATAGATGAGACTCAAATATTATCCAAATACCAGGCAGGGTTCAGACCAAAAGTTAGTACAGTAGATCAAGTGTTCAGGTTCACGTGGATCTGCTGGAAGTACATTAACATAAGGAAGGGCAGTTTGTATGTGGCATTTATAGCTTGCGGGCCGCCTTCGACCTCGTCCCACGGAATCTTCTGTGGATTACATTACGAGACATGGGGGTCCCAGGCGAGCTACTTAATGAACTTATTCGATTACATACAGAGAACTATGCAAAGGTTAGATGGATAAAGGATGGTGAATTATCAAAGCCCATACCTGTAAGTTGTGGTGTGCGCCAAGGATGTGTATTGGCACCTACGCTATTTTCATTGTACGTTAATGATATACCCGTGTATCTAAGGGACTGTGACCACGACTCTCCTAGGTTGGGAGATGAGGCAATCACGCCATTACTTTTTGCCGATGATACAATCCTCATCTCACAGACCCCGAAGGGCCTTCAAAATCTGGTGAATTCCTTTAATGGTTACTGCGAAAAGAAGGGGTTGGAAATAAACTCATCTAAAACAAAATACATGTCAATAAATCCACAAAAGTCTTTCAAGAAGAATTTGGCCTTAAACTATCAAAAATAGGAATATGTTGGGAGCTTTAATTACCTAGGTATTACACTGGACAGCAACAGTTCATGGAAGGGACACCTGACAAAGAGTAGGTTGGCTTTCAAGCAAAACTCTATGCCCAGCCTAAAAGTGCAGGGAGCTAGTGACTCTAAAGCCATTACACCGGCACTGGAAGTCTTTAAAGCAAAGGCCCAATCGGCTGCACTTTACAGTGCTGAGGTCTGGGGGCATTGCTGTAAACATAATTTTGAACGGGAAGAAAACCACTTTGTGTGCAGGTTATTAAAAATACCAACTAGAACCCCCCTAATTCCAGTATTCCTAGATTTGGATCTTAAACGGACAGATCATCAAGCAGCTCTTAGGCCATTGTTGTATTGGGTAAGGTTATGGACAACCCCGGACTTTTGTAACTACAAAAATGGATTGATAGAAATTACCCAGATTGATGAGTACAAGAAAATTGCATGGCTAAAACACATTGAACTTTGGTGTATCAGGCTAGGGCTGTCCCATTTTTGGGACAAACCCCAGAATATGACTTCTGTGTGTAAAAAGATATTAAAAACTACTTATTGGTCTTATGTTAATGATGAGCCATCTCACTGTCCATCTACTGGTATATTGACTCAGAAATTTTTGTCCATAAAAGACAATGCTGCATTCAAATCGTTTATGGATGAGATAAACCCATCACTAGCAAAAACTTTATATTTGCAATTGAGATATGGGGTATTACAGACCAATGCTCATACATGTAAATAGGGAGATAGCAATGAGGATGGTATCTGTACCCTTTGCCCACTAAAGGCCAAGGAAGATGATGCCCATCTATTGTTTTTCTGTTCCGTTTATGCGTCATCTAGACAGCGCTGGATAAAACCCTTGTGTAAAAATTTGGGAGTCAGGACGTTATATAGAGGCTGAGCGTATTATAAGGTCTAATACCTCACAACTGGTGGTTTTTTGCATTAGCAGGTTCTTATTCAAGGTGTTCCTTATTAGGAAACGTCTTGGACACAAACTATAGTGTAATAATGAAATCTGCAGTCTTCTCTCACAATGTTAAATAACGTAGAATGCACTGAGTTCACTTTTTGTACAAATCATGTGGTTTTAAAGATTTTAATCTAGGTTTTATTCTGGCTTTTTATAAGGAATTAACCTTTTTTATGGTTTTAATTGGATTTTATGTAATATGCATAATTAATTGCACAGAATTCATTGTTACTATATTAATTGTAATGTGTTATGTGATCAATTGTTGTCAAAGGCATTTTTTTTAAACTCTTGTTTGTAAATGTTTTTTCTTGTCTGTACTTCCTGCTTTTATGGCTATATTAGCCGAAATAAAGTTGAACTGAACTGAATACATGTAGCATCCTTGCAACCTATTGCTAAGCTTTTCCAGATTGGTCTTTAGAGTGAGAAGATGCTTGTTGTACTTTTGTGTGGTCAACTCTTCTACATGGATTATTATTGTGCAGCTACTCACACTCTGCATTGCGATGACACAATAAGTACAGACATTTGGTTGTACAATATGTTTTGGGACAACGGAAGCACCATAGAGTAGTTATGGATTTGCAAGAAATCTGTATATTTCAATTATGCCGGAAGGTAGTAACCCCAGCCCTAATTTGTTTGGGAGATCAGTAGATTGAGTGCCGTTAAACTGAGTGATAGAAAACCTCTTATTTACAGTTCTTACAAATGGCAGAAATGTGTTAAGAAACGGCACTATATAAAACAAGCAATAGCAAAGCCAATAGGTGTCTCCTACAAGAGGTATTGACGTTAATGTTTAATTAAACATGTTGTATAGCTGCGTAGACAGTGGAAAGAGGCATGTGGGGGGCAACGCAGACAATAGCAGGAGAGTGGATGGGGTCAACATGTACACCAGAGGATGGTCGGGAGGGGTGGGGCAAGCAGATGGACAAATGGTGGGCTGTAGAGAAGGATTGGGAGCAAGCACACAGACAAAGAAGGGTAGAAGGGAGGTGCTCAGGGCTAGCAGACGGACAACAGAGGGTGGCAGGAAGATGCTGAGGATAATCAGATGTACAGCAGAGGATTGCTGATCGTTACCTCCTGAGGTGGAAGCCGGGAGGCATTGTCCCTGATAGCGCTTTTTAGAATACTTTCTTTTATTTTGCACTTGTGATTGACCCTTTGTGTCTGCTCCCTCCCCCCTCATACTTCCTTGCGCTCACGGATTTTATCGTGGCGCTCCCCCCGTTTTAAATATTACCTTGTTTTATCACGGACCTCGCAGAACTTGCACTCTGCTCCGCTGACAATTTTTAATTAACTTTCCTCACGTACCCAGGGTAGCTCTCGGCCGAATTAAGGGCTGAGGCCCCCGGGCGGTGAAAATCTGCAGCAGCCATTTTTGGTTGGGCATTCGTGGGTCGGCACTCTAGTCGCCAGTATTTAATCAGCCCCAGATAGCTGGCTCGTGATTGCTGCTTGTTACCTCCTGAGGCGGAAGCCGGGAGGCATTGTCCCTGATAGCGCTTTTTAGAATACTTTCTTTTATTTTGCACTTGTGATTGACCCTTTATGTCCGCTCCCTCCCCCCTCATACTTCCTTGCGCTCACGGATTTTATTGTGGCGCTCCCCCGTTTTAAACATTACCTTGTTTTATCAAGGACCTCGCAGAACTTGCACTCTGCTCCGCTGACAATTTTTATTAACTTTCCTCACGTACCCAGGGTAGTTCTTGGCTGAATTAAGGGCTGAGGTCCCCGGGCGGTGAAAATATGCAGCGGCCATTTTTGGTTGGGCACTCGTGGGTCGGCGCTCTAGTCGCCAGTATTTAAACACCTGGTCATGGCTCCGCGTAGCGGACGCGTTCAGCGGTCGCGCCGCACTCGCGCCGGAGTCAAGCCGGAGTCCTGCCCGTCTGCGCCCATCCACGGCCGACCGGGGCACGGGGCCGGACCCCCTGTTCCTCTTGTCCTCGTTGACAGTGATAGTATCAATAGAGAAAAATGTTGTTATACTTCAAACGAACTACTTGCCCTCCGTCCCGATTTTAAAGACAGCTGTTGCCATACACTGTCAGTGGACCTGCCGTCGCTTCATTGCGCGACTTGCAATTTTACCACCCAATGGCGGAAGAGCAATGAGTTGGTGCCAACTAAAATAAAAATGACATTATTAAATTGCAGATCCATGAAAATGCACAAATTAGAGATGCATGATCTGTTGCAAGAGGGGGACCTTGATGCGCTCTTCCTAACAGAGACATGGCTAGATGAAGCCTCGACCCCCAAAATTCTGGAAGCTGTTCTCTCAGGCTACTGTCTGCTCAGAATTGATAGAGAAGGGCAGAGAGGCGGGGGACTGGCATTAATCTATAAAAGTGATCTACAATGCACCCTAGAGAAGGCCACACTGCCCAACAGTGAGAGTGGCTTTTTTACGATAAAAGTTAACCCTAAAAATATCATCAACGGGTTCCTCCTGTACCGTCCCCCAGGCAGGACTACACAGTTCTGCAACCAATTGACAGAACTGGTAACTCAGCCTGCACTCCGGTATAAAAAATTTCTCATCCTGGGAGAGTTTAACCTCCATTTTGAGGATATTAACTGCGGGGAGGCACAGGCTGTGGTTGATGCACTGAAATCCCTGATGCTCAACCTACAATCAGTGTCCCCGTCACATCAATTAGGTCACCTCCTGGACCCTATATTCGCTAATTGGGAGGGTATTAAAGTTTCCACCCCGATCAGAATAACATGGTCAGATCATCTTATCATTCCCTTCGAGGTAGAAGGTGCTCCACAGGATATCAGGATGATCAAGCCCAGGCCCCAGAAACGTAGAGATGGGAAGAAGTTTAATTAGGAAACCTTCAAATCCGCCTTGCTCAAGGAACCTCCCCCTCGTAGTGACACTCTGGCGGAGGCGTGGGTCGACTATGAAAAATGGATGTCCAGGGCGCTGGACACAGTAGCGCCATGGACACTCAATCCCCCTGCCAGAAAAAACAAAACTGCTCCATGGTTTTCCAAAGAGCTTAAGGAAGCCAAAGCCAAATGCAAAAACCTCGAACGAGGCTGGAGGAAAAATTACAATCCAGAATATAAGCGTAAATATAAAAGAGAGCTAAAAAAATACCACAAACTCGTGAGAGAAGCCAAAGGCGCTCATTTTAGGGAACGTATAGAATCTGCCAATAACCCCACCAAAGAACTTTTCTCCATTTATAAAGAGCTTACGGTCCCCATCAGACTTGAGGCCCTAGACACCTACTCCAATGAGCTATGTGATGACATAGCAGATCACTTTGTAAACAAAGTGGATATAATACATACCACTTTCACAGGCGGCACGGACTTGCCGATTAAACATATGGAAGTGGGAAACGACTCTGCCATCAAACCTCATCTGACTTGCTTTAAAGTACCTGATAGGCAAGATCTGCTTAATATTGCGAACAGCATCCAGTCCGGCTCTCCTTATGATGTGATTTCTCCTAATCGCTGTAAGGGAGTCTTAGAATGTATGATCGACCAGATTGGACACATGATCACCCCATCCTTTCAAGAGTGCCATGTGCTTGACGCATGGAAAACGGCCCAAGTCATCCCCCTGAAAAAAAAAAACAACGTACATATCTCCCAGCTACAGAATCTCCGCCCCATCTCCCTTCTTCCTTTCTGTGGGAAGGTTGTGGAGAAGGTGGTTAACAGCCAACTCATGAAATATTTTGAGAAGGAATCCCTCCTCCATTCCTCACAGTCAGGGTTCAGAGCAGGCCACTCGACGGAGTCGGCTGTTCTCTTCTCCACAGAATGTCTCAGACAGTTAGTGGATGAGGGGCAGACAGCAGCGTTGGTTTTATTAGATCTCAGTGCAGCTTTTGACACCGTGCTGCACACAACGCTGCTGTCTCGCCTCTCAGACATGGGAGTGGAGGGATCTGCTTATGAATGGATAAGATCTTTTCTAGAAAACAGGAGTTTCCAGATGCACTGCCCTCCATACAAATCTCCTCCCCTGAAGCTGAAACATGGGGTTCCACAGGGCTCCAGTTTGAGCCCTACGTTATTCAATCTTTACATGGAACCCCTGGCTCACATTGTGGAAGCTTTTGGAGTGGATATCGTCACATATGCTGACGATACGCAACTGATGATCAAACTCACGCACAATGAGATGGAGGACGCCACCAACTTTTCCAACTGTATGCTATCTGTGGCAAGGTGGATGAACAACAACTGCCTGCGCCTGAACGGCGACAAAACAGAACTGCTGGTTGTTGGCAAATCCCCTCTGCCTGGTCGCATGCATGGTGGCCCACTGAATTGGGCACGATTCCCTCTCCAGCGGAATCCGTTAGAAATCTTGGAATCATGCTTGACGCGGAGCTTTCTTTTAAACAACAGGTCAGTAAAATCACGGAAAGATGTTTTGGTATACTCAAAACTTTTCGCAAAGTTCTTGACCTTCTCCCCATCAGCGCCAGAAAAACACTCATCCACGCTCTAGTCACACCACATCTGGACTACGGCAATGCCCTGCTCTTAGGCTTAAGCAAAAAAGGTTTACACCAACTGCAGTGCGTTCAAAATGCTGCCGTTCGCCTGGTGCTCAACCTACCGCGCAGAGCATCAGGAAAGACGGCACTATTTAAACTTCACTGGCTCCCCAGTGAGGAACGCAATAAGTTTAAAGCGCTCTGCTTTGCACACCGCATTGCCCAGGGAAAAGGCCCAGGTTACTTGCGTAAACTTCTTACCATCCACCGCCCTATCCGGAATTTAAGATCTGCCGGAGCGATGTTGTACCAACTTCCCCGCATTCATAAGGCTAGGATGGGAGGTCGCTCCTTCAGGTTTTTAGCGAGTAAACACAGGAATGAACTTCCACTTGACTTACGCATGGAACCCTTTGAAATTAGATTCAGATTGAAACAGAAAACCCATCTTTTTCCACGTAAATAAAGCTTTTGTGTTCCTTTGACCTAGGCCATTCGCTTCCTGCCTTCTGTCTCTCTGGGAGCAGCAGCAATTTTAGCGCGGGGACACACTGTCTTGAGTGTAACCAGGCGCTCTAGAAATGGTATTATTATTATTATTATTATTATTATTATTATTATTATTATTATTATTAGCTGGAGGAACACAGGGGTGAATAGTACAGGAGGGTGATGTAGAGTGCTTAAACACAAAGAAAAAAGTAGCAACTTAAAAAAATGAGAGGTTAAAGGACACAAGTAACGCGATCATGCTTCAGGGGAGGGAAAAATACACAAAGAGGAAGAAAGCCTATGGCAGCTGACCAAGAGAAAGAAGCACATGAGAGTGACAATAAAGCGATGAACAGTTTCTTAGCCCACTATTAGAAGACAAGAGACAACGAATGTGCTGTCTTGGATGAGACCTAAAATTATGTTATTATTATGAGTGCACCTGCTGCATCATACTTACTCATGGAGATTGACCGCAGGTGAACAATTACCATGATTATGTATCATGAAAATCTGCATTGTACTTTTTAAAACTATATCTCCACAGAGAAATTCTGCACCCCTTTAAAGTTGTGGTATTTCATTTTTCTTTTCCACCTCGAAAGCACACTATAGGCCAAATTCACAAAGATAAGTTTATATGTGTAGATTCACTCATGTGTAGCTCTACAATTACACATGGGTGTAAATCTCTACTCCTTTTATGTTTACCATTTCCAAGTGTAGATTTATCCCAGGTGTAGACTTAGACTTAACAGTTTCTGTCCTCTTATAAGGGGTGGGGAAGACTTCTACGGCTGAATTTATATATGAAAGTTACTGTTAGTAACTTTTGTCCTGTTTGTGGAGAACTCCTCCACCTGGATTGAGATCTCCCTATAGCAAAACACAGAGAGGTTTATTAATCGTAATTTAAGCAAATCAAATTAATGAAAAACTAAAATAGAACATACATTTAAACAAATAATATTAACCTACGACTACTTAATGGAAAAATATATAAGCCACCACCTCCTAAAATTACCTTGGTATTCAATTAATAATTAATTTAAATATATTAATTCATTTTTAAAATATTATTTTCGAACAATACTTTAAAAGTATCACCTACCCTCGCCTGCATTTTTATTCAATTTGTAACACACTTGGTTATAAGTTATGGTTTTAATTAATTTGATTTTGCTTATTGGACTTTTTAAACTGAGTTCAAATGTAATTGAATTTATTCAAAATGTATGACTAATATTATACTCAAAATATTAAAATGTAGAATTAGCCCTTATGGGGTGATAGTGTTATAGCCTACCTCTAATGCTTCCAATGGAAGTATTTCCGTTCCAGAGGCAGGCCACGTGTGGTGCTTGACTTACACCATGTCTGGGTTGGAGAACATTACAGACATTTAACCCTATTTTGTCACTATAGGGGCTGTAGTAGAATTTGAAGTGTATTTTGTGAATTAGCGAATGGCTTAGTCTTATATGGCTGTGTGTTCTATATCAGCACTTTCCTCCCTAAACCCTTCTTAGATTTCTGTACATCCCACTCATTTTGTAGCAATTATTCCCTATTTTCCCACCACTCACTCTTGTATCACTCACAGTGACTACTAAATCCTACACGTATGTGTGTGATCATCTCAGCCACCGGGCGCAGACATATGTACAGAAAAGACTGAACAAGCAGAGTTCGAAATCTCTGGCCTTAGGTTTGTGAATTGCATTTTGTAGTATGTGAAGTAGTGCTACTGGAGTACTGCTTTACGTATTCCACAATGTCTTTTGTGAATGTGCGTTTACATTACCCTACAAGGCAAAAAGGCTAAGCAGTAATCAGAGACAGGTCTATACAAGCAGTGTGTTTAGAATGATTAAACTCCTTTTTCACGGAGATCCTTACAACTTTAGCTGTCAGGTAGCAGGCCGCACCTGCTTGCAGAGCAGCGGGTTTATCAGTGCCTCAATGAAATAGTGCTGGTCACTGTCAAGCGTGGTGCACACTAGTGGCGTAAAATCAGCCCCGTAGTGCGGGTGGGCCTCCTGAGCTCCATGGGGGCCCCTCCGGCACTGTACACAGGTGGGCATGAGAACTCTTGACTGGGTCAGAAGTGTTGGGGGGCCCCCCTCCATGCACTTTGCAGGGGGGCCCCCATCAGTTTCGTTACGCCACTGGAGTGGAGTAGTGTGTTGTAGAGTTGAATGGTATAGAATAGAGTTTTTTGGCGTACAGTGGAGTGGCATGTGATAGAGTAGAGTAGCATGTTGTAGAGTGGCATGGCATAGAGTCGGGTGGTGTAGAGTGTTGTAGAATGGAGTATCAGAGTGGAATAGAATGTCATTGAGTGGAGTCTCATAGAATGGAGATTGGCGTGGTATAGAGTGGCATAGAGTGGAATGGCATATCATGGAGTGTTGTAGACTAGAATGGAGTGGTATAGAGCGGAGTAAATTACAGTTACATAGTGTGGGCTGCTGTACAGTGTAGTATCTCATATAGTGTCGTAGAGAGGAGTGTTGTAGAGTGGAGTTGAGTGGTATAGAGTGGAGTGGCATAGAGTGGAGTGGTGTACAAGTTGTAGAGTATTTCAGACCAGAGCAGCATACACTGTCATAGAGTTAAGTAGTATAGAGTGAAGTTGCAAAGAGTGGAGTATAGTATAGTGTTGTAGAGTGGAGTGGAATAGAGTGCAGTAAACTGGCATGGAGTGGCCTAGAGAGGAGTAACATAGAGTGCAATGGAGTGTTGTAGGATGGAGTGTCGTGGAGTGGAGTGTTGTGGAGTGGAGCAGACTGAAGTGGCATTGTGCAGTACCGTGTTATAGAGTTTGAACAGTCTAGAATGGAGTGGAGAGGAACAAAGGTGCATAGAGTGAAGTGACAGAGTGGAGTGGAGTAGAGTGGAGGGGCATAGAGTGGGGTACAGTGTCATAGAGTTGAGTGGCGTACAGTGGAGCAGAGTGAAATAGAGAGGAGTGGTTTTAAGAGAAGTAAAGTGTTTAGAGCGGAGTGTCATTTAGTGGCATAGAGAGGAGCGGAGTAGTGTGGAGTAGAGTGTTGTAGCATGGAGTGCTTTAGTTTGGGGTGTTGTAGAGTGGAGTATCATAGAGCATAACATCAAAGAGTGGAGTAGAGTATTTTAGAGTGGAGTACAGTGGTGTGACCCACTTGTGGGACACCCCCGCGCCGCACGGCCACCAGCTGCTGCGTGTGCCCCATTGCCTGCCTTACTGCCTCGCCGCCGGCCTCGCTGCCGCCTTGGTCGCTCCCCATTGGTTTTCGCCATTTGTTTTGCCCTCCATTTGTGCTTGTATTTTTTGTGCCGTGTGATCGTTTCTCTTCCTGTTTTCGCCATTTGTTTTGCCCTCCATTTGTGCTTGTATTTTAGTGTGCCGTGATATCGTTTTCCTTCCTGTTGTCGCCATTTATTTTGCCCTCCATTTGTGCCTGTTTCATTTATTGTATTCTCTGTGCCGTGTTTACAGTTTCCTTCCTGTTTGCCCGCCTACCTCGCCGCCCTCCGCTCTCCCTCCCCGTTTCCCGCCACCGCCATTTACCCCGCCCCTTTTCTCTTCTGTTCCCTCCCCGCTCCCGCCTCCCAGCTGCTCCGCCCACCCGCGCACTTCGCCTTAAATGGCGACCGTGCGAACGCGCAGCGGTCACGCGCAGCGGGCGCGCCGATTGTGCGCCGAAGGCGCGCCAAAGGTAAGCCCGTCTGCGCCCGTCCGCGACCGGATCGCGCCCAGCGCCAGGACCCCTGGCCCACGAAGACCCCGACCTACCCGCCTGACGTACTCCGCCGCCACCCTCATCGCACTCAACACCGTCCGACTCCCAGAATGCCACCAAGCCACACCACGACGCACCCACGGACCTTTCAGCTGCCACGCCTGCAAATTCACCTGCATCCGGACCTGCCTCGCACCAGCACCCGCCAAGTCAAACACCAGCAGCACCCACCTCAAGTGCATCCTGCTCAACACCCGCTCCGTCCACAGACACGCCATCGAACTCTGGAACCTCCTAGACGCCACAGCCCCTGACGTTGCCTTCCTCACGGAGACCTGGATGAACGCCTCTTCAGCTCCCGACATCGCCATCGCCATCCCAGAGGGCTACAAGATCGTCCGGAGGGACCGCAACGCCAACCAGATGGGAGGAGGCATCGCCATCATCCACAGGAACACCATCCGTCTCACGACCAGCACCGACAACACCCTGACCAGCGCCGAACACCTGCATTTCCAGATCCACACCAACCCGAACACCACCCTCAGAGGCACCCTGAACTACCGACCCCCGGGACCACGCACCCCATTCAGCGAGGACATCGCCGACTTCGTCAGCCCGCATGCCCTCCCCTCCTCTGACTACATCCTCCTGGGAGACCTCAACTTCCATCTGGAGAACAACAACGACCGCAACACCAGCACCCTGCTCGACAACCTTGCCAATCTTGGACTCAAGCAGCTGGTGTCCACCCCCACCCACCTCGCCGGACACACACTCGACGCAGTCTTCTCCTCCAGCACAGACATCGACTTCAGCCACACCACAGAGCTTCAATGGACAGACCACAGCTGCGTCCACTTCACCTTCAAGAGAACGACGACCCACCACCACCAGCAACAGGCCGCCCGCAGAAGCTGGAACAAGATCACAGCAGACCAGCTCGCCACCTCCCTGAGCCAGCACCCTCCTGCCAGCTCAGCGAACCCCAGCCAGGCCGTCGACAACCTCACGAAGTGGATCAGCAACTGCGCGGACGAGCTCGCCCCGCTGAGGACCCCGCCCAGCAGACCCGGCAGCAAGAAAGCCCCGTGGTTCACCGACGAACTCAAGAGCTCCAAGAAGAACTGCCGAGCCCTCGAGAAAGTCTGGAGAAGGGAACCTACACCGGACAACAGGACCACCCTCAAGCTGGCCACTCGGAAGCACCACCAGCTGATCCGCGCCGCCAAGAAAACTGCATTCAAGGACCGGCTGGACAACAACGCACACAACAGCAAGGAACTCTTCAACATCGTGAAAGAGCTATCCAACCCCAGCACAGGAAACAACGACATCACCCCATCGCAAGACCTCTGCAACTCCCTCGCTTCATACTTCCACAACAAGATCGCGGACATACACAACAGCTTCAACAACCAACCAACGCACACCATGACCGAACAACCACCCCCCACCACCACCCTCCACGCCTGGACCCCGATCAGCACCGAAGACACCATCCGCACGATGAACTCCATCCACTCCGGATCACCAACCGACCCCTGTCCTCACCACGTCTTCAACAAGGCCGATGCTGTCATCGCACCCCACCTGCGAGACATCATCAACACATCCTTCGACACCGCCACCTTCCCTGAGAGCTGGAAGCACACCGAACTCAGCGCTCTACTCAAAAAACCAACAGCGGACCCCACCGAACTCAAGAACTACCGCCCCATCTCGCTCCTCCCGTTTCCAGCCAAAGTCATCGAGAAGACCGTCAACAAGCAGATGGCCGCCTTCCTCGAGACGAATGGATCCCTCGACCCCTCACAGTCCGGCTTCCGAGCCAATCACAGCACCGAGACCGCCCTCATCGCCGCCACCGATGACATCCGAGCCCTGATGGACAACGGAGAAACAGCGGCCCTCATCCTCCTAGACCTCTCCGCGGCATTCAACACTGTCTGCCACCGCACCCTAGTACAGCGCCTCAGCAACGTCGGAATCCAGGACAAGGCGCTGGAATGGATCATCTCCTTCCTCGACGGAAGAACTCAGAGAGTCCGCCTACCACCGTACAAGTCAGAGGCCTCCGAAGTCATCTGCGGCGTCCCTCAAGGATCCTCTCTGAGCCCCACCCTCTTCAACGTCTACATGAGCCCCCTCGCGGCCATCGCACGCCAACACAACCTCAGCATAATCTCCTACGCCGACGACACCCAGCTGATCCTCTCCCTGACCAACGACCCCGCCACCGCCAGAGCCAACCTGCACGAAGGGATGAAAGAGGTAGCCGAGTGGATGACGACCAGCCGCCTGAAACTGAACTCTGACAAGACGGAGGTCCTCATCCTGGGCTCCTCACCCTCCGCCTGGGACGACTCCTGGTGGCCTCCCGCCCTGGGCACCGCACCCAAACCGACAGACCATGCACGCAACCTGGGCTTCATCCTGGACTCCTCCCTCTCCATGACCAGGCAAGTCAACAACGTCTCCTCGGCGTGCTTCAACATCCTACGCATGCTACGGAAGATCTTCTGGTGGATCCCCACCGAGACCAGGAAGACCGTCACCCAGGCCCTCATCACTAGCCGACTGGACTACGGCAACGCCCTCTACGCCGGTACCACCGCCAAGCTCCAGAAGAGACTCCAGCGGATCCAGAATGCCTCAGCCAGACTCATCCTCGACATCCCACGAACCAGCCACATCTCCGGACATCTGAGAGACCTGCACTGGCTCCCTGTCAACAAAAGAATCACCTTCCGCCTCCTCACCCACGCACACAAAGCCCTACATGACCAAGGCCCGAGCTACCTCAACAGCCGGATCAACTTCTACGCTCCCAAACGCCACCTCCGATCAGCCAACCACTCCCTCGCCGCCGTCCCCCGCATCCGAAGTGCGACTACAGGAGGAAGGTCCTTCTCCTACCTGGCCGCCAAGACCTGGAACTCCCTCCCGGCCGACCTGCGCCTGACCCAAGACCACCTCTACTTCAGGAAGAAGCTGAAGACCTGGCTGTTCGAGCAGTAGCGGCACCCCCCCTCCCCCAGCGCCTTGAGACCCTACGGGTATGTAGCGCGCTCTATAAGTGTCACTGATTGATTGATTGAGTGTGGAATGCCATGGAGTGGAATGGTGTAGAGTTGAGTAGAGTGGCATAGAGTGGTGTAGAGTTTTGCAGAGTTGAGTGGCATAGAATATCATAAAGTAGAGGGTCATAAGATGGAATAGAGCAGCACAGAGTGGAGTGTTCTAGAAGGTAGTGGCACAGAGTGAAGTAGAGTGGTGTGTCATGTCAAGGAATTGAGTAGAGTGTCTCATAGAGTGGAGTGTCATAAATTGGAGGGGAGTGAAGTGGCATAAGGTGGACTGGTGAAGAGTTGGGTAGAGCTTTGTATAGTGGAAGGTCTTAGAGTGGAGGACAGTGTAGTAGAGTGTAGTGGTGTAGAGGGCATACAGTGGAGTAGAGAGGAGTGGTGTAGAGTGGAGTGGTGTAGGAAAGAGTAGTGTCATACAGCGTCGTGGGGTAGAATGGTGTACAATGGAGTAGAGTGTCGTAGAGTACAGTGTCATTTAGGGGCATAGAGTGGAGTAGAGTGTCAGAGAGTGGTGTGGAGCAGTGTATTGTAGAGTGGAGTGGTGTAAAGTGTAGTAGAGGGTCAGAGTGGAGTGGCTAGAGTGGTGTGGTCTAGAGTGGAGTGGCGTGAAGTATAGTGTTGCAGAGTGGAGTTTCAGAGAGTGGGGTAAAGCGGCATAGAGTGGAGTGGGTGGAGTGGAGTGTGGTTGAGTGGAGTGGAGTACAGTAGAATGATGTACTGTATAGTGGAATGGCATAGAGTGTAGTAGAATATCACAAATTGAAGTAACAAATACTGGAATGGAGTGGAGTAGAGTAGAGTACAGTGTTATAGAGTGAAGTGGGGTAGAGTGGAGAGGAGTGGCATAAATGTGTGGCATAGAGCGGAGTAGCGTAGAGTGGAGTTGCATATTGGAGTGGGATATAATTGCGTGGCGAAGAGTGGAGAGTGGTAAAGAGTGACGTAGAATAGAGTAGAGTGGAGCAGAATGGAGTAGAGTGTGGTAGACTGGAGTGACAGTGTATCATGGAGTAGGATAGAGTGGAGTGGAATAGAGTGGAGTGCAGTGGTGTAGGGGAAAGTGGTATACAATGGAGTGGCTTAGAGTGGAATGGTGAAGATTGGAGTACAGTGGCATAGAGTAGAGTGTCATAGAGTGGAGTGACATATAGGGACGTGGAATAGAGTGGCATAGAGTGGAGTGGCGTAGAGGGGCATATACATGGCATGGTAGCCCACTGTCATTATAGACAAGGCTTTTTTAACTGAAATTACCATTACATTGGCACAGACATGCAGTTTTACAGATAAAACAATACAGTGCACAAACGATAATGTGTGGAAATTGGCATCATCTAGTGTGTTTATTTGTTTTGATTGTATTACAATATTTGTTTCACCCACACTTCAGACTTACAAAACTATTTAGTTTATTTGACCTTTCTAATTCTGATATACGCTAAAATATTTGTACAATTTATTTAACAGCATTTAAATTGTGTTGTGTGCCAGAAAAAATAACCTCCTGCAACATTTCCCACTCCCAACACCCATCAAGATTGTCATATAAATCTTCTCAATTTGCAGTCAGAGAAAGAAAAGTAAAGACCAAACTCCCTCAGAAAACAAAGCCTAACATTTGACCTCTGTCTTTGAATGCACAGAAAATGTGGCAGGATAAAGCCAAAATTTAAAGGTCTGTTTATTGCTCATTCAATCAATCAATCAATCAGGGAATTGTAAGCGCGCTACTCACCCGTGAGGGTCCCAAGGCACTGAGGGGGTGGGCGCAGATCTGTTTAGCCGAAGAGCCAGATCTTGAGGGTCTTCCTGAAGGTGTTCAGGGAGGGGGCGCATCTAATGTCTGCCGGTAGCTCGTTCCAGGTGTTGACTGCAATGTGAAAGGAGGATCTTCTGTCTGCTCTGGCTCTGTAGATGCTTTGATTTCGGCCAGTGCGAGGTTGGAAGATTGGAGGTTTCTTTTGGGTACTTGGAAGTACATTCTGTCGTTGAGGTATTTGGGTCCGTTGTTGTGTAGGCGAGTGAGGATTTTGAAAGTGACTCTTTTCTCCACGGGGAGCCAGTCGAGACTTCGTAGATGTTGACTGATGTGTTCGTGTCAGGGGATGCCGGAGACGAGTCTGGCGGTGGTGTTCTGTATTGTCTGGAGTTTGCGGAGTAGAGACTTGTTGATGCCGGCATAGAGTGCATTTCCATAGTCCAATCTGCTGGTGATGAAGTGTTGAAGCAGCTGGAGGTGATGGCTTTGACCTGTCAGTTCATGGTGAGTGATGAGTTGAGTACGATGCCGAGGTTCTTGGTGTGCTCTGAGGGGGTAGGTGGGCTTCTTAGGGCGGTCGGCCACCAGGTGCTGACCCATGCAGAAGGGGTGGTACCGAGGACAAGGACAACTGTCTTCTCGACGTTGAGCTTCAGGTAGCTGTTGGTCATCCAGACTGCGACGTCTTGCATTTCTGGGAGTTGAGTTTGGCAATGGTGGGGTCTTTCGTGAGGTAGTGGATGAGCTGGCCGTCATCGGCGTAGGTTATGATGTTGAGGCCGTGTTGTTGGACGATGGCTGCAAGGGGGGCCATGTAGATGTTGAAGAGGGTGGGGCTAAGGTATGAACCCTGTGGGACTCTGCAGGTGATTTTCATGGGGTCGGAGAGGAAGGGTGGGAGTCTGATCCTTTGGCTTCTTCCGGTGAGGCCAGGGCAGTTCCTTGTGTGCCTGCGTCATGTAGTCTGGCAACTAGTGTGCGGTGGGAGACGGTGTCGAAGGCTGCTGATAGGTCGAGTAGGATGAGGGCAGCGGAGTGGCCTTGGTCCAGGAGGGTGCGGATGTTGTCTGTGGTGGTTGCCTCGAAATCCTTTTCGGGATGGATCGAGGACAGCGTTCTCTTAAATGAATCGTGTCAGTTTCCTGTTGACTGGTTTCTCTGCAATTTTGCCTGCAAAGTGGAGGAGCGAGATGGGCTGATAGTTCTTGAGGCCGGTGAGTTCAACTGTGGGCTTCTTGAGCAGGAGGTATGACTTCTGCGCACTTCCAGTCATCTGGGAAGGTGCCTGTTTTGAAGGTGGTGTTGATGGTGCATTGTAGTTTGGGTGCAATGGCGGCCGCAGCTCTGTTGTAGATGTGAGGGGGCGGGGGTCTGTGGGGGCCCCCGAGTGGATGCTTTTCATGGTCGAGGCAGTGTCTTTGGCCGTGATCGTGTCCAGTTGGAGATGGTGGGCTGGCTGGTGTTTCTGTGGGGCGGGGCCATCTGTGGTGCCTGGTGAATGGTCGATGAAGTTGTCTTAAAGGTTTCTGATCTTGAGGTGGAAATAGGTTCCAAGCTTTTCGCAGAGGTCTTGGGATGGGGTAATGTCTGTGGCTTTGCTGCGTGGGTTGTTGAACTCTTGAATGACACTGAAAATTTCCTTGGAGTTGGCCAGGATTTTGTTGTGGATGAAGTTCCTCTTGGTGGCTCTGATTTGGTTGTGGTAGTCTGTCATGGCGTCCTTGTAGGTGGTGTTGTCTTGGTGTTTCTCAAGTTCTTCTCCAGACATCTGCAGGTGCGTCTGGCTTCTTGGAGAGCATTGGAGAACCAGGCGGCTTTCCTGGTGTGTTGTCTGTTGCGGTTGCGTAGTGGGTGAGCTCGTCTGTGTAGTCGGAGATCCAGTTGTGGAGTTCTCTGGCTGCGTCGTTTGCATCGGGTGCCCAGGTGTGGTTGTCTCGGGTGAGGGTGGAGTTAAGTTGCTCATCAGTAACCTTGCTCCAGTTCCTTCGTGGTGAGCGTGGGGCTGGATTGGGTGCCTTGGGTTAGTTGATGGCGAAGTGTACGCAGTGATGGTTGGTCCATGGCGGCTGCATTGTGTGGCTGAATCGGACACTGTTTCCTGCCGCAAAAATGGGGTCGAGGGTGTGTCCTGCTCTCTGTGGGTCGTGTGTTAATGAGTTGTTTAAGTCCGATGCTGGCGAGGTTGTCACGAAGTATTGTGGAGTTGGGGTTGCTGGTGTTGTTGAGGTGGAAGTTCAGGTCTCCAATGAGTATGTAGTTTGTTGAGGCGATGGCATGGGGTGCGATGAAGTCGGTGATGATGGTGGAGAAGGGGGTTCAGGGGCCGGGGGGTCTGTAGACGAGAGTTCCTCAGAGTGTGGCTTTAGGGGTGGTCTGCATCTGGAAGTGCAGGTGTTCTGCTGAGGGGAAGGTTTCATTGGAGGTGGTGAGGTGAAGGGTGCTCTTGTGGGCGATGGCGAGTGTTAGAACCGGAGGTCTCTGGTTGGCACAGGTATGCACTTGTGACAAGCAAGGACCCTCAGCTCCACGTCAGGGCAAGGGAACTACTCCTTTGAATAACCCCTGCTCACCCTCTAGGTAGTGTGGCGCGAGCAGACAAGGCTAATTCTCAGGGCAATAGTAAGTTAAGCATTCATGAACACACACAGTAAACCCACTGACCAACCACAAATGGACACCAGTCGTATGGTTGTATCAAAATACGTATACTTTATATAAAAGATAGATTCAAGCAGGATTATCACAAGACCGGAATAATGTTTAGTACAAGGAGGTCACCAGATTACAATAGGCAAACTTAGTCTTTCAATGTTCGTTGTTCAGCAAGGTACAATGACAGGGAAATAAGAACATTGCGGACCCTGGATCCGATATGAACTTGAGACGGAGTTCAAGTGTACATTGCGGGTGGAAGTCCGAAGCGTTTCAGGCGTGGCTACTTGTGAGGGCGGACCCCGAACGAGGCCGACGGTTCTCCAGAGGATCAGAGGATCTCTCCGGCTCAATCCCCCTCGAGGAGCGAGGTGAGGGAGCTAGACTGTGGAGGGTTGCGGCGATCCGGGATCGGGACAGCTCAAGGGGCGAGGCGCCGTCCAGGCCTGTGGGGCGTACTACTTCTTAGCAGGCAGGTTCTGACTCGTGGATCTGTGAGGGGCGTCGAGTTCTCGGGCAGACAGGTGCAGCACCAGGCTTCCGCTACCACGGTACGAGGAGGCCTTTCTTGAGGTGCGGCACGAGTCTTGGTATGCAGGAGCGCAAAGCGAGACAGTCGGGTACGTTACGACGTACGGACCGTCCGAGGCTATGAGATGCTCTCCGTGCAGATTCTGGCTGGAGAAGATGAGAGGTGCGAAGCTCGCTCCGTAAGCGGCGAGGTGACAGGAGAGAAGGCTGCCCAGCACTGAAGAGGAGAGCGGCTCAGGAATGAGCGGGACTCTCTACGGCCGGGCGACCAGGCTCCGAGCTGTAACGGCCTGGGAGAGGCCGAAGGCACCCGAGTCACAACTCTGGCGAGGGAATAAGAACTGAGGCCCAACAGCAAACGGGCACAAGCAGATAGAACCCAATGGTCCTGGGGTTCCCTTCAGGGGGCAAGCTCTCGATCAAGCCCTTGGAGATCGTTTCAGGCACAAGTCTACAAAGTCCTCTCTGATCCTTTCCTCTCTGTTCTCAGCAAGGCACCACTGCAGGCCAGTCTTACAGGATACAGACTGGGTTCCGTTCTTCAGCTTCTCTTGGTCCTTCTAGTCAGGCAGAGGTTCGTCGTGGTCAAAACTGGATCTGATTTGTGAGGAGCGAAGCTCCTATATTTATACGGCATTTCCTTTGTCTTTGCAGGCCAGGGGGCCTGAGCCTGGTTCAACCAGGTTCTGAAGTACTTTATTGACAGGACGCTGCCGTCTTCTTTCAGGGGCAGGGCAGAGACATCAGACGCTCCGCAGGAGGTGGATCCAGCATTGTGGTGGTGGAGTACAACCCTATACAGAGTCAAGGTCTACTCCGCCCACCCACCCTGGTGTAAGCATCTCATTCACCCTCCTGAGCACCCGACTATCCCCCGGGAATCTCCCAGCCCTGTCACTCACACAAACCCAGACAGCAGATACACATCCTGGCAGAGGCGGGCTGTACAGTTAGGCGAGCAAAGGCTAACTTTCTAAAAGTAGCATTTGCAAACACAGGATATTAAAATAAACCTTACTAAAGGAAGTATTTTATTATTCTGAGTTCAGGCATACTAAACTCAACCTGCTACCGTGTTCCCTGAGCCTGCCGGGACTATAGCGTGTAATAGCTCCGACAGCTCATCTGGCCTAGGAGAACCGGTAGCCCTTCAGTAGTGAAGAACGAGAAAGGGCGGTAATTCACTACTAGGACATGCCACACTCTAGGCCTGTCCTACCTTACGCTTACAATGCACCCTGCCCGTAGGCCTACCATAGGGGTGACTGATATGAAGGTGAGGGAAGGTTCTGGGACTGGCAAGTGTGGGCACTTGCACAGTCAGTGTGACTGTGCGGGACTGTGCGCGGGGTCAGCAATGGCGGACCCGAGACATATCTTACGAGGCCGCTTCTGTGGGTGGCGCAACCAGCGCTGCAGGCCCACCAGCGGTATTTGTATCTACAAGCCCCGGCACGCCTCGTGCACTTTACTGGGGACTGATAGTAAACCAAATAATCCAATCGTGGAAATCAATTGTACATACACTTTACATTGGGAGCACTTGCACTGCGGCACGGATCGGCCGTGGCGCAGTGCCCTGAGCATCGAACACCAGCAAAACATCTGAGGCACATCAGCAAAAAGTGGAAGGGAGACTCACGCCAAGGTGCCAGGTCTTACAGCGAGTCACCCTCCCGGGTGGTTGGGGTGGTCTTTCCTCTGGATCTTGTATCCGTCTGGGATGGCAGTGCTGATGTCGGGGGCGGAGGATGCATTGGGCCAGGTCTCTGTGAAGAAGGCAATGTCGGGAGAGAGAGAGTTGAGTAGGTTCCAGATTTCCATGGCATGTTTGTGTATGGCGCGTACGTTGAGGAGGATGGGTTTTAGGGTGTCGCTGGTGCTGGCATCACCGATGATGGAGGCCGGGGTGGCAGTGAGGGTCTAGCCTCAGTGGAGGCAGGAGAGCTGGCCGTGGGTAGTGTTCGGAAAGGCCTGTTGGCATTCTCTAAGTCGTCCAGGGTTGAGTGCGAGGAGGGTGGTGGTGTTGTAGCGATGGGTAGTGAGAGGTACAGGGTTCCTGGCGCTGGGCACAGTCGGGTCACTGACAGGCGCAGACGCGTTTGGCCCACTTTTGAGGTGGCAGCGGCACGCCCGCTGCTCGACCATGCCGCAGCCGTCATTAAGTAGGCGGGGTGGAAGGAAGGAGAGGCTGGAAGGCGGGAGCGGGGGTATTCCAGGAGGGATTTTGAAGGGCAATTCCCAGGGGGAATTCCAGAGGGGTGGGGCCACAGGGGCAGCAGTGGCGAAAGGCAAAAGGAACACATAGGCACAAGAAAATAAAAACAGTGGTGGAATTAGAGCAAGACACAGATGGGCACAATAACAGTGGCACAACAGGGAAAAATTCTGAAAAAAATGGCTGAGAAAGGTTACGGTGTTTGCAGGCAGTCTGGTCCCAGTTGGAGCGGGCAGCAGGCGCTGGAACGGGCAGCAGCCTCGAACCTCCCAAAGAGGAGGTAGGTCGGGGTCTGGAGGCAAGAGACGGCACAGCAGAGCTGCGGGGAGAGAGTAGACCTAGACCAAGGGTCAGAGGTCTTACTTGCATTCCCCCGCACCAGCCACCATTAATAAGGGGAGGTGGGAGGGAGGAGAGGTTGGGAGGCGGGAGCAGGGGAATTCTGGGGGGAGAATTCCGGGTGGGAGGGGCTGCAGGGACAGCAGCGGCTAAAGGAGCAGGCAGGCACAAGAAAATAAAAACATTTCTAACCTAAAGCATGGTTATTTTGGGCGTGTGTCAGCACCCCCCCACTCTTCTACTTCCAGTGTCTGTGGCATTGGTGTGAAGTTGAGGAAAACAATTGTTTACATTATGCTATTAGAACGAGCACTGACCAAATAACCCAGCTCATAGAGAGGACTTGTTCTACACAGGCATGCAAGATTAGTGACACAGATAAGTAGAATCAATCAAGCAGAAAGATAGGTGACAGGAAACCTCTTCCATGACATACAGCACGTTTGGGGCTTCTTGAACTAGCTTTCAAAGAGGGCAACTGAAAACACACATACTCTTGTGGAGTGTTCATAAAAAAAGGGTAAAAAAAGAGTTCCCAGAAAGCAAAAACTCGTGGAAGAATACAGGGAGTCAGTCAGAGAGGTGGTAAACAGGCTATGCTCCACAGGTGGGACAAAGACATACTAGAAAGCTTAAAACAAATAAATCCAGCAAATAGAAAATAATCAATTGTTAGTAACAAAACCAATGGTAAGCAATGGGCGGAAAGCATCCTTAGGTAAGCTTACAGCATGTCTCGAATTTCTCTTTACAACCAGACAGTAGGCTTCAACCATAAAAGGGCGCAACCATGCAATACAGGCTCCTAGGTAATCTGCAATACTCCTCTAAAACAATATACATAACAATGTGTCAGACAGAATTGGGTATAACCAGGGCCACTGGGATTGTGCGGCAGAGAAGGCCAAGTTAAGTGGAAAGGTCAAAAAAGTTATGCGGCATGAAAAGGCAAATTATGCAACGCAATGCGGCACATTTATTGCTAGTATTACTTTAGTTTGCCATGTTTACACTTGTTTACATTGTCTGGGCATGGGTTGCACCTCATTTGAACACCCACATACAGCAATAAGCAACCAGTGCACCTTTTCAAACTGCCTTTCACTGCACAGCAACATACGTTGCTGTATTTTTAGTAACTTTTGAACCGTTAAAGCTAGAAACAACGTTTTGTTTACTAAAATCTACAGATTATGCAGCAGATGATGGATTATGTGGCAAATATGACTAATCTATAACTATACAAAAATCAAGGACCACACTGTCGCATGAATCCAGTGGCCCTGGGTATAACTGACTAAATGCCAGTGTTTCCCAGGCGATGCGGAATAGAAAAAAAGTAAATCGACGGTCATCTCAGAATAGGATGGATGATCTCATGTACTTAGACCGAAGGCCCCAACTGATGTACGACTTTAGCTAAGTAATGTAAGAAACCCTATATAAATATATATATATATATATATATGCATGCAACATCACGCGCTGCTTCTGCGACGCAATCCAGGCCACACCAGCAATACTCTTTCAGGTTGTTTTATTAAGGTTAAAAAGTTCAGGCATAACGCGTTTCGAGTCCCTTGACTCTTCATCAAATGCCGACAGCTCTTACATCAGTGGGTTCGTTGCAGATTATAAAGGAACGTAACTTTAAACACTGAAAGAGGACTAATGTCTGTATTGTTCCGGATTTTAAGGGGACAGGCTTTTAAATTTTCACAGTTCATTTCAGCTACAGAGGTGGGTACCGTTTGTATTCAATTGTTAATAGTAACGTTTATACAGAATGTTCATTTTTCAAAGGTTACCTTAGCTGCCCAGTCTCTTTGATGTAATGTTCAGTTACATGGGACTACAGTTCCCAGAATCAATTGCGCCTGTCCTCCGTTTTCTTCACCGGATTTCAGTGTTTGGTGATGGCAAAACTCCACTAAACACTGTGTGTGCCGAGTGCGAATCACGCAATAAAAAGGACATTTCCAAAACTCGGCCACAAAGTGCATGTATGGTTTCACGACCATTGATGTAATCAGTCTTTTTAAAACGCCGAGTACGCCGTGCTTCAGACAAATTCTTCAGCATACCCTGGCTGTTTCCAAATTCCGTTCGCCCGAGCCAGGCGGGCCTCACTCAGTGGCCTCATCCATCAGGTTCGTCTCCTGTAGCTTGTTGCAGCCGGGGGGCACCCATAAGAAAAGCTCCTCGCTTCTGTCACATTTTCCTGACAGGTGAGCGCCTCCCCCTCGCGGGTCGTGGCCTGGTCCAGAAGTGTGTCAGACACTTCTGTAAGATGCATGCAACATCACGCGCTGCTTCTGCGACGCAATCCAGGCCACACCAGCAATACTCTTTCAGGTTGTTTTAGTAAGGTTAAAAAGTTCAGGCATAACGCGTTTCGAGTCCCTTGACTCTTCATCAAATGCCGACAGCTCTTACATCAGTGGGTTCGTTGCAGATTATAAAGGAACTGTGACGCTGGGGTTCGGCTGGGGTTCAGTTATTGGCAACAGGCGGGCTCGTGGTAAAGAAGGTTTTATTGAAGTAAACCAGTGATCAGTACAACTCTTCCTAATCGGGTTGAATCTCCTTGGGGATCTACTCCTGCTACGCCTTCGTCGGGTGACCTTCTCCTTCTCTCGGACCCCTTCCGGGCTTCGAGGGGGTGATTCTTCCTCGTCTGAGTCCGTCGCTGCGAATGCAGGGTTCTCGTTCCCCAGAAGGCAAAAAGAGAACAGGGGAGGTATCAGCTATCTGTATTAGAACTCGATGTCAGGGTAAGGGAGTGAGGGAAACCACCGGTGCTCTGAATCACAAATGTGCACTATCGTGAATGGGAGGGGCGTGTGCACAGGGTAGGGGTCCCGGGATGTTAGGTTTCCCGTGGTCTGGTACCTAATGTACCTCTAAGATCCACCCAGCCCCGCAATCGGTCACGCACCTGTGAAAGCCACGCACCTCCCCTGGGTGAGTGGCTGGGCGACTCGCGGGAACGGTGGCCTCCTGGCTTCTCTCCGTCCGTAGCAGGCGCCGACTCTGCTTCCTGTAGGTGACTCTCCGTCTCTCCCCCGGCCTCTGATGTTCCACGCCGCTCTCGTCCTCCGCCTCTCTTACTCTCTACTGCCTCCTCCGATCTCCTTCTTCTCTCGCCGTCCTCTCCTCCGGTCTCCGTATTCTCCTCGCACTCAGTCCGCTCCTCTCCTTCCTCCTCCGTCCTCCGGGTGATCAAGCACACCTGTGCCTCGGGGCGGAGTCCTTTTGTCGGAAATGCGTAGTATGCCGGCTCCTCCCAGTCCGCCTCCTGCCATGAGTTAAAGGGCCAGTCCTCGCCAGCATTATCGGCAATACCGGCTTCAGTGTCCTGAGAGGGGAGAGAGACAGGGGAGTATGGTAAAAGTACATTGCTGTCCTCATCCCCGGAGTCCCCCTTGTCACAATGCATTCTGGTAGTTGTAGGCGGTGGTGTCGGTCCGGTGACTGGGGACCTCGTGTACACCCCGTTACACACCTCCCCCCTAGGATGCTCCCGATCGGGGAGCGGATGCCGCGAGAGGAAGTCCGCACTTACATTCTCCGTTCCTTTTGTGTGTCTGACGGTAAATGAGTAGGGCTGCAACGCCAGAAACCACCTCATTACCCGTGCATTGTTCGATTTATTACGGGCCATCCACAAAAGGGGAGCATGGTCTGTGTACAGATCGAACGGGTGCCCCTCTAAGTAATAAGCAAGCTTCTCAACGGCCCACCGTACCGCCAAACACTCCTTCTCAATAGTCGCATATTTTAACTCCCTCGGGAACAGTTTACGACTCACATAAACAATGGGGTGCTCTAGACCATCCGCCCCTTTTTGAGACAACACCGCCCCAATCCCATACTCCGAGGCATCGGTATGAAGGATAAAGGGAACTGAGAAATCGGGGGAAGTTAATACCGGGGTGGAGGTGATGAGGCGTTTCAATTGCTGAAAGGCAGTGTACATGGAGTCAGTAGGGCGTATAAGGGTACTTGATTTACCTGGGTTCCGTAAGGCGTCCGTAAGGGGGGCTGCTATGTCTGCAAACGAAGGTATAAACCTACGGTAATACCCCACCAAGCCCAGGAACGCCCTCATCTCTTTTCGGGTGGTCGGGAAGGGGGTATAGGCAATGGCCCTTACCTTCTCAATTTGAGGCTCTATCACACCGTGGCCCAGCATGTACCCGAGGTATTTCACTTTCTGGAAAGCGATCTTAGATTTTTTTGCGTTGACCCGGAGACCGGCATTCTCCAAAGCCAAAAAGACCCGGTGCAGATGCTGTAGGTGGTCATCCCAGGTTTTACTGTGTATCACAATGTCATCCAAATAGGCTGCTGCGATGGAAGAGACCGGGGCCAGAACAGTGTTCATGAGTCTCTGAAATGTAGCAGGGGCCCCATGTAGCCCGAAAGGTAGGACAGTAAACTCGTAGTGCCCTGTATCTGTACTAAAGGCGGTTTTGTCTTTATCTTCCTCCCTCAAGGGCACCTGCCAATATCCCTTGGTTAAGTCCAGGGTCGTGATGTATCTTGCTTCTCCCAGTTTTTCTACCATTTCGTCGACGCGCGGAATGGGGTATGCATCGAACTCCGAAATCTCATTAAGCGCCCGAAAATCCATACAAAATCGTCGACTTCCGTCGGGTTTGGGGATCATCACGATGGGACTCGACCACTGGCTTGTAGATGGTCTGATTACCCCCAGGTCCAACATGTCTTTCACTTCCTTCCGGATGGCTGCTCTCCTTGCTTCTGGGACCCTGTAGGGTTTCATCTGTATGGTTTTTCCAGGAATGGTCCTGATACAGTGTTCCGCCATCGTCGTTCGTCCGGGTTGATACGAGAACAGGCTCTTGTGTCGTTGTAGGAGTTGTCTTAGGTCGTCAGTTTGTGTTTGGGTTAGGTCTTCATTTACGTTCAGCTGCTCTCTGGTGGTGTTGTTCTCCCCAGGAGTACTGAGGGCCACCTGTACATCCGTGGGGGGTCGCCCGAGCCATTTCTTAAGCATATTTATGTGGTATGTTTGTGTCCTCTTTGTGCCGATCTGTAAGGAGTAGGTGGTTTTACCTATCGTCCCCACCACTTTGTAGGGTCCGACCCAGGAAGCCTTAAACTTTTGTGTCGATGATGGCAGGAGTACCAGAGCCCAGTCTCCTTCCTTCAACTGTCTCCACTTCTTTCCTTTGTCGTATGCTTTCTTTTGTCTTTGTTGACTGTCCTCTAGATGGGTGTAGGCCAAGTCTCTCAGTTTTCCCAACTTGCTTTTGAGACTGTGGGCATATTCCAGGGTGGAAGAGGTTTCTTCGGGTATCTCAAGTTCCCAGGCGTCTTTTGTCATTTCCATCAGCGATCTGGGCTGTCGTCCATACAAAAGTTCAAAGGAGGATACTCCTAGGCTACTTTGCCGTTGTCCCCTGATGACATAGAGAGCCAGAGGAAGTAGTTGATCCCACTCGTTGCCGTTGACTTCCATCATTTTTCGTAAGGTGGTCTTTATGGTACGATTATATCTCTCCACTAACCCATCCGTTTGTGGGTGGTATACGGAGGTTCTAATTTGATGGACGTCCAGGTTTTTGCACACTTCTTTCATCAATCGTGATACAAAGGGGGTTCCCTGGTCGGTCAGGATTTCTTTGGGGAACCCCACTCGGCTGAACAATTCTATCATTTTGTCGGCGACCTGTCGTGTAGTAGTGGCTGTTAGTGGGAAGGCCTCAGGAAACCTCGTGGCGTAATCCACAACCACCAATACGTACTGGAATCCTTTCTTGGTTTTGGGTAACGGGCCGATGATATCCATTCCTACTCTCTCGAATGGTTTGCCGATGATGGGAAGAGGCTGTAAAGGTACTGCTTGGGGTCTGGTCATGTTCTTCCTCTGGCATACGCTACATTCCTGGCAGTATCGGCTAGCGTCCTTATAAATGCCGGGCCAATAGAAATATCGCAGTATGTTCTGCGTCGTCTTCTCTGATCCTATGTGGCCGGCCACTAGATGACTATGTGCAAAGAAGAGTATTTGGTCCCGGAAGGAGAGGGGAACCAGGAGTTGGCCTTCTTCCTCTTCTTTACCCTGTCGGTACAGTAGGTCCTGACGGATTACAAAACGGGGATACCTTGGTTGGGGATTGTCACCATCCTGGTGCGCCTGTTCCCAAGCGTTGCAGAGGGAGGGATCGTTGCTCTGGGCAAACTTAAAACCCCGGTCTAGTACCCAGGGCTCGGGTGCCAAAAGAGCTGGTTTGGGGGACATAGAGGGGATCTCGAGTTTTTGTAAACTGTGTCTAAACCAATAGAGGAACCGGGGGTTGTCTGTCCCTATGATTAAATCTTCAGGAAGGGTGCTAAGGACTCCTACCCGTATTAACTGCTGGGGGCCCTTGGGGGGGTGAATGGGGACCTGAGCCAGAGGGTAGGTTTTGACATCCCCGTGTACACATCGGATGGCTACTACTTGTCGGGGTAAATACTGGCATTTAGCTACGTGTTTCGTTTGTATGACCGACTGCCTACAGCCTGAATCTAGCAGTGCCTGGATGGAGGACCCGTTCACCTGTACACTTACTCTGTACGTGCTCCCCATCTCCGCTGAGTAGAGAACGGCCCGGGGCAAATATCCCACTTCCATAGGCTCCTCGGGAGGTCTTTTGGTGGGACAAAACCGGGCAATGTGCCCCCAGTTACCACATTCGAAACATTGGGGCCCTGCAGAGGTGGGGGTCTCAGGTTTCCAAACTCGGAGCTTCGGGGGATCCACAGGGCGGGACGGAGGGGGTCGCCTGTCTGTTTTTACCGGTGGTTTATGGACACGATCCGGCTCCCAGCCGGATGAGCGGGGCTGGGCCCTCGTGAAGTTGGTTGCCATGTCGACTGCTTCTGTAGTAGTCAGGTTGGGATGTTGCCTGAGCCACCTCTGGGTAGCGAAAGGCAGTGCTTCGAGATATTGTTCGAGATATATTCTATCCATGATTTCCGCCTTAGTGCTTGTGGCAGGGGTCAACCACTTGTCCGCAGCCATTTTCAATCGTACAAATAGCGTCTTGGGGTTCTCCCCTGGAGCACCTCGTTCCTTCCTAAACCGGAGCCTATATGCTTCATGGTCCAGTCCTAAATGGTCTAGGATAATCTTCTTTACATCCTCATAGGGAGTATCCCTGTTTGGGTTGGCAACCTGGTAGGCTGCTTGGGCCTCTCCAGACAGGAGCGGAGCCAAAAAGAAAGGCCATTTGCTGATGGGCCACCCACAGGCTCTGGCAGCCCTCTCAAAATTGAGTATGAAGGAATCCGGGTCATCCCCTTGACGGTATTTCTGAAGGGACACCGCTGAGGTGCCGTGTGGTATAGGTTGCGCCTCTCTGACGGTCCCGGTAGTCCCCGGATTCACCCATACTTGCTGGGTTTCCTCTTTAGAGGCTAGGGCTTTCTTCAGAATCTCTCGGTCAGCCTGTGCCGAGGTTAGCTGTTGCTCGGCCACCCATCCAAGCTTCTCCTGTCCTTTGATCAGCTGCTGTATGAGGGTCTCCATCTCTGTATCGAGGTTTATAGTGCCCGCATTCTCCACCACTGTGACGCTGGGGTTCGGCTGGGGTTCAGTTATTGGCAACAGGCGGGCTCGTGGTAAAGAAGGTTTTATTGAAGTAAACCAGTGATCAGTACAGCACTTCCTAATCGGGTTGAATCTCCTTGGGGATCTACTCCTGCTACGCCTTCGTCGGGTGACCTTCTCCTTCTCTCGGACCCCTTCCGGGCTTTGAGGGGGTGATTCTTCCTCGTCTGAGTCCGTCGCTGCGAATGCAGGGTTCTCGTTCCCCAGAAGGCAAAAAGAGAACAGGGGAGGTATCAGCTATCTGTATTAGAACTCGATGTCAGGGTAAGGGAGTGAGGGAAACCACCGGTGCTCTGAATCACAAATGTGCACTATCGTGAATGGGAGGGGCGTGTGCACAGGGTAGGGGTCCCGGGATGTTAGGTTTCCCGTGGTCTGGTACCTAATGTACCTCTAAGATCCACCCAGCCCCGCAATCGGTCACGCACCTGTGAAAGCCACGCACCTCCCCTGGGTGAGTGGCTGGGCGACTCGCGGGAACGGTGGCCTCCTGGCTTCTCTCCGTCCGTAGCAGGCGCCGACTCTGCTTCCTGTAGGTGACTCTCCGTCTCTCCCCCGGCCTCTGATGTTCCACGCCGCTCTCGTCCTCCGCCTCTCTTACTCTCTACTGCCTCCTCCGATCTCCTTCTTCTCTCGCCGTCCTCTCCTCCGGTCTCCGTATTCTCCTCGCACTCAGTCCGCTCCTCTCCTTCCTCCTCCGTCCTCCGGGTGATCAAGCACACCTGTGCCTCGGGGCGGAGTCCTTTTGTCGGAAATGCGTAGTATGCCGGCTCCTCCCAGTCCGCCTCCTGCCATGAGTTAAAGGGCCAGTCCTCGCCAGCATTATCGGCAATACCGGCTTCAGTGTCCTGAGAGGGGAGAGAGACAGGGGAGTATGGTAAAAGTACATTGCTGTCCTCATCCCCGGAGTCCCCCTTGTCACAATGCATTCTGGTAGTTGTAGGCGGTGGTGTCGGTCCGGTGACTGGGGACCTCGTGTACACCCCGTTACAGGAACGTAACTTTAAACACTGAAAGAGGACTAATGTCTGTATTGTTCCGGATTTTAAGGGGACAGGCTTTTAAGTTTTCACAGTTCATTTCAGCTACAGAGGTGGGTACCGTTTGTATTCAATTGTTAATAGTAACGTTTATACAGAATGTTCATTTTTCAAAGGTTACCTTAGCTGCCCAGTCTCTTTGATGTAATGTTCAGTTACATGGGACTACAGTTCCCAGAATCAATTGCGCCTGTCCTCCGTTTTCTTCACCGGATTTCAGTGTTTGGTGATGGCAAAACTCCACTAAACACTGTGAGTGCCGATTGCGAATCACGCAATAAAAAGGACATTTCCAAAACTCGGCCACAAAGTGCATGTATGGTTTCACGACCATTGATGTAATCAGTCTTTTTAAAACGCCAAGTACGCCGTGCTTCAGACAAATTCTTCAGCATACCCTGGCTGTTTCCAAATTCCGTTCGCCCGAGCCAGGCGGGCCTCACTCAGTGGCCTCATCCATCAGGTTCGTCTCCTGTAGCTTGTTGCAGCCGGGGGGCACCCATAAGAAAAGCTCCTCGCTTCTGTCACATTTTCCTGACAGGTGAGCCCTTCCCCCTCGCGGGTCGTGGGCCTGGTCCTGAAGTGTGTCAGACACTTCTGAAAGATGCATGCAACATCACGCGCTGCTTCTGCGACGCAATCCAGGCCACACCAGCAATACTCTTTCAGGTTGTTTTATTAAGGTTAAAAAGTTCAGGCATAACGCGTTTCGAGTCCCTTGACTCTTCATCAAATGCCGACAGCTCTTACATCAGTGGGTTCGTTGCAGATTATAAAGGAACGTAACTTTAAACACTGAAAGAGGACTAATGTCTGTATTGTTCCGGATTTTAAGGGGACAGGCTTTTAAGTTTTCACAGTTCATTTCAGCTACAGAGGTGGGTACCGTTTGTATGCAATTGTTAATAGTAACGTTTATACAGAATGTTCATTTTTCAAAGGTTACCTTAGCTGCCCAGTCTCTTTGATGTAATGTTCAGTTACATGGGACTACAGTTCCCAGAATCAATTGCGCCTGTCCTCCGTTTTCTTCACCGGATTTCAGTGTTTGGTGATGGCAAAACTCCACTAAACACTGTGTGTGCCGAGTGCGAATCACGCAATAAAAAGGACATTTCCAAAACTCGGCCACAAAGTGCATGTATGGTTTCACGACCATTGATGTAATCAGTCTTTTTAAAACGCTGAGTACGCCGTGCTTCAGACAAATTCTTCAGCATACCCTGGCTGTTTCCAAATTCCGTTCGCCCGAGCCAGGCGGGCCTCACTCAGTGGCCTCATCCATCAGGTTCGTCTCCTGTAGCTTGTTGCAGCCGGGGGGCACCCATAAGAAAAGCTCCTCGCTTCTGTCACATTTTCCTGACAGGTGAGCCCTTCCCCCTCGCGGGTCGTGGGCCTGGTCCTGAAGTGTGTCAGACACTTCTGAAAGATGCATGCAACATCACGCGCTGCTTCTGCGATGCAATCCAGGCCACACCAGCAATACTCTTTTAGGTTGTTTTATTAAGGTTAAAAAGTTCAGGCATAACGCGTTTCGAGTCCCTTGACTCTTCATCAAATGCCGACAGCTCTTACATCAGTGGGTTCGTTGCAGATTATAAAGGAACGTAACTTTAAACACTGAAAGAGGACTAATGTCTGTATTGTTCCGGATTTTAAGGGGACAGGCTTTTAAGTTTTCACAGTTCATTTCAGCTACAGAGGTGGGTACCGTTTGTGTTCAATTGTTAATAGTAACGTTTATACAGAATGTTCATTTTTCAAAGGTTACCTTAGCTGCCCAGTCTCTTTGATGTAATGTTCAGTTACATGGGACTACAGTTCCCAGAATCAATTGAGCCTGTCCTCCGTTTTCTTCACCGGATTTCAGTGTTTGGTGATGGCAAAACTCCACTAAACACTGTGTGTGCCGAGTGCGAATCACACAATAAAAAGGACATTTCCAAAACTCGGCCACAAAGTGCATGTATGGTTTCACGACCATTGATGTAATCAGTCTTTTTAAAACGCCAAGTACGCCGTGCTTCAGACAAATTCTTCAGCATACCCTGGCTGTTTCCAAATTCCGTTCGCCCGAGCCAGGCGGGCCTCACTCAGTGGCCTCATCCATCAGGTTAGTCTCCTGTAGCTTGTTGCAGCCGGGGGGCACCCATAAGAAAAGCTCCTCGCTTCTGTCACATTTTCCTGACAGGTGAGCCCTTCCCCCTCGCGGGTCGTGGGCCTGGTCCTGAAGTGTGTCAGACACTTCTGAAAGATGCATGCAACATCACGCGCTGCTTCTGCGACGCAATCCAGGCCACACCAGCAATACTCTTTCAGGTTGTTTTATTAAGGTTAAAAAGTTCAGGCATAACGCGTTTCGAGTCCCTTGACTCTTCATCAAATGCCGACAGCTCTTACATCAGTGGGTTCGTTGCAGATTATAAAGGAACGTAACTTTAAACACTGAAAGAGGACTAATGTCTGTATTGTTCCGGATTTTAAGGGGACAGGCTTTTAAGTTTTCACAGTTCATTTCAGCTACAGAGGTGGGTACCGTTTGTATGCAATTGTTAATAGTAACGTTTATACAGAATGTTCATTTTTCAAAGGTTACCTTAGCTGCCCAGTCTCTTTGATGTAATGTTCAGTTACATGGGACTACAGTTCCCAGAATCAATTGCGCCTGTCCTCCGTTTTCTTCACCGGATTTCAGTGTTTGGTGATGGCAAAACTCCACTAAACACTGTGTGTGCCGAGTGCGAATCACGCAATAAAAAGGACATTTCCAAAACTCGGCCACAAAGTGCATGTATGGTTTCACGACCATTGATGTAATCAGTCTTTTTAAAACGCTGAGTACGCCGTGCTTCAGACAAATTCTTCAGCATACCCTGGCTGTTTCCAAATTCCGTTCGCCCGAGCCAGGCGGGCCTCACTCAGTGGCCTCATCCATCAGGTTCGTCTCCTGTAGCTTGTTGCAGCCGGGGGGCACCCATAAGAAAAGCTCCTCGCTTCTGTCACATTTTCCTGACAGGTGAGCCCTTCCCCCTCGCGGGTCGTGGGCCTGGTCCTGAAGTGTGTCAGACACTTCTGAAAGATGCATGCAACATCACGCGCTGCTTCTGCGACGCAATCCAGGCCACACCAGCAATACTCTTTTAGGTTGTTTTATTAAGGTTAAAAAGTTCAGGCATAACGCGTTTCGAGTCCCTTGACTCTTCATCAAATGCCGACAGCTCTTACATCAGTGGGTTCGTTGCAGATTATAAAGGAACGTAACTTTAAACACTGAAAGAGGACTAATGTCTGTATTGTTCCGGATTTTAAGGGGACAGGCTTTTAAGTTTTCACAGTTCATTTCAGCTACAGAGGTGGGTACCGTTTGTGTTCAATTGTTAATAGTAACGTTTATACAGAATGTTCATTTTTCAAAGGTTACCTTAGCTGCCCAGTCTCTTTGATGTAATGTTCAGTTACATGGGACTACAGTTCCCAGAATCAATTGCGCCTGTCCTCCGTTTTCTTCACCGGATTTCAGTGTTTGGTGATGGCAAAACTCCACTAAACACTGTGTGTGCCGAGTGCGAATCACGCAATAAAAAGGACATTTCCAAAACTCGGCCACAAAGTGCATGTATGGTTTCACGACCATTGATGTAATCAGTCTTTTTAAAACGCCGAGTACGCCGTGCTTCAGACAAATTCTTCAGCATACCCTGGCTGTTTCCAAATTCCGTTCGCCCGAACCAGGCGGGCCTCACTCAGTGGCCTCATCCATCAGGTTCGTCTCCTGTAGCTTGTTGCAGCCGGGGGGCACCCATAAGAACCCATAAGAAAAGCTCCTCGCTTCTGTCACATTTTCCTGACAGGTGAGCGCCTCCTAAATATATATTACATCAAGGTTGCCCAACAAGTAGGAGGAACGCACCCCGCAGCTCTAAGTCATAAGACCATTTATTGGGAGGAACCAGCGTTTTTACAAGCCTGCTTCTTCTTTGCCTGACCGGTTTCGGGGCCTCCCGCCCCTTAATCATAGGCGTGCCTGCAGTGGATTGTGTGTTCTCCGTGGCCAAACCTCGAGACAGCATGATTCATTTCTGCAACTTTTTCAGTCCTTTCAATGGGCGTCTTCCCTCTGGTGGGCACGGCTCTCTCAGGTGAGTAGTCACGTGACCCCTGAGCATGCTGGAGCTTGTAGTTTTAGACCGTCGGCAACACCAATGTTCCTGCCTTTAATATGCAAATTTTAAACCCTCCAGTGAGTTACGAGTGTGCAAACGCCGGTTCTTTGTTCTGTGTGCTGCGCTGCCACTGTGCTCGACTTAGTTCGGGCGGCGGCAGACACATCTTTCAAGTTGGTGGTGGTGCTGTTTCCTTGCGGCTTGGACGTGCCGCATCTATATTACATCAAGGTTGCCCAACAAGTAGGAACGCACACTGCAGCTCTTAGTCATAAGACCATTTATTGGGAGGAACAGCGTTTTTATAAGCCTGCTTCTTCTTTGCCTGACCGGTTTCGGGGCCTTCAGCCCCTTAATCATAGGCGTGCCTGCAGTGGATCGTGTGTTCTCCGTGGCCAAACCTCGAGACAGCGTGATTCATTTCTGCAACTTTTTCAGTCCTTTCAATGTGTGTCTTCCCTCTGGTGGGCGCGGCTCTCTCAGGTGAGTAGTCACGTGACCCCTGAGCATGCTGGAGCTTGTAGTTTTAGACCGTCGGCAACACCAATGTTCCTGGCTTTAATATGCAAATTTTAAACCCTCCAGTGAGTTACGAGTGTGCAAACGCCGGTTCTTTGTTCTGTGTGCTGCGCTGCCACTGTGCTCGACTTAGTTCGGGCGGCGGCAGACACATCTTTCAAGTTGGTGGTGGTGCCGTTTCCTTGCGGCTTGGACGTGCCGCATCTATATTACATCAAGGTTGCCCAACAAGTAGGAACGCACACTGCAGCTCTTAGTCATAAGACCATTTATTGGGAGGAACCAGCGTTTTTATAAGCCGGCTTCTTCTTTGCCTGACCGGTTTCGGGGCCTTCAGCCCCTTAATCATAGGCGTGCCTGCAGTGGATCGTGTGTTCTCCGTGGCCAAACCTCGAGACAGCGTGATTCATTTCTGCAACTTTTTCAGTCCTTTCAATGTGCGTCTTCCCTCTGGTGGGCGCGGCTCTCTCAGGTGAGTAGTCACGTGACCCCTGAGCATGCTGGAGCTTGTAGTTTTAGACCGTCGGCAACACCAATGTTCCTGGCTTTAATATGCAAATTTTAAACCCTCCAGTGGGTTACGAGCGTGCAAACGCCAGCTCTTTGTTCTGTGTGCTGCGCTGCCACCATGCTCGACTTAGTTCGGGCGGCGGCAGACACATCTTTCAAGTTGATGGTGGTGCCATTTCCTTGCGGCTTGGACGTGCCGCATCTATATTACATCAAGGTTGCCCAACAAGTAGGAACGCACACTGCAGCTCTTAGTCATAAGACCATTTATTGGGAAGAACCAGCGTTTTTACAAGCCTGCTTCTTCTTTGCCTGACCGGTTTCGGGGCCTGGTTGATAGCGTTGGATGTTGCCTTGTTATACACCAGTATCACACATGAAAAGGGATTGAGTGCGGTAAAATATTATTTGTCTAGACGTACAGAAACATTTGATACACACAATAATATGTTACTGGACATGTTGGAATTTTGTCTGAGGAGCAACATCTTTATGGTTAATAATCTGATATACCGTCAACTACAGGGTGTGGCAATGGGGGCCAGCTTCTCCCCAAGCTTCGCATGTTTGCACATGGGAGCTTGGGAGGAGCTGGTTCTCAGAACCTCTTACCAACATGAGATTGAGAACAATATTATTGCCTGGCATCATTTTATAGACAATCTATTTATCATCTGGAGAGGCAGTAAGGAGTCAGCATTGATATTCATTGTTAACATCAATCATAATGAATTAAACCTTAAATTTACTGCCACACTTAGTCAGGATACAGTAACGTTCATGGACACAGAGGTGTACATTGACAATAATCACTTGCAAACCAGAATTTTTCGCAAGTCAACTGCTGGAAACAGCAGTTTACATGCGGCCAGTGCACCCTCCAAACACCTTATATCAAGCATCCCCTATGGGGAGATGCTTGGGATGAAACGTGGGTGTAGCGATCCTGCTGAGTTGAAGAAAGCCCAATTGGAGAGTAGGGAGCGGTTCCTTGAGAAAGGGTACTCGGTCCAGACGATTGAAAAGGTCATTAACAAATCCAATGCAATCACCAGGGAGGAACTCCTGAAGGGAAACCTCAGAAATAACAACATGGGTAATGAGGAAGTTGGGGAGAAAGCCAATTTTAGAATCATCACTGGTTTCAGTAGACAATCTCGGGACATCTATAAGATTGTCAATAAACATTGGCCCCTAGTGATTAGAGACCCCATCATTGGTGAGGGATTACCCAAGAAAGTATCTTTAACATACAGTAGGACACCCTCCCTAAGAGATCAAATAGTGGATACCAATCCAGAGCCAGTTAAGAAAAGCACCTGGTGGCAAACGAACAAGGGATTTTATAAATGCAAGACATGCAAGGCCTGTATCCATGGAGTCAACACCAAAACATACAGGGATGGTTTTAGTGAAACTGAACATCAAATTTCACAGGTGTTGACTTGCAAAACCGAATACGCGATTTACGTCCTGCAATGTCCCTGTCTATTAAAATACGTTGGGAGCACAAAACGTCCTGTGCACCAACGTATACTTCAACACTTGAGGGCCATTACAAATGGGGATAATACCTACCCTGTCGCTAGGCATTTCCGTGATCATCACCAGAGCAACAACAGCTCGCTCAAATACTATGTGATTGACACAATTAATGCCAGCAGACGTGGCGGTGACAGGGAGGCCAAATTAAGAAAACTGGAGACCAAATACATCCTCTTACTTGACACTAAGGCACCGGCAGGATTAAACATCACAGAAGATATGTACACGTGTCTGACATAGTTTGATTAAGTATTTTGCACCATGTGGAATCAGCAAAATCATTTATACTTGATATTATACCCGGTTGGGATAAATCATGTTATAAAGTTAAAAAGTAAGAATAAATTAGATCAGGATGCAAGTCTCTCATGTATAGCTACTGTTGCTAACTGATTCGTTTTCTTAACATATCACAGGGGCATATTGTATCTGTTTCAACTTAGAGGGCTCTTATACCCCAACAGTTGATTTACAGAATACCAATTATAAACCCACTAATTTTTGTTTTTATTCACAATAACACCAAATATATGGACAAGTTAAGGTCTTCCATTTTAGACTGGGAAAACCCAAGGCAATGATTTTATCAAAATAATGTAGCTGAATTTATCATATAAAGATTGTTAAATAAGCAAGGGGATCAATTTTTATTCCGACACACTTTGGTGCAAAGAAAGAACTTCCTGAAACTGTGTTTACATTTATGCGTTTGTTTGCACAAATTAACAGAACAAGATTTTTGTATCTGATAATGTGGCAATTTGCACACTTGCGTAATTTGCACACTGTATTAGGTATTAGCACTTAAGCACTAGCACTTTAATTTGAACAACGTGTAGTATTTCTTTCCCAACTATCAGCCTTATGTATATATTTATTTATATGTATATGGTTATGATTAATGTGATATGTATATATATTTAGTCGGATTTGTATTTGCAAATAACATTGCACTAGTTTTTTATTAACAATGAAATGTACATGGCACATAAATTAATGTGTGGCATTAACAGGTATTTAACCGTGATTGTTCAATCTACTATTTTCAAAGTATGATAATGTCATTCTTACTAAAATTATTATTTGCAATTCACTTCATTAATTTGTGAATGTTATGGCCACTACGAGTGAGCTAGTCATGCCTTGGGAAATGGTTAGCACTTGTATTTTTACTATGTCCATACTTAGCCCTAACATGTGACCCGAGTTACATCAGACACTGGCACTTTAAAAGAACAATTCAATGATGTGAACACTGTCATGTGAACAAGGCTCCTCGGAGCCGAAACGTCATGCGGCTTACTTGCACCCAATAAAGAGAAAACTGCACTTTAATCTGGTCCGGGTCTGCGTCCTCTGTGGCATGGAGGACTCCTGGCCCACGGAAGAAAGCGCTGTTCTTTGGATATATATACATATATATATATATCCAAAAACGCTTTTCCACCAACTGTCGCTCCTCTCTATCTCGGGTGCCTCCTTACCGCACTGTGGGGTGCGTTACGATATGTACAATACACTGTTCCCATACTCATGAACAGCTTCACAATTAAGGATACTCCAGTCAAAATTTTCGTAGTCTCTACGCCAGGCTTATTCTCCCACGTGCACACTTTAACAGTCAACAAACGCGTTTCAGCGTTGCCGCCTTGGTCAGTGTTGTCTGATTGAGACTCGTTCGTACATTTAAATAAAGTTCAACAGAGCATAGTCATGTGATTAAAAACAAACATAAAAGAAGGGCACCTCAATTAGATTCATTGATGTGTGGCGGCCATCTTAGAGTGTCCGAAAATATTACAATTTAGTACATTTCATCAACTTTTCATCATTCATTGCATTTTATACCATTTCATCGCAATCAATTTTAACAGTTCTGTATATCTTATACAATTTGATTCTCGTTAATTTCACCATGAATGGGCTATCACTTGTTTCCATCACAACTATACATCTCAACATTTCACATTTCGGTTCACATTTCAGGCCTGAACATTAGTGCCCAAAAAGTCAAATATCTTTTTGTTGCCTTAATTGGATTATTCTCATTACCAATTTTGTATGTGACTTATATTCTGTGTACATACGGTTACTTGACTTATGTTTCTACTGCAGGGAATAGTTTTGAGGGGATGTCATAAGGTCAATTGGTCCTATCCTACATGTACCCACATTTCTTCTTCATTATTTAACCCTCCCGGATTTTTTGTTTGGAGCATAATTATGTACCTCGGTTCCAAGGTCCTTAATTTCTTTACCCAGTCGCCCCCTCTCTCTGTTCTTATCAGTTGGTCCAGAATGAAAAAGGACAGCAAATTGCTGTTGCTTTTATGCACTTTTTCATAGTATCGGGCCACTGGGTAGCTCTGATCTTTTAGGGTAATTGCCCTCATGTGCTCCAATATCCTGAGTTTGGTCTGTTTTGTGGTGCTTCCCACGTGCTTTTTACCACATGGGCATACTAGACAGTACACAGTAAAATCCGTATTACAATTAAGTAATTTCGGAATTATCCCCTTCTTTCTTTTTCTTGGTATCTCATATTCTTTCACTTTTTGTGAATTTTTGCAGGCCTTGCATTTCATACACGGATAGAATCCTAAAGCTGGGGCCTTTTTCTTCTTCTTATATTCATAGTGGCTGTTCACTAGATGATCTCTGAGGGAATGGCTTCTACGATATGTGACCAGTGGGTAATCTGATAGAGAACTACCCACCACCCCATCTGATTTCAGTATTTTCCAGTTTTTTCATAAAATTTGGAACATTTCTGGGGATCTATCAGTAAAGTTGGTGATTAGTCTTACTTGCATGTCTTCTGCTTTTGTCCAGTCAATAAGCAGTTCATTTCTAGACTTAGTGTCACTTTTCTTTTGTGCCTCATCAAGAACGCCTTTACAGTATCCCCTTCGCTCAAATCTCTTTCGGGATTCATTTCTTGCTCTCGTGTATTCTTCCTCAGTGGAACAATTCCGTTTTATCCACAGGAATTCTCCCAGAGGAATATTGTTTACAACACTGCGTGGGTGGCAGCTACCTGCGTGCAGGATTGTGTTTCCTGCCGTAGGGTTTCTGTAGAGGGCCGTCTGGACTTTATTATTTTGAATGAATACCCTCAGGTGTAAGTAAAAAACCTCATCTTTACTAATGTTGCCTGTAAACCTGAGGTTCTGCTGATTTTCATTTAAGATCTGGATGTATTCTTCGGCCTCCTCATGTGTCCCCCGCCACACGATGAAAAGGTCATCTATGTAGCGGGTCCACAGGGATAATTTCTCTACCCATTTTTCATTGGTCCCCGCCCAGGCCACGTGCTCCTCCCACCAGCCCACGAATAAATTCGCATAGCTGGGGGTGAAGCACGTGCCCATCGCGGTCCCCTGCAGTTGTAAATAAAGTTGTACTGCAAATAAAAAAATGTTGTTTTTCAAACAGAAGTCTGTCAATGCAATGAGCATGTTATTATGCATCCTATATTTCAATGGCCGTCTCCCCAAGCAGAATTTCATCGCCTTTAGGCCATCCTCGTGTCGTATGGAAGTATAAAGGCTTGTAATGTCTAATGTAATTAGCAATAAGTCCTTCTCCCATGTCACCCCTTCAATAGTTCTTAAGAAGTCTTGGGTGTCTCTCAGATATGAGCTTAGATCTTTCACAAGTGGTGCAATAAAGTTGTCAATATAAGTTGAGGTTTTTTCCAGGAGACTGTCTATTGCCGACACAATTGGTCATCCTGGTGGCCAGATTTTGCTTTTGTGCACTTTTGGTAAGTGATAAAACGTGGCCAGCTGCGGGTGTTCACTTTTTAAATTCTGCCAATCCTTTATATCCAGTATACCTTTGTCTTTCCAATCTTCAATAAGGGCATGGTACCTCGTTATGCTGTCTATACAGTGTTCTTTCTCTATGGGAATATAGTGCTCAAGTTTTTTCAATTGGGAAAATGCTTCATCCTCATATTGTTTTTTATTTAGAATTACTATGTTTCCCCCTTTGTCACTTGGCTTGATTATTATATTGTCATAATCTTTCAAGCCTTTGATTATATCCCATTCTGATTTGTTGAAGTTTCTTCTTGTGCCATTGAATTTCTTTTGCTGTAATTTTTTCAGCTCTCCAATCACTACCTCCTGGAAGGTGTCAATGGCATCATGTACACTTTTAGGGATGTATTTCGATTTTATAGTCATCTTACTCTTACACCCCTCCTGGGCAATTCCCCCCTCTTCCAGAAATTGTGTAGGGAATATGGCAGGGTCAATGTCTGAGTCGTTTTCATCCAGCAAGCTTCGTGCAGCGATTAGCGTCTCCATGTCACTTCCCACTAACACACCCGGACCAATATCCTCTTTTGTTGTCAAGGCAATGTTTTCTTTCGGTGGAGTTTATGTATTTTCATAAATTTGATTTTCCTAACAAATCTATAAAGGTTAATCCTGGTTTGTGTGTAGTCGAACATCGGAGTGGGACAGAATGTGAGTCCCAGTTGTAATAGAACTTGTTCTTTCTCAGACAGAGCCCTGTCTGATAGATTAATGATGGTTTTTTCCTCCATGTTCTCCAATGAACTAATTGCCCCTAGTTCCATTTGCCCCCTCATCTGCTGCACGTCATCACTGGGGTGGAACGACCCATTTCTGTTCTTTTTGCCCCTCCTCGTTTTCTTCTTGTGACCTCTGGAGGGTGGGTTTGTGCAGCTGGTCTCTGTCGCAGACCTCGTATCAGTTCGTATTCGTGAAAAAACGAGGAGGAAGAGGAAATTGAGGTACATGCTTGTTCCTCTCCACCACCATTGTTCTCCTCGCATGATGGTGTTGTGGTCCTCTGTTTATCTCCTCGTACAGAGTCGTCTTCTGATACCTCCGATTCCTCTGTGCTGGGCTGGGACACTGTTTGTGACTGTGCCTTTGCTAGTTGTTGGCTTTTTCGCTGAGCATCAAATTTCTTGGCAAAAGTAATATTCGGCCATTAGCATAGTCCTGTTCATCCCTAATGAACTTTGCTTGTTTCCTCGTTTTGATTACGTTCTCATAATCATGTATATATATATATATATATATATATATATATATATATATATATATATATATATATATATATATATATATATATCTCCTCCTTGTGGCTCCCTCCTTTCCCAGGTCGGCGCTGCAAATGTGGTCGCGTCACTTGAGATGTCATCAGTGATGTCATCAGTGATGTCACTGACCATGTCATGAATGATGTAATATGTGACATCATCAGCAGTGGATTGCGGGTGCGCGATATATAGTTAGTGCAACTAACTATATATGGAATTTCAATGGTTTTGTGTGAGTAAAATAAGGTTTTGTAAATGCTAATTCCTAACTATATATGGTCTATAACCTATGGTTTTTTAAGTGAATTTCAATGGTTTTTTAAAAGCTAATATCTGTAGCTGTAAAATGTATTCCTCTTTAAATCTTAAAATATATTTTACATGTTTTTTATACAATTTAAAAAAAAAATGTTTTTTGTTTCGCTCCCAGTCCGCGAACCGGTCAGCTTCCCGTTAGCTCAATTTAAAGCCGCGACTCGGTCCGCGAACAGGTAAACGTTCCTTTAGCGTAACTGTTACGTTAGAATGACGTTTTGCGTTGTCGCGTAATACGTCATTTGACGCGCCAAGTTAGCGGACCCGGAAGCGGACCGGAAAGCGGAGCAAAGCGCGAAACGTAAACACAGCAGGTCATGTGACTCGGTAATAACACTTTTCATTGGTTCATTTCACTTTTGGTTTCCTAATGATGTAATACTAGGTCATGTGATCTAAAATTAACACTTTTCATTGGTTTAGAACTTATACTTTTCCCAAATGATGAAAACCCCTCCTTCTTTCCTCACTCTGACTTTCATCTTGGTGAGAGAAAGACCCTTTTTCATAGTTGAGCAATGGCTTCAGTAGTTGCTTCAGCTGGTGCACCCCCACCACCACCTTCACCTCCTTATGGGAAGAGAGGACCACCTGCTGGAGTAATCATACAACAAGAAGAGGAATATCAGGAAGAGGAGGAAGAGTAGGAAGAGCCAGAGTTTTTGCCAGAGGAGCCCAGGAGGTATAATCGAAAAGAAAACTACATTTGGCAATTTTTTTAATTTCCTGAGGGGCAAAAAAAAAGTGAATGCACGCTATGTGTTTTGCCGTATTTGCGATGATAGACTGTCAAGGGGGACTGATAAGAAATACAGCTACGGCAATTACACGATGCATAGGCATATGAGTAGGTGGCACCCAAACAACTATAGTGCTGCCCAGCTACGTGATGAGCAACAAAATCCCCCTGTGATGGCAAGAAGATCGGTTGTTCAAGAAGTGGCGGGACCAGAGGCGAGGGAGATGGTCCCAAACATTCAAATGAACTTTGGGGAAGTGAAGCAAGTGTGCGTGCGCTGTAACCAAATCATTTGCTACAGAGAAAGTAGCCTTACTCTAATTATGAAAACTATTAACAATCATGTTTGCCCGAAACGCCCCAAACAATAAATTCTTCTTTTTTTCGTTGCTCCTGTTGAGCTCTTTTCAATGAATCGTTTTTGTTTCCCCCTCCCCCAAAAAAAACAAAAAAATATCAAAATGTTCAGAAAATACAAAAAAAATAAAAAAAATGTTCAGAAAAATAATAAAAAAAATTTAAAACAACAAAAACAAAAAAAAAGTTCTTTTCAGAACTACCTCCCCATTATAAAAAAATTGGTAGAATTTTTGAAACTCTGCCAACCTCTATTTCTTTTAGTTCGCTTCCCGGTCCGCACTCCGGTACGCGAACCGGGAGCGACCCAAAAATTTTTTTTTAAAAAAAGAACAGTAAGTATAAGAGAAGGAAACAGACAGTTATGTTAAAAGAAAGACAGCTATAGGGAGTAAACAAAAGATACTGTTACCCGCAATCCACTGCTGATCATGTCACATATTACATCATTCTTGACATGGTCAATGACATCATCAGCAGTGGATTGCGAGTAACATTATCATTTGTTTACTTCCTATAGCTGTCTTTCTTGTAACATAACTGTCTGTTTCCTTCCCTTATACTTACTGTTCTTGTTTCAAAAATTTTTTTGAGATCATTCAGAAACAGTAACATTAATAGAGACAGAATGAGTGAATAAGAATGAAGAAGTATGAGAAGAGAGGGACTGAGAAAAATACTGGAAGGAGTAGAATAATTAAGTAATAGAGAAAGGAATGAGGGAAGTAGCAAACGCAGGAAAGTAAGGATTAAAGAAATGAAGCAGTAGAACTAATAGATGTTAAATGTGATAGATTAAATGATTGATTCAGGATGACGATAAGGTGTGGCCTCTCCGAGGGCAACAGAATTTTCATTTTGAATTTAAGACTGTGCATTGGTACCTACTTATAAGTACCAAAATGTACCATAAACCCAAAAGCTCTTCTCAGAGCTACCCTACATCTGATCACTCACAATTATTATTTTTCTCTAACTTTTTTCTCTAATTTTCATCAAACTACGCTCCAAGAGCGCTACCCGGTACGCGAACTGGAAGCTAACCGCGCAAATTTTTAAAAAAAAATGTTTTTTCCATCTTGTATCTTGATTCGACCGAAACACAAAATGGTGGACTCCCGTTACGCTGCTGGTTCGCGGACCGGGACGCATACCGGGAAGCGGTCCAATAAAAAAGGTGGGAAAGTAATTCACAGAAAAATGACTGGAGACACTCTCACCAAATATACATTACCTCATACTACATAACAATCCCTTTCATTTTCACAAATTTGATTGAAATTCCATTTAGCCATTTAGCCTGTAGACCTCTCTAAATACCGTGAGGTAAATTACTTCACAAAACACATCTGAAGTGTTGGAATTGACAACCAATGAAAATGTTACTTTCATTTTCTACTTTTATTACCTGATATTTGATTGGTTATATACCTGAATATATATAAAGGAAGAGAAGGAAACACAGCCATTTTGACTGCTACTTCTTGTTGTACATTACATTTGAATAGTTACTAAACACTTCAACTTGTTTGTGAAGGTAAGTTGTTATTTTTAAAACTGAAGTATATAGTGCACTATAACTTAATATGGTAAACTTTTTCTGATAGTTATATACTATCCCTCTGTAGTAGTTATAGATTTAGATAGACTTCTCTGTTATAGTTATGGATGGAGTTAGGCTTCTCTTGGTTAAATCACATACACTTTTTTATAGTCCTACTTCCACTCTGATACTATACACTGCCAAAAGATAAATTCACTGATAAAAACTGCCTATCTAAAATTAATCCCAACAGTGCCCTATCTCTAGTAATATATATATTTTTAATCCAAATTTCAGGCAAAATGGAAGACGAGCAGCAAGTTCAATTTAAAATTGTACTTGAAGAGAGCAGCCAAGGAAACATTGATGAATTTATGGATGAAAGTAGGGACCAGGAACTACTTCAATGTGTGGAAGCAGTGGATAACCTGCTTAAAAATGAGGACATTTTACACTCTCATAGACTTCAAAATATATTCAATGACAAAGATGAAATTTCTGACAATGAAATGTTAGAAAATTTAATAAATTATGAAACACAATCAAAATAAAAAAAAATGCTTAAAAAATAAAGAAAAAAAAATAATCAACAAAAACAACAAACAATTAACATACAGTATTTGAAAAGTCTATCATTCTTTTTTCCTTATAGTACGCTGCCCAGAACGCTTTACGGTTCGCGGACTAGGCGCTCACCACGCAAAAAAAAAAAGGGGGGGTTTTTTGCCCTGCTGGGCCCTTTTAAAACCTCCACATAAAACCTAGGGGGTCAACGAGCATCTACTATGCCCCCTTATGGTAATTTCCCCCTTTGTTTTGGCCTCCTCTTGTCTCTCGATCCTACCGAGAGACAAGATGGCGGCCGCTCCGGACTGTTTAGAATGTTGACAGACACAGGAGAGCCAATCAGATTCGCATCGCAAAGTTCCGTTACGCGAAAAGTACGCGAACCGGAGCGCAGCCCGGAGCGCTGTTACAGATATATATCTTTTTTTGAACGTTAATTTCTCAAAATCCACTGAAGCACATATATTGAGACCTAGCAAAGGCACATCGGGCTAACAGTCCCTACAATTTTGCCAAGTTTCGTGGAAATCCATTCAGCGGTTCGGGCTAAAAGTGAGGCCAACCGCCCTATGGAAATTAACATGGGAAAAACGCGTTTTGGGACCCCCCTTTTTTCTCGGCCCCCCTTGCCGAACCCCCTCCAAATTTTCAGGGGTTGCTCAGAAACAAAATGTGCCATTTTCCAGAAAATTTCAGCCGATTCCGTCCACAAACGCCAAAGTTATTAGACATAGAATTTTCAAAAATCCCATAGGGAAAAATCCTAACTATATATACCTACTGGCGACCGCCAGTAGGTAATATATATATATATGTATGTGTATGTTTTTGTGTGTATATATGTGCGTGTGTGTGTGTATATATATGTGTGTGTGTGTGTGTATAGACATGTGTGTGTGTGTGTGTGTGTGTGTGTATATATATTTTTATATATATATATATATATATATATATATATATATATATATATATATATATATATACATGTCATGTGATCAAGGCCATGTCAGGCCGAAACGCATCAGGGCGGTTGTGATGATTGAGCAACAATAAATAATTGAAGCACCAAAATTGGGTACGACTCCATCTTTTCCCAGGAGAAGGGAAGTTGAAGTTGAAGAGAACGGTTAAAAGTAAAATATATAGGCGGTCGCCAATTGAAAATCCACAACATTCTATTTGATATAACTTTGGCGCCGGTAGACGAATCTTCGCAAATTTCTCCAAGAAAATGGCCTGCTCGGTTCTGCTCCTTCCCTGAAAGTTTAGGGGTGGTTCGTCAAGTGGGGGCCGAGAAAAAAGGGGGGTCCTAAAACGTGTTTTCCACATTTAATTTTTCATAGGGACCTTTAGCCAGGGCTACAGCCCGAACCGCTGAACGGAATTAAACTAAATTTGGCAGAGAGGTAGAGTTCTGTTCGCAGATTGTGCTTTTTGTTAAATTGTGTAACTCTGTTCAGCAGTTTCTGAGAAAATTGCAAGTAAAATCATAGCGATATCTAGAGACGGAGTTCAGCACGGGTACGGAAATCTGTTCAATTACGAGCGCGAGCTGCATGCTGATTGGCTGTGAACTGTCTATCAACACTCGAAACCAGGAAGTGTTGGTGGCCATCTTGTGCCTCGGCAGAACCGAGTCACAAGAAAAAAGTAAAACAAAGTTGAGAAAGAAGGGAAGGGGGCAGGCTAGAAACATTCTGAACCTCTAGGCTTGTTCAGGGGGTCGTACATGTATGTTTAGGCTCTTTTTTTTATATAAAGAAAAATCGCGGTGTACGCTTACGGAAATCCATTCAATTACGAGCAGGAGCTAGATGTTGATTGGCTGTGAATACTCCAAACCTGCAATCATCCAAATTCCGTTGTTTATCACCCTTCACCCTGCCCCTCCCCCACCCCACCTGCCTGCCCCATCGCAAGTCCTTCCACGGGCCGCGGCTGAAAGACACGGTTGCGATCTAGTCATTTACCACAGAGTTGTGGGGAATCCTTCGTGAGACGCGCCTGACTAACGAGTGCGCACTTCACCGAAGACGTTCCGGAGTTCAGACTCATTTTCAATTGCTCTTTAGACATTCCTGAAGAGAAAGTGGAAATATTTCTGTGAGAGTTAAAGAACGTTGTTTGACAAGTTAGTGAGTAAGTAAACTTACCTGACATTATAGACAATATTGAATGTACTCAGTCGATGTATTTTCTCTAACTTAAAACAAAAAACGATAACATTCGTGTTAAGGAAGGTCTTAAGGGAAAAGAACACATTGAGTTAGGAATAGTAGGAAGACTTTTGAATTAAGAAGGAACATTAATGAAAAACATAAGATATTGAAGGATTGAGAGAATAGATAACGAGCAACTGCATAAAGAAAAGTTGGTAGAAGAACACGAGGAAATTAATAACATAAAAATTAGACAATAAACTGAGAGGCTTAGGTTAATGAATGTTACTTAATTATAGTTGTATAATTTTGCAAAGGGCTAAAACTCTACTAATAGAATGTTAATAGATAATAGTATTTATACAGTATTTTTTGTAGGCCAAAATAGGTGAAAACGGTAGTTTTGTATTATATATTACGAAAAGGGATAAAATTAACTGTTTATATTTTTATTCAAGGAGCAAGAACATAAAGGAAAAATTATGGAACGTGCACAGCCTCATACTCAGGAGATTTTGGATATTACTCTGAGTATAATTGAAGAACTAATCGCATCTGTCACAGGCAATGAAAGTGAAGAAGGATAAATTAGTGCTGCAGACATGAATTGTGATTTTGAAGACGAAAGCTTTGATGGAGATTTTCTGGAAGTTTTAAATTATGTTTACATTTTAGTACAAATTAAATCAGAAACTGCTGACGAGGAAATGGATCTGAATGACATATCTGATGAATTTGCATTGGAATGTCTGTTAAATTATGAGATGTTACAAGAATACATTTATTGTTGAAAAATAATAAAGGTTTGAGCACTATCTACTAATGTATTTATTGTACTAAAAGTGAAGCAGTTATAGATTCAGTTATATATTCTTTAAATATTTGAATTGATTTGAAATATGCAAAGTGGGTTTGAGGGTATCGATTGCTTAAAATCCGTATGGAGTATACATGCAGTCTTGTATGCAGCTGCAAACTTGTGTTTTATGCCTTTAATTGCCCAGTCTGTATCCTTAGACTTCCTTCAAACACTGTGACACTGCTGTTTTAGTATTGTAGTGAGCCAGTCAGCAGTATGTTCTTTTTCATTGTACCGTGGTAAAACTGAAGCTGTAATAAATTTAGTGAGGAACTTTTTTTGCAGAAGTGTAATGATCCAGTCAGTATTTAGATACTCATGGATTAAAAGAGGCCTTAGTGCATAGGCTGTTTCAAACCTTTATAGACTGTGCATGCACTGTTCTATGCACCAGCAAACTTATGTTTTATACGTTCAATTCCTCAATGTGTATCCTAATACTTCTAGTAAACATTCTCACACTACTGTTCCAATATTGTACTGAGCCATTCAGCAGTGTGTGTTTATCTGTATACTGTGGTACAACTGAGGCTGTTATGAATTCAATCAGGTTCTTTCTTTCCAGTCTTGTATTCATCCACACACTATCTAAGTACTCATGCATTAAAATAGGCCTTAGGGCATAGACTGCTTCAAAACCTTTATAGACGATGTATGCAGTCTTCTATGTACTTGCAAATTTGTGTTTTACACGTTCAATTTACTAGTTTGTATCGTTACACTTCCAGCAAACAATCTGTCACTGTTGTTTTAGTTTTGTAGTGACTCATTCATCCGTATGTAGTAATCCTATCACTACATTAAAACACTAATGGGCACATATACAATAACTGGCATATCCCCAGGAATATGTCAGTTATTGTGCTCCGTGACACCGCCACCATGGATGCGCCGTATTTACAATGTGGTGTACCATGGGACAAAAATGGCACATTTTTTTGATGTGTCTGTGCTGTAAAGGTGGTGCATTGTTTGAGTTATTGTGCAAGTGCATCTCCAGCAATGCTCTGGGGGCCCTACTCTCAGATTGCTGTGTCAATCCTTATACCTGCTTCAAGGTAGTATAGAGTTTTGACACAGCATGAGCCCAAGTGACAAAGTGAAATCTTGTAGATTTCAGTCAGCCACTTTTAGGAGGTGTTCCTGTGCCGGAACCCCCCTCACCCTCCATGTAGGAATGTCTCCTCTGGTACAGGGATTTACAATGTGACGCACCTTCCAGATACGTCACATTCTAAATACAACTTACCATAGCGCATCTTTTGCACCACCGCTTCATCAGAAAAGTGATGCAACGGCAGTGTAAAAGAAGAACAAGGGTGTTGTAAATCTGCCTCTAACAAACACTTACAAATTCACCCAGGCAGTTTCACTAGCAGTGTATTTTTTTTTAATTTACTTTTGTTATTGTTTTACATTAAAAATATGAAATGTAACTTTAAAAATAAAATAAATATAAGTATTTATAATAAAAATGTAGGAAATTCCTATAAAAAGGAAGAAATATAATAAATAGTACATTTTAAAATTATCATTTACAAAACCTTAGAAATTCACTGAAAAAAACATAGGTTTCAGGCATGTTATAGTTAGGAATTAGCATTTAAAAAAACCTTAGAAATTCACTCAAAAAACCATAGGTTTCACCCATGTTATAGTTAGCTGGACATTTCTCTCATACAAAACCATTGAAATTCCTCCGTTATAGTTAGTTCAGCTAACTATAACTCGCGCGCCCGCAATACACTACTGATGATGTCACAAATTACATCACTCATGACATGGTCAGTGACATCACTCATGACATCACTGATGACATCTTAAATTACATCACTGATGACATCACTGATGACATCATTGTGGTGAAAGAGTGGCAGACCTCCTGTCAGCGTAATATAACCCTTCATACAGACATTCAAAAATAGAAACTAACATTTTCAAAAAATGGAGATACCAATATCAGTTACAACAACCTATTCAGTAATTCCTAAATCTATATACATATCCAGTCATTCACTAACAGTTCTATCGTCACTCATACATGTACTCACTCATCATTTGTTCTCATACACCTATACATCCTGTTACACACTGACATTCGTCCATAGAGTTACTCACACACATACTCACACATGCAAACAATTTTTCAAACAACCATTTGCTTGCATATATACCTATACATACACTACTACACTTATTTGTACAGAAATATACATATACTAACTCTCTTAAACAATCACTTATAGAAACACATACTTATTTATACAGGAACTCTTCCAAACTCTCACTCTCACATATACTCACGTATATACATCAATATTCACATATACTAGTTTAAAACATATGTAGTTACTCATAGAGATACTATTGAGACAGTCATTCACTCACTAACATCCCCAAACACACAAGCATCTGCTCATACAGTCCTGCACACATGTTGTCTTCAAAACACATACAAACGGTGAGTCAGTCATTCATGCATCTATGCGCTATGTAATACGCCCCACCAAACCATACAGACACTCATACTAATACTCAAAAATCAACTAATAGCCCATATAGACACTCATATAGCTACTCACCAACCCATGCAGCCACTTATACACAAAGTGAGACACTGATACAGATATTTATATATTTAAAGATTACTCGCTAATACATGTATTCAGTAAGATACACTTAATAAGTCAGTTATACAATCAATTTTACAAAAAAAACTATTATTTAGACACTTATTTATCCATTTATTGTTCCATCGACCTTTAGATATACATATATAAAAAATATTTATTTTTCAGAAAGACACACATTCACTGACGTCATCAGTGATGTCATTTGAGATGTCATCAGTGATGTCATGAGTGATGTCACTGACCATGTCATGAGTGATGTAATATGTGACATCATCAGTAGTGCATAGTGGGCGCGCGAGTTATAGTTAGCTGAACTAACTATAACGGAGGAATTTCAATGGTTTTGTATGAGAGAAATGTCCAGCTAACTATAACATGGGTGAAAACTATGTTTTTTTCAGTGAATTTCTAAGGTTTTTTAAATGCTAATTCCTAACTATAACATGCCTGAAACCTATGTTTTTTTCAGTGAATATATATATATACACACACCCACACACATATATATAGGGCTCTGTGGACACCAGTTTCGAGCCTTTTTGGATCCCGGAGTCCCAATCCCTGTAGACAAATACATTGATTAAGGAGAGAGCAAGGCCCCCCTCTGTGAGCCGTGTTCGGCCCCGGAGATCCCATCACCTGGAGCCCGATGCATTTGTTATGGGGAAGGGGCCACTCAGCCCCCTCCCTGAACCTTTACTGGCCCCTTGGACCTCTACTCCAGGGCCAGCTCACTTACGCTAGCTCACTTACTGTGTCCTATGGAGTCACCCCCGGACACTGTAGTTTTCTTTATCGCACTAGCGCAGGCAGGGAAACGTGTTTCCACCCGCCTGGAGGGAGCATTTTCAAATCTCCTGTGAAACAGGAGCAACCACTAAGTCAACTCCCAGCAGGCAGGAGCTTTAAAAATGCCCTCGACGGCTGGGAGCAGACTTTAGTTCTGTTTCCCTGCCCACAGTAATGCAAGCAGGTAAACAGAACAATAGATTGCTCCCGTCCGGAGGGAGCAGCACATATAACTACTCCCCCTGGGCAGAAACAATGCCGGCTCCCACATCATGCGGTAGCTGACTTGGACCGTGAGGACCCTTGGACTCCACCTGCGGCAACTAACGTAGTGCTTTGTGGGTGCCCTAGGTGGGCACCCACCTAAAAATAATGAAGACCCCGGGCATGAGAAAACCGGGGCCTAAATATCCCTAGGGATGGGGGCTGTGTACCGACCCTCCCATTTACAAAAAACATGCCCACAGAAGATAGGGTTCCAGAGTTCAAAAAAAGCTCTGCATGGCCTCCCATCCCCTTAATAAATGCACTGGGCCCCAGGGCATGGGTCTCCGGGGCCAAAACTGCTTGGGGTGGGAGGGCCATGTAGGAGAGTAGGGTCTGCTTCCTATGGTTACCCCACTTTTCGCTGTGTTTCACTGTTTTTTTTTACTTTAGCCTGGCTGTGGCCCTGCTAATCAGGACCACAGCCTAGCTGTTCTCTCTCTAAATTGATTCAATGCACATTAGGTACATACCAGATTGGTTACTGAGTTACCTTGTGACCCCCTAGTATATGGTACCTTAGGTACCAAGGGCATAGGTACCTCAGAGGCCTACCAGGGGCTGAAGCATGTATTATGCCACCCTTGGGAAGCCTTCCAAAATGGCACCACAGGTCTGCACTTGCAGCCTGGGTATGGTGGTGTAGGCACCCCTTACTGGGATATAGTATACCTATTTCCACCATTTAAAACAAACACATATTAACCTATAAATCACTCCTATAGCAGGTCTTGACAATCCTGAAGGCAGAGTGCTTGGCTTTGTGTAAGAGGGTGCCCTAGCATGAGCTGAGCCCCTCTGCAGCTTTCGGAATCCCTTCCTTATAGCTGTTCTGTGATATAGCCATTCCATATACTCTTAAGTGCATTATAATCCTCGCGGTTAATGCTAACTTTGGTTTGGCTTTATCAAAACATGTTGTGTTTGGTGTCAAAGACTTTGGAATACTATCCCCCCGCCAGTTCTGGTGGCGGGGGTAGCATTCCACCCTTCCAGAGGGAGAAGACATGTACCCACTGGTATACCCGGTTAAAGTTTTAAAGATCCTCAGCATTACAAAATGGATGCTGCTGCCACAGACACGAGTATGACCTCCTGCTGCTGGATGAAACTCCGGCAGGGGAGGCCTGGACAATAAGTTTCCTGTCCAGGGAGGTGCCAGCACCTCCCCAGACAGGCTTTAGTGTATTGGGGCAGGGTGGGTTGCATTCAGAGAATGCTTTTCAGACACTGCCCAGGGCACAACAGGTGCTCCATGCATTTCCCAGTTCAAACCGGTTTCTGGGGCACTAAGCCCCAGCTCTGGTGTGAAACTGGACAAAGGGGAAGGGGTGTAACCACCCCATACCCAGGTCCTCGCATAGGTGGGACTCTAGACTTAGTTCATCCCCTAAACTTAGTATAAGTATAGGAACCCAGTCCCTAGGACTTTAGATTACCCTGGATAAAATTCAAAAGGCAAAATCTTGGACCTTCGGCATTCCATATCGACTAGAAGATGGACGAAATCTCCCTTGGGGTCAAGGAGTGACCCTCCCTGTTCAAACAGGCACCTAAGAGCATCTTGCCGGTTTGCATTTTCGAGCCTCCCGCCGGATCCCGAAGAATCTGTGACACAGGACACAGACTTCCAGACATCTCTGCGGCTGACACAAGATCCCAGCAAAGCTGAGACCCGCAGCCATCGCGAGACGTGGGACCGGAACTACTGGATATCCTGCAATTTTGCAACTGCACCTATTTCCCCAGGTTTCCCAAAGTTGTGCATTGGGCTATTTGTTGCCCTTACCCCGATCACCTTTTGCACTGAAGCTGAGTTGCCTACACTCCACGAGTGTCCTGTGATTCCACTATCTTCAACCGCAACTTGAGGCTCCTTTGCGATCCCTAGTCCGTTGACTAGTGTGTCCCCACGAAGGACAATCCTTTCTTTCTTGGGCTTTCCTGGTTGCTCCAGATGTGCCCTGACTCCCCTCTAAATGGTGAGTCCCTCAGTCATTGCTGGTTTGCACCCAAGCCAATCTTGTCCTCTTGCATGGGTTGCTGTTGCTAGGGCTTATTGGGTCCAATCCGGGATCCCGATGCTGCAGCACTCGACATCCTTTGTTGGAAAGCTCGAATCCAGCTCCTGGTTGTTGTCGACGCCTCCTGGACCTCGTGGCTGACGAGTCACGCTTCACCTTCTTCACTTGAAAGCACCCAACATCGGCTGGCATCTTCCTGTCGGCATCCTTGTCACTGACTAGTGACCCAGACTCTGTCCCCTCTGCTTTTAGGTTCTTCAGATCTCTGATCCACCCTTGGATCTACCCGGACACTTTTCCTCTGGTCGCCTGCAGCACTTCTTCGCAGCAGTCCATTGGAATCGACGACGAAACCTGACACCAAAAGACACCTTTACACCAGGCTTCCCTGGGTGAAGTAACATGAGTGCTCCAGTGTTCCCGTGTGTCTTGACTCTCGAAGTGTCTAAGTCCAAAGGGGTTCCATCGTAGTTCACTCCGACGTGTCCTTAATCTTTAAAATTATAACTTGCTTTTCCTCCGTAGAAGTCAATGGTGATTCTCTGCTGTGTTTAGACACTGGACGCATCCCCCGTGGGTCTCCTGCGTCCCTACCTTGGGTGGTTCCCGGTTGCCCCAGTGGTTCTACAGACCCTAGGCCTCACTTCTAACCTTACATGGTTCTTATACCACTACTTTAGTATATGGTTTGTGAGGCCCCTAGGGCAAAACGTATACTGTGCTATTTACTGTGTGCTATTTAAAGTTCTTGTTTTGTACTTTTGCCTCTAGCCTCATAAAGAGACTAGAGGGGTTGTATTTAGAATAAATACATATCTTTTATATATATACCTTGTGTGGTGTACTTTCAATTGATCATTCAAGAGATTATAGACTGGTAAAACAAGCTGCTTTACATTCCTTCAAGACTTAACCTGAAAGCTGCTCTCCACAGTTACCACTAGGATAGCTCTCTATAAAGGTTGCTTAAACCTACCATCAATAAGGGTCATTTGGACTGGTGCAAGGTGCCCACTAGAATAGTGGCCATCATATGCCAGGCCAACTTCTCACATTGGTGTGCAGCGGGTGGCATTCCAGCTTGCTTTGTTTTACCAGATAATCTTGGGAATATCATTTGAAAAATCACTTAATGTACCATAGGTACATATAAATCAAGCTTAGAATACAGTAAGTTCTACTGAACTTAGAGTTGTGTGTCAAGGGGCTAGCACACCCTTTCTACAACTCTAGAAAGGTTTAGTAGGAAACCAGGTAGTGTAGGTAGGTGCACACACCACACCTCACTAGTCATGTCTTCAAAGGAAGGACACAGTGGGTCTGTTCCAGATGCCAGTTATAGACAGGTATTTAAGTATGACACATTTCCTTTCCAGTAGTTAAGGACTTTATGTGCCATGAGAAAATTGAAGCCAGGACAGAACACCAATACTGCTTGATGACTTTAAGAAGGCATCAGATCCTGGCAAGGGAAGTGATGGGGTGCAAACATCAGAAGAAGAGAACCCAAGTGGGTTGCCCCACCAGGACTCTAATGATGATGTAGACCAGTTAGATGTCAGTGACCTAAACCTGGAAAATCCAGATCTACATGGAGATGAGGAAGGCCAGAATGGGCTTCTCCTTGGCCTCTCAAGTAGACCTGCTGGTGTGCCTAGAAGGAACAGATCACCTTCAGTGGAATCTAACCATTCTGGTACATCTATAGGGTCTTCTGCTTCTTCTCATAGGAGGGGTACCTCACTTGAGAAGAGGGAGCATGAAACTAGGAGGAGAGACGCCAAGCTTAGGATAAGGAGACAAGAAGTAGCCTTAGAAAAGGAGACCCTAGCTCTTGAAAGAGAGAGGCAAAAGATGGGACTAGAGTCCCATGGTGGCATCAATATCCCTAGTGGTAGGGATAGGTCTTATGACCATATAAACCTAAACAATATTGTCCCTCCCTATCAGACTGGGGATGACATCCACACGTGGATTACTGCACTGGAGAGGGCCTGCAAAGTACAGAAGGTACCCCAGGGGCAGTGGGAAGCAATCTTGTGGTTCTCCTTTGCAGACAAAGGAAGAGATAAGCTCCTCACTGTAGGAGAAGAGGATGCTGACAGTTACAATGTCCCGAAGAGTGCTATCATAGATGGGTTTGGCCTAACCACTGAACAGTACAGGTTGCAGTTCAGAGACACCCAAAAGGCACAGAATCAGGACTGGGTTGACTTTGTTGATTGTACTATCAAGGCTCTGGAGGGCTGGTTACTGGGCAGTAAAGTGTGTGACTATACAGGATTGTGTAATCTGATCATGAGAGAACAAATTCTTAACAACTGTCAGAACCAGCTGTTGCATCAGCACCTGTTGACTATGATCTGAACTCTCCCCGAGAATTGGGAAAGAAGGTAGACAAATGGGTCAGAACCAGGGTGAAGCAGAAGGTACAGAACCAAGGTAGTGACCAAAAGAAGTAAGACCAAAAGGGTAGGGAGAAAGGTAAAGACCAGAAGTCTTCACAAGGTCCACAAACAGCTTCTAATGGTGGGCGTCCCCAACCTACAAAGAAAGAAGGCCAAAAGAAGCCATGGTGCAAAGTTTGTAAGGTTAATAGTCACTGGACTAATGATTGCTGCAAAAAGGAGACAGCTCCAGACACCATTGCCCGTAAGGCAACTGTTTCTACTAGTACAGCTACAAGTGGTGGTTCCCAGCACAAGGGTGTAGTAAGGTTAACCCTGGGATCTGAGATGGACTCTGGCCTAGTCAGAGTGCCAACTCAAGCTGTTTTGATCTGTGATGGAGGCATGGATATGACCTCCTCTGTGAGTCCCAGTAATCTGAGCAAGTACAGACAACACCTTTAAATAATGAGAAAAAGGCTGTTGCCTACAGGGACACAGGGGCAAGTGTCACAATGGTGACACCAGACTTTGCGAGCCCTGGACAAGTCATACTTGGTGAGACTTACCAAGTGACCAACACCAGCAATGTCAGGACAAACCATGCCATGGCAGTTGTTGATTTCTCCTGGGGAGGGGGAACTGGCCTTAAGAAAGTTGTGATCAGTGCAGACCTCCCTGTGGAATGCTTGCTTGGCAATGATTTGGAAACTTCAGCCTGGGCTGAAGTGGAGTTGAGGACCCATGCAACAATGCTTGGAATTTCTGCACATGTGTTTGCTGTGACTAGGTCACTGGTCAGAAAGTCTAACACTGAACAGGCACTGGATTCTGGAATAATGGACCAGTTGCCTACCAGGAAAAGGAGCAGTAGGGTTAAGGCAGTGTCTTCCCTCCTGATTGAAAGTGAGGATCAGCCTTCTGAGGAAGCTGATTGTGAGCCTGAAGAAGGAACTGTCCCAAAGGAGCACCCCAAGCATGGTGCATCCAGGAAGTTGGTCATACCTTTGGCATTCAGAGGCTTCCTTTTGACACTAGCCCATGATATTCCCTTAGCAGGACACCTGGGCCAGAACAAGACCTGGGACAGAATTGTCCCTCACTTTCACTGGCCCCACATGTATGAAGACACCAAGGAGTTTTGTCGCTCCTGTGTAACCTGCCAAGCCAGTGGCAAAGCAGGTGGCGCTACAAAGGCCCCCCCTTATACCACTACATGTGGTGAAGGTTCCCTTTAAATGTGTTGGGATTGACATTGTTGGACCAATGGATCCCCAAGCTGCATCTGGGCACAGGTTTATCCTAGTGGTAGTGGATCATGCCACTAGGTACCCAGAGGCAATTCCTCTTAGGACCACTACAGCACCTGTTGTGGCAAGAGCCCTCTTGGGAGTTTTCTCAAGAGTGGGTTTCCCTAAGGAGGTAGTATCTGACAGAGGTGCAAACGTTATGTCTAGCTACTTGACTGCAATGTGGAAGACGTGTGGAGTGAACTACAAGTTCACCACACCCTATCATCCACAATGCAATGGTTTAGTTGAAAGGTTCAACAAAACCTTAAAGGGTATGATTAAGGGTCTCCCAGAAAAGCCCAGGCAGAGATGGGATATCCTGCTAACCTGCCTTTGGTTTACATACAGGGAGGTTCCACAGAAGGGGGTTGGCTACAGCCCATTTGAACTTCTGTTTGGGCACCCTGTCAGAGGACCACTTTATCTGGTGAAGGAGGGATGGGAGTTACCTCTCAAACCACCTAAACAGGATATTTTGGACTATGTACTTGGTCTCCGCTCCCGGATGGCTGAGTACATGAAAAAGGCAACTAAGAACCTTGAGGCTAGCCAGGAATTAAAGAAAGCCTGGCATGATGAAAAGGCTGTGCTGACTGTTTACCAGCCAGGACAGAAAATGTTGGAACCTGTGACCCCAGCAGGTCTCCAAGACAAGTGGAGTGGGCCCCACACTATTGTTGAACAGAAGGGAGAGGTTACCTATCTGGCAGACCTTGGAACTCACAGGAGCCCCCATAGGGTGCTTTATGTCAACAGACTGAAACCATATGTTAACGGCAGACATGGGCTTGCTCATGGCTACTGATTAAGGACTGGAGGAAGAGAGTGACCCTCTCCTAGACCTGCTCTCTCAGAACCCTGATGATGAATAAGTTGATGGAGTAGCCTTGGCAGGCAGCCTCACTGATCAGCAGCAAAATGATTGCAGGCAAGTTCTGCAACAGTTCAGACATATGTTTTCACTGACTCCAAGTCAGACTACTAGTTGCACTCATGAAGTGGACACTGGGGATAGTCTGCCTTTTAAAAATAATATTTACAGGCAACCTGATCACGTCAGGGATTGTATCAGGACAGAAGTCCAGAAAATGTTGGATCTGGGAGTGATTGAAACTTCAGATAGCCCTTGGGCTAGTGCAGTAGTCCTAGTGCCCAAACCTAACACCCAGGGTGGTAAGAGAGAGATGAGATTGTGTGTAGACTACAGAGGTCTCAATGCAGTCACTAGGACTGATGCCCATCCAATTCCAAGAGCAGATGAGCTCATAGATATGTTGGCATCTGCCAAATTTCGGAGCACATTTGATTTAACAGCTAGCTACTGGCAGATCAGAATAGCTGATGATGGAAAGCCAAAAACAGCATTTTCAACCCCTAGTGGACATTATCAGTCTGTGGTAATGCCCTTTGGTCTGAAAAATGCACCTGCCACATTTCAAAGGTTGGTGAATATAGTCTTGACAGGTCTGGAAGCCTATAGTGCAGCTTATCTTGATGATATTGCTGTCTTTAGCTCCACCTAGGAAGATCACATGATCCACCTGAAAAAATGTTTTGAAGGCCCTTCAAAAGGCAGGCCTAACTATCAAGGCTACTAAGTGCCAGATGGGGCAGAGTCAGGCTGTGTACCTGGGCCACCTTGTAGGTGGAGGCCAGGTTCAACCATTGCAGAGCAAAATGCAGACCACAATAGACTGAGTTGCTCCAACCACCCAGACTCAGGACAGAGCTTTCTTGGGCCTGACTGTGTACTATAGGAGATTTGTCAAGGGGTATGGTTCCATAGTGACACCCCTGAATGACTTAAATTCTAAAATAATGCCTTGGAAAGTTCAGTGGACAGTCAGCTGTCAAAAGGTATTTGATTACCTCAAGCAGACCATGTGCACTGCTCCAATTCTGCAAAGTCCTAACTACTCCAAATAATTCATTTTCCAAAACAGATGCATCTGAGTTGGGGGTAGGGGCTGTGCTGTCACATTTGAATGATGAAGTTCAGGACCAGCCAGTAGCTTTTATTAGCAGAATGCTGACCCCTAGAGAGAAACTTTGGTCAGCTATTGAGAGGGAGGCCTTTGCTGTGGTTTGGGCTCTAAAGAAGCTGAGGCCATACTTGCTTGGCACTCACTTAACAGTTCAGACATACCATAAGCCCCTCTTATGGCTAAAACAGACGAAGGGTCAAAATCCCAAATTGCTCAGATGGTCCATTTCCCTAGAGGGGATGGACTATACAGTGGAACATAGACCTGGGAGTAACCAAGCCAATGCAGATGGACTCTCCAGATATTTCCACTTAGAACATGAAGACTTAACTGGTCAAGGTTAGTTTAATGACGCTGCATTGGGGGTGGGGGGTGTAGGAGAGTAGGGTCTGCTATGTATGGTTACCCCCACTTTTTACTGTGTTTCACTGGTTTTTCGACTTTAGTCTGACTGTGGCCCTGCTAATCAGGATCACAGCCTAGCTGTTCTCTCTCTAAATTGATTCCATGTACATTAGGTACATATCAGGTTGGTTACTGAGTTACCTTGTGAGCCCCTAGTATATGGTACCTTAGGTACCAAGGGCATAGGTACCCCAGAGGCCTACTAGGGGCTGAAGCATGTATTATGCCACCCCTGGTAAGCCTTCCAAAATGGCACCACAGGTCTGCACCTGCAGCCTGGGTAAGGTGGTGTAAGCACCCCTTACTGGGATATAGTATACTATATCCACCATTTAAAACAGACAAATATTAACCTATAAGTCACTCCTATGGCAGGTCTTGACAATCCTGAAGGCAGAGTGCTTGGTTTTGTGTGAGAGGGTGCCCTAGCATGAGCTGAGCCCCTCTGCAGCTTTCAGAATCCCTTCCTTATAGCTGTTCTGTGATATGGCCATACCATATACTCTTAAGTGCATTATAATCCTTGCAGTTAATGCTAACTTTGGTTTGGCTTTATCAAAACATGTCGTGTTTGGTGTCAAACACTTTGGAATACTACCCCCCCCCCTCCAGTTCTGGCGACGGGGGTAGCATTCCACCCTTCTAGAGGGAGAAGACATGTGCACACTGGTATACCCGGTTAAAGTTTTAAAGAGCCTCAGCATCAAAAAATGGATGCTGCTGCCACAGACACGAGTCTGACCTCCTGCTGCTGGACGAAACTCCAGCAGGGGAGGCCTGGACAATAGATTTCCAGTCCAGGGAGGTGCCAGCACCTCCCCAGACAGGCTTTTGTGTGTTGAGACAGGGTGGGTTGCATTCAGCGAATGCATTTCAGACACTGCCTGAGGCACACAAGGTGCTCCATGCATTTCCCAGTTCAAAGCGGATCCTGGGGCACTCAGCCCCAGCTCTGGTGCGAAACTGGACAAAGAGGAAGGGGTGTAAACACCCCCTCCGCAGGTCCTCCCATAGGTGGGACCCTAGAGTTAGTCCATCCCCTAAACTTAGTATAAGTATAGGAACCCAGTCCCTAGGACTTTAGATTACCCTGGATGAAACTCTGAAGACGAAATCTTGGACCTTCGACATTCCATATCGATTGGAAGACGGAAGAAATCTCCCTTGGGGTCAAAGAGTGACCCCCTGTTCAAACAGGCACCTAAGAGCATCTTGCCGGTCTGCATTTTCAAGGCTCCTGCCGGTTCCCGAAGAATCTGCGACACAGGACATGGACTTCCAGACATCTCTGAGGCTGACACGAGATCCCAGCAAAGCTGAGACCCTCAGCCATCATGAGAGACCTGGGACCGGAACTCCTGGACATCCTGCAATTTTGCAACTGCACCTACTTCCCGAGGTTTCCCGAAGTTGTGCATTGGGCTATTTGTTGCTCTTGCCCGAGCACCTTTTGCACCGAAGCTGAGAGGCCTACACTCCACCAGTGTCCCGTGAGTCCACTTTCTTCAAACGCAGCTTGAGACTCCTTCTCGATCCCTAGTCCCCACAAATGACAATCCTTAGTTTCTTGAGCTTTCCTGGTTGCTCGAGATGTGCCCTGACTCCCCTACAAAGGGTGAGTCCCTCAGACCTTGCTGGTCTGCACCGAAGCCAATCTTGTCTTCTTGCATGGGTTGCTGTTGCCAAGGCTTGTTGGGTCAAATCCGGAAACCGACACTGCAGCACTTGACATCCTTTGTGGGACAGCTCGAATCCAGCTCCTGGTCATTGTCGAAGCCTCCTGGATCTCGTGGCTGAAGAGTCAAGCTTCACCTACTTCACTTGAAAGCACCCGACATCGGCTGGCATTTTCCTGTCGCCATCCTGGTCACTGGCTAGTGACCCAGACTCTGTCCCCTCTGCTTTTAGGTTCTTCAGATCTCCGATCCACCCTTGGATCTACCAGGACATTTTTCCTTTGGTCGCCTAAAGCACTTCTTCGCAGCTCTCCATTGGAATCGATGACGAAACCCGACACCAAAAAAAACCTATGCAACCAGCTTCCCTGGGTGAGATAACACGAGTACTTCAGTGTTCTCGTGGGTCTCGAGTCTCGAAGTGTCTAAGTCTAAAGGGGTTCCATCGTAGTTCACTCAAAAGTTTCCTTAATCTTTAAAATTGTAACTTGCTTTTCCTCCATAGAAGTCAATGGTTATTTGCGGCAGTGTTTAGACACTGCAAGCATCTCCGTGGGTCTCCTGCGCCCCTACCTTGGGTGGTTCCTGGTTGCCCCAGTGGTTCTACAAGCCCTAGGCCTCACTTCTATCCCTCATGTGGTTCTTATACCACTATTTTAGTATATGGTTTGTGAGGCCCCTAGGGCAAAACGTATACTGTGCTATTTACTGTGTGCTATTTAAAGTTCTTGTATTGTACTTTTGCCTCTAGCCTATTAAAGAGACTAGAGGGGTTTGGTTTAGAATAAATACATATATTTTATATATATATACCTTGTGTGGTGTACTTTCATTTGATCATTCAAGAGATTATAGACTAGTAAAACAAGCTGCTTTACATTTCTTCAAGACTTGGCCTGAAGGCTGCTCTCCACAGTTACCACTAGGATAGCTTTCTATAAAGGTTGTCTTAAACCTACCATCAATAAGGGTCGTTTGGACTGGTGCAAGGTGCCCACTAGAATAGTGGACATCCTATGCCAGGCCAAATTCTCACAGGCCACACACCCCCTATGCTTTTGAAAAAGGTAAAGTCCTGAGGATGATGTTCCTGGGGAGTATAGAGAATTGTGGAAGGGAAGCAACGCAGTCCCCTTCCCCTTTTATGTGCATTGTGGCCCAGGGACATGGGGACAACTGGGATAATTAGGCTCATAGAGTGGGGCCCAGAGCACCTCTCTCTTTATCAATTACTCGGTCCTGGGAGATGGGGTCCCTGGTGTCTAATAAGGCTCGGAGAGGAGGACTGCATGCCGTCTCCCTTTTTAATTGGCTTTGGCCTCAAGAGATGGGCTCCCTGGGGTTGGATAAGGCTTGGGGTCGGAGTGTGTAGCCCCCCCATCCCTTTTAAACAAAGAAGGCCCCGGGAATTGGGGTCCCTTGGGCCTATGATGCTCAGTGATGGGGGCCGCGCGGCTACCCTCCCTTTTCTTAATGATTTGGCCACAGGCGATAGGGAGGCTCAGGAGGAGTGGAGCGCTGCCCACTCCCCTCTGTTTTATTGTATTTGGCCCCCGGTGATGGGGTCCCCATGAACTATTCAGATTCGGGGAGGAGGGGTGCATGCCCCACTCCCCTTAATATATATGTTTCGGCCTCAGCAATGAGGTCCCTAGGGCCCGAAGGCCAACCCGATGGCACGCACACCAAAGATTGTGCTTGGTGTGGTGTTGGCAGCTTGCTGGGGGTTTAGACACTCTCCGCTGTGCAGGGCAAAAGGCTGTGCGCAACGTGGGGTTGGCAACCTGCTTGGGGGTTGACCATGAGGCTTGGTGGAAGGACAAGCCCTGTGGCCAACCCAATGCAGCGCACTGGCAAAAGCTGTGTGCAGCATGGGGGTTGGCTGCCTGTGGGGTGTTTATTGCAGGGCCTGACCTGGGTTGGCTATGCGTATAGTTTTAAAATATTCCCTTATGTTACAAAAACTTTAAAATCTACTGGAAAAAACAAAAGTTATAGTTATGTGAAATGTTCAGTAACAACGTAATGTTTTAAACTAAAAAACAGAGAAATTCACCAGTTATAGTTATTTCAAGTAACTTGCCCATATATTACATCTCTCATGATTTCTTCTAATACATCATTGATAATATCCCTACAAGATTTGCAATTAGATTATTCATGAGAAAACTGCATGACGGGGCGTGAGTTATATTTAGTCCATAGTTGATACAGAGGGATTTGAGGAATGCATTCATGATGGAAAAAAGTAGGTAGCTGATTCTGTGTGCAAGTCATTGTTAGTGAGAACTGGGTGAGGGTATAAGGTTTTCGATGTATGTTTATTTTGAGTTATCTAGGTTTCACGACAGCCCAGTCAGGATTTATTTGCATGACTGAAGTTTGATGCAGAGGTGTGAAGTCATTCTGGACTTGATTTACGAATACTGGCAGGATATTTGTAAAATGTTCTCTTTTAGAAATAGTTGTAGTAGCAATAGTAGGAAGGGCAGAGGGATAGTGATCCAAATGTGAGGAGATGGGTGAACATGGGATGAGTGTGCAACTGTGTAAGAAATCAGAATTAGGGCCCGTGATTTCCCTTGATCGTGCCTGGATGTTGTGTGTGTATTGATTAAAGCAGGATTTGAGAGTAGCAGGAAGAGCAGTTTAAATCCCAGGGGATTTGAATGATTGAAGTAAAAGGCTTTACTGATTCTTTGTTAATGGGAAAATGTGTTCGTACATATGACCGCTAGTTCATCAAAACAGAACCAACAGCACCAATGGGTGAGTGTCACAATGTAAGCTGTAAATAAGGTGATAACACATCGAATGTTGAAAGCTCCACTGGAGAGAATGGAGTGGCTCAGTGTCAGTAATGGCTGGTACAGACCTTCTACTCCGACATTCTAATGTTTGTCTTTATGCTTCTCCATTTTTATTTTGGAACATTCTACTCCCAATGGGTAAAATGTTCTAATAGTCTTATAGTACTTCTGCCTCAGACTATAACGATTGCTAAAAGCCATCACGAAGGAGGATGACGTAAGGCTAATAGCAATTCTCCCCTTAGCTAATGGCCCTATTGTCATCACATGCACATCAAGAATGGCTTATAATTATTCTTCCCTCATTATAAACATTTGCCTGGAGCTCGGGACCATAATTCTGGGGGCGGTTAAATAACATTGCTTTTGCCCAAAAGTTTAAGTAATAACAGTTAATAGAATGATATTCAAAAAAGGAAAGTGGAGCTCTAGGTCTTGGAGCACAGACGGCCATGAAAAAAGTATTGAGCAGCAGGGCCTTGCCTACATTTGCAATTGTTGGTTGTTGTGTAGAAGAATGTGGCATAGCCGGTGGTGTAGGAGAGTTGTTGGCATCTCACCATTTCTCAGTGATAGTAGCAAAATGTAGTGAGGGGTAGTGAGAATCAAAGTGCTTTGTGACGAATGAAGATTTGCTGAAGGCTTTCCATAAACAAAGTAAGATGGAGAAATCGCTGGAGTTGCAGCCAGTACTTTCCAAGGTTTGTTTTGTCTTTAGTCTATGAGGATATATAGGGTGGTTGGTGGTTGATCTGAGTGGACCACCATGATTTAAGAAATGAGGTGGTGTTGAATAAAGATGAGGTTGTGTCACACACATTATGTGGCAGGGGTTAAGTGAGCGGCCATAGAGGGCGGAAGGTTTCGGAAGTACATGACAGAGCAGGAAGCATTAGTGTGTTGTCGAGATTAATATAATTATTTTCAGAACTCATAAGCTGATAGTTGGAGAAAAATAGCTGAATTTTTAAAATATACTGAAATCTGATCTTGGAGAGATAAATCATGTGCAATGGTAAGACGTTTTACAAATAGTATTACCTAGGTAAGAGAGACATTGCTGTTGTGGCTTTTATGTATTGAATAGTACATATATATGGATATACAGAGGCATTCCACTGGCAGAGCTTAATTTGAGCCGGTGGTTGCAGGTGGTGGCCTTCGGCCCTCGTTTCTGGGGACTGGCATTTATTTTTCCTCATAACACATTTCCCCAGAGCAAGAGAGGGAAAAACACACAAATGGGAAAGACAGACGAAGAGAAAGATGGGAAAACTTTCACCAAAGGAGAAAGCAGGTCCCTGGAAGAGTGAGACAAATCGACAGGACATGACTGGCCGTGAATTAAAGAAGCATGAGGTGGATACTGGACTACGCAGCCTTGGTATTTAGTGCATTGACATTAATAGTGCCAGCCGCAGGATTCTGAGCAGTGCGTAAGGCACCCACACTCATTATTTTACAAATTATGCACTGCAATGTTATCAAAGCCTTTTACTGCTGGCAATCACACCTCATTCACTGATGTGATCGCTGGTAGCAATTGTGCATGTGGTGGCCACTAATGGAATCTTGCCTGATGTGGTCACTATTACAACACTAATTATATTAGTAGCTCTTGATGAATTTCATTGCAAAAAAGTAGCGCTTTTTACAGAATCGGTTGGAAACCCCTGGCTTAAAGTACTTTTTGGTTGAGCTTACACTGCTGGTTTGTCTTATTTAATGTTGTTAATGCACTGGCAGTCAATCAGTCAATCAAAAGACATGTTTATTTAGACCTCAAGTCCTCAAAAACATAATACATATAAGCATAACAGCTTTTTATTCATACATTCACTTAAATAACCTGCATATTATTATTATTATTATTATTATATGAAATTTGTAATGCGCTCAGCTTACCCGGGGGCATCCCGGCGCAACAGACCAAAGAAGGAGGAACTCGATAACTCACTACTGTGGAAACAAGTAGGTTTTAAGAAGTTTCCTAAATATTAGGATCTTGTGCTCTGAGCGAATCTTAAGGGGCAGAGAGTTCCACAGAGATGCCACCTGAACCGAGAAACGCCTGCCCCCCGTCCGAGCTCTCCTGACTCTCGCAGATTGCAAAAGATGTTGCTGGTCTGAGCGCAAAAGGCGTGGAGGTTTATAGGGACGGGCCATATTAACAAGGATGGGGGGGCCTTTGCCATGTAAAATTTTATGGGCCGTACACAACGCCTTAAATTTCACCCGCTCCTTAACGGGGAGCCAGTGAAGTGCTTTTAGGGCCGGGGCAGCGGACTGCCTTCTAGGGATCTCCATCAAGACTCTGGCAGCTGCATTTTGCACCTGTTGGAGGGTTTTAAAGGTAGCTTCAGGGGCACCAAGAAACAGGGCATTACCAAAGTCAAGCCTAGAAAGGATTAAACCCCGCATCAAAAGCTTCTTAGCTGGATCCGGAAGCAGTGGGAGTACCTTTCGGGCTGATTTCAGTAGACCGAAGCAAACCCCCGCGGTCTTTCTGGCGTGGGTCCTGAAGGATAGATCTTCCTCCAGCCATACTCCCAAGGACTTGATCTCCTTCTTGGGAGATGGAGGGTCGCCAAGAGACCGGGGCCAGCAGCTGGCAATGATGGAGGGACTGGAGTTGCCCAAGAGCATCAACTCAGTTTTTCCTCCATTAAGCTTAAGAGCCGAGTTGGACATCCACTGGTAGACATTAGCCAGGCAGTCATGCAACAAGTTGGGTTGTTCCGCCAGCTGAGTGAGGCCCACCACCAGCTGAGTATCATCAGCATAGCTGATGATCTTCAACCCCGAAGGGGCTACCACTCTTTCAAGTGGAGTCATATATGCATTGAACAAAGTAGGGCTCAACGATGAGCCCTGAGGGACTCCACATTGAAGAGGGAATAGGGAAGACTGCTCTGCCCCTTCCCAGACTTGGTAGAAACGGTTGGAGAGAAAGGATCCCAACCATTTCAGAGCCGTCCCTGAGACACCTACCTCTGACAGGCGTTGGAGGAGCACCTGATGACTCACGGTGTCAAAGGCAGCACTCAAGTCCAGGAGGATCACTGCCACCGATCCTCCGGTGTCAAGAGTGCTCCTTGCTTCCTCCACTACCGCCAGCAGGGCCGTGTCCGTTCCTTGGCCGGGACGGAAACCAGTCTGGGAGTCTCCCAACAGGTGGTTGGACTCAAGATAGTAAGAGAGCTGACGGTTAACCAGCTTCTCGGCGATTTTAGAAAACCCCGGCAGAAGCGAGATAGGCCTGAAGTTGGTCAGATTGGCGGGATCCAAGCCTGTTTTTTTCAGTAAGGCTTTTACTACAGCCCCTTTCCATCTCTGAGGGACTATGCCACGAGAGAGAGAGAGGTTGATAAGGTCAGTGAGCGGAGCTGACAGAGTATTAGCCACAAGTTTAAGATGTTTCATAGGCACTGGATCACTCGGAGATCCACTCTTCATCTCCACCAAGACCTTTGTAACCTCCTCCTCTGAGAAGGGGCCAAAAGAGACAAGTTCGGTCGGGCAGCTTATTGGACCAGTAGCCGGCTCAGAGATGTGAGGCATAGCGGGCAGAGAGGATAGGATTGTATCTATTTTAGAATGGAAGAAACTAGCCAGTTCTTCACATTTGTCTTTAGGATTAACGTGTACGACTGGGGGGATCGGGGCTTTCAAGAGTTCTTTAAAAATTTTAAACGATTCTCTTGGAGAGTTACTTGCCCTCTCAATCTTATCACTAAAGAAAATCTTTTTGACATCCTTCAATGCACTTTTGTATTTTCTCATCTCTCTTTTATAATTAGCCCGGCTTTCTTCCGTCTGCTCTCTCCTCCAGGCACGTTCAAGCCTTTTGCAAGAAGTTCTGCAACTCCTAAGTTCCGGAGTATACCAGGGGGCAGAAGCAGTTCTTCTCTCCCTGATAAGCCTCCTTTTTTTAGGAATCAGTAGATCAAGGGAGTTAGTAAGCCAATTAGCCAGGTGTTGATCAGCAATATTGGGGTCATCTACAGGGTCAGGACGAGTTATCTCTAGCTCTTTAACCCAACTGTCAACCGGCAGCTTCGACCAGAGTCGTTCCACAGTGTATTGTCTAGGCACGGGATCTCCCCGGTTCTTCAACAACCAGCTGAAAGGAATAAGATGGTGATCCGTCCAGGGAAGGGCCAGCATCTGGAGGGCTTGCAGGTTTGCAGTATTAGCAAAAACAGCGTCAAGCTGATGACCTCTGTTATGAGTGGCTCCCAAATGAGCGAGGTGAAGATCAAGAGCATCAAATGAGCTCAATAAATCTCTTGCCACCACGTCATTGGGGTCATCAAAGTGAAGATTAAAATCCCCAAGAAGTACAAAGTTGCATGAGGCAGCGGCTAATGGAATAATGGCCTCAATAATAGAGTCCACAAAATTCCCCAGCGCAGCAGGAGGGCGATACAAAAGGAGGCCGGAGATGGAAGCGGAAGAAGAAATGCCAAGGGAGAAATGACAGCCTTCAGTGTTGGTAATACCGCAGTCCGCAGCTTTGCACACGAAAGTATCTCTATACATGATGGCCACTCCACCCCCTCTCCCATCCGGCCTATCAAGATGGAAAATGAGGTAGCCCGGTGGGAGAGCATTGACAATATCGGGACCTGAACACGCGGTCAACCACGTTTCCGTCAGGAATAACACATCCAGACAGTGGTCCAAAAGGAGGGAGTGTATTTCTATCGCGTGACAAGGCAGTGATCTGCAATTAAGCAGAGCCATAGTGAGTGAGTTTAAAGCCACACAGTTATTAGACACAGGACACCCAATACAGTGTTTAAAGGCAGTACCCTCAACCCAATTGTAATGGCAACTAGGCAGTTTAGTCGCGCGAAGCGAGAGCAGAGAGTCTCGTGAATACCTGAGGGGGGGGGCCAGATGTCTAGATGGGATGAGCAGAGTGGCGTGCCCTGAGCCCGTCTGGGCCCGGACGGGCACAGACGGGCTTGACTCTGGCGAAACTCCGGCGGTATTCCGGCATCCCCGCTGCGCGTCTCCGCTGCGCGTGGGCATGGCAGCTTTTAAGCCCTAGTCGCCTCCTAGAGAGAGGACTAGCGCGTGCACCCTCTTCCCCTTCCCCAACCAAAGATGTCCGCCAACAACCAGCAAACAAAGGCGAGGGACCGGCAAAAAGCGGTGATTACACCGACTACAGTGCTCGCAAGAGGATGCAAATACAATGGGGCATGTGCCAGGAGAATTTACAACAGGGTCAACAATTTTATTTAAAAGTTCACAAATGAACAAGTTAAAACAATCCATTCAATAAAACCCTGATTAAAAACTAAAATACAGTAAAACGTACTCCTTTTAGTATCCACAACTTTGCCATGCTATACAAAACCAAACTGTCATCATAAATGGTCAAGGGTCCCTGGTGCAGGCTCCATGGGTCCCAGGCAGTCCTCCCCGGGCGGCTGGGCCACAGGAGCGCCTGCAGTCCCTGAGCCCTGCAGCCCATGAGCCCTGCAGCCCCCGAGGCCTGCAAGGGCAGGCGGGAGCCCTCCCGCGAAGGCTCGGGGCGGGCATATTGGCGTTATGTCGGTCCCGGCCATCTTGTCGCACCACTCCCCTTGGCCATCTGGTCACACGCAATTTTCCATTGGGGCGACCAGATGGCCGGGCCGGCCTGGAAGTCCAAATGAAGGCTCATTTGCCTCTCGGATTCCAGCCAGGGCTCCAGGAGGCAGGGGCGCGTCTGTGCCTAGGGTCCCCCGAGCCTCGCGGTGCACACTGGTTCCCAGAAAGTGGGGTGGCTTTCCTCCGGATTAGTAGGGACATGGTATGCCTGAACACCCCTCCCGGGCTGGCCGTTCTTTGCTGGGGTCAAGATGGGCTATGCCCGGACAACACCTCCCTAGGTGTCCGGGGCTCCCTCCTCCCTCTGGTCCCCGGTGTGGCAAAGTGGCCGGGGCGGGCTCCATGGGTCCCGGAGAGTCCTCCCCCAGGCCTCCGGGCTCGAGACCTAAGGTGGTCCTCCCTGTGCCTGAGGCCTAGCCAGGGTCCTCAAGCCCCCGGGAAGCAGAGCCCCGGAGCTCTGCGTGGGCAGGAGGGAACCCTACCGCGAAGGCTCGGGGTAGGCAGATAGGAGTCCTTTCGGTCCCGGCCATCTGGTCGCACCTCTCCCCTCGGCCATCTGGCTGGGCTGGCCTGAAAGTCTCGATGAGGGCTAATTTGCCTCCCGGATCCCAGCCAGGGCTCCAGGAGGTCAGGCACATTCGCGCCTAGGGTCTCCTGAGCCTCGCGGTGCGCACAGGTTCTCAGAAAGAGGGGTAGCCTTCCTCCGGATTACTAGGGACAAGGATCTCTGGGACCCCTCTCAGCTCAGTGGTCCTCAGTCGGCAGCTGTATGGACCAGGATGCCGTCCTAGCCCTAGATACGTCCCTGAGCCTGCCTGGTGGCAGGCTGCCCTGGATGGGGTCCGGGGAGCCTCCCCCTGATGGGCTGGGTCCAGGGCCCTGGGGATGGCGGCCTCCCCACCCCAGGCTCCGTCCTCAGTCCTGCTGCATGGCAGGGTGCTCTGGATGGTGTCTGGCAGGCCCGGGGAGGCTTCCCCTGCGCTTCTGGAACTGGGAGCCCCAGCTGGGTCCAGGGGCCCCACCGGGCCCGGGTTGGGTGCTCTAGCCCTGGGCCCCGTCCCCCAGCTTGCTGCACTGCCAAAGGCCCAGGACAGGGTTCCGTTGTGCCCGGGGACCCTCCCCTTGCTTGGCTGTGTTCAGGAGCTCCGGCTGTGGCCCCTGAGGGCCCCGGGGAGGGCAGCCTCCTCACCCCAGTCTCCATCCTCGGTCCTGCCACATGGCAGGGTGCCCAGGACGGGGTCCGGAGGGCTCAGGAAGGCGTCCCCTGCGCCTCCGGACCTGGGAGCCCCGGCTGGGTCCAGGGGCCCCACCGGGCCAGGTGCTCGGGCCCTGGGCCTTGTCCCCACCCTGTCTCACTGCCAAAAGCCCAGGACCGGGTTCCGTTGTGCCCGGGGAGCCTCCCCTTGCTTGGCTGGGTTCAGAAGCTTTGGCCGGGGCGCCTGAGGGCCCCGGGGAGGGCGTCCTCCCCACCCCGGGCTCCGTACTTGGTCCTGCCGCGTGGCAGGGTGCCCTAGATGGAGTCCTGAGGGCCTTGGGAGCCCCGGCTGGGTCCAAGGGCCCCATCGGCCCCCATGTTGGGTGCTCCGGCCCTGGTCCCTGTCCCCCGGCCTGCTGCTCCACCAAGGGCCAAGGACAGGGGTCCGTCGGTCCCATGCAGGCCTCCCCTGCTTGTCAGGGTGTCCACGGGCCCTGGGTCGGAGGGCCCATCGGGTCCCCCTCGCAGCCTCCTTGGCTGGGGCACAGCTGGGGCCCTGGGTATCCGGTCCCATATGCCCCGGCACCCGCTCACTCTTTTGTTGGGGCACAGAGTGACCAGATGGCTTCCCTTTCGTGCCCGGCCATCTGATCGCACCTTTCTCCTCGGCCATCTGGTCGCACGCAATTTTCCATTGGGGCGACCAGATGGCCGGGCCGTCCTGGAAGTCCAAATGAAGGCTCATTTGCCTCTCGGATTCCAGCCAGGGCTCCAGGAGGCAGGGGCGCGTCTGTGCCTAGGGTCCCCCGAGCCTCGCGGTGCACACTGGTTCCCAGAAAGTGGGGTGGCTTTCCTCCGGATTAGTAGGGGCATGGTATGCCTGAACACCCCTCCCGGGCTGGCCGTTCTTTGCTGGGGTCAAGATGGGCTATGCCCGGACAACACCTCCCTAGGTGTCCGGGGCTCCCTCCTCCCTCTGGCCCCCGGTGTGGCAAAGTGGCCGGGGTGGTCTCCATGGGTCCCGGAGAGTCCTCCCCCGGGCATCCGGGCTCGAGACCTCAGGTGGTCCTCCCTGTGCCTGAGGCCTAGCCAGGGTCCTCGAGCCCCCGGGAAGCAGAGCCCCCGAGCTCTGCGTGGGCAGGAGGGAACCCTACCGCGAAGGCTCGGGGTAGGCAGATGGGAGTCCTTTCGGTCCCGGCCATCTGGTCGCACCTCTCCCCTCGGCCATCTGGCTGGGCTGGCCTGAAAGTCTCCATGAGGGCTAATTTGCCTCCCGGATCCCAGCCAGGGCTCCAGGAGGTCAGGCACATTCGCGCCTAGGGTCTCCTGAGCCTCGCGGTGCGCACAGGTTCTCAGAAAGAGGGGTAGCCTTCCTCCGGATTACTAGGGACAAGGATCTCTGGGACCCCTCTCAGCTCAGTGGTCCTCAGTCGGCAGCTGTATGGACCAGGATGCCGCCCTAGCCCTAGATCCGTCCCTGATCCTGCCTGGTGGCAGGCTGCCCTGGATGGGGTCCGGCGGTTCCGGGAGCCTCCCCCCTGATGGGCTGGGTCCAGGGCCCTGGGGATGGCGGCCTTCCCACCCCAGGCTCCGTCCTCAGTCCTGCTGCATGGCAGGGTGCTCTGGATGGTGTCTGGCAGGCCCGGGGAGGCTTCCCCTGCGCTTCTGGAACTGGGAGCCCCAGCTGGGTCCAGGGGCCCCACCGGGCCCGGGTTGGGTGCTCTAGCCCTGGGCCCCATCCCCCAGCTTGCCACACTGCCAAAGGCCCAGGACAGGGTTCCGTTGTGCCCGGGGACCCTCCCCTTGCTTGGCTGTGTTCAGGAGCTCCGGCTGTGGCCCCTGAGGGCCCCAGGGAGGGCAGCCTCCTCACTCCGGTCTCCATCCTCGGTTCTGCCATATGGCAGGGTGCCCAGTACGGGGTCCGGAGGGCTCAGGAAGGTGTCCTCTGCGCCTCCAGACCTGGGAGCCCCGGCTGAGTCCAGGGGCCCCACCGGGCCAGGTGCTCGGGCCCTGGGCCTTGTCCCCAGCCTGTCTCACTGCCAAAAGCCTAGGACCGGGTGAGGAAAATTAAATTTTAGGTCATGTTATGTTCCCTAGCGCGTACCCCACCGACTCCATGTACCAGCTTAAAGTGCATGTAACTTCCCTCCTGTGCCAGCTATGAAGACGCAAATACATTTGCGTCCACCGTTAACATGTCCTCTTTCAGATCCACCCTGAATGGATTATGTAGTCCGTTCCTAAGTATGCTATGCCACCGTCTCTTTGTAGTACACTTTTCATGTATTCCTGCTCCAGCAGAGTAGGCCCTGAATTTCTGCAATCGAGCCTCTTTTGTGGCTCCTGACTCTGGCAGCCTCTGCCCAGGCTACCTCTGTACCCGTGAACTCTGACTTACTTTCAGCGCGGCCCCTCGCGCTCAGCTCAGCCTGCTTTCTGCCAAGACTGACTATAACCTTCGAGTTATCTGTTCCGCTCCTCGAGAATGCATTCCTGCCTACTAGACCCTGTAAACATCCTCCCCAGCTGCAGAGCCAAAGGGCCGACCTGTCTCAATGCAAGTAATTCATAGCCTCTGTTACCATGCTTCCATGGAAGGCCCCGTGCCCCACGCTTCTCATGCAGACACTTAGGCGCTTATACACGCATCCACAGTTAGCATAGAATAGCTTCTGCCCTAGAGACCTTTCCGCCCAGATAGTATAGTTCCTAAACATCAGATATCAGATATGATAGAAGTACAAGTTGATCTGACATGCCAGACTTCTGTCTCTTTCCGTCAGTGTAAATGTCAAATCCCCTGCACCCCGTCAATCACACGTCATGCAGCTGCGCGCGCATCCAAGCTTCCGATTTCTGCTGACACTGCAACAATTCTGTTAGCACCACCCCTTGGTGCCACCCACTTGCGTCACCTATCAGTGACGTTTCTAGCACACACCTCTGATTCACGCCTAGTTTACGCCTCTTGATTACGTACTAGTAACACGTGTATACTGTTATCTTGTCTTCTCTCAGCTGTTACGCCTCTTACATTGATTCTTATGGTATAAATCAAGTATATAAGCTATGTATTGTCAATAAACGAGAGCGCTCTATCCCTTCTGACATCCCTGTGGTGGTCAGAACATGATATCCTGATCAGACCATTCCTTTATGAGGAATAAAACCCTTAGAAACTCTAACACCACGGACTCTGTCTTTTTTCATTCCGATTGAGTTGTTATTGATTAAGTACTTACCTGCATAGAAATTAAGAGAGTAAATTAATTATTTACGTCATTTTGGCGCCCGAATAGGGACCCCTCCCCCACCTCACGCGCCGGTTGGTGCGTTGCAAGCTATGTCCCCTGCCATCAGTTAGAAGGAACCTACGCGTACTGGCAGGATTTCCTGCATCTCCCTCTGACCCACGGAGGTGACGAAGACTGCGATCAGTGCCCAGACGAGGCGGTGAGGAGTGCGGAGGATCCCGACCAGAGCCTAGCCGAAAGAAGCAAGGTCCGAGGTGTTAAGAGGCCCACCAGGTTTCCGAAGTTTTCCGAAGTTTTCCGAAGTATTCCGAAGTACCGAGTCGAGTCCAGTCGAAGTTTTCCGAGGCCTTCTGTTTCCGTGCTTCCCGGTGAGTACCATTGCTGGGTCGTATCTAGACGGGTTTGGGTACGCAAGTCCGGTCTGCACTGTTTTAGGCAGTGTATCTGTACTGTTTAGCAGTATATCTAGTATTCCGAATTTCTGCACTGTTACACCAGTGTATCTGTACTGTTGAGCAGTACATCCAGTATAGGGGGGTAGTCATCTATGTCTTCAATGTTCTTATGTGATTAATGTTGTGGTATGAATGTGACTGTTTAAATGTGTATTATTGTGTTCCTCGTATAACCTAGTTGTCAAGAGTACTCAGGTATAAGGATTAAGCATTCAGTAATAAGTAAGCAAAATGCCGTTTTTCAACAAGTTAAAGCAGATAGGAACTAGGAAAGGGATACTGGAGGAAGAAATTCCTATTCCCCCTAGGGACACTCCAGGCAATTTTATGTACCAGAAGCATGGCATAGATGCCATATTATATCTAGATTTATGGGCCGATTACACCAAACACCTAGACGAAAGACACAGATGGCCTGTCACCGGAACATGGGATGCCGAGTGCATCATGAGGGTAGAAGAAGCATTATGGAAAAAGAAAGCTAGACAATCTCAGAAGGACGCCATAGAATTTTGGCGTAAGGAATCACGTAAGCGTGCTGACAAAGCACTCCGTAGAGAAGACAGACTTAAAGAATCAGAGAAAGACCAAGAAAACGAATTAGTTACTGAAGGGATCCGAGTAAAAACAGAACAAATAGACCGTGCCCGAAATAACCTTGTAAACGGTATGTATCTTGCAGCAGATGGCACAACTGAAGCCCTATCAGAAATACCGAAAAACTTACCGACACCATTAGTTCCAACTAAAGTAATGCATAAAACTACTAAAGACATATTCCTAAATTCATATTTAGAGGATGTAGTACCAGCTTACACCAATCTGCCTGTCCGTGCCCTGCCTACTGACAGGGATGGGGGTGGCATTACGCCCCCAGATCATGTTCCGCCGGTACCGCGACCAACCTCCCCTGTTCCGCCAGCTCCGCCACTTCCCGCACTCAAGACTGACTTACCGAAACCAGTCCTACCTGATCCTACTAAACGACAAATTCCAGTTCAGATACAGACTCCGCGGAGAGATAATGCCCAAGTATCCGCCTCAGGAGGTGCGACAGCGGGTCCGCAGACACCGCCATTAACACACAGATTCCATTTAAGGGACACGCAGAATCCTTTCCAGTCTCCCCACTCGGCGCGTCTTGACGCATTCAAAGAAAAGATGTCAGTTTGCAGATATGATCCAGTACCCGGAAGAAACGATCTAATGATATTGGCATCCCTACGGTTAAGATCTGCCACTGATAGCTTGCTATGCTATGTAGGAATGAAGGAACGCCTCGACAGACTATATGAGTTTATACAGACAGGGAAAGACCCTGACAGTGTCAAAGATGCCATGCATAAACAGAAAGTTGACATTCAAGCACAGATATTACGATTTTTCATAAATTGTGTAATAAGAGAACGAGACAGGCCCGAGACAGATCAAAGTGAATTAGACGCATTAAACAAGTGGGGTCAAAATATAGCCGATGGAAAACATGATAAGGGGACTTGCATAGCCAGTATGTCCCAGAAAATTAGAAAGGCAGTATTAACTGCACACCAGAAAGAGAATGATAAAGCTTCCTCCGAGGAGGAAGAAGAACTTACAGAACAAGGAAGGACTACAGATACTATAGCGTATGTAGGTAAGGGAAATTACCTTAGGAAAGGCATCCGTCCGGAAAACAAGAGAGTTTTTTTCTCTGCTTTGACAAATCCGAATTCTTCTGAGCATCAGTTCCAGGAAACTGATAAAAGGCTTCGAGACCGAGTGGGGTACCATGTACTCAATTCTATGGATGAACAGGAACTAGCCCGGTCAGCCGTGTTATGGGCCGAAAACCCAGACATATATAATGATGATACGTTAGTACAGACATTCTTGAACCTTTCCCCAGAAGAGCAGAAAATAGCGGGTGTATACATGATTCAGCACCTCCTCATCAAGTTCAGAAACCATCATTCTGATCCAGGTCCCTTACACGAAACATTAGAAGCACTACTCATGGATAGATGGAGAGGTTTCAGTACCAAGTTAATACAAATAATTCTAGAACAACGATGTAAATATAGCACCTTTATAAGCTCTGAATATGTTCCCGCCCCGCCTCCAGAAAGAAAAACGTACCACATGCAATGCGGTAGTGGCATTGAAAGTCAGAACCCCTTACGAGAAGTACACCCAGTTATGGGCACGGATCAAGTCCTGAGACGTGTGTATGTACACACACCACTGACTAAGCTAGAACTGTTAGAAATGAAGAAATTAGTCCCGTGTCATGATAAAGACCCTGCAGGTTTTCACAGAGAGCTCAAAGACATGTTACTGATGGGGGATTACACGTATGATGATATTATGAAAATGTTAAAAGTACTGTTGCCCACGGGCATTTACGAGAAATTAAAGGAAAAGGATTGGGAGGTGGGAGAGTCAAAGATAGCATGGGCAGAAATAGAAGACGAAGAAAGCAAACGGATCCCAGGGTTAGGCCTTGGGGACAGGACTAAAGCATTACCAGGTTTAATAGTACAGGTTTTGCCAAGATTATTGACAACTAGAAAGGAAGATTGGGACGCAATCTCGTCCTGTAAACAGAAACAAGATGAAGATACTAGTGACTTTTATTCAAGATTCGAGAAATGTTTTATTATAAATAGTGGCCTGCAACCAAGTAGCGAGTCATATCCACATCTTTTTGTATCCAAATTAGTCGAGAATTCCCTACCATTAGTTAAAAATAGAGTGTACAAAGTTGAAAGTACTTGGCAAGCAAATACGCCATCCCAGATGTTACAAATGTTACAATATCACCAGAACAGAATTAGAGAAGAACAAGATCAGGAACAGAAACGTATGAAAGACACGAAAATGAAAATGTTAGTAGCTCAGACGGTCCCATCCGACGGTCAGAGAAAAGGTGGGGCCCACACCAATCACAATACAGCTCCTGTTAAAGGGACATGTAATTACTGCAAGCAGCCAGGTCATTACGTGCATGAATGTCCAGTCCTGAAACACAACATCGCGACAGGTAAAACTAAAGAAAGACCGCATCCGCCTAGACACGATCAGGTTCAGCAACAGACCTCACAAAATGTACAGCCAATGCAGAATACACAGCCTATGCATGCTCCATCACACACAGCACAGACAGTAGCAGTACCGCAGCCACAGCCCATTGCCGCGACTCAGCAAGTGTCACAACAGATGTACCAATATTCCCAGTCTGCATATCCAGATTATCCCCGTTATACATGAAACAGCCTAGAGAGGGAAGGTGGTTTGCCTCTTATTGAAATTCCCGTAGATCAAGAAGGTCCTTATGTACACAGTCACGTATTAGGAAAAGACAGAAAGTTTTTAATCGACACAGGGGCAAGTCGCACTACAATAAGTCACAATGAAGTCCCAGGGGCACCCCTCTCAGGCTCACAGAATGTTTCCCTTGGTTTTTCAGGACAGCCTATTGTAAATGAAGTATCGGAACCAGTACCATTAGCTGTAGGTCCATTATCCCGAGTTACAGATTTGTTACTTACGAAATCATGTCCAGAAAATCTGTTAGGAATTAAAACACTGAAGGCTCTAGGAGCTATAATATGCTGTTCCCCGGAGGGAGTCAGACTCTTTCTACGGGATTTCAAGGGTCATTATGTTTTACGTGATTTTGATGTTAGATTGAAAAATGTACCAGATCACTTATGGGCAAAAGGCCCAGCAGATGTAGGTTGTATGCATATCACTCCATATCGTGTTACACTCAAGACAGGAGTTGTCCTACCCAGAATCAGACAATACAAGTTACCACCCGATGCTGTAGTGGCTTTACTGAAAATCATTGAAGAGCTTATTGCCCAGGGAGTGGTCGTAGAGACCAACTCCAATATCTGTAATTCACCCATCATTCCAATTCTTAAACGTACAGACCGCAATGCACCGCCAGTATATCGGCTGGTGATTGATCTTCGAGAGCTGAACAAATGCATTGTACCACAGTATCCTGTGGTCCCCGATATCTCCTCCCTATTGACTGCTATTGATTCAGAAGCGACGTTCTTTACTGTAATAGATCTCAAGAACGCTTTCTTCAGTGTACCTATTGATCCGGAGAGCCAATATCTCTTCGGATTCAGTTTAAATGGACGAAGTTTCAAATTTTCCCGCGCACCTCAAGGATTTACAGAAAGCCCCAGCATCTATAGTCAAGCACTGAAAAGACAACTAGATTGTATTCAAATGCCAGTTAATACCGCTTTACTGCAATACGTCGATGATCTACTGATCACCGCACGAAGTGAGCCCGAATGTGAACAAGCATCGTTAACAGTTTTGCATTTCCTGGCCGACAAGGGACACAAGGTGTCTCCTTCGAAGCTACAATTCTGTGTTCAGCAAGTTGTGTACTTGGGTCACTTGCTGTCCAAAGTGGGGAGACAGCTCACTCCCGATCGCATTCAGTTAATTGTAAATATGCCACGACCACAGACACAAAAGGAAGTGCGGGCCTTCATAGGCCTCACCTCGTACTGCAGACAATGGATTCCTCAATATGCATTTCTAGCTAAACCACTCATCCAGTTAACGACGCAGGAGGCAGCGACTTCGCCTGCCCTCCCTTGGACTCAGGAACACACACAAGCCTTTGAGGAATTAAAGAAAGCTTTATGCCAAGCACCAGTTTTAGCGACACCATGTTACAGCAAACCGTTTACACTTTTTGTTACAGAACGTGACGGTACAGCATTGTCTGTCCTCACCCAAGATCAAGCAGGTTCACATAAGCCTTGCGCTTATTTTTCAAGTACATTGGATTCCGTAGCCCAGGCACTCCCTGCGTGCTTAAAGTCAGTAGCAGCAACAGCGTTAGCAATCAGACAAAGCGATTCAATTGTTCTAGGTCACCAGTTAACAGTACAAGTTCCACATTCTGTAGAGGTTCTGTTAAACAGAACCCAGACTCAGCACTTGACTATAGCACGACTGACAGGTTATGAATTGACATTATTCCAGCCACACATAGAAATCAGACGCTGCAGTATCCTGAACCCAGCAACACTGTTACCTACAGTTATGACAGACCCAGCCCCGCATGATTGCATAGAGATCATTAATGCAGTAACAAAGCCCCGACGAGATTTAACCGATGTTCCATTGACAAACCCAGACCTGACACTTTATGTGGACGGTTCATGCATGAGAACAAGTACAGGAGAGTTAGTGGCCGCATATGCAGTGACCACTGAAACTGAAGTTAAAGAAACACATCGTATTGATACACTGTCTGCTCAAGCGGCAGAGCTCATCGCTCTGACCCGAGCCTGTATTCTAGCCAAGAACAGAAATGTCAACATATACACAGATTCCCGTTATGCGTTCGGAGTCGTACACGACTTCGGCATGCTGTGGCAAGAACGAGGTTTTCTGACCTCTCATGGTGCCAAAATCCAACATGGTCCTCTCATTCAAGCACTGTTAGAAGCAATACATCTGCCTTCAGCCATATCCGTCATGAAGTGTAAAGCACATACTAAAGTCACAGATTCTGTTTCCCAGGGTAACGACCTGGCAGACCAGACAGCAAAACATACAGCACTGACTCACACTCAGACAAATGATACGACAAAGACAACAGATCCGACAAACTGTATGACAGTCAGGGATCCCACACTAGATGTTATCGACATTCAGACACATGCTACTCCAGAAGAAATAAAGAAATGGATCGAACTAGGAGGGATCCAGACAGATCAAGGTTGGATGACGAAGGGAAAATCTACATGGTTTCTCCCTGACTCTATGGTTCAAGTTATGATAAATACAGCACATAGTCCTGCACATCTAGGAGAGAAAGCAATGCTAGACAGTTTGCAAAATATCTGGAACAATAAACACTTACGAGCAGCCGCAAAACAGAAAGTGCGTACTTGCATGATCTGTTGCCAGTTCAATCCAGGAAAAAGCGTCCCTGTAGAGCAAGGTGGATTTCATCCTCCCGATCACCCTTTTGAAGTCCTCCAGATGGATTATATCCAGATGGACCGTTGTCGAGGATTTAAATATGTTCTCGTAGTTGTCTGTGCTCTGTCCCGCTGGACCGAAGCATACCCAGTCCCAGATTACACTGCTCCGACCACTGCCAAGCAGCTGGTTCGTGAATTTTTCCCACGATACGGCCTGCCTCGTGTCGTGTACTCAGATAACGGTCAGCCATTCTCATCTGCATTAATGAAAGAAGTTTCCTTATTACTGGGATACCAGTGGAAGTTCCATTGTGTCCGACATCCAGAAGCCGCAGGCCTTGTTGAGAGGCATAACCAGACACTAAAGATCCGCCTTGCTAAAATATGTCAGGAGAAAGGGGTCGACTGGATAGTCGCCCTGCCAGTGGCACTATTCTACATGAGAATGGTCGCCCATTCGAGATCAGGGCTATCCCCGTACGAGGTGGTCTTTGGAAGACCACCGAATATGTGGGGGACGCCCATTCCGAAAAGGATTACTGATGTTGATTCTAACATGTTGACAGATTACCTTGCCTCCTTGATGTCTGCACTCCAATCATGTCGTTCACAGGTTGCCGCAGCCTTCCCTGACAACACTGATGTAAAGCCACACGACGTCCGTCCTGGTGATACTGTACTCGTCCGAAATTTTGACAGGAAAAGTCCGTTGGAGCCCCGCTGGAAGTCTCCGAAGACCGTTCTTCTAACAACGAGGACCGCAGTGAAACTGGAAGGAAGAAAGGGGTGGGTTCATACGAGTCATATAAAAAAAAATTCTGGACTGAAACCTGAGCAAGACTCGTCCACCCCCACCAAAGACTGTGTCAAACAGAAAGACTTTACAGAATCTGAACGAGAAAAGACTTCTCAAGAACAATATCGCATGAAATTACGATCTAGCAAGTCAGACAGTTTAATTGTTTAAGTCCTCCCCTAGGTGAATCGGTTAAATAGTTTCTGACATGTATCCCCTAGATCGAGATAGAGAGAGAGAGAGAGAAGCAAAGAAACGTACATACTGCAAATCACTTCGTAGTCACTGCATAGTGACACTAATAATCATGTTTATTCTCAGTGTTTTAATTATCATTACTAGCATCCTATTGCCTATCTATTACCCTATTTTCAAGCGTGAACAATCTGTTTACAATGTTTCTGCTGAACACACTTTTAGTGAGTTACCTCCACACGAGCTTTCCTACAGACTTGCGCTGCGCAACAACACATTCATTAGTATGCTACATCATTCTCATCAAACTAACAATGCTACAAATTGCTGGATATGTGGCCGACTCCCTCCCTATCAGAATTACAAGGGAGCTCTGCCTCTCTTTCCGTATCCGTTCACTCACAATGGCTCCTGCGGAGCATGGTTTAAAATAATTAATTCTTTAGATCCTGATATTGCTGTTTTCGATGGGGGTTGGGTTTGGGGAAATCTGAACTTGGTCCTGCTCGACGTCTGTTACCCAGATAAGGAGGGACTCCCCACCAGAATAGGAACTGATCTAGAAAATGAAGTATATGGATTAGGTAATTATACAATTAGCCTTATGATTCTCACTGTCGAATCCGAAGCCACACCAGTTCTACCCATTATGTCAGTACTGCCAGTCACTGGTGAATTATGTATCAAGAAGAAAGGTTCAGTACACTTAGGTCATAGTAAATGCACTACTGTGGTCGAATTCAGTGATCATGGAAAATCGTCCTTTAAAGCTATCAGTCATTCTTACTTTGTTTGTGGTCATACCGCATACATTCGTCTACCTCCAGATTGGGATGGTACCTGTTACATTGCATTCCTTCTGCCACCTGTTTTTCTAGCTCCTCCTGATTATCATAGAAATACCAATCTAGTAAAGAATAGACCCAGAAGAGATGTCCCACTTGTCGACTATACAGAAACGGCATGGGAACAGTACACTGATTTTAATAAAGGATTCTTTTTCTTTTTAGGACCTGTCCAGAATAGTAAATTAATACGCAGATTAACTAGAACACTTGAAGCAGTAGTAAATGAAACTGCCTCCGCCTTAGGTAACTTAACAGAAGAGCAGTCCGCTATGCGGGTTGTTGTCCTTCAGAACCGTCTTGTAATTGACGTCATCTTGGCAGATAGAGGTGGAGCCTGTAAGGTCATCGGGTCAAGTTGCTGTGTTTTCATTCCACAAAACGCACCATCTGTATATCAAGCTATCACCCGTCTTCATAAAATAGCAAATCAGATACATCAGAATCCAGGCACCTGGACTTGGTCCGGTTGGTTCTGGACAACGTTAACAGCTTGGGGATGGAAGATCCTATCCTTCCTAGGCATTGGCCTAGTCCTAGTATTCAGTTGCTGCCTGTGCCTACAGTGTGGGCCAGCGATTTGTGGACTGTGTGCCACTTCTTGTATTGAACACTCCAGTTTTCTCTCAAAACGTAACCGAAAGAAAGAAGAACAAATGATGTTACAAGAACAGACTGATCGATTCATGAGGATCGATATTTCATGAAGGGTCCGTAGGGAACAAGGAGGGAATGAGGAAAATTAAATTTTAGGTCATGTTATGTTCCCTAGCGCGTACCCCACCGACTCCATGTACCAGCTTAAAGTGCATGTAACTTCCCTCCTGTGCCAGCTATGAAGACGCAAATACATTTGCGTCCACCGTTAACATGTCCTCTTTCAGATCCACCCTGAATGGATTATGTAGTCCGTTCCTAAGTATGCTATGCCACCGTCTCTTTGTAGTACACTTTTCATGTATTCCTGCTCCAGCAGAGTAGGCCCTGAATTTCTGCAATCGAGCCTCTTTTGTGGCTCCTGACTCTGGCAGCCTCTGCCCAGGCTACCTCTGTACCCGTGAACTCTGACTTACTTTCAGCGCGGCCCCTCGCGCTCAGCTCAGCCTGCTTTCTGCCAAGACTGACTATAACCTTCGAGTTATCTGTTCCGCTCCTCGAGAATGCATTCCTGCCTACTAGACCCTGTAAACATCCTCCCCAGCTGCAGAGCCAAAGGGCCGACCTGTCTCAATGCAAGTAATTCATAGCCTCTGTTACCATGCTTCCATGGAAGGCCCCGTGCCCCACGCTTCTCATGCAGACACTTAGGCGCTTATACACGCATCCACAGTTAGCATAGAATAGCTTCTGCCCTAGAGACCTTTCCGCCCAGATAGTATAGTTCCTAAACATCAGATATCAGATATGATAGAAGTACAAGTTGATCTGACATGCCAGACTTCTGTCTCTTTCCGTCAGTGTAAATGTCAAATCCCCTGCACCCCGTCAATCACACGTCATGCAGCTGCGCGCGCATCCAAGCTTCCGATTTCTGCTGACACTGCAACAATTCTGTTAGCACCACCCCTTGGTGCCACCCACTTGCGTCACCTATCAGTGACGTTTCTAGCACACACCTCTGATTCACGCCTAGTTTACGCCTCTTGATTACGTACTAGTAACACGTGTATACTGTTATCTTGTCTTCTCTCAGCTGTTACGCCTCTTACATTGATTCTTATGGTATAAATCAAGTATATAAGCTATGTATTGTCAATAAACGAGAGCGCTCTATCCCTTCTGACATCCCTGTGGTGGTCAGAACATGATATCCTGATCAGACCATTCCTTTATGAGGAATAAAACCCTTAGAAACTCTAACACCACGGACTCTGTCTTTTTTCATTCCGATTGAGTTGTTATTGATTAAGTACTTACCTGCATAGAAATTAAGAGAGTAAATTAATTATTTACGGCCCGGCCATCTGGTCGCACCTCTCCCCTCGGCCATCTGGCTGGGCTGGCCTGAAAGTCTCCATGAGGGCTAATTTGCCTCCCGGATCCCAGCCAGGGCTCCAGGAGGTCAGGCACATTCGCGCCTAGGGTCTCCTGAGCCTCGCGGTGCGCACAGGTTCTCAGAAAGAGGGGTAGCCTTCCTCCGGATTACTAGGGACAAGGATCTCTGGGACCCCTCTCAGCTCAGTGGTCCTCAGTCGGCAGCTGTATGGACCAGGATGCCGCCCTAGCCCTAGATCCGTCCCTGATCCTGCCTGGTGGCAGGCTGCCCTGGATGGGGTCCGGCGGTTCCGGGAGCCTCCCCCCTGATGGGCTGGGTCCAGGGCCCTGGGGATGGCGGCCTTCCCACCCCAGGCTCCGTCCTCAGTCCTGCTGCATGGCAGGGTGCTCTGGATGGTGTCTGGCAGGCCCGGGGAGGCTTCCCCTGCGCTTCTGGAACTGGGAGCCCCAGCTGGGTCCAGGGGCCCCACCGGGCCCGGGTTGGGTGCTCTAGCCCTGGGCCCCATCCCCCAGCTTGCCACACTGCCAAAGGCCCAGGACAGGGTTCCGTTGTGCCCGGGGACCCTCCCCTTGCTTGGCTGTGTTCAGGAGCTCCGGCTGTGGCCCCTGAGGGCCCCAGGGAGGGCAGCCTCCTCACTCCGGTCTCCATCCTCGGTTCTGCCACATGGCAGGGTGCCCAGTACGGGGTCCGGAGGGCTCAGGAAGGTGTCCTCTGCGCCTCCAGACCTGGGAGCCCCGGCTGAGTCCAGGGGCCCCACCGGGCCAGGTGCTCGGGCCCTGGGCCTTGTCCCCAGCCTGTCTCACTGCCAAAAGCCTAGGACCGGGTTCCGTTGTGCCCGGGGAGCCGCCCCTTGCTTGGCTGGGTTCAGAAGCTTTGGCCGGGGCGCCTGAGGGCCCCGGGGAGGGCATCCTCCCCACCCCGGGCTCCGCACTTGGTCCTGCCGCGTGGCAGGGTGCCCTAGATGGAGTCCTGAGGGCCTTGGGAGCCCCGGCTGGGTCCAGGGGCCCCATCGGCCCCCATGTTGGGTGCTCCGGCCCTGGTCCCTGTCCCCCGGCCTGCTGCTCCACCAAGGGCCAAGGACAGGGGTCCGTCGGTCCCATGCAGGCCTCCCCTGCTTGTCAGGGTGTCCACGGGCCCTGGGTCGGAGGGCCCGTCGGGTCCCCCTCGCAGCCTCCTTGGCTGGGGCACAGCTGGGGCCCTGGGCATCCGGTCCGCTATGCCCCGGCACCTGCTCACTCTTTTGTTGGGGCACAGAGTGACCAGATGGCTTCCCTTTCGTGCCCGGCCATCTGATCGCACCTTTCTCCTCGGCCATCTGGTCGCACCTATCCCCTCGGCCATCTGGTCGCACCCAATGCTTTCCTATGGGGTGACCAGATGGCCGAGCTTCCCAGGAAGTCCCGATGAGGGTCTATTTGCCCCCCAATCCCAGCGAGGGTTACAGGAGGTCGGGTACTTTCGCACCTGGGGTCCCTTCTGTCGCCTCATGTGCACGGATTACAAGAAGGGGGGTAATTTTCCTCTGGATTACTAGTAAGAGGGTCAGTCAGACCACTGTGAGGTCTGGCGATTCTGAAACAGGGGAAGGCAGAACCTGGGCCTGCCCAACGGTGCCCCCAGGTGCCCTGGTGCGCACCTGCCTCTCAGCCCCTTGTCAATGGTCCTTTTTCTCTGAGTTTGTTCAGGCAGACCTCCGTGAGGTCCGGTGATGCTGAGACAGGGAAGGCAGCACCCGGGCCCACCCGCAGGGACCACCAGGGGCCCCGGTATGCACCTGTCTCTCAGCCTCTTCCAGATGGTCCTTTTTCTCTGAGTTTGCTCAGTTAGACCTCCATGAGGTCCGGCGATTCTGAAACAAGGGAAGGCATACCTGGGCCCGCAGGCTGGGGCCCCCAGGGGCCCGGGTATGCATTTGCCTCTCAGCCCCTTCCCAATGGTCCTTTTTCTCAGAGTTTGCTCAGTTAGACTGCTCTGAGGTCCGGCCATGCTGAGATGGGGCAGGCAGCACCCGAGCCCGCCTGCCGGGGCCCCCCGGGGGCCCAGGTATGCACCTGCCTCTCAGCCCCTTGCCGGTGGTACTTTTTTCCCCGAGTTTGCTCAGGCAGACCTCCGTGTCTGCTTGCCCCGGGAGCAGGTAGGGATGCTAAGCCAGCATACCTCCTCCGCAGGGTGGCTGGTCAGGGGATGCCCCAGCTGTACTCTAATCGATTGGGCACTCTCGGTCTGTTTAGGGATGACTGCTTGGCCAGCCTCGGCTGTTGTTTCGAGCAAACCACTTCCACCCCGCACAGACCGTCCGACTCGAGGGCCTGCCGCCTGGCGGGAGACCCTACCCAGCAGAGCGAAGGCCGAGTGGCCCTGGGAGCTCGTGCCCCCCGGTGGTCTGACCCGAGCCGGAGGGGTCGGGTGGCACCAGGTCCTCGGATGCTGCTGCCTAGCAGGTCTGAAGCCCCCCCATGCCATGCTGTCACCCCTCTCTGCCCAGCACATTTCCACAGCAGCTCAGAACGACTGGTCTGAGGAGTGCCGCCGCCAGGCTCCGGCACCCCTGTGTCTTCCTCAGGCTGCGCCTCGGCCTGCCTTTCCCTCTCGGGGGAGACGGCTGGGCCTGCCCGCAGCCCCCACCCCGTCAGCAGGTGCGTCTACCTGGTTGATCCTGCTAGTAGCATATGCTTGTCTCATAGATTAAGCCATGCACGTGTAAGTACGCACAGCCAGTACAGTGAAATTGCAGATGGGTCATTAAATAAGTTATGGTTCCTTTGATCGCTCCATCTTTTACTTGGATAACAGTGGTAATTCTAGAGCTAATACATGCTGACAAGCGCTGACCTCCCGGGATGCGTGCATTTATCAGACCAAGACCAATCAGGGCTCGCCCGGCCGCTTTGGTGACTCTAGATAACCTCAGGCCGATCGCATGTCCACGTGACGGCGACGATACATTCGGATCTCTGCCTAATCAACTTTCAATGGTACTTTCTGTGCCTACCATGGTGACCACGGGTAATGTGGAATCAGGGTTCGGTTCTGGAGAGGGAGCCTGAGAAACAGCTACCACATCTAAGGAAGGCAGCAGGCGCGCAAATTACCCACTCCCGACTCGGGGAGGCAGTGACGAAAAATAACAATACAGGACTCTTTTGAGGCCCTGTAATTGGAATGAGTACACTTTAAATCCTTTAACGAGGATCCATCTGAGGGCAAGTCTGGTGCCAGCAGCCACGGTAATTCGAGCTCCAATAGAGTATAGTAAAGTTGCTGTAGTTAGAAAGCTCGTAGTTGGATCTTGAGATCGAGCTGGTGGTCCGCCGTGAGGCGAGCTACCACCTGTCCCTGCCCCTGGCTCTCAGTGCCCCCTTGATGCTCTTGACTGAGTGTCCTGAGGATCTGACATGTTTACTTTGAAAAAATTAGAGTGTTAAAAGCAGGCCGGTCGCCTGGATACTTCAGCTAGAAATAATGGAATAGGACTCTGGGTCTATTTTGTTGGTTTTCGGAACTGGGGCCATGATTTAGAGGGACGGCCGGGGGATTCGTATTGTGCCGCTAGAGGTGAAATTCTTGGACCGGTGCAAGACGAACCAAAGCAAAAGCATTTGCCAAGAATGTTTTCATTAATCAAGAACGAAAGTCGGAGGTTTGAAGACGATCAGATACCGTCATAGGTCCGACCATAAACGATGCCGACTAGCCATCCGGCGGCGGTATACACATGACCCGCCGAGCAGCTTCCGGTAAACCAAAGTCTTTAGGTTTCGGGGGGAGTATGGTTGCAAAGCTGAAACTTAAAGGAATTGACGGAAGGGCACCACCAGGAGTGGAGCCTGTGACTTAATTTGACTCAACACGGGAAACCTCACCCGGCCCGGACACGGAAAGGATTCACAGATTGATCGCTCTTTCTCGTTTCTGTGGGTGGTGGTGCATGGCCGTTCTTAGTTCGTGGAGCGATTTGTCTGGTTAGTTCCGATAACGAACGAGACTCCTCCATGCTAACTAGTTACGCGACCCCCAGCGGTCTGCATCCAACTTTTTAGAGGGACAAGTGGCGTTCAGCCACACTAGATCGAGCAATAACAGGTCTGTGATGCCCTTAGATGTCTGAGGCTGCATGCGTGCTACACTGAACAGATCAGTGTGTCTACCCTTCGCTGACAGGTGTGGGTAACCCGCTGAACTCCATTCATGATAGGGATTGGGGATTGCAATTATATCCCATGAACGAGGGATTCCCAGTAAGTGGGGGTCATAAGCTCACGTTGAAGAAGTCCCTGCCCTTTGTACACACCGCCCGTCGCTACTACCGATTGGATGGTTTAGTGAGGTCCTCAGATCGGCCCCGCCGGGGTCGGCAACAGCCCTGGCGGAGCGCCGAGAAGACAATCAAACTTGACAATCTTGAGGAAGTAAAAGTCATAACAAGGTTTCTGTAGGTGAACCTGCGGAAGGATCATTATCGGCTGAGTGGCCTGAGCGACTGACAGTGCCAGCCTGAAGCCCTCGGCCGCCTCCTGCAAGCACACACCGTAGGCACAGGGCCCGGCCCTGCCCTTGCGCGCCACAGCCTGCGGAGCGGTCCATGGCCACATGGGGTGCTCGGGTAAGGACCGGGCCTTCGGTGGGATTCTTTCTCAAGGGAGGACTCGACTGATGCGTGAGGGACTGAGAACGTGGGGGCGGCCCCTGTGTCCTGTCCCTCTCTGGTAGGGGCGCAGTGGTGAGCCCTCCTGAGATGGAATCTAAGCTGACCCGACACCACCCCTGCGGTGGGGGGAACCGAATGGCAGTGAGATGGTTCCACCGCCCTAGAAGGACCTGCTGCTGGCTGGGCCCTCCTGCACCCAACATCCTTGCCCGACCAAGATCCGGGGACTGAGGTTGGGCCCTTCTCGTATGGCAGGGCAGCCTGGAAGAGAAGGGGCCGAGGGCCTGCGAGGGGATCCCGGCTCCTCTCGGTGGGAGGCATGCGGGATGGGGAGCTGCCTTGCTATTCCCTTCCGGCACCTCTGGCACGGCAAGGCGGGGTGGGCTGTACAAGCCAGCTTGGTGCACGGCTCCAGGCATCCGACAATGGACAGCTAAGGTGCAGGTAGGGCGATCCTCCCTCGATGCAAGGTACCCGGTTTGACCCGGTCCCGTGCGGCCGGGCCGAGGGGTTTGAAGACTTGTGCGGTCCCTCCTGGTTAATCCGGGAGGGACCAGTGGCTGCGGGCTGCGTGCTCCTGACGCACCGGGATCCCCCTTCCTCACCTGCGGGTGGTTGAGGGGGACTCCTGGGCCAAGCGCCTGGTAATGTTTTTTTCTCACAACAGTGATCACCTTCCTCCCACCCTTCCTGCGCCTGCAGGTGGGTGAACGGTTTCAAAAAGTTGCCTGTGACGCTTGGCAGTGGATCACTTGGCTCGCGCGTCGGTGAAGAACGCAGCTAGCTGCGAGAATTAGTGTGAATTGCAGGACACATTGATCATCGACACTTCAAACGCACCTTGCTGCCCCGGGTTCCTCGCGGGGCTACGCCTATCTGAGGGTCGCTCGATCGTCAATCGCCCCGGAGTTTCTCCTAGGATGTGGCTGGGCCGTTGCAGGGTTAGCTCTGCTTCCCCTTTGCCCCCCCACAAGGTCAGATCCCCCGATCGCCCGTGGCAGGACCCGTCGACGAATCCAGCCACGGAGGTACGCCGCGAGTGCGCCTGGCCCCGAGAAGGGGTCTGGCAACGGGTCCTCCCTGTGACCCGTCCCGAGGCGCCTGGCTGCGTGCCACACGTGGCTGTCTGTGGTGTCACACTGACTGTCTATGCGCATGTACCTTGGGCACTCACCTCTGCAGCCGGCTTCCTGGGGAGGAGTAAAACCCCTCCATATCCGATCCGGGGGAAGAGGGCGTGTGCTACAGGGAAGCCAGACCCCTGCTCCGGCAGGGGCCTGGCCTTCCCCGGCAACCCCGTTTGACCCTCCAGCATTATTCTTCCGACTATGACCTCAGATCAGACATGGCGACCCACTGAATTTAAGCATATTACTAAGCAGATGGAAAGAAACCAACGGCAGGGGAGAGCCCAGCGCAGAATCCCTGCCCAGCGGCGGGCGTGGGAAATGTAGAATACAGAAGGCCGACTCCCTGGCATCGCTCAGGGGGCCCAAGTCCTTCTGATCGAGGCTCACCCCGCAGACGGTGTTAGGCCAGTAGCAGCCCCTGGTGCGTCGGGATCGGGCCTTCTCGGAGTCGGGTTGCTTGGGAATGCAGCCCAAAGCGGGTGGTAAACTCCATCTAAGGCTAAATACGGGCGCAAGACTGATAGCCAACAAGTACCGTAAGGGAAAGTTAAAAAGAACTTTGAAGAGAGAGTTCAAGAGGGCGTGAAACTGTCGAGAGTAAAACTGGTGGAGTCCGTGCAGTCCACCTGGAGGATTTAACATGGTGGGAAGGTCGGTGGCCCGGGAGTTCCGGATCCCCTCCACGGGACCGGCGCCTGGGCCCTACCCGGACCCACAGGGTGCATTTCCTCCACGGCAGTGCACTGCAACTGGATCCAGGTCAGCTGGTAGGGCTTCGGGTGGCAGGTGGCCCTCCACTCCGGTGGAGAGTGTTACAGCACCCCTGGCAGCAGCTTCGCCGTGTCAGTGGGGCCGAGAGAGATTCGACCTCCTCCACGCCCTCCACCGGGCACCTGTTCCCAGCCGCCCCTCGGGGCTTGCCGGGGCGGTTGAAGGGGGGACGGGACCTCTTCTACCGGTGCGATGGTCGACTGGGGCGGACTATTCTCAGTGCACCCGACCGCGTTGCGCCACCGTGCGGGGATGCCCACGCCGGGCGCCAGGGTCTGTGGCGATGTCGGTTACCCACCCGACCCATCTTAAAACACGGACCAAGGATTCTAACATGTGTGCGAGTCAGAGGACCAAGTGAAACCCTGTGGCGCAATGAAGGTGAGGGCCGGCATGCTCCAGCTGACGTGTGATCCCAACGCGCTTCCAGCGGTGGCCGCACCACCGGCCTGTCTTGCCCGCTCTGTCGGGGAGGTGGAGCATGAGCGTACGTGATAGGACCCGAAAGATGGTGAACCATGTCTGGGCAGGGCGAAACTCTGGTAGAGGTCCGCAGCGGTCTTGACGTGCAAATCGGTCATCCGACCTGGGTATAGGGGCAAAAGACTAATCGAACCATCTAGTAGCTAGTTCCCTCTGAAGTTTCCCTCAGGATAGCTGGCGCTCAAAGCCCCCAGTTTTATCTGGTAAAGCGAATGATTAGAGGTCTTGGGGACGAAAAGATCTCAACCTATTCTCATACTTTAAATGGGTAAGAAGCCCGGCTTGCTGGCGTGGAGCCGGGCATGGAATGCGAGTGCCTAGTGGGCCACTTTTGGTAAGCAGAACTGGCGCTGCGGGATGAACCGAATGCCGGGTTAAGGCGCCCGATGCCGACGCTCATCAGACCCCAGAAAAGGTGTTGGTTGATATAGACAGCAGGATGGTGGCCATGGAAGTCGGAATCCACAAAGGAGTGTGTAACAACTCACCTGCGGAATCAACTAGCCCTGAAAATAGATGGCGCTGGAGCGTCGGGCCCATACATGGCCGTCGCTGGCGCTCAGAGCCACGGGGCTAAGCTGCGATGAATAGGAGGGCCGCTCTGGTGAGCACGAAGCCCAGGGCGAGGGCCTGGGTGGAGCCGCCACAGGTGCAGATCTTGGTGATAGCAGCAAATATTAAAACGAGAACTTTGAAGGTTGAAGTGGAGAAGGGTTCCATTTGAAAAGCAGTTGAACATGGGTCAGTCGGTCCTAAGAGATGGACGAGCGCTGTTCGGAAGGGACAAGCAATGGCCTCCGTTGCCCTCGGCTGATCGAAATCGAGTCGGGTTCAGATCCCCGAACCCGGAGTGGTGGAGACGGGCACCCTCACAGCGTCCAGTGCGGTAACGCAAACGATCCTGGAGAAGCCAGTGGGAGCCCCGTGGACAGTTCTCTTTTTTTTGTGATGGGCAGGGCGCCCTGGAATGGGTTTGCCCAGAGAGAGGGGCCCAAGCCTTGGAAAGCGTTGCTGTTCCGGCGGCGTCCGGTGAGCTCCTGCTGGTCCTTTAAAATCTGGGGGAGATGGTGTAAATCTCACACCAGGCCGTACCCATATCCGCAGCAGGTCTCCAAGGTGAACAGCATCTGGCATGTTGGAACAATGTAGGTAAGGGAAGTCGGCAAGTCAGATCCGCAACTTCGGGATATGGATTGGCTCTAAGGGCTGGGTCGGTTGGGCTGGGGCGCGAAGTGGAGCTGGGCGCGTGCCGCGGCTGGACGAAGCGTCTCCCTCCAGGGCGGTGGTGACTCTGGATGCGAGCTGGGCCTTTCCTGTGGATCGCCCCAGCTGCAGTGGTCGCCTCTCCCCTTGCCCCCTCCCTGAGGGTGCGGGCAGGTGTTCTGCTTCAGCTGGCCCCTAGCAGCTAACTTAGAACTGGTGCGGACCAGAGGAATCCGACTGTTTAATTAAAACAAAGCATTGCGAATGCCCGAGGCGGGTGTTGACGCGATGTGATTCCTGCCCAGTGCTCTGAATGTCAAAGTGAAGAAATTCAGTGAAGCACGGGTAAACGGCGAGAGTAACATTGACTCTCCCACTTCTGACATCAGGCGGGAGTAACTATGACTCTCTTAACCTATTCTCGGTTGTAGTGGCCTTTACCTCCCAGTGGTCCCACAGTAACTGCCTCTGAAGTGCTAGACTCTGCGTAGAGAAGCATATAGAGACAGGTCGAAGCAAACAAGCCCAATTCCAGATGGGGTAGTTCCTGGAGAATAAAAACCCCGTTAAGATGGCGTAAGGAGGTGCTGTCTTTCCCAGAAATCATTAACCTCCTCACCGAATTTGACAAACCAGCACCCGCTTCAAACAATGCAACAAGCAACAACGATTCAGATCACAATATAGGCCCTAGTTCACCCTCCATAGCAGAAGAAGACACAACAATAGACCTCAGCAAATCCATCGAGTTTTTGGCCTCTGCCGCCAAGAATGACATTGGTACAGCAAACTTTGAAAATCTACCCGATGTGTACGAGGTCAGCAAAGATGTAGTAACAAAGAAAAGTGACTACACAAAACAAGCATTTGCAATGCAATAGGTCTCGCATTAGGAAAGTTTGAGCTATTCGTATTGTAAATGACACATTGTTTAATTTATGTGTTGGTTTGGAAAATAGCGAAATTAATAGCTTTGTCATTTACAATGCCAATAGTTTTAACTTTTGCAAATGTGACACCTATAGCATTTGTAATGCAATATGTGTTGCATTTACGTGACTTGGATGTATTGATATTACAAATAAAAATGGCTTTTATTTTTTTTTAATAATTAATACTTAATAAAAGTTATTGTGATTTATAATGGCAATAGCTTTTGTAAATAACTTTTGTGAAGATTATGTTCATTGTATTTTATTGTGACGAAACTCCAAGAACAGAAGTGAACTATTAACATCTTTTTGTGACATTTGTAATGAAGCTTGAAACATTGAGAGAACATATTTGAACCAGTTGTTGTTGAATGGTTGCACAGATTGATGCTGTGGTGGCGCGGAGTGATGTTGTGGTGGCGCTGAGTGATGTTGTGGTGGCGACGAGTGATGCTGTGACATTCAGTGATGCTGTGGTAGCACATAGTGATGTTGTGGTGCCCCTGAGGGATGCTCTGGTGGTGCTGAGTGATGCCGTGGTGATGCGATAGATAGATAGAGTGAGTGCGATAGATAGATAGAGTGAGTGCCATAGATAGAGTGAGGGCAATAGATAGATAGAGTGAGGGCGATAGATAGATAGAGTGAGGGTGATAGAGAGATAGACAGATAGAAGGGTGATAGATGGATAGAAAGATAGATAAAGTGTATTTATGTTGCATTAAGAAGAGTGTAAGTATGAGGTGTGTAATTTGTTTGGCACTGAGTAGTACTATGTGGAGTGTATTTACGTTGCATTGAGAAGAGTGTAATTATGTGGCATGTAATTATATGGCACTGAGTGGTAATATGAAGAGTGTATATTGTATTCAGTAGAGTGTAGTTTTGTGGCGTGTAAATATGTGGCACTGAGTGGTATTTGGAGTGTATGTTGCATTGAGTGCAGTGTAAGTATGTGGTGTGTAATTATCTGGCACTAAGTGGTATTTGGAGTGTCTGTTGCATTGAGTGCAGTGGAATTATGTTGCATATAATTCTGTCCTGCCCCTAGATATTAGGCTGGAGAGTAATCAAATCAGATTCAGGAAGAAGTTGAAAACCTGCCTCTTTGCTGTGTGAACTGGTTTGCTTCTTTTTTTTTCCTCTGCTGCTGCTCTCTTTCTCCATAGCGCGGGGACACGCCGGGAGGTGTTACCATGCGCTCTACAAACTCCTTTAAACTAAACTAAACTAAACTAAATCTGTGGCACTGAGTGGTATTATGGGGAGGTTATGTTGTATTCAGTAGAGTTAATTGTGTGGCGTGTAATTATGTGGCACTGAGTGGTATTGTTTGGAGTGTATGTTGCATTGAGTGCAGTGTAATTATGTAGCATATAATTATGTGGCACTGAGTGGTATTGTGTGGAGTGTGTGTTGCATTCAGTAGATTATGTGGCGTGTAATTATGTGGCACTGAGTGGTATTTGGAGTGTATGTTGCATATAACTATGTGGCACTGAGTGGTATTTTGAGTGTATGTTGCATTGAGTGCATTGTAATTATGTGGTGTGTAATTATGTGGCACTGAGTGGTATTTGGAATGTATGTTGCATTGAGTGCTGTGTAATTATGTGGCACAGAGTGGTATTTGGAGTGTATGTTGCATTGAGTGCAGTGTAATTATGTGGCGTGAAATTATGTGGCACTGAGCGGTATTTGGAATGTATATTGCATTGATTGCAGTGTAATTATGTGGCACTGAGTTGTATTTGGAGTGTATGTGGCATTGAGGGCAGTGTAATTATGTGGCGTGTAATAATGTGGCACTGAGTGGTATTTGGAGTGGAAGTTGCATTGAGTGCTGTGTAATTATGTGGCACTGAGTGGGATTTGGAGTGTATGTTGCATTGAGTGCAGTGTAATTATGTGGCGTGTAATTATGTGGTGCTGAGTGGTACTTGGAGTGTATGTTGCATTGCGTGCAGTGTAATTATGTGACGTGTAATTATGTGTTACTGAGTGGTATTTGGAGTGTATGTTGCATTGGGTGCAGTGTAATTATGTAGCGTGTAACTATGTGGCACTGAGTGGTATTTGGAGTGTATGTTGCATTGAGTGCATTGTAATTATGTGGCGTGTAATTATGTGGCACTGAGTGGTATTTGAGGTGTATTTTGCATTGAGTGCAGTGTAATTATGTGGCGTGTAATTATGTGGCACTGAGTGGTATTTGGAGTATATGTTGCGTTGAGCGCAGTGTAATTATGAAGCATATAATTATGTGGCACTTAGTGGTATTGTGTGGGGAGTGTATGTTGTATTCAGTAGAGTGTAATTGTGTGGCGTGTAATTATGTGGCACAGAGTGGTATTGTTTAGAGTGTGATGTGGAGTTGAGCGGTGATGTGGAGTTGAGCGGTGATGTGGAGTTGAGGGGTGATGTGGAGTTGAGCGGTAATGTGGAGTTGAGCGGTGGTGTGGAGTTGAGCGGTGATGTGGAGTTGAGCGGTGATGTTGTCATGAATACCCCCTCCACACCCGTGCCGTTTGCTCTGTTGTTAACGTGATCCACAGGAGCGATCGGGGTTGCCGAAGACCAGGAACTACAATGACCAGCATTCCTAGCTAGGCTGAGCGCGGACGGGAAACGCCTTCAAATAGCGTATCTCGGCGAAAACTCAGCGTCGGATATTGTGATTCTTGCCGACCTTGCCTGCAGCATTAGAACGCGGAACCAAGGCGTTGTTCAACCACAGCGGACCTGATTGTAGGAGAGAGGTAAGAACGAGCGGCTGCTCTCTGCCTCTCGCTCCTCGGATTTAGTTTGAGTGTCAGTCCAACACTCCTTTTAGAAACTTGGGAGGAGAGGCACACCACGGAGGTGTTTGCCGCGTCTCACCCGAACCCACAGAGAATAACTAGGGATAGGAGATGTGGATTCGGAGGTATGGTCGAGCGGCTGCTCTCTGCCCCCGCTCGTTAAATCCTGTGAGTTGCTCCTTTGTGTGTCACAAGCAGAGACGCACACCACGGAGGTGTTTGCCACGTCACTGCTAAAAAGAAAGAGAAACACATGGGGGTCGTTTAGCGTGCCCCGGTGCCTTGCTCATAAGATAGAAGGTCGAGAGGCTTCTCCCTTCATCTCCGTCACGAACTGCATGGTAGAGTACCCGGCTGGGCATTCCCAAGTTCGTTACTTACCCTGCTAGAGCATCCACACTTGAGCAGAAGCGACCCCACTGAATTCTAAGCCATTAGCAGCATTCGAACGGCATTGTCGGCCGTTTCTTAGCACAGTGCCCTCCGGTGGCGAATACCGGGACTGGTGTTCATGCGGAGGACGGTGAGAGCCCCTATTATGCAAAGGGACCGGTGCTGCTAATGGGTATCGTTAAACTTACTCTTTGTTTACTTCTTTCTTATCCGTTGTGACTTGCTATATTGGTTTACATCAATTAATCTTTCTTCGTATAGCATATATCCAATAAATACAATTGGACAACAATTGCTGATTGGAGTTTGATTCTCTTGTTCTGTCTTGGCTTTCCCCGATCCCGAGTAATCAGGTTGTTACAGATGTGGAGTTGAGCAGTGGTGTGGAGTTGAGCAGTGGTGTGGAGTTGAGCAGTGGTGTGGGGAGTTGAGCGGTGGTGTGGGAAGTTGAGATGTGGTGTGGCGTTGAGGGGTGGTGTGGAGTGCAGCGGTGGTATGGAGTGTAGCGGTGGTGTGGAGTTGAGCGGTGATGTGGAGTTGAGCGGTGATGTGGAGTTGAGCAGTGGTGTGGGGAGTTGAGCGATGGTGTGGGAAGTTGAGATGTGGTGTGGCGTTGAGGGGTGGTGTGGAGTGCAGCGGTGGTGTGGAGTGTAGCGGTGGTGTGGAGTTGAGCGGTGATGTGGAGTTGAGCGGTGATGTGGAGTTGAGAGGTGATGTGGAGTTGAGCGGTGATGTGGAGTTGAGCGGTGATGTGGAGTTGAGCTGTGATGTGGGGTTGAGCGGTGGTTTGGAGTTGAGCGGTGGTGTGGAGTTGAGCGGTGGTGTGGAGTTGAGCGGTGGTGTGGAGTTGAGCGGTGGTGTGGAGTTGAGCGGTGATGTGGAGTTGAGCGGTGATGTGGAGTTGAGCGGTGATGTGGAGTTGAGCGGTAGTGTGGAGTTGAGCGGTAGTGTGGAGTTGAGCGGTGGTGTGGAGTTGAGCGGTGGTGTGGAGTTGAGCGGTGGTGTGGAGATGAGCGGTGTTGTAGAGTTGAGCGGTAGTGTGGAGTTGAGCGGTGGTGTGGAGTTTACGGCCTGCCACAGACACTGGGCAGTAACTGTATGTGACAAAAAAGACAGAAGTGGGGTTATTTACAGTGCAGACAGTGTCGATAATCCATTCTATGTGGGCATCAATTGTGTTACATTTGGTACACACTGGAGAGTGGGGGAAGGGGGGTGCAGCCAACTCACCTTCAGCTAATGCAGGCTTTTAGGCCAATAGAATGTGCATGAATGAAGGATGAATTCATGAAATCTTCTTATAGGGCAACGGAGACCTCAACAAAGTATACATTGCATTTAGAGATTCGTTTGTGATTACTGCAAGTATGTACCTAGGCTACAAGGTCTAGCTAAACAAGAGGTGCTGCCACCATATTTAAAATTAAAGTTCGACCCTGCATGAGTATTTTTTGTATATATAAAGGGGACGCACAAGCAGCCACATAAGTGCCCCGTCTGTGGTAAAAAAAAAGCTCAAGCAATCACAGAAAAACATAGGAAAGGGACAGAAGGCATTAAAAAACAAGCCTTCGCCATTGCGTAAATGTAAAAAAGCCTTTGATGCAGCAGGGGGCAGAGCGGATCCCTTTCAAGTGAAGCTGCTAGCGGCACCACGCTGGGGAAGCAACAGATGGCTAGCTTTGATGTGGTGATGCGAGGCAGGCAGGCGGATGGAAGCGCGTTCACGAGAAGACCACATGCACTTCTGGAAATCCGCTTCTTGAGAGCTTAGTTTAGCTCTTAGTTTAGCCCCTATAGTCTCGCCTATTAATCCCTGCGGGATATAATAGGCGAGCCCTAAAAAGTCACTTATTGGAAGTACCCAAACGAGAAATATAAATGTGACTTGTGTGGAGACATAGTGGGAACTTTTAAAGAACTGAGAAAACATGTCTCCAACAAGCACAAAGGCTTCTCACTTAAAACGTACTATTCAAAATGTGACAAAGAAGCCGAATACCACAATATTGCATGCCACTATGCCAAATGTAAAGGGAGACCTCAAAAAGTAGAGCTGCCATTCCTATGCAGCTTCTGTGACCTCAGATTTGGAACAAAAATTGATGTTTCTCTAGCATCCCCTAGGGAGGTGGGCATCTCAGCACGGTTGCGATTGGTACAACTTAAAATGTTACATAGAATATACTATACTAGGGAAACACTACACAAAATACAGAGGGCACCACACCCGTTCTGCTTGAGAGGCTGCGGGGAGGAGGGAACCTTTTTTCATACCATATGGGACTGCCCAATTAAAATGAACTATTGGAGACAGGTACTACACACCAATTCGTAGACAACAGAAATTTCGCTACTGCCAGAGCTAAGACGATGTCTGCTAAACATATGGGAGCCCAATGATCTCACACGATATGGACTGATATGGGTCACGCTAGGGCTCTTAATTGCAAAAAGAGACATTGCTCAAAAATGGGGAGCTGCAGAGGCGCCGACACTGTCCGCATGGAATAATATGGACCTAACAATGATTACGGTACGTACAGTATATACCGTAAGGAAATACCCGCGAATATGGAATAAAATATGGGCTCCCTGGAATGAATTCAGAGGGGACATTTGTGATCCGCTGGCGGAATCAGACGGGGACAGTTCAGATGAGGAGATGGAGGAGGTGTAGACTGGAAATTACGGGAAGGGGGGTTTGACGTGGGGTAAAGGTGTGCATCATATCAAAATTCGAACACCTGTAGATGGAATGCACTCGAGTCCATAATGTAATGTGAGTGATTTCTGTATGTATTGCCAAGTTTACTGAAACTGTAATAAAATGTTTTAAAAAAGAAAATTGGTGTTTCTCAACATGCTAGGCATGCGCATCCAAGAGCGCAAAATGAGGCTAGACTAGCAGCTCTAGCAAGCAGCAAACCGTCAAAATTATGGTCACAGGAATAAATACTGCTACTAGCTGAATTGGAAAAAGTATACGAAAATAAGAGGAATATTAATGCGTTGATGGTTCCACATTTTTACAATAAAAACAGAAAACAAATTGCAGAAAAAAAAGGGATAGAAGAGATAAAAGTAAAAAATCCGCAAAAGATGTACTGCAAGCATCAAATGTTTCTGAAAATCACTCTTGCGATAAACCAGAGGTTACAGTGGAAGTAATAACAGAAAAGCGCAGAGACTTTATCAATCGCAAACATGCGCAAAAATTCAAGAACTTTGATGAGCTGGAAGGCAAAATTGCAGAAATCGAGAAGCACACCCAAAACATAGAGCAACACGATGCTGCTATGGATCTGATGGATGAGGTAGTGACTTATATAGCAGAAAACACCACTGATATAAGTCCTACACCAGCAAGTGTTCCAACAAGATGAGCACCAGAATGCCTCAGTAGGGAACAAGATAACAAAAAAAGACAAGAAAAACGGAAGGCTTAATCGGACGTACAAGAAAAATTATGCCAAAGCAAAAGACAGCTATAAAGAATACCAGGCAATGTTTCAAAAAGAAAATTCCAATCAACAAATAGAGAGAGAGGGATTCGGGCACACTCGGTCCCCAATCAATAGCAAATAAACAAAGGAAGAGTGTCCGTCAGGCAAGCATTCAAAAAATGATAATAGCACGTGAAAGAGAGGCCAGGATTCAAAAAATGATAATAGCACGTGGCCTCTCTTTCACGTGCTATTATCATTTTTTGAATGCTTGCCTGACGGACACTCTTCCTTTGTTTATTTTCAAAAAGAAAATTGCCAGGATTATCACTGATGGGGCAGAAGATGCCACTTGCCAAATCAGTGCTGATGAAATCTTTCAATATTACCAAAACATAATTGAGAAAGAAAACAAGAAAAATCCTATTTTCATACTGATTGATCGGATACCAGAG